>NC_085974.1:11523000-12789500 GCF_910591565.1 Cydia splendana
TTGAAATGTTCTCTTCACTCCGCCGATTTCGTAACGCGAGCTGTCCTGATACATCGTCTTTATTGCCCGAATAAACCGCGTAATCATGCGGAAAATAACCTTTTTTAAATGCGAATATAACTTTTATTGTGATCTTTTACGCACGCAAATAATCGCCAGAGTTTTCACTGATCTTTAATAATAGGTAGGTATCCAAGAAGAATAGATGTAGCATTTTTTTTCAATACATGATAAGTAAGTACATAAGTATCTACTATACTTATAAACATCTTTCACGTAAAGGTACCCGCACAGCAATATTTTACATTACCGCATTCTAGTCAACGCAGCCCTCAGCGTTGTACCCACATGACGGGTGCAAATTACATTATTACCTTTATCCCGAGGACATCTCGGTTCCAGGCCTTGTCTTGGAGGTATAATAGTGGCTGTAAATAAAGCGCCCGTGGGCATTTGTTCCCGCTAGTCGTATATGTAAGTAAGTACTCGTGGAACACAGAAAACGCGGGCGATGATACATTTTCACCGCACTAGCAATTTATATGGACAGCAAGCACTAAATTTAATTTTAATTAACCAGAGTTTACTAGATTTAGCATCTGGGCAATTAAGCAAGCTCGAGATGGGACTAATGTAAGATAATACCCATGTAACATATTTCTCGTAAAATAATCCTAATAGTTTGGTCGCAAAAGGTTTGCCGATAAAAAAAATCCTATTTAAACTGTCGTGAGTGATACTAACATTAAGCAAATTTTACCGTTTAACTCACGTGTTTGTACGAGTACCTTCATTATTTATATAGCACGAGTATTCGAGTAACTAAAAATCTGCATAGAAATTTTCCTCTTATACCTACGTGTTTGGTTGTCGATAGTTTAGTCAGAGTTTACAGATTTCTTTCGCTTTCTTTCCCAGGATCTAATTAACATGAGTGGTTTCTACCTACTTCGGGTGAGCACAAATCGTGGCCTTTTACTGACCCATTTGATAAAACTAATAACAAATTTGTAATTTAAGCCAACAATGTACACTCTGCCTCCGTTTATATTAAAGAGAGAGTTTCAAATAAATTACTATATTGTTTCACCTCCAGATTAATTACTCGTAAGGTGGAAAATCCGCCAGCCATTCCCTTATCTATTAATACGGTTTAGCTACTCGCCTCACCCACTGCCCCGTTCAAACGAGCCCTATCGAAGCATCGGGTGAAAGTATGCAATGGACAACCACTGTGACAGTGCCCTCTGTCCAGTACCATTCTGTCTACCGAAAGACTTTGGCACAAAGGAAACTGTTACCTATTGTGAGAGTAATAGAGGCAGAGAAACAGTTAGACTCTAGTTTAAAGTACCAGTTTGGAGTCCCTTGTTGTGCCTAAATGATGACTATTGTTGGCAATAATGAGGTCTAATGTTTTGTTAGATTTAGACGATGTTGTAGATGCTTGTTAAAGATGGGTACATATCGAATACCTACTCTACATGTGTAAGGTTATATTCGGGTAGGTATAAATATAAATATTTTTAATGGTTACTGAAAATACTCATAAAAAAACAAAAACGACCAAGTTAGAGACAAAATGTGACTTTATAATGGGGGTTTACGTTCTAGTATGTACCATCACACATTTTTTTAACAATAGGTATGTTTTTTTTTCTTAACTCCATGTACCTATTTAATTTAGCGTTCTAGATAAACAGCAAAAAAGAACCCATCTTCAATTAATACAAATAACGATCTTGTAATTTTAAATCGAATTTTAGTGTTAATGAAGATGAATTATTATTGAAAATTTAACTGTTTAGTTATTACAATTTATGACATACCAACTGCTATTAAATAAATGCCAGACACCGGAAAGTAAATAAAAAAAAAGAATTGTACTTTAGAATTGTGATTTTAAACATACTTTTTATATTATACAATACAGCTTTCTAAGTTTTAATTTTATGGTTCGGTATCGTCGGTCATTTACATAATTATATTTCACAAAGTGTACAATTTCCATTTTCGGATTATACGTAAGTAGTTGCGGTCTTATGCCATATCAACTATTGATTGATACAATAAATTAGTGTAAATGCATAATTAATAATTTTATAGAGACGGTAAAGCTGTTCACTTGGCAGTAGTATAGCGGTAATTAAATATATTTTATGTAATCATATTGGAGCCATGTGTTAAAAGCAACTAAGTGATTAAAATGACGATGACGTTTAAAAGCATTTAGATAGGTTTTTTTACCTAATTACTCACCTATTTAGGTAACGTAAACACTAATTGTATATATTTATTGGCTTTTATTTTTGTACATCGTCAGTTTACAACCAAAACTCATTAATTACCACCACAAGTTCATAGCCATAGTCGTATTAGTACTAAGATAAGGTTGATTTATAGGGTTGTTAACTATAGTAGGTAGAAACTCTGGTCAAATTTTAAAATCACGCATGTTGGAGTATAGTTAATATGTAGGTATGTACAATCACATATAGAACACAACATATAAATAAAGCGGCCAAGGGGTTAAGCAAACTCATTGACACTAAACAGCCACTAGCTTTCAATTCCGTAAAATTAGTGGAACATTTAGCTTCGCATTAACTTAATACACTTCACTAATAAATAGTCAGTGGCTAGTTAACATTTCTCTTCAGGCGGGCATTAGTTGAAATTCGATCTGGTCTGAATGCCCTCGCTTCCGTACGAAGCAATAATGAGATATGTATGTATGGGATTCATATGTATTAAGGTCGTTTTTCCACTGAGCTCAGCTCCGATGTTTACACCCAAGTGCACTCAAATGTACGGTCTCGTGCTAATGAACAACTATAGCCGCATTACTGTATCAGGGTTAGTTATTGACAGCGGAATCAAATGCGGTGCCGAATTACAATTTAGTAGCTTCAAATGGTACTAGAAATCTAGGTAAAACCCAGGTAATCAATATGAGGGTAAATACTATAGTCATCGAAATTTTATACTTACATTTAGTTATTTGTTTATACGTTAAAATCTTTTCGCGTCAAAGCTATGTTTCACGCAAGTGATTTACTTTGACAAGACATTTAAACAAAAGATGATCGATTTGTCGCCAGCATTTATCACATTCCATAAACAAATGCCTGTATTTTTTTTAATTATATTTCGTAATTTAATTGTTTACGAGTGGCCAGTAGTGCAAAACATTCAGTGTGGCCTATGTATTAAAGGATGACAAGTCATTTTCCTGGTAAAGAAGGACTTTGATATCCGCAAAGGATGAATAAAAACTGTGATTAAAAGGATGAATAAAAAATGGATCGAGGCATTGTTGAGTAATCCGGAATTGACGGTCTCCGTTTTATTTCCATTGAATCATTTACTACCGATTTTTATTTATTTTACACGCTTTCTTATTTCTCAATCAAGTCAAAACACGGCAAAACATTCGGTACCGTGTGTTGATCGCGAATGATGGATGTGTATGCGTACAAAGGACCGTATTAAAGCGCTTGTGCACAAAGAATTTGATTTATTGCTTCATCGGAAGCACCTTGGTTCTTCTTTGAATATATTTTCGGGTCATTTGAGACACTCCCACTCACGACCTGCCCCGAGCCACTCAATGAAGACATCGTATTGAATGCGTTCATAAATCAACCATTGGTAAGAAAAATTCTGTCTAGTTGAAATATTGTTCGTGAAATTTCGGAGATAGCCGCCTTGGAGAGTGCCAGGGCTGTGTCGATTACTTAATTATAGTGCATTATTAAGAGCTTATAAGCTTTGTATGTTTTCACTAGGGCTGTCCATGTACCTACCAAAAAAATATATTTCTTCTTACATTAATATATTTCTTTCCTTGCCGATTTGTTGCTTGTTTACCAATTAGGCAAGACATAAATAGCTGCATAGCAAAATATCATTTTATTGTTATATAAAATATCCCGCTTTGCTTCGCCTTGTCGTTGGAAATGGAGATATTCAGACCATCGTACAATGTATTTACTAGTCATGTTTTCATGACATACCTACGTTGGTGATTTACAATAAAAACTAATGACAGCCCTATACAATAAATTGAGTTGTTGTTCATCATCCAAAACACCAGCGATGCCCACGCATCGCATCTTCATCGTTACTTGTACTAATTAAATGACCATTGGTAGACCTTATGGTCTATGCAATAAGGTTGACTAATTGCCAGTTAACAGTTTGGACGATGGTAAACAATATTCAACATTCAACTTTCGTACATTGTCGGCCTCTACAATTATTCAACGACGCATTTGGGATGAATACTTTTTAAATCAGCCGTATTCGTAGATGCCCAAACTGCAACGAGATAAATATACGTTATAAAGACAGTAAAGACTCCTTATTAAATGTCAAGGCGAGGGAGTATCTTGTTGAGAGAAAAAACTTATATGAGTCATATACGGCTTGTTCTTACTTTGTTACTGAAGAAAATAAAGAAAAAATCTATGAAACAGTCAGGCTTTTAAATTACGGAGTAGGGGAATTTTGTTTAAAGAAACTTTATTTTAATTACTACCGGTTTAATTGACGCTTATTCACCTATAAAGTATTCTACTATAATTCAGATACCTAAACTATGTTTGTGAGTAAAGCAAAATATTCAACAGAATATTTTGCCAAGGAATGCTTGAACAGCTATCAAGTTTAAGACGCCTACAAACGTGAAGATTTAAGTCTCTCCGTACACGACAGACGCTATTTTGAGGCGATACCAATCAGTCCTGCCTGGTAATAAGTGTTAGGTTACAAAGCACTGGCAAGAACTGGTCGTGCCGATGTGACTTTATGAACTGCGGATTAGAAATTATGAGGTGCGTCTAAAGTATAAAATAATGCGCTCTACGACCGGTATCAATAGCAGACGCATTTGTGCAGCGACCCAGATAAACCAGGTATTCAAAGCTGGAACTTTAAGTAAGAACATAAGTCTATGGTTTCAACTTTAGCGCTTCTAAAGATTGTGTAGGCGCTTTCTTGTAATAAATCTTTGTTTGAAAGCTGAAACTGATGCGCACTACATCAACGTGGTAAACTTTAGTCAACTGTCTCGTTTTATGGGTTTTGTTAGGGTTAACAAATTGGCTGGAATTAGTTATGAGTTAACATGAGCTATGAGTTAATATGTGACTCATACCATCAGATACCTATTCTCTCTAGATTTTTGACCTAAGTTTTATATCAAATTGAAATCGCAAAATTTCCCAAGATATGCAGAATGTGCGATTTCGATTAGTAAAAAAAAGATTCAAAATACTGACAATGGAATGGTACGCTTTTTTTATTAGGCTCTGGGCGGTTATACATAGGTACATAAACTGCCCATTTTATTCCAGAAGAATTGACGTTGTAAGTTTATTCCAGATGAATCGTGTCCAGAGTATTTACCTAGTTAATTAGTAAATGATCCTGAAAGAACTCATACAGCCTTATATTCTGACTAAACGAACAAAATACGACGTACAGACATGAAGGAATGGCAGTATGTAGGTAAAGCCTCCGGTAATAAAGCAATCCGGCTAAAGAGTGTCTGTAGAAGTTAAACAAATAGCGTTACATATATAAACATTCCGTGCACTCTGAAGAAGCGCAGGGCATTTTTCATCGCTTACTTACAGCGATACGCTTCATCTCAATCTAACCAATATAAATGAGACCCCTGTTTACGCATGGTTGTTACAAATCACGAGGGCAAGTTATGCTACATACAAGCTAGCTGAGACAAAAAGGTTTTGTGAATTAGTTGGCAGTAATTGAGCGTTTAGCCTCCGGCCACTACAGATGGACTACGCAACATTCTAGTTTGTTAGCGGTTTTAAATTACTCTACAATATATAAAATTGCCCAGTATTTGCTTTCGAAGAAGATAAACTTATCCCATTGTAACATTTGTAACTCATAACTCATAAACATAGTTGCTAATATGTAGTATTCTAGGATGTGTTGTTTGCTGCGTCTAATCTAAAGCAGATTTAGTTGAAAACCGTCAACTTAGTATTCAAAGTGCATAAAGTTAACTAATAGGACTTACAGGCCTATTCGGATTTCGAGATAATCACAAGATCTTGAAACGATTTAGAGATCAACTAGATCTACATTAGATATCGACTAGATGTGACTTGGCTATCTAAGTCATAACTTGTCGAAATCGTTCAAGAGGACCTCCAGAATCGCGGAAACGTCAAATTTGACATATCTACCTTACAAATATCTTTAAATTATCCGTATCGTAACTTGTTGAAGTCTAGTAGAAATCCGACGAGAAAGCCGATAGTGTCATGTTAGGTTCTTACATTGTTCAAGAAAAGCTATAATAGTACGTACCTAACTATTTTGTAAACATATTATGAGAGCATTGTCAGAGTTTTCTAAATATTTTTTTAAGAAACACGGTTTATACCTAATTATATTTGTCATTGAATTTTGATTTTGTTTACCTACAACTATTCTGACGGCGTCCGAGTTGCAGCTTTTACGAGTCTAACGCCTTGAGAGAGCAGGCAAGTTTCCTAATTTTTCTTTCATGTTTCTGGAAGACAATTTAGTGACAAACTCAAATTGATGAGTTTGATCTAAAGAGCAATATGCCATTGTTGATCTCATTAATTTACCGTCTAACATAGTTTCGTAGAAACCATATCAAATGACTAAGTATAATAAAAACCTAATGATAGTCATTTATATATCTCATCACCACAGTGGGTCCAAATCGGCGTGCAGTGTGTTTAGTCGTAGATGAAGTTGGGAGCCGGGCCCGCGGCGTCGAGATGAGACCCGTGATTTATTGCTTTGAGGTCACCAGACCGAATGAATTGATAGTTAAATTTAATTATCTGCGTAGATAATTTAATGCTACCTACTAAAGATGGGTTTTTAAGCGATTTGTATTATTTGTCGATCTATCTAAGACATTTGTGTCTTCAAATTTCATCAACATTATTTTAGTTTCGGGAGTGTTTTAAATCGATACGAGTTGCGAATTACCTATTCGCACGTGTATCGTGCAACGTTTTACAGTACATATGGCCCTTTAAACTTTTGACATACGCACGAAAAGCTAAATGCTAAATGCTATTTTACGCACTAGTGCGGGAAAATAGGACCATATGTACTGTAAAAGAATATTACAATTAATGGCTTTATAGATAAGAATAAAGTCAATACTGCGAACATGGCAAGGTTAGCCTTGTAACAAACACTTAACATCACTTAAAGCACTAATGATTAAATCAATTAATTTATTCTAAGGTCATATAAAACTTTTACTTTCAATAAATCCTTGTTAAGTATTGATTGATATGCTGAATGGCTAACTAAACATTAATTTTAATTTTTCACAAGCAGAAACGTCTGCGGAAAAATTACTGTCTTGGGTGAGACTTATATGACAATATGACTTGGAACTATTCTGCAAAGTTTAAGTAAAATTATATTAGGTATGTATTTAGGGTTCCGTAGCCAAAATGGCAAAAATGGAATCCTCCTAGTTTCGTTATGTCCGTCTGTCCTTCCGTCCATCTGTTCGTACCGGGCTTGTAAAAACAAGAAAAAGTAATAATAATCAGAGAATAAAATATAATAGACTTCTCACGAGAATTATTATGATTGGTTGAGACATTAATGTGTTGATTTCCGAAAAAAATCTTATTAAAACGACGTTAGTGGTGCGATGATACGCCCTTTTGTTTGTATGGCTATTTGTATTGTATGAAGGAACTTTCTATTAAGCGTGGACCTACACGCACTTGGGTGGTTTTAAACGATGTGCGATTTACTGTCTTGAAATAAAGTCGGTTTACGTATTTTTTTCATTAAAAATTATGCCAGATAATGATACAATAATCCTTAAAGCTAAAGCAAAGCTAAACAAAGTAGCTAAATTAAAGTGTCCATGGATTTGTAAAAAATAAGGTTCGTTTTTATTATCCGGCTTTTATTTAGCTGTATAGTATTTCACTTAGGACAGGAATCAAGTACCTAGTTGAGTTTAGCTTATATAAGAACATCAAAGGCCCAAACTGTCAAATTACCCCTAAAAGCATGCAAACTCGTATAATAATACTAAAGTGAATTTGTCTGTTACATAAAAACTGTATGTAGGTCGTGAAATAAATAAAATATTGCAATATAACCGGAATATTGCAGAATGGCCCGATCATTAGCGGCGCGTGCGGTGCGCGTGCGACGATCCGCTATTAAATTTACGTTCCACGACTAGACGTCTTTAAATCTGTAGTGCATTAAGTAGAATAGCGAATCCGATCGAATGTATATCTTATAACACATCGAATGTTGCACGTGACGCCAGATTTCGTGATTTCACGATTTGCGTTGATATGAGACATTTGAGTATTTATGTATAATCCTCTATATCTATACTATCTATTCTCTTTGGTACGCGTGTACAATTGTATGTACATGTCTGAAGACACGAGTCAAGGTCGTATCGAAACAAGATGTAGACTTTACAAATTGTAAATCAGAATTGGCGTCTTTGTCAAACAATAGACGCAATTTAATAGTGCCGTGAATCGAGATAATACAATGTATTAGTAATATGTATAACATCAGTTACGAATTCACGATTTATCTACGAGTACTTTTATTCAAGCGACGAGAGTTTTTTATTGTAATTGTATGATTGATTTAACTATTTTGCGCTCTAAAACAAACTTATTACAAACAGGCCATACAAACAGGTAAGTTTTTTTGAGTTTTCTGTAGGTATATAGTATAATATCTACATAATGCTCGAACGGTTACAAATAAGTTAAAAAAAAACACTAATAAATACAATCTTCGTCCTCCAAGAAACGGTTAACGGATCAATTTAAACGGAACTAAAACAATTCGAGATGGTTCTGGGCAATTAAGCAAATATACCTACACTATAAAATAGTAGGAATGCTGGCCCGTAAAATAGTGATAAATAATGGTTTAATTGCAAGATTTAATCGAATTTTAAGTTGATCGAGCGTCTTGCTATTAAAGTTTTAACTACATACTATAATTAAGTTTTAAATGCAAAGAGGGCTCATCAAGAGTTACATAAACATTAAACAATTATGTATGGGGATTGCATTTCATATAACTGTTGCAAATGCAAATTCATTGGAATAGGTAACATTATTAAATATCTACAAACAAAAAAAAATTAGTTGAACATTTATGTGGAAAGAGGAGCGTTCGTTACCCGTATTATTGATTGCTTTTACACGGATTGACCGATTTGGACATAATTTTATAAATAATGGTTATCCAATGGTTCAGGTCGACAGATCAGGAGTGTTACAATTTTCCTTAAAGTACCTATACTTTTTTACACTTTTAATGAAGGTGCTTTTAGTGCGTAGGTATTTAAATTTAGAAGAGGTTAATATTTTTATAAGATAGCACGATTTGCATTATTTTTTTACCACTAGAACCAATCCAAGCTAATATTATTCAATCACAATAGTGTAGTGGTAATTTAGTGGTGTTTTCAGCGCGCGCGCCGCTCCGCCCACGCGCCTCCATCAATCATCGGCGTTCGTTACCGTCACGACACACTAATATGCTTGCTCAATAAGATCGCATTTGACCGTCTGGACGCGCTGTGAGGTCACGCTTTAATTAAATAAGTGAGCAATCTAGTTACTGTGATTAGGCAGCTTTCATTAACTATACAAAACAATGAGTTCAGATGATAATACGATATTCAACATGTTGTGAAATGTACTTTATACTGTTCAGTGGATTATTTAACTATCAATTTCACGTTTATAGTATAGGTATATTAATCTACAGTATACTTCATGTAAATCCCTGAATAGAGTATGCCGCTCAATGCACTTTATTGGCCCTACCTATTCAGATACCTAATTTATGATAAAACCATAAATTAAGTATATATCCAAACGGATCTGGCCAAATTTGAGCAATCGACGTTCATGCCCACGAACTACGTCCCATAATACTTACCACTGTATCAGTTGTTGGCAAAATAGCCAATAAATAAGCCTAGTAACAATGCAATACTGAGCCATCGACAGTTCGAATGTGTGTACCGGGATCATATCTGTACGGAGCGTTGTACATTATGCAAATGGAAGCGAATTTTCGTAACTCGCCGGCGCCGGCGACCGATTCATCATAGAAATGTGGACGGATCAGCCCACGCGCACATTTTAATGCGGAGCGTTTAATGCGTTATTGCGCACCCGCACCCAACCGGCGTAACGCAGGCGGGTGGAACGCACGGATAGCTGTTTTGCATTCACCTTTAACGCATTTACAAGATTATACTATCAGCGGAATTGCTGTTCATAAATATCTTCATCACTATTATCGACTGATTGCTTTTCCATTTTTACCTTAAACGTATAATAAAAAAAGAAATAACTAACCTTTTTTCCTGTAGCTAAACAGTCCACAAGAAAAGAGGTCCATTACATTATACATAACTCCGAAAAAAATCCATCGAATATCGATGTGACCAGAGTAAGTATGAAGGTATTATGTACACCTAACCCTTTGGCTATACATATGTATATGCACTTCGATTACGCTATCGCTAACTATAAGCCCCAAATCTACTTTTGATTCCAGAGTAAGGATTGTGAACTATTTAAACATGCAAACACCTATACATTGTCTTCATTCTAAAATTGAAAATATTTTTTTGCTAGTAAGCAATTCAGATATTTGTGAAATTTACCGCCAAAAGTGTCTAATGTTTTGGCGTTAAAACATTGAATGATGTTCATTCAGTCGGTTCATTTCATATTCATGGTGTCCGAGGCATTTCGAGGCGTCTGAGGAGTGATAAATGTCGTTTCAACAGATTGGAAACTTAAGAGAATATTAACATCATATTACGGCATAATTTCCAGCAACTAGGGAACTTGTTGCTTTAAATGATTGATAAATTATAAGGTGCATTACCTAGGTGAGCAATGTCCGCAATTTTGTAGGTTCATTTCTTACATATGGTATGGGTACTTACTCAAAAAAGTTACCTTTTCCTATTGTTTTAAAATTATGCTTACTTTTGTTACAAAATATTTGTTTTTATGCGGCATGAACGTTTAATAATATAAACGTAAAGATCATATGTTTAAACATCGATTAATTATCTTGATTTTAGTCGCTTTTATGCGAAATCAAATAATTAAACTAAGAAAGTTTAATTGCATATTTTATGATAACCGACTGCGAAACTATGCAGCAAAATATTTGTTAGCAAGTTGTTTGCCGCATAAATTGAATACTTGATTTCGAAGTCAAGATTGTCGTTATATTGCGATCTGATCGAGATCTTAGATTGTTAACTTCTGTAGCAATTTGAGGTTGTTCGAGTATGCTTTATTGATGGCAACTTGGTCATCGAAAATTCCTACCAGGTACGTTGTGAAATGTGTAATATTGGAATATTTACGAATGTATACACCCATATTGTTTATAAGCGTTATGTTTTCTTTGCAATAAAAGGAAAAGTAATGTGTAAAGGATCGTTCCATTGAACATGAAATGAACTTTATGGCCAATGGCTTATATCATCTCATTTTCATTTTTATGTCGAAACAAACATAAAAATATAATAATCCATAGTTCTGTACCCGTATGTATCTAAAATCGCCCATGTAAGTAGTTAATTCCTAAAACATATTTATCTATGTGTTATAAGTTGCTGATTTTTCGTTACGGTCCCGTTTGCGTAAAAGCACTGTAGCACAGACCAAAATCCTAACTTCAAAACGATCCAATCATACGGTTTAATATCATTGTTTATATTTGACGAAATTGGTTTCGTCATGATGCGCGACTAATGTTAACCCGCAGAGAGACCGTCGCCGGGGGCGGCGCGGGCGCAGGCCTGTGCAAATACTAGATTCGTGAGCGCGCCCATGGGCGACTGGGCACTGCGTGGATCATCCGTGCTGCGGCCGCCACAGATCTTGTGCGAAGCAAATCTGAATATATATTTCGAGTCAGTTGTACGTTTGTATTCTAAATATTTTACGGTTGTAGTTTTAGCACGGTTAAATAAACAGACATTATTTTATTTGGTTAAATTTTGTTGACATTTTAGTATTTTCTGGTAATACCGTGACAAAATTACCTACTTATATGTACTACTACATATTTACGTTCTTCTTACCCTTATCGTCGTTTTATATGACAATTGAAAGAAATCAATGAATAACTTTATTATCATTTCCATTTCAGCGATACGTCTAATGTAATGCTAATCATAAGTGATTTTCAATTTAATGTACCTATTTGTGTTTTCATACTTTTCTTCGTACTTACCCGTATGAAATTGGGCAATGTAATGAAATGAGGTGTTTGTCATAACTTTACGACGAAAATGTTGTAAAAGTTCCCGTTAATGACTGCCAAGCTGCGTACCCTCGACCTGTTTGACCAAACTTCGTCCGCATTGATCAAGAAGCATTAAGGATTATACAATTAAAATCAAATTTACGAAATGTCAAGAGCGACATCGTAAGTTTTGATTGGGAAGCTTATTAATGATTTTAATTTCTTCAGCTGACGGTTATAAGGGCTTTATCAGTTGTACAATAATGAGTCAGGTTAATTATCAGTTTCGACTTTAAGAGGTTATGTTTATTGATATCACTTTCGATATGATGTTTTGAAACTTTTGACATTTGCAAAAGTACAAGGGTTATAGAGTTAAACCAAGAAAAGTCTGCAGAGATTTTGACAGCCCACGCAATGCAGGTGTTATTTTAAACGTCATACTTCTATGAAATTACGACTTATGACGTATAAAAAACACTGGCACTATGTGTGCTGTCAAAATCTCTGCAGACTTTTCTTGGTCTAACACTACATAATAAAAGATCAGTGAATAGTAGTTTATGTGACTGCTACATAATGTGAGGCATTAAAATACGAGTGTGGGTTTAAGAAACGAACGTTAGTGAGTTTCTTAATAGGATCACACGAGTGTTTTAATGCCTAATTATGTACAATTACATACACTACTTTATCTAAACACATATTTAAAACGAACTAAAAGATAGTTGATAGTGCAGTATTTAAATAATAAAATAATAAATATAAATAAATCAATGACTAAAAGATAAACTGAACGTCAAATGGCGGTGAATGAAAACTTTTTTCACGCATGTCACACATCCGTAGTTTTTTTAAATTCCTAGACAAAAGAATGAAGTCCCTATTCTCATGTCACTCGAGATCAAATATCGTGCGGTTTATATTTAAAAAACATCTTTGGATACTAGAATAGAGACCTACTTGAGTTTTGACTGCTGTTCCAAATTTAAACTCATAACCTACAAAAATCTATAACGTTATGTACAGTCACCTACAATAATATGTTACACAACGAAGGCAGCAAAAATATCTGACACGATCTTATTTGTAGAGCCATAAGAGCGTGTCACATATTTTTGCGGCCTTCGAAGAGTAACATATTATTGCAGGTGACTGTACATTAAAGTACAAATTTTCCTACTATCACAGATAAGAAAGTTCTCATAGTAAAATTGTTTGTAATAAAGCTTGTCATTTCCTACGGTTTCTGAACGCATTATAGAGCACTAATGACATGTGGTGTAGATATACATGCGTTTCAAAACAAAAATCGTAGAACTAACTCGAGTCATTAGTACCTATTTGCTTAGATGTTGTAAACGAAATGAGCATGGACTTTCATTTTAAATCTCTATTTTATTGGTTTGTTTTGTTTGCCCCTATAGGTACAATGTTTGCTGTGTCATTTTACCTAATTTCCGGTATTGTTTACATATTCATATTAACGTTACGTGTTAAAATAATACCAGCACAAGAATGGTAGAAAAGATTTAACTAGATCAAAACAACAGTTTGTTCAGTGCTGGCAACACTCAGTCGCCGGACTGGCACAGCCGGCGGCGGTCGTGCCCTCGCGTAATGGGTTCAAGTCCCGGTCCTGTCATTACGAACACTGTAACTGATTGGAATAGCCTTTGCAGCCCTAGCCATAGGGCTGAACCCTCTGGGAATACTGGAGACATTTGTCAATTTTATTTGTTCAACCTTTGTATAGTTGTATCCACATTACAAATTAAATTAATCAGACCATTCAATGAAATTTAAGCCATAATTGGTAATTTATTGTAGCGTAAGGATACAATGAAACGCGAATAATATAAGTAAATGTTTGAGTGTGTACCTAAGTTGTAAATAATAAACTTTGGAGTTTGAATGGTAATTGGTGTTTTAATAGGTACATAATTACTTTCTGCAAACTTATAGTACATTGTGCAACATGGGGCGTAAGTTGAATATTGCAAACGAGAGTAAGTTAAATCGCGACGGCTTGCCGGAGCGATTTATAGACTCGAGTTTGCAATATTATTACGCCCCGAGTTACCCACAATGTTTTTCATCACACTTGCGATACAAAAATTAAGTATAAAGACAAAAAACTGTTAATTATGGCACTAGAAACTTCATAACTCCCTAGGGAGAACGCTTTTACTATAACTCCCGCTAAACCTGCGTGCAATTCCACATTTAGTGAGCGAGTGTGATGAAAATTATATAATTTTACACCGTTAATCACATCATAGGAACTTAGAGGAAATAATTTCAGCAATAACATTTTAAATCATATTTTAATAATAATAATAACTGGTTACGATTCGGGGACCTCTTCGGAGAAACCGAGGGTTTTGCCTGTGCAATTGCGGACGAAGTGATGATGACGAACAACTATCGGAAATATATCCTGAAGGACGGTACGGTCGACATTTGTCGGGCATGCCGCCGTCCCGGAGAGTCACTCAGGCATATCATTTCCGGTTGTTCTCATCTTGCTAACGGCGAGTACTTGCACAGACATAATCTCGTAGCCAGAATTATTCACCAGCAACTTGCTCTTCTATATGGCCTTGTGGACCGCGAAGTACCGTACTACAAGTACTTACCTGCGCCTGTTCTCGAGAATGGTCGTGCCACGCTCTATTGGGATCGATCTATCATCACAGACAGGACTATTGTAGCCAATAAGCCTGACATTGTGATAATAGATCGATCGCAACGTCGGGCCGTGCTCGTTGACATCACCATCCCCCATGATGAGAATCTCGTGAAGGCCGAGAAGGACAAGTCCAGTAAGTACCTAGACTTGGCTCACGAGATAACCGCCATGTGGGATGTTGATTCGACGATCATTGTCCCGATAGTCGTTTCAGTGAACGGTCTAATAGCGAAGAGTCTCGACCAACATCTTGAGAGACTCTCGCTAGGTGGTTGGATCAAGGGTCAGATGCAGAAGGCGGTGATCTTGGACACGGCGCGGATAGTCCGCCGGTTCCTCTCTCTGCAGCCCTGACCACCGGTAGCTTGGGCCTTGCCCCGCTGCTGGCGGCACCCTAGGTTAGGTTTTTTATAATGTGTTTATATGTATTTTTTATCGTTTTGTAAGTGTTTTTATATTTTACTTTTATATTCATATTATAAAAACCCTAACGTAAGACGAAAAATAAATAAAGAGAATAATAATAACTTTAACCAACCTTCGTGCGTCCGACTCACGGCCACCGGATGCTACTGTCATGAATGACTTCTGGCGTAGCATCTGGTCGGTGCCTGTCGGACACACTGAGGGGAGTTGGATGAGTGTTGTCGAGCGTGAGTGCGAGTCCATCGAACCTATGGGGGCAGTCACCATCAGCCCCGATGACGTAAGTTGTGCCATCCGAACGGCCCAGAACTGGAAAAGTCCTGGGCCGGATGGATTGCACAACTTCTGGCTAAAATGGTTCCGATGCTCGCACTCCTGCTTGGCTGCACAATTTCAACAAGCTCTCGAGCTTGGTTCTCTCCCACCTTCCTTAACAACTGGTGTCACCTTCCTGCTCTATAAGTCCGGTAGTACCACGGAAGCAAAGAACTACAGACCAATCACATGCTTGCCTACACTCTACAAGCTCCTTACATCCATTTTGAGAGCAAAAATCAACGCGCACATTGTCGCAAACAATATTTTGGCCTCTGCTCAAAATGGATGTAGGGTTGGGTCCCGTGGTACTAAAGAGCTCCTCCTCATTGACATGACCATCTGCCAACAAATCCGGCGGAACAAGGGGGCCCTCTCAGCCGCTTGGATTGACTACAAGAAGGCCTATGATTCGGTGCCTCATTCATGGCTGGGGAGGGTCTTAGAGCTGTATAAAGTTGATGCAGCTTTGAGAGCCTTCCTAAGCGCGTGTATGGGGTAGTGGACCACAGTCCTTCGTCAACCAGGAGGCGGGGATGACCGACCTGGTCCGCAGGATTTTATAAGGATTGAACGAGGAATCTTTCAGGGCGACAGTCTGAGTCCCCTATGGTTCTGCCTAGCTCTGAATCCCCTCAGCACCCTGCTGAAGGATTTGGGACTAGGTTACCGGCTTCGGAGAGAGGGTGAAGTCATTTCTCACCTTCTGTACATGGATGACCTCAAATTATTTGCACCAAATAGCCAAGACTTGTTGGAGCTACTGAAAACCACCGAAGTCTTCAGTAGTGCCATCCACATGGAGTTTGGTGTCGATAAATGTGCGGTTATGCATGTACAGCGGGGGAGGGTTGTAAATTCAACAAATTTACAACTTTCTGAAACAATGTCTTTCAGATCTATCTCTGAATCAGAAACCTATAAATACCTTGGTATGTCACAGTCGTTGGGTATTGAGGACGAGGGTATTAGACGTTCGGTGAAGGAGCGCTTTTTCAGTCGGCTCACAAAAGTCCTTAACAGTCTTTTGTCAGGAGGCAACAAAGTGCGCGCCTTCAACGCCTGGGTAATGCCCGTACTCACTTACTCCTTTGGCATACTAAGGTGGACTCAGACCGAGCTGGACGCCCTGGATCGGAGGGTCCGGTCACTGCTCACCACACATCGCATGCTACACCCACGCTCGTCAGTTATGAGATTGTACATCCCACGGAAGTGTGGAGGCCGAGGCTTCCTAAACGCCAAGGATCTCCACAACCGCGAGGTGTACAATCTCAGGAATTATTTCCTTAACAACGAGTGTGGGATGCATCGTGATGTGGTGGCAATAGACAGGAACCTCACGCCGCTCTCCTTGGCAAATGAGAACTGGCGCAAACCTGTAGTACTAAGTACTGCGGATCGCAAGGCGGCATGGGAGAGTAAGGTGCTACACGGGCGGTTCTACAAGGCCCTCACGGGACCCGATGTGGACCTGCTCGCGTCGGTGAACTGGTTACGATTCGGGGACCTCTTCGGAGAAACCGAGGGTTTTGCCTGTGCAATTGCGGACGAAGTGATGATGACGAACAAC
This sequence comes from Cydia splendana, assembly GCF_910591565.1. Classification (NCBI taxonomy): domain Eukaryota; kingdom Metazoa; phylum Arthropoda; class Insecta; order Lepidoptera; family Tortricidae; genus Cydia; species Cydia splendana. The sequence goes on from NC_085974.1 coordinate 11,540,331, forward strand.
TATCGGAAATATATCCTGAAGGACGGTACGGTCGACATTTGTCGGGCATGCCGCCGTCCCGGAGAGTCACTCAGGCATATCATTTCCGGTTGTTCTCATCTTGCTAACGGCGAGTACTTGCACAGACATAATCTCGTAGCCAGGATTATTCACCAGCAACTTGCTCTTCTGTATGGCCTTGTGGACCGCGAAGTACCGTACTACAAGTACTTACCTGCGCCTGTTCTCGAGAATGGTCGTGCCACGCTCTATTGGGATCGATCTATCATCACTGACAGGACTATTGTCGCCAATAAGCCTGACATCGTGCTGATAGACCGATTGCAGCGCCGGGCCGTGCTCGCCGACGTCACCATCCCCCATGATGAGAATCTCGTGAAGGCCGAGAAGGACAAGTCCAGTAAGTACCTAGACTTGGCTCACGAGATAACCGCCATGTGGGATGTTGATTCGACGATCATTGTCCCGATAGTCGTTTCAGTGAACGGTCTAATAGCGAAGAGTCTCGACCAACACCTAGAGACTCTCGCTGGGTGGTTGGATCAAGGGTCAGATGCAGAAGGCGGTAATTTTGGACACGGCGCGTATAGTACGTCGGTTCCTCACTCTGCGGCCCTGACCACCGGCAGCTTGGGCCAAGCCCCGCTGCCGGCGGCAATCTAGGTTAGGTTTTTTATAATGTGTTTATATGTATTTTATATTGTTTTGTAAATGTTTTTATATTTTACTTTTATATTCATATTATAAATTACCTAACTTAAGAGGAGAAATAAATAAGAAAATATAATAATAATAAATATAAGGCGTAGGGATGTGACGACCCCATCGCCCGCTGGTTTTACCAGTGCAATCAGTCAACGCAGGGCAGCTTGTGGCGAGCTGTTGGGGATTAGCGACCTCACGTACCCGAGTGCTCCTGGAGAGTTCTGTTACCCGCAAGGAGGGTGGGTGGGACAGGATTCTCTGCCTCTGGCTTGCCTTAGCCGGCCGGCCAGAGTGGAGTCGTTAGAGCTATAAGCTCCAGGGGTGGAAGTGAAATATGCATAAGACGCGAGTTGGCACAGTGGCTGTTAACAGCCACTGGGTAGAAAGCGGCGCACACCTCTCGACACCCCTGAGCCGCTCACACCGGTGTTGCCCTTGAGCCATCCTAGATGTCGCTTTTTGTGGGGGCCCATCTTGTGAGGGCGAGTCACCGTCTGCCGGAAATAAAATTGCATACCGTTTTATTAGGCAGGCGTCCGGTTTTTTACCCCATAGCTCAGTTCTTAGTCCATCGCTTTCACCCAATAACCTAGTTCATTTTAGATTCCATCAACTCTCAATAGTCCTTACACCCTGGCGGGTGCTGCCTCTGCGTGCGTCCCATGACACGGGCAAGGGCAGCCTCCGCTCGGTGTATCCCTTACATTTCATTAAAGTGTCAAAAGGGCCTCTACGTGTTGGCTTCGGCTCCGCGCACGCCTCCCAAAGGTCCGGAACACCATTGTTCCGTGATGGGAAAGACATACAAATAATAAATATTATAGGGACATTCTTGCACAAATTGACTAAGTCCCACGGTAAGCTCAAGAAAGCTTGTGTTGTGGGTACTCAGACAACGATATATATAATATATAAATACTTAAATACATAGAAACAACCATGACTCAGGAACAAATATCTGTATCATCATACAAATAAATGCCCTTACCAGGATTCGAACCCGGGACCATCGGCTTCATCCCAACTAGCAAAATAGTCGTATAAGAATTGATTTACTCAGCCTGTAATCGTATAACAGCCGAGTTACGGTTGTTGAAACACCAATATATCGTATAATAGCGGTTAACTCGACTATTTAGCAATTTTCGCTAATTAGTGCTATAATCATGTCGTATAAACGTTTATAGCACTATCTTTTAGCACTTTTATTCCACCTTTTAATAAATGCTGAGTTAGCGCTACTAACTCACTTTTATTCACCAGAATTGTTCTATTAAAATCATATAACAGCTATAGAATAGCTAATTGTCTGAATAAGGCGCTTTAATACAACTGTTACTCAATTCTCTTCTCTGTTGCTATAAAAGCTTATTAAAAGCAATCCAATAACCATTTGGCAACAATGCTGCTGTAACAGCGCGCTTATATCATAATTCGGGTAATGGGGTTCAATCCGCTGTTATAGGAGCTGAAGTGTATTTACAGGTTTTATTCAAAATGTATTCAGCTTAGAGTACTTTTAAAGAGTTTTGAACTACATTAACAGCACAAGTCAGCAATGTTGTCGTTTCAATATAGTCCGGTGGCCAACTGCATGAAACCCTACCTGATAAAAAAATAGAAAAATCCTACTCTGTAGGGGTAGCTGACTTTTAGTAGCATCAACTGCTCTTGGTCGGCCGCGGCTTAATTTGGCAAATTTTGCGCAAATGGCAAAAAAACCCCATCGTATAATAGAATTGAGGACAGCAAAACAAAAGTGGTCAGCTACATCCTGTGTTGGCAGGTTCCTGTGTCCTACCGAATTTGTGGTACAACGTGACAGCTACAATTTACCTCATCGAAAAATAGAATGAAAAAAACTGATTGTAATACCTACATTAAATTTGTTGACGTATGTCTTGGTCGGTCTCACCTTAGCCTGGCAGCTTTTGCAGTCCGTCCGCATTAAAAAAAATGTCAATGGCAGCTATCCTACCATACAAGTGACATTCTATTTTTCGATGAGGTAAATTGTAGCTCACTTGGTACCACAAATTCGGTCGGACACAGGAACCAGCCAACACAGGATGTAGCTGACCACTTTTGTTTTTTGATGAATATTTGTACCACTTTTTTGCCACTTGCGCAAAATTTGCCAAGTTAAGCCACGGCCGTCCAAGAGCAGTTGAAGCTGCTAAAAGTCAGCTACCCCTACAGAGTAGGATTTTTCTATTATTTTATCAGGTAGGGTTTCATGCAGTCGGCCACCGGACTATAAATCCATAAACATGGCGACATCATGTGCTATAAGTGTAGCAGTAAACGCAGTTACTCGACTTATAGTCGAATTAATGAGATATAAGAGAAACTAGATCGTGTAAGCAAATTTTTACTTATTTTAATTAATATTTTTTTATTGAAATTTAAGAAAATAGACGGCCCATGAATATATATGAACCAGTGCCTTTGGTTTTATCAATAAAGTATTTTTCGCGCTAGGTTTTACTGTATTACGTGTACTTACAGACAGTAAAAACTTATGTACACAATCACGGTAAAAATAAATGTCATGGATGACAGCAGTAAAAAAATACTTAAGTACCTTTTTGTTTTATTAGACACGTGAAGACGATTAGGCCTCAAACATAATAAAATAATTGTAATATAATCGCTTACCTGAGATCGTTTTTAGCACATATTAGTTGAATAAAAGCATTTACTGCACTCTTACACATTTAAAATGCCGAGTAAAAGCAATTCGGCTACTTTTACGAAACATTTTTGCTGAGAAAAAGCAGTGCGGCTGCTTTTATAGAACACTTTCACTGAGTAATAGTAAATTGCTAATGTTTATAGAACAAATAGTCGAATAAAAGCACTATCGTTGCTATTAAAACACTAGAAGCGCTTTTATCCACTTTTACTCAACTCTTGCAGCATCGATTTGCTTCTTATACAGCGCTTACTCGATTTTTATAACACTTTTAGTCTGTATAAGTGCGCCTTTTCGCGTTGAGTAAACGCTTACAGGACTTTTATTCGACTGTTTTTACACCTTTTATAGCACCAAAAAGCGAAAATAAAAACGTGCTCTCAACTTTTATAGCACATAGATTTGCTAGTTGGGATATTTTACATTAGTTGACGCCAAATGATGGTCAAAGAATCTGCAAAAGTAATCAAATTGTTTCTCATCCAGCATTAATTAATAAATAGACATACATTTCTATCTACACATATTAACTAGTAATATAATCGAATCGAACCAGGCAATACAAAATTTACTTTATTGTAAGGAAATATGATTCATACTTCCATTTTATGTCATTTAAAAAACTTAAGTGCCGGCTAAGCGCGATGTAGCGATGGATCGAGTGAAGATCTTTATCGATTTTTAATTAATTAACAGCATGATTCCAACTATGCGAGAAAAAACTCACATTCAAGTTATAAATAGGCGGTAAAAATGTTTTATTGTAACTGTTATTGCTATAATATTAACTCATGATGCTATTAAATATTAAGGTTAGTTGAGTAAGGTTGGAAGTTATTTTATCAATTATTTACTCGTTTTTTACACTCAATATTCGAACTGGTTTTCATTTCATATTGTCTAAGTTTATCATGATATTATGGACGTAGTTTTTTGTAGTATTTGACTATCTATTGTCGACTCCGAAAGAGGTTATATATCGCACATCACGTTTGACGGGAAAAGTTTCGCAAGTTATCAGGCGGCCATCAAATTCATCTTCGGTCATATATCCTCGGGGTCCGCCCGGCGCGTAACGTCAGTGAAACGGCGCATTAGCGGCCAGCGGCGTCCGCGCAGCCTGCAATCACCCTGATTTATATCATTCGGTCCGCGAGAAAATGTGGGAACATTTTCACTATCCGCCTCGTAGGGTTGTCTGTTGAGTTTTCCATTGAACAGGAAATATACTTCGGCTTATCTTCAGGTATATCCTTCATTTCGTACACCGCGAATATTGCAGTGGTTGCAGGTATTAGGTACCTACGTACCTGAAATATCTAGATATTTCAGATATGAATTATACATGTTTGACATTCATTTTCGATGTCACTAGATGTACCTATATCGATTTTATGTTGCTAGTCGTAATAATAAGAAAAAGAGAAAAGGTATACATGATTTTTCAATCGGATATGCCAATTCGAACTTGCACCTGACATCAAACCGATATAAGAATGATATTGGAATCATATCAGTTAGCGGTCATTCCAATATCATTCTAATATCGGTTTGATGCGGTACACATTCGAATTGGCCTGAAAGTTACTACACTATACTACCATTTTAGCCTTTGGGATAGTCAGTTATATATTTATACCGACAAAAGCAACTAAGCACATACAGAACCCTTAAATGACAATGCACCATTATGTAATAATCAACTAACAACACAGAGGTATACTTATCTCGAACTAGTTCCTAATGATGCCAACCCTAGACCAAACCCATAATTTGATAAGAAGAATCATCGCTCCGGTTCTCGATTGAAAGCGACAGTTTCCGCCAACCGGACCGGTCGCGAGAGCCGGCGAGAGGAAAACCAACCCCTTTTAGAATAGCCTTCTAATTAGTATTTATATCGACTGGTCGCAATTAAACGCGAATAGATGGAAAGCACGTGTAATGGACATTGATCGGTAAGGATGGCTAGCCTGTCTTTAGTGAGTTTCTATATTTGGAGCTGGCGACGAGATGCATGTTGTAAATGGACGGATGATGACTTTGCGCGTAGTTTATGGACCAGGTGTCTAGTACCTACCCATACACATAATTTCAATACAAATTCGAGTACGAGTATATATCTATACAGTGTTATGTTGGCACCTAGTGCGGAGTGGTCGGCGTTTGTCTGCTTATAAAAAAAATACTATCTACTTATTATAAATTATAAATCTTTTAACAATTATTAAATAGGACCGAATACTTATCGGTGAATATAAATAAAATACAAACTAAAAAGGTTTTAACTATTTTGGTTGTTAGTAGTTAAAACCAGTTTAAATACGTTGGCATTTTAAACTACACTCATTTTACTACTAGTATAACCGGCATGAAGAAAAATGTATACGCAATGACATAAATCATATAAATTCACACGGTAAGCGCGCATCTGCCGACACACGGAGATGAGTTACCGCACCGCCATAAAACTCTACACTAGACATCAACGCGCCGCCACTTGAACTCCGCGCGCTTCTTAACGGTGTGAAACTATACCATAACATAACGCCGCGGCCGGCCGGATTCCGGTAAACTGCCGCATTAATTAGCCGTATCACGAATTAACGCAGCCGTTCCGCGTGACCAAGTCAAAGGTCTACAAACGAGGCTCTCACGTACTCCGAACACTATTTCACACATGTTCTCAACGCACGGAAGCTCTGAAATGCGGATGAAACTAACGGTCTACCGGCGTTTCACATAATAAAAAACTGTGTTTCATACGTGCCTAAATAAACATTCCGTTGTATATAACAGTAAAGAAAAGTATAAAGTGCCGTTCATAAAAGCATCGAAACGATAATCTATTGGGATTGAACGTGAAAAATGTTATCGAAAAAGCGGTAGCGTAATGAAAGCAGTTTTATGCGAAATACGATAAACACGTCATCGACCCCATTCGGGCGAGTTCGGAAGCGTTCAGCGGTTCCTTTGAGGGGCAGTTTAATTTCTTAATCCTAATTGAATTTGTTTGTTCCGAAGATAACGCAAGAGGCGCGCTTGCACCGAACTAATCGACGATGAAGGTTAGATGGATGGTACGGTGATTAGACTCTTTGTGCTGTCTAAAGGTCTTACGACCTATTAGTAAAACGCTTCACTCGTCGTCGACATATTATTATTATCGATGGCCTATAGCTATATTAATTTAGTGTAGGTCGGTAAACATACATGTATATTATTGTTTTGTACTACTTTGATATTTTAAAACAGAAAGAAAAATATGAACGTGTCACACGACATAAAAATGGGATCAAAAATGTCCACGATGGTAGTTAAAATTTTATTATCTTTAATAAGTCTTTCATATTTGGTATTTTCAAGTTACTTTACTTAATCAACGTTGAAATAATGAGATGGCAGAAGCCTCATTAGGCTCGGTATGGATGCATCGCACGTTTGGCTCTTGGGCCTTGAGAACCGTTGTTTACGAGTTATGACCGACGATCACATTAAAAAAATGTTTGACGTTTCTCCGTCTTTAATTCACATCTTTACACTTGTAAGCTCTTTTGAGCCTTCAGTTCGAATGATTTACTGCCTTACAACATGATTAATTGATGTTTGTAGTATCTATGCAAACATCGTGTTAATGGCCAGAAAGGAAGTGGCATTTGCAAGCTTTTTTATGCAATGTGACAAATTATATCCAATTTGCCATATTAAAGTAACCAATTTGCAGATTATGAGTGTAAAAAAAAATATCCATGTAATGAATGTAATGATACATTTTGAAAACAATTCCCACAATCGTTATCTTGCTTCGTTTCTGTAACAAAATGTCAGACATGTCGAGTTGATAACCTTCGATAAGAAAAAGTAAAACAAATAATAATATGAGAGAAAATATAACTGTACTTTGATTGGTAAAATGTCATTTCAATTTTGTTTTTTTAAATGCGTCGTTTTATTTTTGAACGTCATAATGTTGATGCCGTTACTGAGCTCTTCCGGCTGGCCAACTTGAAATTGAAAGCCTTTACGGTCTTCTTTTGTTTCCTAATTGATCTGAAGCCCTAGAATCAAGTGCTTGCGCAGTGCAACCGGCGACACCGTCAACTACCATGGCTTTCTATTGTTTGCCGTTCCAAAACACAGCACTTTAAGGCTGATTTCACACCGACGGCGACCACAAGGGCCGACGTGTCGTCATCTCGCCACGCTACCGGCTCCGAGGAAGCGAAAGCGAATCAATCGCATCGCTTTATCGACACAGTGCGTGACCGAGGCCATTCTTAGGAAAGCGAAAATAGGACATAGCCGACACGAAAAATTTAAGAATAGGCGCTGCGCTTCATTGAGTTTTTTTGGATGTGGCCGAATGGCCCCGAAAGGAAAACTTGTTTCGCTTGACTGTATGATGATTTGTTCTACCTGTTAGTTTTTTAGTTAATTTCACGTGTTTTTATTAAACCAATTAGTTAACAATTAAGCTCAATTAGATTAATTTGTTATCATCATCTTCATCATTTTCCACGAGTTGTCCCGCCATTTTGTCACGGCTCATGGGAGCCAGGGGTCCGCTTGGCAACCAATCCCATGAATTGGCGTAGGCACTAGTTATTACGAAAGCGACTGCCATCTGACCTTCCAACCCAGAGGGTAAACTAGGCCTTATTGGGATTGGTCCGGTTTCCTCACGATGTTTTCCTTCACCAAAAAGCGACCGGTAAATATTAAATGATATTCCGTACATAAGTTCCGAAAAACTCATTGGTACGAGCCGGGGTTTGAACCCGCGACCTCCGGATTGCTAATCGCACGCTCTAACCGTTGGGCCACTTGCTAACTGACGAAAATTTGATTACTAGTGCTTACATGAAAAAAAATAGGTACTTGTTACCTTATTCATAAAATGTTACTTATACATGAGTAACATGAGTTCCAACTTTACCATTGTTTTCAAATTGGTAGTCGTAGTCACTCGGGTCTATTTCACCTATGAAATTTCACCTAGATACAGGCAGTTAAGTTTTTTAAGCCGCAAGCCAGTAACACGTCATTCAGTCACGACTGCACTACAGTAAACGTGGTCATCGAATTGTATAAATTTATTTAAAAGCATCGGCTAATTTGCTTTTACTGTGTAATTGGCTTACGATGGAGCACGCGACCATTTGAGCAATCGGTTTGAGAAATAACGAACATTTCTGCCCGGTTTTCTAGACAGGAAAGATTTGGCTGTTACAAAATGGGTTTGTATGCAATGATTTTGAAATACTTAATATTCGAATATTTTATTATTTCTATATAGTTTGTAGGATTGGCTTTTACTTCAATAAATACTGCCAGTGATCATTAAATGCAGATAAGCTTTAAAGCGAAAGGATAATCACGTCCTATGAAGGGCGAAAGTATTGACATACACTAAGATTAAATAAATTTAATTTTTACTAGTTAGCTTTCTAATATGTGTTTTACTTTTATATATACCTACAAAAAGTTATATATTATTATTTTGTTATTACATACGTACGTTGAACAGCTTTCAGAAAAATATAAAAAATATAATGTTAGAAACTTAAACACTTACATAGATAAACTTACGTTATTTATGTTGTGACTAATGTGAGAATAGAGTTTGAGGATAGTATGTTTCAGTATTAGTCACTTAAAAGGACGCCGCCGTGCCGCACACTGGAGGAATCCCGAATCCACCAGTGTGCGGCATAAGCATATTCAGCACAAAATGCTTATACTGCACATTGCCGCACATTGACGGAACGGAATCGGATTACGCTAATTTAGAACCAAATGAAGGTATTGAGACGATTTCCAGCTTGCTGGGAATTAATTCCTGGAAAAAATCTAATTTGATTGGCCTACTTTTTATTACACGACAATTTTTTTGGAGATATTTAAAAAAATATATAAATATCGAGTTTTTTTTCGCAACATCTCATACTTGTTTTTACTGACATCACATAAAAGTCAAATAATGTAAACGATTATTATAAAATAGACTGCCACTCCAATCACGTACAGAAAGGTACATTTTTAATTTGACATTTAAGCTTTAAGAATGTATTACTACAAAAAACCGCAACACCCTGTGCTAGTTTTCACCGACACCCAATTTACGAGTAGCACGTTACAGTATCACTCGTCAAAGCTCTAACGGGTTCGCGGCGCCCGCGCCCGCTGCCGCCACCGCCGCCGCGGCACGCGCGCTCGCGCATCAATTATTGCGTCGTGAGCGCTCCCGCGCTACAGCCAATATAAATAAAACTGCCCAGCACACGCCATTGCGAGATTAAAGGAAAGTAGACGCGATTCCTAATACCAAATGTAATAGAATGAATGGTTTCACGTCAACTGTGCCGTATTGATAACAAATAGTATCACATACCAAATTATATCCGGAGATGAGTAGAAGAGAGTTGTGTCGAAGTATTTTGCCTAAATAATGCATGTTTTATAATTAGTTACGACAAAGGTTCTATGTGTCAGGTTAGTAACATGTGTTTCGTAATCGTAAAGTCTAAACTACTAAACTATAACAAAATTCTAGGTAATCGATTTATTTAGGCGATGACTCAGTATATACCTACTGTATAATAATATTTAAGGTCGAAAAATTAGAACCAATTGTCCATGAGCTGCAAAAAAGGAATGATTTAAGCAAGTAAGTAACTATAGGTATACTCGTATCAATTCAGCTATCGTAATAAAACAGTATTGCAATTTTTCGGCCCGTCTATAATATCTTTAATCTGGCCGCCACGGCACAGTGGCGCAATTGTAAAATGCTAGATCGAAAAGGTCTCGAGTTCAGACCCCTTATCTTCGTGTCAGTACTCCACATAGGTAATGTGATGTAGACGAGGCATTAGCCGCACGTGCCGTAGAAACGGTGCTGAGCCTCTTGCAGTGTAAATGTGATTCATTGTTCAGTAAAATCCTTTAATTTATAGCTTGCGTAACAGAGATTACTTACTCCTGCCCAGTAAATACACTTCCTATATCCATACACTTGAGGCTTAAACCCACAAAAGTGCCAAGTGCCATCCTATGAAAGAGATTATTTTACCAGTTTCCCAGAACTGCATAAATAGTTTTATCAAATGTTTTGTACAAGTCAACAGACTGTATGTATAGAGTATAAAATTTAATATATATGCTCGATACGGATTTAAAACCTGACTCTCAAATCGTGTATTTCTCATAATGACCAATCTTGTCCGATAGAGAGAGAGAGTAACATAAAATTATAAAGCTTTATACATCTTGCCTTGTTAGTATTTAAATTGACGAAAGTGAGCGCGTAGTCGGGAGCGACCAATCATGTTAAAAGCGTCGTGTAAAGTAGCGTATCGGAGGAATCAATCGGCCACGTTTATTTCGGCTTTCGCGCAAATGGAGGTAAAAGTCTTACGCGATTTCGGTAAATTGTATTAAAACAAATCGATAAAAACGAAAATTGATAAAGTTTTTTTTCCAATCACTTTACGCGTGAGTGGTTCGTGATTTAAGGCATCTCGATAGCGTCTCGCCACGTCGTGAGGCTTCTGCTGCGCCCGCGTTCACGAAATGATCATTTTCGATTGTTTGTTTTACGTGACTCACTAGAAAATTTATATGGAATTCCGTGATATTCTTTCAATTGGAATGCTTAATGGACACATTGGAATGACTCTGTTTATTAAAGGAACCGTAATAATATAATACACCTTTTATGTTTTTAACATAGATTTAGCGAAGATACAACTTTCAATAATTATGTTCTGTTTAAAGTCTTACTATTTTAGTACCCGTAACATAGGAAAACTATAGAAGCGTCTGGAAATAATTGGATTATAAAACTATTGAAATCGTTGACGTTTTCCCTGATATATTTATTTCCGGCCTATAATTGAAATCGCATCCGTTCTGCGCATTTTCTCTAAGTAAAGTGCTCAGGCACTTGTCGATATAATGGATTTGGATGTTCGTAGAAATGTTATAATTTAGAAACGAAAAACATACTTATTAGTAAAAGCTAAAGATGGTTGGATCTATATAGTGAAGACTGAGAATTATTAATTTTACTAAAACCAATAACTTTGTCTCAATGTAATGGAATGATTAAATGAAGCATTATTATAAATGAATTGACATAATTATTATTATAAATAAATTGACATTATTATTATTATATAAGAATTGACATTATTAGTGGTATTGTATCGCTTAGTGTTAGTATGACTCACGACAGCTTAAATTCGATTATTGATATTTGATATCATTGCATTATATAAACAAGTATAGCATTTAAATTCGTATTGATTATTATTAGTGTTAATTAGATTCCTTAATTATTATTTACTGTGATGAAACTAACTAGATATTAAGCAATACATAATATGTTTTATAAGGTAACTTTAAGTATGTATTTAGCTATTAAGGTTAACTTGCCATACCCTATTCAGGATCCATGCTGTTCAATTCAATTTAAAATACCATCTGTAAATACCATGGAATGCAATAAATAAATGAAATAGTTTAAGCTTAGTTTATGTGAACATCTAACGGCTTGTTTTTGCATACATGTTGGCGATCCGCGGTAAAGCTGCACTTATCATTTATTTGATTCTGAAAAACACGAACTAACTTGTGCTATCATCCTTTAAGCCCATTACTTACAGCCAATCTATACGTATCGTGCGCCATACAAAGTTGTAGTCGTAACTATTTAATGTCATTCACTCGATTTCTGTCATACCTTACTTATATGTGAGGTACCTACCTAATTTGGATCAGCGTAAGTGTGACCGTTGCTTTCGATATCTCTATCAGTTTGCGTCGAAAAATAATGAACGCTATGTATGCAGATACGCACTTGCCACGTAGAGACTCCAAATGGTAGTTAGGTAACTATATCTGTGTTGTTTATTATACGAGTACCACGTGGACACATTAATTGGAACGAAATAAGTACATAATGAATGGTTTTATTGTTAGGTTTACAGTCGCATTTTACGTTTATTATTGCAATAAGGATGCTTTGTAGCTAAGTAACATTTCTACCAGAATTACGCATTTCTTCTTAAATCAGGAAATAACATTTTACTACCTGGTCTGGTAAAACATAATAAATATGCAAATAAACCTTTTAAGATATCCAAGCGATATTAAACACGAGCAAAATAGTAGATAGGAGTAGGTCCATAAAATAGAAAACAAGATCATAGTGCCAGGTTCGGATCGCCACATATAGTGTCATCATCAAGCTGTATCAGCTCAGGTAATCTGTAACGGGCCAGTTATTGGCAGTGAGACGGAAAAGCGTGGCTACTGCATTAACAAACGAGTTTATGAGACGACAGCGGCGCGCGCGCCGTCCCGCCTCGTTACGTACCCATGTTATAACCCCGCTTTATCTAATGAATTTGCATATCAACATATTTTATTGAAACGGCCACATCTTTGACACACCAAATGGCTTTATAAAGAATCTAAAATATGCAGATTCAATATTAATATGTGAAAATTAGTACCTCCACTATTTAATTGATTTTGATGTTTGTGGTGATTTTATTGACTGCTGTTGTGTGTCAAATTATTCAATCGTCTTCAACATATGCAAATACTATTTAAACACTTGTATTTAGTAGCCTGAACCTTTTAGCGTACGAAGTTATGTTAACTAAAACTCATCGTTTTAAAAGTAGTGGATTTGTTGTTCAATTTTCACTTCTATATACGTGCCTCCTATTACTGCTATCTCCATTACATCAAATACTACTGCTCCTCAGCATAGTGTGGTAACCGCATAATATTCAATTGTAGGAAACCGCAAATACCTTGGATCCGTTGCTTTCGCGATGTATCGACTCCGCTAGCTGAAGAAAGTGGGCTAGTGATTCACAATGCTGTTTGATAAGCTCTAGTCGCGTGTCCATCTTATGTTATCGCTTCATAGTTGTTTTAGCGTGGAAATTGATATTCCGTTTTATTCTTACAAAAGGTTTTGTGATCCAAAGCAACATAGAATAAAGAAGCTTTTTTGGTTATATCTAGCCCACCAATTTTTTGTCAGAAAAGAGTTAAATCCCAAATAAATAAGTCGTCAATTTGTTCATTTATTGAAGTCGCTATAGTAAAATATGTAACGACCAGCAATTTTTTACTTCGCCTGACAATAATTATATGAATGAATGAATGAATTAATTAATTAATGAAATGTCAATGTACTCGTATCGCGTTAAAATGTATAATGGATTAGTTTGTAAGGTATTCTTGTATTACCTGCCTAAGAACTAAACATTCAATTGCTGGGATAAACTAAGATAATATGTTATCGTTTGCATTCAAAGCTTAACAGTGAAACTCGGTGATTTCACTTAGCGTCCGTAATAAAATACCAGCCTGTAGAGTCTATAATTTATGCTTTCTGGCACGCCTGAAGCTATCCTGTTTCTTTTGTACAGGACTGGCGGTTAGTAAAATAATTAAGGTTAGACTGAGCAAGTAGTCGATTATTGCGGTTAGGTATATGGAAACCTAATATGGCGTGTTTTAACACGTCGTCTAGGTACCTACCTCTGTGTTCAAAAACCGCTATGCAAACGTTTATAAAATGGGCTTATGTTCAAAAATATCCAGGTAGGTACAGGTAGTACCTTCAGTACAGAACAAAATTATTAGGAAATATGTACTATTATTATTTATTAGGAAATTGGAATAATCCTAATTAAATCAGTTTATGGTCAAACGGCAGTCACTTTCATAGAAAGTAGAGCTTTCGACAATTTTTGGAGTAAGATGCCAGACGAACCCCGCGATCCTGTAGGAGGTATAGGTAGTGTACCAGCAACAAACCTGATGTTGTAATGTGTCTATATATGATATCATGAAATATAATTCCAAATCGCAAAAATAATTTTAATTGCTAATTTCTATAGACTGCCGGTAGAATACTAGTCACTTTCTGGTATTAGGATAGTATTCAATTTATTCCCTTTACGTGCTGGTTGGTTAGTAACCTGTACATATCTTAGATAAAGACTGGTTATTAATATAATTTCAAATTGATCAGAGGAAATTGCATATAAAACGACCTATTTCCTGTGCTCGTTAATCAGTAATTTTTGAATAATCGAACTTTGATTTAATAACATCCACTGATGCATTTTAATGTGTTGGGTGTTTCTGTGTGTATTTGTAAAAGTATTAAACCGGTTCACAAAATGTCGTTAATTAAACAGGTGATTAATTGCACTTTGTTGCAAAACACTATAAAATTAATTAATTTGTTTCAGATAAACTTATTTGTTTGCATTTATTACCTACTTAATCTATATATTATTTATTATGATCGCGTGACACGCCATCATTATGGCACCGCCGTCAAGAATTAACCGACCCCACACCGACCGAAAATAAATTAAAATTGATTACAATCATAACAATGGCCTTAAAAAATTCTGACGAAATAATTAAAATGGTCAGAAGTTGCAAATTAGTTTCAAGAATCCATGTATCCTCAGTGTACTTAATGTCATTAGGTACTTATACGAAAACCCATCCATGTATCCTCAGTGTAGGTACTTAATGTCATTATTTATACAAAAATCACTATAATGTAATATTGAATAAACATCTGATTCTGCAAATAGCTGGAGGATCCTAAAATAATTTTATTTAATAATAAATATATATAATTAAATACCTTGTTTACGATGTTTGTGGTTGTTGTTTATGTTCAACAATTAAATTGTCGTAGTTTTAGTACATTTAAATAATATTAAGTAGTCCTGTTTTCAGCAATTCTATCTTTCAGTAAAACAATAGGGAACTGTATCTTATGCAATTTGTTACACGATATTAACAAAGTTCAGTCATAAAAGGCGTTAATTATACTCAGTAGTACGGCCAAAAAATCATGTCTACTTAAGTATATCTAATAAGCTAGCTGCGTCAGTCGTTGAAATTTTGCATGAGTTTTGCCCTTTGATTAGTATTTGCCAGATATTCTTGAAAACTTTATAGGTTGTAAGACTTGTAAGATTTGCCTACATTGGTAAAATACATGAGATTTTTTGGTAAAATACATGCACTTTAATCTTGCCAACTACCACTGTGATAAACTGAAATAAATGTCATATACTAAGAAAAACACCACCAGCAGACAGACAGAGAGAGCGGGCAGAGGACGCTGGTTCGATTCCAGCCTGGGGCACTAGAGGCCTTGGTCACTTTTTCTTAGTATATGACATTTATTTCAGTTTATAATTTATATAGTAGTGTTTCTACTTGATAAAAACAAATTAAAATATTTTTCTGAAATAATTTAATTTGTTCAAATACTTTAGTACCACTGTGATGTTCATTGTTCAAGCTACTTTACTTTAGATAGCGTTAAAACGACGTTCTTTGTTAAATGTCTGCACACTGCCATTTACGATACGGGGCATGTAATGCGTGTCCACTTCCATGTAGCCGCGGTATATGGTGTCGCGTTACGTGCAGACTGGATGGGACGTGCTACTATAGAGGCGGCAATGCGATCAGAATTTCTTGTATCAAATATCTTACTGAACAAATTGGTGAGAAGGCAATTAGGATTAGGTACATAGGCTTCTTGGTGGAGGTCGGTTCGATCTCATTTGGATATCATAAGCTTATAATTACAGTCGTACTTATAAATGTTGCCAGTGAGGTGCGTGTAATAACATATCAGTAATAAATCAATAAGAAGCAACAAAATATTAAGATAAAACTGTACGTCAATTCTATGTCAATCGACGCATCGAACATGTATACCTACTTTACATTTACTAATGTAATTAACATGGTTTTCAATTTTCTGAATCACGTCATGATAACTTATTTAACATAACTTCGTAAAATTTGCAAGCATAGTTAATTACGAAACTGAGAGATCGTTATTAAATTATTGACTTATTCATTCGAATAAAGTTGAATACCCAAAGAAGAATGTGACAATGAGTTATTTGTAACATGGTGGGTTGTATAGGATATTATTATAAAAGTAGGACGCTTCCTTACTTTCTAAACTGCAAGATCAACATGACTGAGTCACATCCAGCGCCCCAATCTGGTAGCAGAGCATGTTACTAGGTATTACAACTCTTGCCCCGCTAGTAGCCAACTAATCGGCGCTCCGGGGTCAAACCGTGTAGAAGCCTCTCGGCCCACCACGTTTATTATAATAAGTAAGCCCTAGTACCTATTACAAGCGGCATAAACTCAGCTTTAAGTCCTTTTAGACTTACAAGATCACCCTTTACGTTGCCTCATGTTACCGTATTATAATGGAATTATTTTCACATTAATTTTCTGTTGCATTAAGGCAATATAACGTGATTTACTTATTTTACCGGGGAAAGGCGATAGTTACGGTTTGCTGATGGGTACTAGGTAATGAATCGGCGCTCGTAACTGTTCTGTTAATAGAACGCTAAGAGTACCTATAAGATGTAACTAATTTTCATTAGTTAGTGAACATTGATTCAAAATCAACGGTTACACTCACTTGTATTTTAAGTCGCTATTGGCGATATTGGTGTAACCGTTGTGATCTAAATATTTTAAGTTTATTTTCGAATATTAATTCACTTCACCTGATCATAAAAATCTTTCTTTATAGTACCAGATCAATAACATTACATTATACAGGGTGGAAAGGCACGACGATCCTTCCCGGAAGTATTAGGTCGTTTAAGTGATACAGAGACTATTGGTAATGGTAAGAATCGTTAATTGAGTAAAAAATAAAAATTGCAAAAATACTACTTTTTAACTGTGGTGATAACCCTATAGCATGTGCACATGACGGCTAGATTAAGGATCTCCGTCGGGAAAGCTCGGGACTTTACACTTTTTTCCGATCGTTGACAGTATCGCAATGATGTATGAATGACGCATAAATGTCAAATAAATCAAATGCATGCAAAAATATTACAAACAATTTTATTACTTTCTTAGATAATTACTTTTTTCCAATATTTAATACTATCTTCTTTTCACATACGGTGTTCAAATGTACCTCCGTGTATTACAACGCCGCCGCAGCCCGTACCCGAGTATGTCGATGCACATGCGATATAGTGTATGCTCTTCGTCATTTATCCTCCGCAGAAAGCACCAATTAGCCTTTGTCTCATTTCGTCCGCAGTTTCACATTCCGTTTGGTTTGGTACACCATATCTTTTACACAGCCCACTAAGGGGTAAATTCACAATCTACGCGGCCAAAAGTCGATTTATCAAAACAATAAATACCTCTGCGATAACAGCTACCTGCGGTAGAGGACCCTTTAGCGGCTAGATAACAAACCCCCCCACCCTCGTATGCACTTTCTAATTAGTTTCAGGTCAGTCGGAATTTGATCGTGTCACTTCGTGTACGTTACTTGTTCTCGGCGCTCTTATAAAAGCAAAACTTTAAAACTGTGGTTTTTTATTTTTAAGTGATCTAGAGTGAAAAAAATCATGGATTCTGGAACAGCAGGTTAGTAATTTATAAGCAAAAATAAAAATATGCTTTATTTATTTGTTTTTGAGGCTAGGTTAATGCTCTGAAAGAGAGACTGTTTTTGAGCGTTATTTTTCGCAAAAAAATAACTTCACTCGTTAATAAGTAATACAATAGGGTGAGATCGAGCAGAATTGTTAATGGCATGTTATAGTCTATGGTTTTGGCTATTAGAATTTAAAAAAAAACTTTCCGCATGCTTCCGCCAAATCATAATTTTTATACTTTAAAAATAAGTCGTCATTTTACTCAAATTTAAACTTTTTTTTGGATTGAGTTTAATCGACATGTTCATTTGTTTTAGATGTACCAAATACGTCAGGAATGAAGATCGTGACTAGAAAACACATATTTGATATCTTCAAAAGTAATAATTTACGTACATTGGAAGAAAAACTGTGTTCCTTAAGAGATCAACTTTTTTCTAGTGAAGGCTGTACTAATGATCAAATAGAATTATTTAAAAGCAATTTTGCTTATTTCAAGTCAGAATTTAAGACTAGATGGAGTAAGGCTCAGTATAAAGAAGACAGATTCCTAAAAAACAATCATTCTTGGCTAGAAGGCACTTTCGCGATTCCCGTTGCTGAAAGGTCAGCAAACCGACCAGGCCGGCCGTGCAAACATTTTGAAGAATTAAGCGAAAGAAGTAAAAGAAGAAAAACGGAGGATCTTCGGTCTAACTTTGACAAGGAGGTCATAGTACATGCTACGCAAGTAGAATTAAGAAAATCTGGGAAACGTGACGCTTCTAATGTACTTAGAGAAATAATTAGTTCGCCAACTCGCGCAACAAAATATAAAAAAGCATACTATCGGACCAAGTCTTCGAAAGATAAAATAAGACCTTTGACTACCCAGGAAGCAATGCAAATGTTCATTGATGCAGACTTATCGCGAGCACAATATGATATTATACGAAGCACGAATAAGATTTTTTTTCCTAGTTACAATAAACTACAGACAGAAAAGAAAAAGTGTTACCCGCCATCGGAAGTGTGCACTGTAACAAGCACTAGCGCGGAAGTTGAATTGCAGCCTTTAATGGACCTCACGGTTAAGCGACTATCAGAGCACCTAGAAGAGGTACTGATAAGACTAAAAGAACAAGAACGCCAATCTCTGAAGCTTATCTGCAAATGGGGCTGTGACGGGTCCCAGCAAACCCAGTACAAACAAAAGTTTGAGAATGATGCGGAAAGTGACAAGAGTTTGTTTCAGAGCTGCTTCGTGCCTTTGAAATTAGTATGTGGCCAAAACAATGAAAAAACTATATGGGAAAACCCTACTCCCTCCTCTCCCAGGTTTTGTCGACCTATAAGGTTTCGATTTATAAAAGAAACCACTGATGTTACGCAAGAAGAAATTAATCATGTGAACACTTGTATAAGCTCACTCATTCCAACTGATTTTAATTTGTGTGGTAAAACGTTTAGAGTAACACATGAATTTATAATGGCTATGGTTGACGGAAAAGTTTGCAATGCCGCAACAGGAACAAGATGTACAACTCAATGTTATATATGCGGTGCAAAATCTCCTGATTTCAACAAGTTGGACAAAACAAAAGATGTTAATGTTCAGACTCTTCAATTCGGCCTCTCTATACTACATGCCCGCATAAGATTATTTGAGAGTATTCTGCATTTGGCGTATAAACTGCCAGTAAAAAAATATAGGCAAAGAAAAACCGAAGCTGAGAAACAACTCGAGGAGGAAAGAAAACGAGAAATTCAGACAAGATTTCATAACGAAACTGGCTTGTTGGTAGATATGCCAAAGGCAAATTTCGGCAACACGAATGATGGAAACACCAGCAGAAGGTTTTTTGATGATCCAAAAGTAGCATCAGATATAACTGGAATCAGTTACGAGCTGATATATAGATTAAAAGTAATTTTAGAGACTATATCAAGTGGCCACAAAATTGACTGTGAAAAATACGACAGTTACGCAAAGGAAACAGCAGAACTATATGTCAAATTATACGGATGGCATCCCATGACGCCCACGATGCATAAGATACTAGTTCATGGTGCTGTTATTATAAAAAATGCATTACTACCCATTGGACAGCTGACTGAAGAAGCTGCAGAAGCGCGTAACAAGCATTTCCGATCATATCGGCTTGATTTCGCAAGGAAGTTTACGAGAGAAAGCTGCAACACGGATATTTTAAATCGCCTACTTTTGAGTTCCGACCCCTTACTGAGCTGCAGGAGAAAAGTTAAAAAAAGGAAGCACAGTACTTTCCTGCCAGAGACGATAGAATTGCTATTGCCTGCCGATCCGAACCCAGAGTGCTCTTCTGGAAGCGAAGAAGAAAACATCATAGCAGAGACTGTAGCTTAATATGGCAACTGATTTTATTTAAGTAATAAATTATTATACACATTTTACTATATGTTTCATTTTTTCCTCTTTTGTGCATATGTCGAAATTTTACATATCAGTAGAATTTTGAAAAAACACCCTATAAATAAAAAAAATATATCATAAAACAGTTGTTTCAACTTCGTAAATCGTTAAAAAATACAAAAAACCGCAAAAATAATTTTGGCCCCGTAGATCGTGAATTTACCCCTATGTGCAGCCCCACAAATTTAAATAGCCACGAGCATCTAACATTTTTATTTGAAGAATATGACATTCAATAAGTATAGTTCAATGAAAATTTAATTTCAAACATCAGACGTCTTGTCTATTTCCTACCACGCAAGAAGGTTTGTTAGTTTGGTATTGAAGAAGTATTTATTCTTGATTTATTCTTAGTATTTAATTTTTGCAAGTTCATTTGGTGCAACTAACACAACCTACTTGTTATTTTTAATTATTTTAGATAGTTTCCAATTATTCGAAAATAATTTTGTGAAACGTGTTAAGAAACTAAAACCTTTTTATCAGTCAAGGAAACCAGAGATATTTATAAGACGATTGCGTACTTTTGAGTGGTTGTCAATGTCACCATTTGAACTGTCGTTGTAAACAATGTTGTGGTTAGTATTATTAATATTAAGGAATAACATAACTATTTCATTCAAGTATTGAACAAGTGGAACCACTAAGAAAGCGAAAATCCTGCAATGATTCTTACCGTGCTGTAAGCAGACCTAAAAATGGTTAGATGGCAACAAATTAGCATAATTTCCTGTCGAATACTGATTGTTTACAAGTAAGTTCATTGACCCTGTCACCTGTTAGGGTTAGAACAAAGTAGTTTTTTGCGTGGATGTTTAAAAGGTCATAATTTAGAAACGGTTGCCCATATTAACATAGTTTCTATGGAGAAAATATAGAGCTTCTCCCATTTCCGGAAAGGATCGTCGTGCCTTTCCACCCTGTATATTACGTCGTGAGTCTCTTTTATTCTTCTAAGAAATACGATTTGAATTGAGTACCAGTAAAATGAAAGTAAGAATCAGCTGTAATTGGAGCCGTTATCGTTCACACAAAAGATTTTCAAGAATCAAACTAACGGCGCGATTCGAGAAATGAATTAGAGATTCACTAGATATGAAATAGTAAAGATATGTGACGTTCCATGGCAAAAGGTACCTTATGGCGGCCGCAATAATATTGGAGCGGCGTTAATAATAGCGTAAGCGCCAACCGCCATAAAGGTACCTTTTTCCGTGGAACGTCACATATATTTCATATATAGTGAATCTCTAATTCATTTCCCGAATCGCGCCGTAAGTATAAAATAATTTTCCTTCAAGTACCTACAATCAAATGCATGTGAGTAAGCGATATCAGATTATCTTACCTATTAGCGCATCCACGTGGTAAATGGCTTTAATCTCATTTGCGGTAGACAGCTTGGCGACGGGGTTTCAAAACTGAAACAATAACACACAGTATATAAAATAAATGCACAATTAGGTATGTAGAGTCTGTGCGGAAAGAGAAGAGTCGTGGAATGTAAATACATTCTGCAACTCTTCCCTTTCCGCACAGATTATAATGAGACCCCTTTATCTACATTCAACTATATTTGCATAATAATGACAAATTGTTAATTGTTTCTTGGTAGCATTGTAATATTACAAAAATAAATATTCACGATATTAAAACAAAAGACAGTAGACGCTCGTTGCAAAACTTTGACAAATGCACATCATCAGGAACGTAAATAAATAGAAGCTTGTTTAGACACATAATGACACTGCTCAAGGGAAGCCGTAATAACAGTCGTTAAGAAATAATAAGCTAATATTGCAAGACGTTAATTTCATCGCCAACCAATCCGATTGCGTAACTGTTGCTCCGGAGTCCCCAAATATTTTCTCCGTGGTTTCTATGGCAATTTTCATTGTGAAATTACCAGAGAATTAGTTGTATCGTGATACAGTGATTGCCATCTGGGCATTGGTCATTGGAAATTAATTGCTTGATCTTTGAACTGTTGCCAAATGTCTTTGGGGATTATTTAATGAATCCATAGTTTAGCATTTTATTTATTTATTTATTTATTTAACCTTTAGTTAACAAAAGAAAACCTTACAGTACAAAAGGCGGATTTAATGCCACTACGGCTACTACTACTTAATGCTTTTACGGATGTGCCTGGTAAAATGGTATTTAAATAATTAAAACGAAAGCGGATTTTGATTAAAGCATGACTCACGTTAGACCGGGCTGTGTCCGGGCCGGAGCTTCCGGGGCTTACTTTTCTATTGACTTGACAGGCGATCACGTGATGCTTTCCATAGTTTCCATAGAAAAACATGCGCCGGAAGCTGCGGCCCGGACACGGCCCGGTCTAACGTGTCCTTTATAGTCTGCTGCTGGCATTGATTTGACATTAATTTCAGAACGTTTTCTCGCTCTGCAGTACTACGAAAACCTTTTTAAAATTAAAATATCGAAAACACTTCTTCGCGAAAGAGATTTACCTACCTCGTTACTTTATACTCGCAATATACGACGTAAATTAGTCTAAATCTAGGTTGGACGTCAGATATCATGTTATAGTTTTCAACCAAATAATAAGGATGACTCACGTTAGACCGGGCCGTGTCCGGGCCGGAGCTTCCGGCGCATCGTTTTCTATGGAAAGTATCCCGTGATCGCCTGTCATGTCATAGAAAAGTAAGCGTCGGAAGCTCCAGCCCGGACGCGGCCC
Organism: Cydia splendana; assembly: GCF_910591565.1. Classification (NCBI taxonomy): domain Eukaryota; kingdom Metazoa; phylum Arthropoda; class Insecta; order Lepidoptera; family Tortricidae; genus Cydia; species Cydia splendana. The sequence continues at coordinate 11,563,376 of NC_085974.1, forward strand.
GTTCTAACGTGAATCATCCTTTATGGGTGCTACGAGTATAACAATAAGTTTGCAGCGCTGTATACTTAAAGTCAATCTTTAAAAGAAAATTATTGGACATTTTAAAATAGGTTAATATCGAGAATAAAGATGGTACATTAGAACCACGACAAATAAAAAACAGTCCCAGAAATGTACCAAACATCACGCTAACCACTAAATGAGTGAAAGATTGCTAAAACCGATTACATTGTACACCTGCGCAAACCGAAACAGTAATTTGTTTCATCTCCAATCTTAGCGTACGTTCCTACCTACTTCGAATGGCTATTTCATAACAAATGATGATACGCTGTTGCCTAACAAGATGGATTCTCGTATCGTAGCATGTGTATGAATGAATTTGCCGAAACAAAGGGTACAAACAATTTTCGGGCGCCATTTGAGGTTAGCTTGAACTGGAACACGCGTGATTGGCCGCGACACACACGGATATGTTGATAGATTTAATTTTATTCAGCTCAATGTGTAAAAAGGTATTTTTAGATGCTACCTGCACCTATGTTCAATGTAGGTATTTGTTTAATCTGTGTTATTTTGTTATTATAAATAAATGCATATTTTTTTACGGATCTATAGCGAATTGTTTTTGTTTACATTTATTTCTAACTTTTCGACGCAGAATTACGCTGGTCTCCTTCGCGTATAACTGATGTCCCAGCAAAATGACATAAACAGATATTTGTTTAACTAGTACCCGACGAACAGTGTATGAAAAAATTGGGGGTATACATCACAAATTCAAATTCAAACCACTCATCACACGTATGTTTGTTATTGAAATCAGGAAACACCCCGGAATTTTTTTAGAGAAGATAGTTTTAACTTATACATACTTATAAATTCGCTAATTTGGGGACGAGTGATCCAGAAGTTAAAGCCAAGGGACTGAGAGCCTACCGTGAAAAGCTCTAGCTTATTGAGTGCACTGAAAAAAATATGATCTATCGAGCACACATTAAAGTGATTTCATTAAGATTAACTGCTATATACAATATCAACTAATGTACGTACGTACGTAACGTACGAACAGTTAACTTTACTGCTTAGTTCGATAGGCTCATATGGAACTGTTTAAAGCATTAAACGTTAATGCAATTTCAATTTTGTTAAACGATTTTTTTTCTCAGTGTGATTGAGAGGCAAATAATTAAATTTAGATTTTCTATTTTCGCGGTAGGGCCTCTGTCTTCGGATATGTGTACCGATGACGTGAGTGTTGCGTGTCCGAATACTAATATGTAAGTACACTGAAACATTAAAACAAAAAAACAATTCAAAGTGAATATATTTTCAACTGATCAAACTATCAGACCGTGTGTCTCACAATTTTTACATATCATGTACAATAGACGATGATTCCGATGTACAAAGCGATGGGAGCCTATTATTAATCGTCACCGAAGATTGATGCGACACTGCAACATACTGATCTAGGTTAAGGCTGTGAAGCAAGCTATGGTTTCAATCTACGCCTAATACAATGGGTTAACTAATAGAGGTGCTAATTAAGAATTTTTCCGCAACTGCACATACGCGTCCATTGTGTTATGACGTCTTTTGAAACTTAGGACGTAATAAACATCATGTTATAACCTCAGAAGCCCGAGCATAATGATGCGTATATAACGCTCATTGTCGTTAAGTTAATACAGTTATAAAAATTCAGGTTCAGTTTGAATTGAATTAAGATTTCCTTCTTTATATTTAAATAAACTTTATTTGTATTCAAATTTGGAATAAAACTTAATCTTTGCTTGTTAAAGTTAAGTAACACTGCGCAACTTCGATCCAAAAAGCTAAGTATGTAGCTCATTTTAAACAAAAATATGACTCCTACTCTTATTATAGATGACACAAGCCGCAATTACGTGGCTAAGGCCGTGGAAATAACAATAATTAAGTCATCGAGTCGGCTGGAACAATTCCGATGAGTTTTATTTTGCTCACGATTGCTCTCATACGAATTTAATGGCAGAGCTGTGACGACAGCCATCGTTACATTCAATTACTTACGCAGTTTTGACAACTATATGTGAATGAATTCGTTTCTTAAAGCAACTTTGTCAGTCCTATCCGTAAGGGTTATATTTAAAAAAAATCGAATCCCGAGGTCGAAGGATGGACATAAGGCAGGCTAAGGTCACGAATTTACGACTCGATTGACAATTAAATTTCGAAGAATTATATATCTTGGAGTTATTACAGAAAACCGCTCGCATTTACGAGTTCGTGTCCTTTTCGGATGACGATTTCGAAAGTGATTTTACATTTAGTGATTACCTATACTGCCCGAGTACGAAGTTTACGAGGATGTTTTTAATGACCGAACTGGAATCATAATGTGTACAGTTTTTTGATTGCGTAATATCAAAGTTATTTCAGAAGGTAAGAATCTTGTATGTCTACTTAATTCTACCTACTTACAATTTAAGGATGACTCACGTTAGACCGGGCCATGTCCGGACCGGAGCTTCCGGAGCTTACTTTTCTATGACATGACAGGCGATCACGTGATGCTTTCCATAGAAAACGATGCGCGACGCGCCGGAGCCTCCGGGCCGGACACGGCCCGGTCTAACGTGAGTCATCCTTAATAATGCTACAATACATTTCACAATATAGGTAAATACAATGATATTTGAGGCGAGGAAGGGTAGCTTGATTTAATGATGATGATAATAGTTAACGTCACGAGTCATCGTTTCAAGGAAAAATAAATAATTTTAGGCCATTTTCCGCGAATATGCGATAAGGAAGTAGGTACAATAAAGTAATGTCTACGCACTAGGTCTGAAACATAAGAGCCATTATAAATTAAATAAACACCTTAAAGACATTAACATAACAGTTATGATATCCGAAACTAGTTTGAGCGAGTAAACGAGATGTTGTGGCTACCGAGTGTGATACATACATTTTTCATAGTTTTTGCTCGGCACTTTCAAGTTTCTAATGTATCTACGTTATTATAATGCTTTCTTAAATGTTTATAGGATAAAGAGATTTAAGTGGATAGTAATAAGGTTAAATAATGGATGGTTTGTATTTCTTGTTTGTAACTATAGATTAACAAATTCATATTTCATAACGATGGCGGGACGATGATGTCACAAATAGGAACTGTTGAAGAAATGCAAGGGTTCTGTTCACGATCTATCTTTATTATGCGCATGTATAATCTGCTCCATTACTGATTTATATATGATAAAGCCATGTGGCACGATATCATAAATATGATATTATCTAGTAGTAGTAACGTATGCTGATGAACAAGTCGTGCAAGGTAAAAATGTATTAAAATAAATAGATTCGTACTTGTTGTTTTTAAAGAAATATGATAAGAGCATTCACATAATATGCGCCAAAAATCTTAGCAGTGATTTTATGTACAGCAAAATTAAAGCTATGTATTTTAGACAGTATAGTATAGGTACCTGCTGTTTAATGATAACAAAAATAAACAACTTCTACTTTATTAACGAGTATCATTAAAACAGAAAAGGTTTTAAAACTCAAAATATAGGTATTTAACCTTTAACTTAAGAGCCTACTATACAATCTTAAAATACTTTTTTTAAACACTTTCTATCTGAAGATCTACTACTTACATACATATAATTACAAGTGAAAATTATAAGAATTACCGTTGGATTGGGATCGACCTTAACTTTGCTGTCGAACACAGAGTAAATAAGAACAGAGAGTGCTGAAACGCAGTTTAAACAAAAAGCTCAGATCTAAAGTTAAGATTTTAACTACTTATAGTATTTTGTCTGCATCCGCCTTATCGCTTTATTCATTTTTTGTCAATTTCAGTTTCGGATACTTTATTGTTTTTTAATTTATTTTAAAACACATCTCAACACAAATACTGTCTGACTGTTGGAATGATGAATTGTCAAAACTGTTTAGGTCCATTTGACGTATAAACTCTTACCAGTCTATCATAACTATTCATAACTAACATGATAAATTGATAATACAATATTTTGATGACAATTTGTCGATATATATCGATTATTATGTCAATCTATGTCGACAGACCGCTATGTGCCCAATATGTAGTTCGTATGAAGTGAAGTCTCTTCAGTATCAAGAAGCTGTGACCTGCGTAGACGCATTATCATTGTCCTTGCACTTTACGGCGAGCCATCATTTCGTACGCTTTACCGCGCCCGCGTATCGACTCATCTCCGCCATTAGTCAGACTGGTCCGGCTTCCTACAGCGCAGGATATTGCCCCACATTCGCCATTCATCGCCTTAATGGCTTTAGGCTGACGATTATCATTGCGAAATTTCGATCTCAATAAAAAACCGATGCTCGCGGATGATTTCGTTGACCAAACGATTCTAGCCCCAATTCCTGGCTCTTATAGTTGATGATATTTTTCTGCAAATCGCATATTTTATTAATATTAAAATTACTGGCGGTCTTGCTTAAACCTACCATCCGGTTGAAATTAGTAGGTAAGTACAGGTAATGTATGTAACCGACGCAGTTGCGTAGGTTTCTCGACTCGAAGATAGCAATTTTATACAAATTGTGTACACTGGTTGAAATTTAATATGGAAATACATTTTGAATATTTTATGTTTTGTAAAACATTTGTTAATTATCAAAATAATATTCCGATCAAATGGACGCAGGTATTTAACATGCTAATCTCTGATTGTTAACGTGAGATGATTCAAACGTTCCGCCGCCGAGTGTTGTTTATTCAAAATTAAACTTTAATGATTCGCCGTGTAAGGTTAATTTGACTTGTTTGCTTTGAGATAAGATCGTGCTCACGGTAGCCCGAAATCTAGGGTCAGAGAGATCAAACGTGATCGAAAACTGATATTTAATTTTAAGATTGTAACGAGAGTGACGCATGCGTGAATGAGATATTAATGCTGCCGACTGCCACTATAGTATAGTGATGAAACCGAGGGAGGCTAGACAACGTAACGACATTAATAAATGGGTCAGTGTCATTTGTAAGACAAAACATTGAAATAAAGGAAGTAAAATATATTACGTATGACTATGCCCTGGTGGTAATTGTAAGGAACTTATTTTAATCAGCCGAGTTTTATATACCTACTAGACTTAATAATACCTAACGAAGGTATGCACTATTTGTGATATAAATTGTAACTACAATTATTGTAGGTAGGTACATATCGATAATACAACATTAAAATTCTTCTGAGATCTTTATAAACGAGTGACTTTATACATATTTAGAAAATGGAAAGTAGCTTTTAAAAATATCGTTAACAGTAGGTATCCTTGCGCGCATATGGAATAAAGTGGCTAAAATTCCTTTCATAAACAATACCAAAACTATCTTATATATGCAGTGTTTGTTTACAAAGTCGGTTACGGTTACAGTCAGAATTTAGGTCAAGTTGAGTCAAAACTTGAGAGCAATTAAAAGATTCACATGTTTTTTATAATGACATAAACGTTGCGTGCCATACAAAATGAAACGAGGACTAATTTAATACCATTGTTTAAGCTCTTCGTAACGTGTTGCCAAGTCTCGTGAATAATATTTAAAACAATGTGTTCTCTCAGACCTTGTCCACGTACTGCCGCCAGTAGAAAGAAGGGCGTAATTGACATGAAGTTTAAACTCCACTTCTGCTGGACTGTATAAAATTACATAAAAATCTGTAAAAAGTGTTAGAAAGACATTTGCTACCTATACCTACAGATGATAAAGCATACAAAAAAACATAATTCATCTTGATTATAAAGACACATACCTCTTTATCAAAGTGTTTGAACTCGTTGCCGTAGTCACGGACCAAGTTGAAAAGGCGTAAGTGGTTACTTGGTGGTGGTGGTGGCTTTTTTATTATGTTCTGTTCTGTAGACACATTTTTATTTTTTTGTATAAAGTGTACATTTAATTTTTGCATATAAGGTATCTTTTTTGATTTATTACATAAAAGATAATACTAGTATATACATGTGCAATTTTTTGCTGATCACGACAGTAAAAATAACTGTGTTTCATAAAATTCTTGTTGCGCCCTTCTTGCAAAATATTTTGCGTGCACTAAAATAACTGAATCATCGATCAAACTATGATCAAACTCAATGTTTTAGAATTATTTTATCATTTTTACTTTAAAGTCATGAGACAAGACGGTTAAATAAAACGATAATGTTTAAATAACATAATCTCTTTACACGGGACGGTTTTGATTGATTCAGTTGCAATATTTTCACTACATTAACCTCTCAACAAAGCGAAAGTTCGTAAATCTTTTCAGCAAATCTCTTACGCACGTCCATTATAATAATCTCAGTAAGAGGCCATCGCTAATCTCTTTTAAAGTTTAAAACATCCACGCACTCTTTGAAGTTACCGCACTGAATAAAGGACAAACTCGTTATACCAACCAATTAAGAGCGTAAAATATCGCGCTCTCCAAAAAGCAATGTTAGTTAAGGTTCATCAAAATTGTTCACTTTCGATGTAAGCCTTTTTTGTGCCAACGATACGGCTTATTACCTTATTAGTGACTGAATCGTGCGTGGGTCACAGACACATGACGGTTTTATAGTTGAGGAAGTAAATGAATGCGCCCACCTCGTTTGCGATGGCGACATATTAATGTAATTGGTTCATCTTTGTTTTGCTCCAGGCAATGTTTTCTTTGCAGATTTTATGGACAGCACAATGATATGAGGTGGTTAGGTGCCTACACAAGTATATTCATTGAGACGCGCAAATTTTAAGATATAAATGAACCTTTAGAGGATATTGTACATAAAGGTGATATTCTATACAAAAAAAATGCACATCATCAGCATTCAATTTGTATAAAAGTTTCGTAATTAGTTAATAAGTACCTGCTAATTAACTAATTATTCACGATTGCCATTCTATAAGCGTACACCTATCAATTTAAATCTCAAGAACTCGTCTTTTGTGTTTTAAATTATTGTATAGTAAATACTTATATAACAACATACCTATAGGTACCAAAACTATCGTAAAGTCACAAACCAATTGTTCTTCTTTTCAAGTTCTACACAGTAACTATCGTAGATATTAGTTAGAATCGGTTAATGGTGTTATAATTTTATTATAAAAGGTAGGGGAGATGTGGGTATAATGATCCCTCGGAGTAAAATGATTCCCCATCGTATCTGAGCAACTACTGGTGCCATCTATCTAAATATACAATAAACGTATGCCCCGTGACCCCGCCAGTTGCCTCTTAAAGTGTCATGACGGTACCAGCATGCAGCGAGATTTTATTAGGAAATAATTAAAAAATATATGTCTAATCTACGGTATGCCTATTTTCCGAATTTCATTACTTTTAGCATGTTACATTTTATTCAAATTGTGTTTCACTGTCGGATCTTAATGATGTTTAGCTATACTTTAACGATGTTTATACTGACGCAAGTTGAATTTGAAAGTTATATTTTTGTCGATATTTCAAATTTGGTGTTTGAGGTTAAATGATCCCTTTTCGTAGGCGTAAAATGATCCCTGGAATCATTTTACCCCCTAAGTAATTTACTATGAGCATTTCCTGTACAGGCCATAACATATCATGTCGCGAATTTATGTGCGCAAAGCCACTTACTTCCGAAAAAATGACCTTAGGAAGAAATAATGCTAAGGGCTCTTAATGCGATGAAATTATGGATTGCCTTTTAAAATAGCAAGCAAAATCGGTGCCCCTGAAGGCGTTAAAAATAAGGCCAAAATAGAAAAAAAAAATAGCACTCATCTTCTGAAAATAAAGAAACGCTGGAATCGACTGACTTAAATGATTAAGACGACAAAGGAATTAAGTTCGGCCTCTTACGCCGTGAGGAGAATAAGACAATTTACTAATGTTGAAACTGCTCGCCTTGTTTATTATAGTTATTTTCATAGTGTAATGTCATATGGTATTCTGGTTTGGGGCAAAGCAGCTGACATACAGACTATATTTGTCTTACAAAAGAGTGCGTGAATCATTAAGAGAACTTTTCAAAAAAATTAATATTTTAACTGTAGCTTCCCAATACATATATGATAGTATTATTTATGTTGTTAAGAATCTAGACTCCTTCACTAAGAATTCTGATGTCCATAACTATAATACTAGAAATAAAATAAGCTTGCTATCAAAAAGTTTCGTGTTCGTAAAGTACAAAAGTCATTCGTTGGGCAATGCATTCATTTTTATAACAAGTTACCTGAGGATGCTTTAAGATTACCCTTTCCAGCTCTTAAGAATTACCTAAAAAAGTCATTGATGTTGAAGGCTTATTACAGAGTCGAGGACTACTTGACAGACAAACATGCATGGTCCAAACCAGAAACTGTAATAAAAACAAGTAGCAATTAAAAGCATTGTATTATGTGTAGAGTTATAGGTGACTCAGCTCAGATAAGAAAGCACATCAAATTTTATGAAGGCATCTCATGACAATCAGTCAGATTCATATAATATGTATTCTCATTTCTTTTATTGATTTTATTTTCTTTTACTTTTGTAAGAATTTGATATGTTTTCTGAAAGAGCTACGTATTTGTATGATTTCATGTACATATATGTTTTTTATTATCATATTTCTATAAAGTTATATACTTACTGAGTATAATTGCATGAATTCTATAGTAATTTAAATTGTATTCTTCTTATTTACTCGTAATGCATGTTAATTATAAGATGTAATAATGTTTTGAAAAGATGTGTCCCGCCGAGTTTGTTGCCGGTCCCATATTGAGATACCCTCCTCCAATTGAGGGGGGATTTAAATCTTCTCGAGGCAAAGGCGTACGGTTGGAGCCGGTATAGCTTTATTTGACGTTCATAAGCGCATTGTAATATGCCTACTTGAATAAACTATTTTTATCTTATCTTATCTTATCTTAGAATCATCAGTGATTATTTTAACTCTATCCTAGGGATCGTTTTATACATACCTATGTATAAAATGATCCTTTACTAAACCTTTAGAAAATATAACATAATTATTTAAATATATAAAAAAACACGAAAAATAAGTATGCAGTTACTTAGTTAAGTAAATGGACTATCCATAAAGACCTAAATCTTGTGTTTTTGTCTCCAACTGTGAACACAGTAAAGTTTCTCCCTTAAGGGGATCGTTATACCCACATCTCCCCTACATACTTGTATGCAACAAAGAATAAAAAGCCTTAAAATAGAAAATACAAACTAAAATTAAAAACTAAGCTAAGATTTAAGCTAATAGTAATTATTTAAGGGAAGAATTAATCTGCGTTTACCGGTGTTATCTTAACATTGTGCCATGTCATTAGCCTTGACTTGATTAATAATATTATGTATTCAATGCTCAATGCACATGCCATAAAACCTACGCAGGTTCATCAACAAATCGAGAACCTATAACTGACCGAAGTTACTTTGAAACATAAACACTGCGGGGGCTACATTAAATAAGGTGGATAAGTTTACAACTATAAATGTACCATGTTAACGAAAGTTATTGTTACAATTATTTGCTGCCTTCAAGGTTCTGGTGAAGTCATCTTATTTTTATTTGACTTTTATTGTTCGAATAAATGTGTTCTTAAAGTATTTATTAGTACTTTAAATTATTTTAAGAAACAAAAGGGTTGAAGGAGGTCCACTGTTTTAAAAACACGAAGGTTAACAGCGGCACCAAACACAGGACAATAATATTAATTATATTATTAAAATTTAATACCAGTGTATTTGGTTTGCATCGCCTAATTAATAGAAATGAATTACTAACTGACAATACATTACAAATCCTACTTTCGGAACAAGAATCGTTAAGAGCGGAAACATCACTCTTGTTTGCGAATTCTTGTATTGAAACTAATATCCCGTGCTTATTTCATATTGAATTTTGCATATTTTATATTCATCAGGCTTACTTATACAGATAATGATTTATCATGTAAATATATAAAACGCAATTTATTAACTACAACTTTTTTTTCGGTCATTTACATATAAAATGACACGTACTTTTATTTCTTAGTTTCCGTTACCTGACAGCAGGGAGCGCAAAATACTACATTTAAAGGTCTACAAATTTAAAACAGTGGCATTTTTAAAAGGCCTGGTAATAAAAAAATGGAGTTTGTTAGTAGTACTTAGTACCCATCGCATGGGATCGCATTTGTACCAAACAATATCAACTTGAAGCTTAGAGCATTTAGTAACTGGAGACGTCATGGCTGTCATTTAGTGTACGAAACAGTCTTCCGATTTTTGCGGGGAATGGGACGTCAAATGTATTGCTATTTCTACATGATTTGTACGTAACGTACAAATAACCATGTCAGTCCATACAAAAGTTTGCACAATTGTGCAAGTTTTTCGGCAGAGGGGTAAGCTCTTAAAGGTGACTCGAGTTATTAAATGCTCTAAGGCTTGAAGATACTTTGCCATTATCTTCTTTGAATTAATCAGTGACAGGCGACATTGATTTGCGGAGGAGCGGACGAGCAAAGCTCCGTGTGAAGTGACAGCTGATTCGACGCGTCCGATATACATTACAGTAAAACCTAGCCACAGTTGCTCTTTAATAATAATCTTTCATCCAAATCGAAACCTTACCCTTCTAAAAATAAGGTTGAAGACATTAATGTCGGCGGCGATGATTAACTTTGTTGTATAACACGTCTTATTCCGGACGGATTAGAGCATCTTAAATGCGTGATCCGTGAGAATTAATTTTAAAATGTTATAGATGACCTTGATGTTGGTAAACCTAATTGGTGACATCGCTGTGGGAAAATAATAAATTAGCTACAGACACTGTTTTACTTTAGCTGCTGTATGTCTCTCGCTGATTTAAATTGTTATTCGGAACAAAATAGTATAATATATTGTACTACGTTTTATCGGTATTAAAGGGTAAATTTTAAAAGCCATATTCATAAATGCTGTGTAATTTTATTGTAACTGAATATTTCTGGAGATCTTAATCTGCGTGGAATGATGATGATGATGTTTGATAAAAAAAATCTTTGTCCTTCCTTGGGCCTTAAATTATCTTCATACCAAATTGGTTCAGCGGTTTAAGCGTGAAGACGGAAAAGACACACAAACTTATTATCGCATTTATAATATTAATAATTATAATAGTATTTTGGTATGTGTAAAGTAATGACGCACACATTTCCTTATTAATTCCAATTCCATTCATTTCTAGTAAAAAAATTTTTGCTTCTTCTTAGTCATCCGATGATTCAAAACTTAGCTTGAAATATCACAATAAGTAACTGACACTCCACGAGTGCTACAAATTCTCGACACAAAGTTGAATTTAAATCCAGTTGGACTATTTTTGCATGCTGATTGTATTTGAAATACCCTTTAAAGGGCGTTAGTATCTGCTATCAATGGTACAAGAGCAACATTCCCGGACACTAAGGCCATTGTGGTTGCCCTGCGACAGTTAGGCCGTGGCATGTCCGTACCGTTACACACACGTGGGGTTACATTCAATTAGGTTGCATTACATTCCCCGGCGGAAACGCATCTGGTGGTTGTTCTGGTAACGGGATGCGTATCTTCGATTGCTCTTACAACTCTTAGGGCCACTTGCACCATTCACTAACCCGGGGTTAACAGGTTAAACCTGGAGTTACCACGGGTACCAGTACAATTTGACACTGGGTTAACGGTTAAACCGCCTAACCCCGGGTTAGTGTAAGTGGCGTTTACAAATCTAAGTTACGATTACCTACATATAAATTTACATTGATCTTCTTGTAAATTTTGCTCATCAAAATTTAAAAATGTATTTAGTGATATGCCTAATCTGTGGTTAGGTAGTTAATTACTTGAGGCGAATGGGTAAACCTTTTTATACCTCATTCTTTTGTTATATTTTCTTTAGTAGGAGCCATGTATATTTATTTGTAGAAGCATCCTCACAAAAAATACTTAATTTTCATCTACGCTAAAATGCGTTAAAAATTATTTTAAATATGTTTAAATTTTAAGCGATATACATATACCGGGTGTGGCCTGTAAAACGAGCAAATAAAACATAGATTGTACTCCTCAAACGGTGACACTTTTGTTCAACAACTTCTAAAAATTATGAAGTATTTAGACTGCCTATTTTTCATACAAAATAAATATTATCTTCAATGGACGCCATCGCCACGCCATATCATTGTGATTGACGTTGCTTGTCACGCCTTATTCATAACAAAATTTGCAATACATTGCGTCTTAGAATAAACTTTAAAGTGTATTAAAAATCAAACCACAAGTTATTTTTAAAAGTCGCTGAACAAATGTTGGTTAGTAATAGGAGTACAGCCTACAGTCTAATTTTTTGCTCATGTTACAGGCCACACCCGGTATGTACTAAGGTATACCTGTAAAGAAAACCCGAATGCAACTTGATACACTGGAGGCCATAAGAAACGGCCCGGCCGTGGGTGGTCGCTGTTTTTGCTCTTCCCGTAATTAACCAACGTACACGACCAAAATAAAGCTTTCCTCAACAGTCTTAATGCTTTGATATAAAGTTTAATATTGCTTGACTTTTATGCTTTATTCTACAGTTCTTCTAGTTTTACCAACGACCTGTATACCTACCAATCCAGAGTACATACGTTTATACTCAATGATGACTTGAAGAAAGAAAATAAAATATTTTACAATTACAGTGTCCTTAATTGCTGATAAATAATAAAACTTCAGGAAATGGTAAATTAAATTGACAGTAGTTGATGGATAGCGTTAAGCCAGTGGGGAGACACTCCTGACTTCGGGCAAACTCGGCTCCGTTCGGCTCAGCATTGCTCCGAGCAATTATTAGGGTTGACACAACTTGACGTCCCTTTGCGTCCACAACCACAGACAAGATAATGACTTGAATTTTGACAACCCTAAATAACGAAAGGGATAGTGACATAAATAAGAATGGGATAGCATGATTCGTCCCTGAATCACTGTCGAACGTCGGTTTTGTAGGAAGTGTCCGTTCTGTACGGTAAAAGGTACTATTATTTATTCTGTGGTTAAGCTCGAATTGTTTTAATTTTGCAACCTGAGCCAGTCAGTCAGATTAAGTGATAAAACAACGCAAACAAGTGTTTGGGGTTTTTAGAATTGTATTGATGAGTAAATATTAGTTGCCTGTGGAAAGAAAAGTACAGTCAGCCATAAAAGCTAGTACTAAAAATGTTTTTATTTTTTTACAAAAACTGATTAATTTTCAATTGTATTTACGTATACGATTTTCACCTTGGCCAGGCCCCCAGATAACTCTACGATTCACATTAAAATGTACAACCTGGAGCTAAATAAAATATAATTGAGGAGCTACTACATTTAATTAACTTGATCAATGTTCGTAGCAGGCAATATATTAACTTACATGGACTAGTGAGCTATCCAATTACAATAAGATTTAATGAATTAGAAATCAAGCGGTCTCAATGATGCCATTAATTGAAAGAAACTTAATGGTTTAAGAAAGCATTAATTAAAGCAAGGCGATTTATACTCAATTTGTGATAAAATCAAGGAAATAATGGATGTCGATCACGTGGAATACTGTAAAACTAAATGAGGTACGCGTCGTATATGGGAAATCGGTCTTGAATGAAAAGTATAACTATTTTTACGATACTTTCGCAATTGCTAGGAATGTTATGCGAACAAAAATCAAATACCGGCCGTTTTAAATATATATTTAGGTATTATTGCTGCGGCTCCATTTAAATTTTTTGCAGAGAATTGATAGAAATTAGACAAAACCGTAGTCATATTTTCAGAGAAGAGCCGATGCCACTTTGACAGAACACTTTGATGACTATATTTGATTGACACTGGTTTTATACATCAAATGGACCATGTAACAAAATGATGTGAAAGATAATATCAGGTGAAATTGATACACGCAAAAAAACAAGTTACAAGCAGCACAAACAAGACCCCATTTTCCAGTTAACTCACCGGCTCATTTTCTCAATGGCAGTAGTCAAGACTGGCGTATACACTGATTTCACAATAAAGATGATCGCGTGTAGCCGCAGCTTAACATCACTCTATTCAAGAAACCCGCCTGGCGTCCTCCGGTTATGGCATCCTATCTATAATATTATTACCTATTACAAAAACAACCATGTACGCCTATCCACTTTTCACTAACATGCCTTATAAAGCTCTAATAATCCAATAGATATGTTGCGTTGGCGGGAAATCGTCTCAAAAGCGCATATAGAACATCATAAAATGCTTGCTGCATTTCAGAGCGGTTTTGAAAGTTTGCGGGCAAGGTCTACGGGCAACTTTATGTTTTGGCATAAAATAATGGTTCGAGTTCATTTCATTCTCTTTCTACTAACTATCTACAATTAGCGCACCAACTAAAAAACTTGCCTTCCAATCTCCCACACCAGGTGTCTTGGCATTCACCTTTCCGCACATATACTATATTTTCCATACATATTACAAAACTCACTAAAATCCCACGTGAAGTCAGCTAGCTTCATGAGGTAACATACCTGAAACGGAAGAGCAATATTAGTTATATCAGGTCAGAAATTTACGAAAGCAAAATACTTTATGCTGAAGTTAAACTGTGACTATGATGATATTGATGATGTAAAAAAAATTCAAAAAGAAAGCGTAAATAGTCTTGTTTTATAATGAGTAATTCTTTTTGGTAATTGCCCATTAATTACGTATCAATATAAAGCAAGGACATCAGCTCGGAATCTGTGATGCGTGCGATACGGGCGCCATTGCGCCACCATATCTGATAACGGTGGACGTCACGTTAAGCAACGATAAACTTATAATTACTCGCCAATGTTGTAAGTCGTGTCGTTAGGATCAATGTCGGTACAACAATGCGACTGATCGATTTTTGTGACTCATCAAGGCGAGGTGAAGGCGGGCATAGCTATCCCTTGACCGGCGTCCTTGCTTTCGACGTGTCCGATCATGAGATAACGGAGTATCGATGCCATTGAACATGATTGAAATTAAACACGACGAAGGCGCCCCGACTTCCTATGACGCATGACGCATGCTCTCTTTATTGATACTTAGATGGAAAAGGTTTTACGATATTGTTAGTAATTGAAAGCACACGGCCTTGCTCTTTTTACCGAGAAACTTTGTCCGAAATTACCACCCTCTTGTACCTACTACTTGGTTAAACACCTCGTGTCGTGTTAGGTAAACACTGGGTAGAAACCTGGAGAAATATTTTGGTGTTTATTCAAATAAGTATATACCTACTCGTACTGAAGTTACATCACTTAGCAAGTTGGCCACGCACTTGTCCGCCAATCACACAAGATTAAAAAAACCGGACAACTGTGAGTCGGACTCGCCCACCGAGGGTTCCGTACTTTTTAGTATTTGTTGTTATAGCGGCAACTGAAATACATCATCTGTGAAAATTTCAACTGTCTAGCTTTCACGGTCTATGAGATACAGCCTGGTGACAGAGGAGTCTTAGTAATAAGGTCCCGTTTTTACCCTTTGGGTACGGAAACCTAAAAACAAAGGTAACATGTCAAAGTGGATATAATCGACATACGATCGCATGCATTTGTTTGGAGACGTATTAAAGTAGAGATGCCACGAATATTCGGCAACTATTCAGTATTCGGCCTATTCGGCCACTTTGCCGAATATTCGGTATTCGGCCGAATGTTGCCTACTATTCGGCCGAATACCGAATATCTGTTGCACCTAAAAAGAAAAATTACACAAAAAAATAACCAAAAACTAGGTATATTTAATATTTAAAATGTATTCATGGAAAGTAGTTAAATACGAAGGCACGCTTTTGAGCATTTGTTGATTACCAAATATGTTATTTTTATCATTGGTCTGATTTGATTGACTCTAACTACATTCATTAATTCTGTACAACATAAAAATATATCTTAGCAAACGTTGTGCTTTGTTGGCAAACAGTTCTCATAATAATTGTGACTCAAAATGTTCGCATGTCATGCCGAATATTCGGTCGCCGAATATTCGGTATTCGGCCAAATTCACTATTCGGGGCATCTCTAATTAAAAGCATGATGATTGACGCACCAACAGTTATTTCGAGTCGACCGAGCGGTACGCGATTTGTTGATATGATATTGTTATCGTATGCTTATAATCTGAATATGGCTCTGGATCGAAAGCTCAGATAAGTGATGGTATCACACACTGAAGGTCGGCCGTGTCCTGTAGGGATTGAGGCTAATGGCTGTCTTGTGATACGCACATGATTATAATCATGTCTATTATAATTAGTAGTTTTAGATCACTCCGCGCTATCAAGGTTAGGTCGAAAGTTATTTTAAAGTGTGAAGGTAATAGATACATATTAATATAGTATGAAATACCTTGATTAAAAAATACTTTTATAAATGGTCTACAGTAGGTACCTACATGCAACTGGCTTTTGCTTGGCGCGTTGATATCTTAAATTACTGCAACTTGGACTTCAAACAAAACAAAAATCAAAATCCCATGTTTATATTATTGACTAATTACGAGCGGTTCAAAAGCGACTATATGCTATTATAATTTTTTTTCACCACACCAACTGGTAAAGGCTCTCTTGATTGTTCAAAAACTGATAGGTGATAGCAAAGTTGCGTTTTATTCACATTTGAGGCAAAGTAATCATATGCCAAATTTGAATGGTTTTCTTAATTCTAGAATTTACTTTTAAATGATGATTTTGAATGATAAATATTCAATAACATTCATTTGGGTTTGATTTAGTTTGATATCTTACAGTTAATATTTTCTTCGGGTTGGTGTGGTGAAAATTTTTGTGTTTCACTCGGGGGCAAATTTGGTTTAACCCTCCTGCTTTGAAACCTCGCAACGCTCAAGATTACATTTTTTGAACCACGCTCGTGGTTCAATTTTGGAATCTTTCGCTTGCTCGGGTGGGCTTGCCCCCTTGTAAAACAAATAACTATTTTCGCATCCTTAAATGTTTATAAGACCGACCTAAATATACAAATAATACGCTGTTAGAATCAGCAAACCTACATTTAAAAAAAATACCTATATACATAACCTATATTTATAAAAAAAGACTAGTCCTCGAGTTCCATGTAGCCGATTTTGGCAGCCAAAAGTGTAACTTCATCAATACATGTACAGTATAGTATGTCATGTGTTGCGTAATTTGTCCATGTCGTAAGCGAGAAGAATAGATAAACAAAACTGGCTCGTAATCTCGCTAGCGATCATCCAGATGGTCTTGCAAGTATTTGTTCATAAGATAAAAAAAATACTGGCTGATGCGCGGTGCGCACGCGCTGAGAGCCTATCGTACCACAGTACTGTCATGCAGTACTTTCACTTTATACAGCAACATTGTTAAACAGAATTCAATATTGTTAACTGGCGTGTGCGACTTGTATTTAAATATATGTATTTGAATAAGTTTAGATATGCGATTTATGAATTAATTTTAATATCCTTTTGATTCTCGTTCTAATTCGTATTTTCACTTTTTATTATTATTTTACGAAACAATATGATTGAATCGCAACATACATTTGCAGTGAATAATTTTACGGTTTTGACTCACTTGTTTTTAGTGTGTCTAAACATGTCCGAAACATGTCGCGCGAGTGACTAAAAACAAGTGAGTCTAAACCAATGTTAGTACGTCTCACAACAGTTTAAATTCGATTACATTTGCAGTCTCAATTATTCTTTATATCACTCAACATGGCGTTAGCTTGATGGCTGAGATTCAACAAATTATGGCAGCCATGTGACAGATAAAAAGTGCGAGGTTTTTTTTAAATCTCCTTTCAATTTAAATCTTCGTGAAATTTCCTAAATGAAAATATTACCACATTACGTTCATAGTTCCCGAGCTATTCACGATTGAATTCACAAACGTGGATTGTGATATTGTTTTAAAAATGTGTAATTGATCCTGTTACATATTAATATGCTGCCTATTGTAGTTGCATTGTGACGATAGTATCGCGGCGCGGGGGGCGTTAAGAAAACCACTTATCCGATGGCATCGCTTCGCGGACGCCCGTAGATGCTCATTATTTTGGCTACTTTGGTATTCTTATCGCTTATTTCGATCTTACGGGTATTACGTCTCGAATGATTTCGCTTTTATAGTTGTGTTGCAGTTAGTTGATGAGTAGGCAACTGATGTATGGTTAAATAACAGATGTTAGAGATGTTTGACGACGTAAGTAATCATAGGTGTCTGAAGTTTGATTTATGTTTACAATTATTAGAAAATCAAAATCAGGCTAAAGAACAGTAGTTAACAAATTATAAAGTGTGTTTGAAATAATGTCTTGTATATAAATATTATAGTTTAGTTGGACAAGAACCGTTACAAAATGGCCATGTAATCTCATCTCCGAGACAGAATTGACAAAAGCACCATTCCGAGTGACGTATACGCCAGCGAGGCTATAAATTCGCTCAAACTCATAACAGTTCTATTTAGCATTACATTTGCTTACTTTCAGAACCTCTTATTTCTCATACACCAAGTCTAAATTTATATTTCAAATATCAACCTTATTCTGTAGTATATTAGGTCGCTATTTCTACTGCAGCATTGATTGGGTTATTGGCTGACCGGCCGACGTGCCCTATTCACCGCGAAATGCAATTCGCAGATATTTCGAAGGCTTGGCAGAAATTCGCATTGTAATCTATTTATTTGGCCTGTAAATTTTAGGTTTGTCGACAATTGGTGGTTTGCCGTTTTGGACTTTTGTTCGAATGCCATTCGAGAATTTTGATTTGGGTATTGATCAGTTAAAGGCGTGCAATTTATGTGAAAGACTAATAGATAGAACACTATGATAAGTCTTGTTATAAACGAATTCCACTGTAAAACTAAATATGGCAAAATTACATTGTATCTGCAATATATTTATTCAGTGCGATATATCTATAAACATAAGCAGATTAGCAGATTTTATAGGCTACTAGTGTAGATTAATGTATTAATCTAGTTTTGGTTTCAAAAAAGCAACTGCTGACCATTTCAAAAGATTTTACGTAACAGTAGGTGGCAGGTCCGCATTCCTCCGCGGAATCACTCGTCAATTTAATCTGCGTATACTATGACAAATCGTAACCCATCAGCTGTGTCGAAACCGCGAGGACAAAGTTAGGCAATGTGTAATTAATATAAAGATAATATTTTGTTTTTCGCATGACTAGTTTATCTCGTAGCGAATCTTGGATGCAACAATAGAGCCATTATGTCGAAGCGCCGTTGAGATGTTCTTTGCTTCTTTCAAGGTAATGTTTTGACGCGGGTAATTGGTTTGTTTGTGCTTTTGATACTAGTATTCCTTTTAGCTATAGTATTTTTTACCCGTTGGTAATAATAGGTAAATAATTGGTTTATTGGATTTCCATTAGATATATGTTTTGCTCTTGATGCATTTATCACAAGATAGTCAACACGATACTTGTTGTAATACATATAGGTATTCACATTTTTTTACCTTACCTTTATACCATCTAGATTACATCGTTCGACACTGCGCCTACAATTATTATTACGGCGTTATTTGTTACAGGGGACACACCTAGACTCGTTAGTGACTAATTTTATGCCTCGTTCAGACTGACTAGAATTTAACAGGCAATTTCATGATTATTCAGTTAGGATGATGTTTCTTTACCTAAATGACTATGTCATGTTTTTTTTTGTTTATTTATGTACTTACCTATTTGAATAAACTTTTTTAGGAATATTTTAAGCGGCTTCTTTTGTGTTGTTTAGATTGATTAAATAAATAGTTGAATGCAAGTAAATAAATAGTTTAAGGCGTGTATAGTTTCTACATCAAAATAAAGACAGGTTCATGGGCATCTGTTAAATATCTGTTTTTGCATACATACTAAATTATTGTAGGTACTCATGTTAATCCTTAATTTATAACAGAACTTTGTTTTTAAAATTATTTTCTGCCGAATTTTAACTTGTTTAGTGGTTAAAGATACTCAACAATTAACTAGCGCCAGTACTAACGCTTGGCTAAACACTCGCGCCTCCAACATTGTCCTAAAGCCTCTCTATTGCAACAGCACAGCCTCATTGTATGTTAAGCGGGCACTTCATCTTTAACGCCGCCCGGCCTGCGCCCGCGCCGATTTATCGCCCGACGCGCCCCTCTCGTGACACGCTTGTCGGAATCAAAGATAATAATACACTTAATAGGCTTTAAAATTAACTGACGCTTTATTTATTTGTATAGCTGTGCAGATTTATAATAGACAGGAATTTGTGACATTTCGACGGCCGATCGACTTGTAACAATAGTGCATGGCTATGGATTGTGAGCTTGATACGTTGTGAATGCACCGGATCTCGAGATTAAAATATTGAACATGACGTAGTAGATGCTATACCACATAACCTGCCGGTTAGCAATAATTAGAAAAAATATTCTTGCAAGTAATTTGGTACTTCAACATTTCCCATCGAAGGCTTTTATTGCTTAAGGACTCTGATAGATTTTTTTTGGTAAAAGGTAAAAGCGCATGGCGACTTTATCAATGAATTCATTCATAATATTTGCATACAATTTCACAGTTCACTGTACCTAAATTTACAATAAAATATAACATTTAAAATAAATTGTTAGTGTTAATGTTCAGAATATTCTCCCCGCTCATGTCAAATATGCACGCATAACAAATAAATAAGTTAATCCTAGTGACAAGCCAGATACAAGGTGTCTCTAAAGCTTTCCTTTGATTGAATTAAAGCCTCTTCAAGTTAGCCTGAGATAAACAAGACATTGAAATATGTAGATAAAGTTTCAAGTTGTTGTGGATAACCTTGCAGGCTGAGATAAAATGTACAACAAAAAGAAGAGATACATGCTAAACCTTACATTGATTTACTAGGCACAATATGCTGGCAGTTTAGGACGTTATACTCGTATATGGACTTTTGGACGTGTTTATAACACATATAACATATCATTGCCAATTTAAAGTTAGTACCTACTCAGTAGTTATGTAATTATTGTAAGCTCCCATTCAGCATGTTAAAGTAATTAGGTCAACACAAACAAAGGTTGGTTTCAATGTTGGATATTTAAAAATGGGGGTTCAAATTAAATTTTGTACAAAGCAGACAAGCGCTATTATATTGAAACATTAGATTAGCAGCAAATTGTATTTTCTTGATCAATAATTGCAAATGAAAATGTTAAGTCAGAATTTAAACAATGTAAACATAATATGCAAGTCCAAAAATGTTATTCTGCTAGCAGAGTATTATGGTTAACAAGTAAAATCAATCAGCGGCAACTTCAGACTAAAACCCCAAAAGGATTTTACTCTTCACATACAGTTAGTTGGAAGCACTAATAGAGTAGCCTATTACAAAACGATGAGTTCACTTTCGCCGGCCAATCAGCGCGCGGGCAGCACGTGGCGCGGGTCAGAGGTGCGCGGGCGCGTGCTCCGCCATTGTTCCGCGGGCCTGATGAAATGCCTCTCGCTAGTTCGGCATAGATGTGGCTATATTGAGAATGTAGATTAAATTTATTTTTCCAAAATTCCCTGTGTGTTTTTAGTAAAATTGTAATACATACCACGTTTTTTCAAATGGGAGTGTCAAAATTGTAGTAATTGTTGATTTATCTTTTAACTAATTATTAAATATTATTAAGTTTGCGTCAAATGATAGTAAATTACTTGCTGATTTTGATATTAGAACTTTTTAAAATACATACATCGTTCCAAAATAATTAATCATGACCTAATTTTCACAACTATTCGGTGTCACGCCCCATTCACCTATAGGGTAAATTTATCTGGTAGGTAAGCCGATACCACATTACCATAATTACCTTTGACCTTTCACGAAGGGGTTGTGGCGGGCTTGTATATGTTTCATTGCGGTCATAAGAAGTGAGAAGGCTTAAAATGCGTATTTAAATTACAAAATTACAAAAAAACAATATTAATATTTAAATATTAATTTTGTTTACACATTTTAAGAGGTCTCTAAATTAACTCTAACTGCTAACTTATATGCGATTTTAATTTACTTTGATTTTACTTAAATTTTTATTGTAACTGACATCTATTAAAGAAAAGATGTAGCGTTGTCTACACTTTATTTCAAAACAATCATAACAATATTTCAGAAAGAACTGTATCACATTTTGAGCTTTTGCCAAAGATAGATGTTTAAGATCCGATAAGGGTCCTTAGATAATTTGACAATTGTTAATCGTGTAATTAGTAAGCAAAAACAACAGTAATATGAGAAGAATAGATGACTATCTATGACTATCAAAATTGATGTGTATAAGTTAAGAATAAAATGAATGAATAAAAAGTAATTACCTAATGTTATGGTGCAAACAAAGTCTATGTCTTGACTTAGACTTATGTATCTGTACCTATTTACGATATTTACGAATTTAGATAACGTTAATCAAAGAAATTTAGCAAACTTTTTAGTTCTATGTATATCTTTGTTTAAAGCAACAAAAGGCGGTGTAGCAGAAACCTAGTTATTGTAAATCCAGTATCTTGACTGCATGTAAAATAAAAACTGGACCATGGACGTAATTAATGTACCTAAGCATCAAGTACTTAAGTATTTTATTATTTATAATATGTAAGTAGTTCGGTTGATGCGACGGACTAAGTTTCAGGTTCTTGATATCGTCTGCAAAACAAAATGCGCAAACTGAGTCAAAAGTCTGAACATACTGTTATAACTATGATCGAAACCGTCTTAAATGGCACCAGGACATTTGTTTGAGTGCATTATTTCCGCTGCGTGGCCGTTTGCACTATAATATTGAAGAAAAGCGCTCACGTGCGGCCTTCGGACGCGACAACCCGCCCGTATTGTTCTGTGACATTTTAGCCTTGCTAATGACAAGCAATTTTCATGTCGAAACAGACCACATTAGATGGATTTATATTGTCTTTTAATTTGCCCTAAATAACTTACGGATTGATGGTAAATGTGAATGGATTGCTTGCTCTGGAGTTGTGGTATTTCAGTACAATTCTTCTATGATTTTGTTTTTAGTATTTATCCTTATAAATCCGAATAAATCTATCAACAGTTAGAGCCGGTATAGACGGACTGCAACCCGACTGCAACTTGTATGGGAACTACACGCCGACTAGGGTTTGCAATCCGGATCCAAAATGTATGAAATTATCCGGATTTGGATCCGGATCTGCGAATCTTCCCATACATTTCAGATCCGTCGTGCAAACCCTTACGCCGACGTTGCAGTTGGCGTTCAGTTAACGTTCAATTTGCAGTCGGATTGCAGTCCGTCTAAATCGGCCTTTAGTAAATAGCAAGTTGTAGTTAATTATTTGAAAATCCAATTACTTTTTGTAATATACAAAAGGAATCAAATCATTGATATTAATAAAAACACGAATCAAACTTCCTCCTTTGTTATTCTTCTCGGTGATTCACATAGACAGAAAGGTAAAGTGATAATATTAAAGTGTTAATGTTTTCAGCGTCAAGGTTACCCACAGTATTAAGTCCGCCTTTTTTAAGTACTTTTGACGCAACGTAGAATAAATAAATAAATACACAACAAACCACTGTCACGAGAAACATCTTGACAAGCAACTGGTTGCTGCTAAGCTTTCGACTCGTATCTACTCATCGTGTGGGCTCGAAACTGTCAAGTCGGCTGTCAAACAAGCTGTCAAACTGGTGACTCAGTTATTGACGTGACAATGACAGTAACAGTGAAAGATGTCTACATCCGCTTGTATGTTGCTGACATCCTAAGCGTACTTGAACTGAGGACCGTGAAATTGTAGTACATAAGTACCTACGGCGTGTCTCAGTAGATACTAGTACTACTTATAATATAAAGACGATACTGATATCTGGGTAACTAACATGCCGTATACCTAGGAAGCCTCTAAACTGTGACTCGTGGAGATACTATGAGTACAGATGGTACAGGTCGATTCAGAAGAGCTGGCACGAATGGAATGAGTGAACGAAAATAATCTATATGTGTATCACATTAACCAATAAAACGGTGACTCTGTCTGTATACCGATACAGATACATTCATACAATGAAAGTTTCGTTAATTCCATTAGTGTCAGCTTTCGTGAATGGACATGTACGTCATTGCGATAGTACCTAAATGTTTTATTTGTTTAAGTACTTTTAGAATCAGATCGTTCAAAAAAGGTTCTACTTTTTTGCAGGAGGTAGCAATATTACTCCCTAAATAGTTACTCGATTAGATCCCATTTCAACCGGCCTGGGTTAATGGTATATCTCGCTGTTATGGGTGCTGTTTTGTTGCAAATTCTTTAAATGTGGTTTTGTAAGTACCTACCCATTTTATTAATGTTAATATAAAGGATAATAGTATTGATTATAATATGTCCAACACTGTAATTTTTACAAAAAGGGTAACCCTGTCTTGCTGCTAGAGTTAAAAGCCAACTCCTTGTCCGACTATCGCGTTAACATCCAAACTTTCTAATAGGAAGGAAGCTATCAGTCTTTTTTTTAATAAACAAAGTGAATTCGCTTTCTATAGCGTTCGGTGTGGAGAAGTAAAAAGTTTAATTTAAGCGATGCGCAATCTTACAGTGTCATCTAGAACCCATTGAACGAGGTCTACTGCAACGGTATGTTTTTATACGCTGCCAATGTAATTTAAAATACAATACTTAAGTAGTACCTACAGAATCTATTGTTAAAATCATAGTACCGTCAATAGCAACAAAAACATGCTAAAACTAAACTTTTATTAATGCTATGGAACACAAAAGAATTGAAACTATTTTGAAAATACTGGAGATCTTTGACAAATTATACCTATCCCAAGCATTACTAACACACGCGGCGTGGCGTGTTTATTACACGTGAGTTTAAACCGTAAAATTAGTTTAAATGATATCCTATTCATTAGCCCGTGTTTGCTGCCTTAACTCACCAAGAATATGTTTCAATGCGTCCAATGAACGGAGTATCAAGTTTAGAACTTGATTTATTACTCTTTACAATAAACATCCTCCACGGATCAGTTCATTCATGGGTGATGATAAATCTTTTATGGGTCTATTAAGGCTCGCGCCTTAATAAAGAACCTTCCACACTGACCAATTTCAGACAATACTTGGAACGCCCCGAAATGTTTATGTCGATGTTTTTATTGGCCGGGGAGTGAGAAAGGTCAGCCGTGAAGCCGCGATCAAAGTGCCGTTAATTTCGAGAACTTATTAACACTAGTAGTTAGCCGCATCTTAATCTAACCCATTAAGGCAGAGGAAGTGTCTAATGGAGTGTGTTCGGTAGCCACGTTTAGAAGATGGTGTTAAGAAATAATTACTATAAGCCACACCCCGTCTGATTGCTTTTCGTAAGCTGCCATAAATCCACTTAGATTCTTGCTCGCAACATGTGTTTCTTATTAGAAATAATAAGATAATGGGTATGTATTGCTCAATATACACATATTTTACATTCCAAATGAACTCAAGAGGATGTTGGACCGTAATTGTTAACGAGATGATTCCCAAATTAATGACGGTGTAATTAGAGGTTGCGGTTGTTTTATTGGATGGTATTATGTAGTTATTATTTAGATTTAGATTTATTTATTTCATAATATGAAATTACAATATAAATTATTTTACACTAATTTATACGAATTTATATTATGATCGTCAAGTAGGAAAATAACAATTGATTATAATTATACAAATGTCAAGCAATACACAATTTAAAAACCATTATAAGCAATCGATTAACTGACAAAATTATTAACAATGTCAAATAATATAAAATAAAAAACAACTCTTGCTGTATGTATGTTAACTCGTATTAGGCTCAATAGGCTCATTGGTGATAAAAACCGTGATATCGTCGTTTAAAGTGGTCTAAATGTCAGTTGTACAGCATCCTTGAAGTTATGAAGTATTTGAACAAATTAAATTATTTTTCAGATAATATTTTAATTTGTTTTTATCAAGTAGAAACACTACTATATAAATATACTTTTCTTAGTATATGACATTTATTTCAGTTTATCCTTGAAGTTATTGTTGATCCACACGTTTTTTTATTACGTAGGTATCTATGAGACATTGCGGCGATTTTTTTCCTGTGTGATAATCTGATAATGATTTGCTAATGGCGTCTACGTGGCATGTACAGTATTTTCCTAATGTCGTGTCTCTTTCCTTAGTAAGTATGTAAAAATAACGACGAATTATGTAGACGCAATAACAAGTACTACTCGAATAAACTCGTTAGTTATATTTTGTAGTAAAGTATACAGTGATACTCGTAAAAGTAACAAAGTGTATCAAAGAAGAAACAGACATGTACTTATAAGTCTTAGTACTTTTACCTATTCAGAAGCGACAAAGGGGATGACTAATAGCCTCTGTAGTACTCCCGTCGGATGCTCTAATCTGCCTTATCGCGCGTTTAGCCGGCTGGGCGCGCTTGCTATCTACCATCGCATGGGAACGGTTCTCACACACAGAATGCAACGTACAACAAAAAGGAATGTCAAGATGCACGTTGTGTAACGCTATTATACTACTAATACAACAGTTTGACATTCGTCCAATTTGCATTGAACGTTTGTTCTTGAGTTTTGAAGCCATTTTTCACGAAGGTCCGTTCTCTTCATTGTCTCGGGTTTTATATGATGCCTTTGTGTTACAACGATGATATTGATATTTGGAATAATTTAGACTCATTTAAATATTGCAGCCCTGAATAAATTATGTCAGAATTTTACATGCAAATAACACGAGATCATGTTGAAATTCTGGTTACATAAATCAATGGATATCTTAAAATAAAAATATTAAATTGTCATCACAATTATTTTGTTAAATTTGTATCGAATTATTTACAATCGTTGCGTAAAAAGCTTCCACGATTTCTTAGCACACGATTCAATGTCGATGGCTGACGGTATTCATTAGCAATAGAAACTTGTAATTTGAGATAAGTAGGCACGCAATGGGCACGCGTCACAAAATCTGTTTTAGATTACACTAATTTGTCAGTCCTCTGCCCGACAGCAGTCTTCCATTCATAGTCCCATGTGTGGGAAACGTTATGAAATTGAAAATGATCATATTTCTTTTAAAAGACACCACACGATTGCACAAAGATTCACCTAGTTTTCGTCGTTAACTATTCATTATTGTGCCGTGGGAGATTTTTTGTGGTAGCTATTGTTATGGTTTTATTAGGCGCATTCCATAGGACTCGCCAGTCGGTGGTGATATGGATGTGGGCTCCGTGCCGAGCCGATTGTTGTTAATTTAGCAATTCCTTTCGCGACAGCGTCTGATTGACAACAACAAAGATAATGATAAAATAAGCTTAAATACTTTGTAAACACAACATTGTGTCTTGAAAAATAATGATGACAATGCTATAAATTTAAAAATAACAACCTATAAAAAAGCCAAATTGTATTTTTTTATTACAAGCTTGTTTATGAAGTTCTACTTATTAATGTTTGCGTAATGGGATAAAAAGCTTTATGTTAATCTTCGTGTCTTGCGCCCGAGTGGACACGTGTGAGTCGTCCATCACTTAACCGATTGACAAGTCAATACGAACCACATACTACAAGTAATCAAATCAGTACAAAACACATAATATTAGTACAACCTATCAATCAGCTTGAAGGAATTATCGCCAAGCAGTGATTTTGTAATAATCTTGTGTTATATGTGATTTACTTTGTGTATTAAATGAATCGTAAATGTGTTTGAACATAAGTTAAAATGGTTAAACATTTTATTTGTACATATTCAAGACATTTATTTTACGACTAAGAGGTTATACAATTTCGGCCGACTTGGCAATGGCATATTTTGCAATGAATGTCGTGCCAAAACTGTCATTTGCAAATGCAATGCTCTCTTTGACTTTGAGCAAATGTGATAAAAGCATATATTATATTTTTATTTGTCAAATCCATTAAAAACCAATTGCAGTAAATAGAGGTTTGACCTACTTTTAGATAAACTGGGGTATCTTGAATATGTAAGCAACTGTAATATATTGACTACATAACTATCAATTATCACGTTGCATTAAATCAATAACTGATGCAAATTGTAGTGCTCTGCGATATATTTTTGATGCCAACTTCCACAGTCATTATGATGATGAAATAGAGTCCAAATTGATGACAACTTTGTGGACGGCTGCATTAGAATTTTAGCCGAAGAGTTGATGCTATATTACGTTATTACATAGCAAGGTTAGTTCAAATTGTCGCTACTGAATAATGAATATTCAGTGCAAATTATGAATTCGTACTAGATACACTTAATTAAATACCAAGTGCAGAAAACATCTAAACGGGCTGCTGACTTCATTATTTTGTTTGTTTGACATAAGTAGGTACCTTTAATTATTGCTCAAACCGATAGAAATATTAAGAAAGTAAGTTGAAAAACGCATACGTTCCTATCAATTTACATTTTTCGGTTGATAGATCTCGATATAGATAAAAAACCGGACAAGTGCGAGTCGGAATCGCCCACCGAGGGTTCCGTACTTTTTAGTATTTGTTGTTATAGCGGCAACAGAAATACATCATCTGTGAATATTTCAACTGCCTAACTGTCACGGTTTATGAGATACAGCCTGGTGACAGACGGACGGACGGACAGCGGAGTCTTAGTAATAGGGTCCCGTTTTTACCCTTTGGGTACGGAACCCTAAAAAATAAGATTAACTGTTCATGTTTTCCCTGCAATCTTGACAATTGTATATAGGAAAATATGTAGTTGGGCATTTTCATTTAACTTGCACTTTAAAGCGCGATTTAAGTCGTGTTTCAGTAACGTCTAACCGTTACATTCCTGACAAAATGTATGGGTTTTGACATTGACCGTCAGTTTTGTAACGATTGCC
Organism: Cydia splendana; assembly: GCF_910591565.1. Classification (NCBI taxonomy): domain Eukaryota; kingdom Metazoa; phylum Arthropoda; class Insecta; order Lepidoptera; family Tortricidae; genus Cydia; species Cydia splendana. Next base: position 11,592,335 of record NC_085974.1, read on the forward strand.
AACCGGCCGTTAAAGGTGCACAGCTAAGTGAAAATGCCCAGTTATGTCAATCAAATCCTCAAATCTTTTCAATACTACTAGGTCACGCAAGCATTGTTATAGTGCCCTAAATTTGATGGTCTGTTACAAAACCGTTCGTAATCGATCGGCTTATAATAATCGTAACGGCAATTAACTGGTGACGCAATGGCAATTTTCGTGATTTTTTCATATCGGTGGGAGTTTCCGATTATTGTTAAAGATCACGATAGATGCCTCTATTATCGAATTTGGCAAAAGGTGTTATTTATTATGAATACTATAGTGAGTTACGACCTTCTGTGTGTATAGGCTTTATAATGCTTGAGTGAACCAATTTTTACGCCAATGAAATGGCGAGTGATGTTTCAATCAAGGCTTTTGTAATGCGGCCGTAACGTTTTACGATTATCCGCTTCCGTTCATGTTTTACTGTATATTGGAAACACGTAAGTATTTAAATTGACATTGAGTCGAATATTTCCTGGTAAAATTATATACTAAACGACATTAATATAATTATATTGGAGTACAGTTTCTTAATCTAAAGTAAATTTCACATATTGTAAGTAATCTGGATTCTGAATAGGAAGGGTAGGTACAACTCTTAATGTACGATTCCCACCGACCCGACCGGCTGGAGTCGGGCCGCGCCGGAGTGCATTTTAAATGTGCCTATGCCTATACATTATGTGTGGCAGAAGCGATGGAGTCCGTCCGGAGCAGTCCGCGTCCGCGAGGAGCCGATGGGCTTGCGGCCGTACAAATGTGAACTGCGCTCCGATTTCGCTCGTTCGGTGGGAATCGTACTTAACTCTATTGATGATAATAAATTAAAGTTTGGCAGGTCGAAGTTGTAATAAACTAAGGTTTTGTATTAAACTCGTAAGGAAAAACATGACGTTTTCTGGAATATAGACGGATAAAACTGTAGGTATGATGAGCTGAGGTCATAGTCGACTCGTCACTTGAATAATGTTTTAATAATTTAGCAAACTCTATTCCTGTAGTATTATCTACAGTCACTATCAGATATTATATCGAATTGGCCAAAGTATTCTAAAATATCTGTACATGTAAGTACTTTAACGTCTTCATAATAGCGGCTTAGTTCAGACATTTGTGAATATCTTGGCCGCTCCATTTGATGGCGACTCTAGGTATTTATATACACATCATATTCATAATAATAAAGGTGAATTTCTTTAAAAACTTGATAATAAAAAATGTGTAGGTAATTTGACGACAACCCTATTAATGGCTCGTTACAAAGTTCATTAGCACTGTGGCAACCGTGTCAAATTCACTGTAATCATACCGAGGCATACATATAGGGCTGGCATTCACGTGTGTGAACGCGTTTTGTACGCAAAACAATAAAATTCCCATGCACCCGATTGCCATCGCCAAGTTAACAGTAAACTTGCGTTTACGCAACCAGAAGACGTATGCCACGGAGATAATGAAAGTGATCTTTTTGTGTAACGCGAGAACAATATGGGTGCTAGCTAATGAGGTTTGTGGGTACAGACGTCATTGATATATTAGCACTGCGCATGAGAGTGAATGTTATTGTAGATGTGTCAAGATAATAAATAAACCATTTAATGCATTGATGCATCGCCGCGGTCTAGGCTGTCATGACAAGCTGAAACAAGTATGAGTGTTAAGGAGCTTTCTGTATCAAGTTGGTAGCACAGATTAAACAGTGTGAAATGACACGTTCTTAAGTAACAGGCCAATTCGAACCTGCAGCTGCACTAACATCAAGCCGATATTAAAATGATGTTGGAATTATGACAGCTAACGTCATTCCCGCGGGCTTCTCGCTCGCGCTAATACTTTTGCAAAGAGCGAAATTAACGCTAACTAACAGCTAATTGATATGATTTCAATATCATTCTAATATCAGTTTGATGTCAGCAGTGCCCGTTTGAATTGGCGTGTAAGAACCCCATATTTTATGAACTTAAAATGCAACCAAGATTGCGCATATTACTAAGTATGCTATCCAAATACTTACATTAACATCAATGTATAGTATATGGATATCACTATTGACATAGTTTTAAATCTTTGACCGTTACAAATAGTATTAATATCCCGAGGCTATTTGACTGCACTTTAACAGACAAAAGAATGATGACCGAGAACAAATTAAAAACTTGTTTCAATATAAGGTGTATTTGACTAGAACTATCTTGAATTGATTTAACATTTTTATTGTTTATTGAACGGACGCTGGTCATATAAGTGGCTAGATATTTATGAGCTGGCTTCTCCTTAATTGTAGGTTCATGCATTAATCTTCGATGGGCCTTAGGCTATCTCTAGCCCCATGTTTCTGCATGTAAAACGGATGTCCGGTTAGAAAGGCGATCTAATTGTTTTATCGGACAAATGATTTTATTTAAACATACCAATGAAAATGAAATAAAACTATTGAAACGGATTATGGGTGACACCCGTTGACCACGAACGCTGTAAAGGGTTCGAAACGTCGGGAATGTCGGGATGTAGTATGAATTTAATATACCGTAAAATGGGGTGAGTAGGGTTCGCGGGGAGAGTTGGGTTATGAATGGGGAGAGAAGGGCTTAAAGGAGGGTGAGATGGGATTTTAAGGCTACTGCTACAAAAAGAATGCATTCCAATTTAAAATGGAGCTATAGTAATACTCATAATTAAAAATAATCGATCCAACAATCTTCCAAAATCACCTTCGTATGAAAACCCATCTCACCCCAATTACGAGGGACTACGGGGTGAGGTGGGATTTCCTGTTTATCGTCAAAGTAATGAAATGGAACTACCCAAAATAAAATAAAAACTAAAAATACAAACGTCCGGAACACTTATTATATACACCATTCAGTTTGCATATGTAAAAATAAAATGTTATCGAGGTTTCAATGTCAGTTTTGCGCCTACTCACCCCATTTTACGGTACGCGATATTAATCCGTTTCAGTAGTTTTATTTCATGAGAATCATGAGTAACTATCGCGGTAACCGAAGAAAATATAAACCAATGAAAAGTAACGTATCCAGGATTAATAGAAGTTTTATAATATTATGGCCTGTAAGTACTTACTCATATTGTGTTATATCAAACAAGATGGCGAAAGATTTTTTTCGTATATATGTTTAAGTTATTTAGTGTCTTAAATAATGTCCTGACATAAACGTCCTAGTGTTGACCGCAGACGGAGTGCAGACTATGAAAATGAATCTGAAAATTATGCGACTCTATCTAAACGTCTGTGCATTTTTTTGCCATTTAAATTTATCGCGAGTGATGTACTTGAATGCAGACTAAATTTCCTTGAATTTAGATCACCGACGTCTATCGATGTCTGGCCGTGTATTTTCGTTACTTGCCTGCCACAGGGGAGTCGGTTCAAGTGAACTAGTATCACTATGACCTCGAGGTCTATAATGACTATGTGTGATCGGAGACCACTTATACTGGTTTACCTGAGCGACCGACTCGCTTGCGCTCGGTTGCCTATTGCAATAGCTCCCCTGCATCGCCCTCGTATTATTATCAAAGCGCTCGAAAACGAATAAAACGAATACAAATGGTTAAAGGCATGTTTAAATCGGTGAATTCTGCAGTTTAGCTTGTTTTTCTCGCATGCGACATATGTCGTGGAGGTTAATAGTAGACGGTTTTGTGGGTTCGAATACATTTTTCATCTGCATCGTGATTCATGTGTCTGATGCAGCAGACGAATAAAATTTTGTAGTTCCCTCTTAGCGACACAGTGTTGCATGTAAATATTTAAAATATTACATACCTAAATCTTAAGCAAAATTTCAGATAAAGACATTTGGTAAATGCTCTTAGGATTTCGTAATTATTACTAACCGACTTCGATCACGTAGAGTTAGTTATAAGGCTCCTTTTTTTCCCCCCTATAAATATTCATCTCATATTTCACCCCTTTGGAAGATGAATTTCGGGATAAAAGTATTCTTTTTGTTATTACTTATTTTGTAAGAAAAGTTAGTAACTTCTATTCTTGGGATTCCGATAATGCAACAAAAACATTTTATTGGACATAAACATTAATTATGAAATGTTATTTTTTTTGTATGAAAAAATAGACATCATCATTATTCGTTACATTTTATTTTTGCTATAGAATCATAAGAGATTATATTCAGCTCTCGCCAAAACCGATAATGAATGAAAATGCAATGTCGGAGTCCTAGACTATGTACCCTTAGTGTTTTCATTCGATACCGTGACGTGACGTACGCGTTTGCGTTAAGTGTCATTTTGTATAGGATTTTGAGTTTCCACAACGTGCCGTTTGGCGCGCTGTTCAAAATCCCATGAAAATAGACATAACGCAAACGCAAACACTCGTCACGCTATCGAATTAATTTTTAGGGTTCAGGACTAAAGTTCACATTTTAAATTTTTTCACTCCTCCAGGCATTAAAACTGCACCTGATAATTAGCGCTACACATGCACAACCTTACTCTGCATCTATATATGTTATGGAAGATCCCTTTATCATTAGTAAACAGCGTGGCATCTAAACACCAGGAAGAGGTCGCGAAAGCTCTTCGCAGATAATTAGTAATGGCAGCAATTTGATGCAAATGCGAGCCGGGCTTGTTTTGAAACCCCCCGTTAGGCACACCCACGGACGCGACAATCATTGTTACGGCGATTCCAGCCTTTAAACAATAGTTTATTTAATGACTATATGTAGGTCTTCTCATTCTTGTTGAACCTAATAAATAGAGTAAGAATTAAACAACGTAACTAAATTTTTGGGGTGACATTACACAATGTCTAAAAAAGTCTATCAGAATTTCTTTGAAGGCCGCGTCTGAACGGCGGTGGAAAAAATGTCTGAATTTAATTTATTATATTTACTTGATTTAGCTATGTTTTAGTTTATTGATGTATATAGTGAAATTAAAAACCAATATAAAAAGCCTTTTCTAACCTCAAATATTATGAATAAGTATGTAGAACTAAAAGTTTAAAAAGCTGTAATTTTCAATAGGCACTTTTTTGTGTCATCATCATCATCATCATAACTTAAGAGCTTTGCTCTTGTCAGTGGAGTAATCGCCAATCATTTCTTTCTTGTGCCAGTCTTTTAATTTCCACATACGACGCATTATTTTTTATTTGGCTGACATAAGTGATTCTAGGTCTCCCTTCTTCTCTTGTCTTTTCAATCCTGCCTTCCAGGATGTTTAGGAAAAAGTTATCATGCCGTATAAGGTGTCCTAACATCATGCCTCTCCTATTTCTTGTTGCATTTAACAAACATCGCTTTTCTCTTATCTTACTTTTCTTTTTTAACTTTTTTGTGTATGTCATAAAATTTTATAAAATCCAACAATCCATTGTTATAACTAGATTTCATTTTATTAACTTAATATGACTAAGAACTTCCTTGTTTTGTAAATATCAGAAGATGCTTGTAACTAACCCGCGTAAAGGTAAATTGGATACTGAAATCAGAATTTCATTCCTTTCTTACAAGAGTGAGAATCTTTTATTAATTTGCAGATATTTTAATAAACATGTTCTTATCTCTGTGTCATACAATTTCGTTTAGTTACAACATTAAAAAACGATCGAAATGTGGCAGTCGTGAGATAAAAATAATTGCGTAAAACCAGGTCGAAGGCCTTCGGAAACGATTCAATAAATTCGGCTTATTTTACTACAATATCAAAGTAAAATCTCTGCAATAAAGACCTGAGAAATACAGCTACAAATTAATTCAATCCACTCAATTATAAACTCCGTGAGATATTTTTTTGCTAACGGACTTTTATTCCGGAAGCGGAGAGGCTGTCGCAGCACCTGATCGATATACATTCAGACATGTCTGTCAGTTACCTAACGATATGCTTACGCTGTCTCCGGTCAACAATCTACAGGGCTCTATAAGAGTTTTGGGTTAAAAATCATTATATGTTCTTCTTAATCTTATGCATTTTGTGTAGGTAGGTAGACATGGTAAGCAGGAATATCGTAAGGTACCTACTTGGAGCTATTAGGAAACAAATTAAATATTTTTTTATTAAACACTAACTACTATATAAATTATAAACTGAAATATATGTCATATACTATATGCTATATGTCGTCTAAATATTTCAGTTTAAGTACTTTGAATAGGTACTCATTGCGAAACGAACCACCTGGACAAGCGTTAAATTTAAACATAATTTAACGATTTAAATTGGTTGATCATTTTTAAAAGCCTCTTTAATTAGGTAATATACAAAATTAGTTGCGCTTGTTATGTTTTTTGTAAGTATTGTAAAGGATGAGTAAAATGCAACAGATTACAGACGGAAACTTGAACTACATTTCTTAAGTACGTTTTCAACTTAGTTTATTGAGATTGTAGAGTAGATATTTCATGAAGAGTTCCCGCGTATGGCCAGTTGCATTTCTATCCGACTGATTCTACTTATCAAAACCGGGCTGAGACCATACGCAACATGCCGGCAGCAACGTGAGCGTACCAAAAGGCACAACCTACTACAATACCAGTGAAAGCGAAACGTTTGATTTTTTAATAACAAAGATGACACAGCGGTTTGTTTTTTCCCTTGTGGACGAAACCGAGCGTGATTGACTCGGCCGCCGGCGATTGTGCGACTGGCTAAACAACTACTTTCCTTTGCGGTTTGACACTTCCCTTCTTTCTACATAACTTCATAGGGGGGTTGATTTTGCGCTGAAGTTGTTTAGGGTAACATTCCATTTTTTTTATTTTTTATTTATTTATTAACATAAAAATATACAGCTTATACAATTCTGACCGCAGCTGCGCTACTAGTACGAACGCGTCGGTGTTATTGTCAATTTCCATAGTACAATGAATGGTAGTGCTGCTGTCAGTCTCAGTAAATCCAAGTGGTAAGCTTCATTGTAGTTGAGTTAAAGAAAGCCCTGCCTTCTCGGTAAAACTACGACAAATAATTGCAGGAATATAATACCTGCTATTTTGTAATAGAAGTACTTGCAAATGCCAACATTTTTTTTTGTTTTATCGTGATTATCAAACCTACTTTCACAATTTCCCGTGGATTGGTTGAGAAAAAAAAGAGAAGGAAAATACCCGGACATATATTTTTGTTCAAGCTGAAACGTAGACCTTTGTTCCGCTCGGTCAATGAAATAAAATAAGTCCCAAATAAAACTATCTCACATATAGAAAATTTAAGATTAGGTAGTTGGTAACTTGGTACCCATGTTTGTGCACCGGATAATAATCATCACAATAGTCTTTGTCACAATGATACTTTTATTATTATTTATTTAATTAAATAAATAATTGTCTTTTTGCTAAACATCCTCCTGGCTTACCCTTGTTTTATATGAATTATTTGAGTTTAAGCACTTTTAACTACTTGTACAGTCGCCTGCGTTCGCGGTGTTCCACTTTTGGACCTTAATATACTGGAATATAGTCTAAAAGTGGAACACCGCGAAAGCAGGCGACTGTACATACTTTGATGTTTTTGCGAAAACTACTTCAACAATACCTGTATAGAAATTACTTTCCTTGCGAGATGTAGGTAATGATCAGTGATCGTACATTTTCCAGCATTTTTGGTGCACGAAGTGTTGTTAACGGAATTGGTATAAATAATTTCAACCCTAATGATTAATTAGCGTTTATTACGTTGAATTTAACCTTAATTTACCACTTCAGTTGAAATTATCTATACCAATTCCGTTAACACAATGCGAATCGATATGGTGCAGCGGAGTGGTGTTAACGGAATTGGTATAAATAATTTCAACCCTAATGATTAATTAGCGTTAATTACGTTAATATTAACCTTAATTTACCATTTCAGTTGAAATTATCTATACCAATTCCGTTAACACCCTCTGCTGCACCAAAAATGCTGGAAAATGTACGATCACTGATAATGATGTATTAGGTAAATAAGAAATACCTACATATACATACATGTACACGTTATATTTATATTAGAAGAAAAACTAGTTTATACGTACCTATTAATTAAAATATTAGAAACGTACTACCTAGGTACTACACAGACAGGTTAAGGGCTCCAGTGTTGTATTGTAAACACCACTTCAAATAGTAATTTAACCTCATATTTACGTTAAAATCAGATAAACCCTTTAAAATTGTATGGAGAGCGTGTCGAAGATATGAACATGCATATATTTGAAAAATATTGCCCTTTCTGTTCGTCACTCGGCAAAAATCTATATGAAAATACTTTTACATAATCAATTGAAATGTCTCTGCTATATTTAGCCAGTTAATAAAGGTTATTTTCAAGTTTGTAATCATTATCCTTTACGAGAACACGGAGTTGGGTGAAATCTCGTTGATATTGTTCATTTGAATAAAACAGACGAGTTTATGCCCATGTTTATGGAATAATGTTCGCCTTACAGCCTAAAGAGGACAACGGCGTATGTTTTCTGCATATTCATGTTTGTTGCGTCCCTTTACTTGATATGGAGTTTCAGTTGACGACTGCTCTGATAAGCGTGTACGTAAGTTCGCACTTCATTTTTAAATTTATATTTTTAGAGATCCGTGCAGCGAAAGCAACAATTTCAGTTTAAGTGCTTTTTTCTCTCGTAACAACATTATGAAATTGTATTTCAAATATTGCTATCCAGGGTAACTGATAAGGGATAACTCTAATATTGTTTCAACTTCATAAACTTGAATTTATCATTCATAATATTTAATTTTGTACCTAATCAAATCTAAGTAAGTACCTGCAATGTATACAGTTGATAAACATAAATGTTCAAGAGACGACTTATTATGTTGTTCATTGTAATTAATGGTTACCTTAATGACAGTTTGGCATCTACCTTAGGTGCTAAGTATGTTATAAATTACTCAATGTTTGGTTTGTTTTATGTATATTAAAATCTTGTTTCGTATTAATTAACTAGTATAACAAATACTTTTAAACGGAATAATATAACATAATATTATTTATAAGTTTTACTTCTATCAATGTTATAATTGTATTTAATAATGAATTATGGCATCAATGATATCAGATCATTTAATTTCATTACAGAACCTTCTCAATACGCGCTCTCTGTTTTAGCTTTTTTTTACACAGATGACCTTTTTTAAAATAAACATGAAGCGTGTTTATGATCGGTTGTACTTTTCATATCATAGCGACGCGGCGTCAAAGTTTTATGACTTTACGAGGAAATATGATAAAATATTTAAACCGTTAAACGGTGAATGATATTACTTACGATATGTTTACGATACGAGCATTATTTTTTTGACAGTGCCTGAACCTGAACAATGGTTTTAAGGCTGTGTTTATATTTTTATAACAAACTATACTTACCTAATATGAATAAATTAAATACCTAGAGTATAACTATTAAGTATATATAATATACCATTTTATTAAAACTTGTACACACCACTTTTTAATTTGGATTTGGTTTAAGTTTCAACATCATGTATTACTTCTTTTTGATAGTCCGACTTATATGCGAATTTATATAAATACCTAGGTACTATGTCTCCTACGGAATACATCATTGTAAAACAAAACAATTTAAACCGGGTCTAAAAAAAACGTCAGCTCATCAATATATAAAATGTGGGTTCTTATTAAATAAAATAATTTTCTCAAATTTATGTTTTTTAGCTTTAAGACACTTATTTTAAATACTTTAAATAGGAATATATATTCTTGCTGTAATTATAAAAATGCTAATAGATTCAATTTGATAAATGTTTGTATACTAAACTGATTGTAATATATTATACTATCACGATGATGAAAAAAAATATGAAATTTTCTTTCTCACCTAATTGCATTCAGAACGAATGTCAGAAAATATAAATTAATGAACGGGATTACCTACCATTTGATATAAAAGCTGACATTTTCAAAGTGTATTTTTACTCAAATAGTTGAAGATTATTTTAATTTAAATTAATATAAGTACAATATCTAATTAAATAAGTTGTTAACAGACCCATGCCACAGCTTTCTTTAAAAAGTGCATATTTACCAACTAATAAAGTTAAGTATTTATAAAACAAAATTGTTTTGTAACATTTTTGCAATGTCTATAGAATCTAAATACAGATGTTACATTTATGCGGCGCCACGAAAGTTAGGTTAGGTTAGAGTCTTGACACATTTTGCCGACGGGCATCGCAAAAGTATTTTTTTATTGGGTACTAAGGTACTTACTTTTATTACCTTTATTTTATGAGTGTTACTATGCTGCTTATAATTAATTAATATCAGGGAGACCGAGCTTTGCTCGGAAAACATATAAAAACTAGATCGATTTTTCGGCCCCGAAAACCCCCATATAGCAAATTTCATCGAAATCGTTAGAGTCGTTACCGAGATCCCCGAAATATATACATAAATAAATATATATACAAGAATTGCTCGTTTAAAGGTATAAGATATTGTAATAACTCATGTTCGTGATATCCACAGAATCCATCATACTTCAAATAAACGTAAAAAAACATGGGTATATGGGGTTTTATATGGATACATAAATATTATTTATGTTTTCAGTTTATTTTAGGCATTTGTACATTTCATTGCTTTTGAAATATTACTTCAACAATATAGTAAGTTTGATTGTGCTGGTCTATATTTTGAACGAGAAATAATATGAACCGAACCTAATATAATTGTGTTATTTTATGTAGTGTGAAAATTGCACCCCTTTACTTTATTGGTCTATTTGATGTGTATTCAATGATCTAATAAAAAAAAGAATTACCTAGTTGCAATACATTTGTATGGTAGTAGTACATACCTATATACATAAATCTTATCAAAACTTAACAAAGTTAAAAATTAATTATTGAATTTAAAATCCGGAACTCACAAGTCTTTTTCAGTAAGCACGGATTGTTTTTATTTATGAATGTATTATTATTGTTTGAATTCACAATTTTATTTATTATATACAATATCAATAAACTTAACTACCTATAATTCATTTCCGTCATTTAAGTACCAGGATTTTAAATCAAAATTTAACCGTTTTAAAAAAATCACTTTAAAAATTTAATATGCACGTAAAATCTTTTCTTGCCATAAACTTCTTCTTTAAAATATTGAAAGCATTAAAATACCCACAGCTTAAAATTTTAACGACACTAAACGTACCTCGTATAGCGGAGTACAACACGATCCGTATCCTTCTGAGCTTATTTCAAGCCAAAATTTCGCACTTGGTTAAAAGTCTACAAAATATCCTTGTCATCAAAAAGCACAAAAGCAATCCTTCACAACACTAGAACGTTAATAAAAAATAATCACACGCCCAAAAGTCATCCGGCACACCGCACTTACAAGTTGGACTTATAAATTATACTTATTCGCTAGAGCCGCGCAGCGCACGTGCGCACAGTGCCGTCGCATCGCGTTATCAGCCGACAACAGAAACTTGAGAGCCGATCTCAATAATAACAAGAAAAGAAAACGGTCCAGTTTCAGCGAGGCTTCCGGATGGCTCGGACGGGGCAGCCGCGCTGCTCGCACGAGGGGTCTCGCTCTAACGGGACTGAGGTTGAACGATAGCGAGCGCAGTCGCGCCTGCGACGCCGCGTTGAGCGTGCGTCCGCTACAGCCTTTAAGGCTTTAGGCGTCTATTCGACATGCGCGCAAAGTCGTATCGATATTTTTAGAAATTCATACTTGAAGATATATCTTTGTTTGCGATTGATCGATCGTTACATATCCGTATCTGAAAAACATGACGCGATGCATTTATCTTTTAAGCCTTTCCGCGCGTGCTGAATAGTAGCTCTTTTTCCGTAATTGTATGGCTATAAGAAAATGAGAACTTTTCTTTGACATCTGATCCTTCATAATAGACCTTGCAATCGACACATGATTATAATGATACAAAACAAAGCTTTTAACTTTTAACTGTAATAAGGATGTTAAGATGCCGTATTTGGAACGTACAAATGGAAATTATGTTGATATTCAACATAATTTCAATGTTATAGTATTTTTTCAAACATCTTGAATACGGTGACAGATGTCATCTTCATAACCTTAAAACGCAAAGTCTTGTATGGGGATGATATATGTCGCCGTACCCTAGCTGCTTGCAAATACTGCAGTCCGTAAAATTCTAAACAGATTAATTTATGAATCATAACCCTATCATATTTACAAGTATACCGATAATACTTATAATACCGTTGACTAAAATGTCTAAATTTCCTCGAAAAGTTTGCATACCTACGTATAATCGTATATGGTAGCTATTAGCAAAAAGAATAGATAGTATAGAGGGGTCCTGTCATTGTAAATTTTGTAGTCACTGTAAATTTACTGCCATCTATCGACACACGACTAAAACACAAAATGAAAACGTATAAAGTTATCAACAAATGTATATATATGGATAAAATGATTTTGTTATTTTTATATCATTTTGATCCATGTTCATTCACTGATATCTATGTGTTAAAATTGTTAAATATGAAACGGTGTCGTCACGCCATCTAGCTGAGGATAGGCTAAAGGTGTGTGCGCCATCTATTCGAGAATGACTTTTACTTGAAATCTGAGGCACGTTTTTTCCTTAGACTTTATTCGTCTTATACGAAGTTACATATGTCTTTGCTATTAGTTATTCTAGAACTTTAAATAGGATTGGCTTGACGACGTCGTTGGGCGGAAGCGTGAGGTAGGCGGCAGAATGCTTTGAGTATTTTCCTCGAAAATGAATTTCTTCGGGCCCGACTTTCAATCCGGAGGTCGCGGGTTCAAATCCTGGCTCGTACCAATGAGTTTTTCGGAACTTATGTACGAAATATCATTTGATATTTACCGCTAGCTTTTCGGTGAAGGAAAACATCGTGAGGAAACCTGCATACATCTGCGAAGATATTCAAAGGTGTATGTGAAGTCCCCAATCCGCATTGGGCTAGCGTGGGGACTATAGCCCAAGCCCTCTCGCGCATGAGAGGAGGCCTGTGCCCAGCAGTGGGACGTATATAGGCTGAATTATTATTATTAACAGACAAATCCCTGTACATATGTAGGTACCTAATAAACTATTTAAAAACCGGCCATGTGCGAGTCAGACTCGCGCACGAAGGGTTCCGTGCCATTACGCGAAAAACGGCAAAAAAATCACATTTGCAGTATGGAATATTTATTATATTCTGTTTTATTTAACTATAATCAATCATAGTTTTCTTGATATTTAGTACAAATCAACACAGTTTAATAACAATATGATATGAAATAAATTTATTTCATAATTAAAATAATACATAAACTAAACATAAAACTAATTAAAAACTAAACTTAAATATAAACTAAATAAGTATAAAAAAAAAAATGCCTATTGAAGCCCCCGACGCAAAGGTGCCCATCACGCTCGCTGCGTTGCCGCGTTGGACTGAGATGGACAGCCTCGATTCTGTTTTTAGTATTTGTTGTTATAGCGGTAACAGAAATACATCATCTGTGAAAATTTCAACTGCCTAGCTGTCACGGTTCATGAGATACAGCCTGGTGACAGACAGACAGACGGACAGCGGAGTCTTAGTAATAGGGTCCCGTTTTTAACCTTTGGGTACGGAACCCTAAAAAAACCTAATAATGGCTTTTATTGATTTACGTCAACATGGTATTGTTTTTTTCTAAGGTAACAATAAAATGAAAAAATGCCGTAAAGTGGTAATGGGAAAATGCCGTAAAATGGTAATGGGAAAATGCCGATGACAGGGTCGAGTGGAGAAAACGAGGGGAGGCCTTTGCCCAGCAGTGGGACACCAAAGTAGGCTAACAAAAAAAGAACAAACATTTTACAGCACTATGTGTAGCAAAAAACAAATGCTGCCTTCAACTTATTTCGCTACGTACAGGCCTCACAAGAGATCAAATTTTCTGTAAGCTTTCGTTCAATGTAAATTAGTCGGGTTAATATTCACAGCTCGCGTTGATGTCTATTGCACGAGTATCGGCCCGATTCGAACTTTAAAATACGTCAATTAATAGTAGAAACGATTTGGATTAGATATGGCAATGTCAAATGTGACGTTTCTTCAAATAAAAACGTCACTTTTGACACTGACATATCTAATCCATATCGTTTCTAGACCTATTAATTGACGTATCTTAAAGTTCGAATTGGGCAGTACAGCGCGTGAATGGGTTTGTATTCTGGGCCCGATTCGGATATTGAAATAGACATCTATTAGATATCTTTTAGACATCACCAAGATACGATAACGATATGTTTAAGATCTAACCTGTCAAATTTGACATTTGCACGATTCTGTAGATACATTTGAACTATTTCCTCAGGATATGACTTAGAGATCCAATTCACATCTAATAGATATCTTATTATTACTCCATCTAACGTAAAAGTGACATTGGTCGCCCGAATTGCGCTGCAAAAGAGAACTAGTTGAAAATGTCCTATAATATTTATTTAAAAAAAAACTCAATTAGCTAATAATCGTTTGTCCTTATCTGTCACTTTGACTTATGTATTTGTAAGAGAGGGATAAAACATAAGTTAACTAAATCGGGCGCGTAAAGTTTTATTAATAAGGGGGTTTAATATGTATAACGAAATTAGAGCTATTTTAAGATAGTATCAGAAAAATACAATAATAATGTGAATAATCGTTCAAATGTTAGAACAATTAAGCCATTTTTATGAAAGCAACACTAATAATACAAAATTTACAAAATTTTATAAATGTACAAATTTACCGATTTCACTATTCAATAGCAATTTATTCGTCAATTTTAACCCTCATATTTTGGGAGATAACTTATCTGATGTCGATAAATTTCTTTGGGTGGAGAATATTAGTCATTTCTGCGTTAACCAAATAAAACATTAAAGCTTCTCAATAAGACCCGCGGCCGTGCGGTACCGGCACCGGCACCTTATTAAAATGCAATAAAAATTGAGAGATTTAATCATTTTTCGTAAGAATTTAAGATCTATTTTCGTAAGAATTTAAGAACATTGTACGAAGCTCTGCGGTGCGAAAAACTGTCAAGGGTTAGTCAATATAAGTACAGTATTGTAAGTACATATTATAATTTTCGATTACGATTCTTTAGTTTAGAGTACCTACTTTAAAATTGAAATACATAGACAAGTAAGCAGGTAGCATGCAAGTAGCATGGTAGTATGGTGGTATGGTAGGTAGCATGTAAGTACATATATCATGCAGCTTATATACAGGGTGGAAAGGCACGACGATCCTTCCCGGAAGTATTAGGTCGTTTAAGTGATACAGAGACTATTGGTAATGGTAAGAATCGTTAATTGAGTAAAAAATAAAAATTGCAAAAATACTACTTTTTAACTGTGGTGATAACCCTATAGCATGTGCACATGACGGCTAGATTAAGGATCTCCGTCGGGAAAGCTCGGGACTTTACACTTTTTTCCGATCGTTGACAGTATCGCAATGATGTATGAATGACGCATAAATTTCAAATAAATCAAATGCATGCAAAAATATTACAAACAATTTTATTACTTTCTTAGATAATTACTTTTTCCAATATTTAATACTATCTTCTTTTCACATACGGTGTTCAAATGTACCTCCGTGTATTACAACGCCGCCGCAGCCCGTACCCGAGTATGTCGATGCACATGCGATATAGTGTATGCTCTTCGTCATTTATCCTCCGCAGAAAGCACCAATTAGCCTTTGTCTCATTTCGTCCGCAGTTTCACATTCCGTTTGGTTTGGTACACCATATCTTTTACACAGCCCCACAAATTTAAATAGCCACGAGCATCTAACCTAACATTTTTATTTGAAGAATATGACATTCAATAAGTATAGTTCAATGAAAATTTAATTTCAAACATCAGACGTCTTGTCTATTTCCTACCACGCAAGAAGGTTTGTTAGTTTGGTATTGAAGAAGTATTTATTCTTGATTTATTCTTAGTATTTCATTTTTGCAAGTTCATTTGGTGCAACTAACACAACCTACATGTAATTTTTTATTATTTTAAATAGTTTCCAACTATTCGAAAATAATTTTGTGAAACGTGTTAAGAAACTAAAACCTTTTTATCAGTCAAGGAAACCAGAGATATTTATAAGACGATTGCGTACTTTTGAGTGGTTGTCAATGTCACCATTTGAACTGTCGTTGTAAACAATGTTGTGGTTAGTATTATTAATATTAAGGAATAACATAACTATTTCATTCAAGTATTGAACAAGTGGAACCACTAAGAAAGCGAAAATCCTGCAATGATTCTTACCGTGCTGTAAGCAGACCTAAAAATGGTTAGATGGCAACAAATTAGCATAATTTCCTGTCGAATACTGATTGTTTACAAGTAAGTTCATTGACCCTGTCACCTGTTAGGGTTAGAACAAAGTAGTTTTTTGCGTGGATGTTTAAAAGGTCATAATTTAGAAACGGTTGCCCATATTAACATAGTTTCTATGGAGAAAATATAGAGCTTAGGCTAAACTATCTCCCATTTCCGGAAAGGATCGTCGTGCCTTTCCACCCTGTATATATATATATATATATATATATATATATATATATATATATATATATATATATATGCTTTTATTTTAGATTTAAGCTAGTTATTAATTTCGTTTAGTAGTACCACTGTATACTTACATCTTGTATATATGTAATAAATGATTTTTCACTGCTTTTTATTACCTCAAACGTACAATTTGATATCTAAATTTGGAGTGAGCGAGTCGCACTGGCTAATGATATTGATAACAATTATAATAAACAGACATAATTTTGATGTCGAAATGTAAGTCCAAATTGGCCTCTAGGTCTATCTGAATTTCATGGGTATTTTGTTTATTAATTAAATATGTTAGAATGCACTGCCTATGACAAGAATGAGTGATTCATTAATTCTTTATGAGCTGTCAAAGTTTACTTTTCTTATTTAAATGTACGGTAAAATAAATAAATAATTTTTGGAATAAATATTGTAATCGAATTTAAATTATAAACTGTTGTGAGACATACTAATATTGAATAATTTCACCAATATTGAATTTGAACTTTTTTTTTAACATTTAATTTTTCAAGTGAGTTTAAACCGTAAAATTATTCAATAAATATTGTATTTTTTGTATTATAAATTTTATTCGAAGTTAAGTCTCAATTAATATTGCAATTGTTTTACTGCCCGTCAGGGCTATAATCAGGTTTTAATAGCAAAATTAAATTAATTGTTAACCGATTAATAAAATTGTGTTCGGATTACTTAAATGTCCAATCGTGATTATGTTAAAATCCACAAAGACTCTTCATTATAGCTGACCTTACGATACGCCGTGCTTTTGCCCTGACATATCGTCACAATTACTCGAATCAGTGCGAGACAGGTTGCCGATCTAGACCGCTTTTTTGTGAAAGATTTTTAAATGTCAGACTGTTTTATTTTGGTTAAATTCTATAAACAAAAGTAAACTTTAACTTGATATATAATTTTGTTGTTGTCGGTATAAAATGTTACATTTGTATTTTAATTACCTTTTGGTTATTTATTACATAGTACAAGTGTGAAAATGTAAATGTCGTTACTTTAAAGTAAATAAAAAATAAAAGGATTTTAAGGATTTGGAGTTGCTTTTACTTTTACTAAGGATCTTTGCACAAAAATAATTATAAAACTTGAGGGAAATATCTAAAGTCAAAGAGTAACGGACTCGGAGCTTAAATTTATTCAAAAATATAAAAAAAAGTATTCATTAAGTACTATTATTGTTTTTGTATTGACCTTAATTAATGAATCAATACACCCTCAGAAATGTTTAGATTTAATAGTTTATTGTAACATTTGTAGGTGCGACATACATATTATTATATTCGTATAAGTCTACTTTAAATATCTGCCCGATTCGAACTTTAAGTTAGGTCAATTAATAGATACCTATGGATTAGATGTGCCAGTGTCAAAAGTGACGTTTTTGTTTGAAGAAACGTCACATTTGACAATGACATATCTAATCCATATCGTTTCTAGATCTATTAACTGACATATCTTAAAGTTCGAATCGGGCCGTATGTACCTATATAATTATTATGTTATAACAAGATTAATTCATCGTATATTTAATAAAATATATCTGATGGTACACTCCTTTAGGTCCATTATTATATCGGTGTCTTAATTAAACAAGAAGAGGAAGTGGATTCTACTGCTTTTTAACTTCGGGCTGCCTTGGGAAAATGATATAAACAGTATAAACACCCATTTAAAAATAATAAGCCACGGGATTACATGTTAATGACGATGTCGTTCGTTGCTCCGATCCAAGTTAAGTGAGAAATTAAGCTTTTATATCGGAAAAATTCAAGGGTCCGTGTCTTACGAGGATACGGCGAATTATGTTATTGCTTATAAATAAGAGTCGTCAGCTTGGGGCCATGCTACCAAATCGTTCTTTTATCAGGAAAGATAATGGTTTCACGCTAAGAGATGTCAAAGAAACTCTTTACTTCAATAATTTAGTAGTAGGTAGGTAAGTATCTCAGAATATAACATCACATGACCGCACAGCATGACCGTGACTTATCTGGTATGGTTTTGTTTTTGCCCAACTACAAAATTCAAGGAAGAAAAAATATTTGGGATTGTCGCGTTTATAAAATACAAAATAAAATTTCAGATTAAAACTCCGAAAAATGTTCAGTTGTTATTGACAAATAAAGTGTTTCCATACAGCTTGCAGCATAAGTTGCGCACGAAACATAACGTAGCCTCAAGCCTGTAACGTGTAACGTGTGACATTTGATTTTACTCCAATAATTTTTCATACCTCGTGCTTATGTATGAAAATCTTAAGGAGTAAACCCCAAAATCCGGTCAGCTTTTTACTTTTAAAATTATAAAATCTAATTAAACTGACAATAAGCGTAAGCATCCAATAGATTATAACTTAACACTTGTATGTTGAACTTAAAGTATTTCACGTTCACATTGACAGCCGATTAAACGTTGAAATGTCAAATTTAATTTGCCAGATTATACCAAAATTAAAGTTAAAATGTACCCGATAGTGTCAAATTAATACGGCCAGTCGTGTCATATTTGCCACCATAGTACACGCATTACAGATTATTTACACAAATTACAGAAATTATTGCCTTCATATAATTAACAGAAGTTTCTTTCCTACATCCTCGTTCGTGTTATTGGCATTTCAATATATATAATTGAATAAAAGGAATTAATGTCCGATATTTAAAAAAAAAACAGCTAATATGTAACTCACAAACCTCGACATATATAATATATATTATTTGCAATTTAGTTACTTACATATATAAATCACAAAAAGAGTGTACCTACCTTTGTCAAAGAATGCAACAATCCCTTTTTCCAATTCCATGGAACTGCTTTTATCATAGGAGATATCCAGAAAAATTCCTACAGTACGCATAGAATACCCGGACGTTCGACTTCTTTGCCGGATCTTCTCGAGGCAGAGGTGTACGGTTGGAGCCGGTATAGCTTTATTTGACGTTCATAAGCGCATTGTAATATGCCTACTTGAATAAACTATTTTTTATCTTTTATCTTTATCTTTATCTTCACTGCCACAATGCCAACAATACCCTCCTAAGACCCAGAGTCATTTTTGCAGTTTTGAATTTGGAACCTTCTTTTATTCCATTATATATATGTAGTTCAAAATTCGATTTTAATTTGTTATTTTTAAAGGAACTCAGGACTTAGGAAACCCAAGTTTACTCTTTTATCGGTTCAATTTTTAATAAGGGTGAACACGTAAATTCACCAAGCATATCTCAAAACTTCTCACAGTTATTTATGACTCGGGTATTTACTGATGTTAATCGGAATGTCTTAATTGCGCCTCTTACTGGTATCGACCGGTTAATAATTTCCTTTGCTGATTTAAGAGCTATGAAATTTATATGGGGAAGTGTAGGGTTAATACCAGTGCATTGTGTTCTCGATATAATGACTCATCTTGCGGTCGTCGTAGTAAAAAATAGCAATGTCCTTTAAAATTTCCCAATGATAAGATGCCAAAAAAAGAAAAACCAAGTAAATAGAGTAAATAAATTCAAAAATATATTCAATAATTAAAACCTGGGTGTTATAAAGGCAAGGCAATAAAATAGTTAAGTCAATAATTAAATGTAATTTCTGACTTAATCGATCTAGATCTTACGAGAGTTAACTGTGAACTTTTAAACTGCAACTTTCATAAAAATACTGATTGACTGCATAAATCAGAGCATTTAAAAGGCTAGTTATTGCTGAACTTTACGCGTACTTACACATGCTCTACTTACGACATTCATTCGATTCTCGAAAGAGAAACCATTTGTGACGTTCCACGGGAAAAGGTACCTTATGAGGGTTTCTAGTTTCGGAGATATGAAATGTTTTGTAAAGAGGTGAAAAAATGCTCAATTTTTTTTTATTGTGTGATCTGAAACCTTAATGCGTAACGTTTGTTTACCTGTTTTTATTTTTGTTATAAGTTAGTTATAAGCCTAGTAATGTCGTCTCAGAGTTTAGTAGAAAAGGTACCTTATGGAAAAAAGATTGAAAATTCCCAAAAAAACTAGTCAATACGGGAAAAGAAGTTTGGTAGAGAACTGTATTAGCATTCTGCAAAACTAATTTGATAATTTCAGTTCTGGTTGGGGCGCCTCGCAAATATTATAACCGTACATCGACCGACATCACAAATCCAAGTAGCCTGCTATTATACCAAAGTTACTCTCGTCAAGTCTTTCTTAACTAGAATAATCTTCATTTGGTTTGGTCGCATGCAGTAAAATAGCCATTGGTTTGCTGAAAAATGCCAATACCCGACGCATTACCTTATGGAATATCTGAGGTCATTGAACCTCAATGCCGCTTATCTTCAATAGCAACCGAAATATATTATTGATAAGAAATAGACGATTTATACCATCTTAACCCCAAAATATTATTAGTTTATCCTAACTGTTCCATCATCATCATGCCTCATCATGTAACTTGACCACAAGGTACCTTTTCATTACATACAAATTATTGGTCTTTTTTAAGATTATTATGACGAAGAACTAATTAAATTGGGGGCAGTTTAATGTAAATTAATATTTTCTATTCATAAAAGATAAACTATAATATGATTGATATTTTGTAGTGATGTATTATTAGATTTATTTCCATAAGGTACCTTTTCGTAAATGTATGGAGCAAATACTGTTATTGTTATGTAAGTTTAAAGTGGCATAAGGGGTTAAATATAGTATTTAGTTGGGGTTTTAGGATTGATTTCATTTGAATGACAAAATTTCTTTCATATGTGCTCAGAAAAATTGATTGTGTGTCACATTAAAAGTAAAAATATTCAATTTTGTGATTTTATATGAAAAAGTCAGAAAATACATTTTCACCTCTAAATCGGTATTGTTTTTTGCTTAAACTGTCTGTCAGTGTCGTTTTCTAATAGATAAAATTTAAATCTTGAGAGCTCATTGCAATCAATCGTGAAAATGGAATAAAACTTTATTTTCAAGAGATTGGTTAGTATACACATAAATCAGTCGATATCAAAAGTTTCTATTTGCATTACAGAACAAGTCGCAATATTTTTTTAATCTCACATATATAAGGTATTATTATTTGTAGTCAACTATGTAACTTACTTCAGGAACATAGTTTTTTAGGCGGCTAAACTTAAAACTTCTCTATCGTAAAGTTGCTAATTTCACAACATTATTTTCAAAAAATCATATCTCTGTAACTACGCAACCTAGAAGGTTGATCTTTTGTGTTATCGATAGCTTATTTATTGTAGATTACTGGGGTATGCATAACTCCATACCCGCCATAAGGTACCTTTGACCGTGGGACGTCACATTTAAATTTGTAACTCATTGTCGGTTATCGATTACGCAAACAAAAATTTTACAGTAGTTAGCAGTGACCGGAGATATACGAGCGTCAGTGTTTTTTACCTTTTGTCTTATGTGAATTATAGTAACGCATCAAAATCATTAAAACACGTCAATCAAGCGTGCGGCTGATATTATCGGTCGCATAACGTGGAGCTACCAAACTATATATAAAATTGGAGGCGGTAATTTAGACATAAATTCAATTAAAGTGTTTTTATTTTTCTCATTACGAGTAGAGGCACTCTTTGTAAATACCATGGAGGTATTTATGATTATATAATCATCATCATGAAATTATGTCCACTGTCAATTTCATGTTTGTGTTCGAATTTACGGGTAAATGCAAAACAGCCAATATCATAAAGTTCACTTCAACACGAAATACATGCTTTTAAAGATTTTATAATGATTTTATGGGGCAGATCCTAACATTTGCCTACATGTGTAGGATAAACAAAATCCAAATGTCTTTCAAAACAAGAACTGTAGAAATTAATGTATTATTCAATTTGTTTAACGGGGTTCTGTGCAGTTTCAGTTTACAGAAATTGATGGGTGTCAGTTATCGGCGCGGCCGAGTCCATCAACATGCACACTAGCGCCACAGCTAAATAATCGTAATTATTTGAATTTAACGAAAGATATTGAAAAAAAGGGGCCGCTACGTACTGTATTGTGTATTTAAGTACCTTTTGAATACATCAAACTAGTTTTTAAGTTACGTTTTAAATATTTTTGTATGTTATTGAAATTTTATGTTTGACCAGATGTCTTAGTTAGTAATTTTTCTTACTACATCTGAATCTATTATTAGTTTAGTGTATTTGTATCGAGTAGAAAGGTATTGAATGAAAACCAATACTTAACTGCACACGCGTAGCAATCATCGACTCGAGCAGCGAGAAGCAACCTACGCGGCCCTGTAAATTGAAAACTCTCGATATCAACCAATCGTATCGGAGTCCATAATACAGAGCCTATTCCAAGCCTATCGTATAATTATCGCAAATTAGTAACTCGCAGTGCTCAAAGGCACGGTAGCGCATAATATAATAAAGCTGCAGGCATCGCTCTAGCCAATTAAGCTAGGCGTGGTCGCTCGAGACCTTAGAGAGCGGATGTAGCAGCCTCGTTCGCGCCGCCACCTCGCTCCGATCGACGTTTGATGATAACCGCATCTGAAATAAAAGCAAAATAAGTATCTTGAGTGAAAAGGTCAACCGGCCGCCGCTGCGCCGAAATTAAAGTCAAAAATAATAATCATTACCACCACAATAAGCGCAACAGGTCCAGTATTTTGACAGCTTGAATGTCGACGTTCACGAATTTCGCGACCCGCGCCTCGTCTCCTTCAACGGCTTTTCTTTTCGTACCAAATAATGATTATATGATAATTTATGTGTAGCGGCCCAAAATTTTGGCGAGATCGTATCGTTAAGTTTTATAGCTTAATTTCGTTCGCCGAAGCGATACCGCCTCCCTCTGAAACTCGGAAAAGTAACAGCCGCTTTATACTAATTGTTTTCGTCCACGATGAAAATGATCCGTGGTTTTTGCTCGCTATGAACAAATATGGATGCATTTGAAGCCTCGCGCACTATAGTAAGCATTATTGCAGCGATTTTACTCGAATTGTGAAAGAATCCTTCATTAAAAGCTACCATCGTAATTTTTATCAGCGTAATGCACTTTTAAAAGCAGTAATTCTTAGTACGCGTCATTTGTAAAGATATTATAAATTTGCGTAAGTGCGGGAGTTTTTTGTCGCGCTCATTTTGCGAGGGCGCGTGTTTTAAGTCGCTGTCAATATATTTACGGTTAAGTTAATAAATAAACTATTAACCAATGTTTAATTAATGACCGCGGGTGTAATTAATCCGGCTGGGTTTACCGGAAAGGTGCCGACGTCGTCGCTGCAGATCCGTAACGTTCAGGAGCTGTTCTGATTCAATAATTAATAATGTAAGTTTACTGCGAAGCAGTTGCGGATATTTGTCATCGCTGCGTGTCAAACCACGCAATATTGACCATTAGTCAATAACTGATAAGGCAGAATAGGTAATATATATTACATTCAGCCTCAAGGTCGCATAAGTATTGTGATTACTCTATGGTTTTGTAATTATTCTTAATAACAGATACTAATATATAATAAATGTTAATAAAGCGCATACCGTGCGTAGATAACAGGACATGAAATGGTACTATAGCTCGACAAAGAAGCAGCAAAAAGGTGAGCAAAAAATCTGTTAAGATAGTTCTGGAGTCCGTGAAGTTATGTGAGGTGTAATTAAAAATAGGTTTATAAATAAAGCATTTTGTAGGTAGTACGAGTACCTATGTAACGAATCTCGGACGAGCTCGATGGTCAAGTCAAGGCTGCTAGTATCGGATGGCAGCCATGTCCGACATCAGTATTATATAGTTTTCAATTTATTGATTTGGAAGGTCAATGTTGCATTGAGAAGTCGAGAATGCCTTCTTGTTACGAAGTCATTGATGCGGCAATAAAAACATGTAGTGTAAACAAATAGGTAAGAAGATACATTATAGTTGGAATGCGATAATAATTAATTGACAGTATAAATATTACTAGTAGAAAGCTATATACTTAAGTATAAATTACTGTACCTATCTTATAAATACATTTGATGAGTTTCCAGGCTAATTTTTTGACCACGGAACTGTACAAGCTTCGAACGAAGCAGAGTTATAAGTTATAATTATCTCACTTGTTTTGACATCGGCGTTCTTTCTACTAACTACCGCCTACTACTTTAAAGATATTATGTATACGTGACGTAAGTGCTTCGCATTATATGTTCTGTATGTACCGACTAGCTAACTAAATCAACAGCAATAAAAAGGAGTGACATTAGAACTTTTATTAATATCATGTTATTGATTTTTTATTGACATCATATTACTCGCAACACATATCACCCTTACAGAAATGTTTAAGTTCGAGCAAAGATGGATGAGTGGTGTCAAAATGAAAACAATTTGACATTAATTCATAAGTTCGAATGTGCTTCAAAGGGAATTAGAACATTGACTCTGAATTATTATATCTGTTTTACCCCTTTTTGCATTTGATTATTTTAGAATTTCATTTGTACCTATCTAGCAGGTGTATTCGGAATGTAATGAGCAGGTAATGATTGTAATTAAGGGATTGTAATTTCATTTGGATTTGATATGAATATGATCTGTTAGTGTCAAAAGTGACGTTTCTGATTAAATAAATGACAACTTTTGACACTAACAGTTCATATTCATAACAAATCCAGATCAAATTCATAACCTGTTATTACAATCAGAATACACCTCTAGGTTCTTGAAAGCTTCTCTTTTCGGTTCCATTTCAGGATTAAGTAGTTTATTTTGGTACAAACAAAACCTCGTCTCTGTATGTATTTTCACACCTAAACGCACTTATTCATTCCATTACATTACTTTGTACCATTTTTGTTAATTTATTGGAATAAATGAAGGTTACCACTTCAAAAGTTTAGTAACAGTCATTTTGTAACCATTTTATGCCTTTATTAATACTGAAAAGTGGCTCTATTCAAAAGACTATTTAAATACCTTTAACCCTTTCATACCCGTTCATAAATAAATTCAAAAGGACAAGTCTATTTGCATATTTCAACACGACACCTGAAACTTCAATCGAATGGCGCTCGATTGTAGCCGAAAAGGATATATAACGACAATCGAATCGAATCGACGGCGCAGGCGCGGGCGTGGTCGCCGGCCGCTCTCCTTGACTCCAGCGTCAAGCATCGCATGATCTCTGGCGGGGCCGGGCGATGCAACGGTCTTAATACTTTACTCTACTTTTGGTAGGTTTTTGTACCGCGACGGTCGCAAGAAAGCGTACAGCGTGTGATGATATGCGGGCATTGCAGCCTACGGACAAGGGCTTTGCCGATCCTTAGGTAATTAAATTTTACTATGAATAACATCTTATTAAAAAATCTAAATCTTTTTATCAGAAATAAGTAATCACCTATATAAAAGCAAGTATCGGTGTAATTATGACGGTGGAACCTACTTAATCTATAAGTTTACTTTAAAAAGTATGTACCTATGAAATGGTTCAATGTATTACTAAAGCCGCATGTGGAAAGACGACCAATAAATAGTACAGACTAAGTTCGAGCAAAGATGGATGAGTGGTGTCAAAATGAAAACAAATTGACATTAATTCATAAGTTCGAATGTGCTTCAAAGGGAATTAGAACATTGACTCTGAATTATTATATCTGTTTTACCCCTTTTTGCCTTTGATTATTTTAGAATTTCATTTGTATCTAGCAGAGGTGTATTCTGAATGTAATGAGCAGGTAATGATTGTAATTAAGGGATTGTAATTTCATTTGGATTTGATATGAATATGATCTGTTAGTGTCAAAAGTGACGTTTCTGATTAAATAAATGACAACTTTTGACACTAACAGTTCATATTCATAACAAATCCAGATCAAATTCATAACCTGTTATTACAATCAGAATACACCTCTAGGTTCTTGAAAGCTTCTCTTTTCGGTTCCATTTCAGGATTAAGTAGTTTATTTTGGTACAAACAAAACCTCGTCTCTGTATGTATTTTCACACCTAAACGCACTTATTCATTCCATTACATTACTTTGTACCATTTTTGTTAATTTATTGGAATAAATGAAGGTTACCACTTCAAAAGTTTAGTAACAGTAATTTTGTAACCATTTTATGCCTTTATTAATACTGAAAAGTGGCTCTATTCAAAAGACTATTTAAATACCTTTAACCCTTTCATACCCGTTCATAAATGAATTCAAAAGGACAAGTCTATTTGCATATTTCAACACGACACCTGAAACTTCAATCGAATGGCGCTCGATTGTAGCCGAAAAGGATATATAACGACAATCGAATCGAATCGACGGCGCAGGCGCGGGCGTGGTCGCCGGCCGCTCTCCTTGACTCCAGCGTCAAGCATCGCATGATCTCTGGCGGGGTAGGGCGATGCAACGGTCTTAATACTTTACTCTACTTTTGGTAGGCTTTTGTACCGCGACGGTCGCAAGAAAGCGTACAGCGTGTGATGATATGCGGGCATTGCAGCCTACGGACAAGGGCTTTGCCGATCCTTAGGTAATTTAATTTTACTATGAATAACATCTTATTAAAAAATCTAAATCTTTTTATCAGAAATAAGTAATCACCTATATAAAAGCAAGTATCGGTGTAATTATGACGGTGGAACCTACTTAATCTATAAGTTTACTTTAAAAAGTATGTACCTATGAAATGGTTCAATGTATTACTAAAGCCGCATGTGGAAAGACGACCAATAAATAGTACAGACTAAATTGTTTTTGAAATCCACCAGCTAGAGGACGGAACGAAAATAACACTAGACAATTAAATGCGGACGGAGTCGCGAGCTAGTTATCTACCTATATTTCTATTTATTTAATCGTAAAGTATCACACAGAGCAGCGCGCGCTACAGCCGCGGTGAATGTGGCCGCTCGGTGGACGGGCGCAGTGATAACACGCCGTTATCACACCGCCTCCTACAATGCAGAAACCCTGCTTCGGTATTACACTCCATGTAGGAGTAGACGTTGAGCTAGATTTAGGGAAATTCGTTCTTATATCCAACTGGATGTAACAGATACTATGTTTTACAAATAGTTTTACAGATATAGCATAATAGCAATTGTCATCAAAGAGAGGCTGTATACAGGGTGTAATCGTTAAGTGTAGCCAGTTGATAATTCCGTAAATATAACCGATATCAGAAAACTTCAAATTTATATCGAAAGTGCGTTACCCAATGAGTAAAATTACATTAATTACTTTTTTTAATAAAAGCAGAAATATCCCAAACATTAACTTCAAACCCTCCCATACATTTAGTACGACGACTCACCCCTCAAAGAACGTCGGTGTCGTAACGAATAAAACTGCTTGAGATTCATTATTTACGAATTACGATAATAAACTGTAATAAAATAATAAAACTACTGTTTATGAAATACTAAATCTGACATTATTTTTTTTATTACACCGCAAATTTTAAGAATAGTTCATTTAGAAACATTTAAGAGGGCCCGTCAATGTATCGCACAAGAAGGGCGTCACTTCGAGCAACTACTGTAATCATAAAAATTAATTACTTAAAAAATAAATGTTAGATTTATTATTTCATAAACGGTAGTTTTAATATTTTATTACAGTTTATTATCACAAATAATTAATCTCAAGCAGTTTTATCTCTTACGACACCGCGACGTTCTTTGAGGGGTGAGTCGTCGTACTAAATGTATGGGACGGTTTGAAGTTAATGTTTGGGATATTTCTGCTTTTATTCAAAAAAAGCTATTAATGTAATTTTTGTCATTGGGTAACGTACTTTCGATATCAATTTGAAGTTTTCTGATATCTGTTATATTTACGGAATTATAGCCTGGCTACACTTAACGATTACACCCTGTATATTATTAAATTTTTAATTGACAGGGATATTTCAGCCGTAAATTACTCGTGAATGAGCTAATTTGTTTTATTTTGGAAAAGTAAGCACCTTTTGAAAAAAAAAAACTACAATCCCATGGAATTGTCCGTTACCACCGCTTGTGGTCACACAATTAAAAATAAATTATGTCAAAAAATCATCATTTAAAAGGATCCCAGAATATATATCTACAAGTAAAATATATATTACCTTTTATTAGTTTTCCACTGCATTGCACTTATGTACCTACTAATAATTTTATTATGGTCCAAGTTTTTTTGCACATATGGACATATCATATAAATAACTCGAAGAATTATATTAATTCTATTTCTTTTAGGAAGTGCCCTTGTGAGTATTTATACCGTACGACATGTAAACTACTACCGTAAATACGAGCGGTCATTACCGACGTATTTATTTATTTACAACATTTCTAGTTGTCACATCTAGGGCTATTACAACATGTTGCATTGAGTCTACACAGGGTTATATTTACGATGTCCGCACGTCCCACTGGATAAATACTCGCATTTATATTATTTCCAAATGTTACTGTATTATTGCAGTTAAATAGGCATTAACTTTGAGGTTTCTAATTCAATTTGGTGTGTGTTTAGTTAGATTTGTAAGCTGGCAGGGAATTTATCTAATCTTGCATTATTCGGCTTGTCCCTGTAGATCAACATACTCTAACCTAACCTAATGCCTAACACTCAAATTATTTTTTTATGATAAAAAAATATTACTGTAATCTTCATTAATAAATGACCCACAAATCACAGGTAACAGGTACTACACTCATCGGTACTATGTCGCATATGTGTACCTAAATTCACAAACACCAAACTCGAATCGAATGTACCTACCTAAAACGTTAAACGTTAGGCCAAATTTATAAGTTTTTAATTTCAGTATTTTTTACCTCAAAAGGAAAAAAACGGAACCCTTATAGGATCATCCGTGCGTCTGTCTGTCCGACCATTCCCCACTTTTATCTCCGAAACTACTGGGTCTAAAATTTTGAACAAAATACACAAAATACTTCTTTACCTATAGATGACAGGAAAACCTATTAGAAATGTACAGTCAAGCGTGAGTCGGACTTAATTACTTAGTTTTTGATACGAACCCTACGGGGTTTTTAAAGACATTTCATTCACGTCGCGTTCCACATAAAAAAATACATTGTTAAAAATTGGGTAATGTAGGGAACCCTTGGAACGCGAGTCCGACTCGCACTTGACCGGTTTTCTATATTTTACATACTTGTTTTTGTTGTTCTAATAAAGTAAATGTTAAACGGAACTCAAACTTAAATTCATAATCAAACTACAAAACATTTTCGTTAATTACAAAGAAGTAGTAGTAGAAAGTATAATCAATCAATGTTGGTAACAATATTTTGCCGTGACGCATCAAGTCAGCGATAGTTTTCCAATGAAACCAAACGTCCTTGCTTCTTATACTCGTTAATACATCATAACCCGAGTCACCTTCCGCGTAATCGATCCTGGGCCAATTATACACATTCATATTCATCAAGTTAGGGCTTAGATATTATACGTAATTATAGGAAGACACCGAGATCTAGAATATCTAGATCGACGCGGAAACTTCATGGAGATTATATATGTGCTGGTTTGTTGTATATAGGATAATTATTATAATTTGCGGTTTGTGGGTAGATATAGGTATGATTTTATTGAATTTTATACAATATTTAGGTAGAGTCTGTGCGAAAAGAGAAGAGTCGTACAATGTATGGAGCCCAATACATTCCACGACTCTTCTCTTTCCGAATAGACTCTATGGCATATACGACTACCTACCTATACGTAATTATGCCGCCCATCTGGAGATCAACAGTTAAATCTATGAGATATAGTAATTTGGATTTCGAGGTAGGTAATGTATAGAAAAATCCTTATCAAGCCTTCTTTTGAAATAATCAAGTTATGTAGTAAGTAACTACAAGTAAAAGTAATTATTTCCATTTTTAACTGCAACATATTTATATAACACGTGTTGAAGAGTCATTTAAAAAGCGCTCTGGAAAACCGGCGTCTTTCTTGCTTACTCGCACTTGCACTAAAACTATGATAATGATAACCATCGAATTTACGTACGCATACTAATTTGAACCTTATTGAATATACGCAGGTCTTTACATGGGTATATATTACACGTAACAAAATAATTCACACTTAAGGCGGAAACTTGTCCGAAACACCGATTTGATCGCAACGCTGCGCACACGCACAAGCTGGACTGCTGCATAAATTATTCTAATATCGTATCATCTGGACTCGCCGTATTTGTGATACACCTACACATTATCTTGTTAAATACATATTAAATGGAGAATTGATTCTTTACTACCACGATCCTTAATGAGGCGTAAAATATGGTCATATTTTCCGATTTGTCACTATGAATTTGTATCTCTTTGTTGGGTATTAACTATATCATAATATTTCTCTTAAAGCATAAAATTAGCATCTGTATTGCATTATATCTGATTAAAGAGTGTAGTTTTATAAGGTAATTCGCACCTACCTATGATACAATATTCGTTTATTTGGTCTGCTTTGCAGCCTAAATGGATAGACGGACTTTATCTTACTAAAACTGAAGCAACTATTAGTTTAAGCAACTATTAGTATTAGTTTACTATTATATTAGGATTAGCATAATTTTTATATGGACATGTGTCTGAAATAAAGTGATTTTATTATTTATTATTTTATTTAAAACTAGTATCAAACTTATTCGTTATGACAGGTTGATGTTCAGGTTGTGTGTTGTCGCTTTACTTTTCACGTTCCCATATAAATAACTAAAAAGAGTTTTTAAGTTATTTAAATGAAAGGTGTTAATAATATTTCGAATTAAGGGCGTGTCGGTTCGGCCGATTTCGACTCGGCCCGCGGCGGCCGAGTATTGGAACAAGCAAAATTTAATAAACCACACAGTATACTCGTATTACATTACAAGTTAAAGTGAACACAAAGTTGAGAGTATAAGGTAAAGTCTTAAAACACGAATGTCCGGGCAGGCTGTAATTAAAGCACTCTCACTTTCACTTTTTTATCACCTTTTGGACACAATTTAAGCAACATAAAGCACCCTCTAGTGTCAACGGCTCTAAAGTTAAAGTAAACATTAAACTTAATTAATCGATCCTTTATCCGTACAAAACGTAACATTAACATATAATTAATTAAATGTCACAAAGCAAAACTACACTAGTAAAATACGATTACACTGCGGGCCAGGCAAAATGTGTAGTCTCATGATGTGTACTGTACCTAACTATTACTAAAGTAACTAATCAGAAATAGTACTTACTTGTCATTTTAATTGGCATAACGATAGCTTTAAAATTATTGCTACATGACACGAATGTTTTTATATCCCTTTAACGCTCAATGGCTTTTTAATAATCTTTGCGCAGGAGTGACTTAGTTTAAACATATTTACGCTTAAGTTCATTAATGTCGTTTAAAAATGACTTAAATTTTAACCGGTATATGTTAATTCTAAAAACATGTATTATGAACACTTTATCATCAAAAGCAGATCTTCAGAGCCGGTACCATGTGAACCTAAAAATGGCGTTTATTCGGTTGTCTTTGTTCAATAAAATCCTGGTGTAACGAGGATATTTCACGAACACTCGTGAAATATATAGGGAATGGTTGAACCCGATACGCATGAGATGCGGATTCCGTAAGCGCGAGCCAAGGTCCCGTGCCGTATCGTCGTTGTCAGACGATCCGCCGTGTCGGGTGTTCGATGAGATCGACTTACCCATCGACCGATCACCGGTGTAATGTCAACGCACTTGTATCTAGTTAAATAGATGCATGTGTTGAATTGAGAGATAGATTACTACACTGTGTGTGATAACTGATGAACTTCAGGGAAACCGGATATAAGCAGTTTCAGCATAGGTACACATAGTGTTTAGTGTTGCTGCCAAGATATGATAAGGAGCTAGTATGCTATGGCACAGCATATCGTTGCCGTTTACCGTACCGTAGAAATTATTATCTTCTTCTCACAATTTGATATATTTAATTTACGTCACCAGTTTTATAATGACAGTAAAAAGGTTTTCTGAATTTCCAACGACAAATAAATTTATAAAAGCGAGTCCTTAACTATTATAAGCACAGTACATGTTCTTAAGCTATTCCCAGACTCTTTGGCACTGTATTGATATAAAAAGAGTAATTAGAGTGACAAATGAAAGCGACAAGAAGCAATAGTAACGGACTGGCGCAACGCTCTTCGCATGACATACCGCATTGAGCAGAAACACATAAACTTTTTACAAACCATGGAGAAATCCGCATTGTATAGGGTTTACAACATTAAATGCGATGCCGATACGTCGAACGATTGCATAGTATTGCACCGGTGAGTGGGCGTCAGCACGCAAGTCTCGTTTGGAGCCATGCAAATGTTTTGATATACATAACATTGGCCGATAGTGTATTAGGTAGGTACTGTTTGATTTGTGTGGGCATTGTCGGCTTAAAGTATCGTTTTAGCGATATACTGGAACTTAAGTTAAACTTGCAGATTAATTTACGGTGACTAAGATATCTACCTTCATGCATGTGTGTGGAATACATGCCGTTTTGTATAAATTAGATCGGCGGTCGGCAACCTGCGGCCCGCGGGCCGCATGCGGCTCGTGAAACTGTCACTTGCGGCCTGCGAGCCTCTCTGGCTATGTAATATTGAGAAACGATAATGTCTGATAAAGTCATAAATATTAACAAAGTGCGGCCCGCGACAACTTACTCTTCGTTAACTACGCTACTAAAACTACGAAAAAAAAGGTTGCCGACCGCTGAATTAGATGATCAAAAACATGTAAAATGTACAAATAAAAATCAAAACAAAAAATTAAATGTTCTAAAGCACCGTTCATACCTATTAGAAATTGTCGAAACTGATATAAACAATATGTGTTAAGCAAAGTTCGGCTTCGTAAATCGTTTGTAGTCTGCTATGGTCGATCTCTAAGGCCAGTTATGTTCTAGAGGTGTTTCCCGCTGTAGGGTGTACACTAAAACTTTATTGGCCACCTGTTTGCCTTAAACTAGGATTTGCATTTAAAATCAAAATAACAATAATTTCGCAACGCCTTGACCTTTCAATCTTACCGCTTGTCTAACGT
Source organism: Cydia splendana (assembly GCF_910591565.1). NCBI lineage: Eukaryota > Metazoa > Arthropoda > Insecta > Lepidoptera > Tortricidae > Cydia > Cydia splendana. The sequence goes on from NC_085974.1 coordinate 11,626,008, forward strand.
TCTTAGGATAGCAGCATTCATGTTTATGGAAGCTGTGTTGCCATTTATTGAATAAGCATAATTATGATTTTGATTAGGTATAGTCTTTAATGGAAGACCAAAGTCCAATCAACTTAACAGACCAAAGTCCAACCAACCAACTGTCCAGGACTACTCTGAATCGGGGACCATTTTATGACGCCATGGACAGGACCATTTAGTCACGCGCCATGTTGCGGAATTTCACTGGAACTATTTTTTTCATACTATACTGTACTGACACCCTATAAATGAGAATAGCAGCAGCGCCCTCTTTACAATGATCATATCATATATTACTGGTCAGGCTTTACATGTATACTCGTATTGCCTGTTTGTCGTACTATTGTATTGTATTGTTGTTTATATAGTATCAGTTGTTCCGTTTTTGTTGCTGCTTTATATGTTGCTCCATTCACATGTTTTTATGTTCCGCCTTACTGAGTACCTAACCTGTCAATATAAAATTTTAGGTAAAACAATGCACAAGCATTTTTTGGTAATTGCAGGTACCTACAGGCCTGCAATTACCTACCTAATAATTTTTTTTAATTAATACATTATTTTACAAAATGTCATTAAACATTAAAACCATAATCATTTAAAATTAATAATAAATACAGACCTAAAAACTAAGAAATAAATAAGCAATCAATTATAAAACAATAAAATACAATATACATTTACAATACAATATAATTTTAAATTAAGATGAAGAAGGCTAATAAGTATCTACATATCGGAAATTTAATAGCATTAAGCAAGTAATTTAAAGTTTGTCTCAAATATTGCACCTAACCTATCACGCACGTCAAATAAGTTACTCAGCGAGAGGAGTGTTGGGGTAACATAAAAATAGGAACATATACACGGTGTAAAATGAGGAAACCGAATAATTTTAACCACGCATTTCTGAGGTCAAAAGAAGGAAAAAAAAATATATGAGTTTAAGTAAATTTCGCCCAAAAAATAATTGTTTTTTGTTTTGTTTTTTAAATTTTTTGCTTGTATTTGTACATAAAAAATAAATATTATTGGTAAACTTGTCACTTAAAATTGATTTTTACATTATTTTTTCGTAAAACCTACTTTTTGCAAAGTGTTACTTGTCACTTTTTGACATCTATCAATAAGGATATTTAGACTACGTCCCATAGCAGCAACATCACCATCAAAAAGGCCTTTTACACTATGTAACAAAAAAAAACTTGTTTTTTTTTAAATTAATATTATCTCTGAAACTAGGCGAATTTCAAAAAAGTTTATAGGACATTTTTGTCTCTAAATATGATCAGGAATACGCTGTTAAAATTATTCGGTTTCCTCATGTTACACCGTGTATAGTGCCTACCTAACTTGATCCATCAAAAACAAAGGGCCAGACTATAGTATGTTTTTGTATCTACTGGAGATAAAAGTACTTAAACTAATGTTCAAGATAACTACTTCTACTGATATGTTTAGGACGCTGAATTGTCATGAAAATGAAATATCAATTATGAAAATGAGAATACCTACGTAAATTTAAAAACAAAAAACGTCCATAAATGATCACTATCTTTTCAAGTAAATTCTGTAATACAAATACAAGGATTCGAATAGATACCTAACTATTAATCCATTTTTGTTAGTACAGTCAGCTTCAATAGTAGTGGATTAAACAACGCACCAAAATTATCTGCCACCATGGAAAATATTTCCAAATAATTTCTGTTACAGTCGAATTGTTCTACATATAAGGACTAATCTCTTTTTGTTAAGGTAACTACTTATTAGAAAATGGTAGATGCTTTTGACGTGTAGTCTGATCCGCTTCTTCTGAAATTTTGAACTAGTGTTATTGTGGTGATCAAATATTTCTATTTACATAAGTGTCTGTTTGGTATCTACACACTTAATCCCAGCTGCAGCTTTGTTTGTGATCTGGTTCCTAAGGAAACTATTAGGGCTCACATAGCTCGTGTGGCCTGGAGCACAGAATTACCAATGGGAAAGATGGGCCTGTTTACTAAATATATGTAGAATAACAGGGAACACTTGCAGGCGTAATTAAGACGGGTCGACGAGTATCGCTCGGTGTGGTATCGGCGCTCGCGGCGCGTTCCCGCGCTAATGCGAACGCGCGCCCATCGCACTCCCAATCACCGCGCATTTCTACAGTGAGCTCGTGCAGATTACGGTAAGGAGAGGAGACTATACTCAGTAAGTGTATGTTGAACAACAGGGGACACTTGTAGGCGCAAAAGACGGGGCGACGGTATCGTTCGGGGTGGTATCGACGCTCGCGGCGCGTTCCCGAGGTAATGCGAACGCTCGCCCATCGTGCTCCCAATCACCGCGCATTTCTACAGTGAGCTCATGCAGGTTACGGTAAGGACAGGAGACTATTCTCAGTAAGTGTATGTTGAACAACAGGGGCCATTTGTAGGCGCAAAAGACGGGGCGAAGAGTATCGTCCGGAGTGGTATCGGCGCTCGCGGCGCGTTCCCGCGCTATTGCGAACGCGCGTCCATCGCGCTCCCAATCACCGCGCATTTCTACAGTGAGCTCATATAGGTTACGGTAAGGAGAGGAGACCATACGCAGTAAGTGTATGTTGAACATCAGGGGACACTTGCGGGCACAACAAAGCTGGGGCGACGAGTACCTACGTTCGGCGTGGTATCGGCGCTCGCGGCGCGGCGTTCCCGCGCTTATGCGATGGGCGCGCGCTCCCAATCACCGCGAATTTCTACAGTTTTTTTTTGTGCATATGTAGGAATTTAGAGAGAGTCCTCTATCTTATCCTTTAGATTGACGCCATCGCTACAGTTTGCTCATGCAGATACTAACAACAGGGAAAAAAATCGGTCAAGTGCGAGTCGGACTCGCGTTCCAAGCAAGGGTTCCGTACATTATCAAATTTTTTACAATGTAATTTTTTATGTGAAACGTGGATGAAATGTCTTTAAAAAACTCGTAGGGGTCGGATCAAAAACTAAGTACATAATTAAGTCCGACTCACGCTTGACTGCACATTTCTAATAGGTTTTTTGCTGTCATCTAAGGGTAAAGAACTATTTTGTGTATTTTTTTCAAAATTTTAGACTCATTAATTTCGGAGACATAGGGAGAATGGTCGGATAGATAGACGCACGAGAGATCCTATAAGGGTTCCGTTTTTCCCTTTTGAGGTACGGAACCTAATAATGAGACTACTTATAGTAAAGTACTTTAAAGCATAAGTGTACAAGCTAACTTTTTAAGAACTTACGCTACGCGCAAGAGTCACCATTGTAGTTGTAAGCGTTCATACACATATGTATAAGATATGGTAGCCATTCCGGCGGTCTGTATGTTTGTTTGCCAGTGAGGTGATATTAAACAAACAGAAAAATATGTGACATCGCTTCGTAACGTAGGATTTTCAATTTCAGCACGTCTCCAAAACCGTATATCTACGAAGCTTTCAGGATACCAGGTCCAATTTATTGTAGGTATTTTTGCTTATACCAACGTATGGTAATAGTTGCGTAATGCGTCATGGTAATAATCCGTCATTTTACTTGTATATTACTTTATACGGAAGATATTTTTAGTTTAGTTTAGTTTCATACTTAAAAAAATATTTGGTTGTAAATATTTTAAATCTGACCAACTTTTCAAAAAATCCGTTAATATCATAAGAAATGTTGTTATTAATCTAACACCACTGTGGAGCGTGCGCGGATCGCGACGCCTGCGGTTATGCTTGACATTAGCTTGAAATAAACATTGCTGATTCGCCGTTTCCATGTTTATGCTCTAAACGGCCCATCTTGCCTTTCTACGAATTTATTTATAGCCCCTACCATCTAGTTACAACTGTTACAACTGTTACAACGTAGGTACTTATGCTAATAGTTGTAAGTCTCCACAGGAGAGAAAAATGTACTGTTCGCGATAACACACTAGTTTTCTCTCCTGTGGGCAATAGTTAACAGCTTGTGGGCATGTAAGTAATGATTTTATCATAGTTCTTTAAATAAAAGGAGGACCTTTTCACGTGGATAAGGGTTAAATAAAAAAATTAACCTTTATAGCCCTTAACTCTTGTCTATGTCTACAGGAAAGACATAACACAGTGATCTGTTTGACCCAAATATTTAATTTAATGGATTACATTCAGTTGTTTAGTAAAATGTAGGTATATCAGGAAAATAATACTAAATAAGTATGTAGACGTTGTGCGCTGTAGCAGATTAGATAAGTACCTGAGTGAGCCGACAAATATGCCGCTTTTATCAAAGGTCAATGAGGCTTGAATTAAATTTAATAGGGTTTATGTGCAAAAAATGCAAATTTATGATGGTTGTAAATATCGACGTATTATTTTGTACAGATATTATGGGCATACATATACGCAAATCATTGGATGGGATCGTAAAAATACGATAATCTTAGGTCAAGTATCACACCAAACACATAGAGTATAGTTTGTAGATTTCTAACAGGCCTCGACGGCTAATCCTTTGTCTGTCGACGGCTAATCAAATTATATACCACCGATGAATGATAAAAAAAATTGTCTTTAATAACAACAAAAATTAAGAGCCCGGAAATATTTCGACCCCATTCCTTTAGCTTTGATTATTGTTACGGCTTACTGAGTTTATTTATTTTGCCTTTTGAGCACATTTTGTTCGGAATTGATGTATATATGTGTGTTGCCCTAGCTAAGGAAATCTAGATTAGATTATAACTTTCACTAAAAACAGGATAAAATATGCAAACGAATGGAGACGGCCGGTGGACGGCCGTTTTAATTTGTGCTCAACTTCCCGCCATTAAATACGTCCGGGGATTCGGACTGGTGAACACTCAAATGCAAAATTTTAAAGTTAAGATAAAATATTAATAACATGCCCAGTTCTAAAAATATTACTCCATATATTGAATAAAGGATGACTCACGTTAGACCGGGCCGTGTCCGGGCCGGAGCTTCCGGTGCTTACTTTTCTATGAGACAGGCAATCACGTGATGCTTTCCTTAGAAAACGATGCGCAGAAGTTCCGGCACGGACAAGGCCCGGTCTAACGTGAGTCATTGTTAAAGCTCTCAAAGCTTTAAATTCAAGTTTCGGCAACTTAGCGCAAACATACTTTAATTGACCGAAGCGAAGCGAAGGTCTACGTTTTGACTCGGGCATTTTGCTTTCGTATGTCCGGATGTTCTCCTCTACAGGTCGCAATTCTTAACCGATTCTCGTGAAATTTTGTGACCGAATTTTATGACTAAATAAAATTTTTTTGTCAATCCGGTTTTTGGAAATTTTTAAAAATGGCGGAGTCGTGATACCTGGCGCCTAAACAAATAGTCGTATCGATATCATAAGACTTTTTTCTTTTTGAGACATGTTTACAGAGTTAATAGCAAAAAATGCAGAAAAAAATTATCGCTGGTATAGGCGGTATTTAGATATTTAATTTTAACTAATTTTAATTTGAGAAGGAGTAGCTAAATTTCGTCAACCCATCTAAGAACTATATGGCTCAGTTGGTAAACGTTCGCTTTTTCTGTTTGCACAGAGGGTCTGGGTTCGATCCCCAGTAATTGTATGCTGGGATATTATAACTTTTTGTATTTTTTTACACATAAATTTCGTATTGTTTTTCTTTAATTTACTATACACCGTGTTTTTATTGAATTCCGTTAACTTCGGGGTATAGTTAAGTACGTTTATAAGAACTAAATGGCATAGTTAATTTTCAAAAAAAAATTTTTTTTTTGTTTTCTTTTTTGTTTTTTTTTTGTTTAAAAAGTAATTAAATGTAGCATATAGCGTTGTTGTAACACGGGCATTACATTTAACTCAACCAAACAATTGAAATCTGTGACATATCAATGTCATTTCGTACATCAATCGACCGAGATTGTACTTAAGTTTAGTAGCAAATGTATGAACTCATTCTAAACACTAATCAATATGGAAGCCGGCCCTAAGGCAAGTGTACACGCTTGTAGAGGCCTTATAGTAAAAAAATAAATTATGGATTATCTCCGAAATGGACTTAATTAGAACATCGGTGTCTTTGAGAAAGTTACTTGATTTAAGCTCAGGAATGCACCCTTGAAATTAACGGAAATCAAAAAAAACACGGTGTATTTAAAGCTCTTAGCACCATGTTATTTCAAGCTCTGCTCGCGAGGTCTACAGCTCACTGAGCCACTAGTATAAGCCCAAACATTACCTTAATGAGACTGATAGATGCAATGATCCACTGAAATTAACACCAACATTACACAATAGTTCTGTGTTCAAGCGATCGATTTCGTGAGATTGTATGGAATTTCGAGCATGGTACTACAAAGTCACGTAATTGAGATGAATCTCGATGGTACATTGAGTAAGGTCCCATAGGTCGCAACACTGTTTATCACGCAACTAAGAAATCGTTTTTTTTTGTTGGTGTGTTTTTTTTTGGCATGCGGAAAGTATTAGTACCTACCTATTAGCCAAGCTTTTTTCTCAGTTCCATGTCGAAAGATGATTAGCATTAGGTACCTACCTATTTAATAAAGCCGCTCCCGCTTGATAGTAACCGGTCACAGTAGATTTTGGAGGTTTGTATTGTATCTTCAAGGGTGTATATACGCTTTGTCAAGCTTTTTTTTTTTCAAAACGGGCACATCTGTGTCTGTGTGTGTGTGTGTATCTGTATGGGCAAAAGCAGGCGGTTTATGCTTTTTGGCTTATCATTAAAGTATTTGGCTTTGGCATAGTTCGGAGACCCTCAGCGGTTTTATATATAGCGGTAAGTATAGATTTCAAATGTATTTTCGAATTGGAGCTCTGCTGTTGTGTAGGGAAATGTTTTACTTGACGAACAATTGATGATGATGATGTCCTCCCAGACGTATCCGTCGACGGCGACACCCGGACAAATCAGTATCAGGTATTCTGTAAATTCTGACGTGCATGGGCTCGAACGTGACTTGCGAAACCGAGTTTTGTTTTAAACTTCCGGCCGCAAGACATGCAGTAAAGCTACGACAATTACTTCTGAGTTGACCGGATAAAACGCTGGACTTTTCTGAAGTCAATAAGACCTCTACCTGAGCAAAGCTGAGCTGGTTATAGTAGGTAATAATAATGATACTTTTTGTGAATAACCTATGCTATGCATAAGTTAAAGCACTTGTGCACTCGAAAGTCCAGCACCTGTTCGTCAGGAGCGCCCGTTAGTTGGCGTCTTCGTAACTGAGCCTCCGTTGCTTCACCGCTCTCTGGTCACGACGCTTTCCAGATTCATTGTTGGACCTTACATACAAGCCTAACGAGTACCTACAAATTTGCACAATCCGGCTCATTAAAATAATGTGAAATAAAAACACAAAGCTGTTTAAAATGTCCTTGTAAGTACTTCATGATAATAACCTATACCGTAAAATGGGGTGAGTAGGTGCGAAACTGACATTCAAACCTCGATAACATTTTATTTTTACATATGCAAACTGAATGGTGTATATAATAAGTGTTCCGGACGTTTGTATTTTAGTTTTTATTTTATTTTGGGTAGTTCCATTTCATAACTTTGACGATAAACAGGAAATCCCACCTCACCCCGTAGTGCCTCGTATTTGGGGTGAGTTGGGTTTTCATACAAAGGTGATTTTGGAAGATTGTTGGATCGATTTTTTTTTATAATGAGTATACCTTAGCTACATTTTAAATTGGAATACATTTTTTTTTAGCAATAGCCTTAAAATCCCATCTCACCCCCCTTTCACCCTTCTCTCCCCATTCATAACCCAACTCTCCCCGCGAACCCTACTCACCCCATTTTACGGTAATAGTTATCTCTAAATTCGTTAGGATACTGTATTTTTTCCCCGCTGCGTTCCATTAATTAATGGTGTTCATGATTTCAATATTTATAATAAAATACAACATTTATGTAGTTAAAATTAAAGAGTTAACTAATAAATTACTCCATAGTCGAAATATAAGAACTTAACCTGATGACAATGTAAATAGCAGGTAAGTAAGAAGTACTTAGTACTTACACTGGTCCTAAGTAACTAAAATCCATACTGTGCTGTGATCTTATAGTATAGGTAGGTAGTAATCGTGGAACATACAAAACATAAAAAGGTCACCGACGAACTAAGAGCCCCCTTTTTATTCAAATTGCTTGCAATATTTCGAAACTTGTCTAGAGAAAAACATAGACGGCAATTAATTAAATCCCTTTTTAAAGAAAAATCACTTAAGTATTTACTTGCTACACTTAAAAGCTAAGCTTGAAAAACTCCATAACAAAACAAGTGTCAGCCCATTAAGAATGCAAATCTAGGGCTGACACCACGACTGTCGTGTTTTACCAGCGGGACACAATCGCAGGCGCATCGGCCGCACTTGGCACGAGAGGTGTTGCGCTGACCCGCCCTAATGAAGCGATAAAGCAACCCTAACTGCCCTGCCATCTGTCGGAACAATCTGGGTTTACACCGCTTTAATAGTTATTTTAAATGGCTCATTGTTTTTGTTGAGAAGAAGATTCCCATTTTGTTCTCAAAGATCTGATAATAATAAATAATACTTCCACCTCGCATAGATTGTGTTTTGTTTCATTCGTCAACTTACACCATTAATATATATCTTTGCCTCGTTTTCATATTTTGCAAGAGAAATGTTTGTGTTAATAAGCAGGTAATATTATTTGTTTCTGATTGAATATTTAATCCATTGTGAGTTAGTTGGTATAACAAATGTTGGGATTTTTGCTATTTCGGCATTTATACCTATTCGATACATGATATCATGATCTCTGTTATGCAACTTCAACGTACTAATACAATGTTAATGATGAAGTCATATAGACATAATAAAATCCGAACGTAGAAATGTAACATCGTACGAGCTAAGCAGCAGTTATAGCTTAAAAGGTTGTAACTCGATCCCCATCCCTGTAAGTAACATAGCTTAAATCGATACAGCAGCATCGTTTATAACTTATAATTATAACAGATCTATAGTTTATCAAAATCAAATGCCTATCTTATTATTAAGGATTAATAGGTCTTAAACTAATTTTACAGTTTCACTCACGTAGGTTACGTATCAGGACGTAGGATCATGTTCATGTAGTTGGAAATTAGTGTACATTAGGGAAATATTCGATGAATTAATTTGCTAGATGTCTTCAAATTTTAGGTACCGTAATATTGTCTCTACCACGACCATTTTAAGATTTATGGACTACCACTACCAGCCGTATTCGAACAATGAGATACGTCAAATACTAGATATTGAAACGATATGAATTATTATTCCTTTATTCAATTAGGGTCTTAGGTTAGGATTTTACAATGTGAGTATAAAAGTAAAATATAAAAACACTTACAACACATAACAAAAATATATAAACACATTATAAAAAACCTAACCTAGGGTGCCGCCAGCAGCGGGGCAAGGCCCAAGCTACCGGTGGTCAGGGCTGCAGAGAGAGGAACCGGCGGACTATCCGCGCCGTGTCCAAGATCACCGCCTTCTGCATCTGACCCTTGATCCAACCACCCAGCGAGAGTCTCTCTAGGTGTTGGTCGAGACTCTTCGCTATGAGACCGTTCGCTGACACAACTATCGGAACAATGATCGTCGAGTCAACATCCCACATGGCGGTAATCTCATGAGCTAAGTCTAGGTACTTGCTGGACTTGTCCTTCTCGGCCTTCACGAGATTCTCATCATGGGGGATGGTGACGTCGGCGAGCACGGCCCGGCGCTGCGATCGGTCTATCAGCACGATGTCAGGCTTATTGGCGACAATAGTCCTGTCAGTGATGATAGATCGATCCCAATAGAGCGTGGCACGACCATTCTCGAGAACAGGTGCAGGTAAGTACTTGTAGTACGGTACTTCGCGGTCCACAAGGCCGTATAGAAGAGCAAGTTGCTGGTGAATAATCCTGGCAAGTACTCAGCGTTAGCAAGATGAGAACAACCGGAAATGATATGCCTGAGTGACTCTCCGGGACGGCGGCATGCCCGACAAATGTCGACCGTACCGTCCTTCAGGATATATTTCCGATAGTTGTTCGTCATCATCACTTCGTCCGCAATTGCACAGGCAAAACCCTCGGTTTCTCCGAAGAGGTCCCCGAATCGTAACCAGTTCACCGACGCGAGCAGGTCCACATCGGTTCCCGTGAGGGCCTTGTAGAACCGCCCGTGTAGCACCTTATTCTCCCATGCCGCCTTGCGATCCGCAGTACTTAGTACCACAGGTTTGCGCCAGTTCTCGTTTGCCAAGGAGAGCGGCGTGAGGTTCCTGTCTACTGCCACCACATCACGATGCATCCCACACTCGTTGTTAAGGAAATAATTCCTGAGATTGTACACCTCGCGGTTGTGGAGATCCTTGGCGTTTAGGAAGCCTCGGCCTCCACACTTCCGTGGGATGTACAATCTCATAACTGACGAGCGTGGGTGTAGCATGCGATGTGTGGTGAGCAGTGATCGGACCCTCCGATCCAGGGCGTCCAGCTCGGTCTGAGTCCACCTTAGTATGCCAAAGGAGTATGTGAGGAGGGGCATTACCCAGGCGTTGAAGGCGCGCACTTTGTTGCCTCCTGACAAAAGACTGTTAAGGACTTTTGTGAGCCGACTGAAAAAGCGCTCCTTCACCGACCGTCTAATACCCTCGTCCTCAATACCCAACGACTGTGACATACCAAGGTATTTATAGGTTTCTGATTCAGAGATAGATCTGAAAGACATTGTCTCAGAAAGTTGTAAATTTGTTGAATTTACAACCCTCCCCCGCTGTACATGCATAACCGCACATTTATCGACACCAAACTCCATGTTGATGGCACTACTGAAGACTTCGGTGGTTTTCAGTAGCTCCAACAAGCCTTGGGTATTTGGTGCAAATAATTTGAGGTCATCCATGTACAGAAGGTGAGAAATAACTTCACCCTCTCTCCGAAGCCGGCAACCTAGTCCCAAATCCTTCAGCAGGGTGCTGAGGGGATTCAGAGCTAGGCAGAACCATAGCGGACTCAGACTGTCGCCCTGAAAGATTCCTCGCTCAATCCTTATAAAATCCTGTGGGCCAGGTTGGTCATCCCCGCCTCCTGGTTGACGAAGGACTGTGGTCCACTGCCCCATACACGCGCTTAGGAAGGCTCTCAAAGCTGCATCAACTTTGTACAGCTCTAAGACCCTCCCCAGCCATGAATGAGGCACCGAATCATAGGCCTTCTTGTAGTCAATCCAAGCGGCTGAGAGGGCCCCCTTGGTCCGCCGGATTTGTTGGCAGATGGTCATGTCTATGAGGAGGAGCTCTTTAGTACCACGGGACCCAACCCTACATCCATTTTGAGCAGAGGCTAAAATATTGTTTGCGACAATGTGCGCGTTGATTTTTGCTCTCAAAATGGATGTAAGGAGCTTGTAGAGTGTAGGCAAGCATGTGATGGGTCTGTAGTTCTTCGCTTCCGTGGTACTACCGGACTTATAGAGCAGAAAGGTGACACCAGTTGTTAAGGAAGGTGGGAGAGAACCAAGCTCGAGGGCTTGTTGAAATTGTGCTGCCAAGCAGGAGTGCGAGCATCGAAACCATTTTAGCCAGAAGTTGTGCAATCCATCCGGCCCAGGACTTTTCCAGTTCTGGGCCGTGCGGATGGCACAACTTACGTCATCGGGGCTGATGGTAACTGCCCCCATAGGTTCGATGGACTCGCACTCACGCTCGATAACACTCATCCAACTACCCTCGGTGTGTCCGACAGGCATCGACCAGATGCTACGCCAGAAGTCAGTCATGGCAGTAGCATCCGGCGGCTGCGTGTCGGGCGTACGAAGGTTGGTTTCCTCCCACTTTCGGTACACCTTCCTTTGGTCACTTTGAAAAAGGCGATTCTGCTGGAATCGCTCCACACGCTCTCTGTAACGGCGAATACGGTTTGCCCATGCATAGACTTTCTGCTTTAGAAAGTCGATGCGCTCTGTGACATTGGCCATGTAGTCGCGGGGCCTGATATCCGTCCCCGCGAACGCCTGGTTCACAAAGCGCATTACTCGGGGGCGATTGTTGCCCCCCCTGAAGCAGATTAGCTTTGCGATGAGAGTCCTAAACGAGCTGATACGTCGCTCGATCCGCGCTTGCCATGCAGGGACACCTCCGACGGTCCTAGGTGCACGTTCAGCGTCCGGGAACTTGACGCGAGCAACACGGCACGCCGCGATGGCTCCGCAGTACAAGATCGAGTGCGTATCATCTAAATCTTTACTAGTCCGTAAATGTGGCTCTAGTAAAGCGTTTAGGGCTCCCATTAGCGCTAGATTGCGTCTATTCATAGGCAGACGTGGTAATCGTGGCCTAGAGTTGGTTGTGGCGCGATATTGCGTAATCACCTCTTCCAAAGTCCTCCTCAGTTGCTCATTAGCAGTTGTACTCACATTCTGACTCACGAGGTCCCCCTCGTCGGTACAGAAATCAACCCGTGGCGCCCCCGGTGCCAGGTCGGGTGCGGGCACCGGATCCGGCGACGTGGCGGGCAGATCCCGCACCGAGATGGAGTCCGCGCGAGCAGAGAGAGCCTCCTGGCGAAGCCGATCAAGTGTCGCGTCATCCAAGCGCTTTAGCCGCTGAATGACGCGCACCTGACCCGATAATCGCTGCTCCGACACGGTGATGGTGGGTTCAAGAGTCTGAAACAGAGGCAGTATTCTCGAACGGTAGGCGGACAGCTGTGTTCCCCCCTCTGTAGCCCCATAATAGGCGCGCATGACATTCTCGTTCATGTCTCGAGTCCATCTCATGCGTCGCACTATACCACCGGTAGCGGGAGCCGTGGGCGGGGCAGGATGCCCCGCAGGCCCCAAGCGTGCCGGCAGCGGTGGCCGCCCTCGTCGCGCAGGTGGTCGTGGCGGCGGCGGCGGCGGCCCGCTCTCGTCACTGGACCCGTCTGTGTCAGGCGCCGTTGCGAACTCGTCGCCTGACGACGATGTGGACGAGGAAGTGGACGAGGCGGGCGGGGGTGGTGGGCGTGCGCTTGTTGTTACCGCTTTAGCTCGACTCCTTGTAATCATTTCTAATTTCGTTCGTAGTTTTGCCGGTGGTGTATGACAAATGTCAACATGGTATTAATGCGACTGCAACCCATGGTTGCGGTATTTATCAATTATATCAATTGTCCGCATGATTCACTACTAACTGGGTTCACACATGAGTAAATTATCAGTCTTTTAGGGCAAAAACCACATGTAAAAATATATTATATGAAAAGAAATGTAAAAGGACGTCTGTCAGTGTCAGCGGTTTTTTTTTTTTTTTTTTTTTATTATTATTATGAATATGTCAGTGTCAAACAAGTGTCAAAAGTGACGTTTTTGTTTGACGTATCAAATTGTTCGAATACGGCTTACGTAAAATCTACGTATGTGCTTAGATAATGTATCTGTAATACATGCGATGTGCTCGTGTTGTACCGTTGGGCCTAATTTACATTTCGCCGAGGCGCGAGCGCCGTAATTTTTGCACACGCTGTCGTTGTCGTCCTACCGTTTAACAGGCCCCGACATGAAACGTGGGATTAGATAGCTATTATGTCCTAGCGGGGTGGAGTTAGGAAACAGCCGCTCTATGGATAGTAGATCCTGGGTTTGAATCTCTGAGAGTCTGAGATATACCTATGATGAAATATAACGTTAATTATAATGATTAATCGTTACAATATTGTAACATATATGAATGTAGACACTACGTCACATACTCGTACACGTATTTACGTGCTTCAAAACCTGGTGCTTCCGAGAGAAAATCCTCGAGCTTCTATAAAATTTAATTTTTTACAAGTGTTGTTATTATTTTTGAAAAGTTTCCTCGTTTATTCCAAGATACCTGGTCTGCCTGATGTAATAATCATGGGACTGTCTGAGAAGGTACCTTTTCACAATAACAATAATTTTCTAAATACTTCGAGAACGGCCAACATCGAGGAACATACATGGCAACAGACTAGGTGGATTGATAAACTCTTCAGTCTGATTCATATAATATAATATGTATTCTCATTTCGTTTATTGACTTTATTTTCTTTTCCTTTTGTAAGAATTTGATATGTTTTCTGAAAGAGCTACGTATTTGTATGATGCCATGTACATACTTATATGTTTTTTTTAATCAAATTTCTATAAAGTAATATACCTACTGTGTATAATTGCATGAATTCTATAACAATTTAAATTGTATTTTTCTTATTTACTCGTAATGCATGTTAATTATAAGATGTAATAATGTTTTGAAAAGATTTGTCCCGCCAAGTTTGTTGCCGGTCCCATATTGGGATACCCTCCTACAGTTGAGGGGGGATTTCAATCTTCTCGAGGCAGAGGTGTAGGGTTGGAGCCGGTATAGCTTTATTTGACGTTCATAAGCGCATTGTAATATGTCTACTCGAATAAACTATTTTTTATCTTTTATCTTATCTTCCTTTTTGAAGTCGGTATAAAATCAAGATGGCTTATTCTCTACATGTACCATTGACGACTTTGCTGTTAAGTACCTAGTTAGCGCATTGCCTAGTCTAAGTTGCATAGTAATCAGCTTAATCCCTCTCTTATGGATCTAGCCAGTTTTTTAGTTATTGCACTAGATTTGCCTTACATCTTAATTAGAAAAGGTAAAATGGTCATAATGTGTTTTACTGGTCCAGTTTATGGCGGATGGCAGTATATTAGACCAGAGATCTGCTTGTTTTGCTATTAGAGCCGGTCTGTGAGTGTCATGATGTAAGTAGGTAACTTAGTGAACCTGTTAGGGGAAGGTAGGGTGACGCCGGATACTAAAGGAAATGAAATCTGGATTCGTTACTTTTGATTGATTAAATTATTAAAAAAATAACGGGTTGCACCCCGGGAGTGCCGGCAGAAGTGAAAACTCAACGACATTGTAACTTAAAATATTAATAACTGCGCCATCTAGTACAAAATGTCTGCAGCACTATGTATAATTGAGGTTAACGCCATCTAGCGTTATTTCGTCGCATTACTTGAAACCCCTAAGCACATCACTGTGAGTACTACAGTTATATTAATACCAGTTTGAGGGAAACTCACTAGATGTCATTTAAATCAAAAAAGAAAAACACAATGACATTGTCCGTCACACGTGACGTCACGCAAGCGCCCTGCGCCGCCTAAGGGCCACTTGCACCATCCCACTAACCCGAGGTTAAGCGGTTAAACCGTTAACTTAGTGTCAAATTGTACTGGTAACCATGGTTACTCCAGGTTTAACCGGTTAATCCGGGGTTAGTGGAATGGTGCAAGTGGCGCTAAACGAAACAGCAGGCTCAGGCATACATTTTCGCCGCGCGGTAGAAAGAGAGAGTTACGTCTTACGTCTTACGCTGTCTCGAGTTTAACATTTTTCTCCACCTCAAAAAGTGCACAGCGCCGCTAAAGAAGTTTTCACTTCAAAAATATATAAATCAGGGAGTAATTGACTACCATTTGACACAAACTCAATGAGATCAAATAAATACTTAAGAGATAAATCAACAATGACTACAATTAAAAAAACAATTAATTGTTTTATAGTTTTTCAGTCGATTCATTAATTACATTTATCATTATATATATCTTTAAATAACCTAGAATATGTTTTCTACAATTGATGTAACGAATCTGAGTTTAGTAGAATTATGATCTCAGTTTAGTACAACACTGCATAATTTTACGGTTTAGACTCACTAATATTGTCACTCGCGCGATATGTTTCGGAGAGAGCCTAGGTCTCCTTTCTCAAGCACTAAGAGTTAATACAAGCGAGTCTAAACCGTAAAATTATTCAATGTTAGTATTATGTCTCACAACAGTTTAAATTCGATTAGTACAACAAATTTGTAGTTGAAAATTTTCTAATAGCTTTTGCTGTATATTTGAAGAGTTGCTTCGATTTTTTCCGTGATCCCATCATCATCATGGTATAATAAAAAGCTTCGATTTATAGTAAACTGATGTATTCTTCCAATAGGTACTGGTTTACAAGGATTCTTGCCAAAACGGTTAAGTGCAGTTCTGCACTTTTATGTGGTCGTTGATTGTATGGAAGCTGATGCAAGAGTGATTTGCAATATTTGATCAGTACAAAAAGGTGGTTTGAATTTAAGTGCCTCTAATTAGCCGCGATGCCCGCGATACAAAATATGTGGAGCGCTCCCATTGGTGATTTAGAAAAAGCCTCCAAATACTAGACTAGCCCGACGGCTGCGTTTAGCAAATGCAGTAGCGTTATTAATATATTGAATTTTTATACAAATAAAAGTTGCGTTCGCAACAAAGCGGTACAATGGAAATATGGTACCATAGATACACTTGGATACAGTTCAGTACACACAACGCATCAGTATATTACGGAATTCCTGGCATAGGTACGCAACGGAAACATAGCAGGACATCTAAATCAAGCGTGTCGCGGACAGACAAGACTGCGGCGCGGCCGGCATCGGCTCGTAACTCAGGAGGTGTTATTAATACTGCTTATTAAGCATCGGTAGATCAATTGGTTAAGAGCAATTAAATCGGGGTTCTAAAAGCTCGCAAGTTCGAATCTAGCTGAAAGCGGTGATTTTTTAGATTTTTCCTTTAATTTAATTTTGTTTAAATAGTAGATATCGTTTGCAGACGCTTAATATAAAAAAAGTACTGCTGCTGAAGCTCACAGGCCAATTCGAACTAGCGTGACATTAAACCGATATTAGAATGATATTGAAATCATATCAGTGAGCTGTAGGTAGCTGTCATCAACTCATCAGTAGGTACGGGCGTCTCTCGGGGACATGTCTGAGCAAAATGAACGCGCGAATGACATCTAAAGAACTGATATTATTCCAATATCGGCTTGATGTCAGTGCACATTCGAATTGGCCTGTCTGATTTTGACCTATCCACTTGAAGTACTAATTATACATATTAATTATTAACTTACTAATTCGTACCATAACGAATTGCAGAATGTAGGTACGTTAAATACTTATACAAAATAAACAAATTTTTGGTTTTTCCTGGTCGTTAAGATATTCTGATTACATTTGTCTTGTTAGATTGGTATGTACTTACCACTTACAGACAATCATAACCTGCGTAACAAAAATGATAAAGATGTGTAAATGTGTATGCTAAAGATGTGTTCACTGGAAGTTAATCTAATATTATACATTAAATGGAACAGAACATATCGCTTCCAAATTAAGGTTCGATTTCAAATCCGCATTATTATCATGATATGTGTTCAAAAAATATGTTCCATCAACGTCTTATAATTTCAACTATAATAAAAGAGTTGTAACTCTGAGACCTTAATACGAATATAATAATCAAGAACGCTTTCAACATAAAGTATGACATCACTCATTCTTTGAAGATGCTCTGCTTTACCCAATTATGACTTTACGATAAATTATGCGTGTGGCATAGTTACATATCATTTTATAAGATCATATTAAAGTAACACCCTCACATGAAACTGAATTTTATGCATTAAGCGTAAAGGTTCAAATTAGGTCGTTTAGTCTTGAGTTCAGGGGATGTTTATAGCCGGTACGCTCCCATTTTCAGATTATTCCAAAAGATAAGTGGTGGCCGCATGCAAAATACTTCCCGTTGAGATATGAGAATCGTCCGCTGGTCGTATATTATTTAAAGTATCGGGAACGCCACACACGACGCTACCGTACAATCCTTGTGTTCCCGTAGCTTACTGAAAAGTTGCCTCCAAAAAACCAATATACTTATAACACTAAGTCCGTTATACAATCATCTCTTATTCAAATTCTTTAATTTCAAGCTATTGATACGTATTACATACATATTGGTATATTCATACAAACGCAATGACATAACGATATTATGACTTAGGGCCACTTGTGCGCTCCAAAGTTAGTCAACTAACTTGGATATAACCGTTAATACGGTACAGTTTAACCCTGTATAGTGTATAAACAAACAGTCAACTCCGAGTTAGTTGGCTAACCCTGGAACGCGCAAGTTGCCCTAGTACAGTCGTACTGACACCGCTATTCGTTCAATATTTTAGTCGGATGGTATCACCAGATTCTGGGTAAAGGATGACTCACGCTAGACCGGGCCGTGACCGGGCCGATGCGTCCGACACGTCATTTTCTATAACAGCTGACCGGTGATCACGTGGTGCTTTCCATAGAAAACGAAGCGCCGGAAGCTCCGGCCCGGCCCCGGCCCCTTCTAGCGTGAGTCATCCTTAATAGGACCTTCAGATCTTAATTATCCTGGTTCGCCAGTGCTTGCTAAGCCATGGAAATTCTAAGGCCTGAGGTGCAGGCTAATGTAGGAGAACCAGCAACAGTTATTTATAGACATTTATGATAAACAGCTATGGCCGTCATCTCCGTAACAACGCTGTGCAAAACATGAATTTATATTTTAGTGCGAACACCTTACGAACGGTAACTTGGTACTTATATACATATCGCATGCTTCAACAGGCTACTTCTACCAGAAAAGAACCCACAGGACAAAAGTAAGGATACCTAATTCAGATTAGACGGTTTCAAATTTGTTTCTACAGTTAAATTTATACATTATGTAAACCAGTACCTATATGCCTAATGACTGGTTACATCATTTTCCCAAAATCATAATTTACCTGTAGCATAATTTCTATTCGCATTTTTTCCTATTCTTAATTTACACCAGACGCATTAATTCCTAACATGATTTTTCCATTCGCATATTTTCCCATTAGACAATTTAGCCACTCACAAAATAAATATTTCTTACGGCGTTTATTCTATAATCAAAAAATCGATTACCCCACCCCACTTTCTTTTCAAAAAACATTTAGTTCACAACTTAGCTAGACGGAGCTCCGCTTCGCGGGGCTCCTATTTCTGGGCGGTTTGCCCTTCGGGCATCTGAAGCTACCTAACG
Source organism: Cydia splendana (assembly GCF_910591565.1). NCBI lineage: Eukaryota > Metazoa > Arthropoda > Insecta > Lepidoptera > Tortricidae > Cydia > Cydia splendana. Next base: position 11,644,967 of record NC_085974.1, read on the forward strand.
AACCTAACCTTGCTAACCTATTAATTTAGTGTGACTTCCATGAAAACATTACACTTTGGGGAAAAAAGTGTAGGTAAGTTAGCCCGCCCGTCCAGCTAAGTTACACTAAATGTTTTTTTGAAAAGAAACAGTGCGGTGGAACCATGGTAATATTATTGCCTAAGAAATATAAAGAATGCGAATAAAACGACTTGGAAAGTATTAATTATGAGAAAAATTTAATCTAGGAAAATATGCGAATAGAAAAATCATGTTAGGAATTAATGCGTCTGGTGTAAATTAAGAATAGGAAAAAATGCGAATAGAAATAATGCTACAGGTAAATTATGATTTTGGGAAAATGATCTAACCAGTCCTTGCAATGACTGACATGTATATCGCGGAAGGTACCTAATATACATTAAGAAAAAATATGATTCAAAATAGGAAACAGATAAGTTAAAAATTATTCCCTTTTTGCTTAATATCATTCATGTCAAATCTGACCAAGATTTTACTGCCGCGAGTGATATTTGACGTAGTTTTGATTTTATCCAATTAAATATAAAGTAGGTAATCACAACTTTATATACGTCGATTTATGGAGAAAGGTTACTTAATATCAGTAAAATATGAAGCCCGTTTCCAGCAGCCATTATTGTACCTATTATGAAGTGTGTAAAGACACTAAAGATACTGCTAATAGTATTTTTATTTTTAATTTTAGCCACAGTTCCATTAAATCCCTAATACGGGTACAAGATTCAAAATTCATATTTATACACTTCGTATCTGTCGACCCATCATTTCCTTTTTAAATAAACATTACTGTAACTTATTTCAATCGTGTCACATGTGCCAGCAAGCTCGTGCGCATATACGATATTGTTCTTCTAAGTGGTATTAGAAGTCAGAAGCTCTAAAATGGTCAAAACGGGACCACCCGTGGCCTCGGAAGCGGAACCACCCACTCCACATCACGAGTCCACTATCTCAGTTATCTTAATTATGAGCGTGTCGATCATCATCTTGAATTTTACCTTAAAAGGTCTATAAAGAGTCGCTAAGTGTACGCAATTTGGAGCGATTGCGCGCGCCCGGCCCGTGAGTTATGTCACGACACGATGCGCGGACACTTCTGTTCGAGTCAAGCACGCGCCGGAACGGCGCAACTACGGGCATTTTCTAGAAAATTACACTTTATTAGATAGCTACATAAGTTATCGTTAAAAAGGTTCAGAGAATTGTGATCGTTATTCCCTTTTATACTAGCTGTGATCGTTTCTTCAGGCGGCTGGGTGGCAGACGTTTTCTGCGTACTATAACGTGACCCTGTATTTTGGCATTGAAATAAATCGATAACATTCTTCTTATTCCTCTTTTATAAGAGGTTTTAGTACCTGCCAATGAAATAAAATAATCGTATGGTTTTAACTTTTGCTGCCCATTACTGTGGGTATTCGATTTTAAACTAATATTTTCTCGCTCGCTCATTCCTCAGTCGAACTTCGTCTTCCGCAAAAGTACCGACGCATAATGGATTCGAATCGTTTAACCTTATCAGCCACAATATTTTCCATTAATAAAATCCTTAACAGAAACGATAACGGTACAGGTAGTGGAGAATGACAAGTGTGCCGGTGCCCACTTGCCCAGCTATGGGCACATCACGCGGCCATCGCTGTTATAACAGGCCGCGGGGCCGCTCCTGCCCGCGTGCAGCTAATGCTGCTTCAAACTCACATTCTTGATACTTGATTTTACTATTTAATTTATGTACCAATATATACTCTAATCTGAGTCTAATCTAATTCAATCCAGGCTCTGTGGATGATCATAACCTGTGGGTGACGATCATCGCCGACATCGGCAAGAAAAAGTCGACCAAAATAACAGGAGTCTCATTTATACATACACCTCGGTAGCATTAGCTGTATGAAGGTGGTGCTGGAGCTGATCGAGCCGCGCGAGCTGGGCGCGGCGCGGCAGCTGCTGCGCAACTCACACCCCTGCATTTAAACATTTTTATAGAAGTACACACGTAAAAACTGACTAGATCCTTCTAGCGTTATTTATAAACCACTGCCAAATCTAACAAACCGTGGATATACTTAGAAATTTGAATGTGTTAGAAAGAGACAAATTTAACAGAGGGCTGTAGGAGGTTGCTAAGTTTAATGAATAAGGGGGTTAGTAGATGACATGAAATACGAGAGAGCAAACAAAACTGCTGCTTTAACCGAAAATATATTTGTTGGAAATAAGAAAGCACCTAATAAAAATAAGCCTAAATGAAATGAAAATATAACGCGTACCTACGTACCAATTTTATTCAGTCTTTTATGTGTATTCCATAAAGCTAGTCATATCATTTCATTTCTATTAAAGTCACTTTATTTAAACATGAGAACAGAGTAAGGGGTAGGTGACTAGGAGGTTAAGTAAAATTTTGTATGTTTCATGAACATTAAGTCCATTTTTAATTGTTTATTTTCATATTTATAACACCTATCAAATGCCAAGCACGTTCATAGGCCCTACAGCGAGTGTGATTGCGGCGCGCTACAGTTAAGGTAAATAGCTCATACAATTGTTAGAATGGAGGGCTCGGAGCCTCTTTTGTTGAGGAAGTGGCCTCTAATGGGCGAATGTAGCCACCAGCTAGACCTACATGGTGTCAATTGCTATGCGGTCTCGACACCAAAACGGAGTGCCGATTGCCCACTCAATGCCCGATAGTCGGCTTCTATAGTCTAATTTGAATTCTGTATAAAAGGCTAAACTGCTATTCGACGATTGCACGCACGCTCCTCGTTATTTAGTTGTTTATGTCTGTATTTTCAGTTTTCTAATGCTAATGCGTGTTACGATCGTCGTTTTCATTTCGTATGAGCGGCATTTGGCTTTAGAGTTTATTTGACATGTACCTTTAATAGGCTGTATGGTTATGTAACTAGGTGTAACATAGGTAACATTATGTATCAGTTCAAGTAATAACTCTCCTACGTACCTCAATTATAATAATATATATTATATTCAGTTCATGTATATATTAAAAACATAACACTTCCAATTTTTTGTTAGTCTTCCCAGATGGGTACAGTCACCTGCAATAATATGTTACACAACGAAGGCCGCAAAAATATCTGACATGATCTTATTTGTAGAGCCATAAAGAGCACATATTTTTGCGGGCTTCGAAGACTAGCATATAATGCAGGTGACTATACTGCCTACATACGTAAATTAACTTTAAAAAATATATTGTCTCAGTACTGGACTTTCCCACTTTCCAAAAAGAAGATCCGGACACTATCCGGATATCCGTAGTAACTAACAAATGACATAAACACGCCCGTCAACTCGCGCTGATAAGTGGCATGGCAAAATTTCACAATCCTTTAGTTAGACCAAACTAAACTTTAGTTAACCCGCATGCCACGTTTCAATCTGCCATGAAAATTAATATTGTAACATCGTAACATGAAATCATTTTATAGTTCCCTTCGTTAGTGGTCTCGGGTCGAATGGTCTTTTCTGAACCAAGAATGTAGGCGTTTGAGTCAAGGAATAGTAAACTTCTTTCTCAATGCCACAAAAGCGTCAACGCAAGCCACATTTATGTGGCCCTACTATAATTAAATTTGCATAGAAATCCCCCTAAATTAGTTAGTAGCGACCGCCTAGTTCTGTGGTATTGACATAGAGCGGTCAACTCATAGTTATTATGTCCAAATACGGTGTGAAACGTTTACTAATTTAATAAAACCAATTTAAAACGATCAGACTAAGTATACAGATACAATTTAATAGGCGTTAAAAGAGTACGTGCACGGAAATTAAAATAATAAGTTGTTAAAGAAAATTACACCCTATAAGTAGTTGATAAGATGATAGTTTAGCAAGGTAATTTGGTACAAAGGCAATAAGTATAGATAACAGAGTAAACTCCATTTCAAAATACTTTATTCATAGTGCTCGAATGTGATTTGACACATATCCTTATCGTTATAGCCGTTATCCCTTTGTGTGCTCGTGGTATTCTAGAATAAACACCTATTTACATTGTAAGAACAATATTTCAGAGCTGGACTATAGCTGTATGGGGCCGCGTCTTGTCACGATTCGGGCCACGCTGGACCATATTGGATGCTCGCGCGCCTTTTGCTATCACTGATAACCAAAACTATGTGCAAATGCGCTTTGAACTTGCTACCTACCTAAGCGAGACCACGTAAACGATAGAATATTCTGGATATAAATGTCTCACTTAAGATATATGATATGGTAGATACTATCTAAGTTAATTAACCTTTATAGTTAGTTACTTACCAGTTTATATATCAACAGTATGTATTTACAAACATGTAGGTAAGTATGTATAGACACACTGAAAAATTACAAAAATCCCGACTTTGATGAAACAACAGGTAAATGCAAAATTAATTTACTACTTTGGGAGTAAAGACACCATGAATAGATTCACAGAAAAACAAATTAAGCTAGGGTTGAAAAAGGAAAAGAAAAAGTATATCTACTTGAACTGAAGTTAACGTTAAACTTGCCTAAGATCCATCCAGAAACTCACTAGAAATACCTACGCACTTGCCCGTATACAACCCTATACTACACGAAACGTAAAAACGATTGGAGCAACCTTAACGAGAAAAAAACATCATAATCCGTGTTCCATGTCGTGTGTAGGCGCAGCTCGTCACCCGCCACGCGCATGCGCGATCGTCGCCGGCCCGATAAGCGCGGTATTAGTGCGCTCCGGAATAACGACAACTATCGAGATCCACGAGGGCTATAATTCCTGTTCCGCAATATATTTTATCGATCCTCTTATTAAATTTAATAATTCTGGGCACACACGAGTTTGTGCCTACAGATGGTCTAATGATGGTAGGGTCACTTATTTTGAAATAGATACGGCAACGTAGTGTTCAGCGGTGAGGTGGAGCAGCTGGTTCAGTTGAGGCGAAGAAAAGTAAAGCCGTCTTGTATAGTCACAATAATAATAATTATTATTATTTGTGAAGCAGGCAGGCAGTTGAAATAACTGATAATGCCTGTATCTAGAGCCATGAACCGAGTTTTCAGTGTTGAATATATATATGTATGGTGTTTTCAGTATTGTATTAAATATAAAAGCACAAGTTACATATTTAGGTACATATTACATAGTAATGTGAAGTATTAATTATTCTCGTTCCTATGGTAATATAATTCAAGTATAGAACAATACCATAGATAAATATAAAAAGGAATTACTCTTCTGTTGGACTTGCCAACATGTAGGAGCTAAGATCATAATGTGAATTGTTCTTTAAAAGATGGCAAGAATGCCATGCCATTATTTTTTAAATTTCCCTAGTGTAAAGCGCAAATATACATGCTTATACTCACAAAAGAAAATATTGAACTAAGTACGACTACATTAGGTACCCTTTGTAGTTTTGATTTTCAGCTCCTTCAAATGATGTGGCCGTTCTGCATCTGAATATATGTATTTAGCTAAATATTTTTTGAGAAAGAGAAAGAAGAAGTGAATAAAATGTACCTACCTACGTACATTTTATTCACTTTATGTTGGAAAATCTTTTGCTGTAATCTTTATTTTTAAATCGACAAAACCGTAAAACTTGATGCATTTCACAACTTTTGATGTTTTTATACGCTAGTTTTACTATTGCATTCAGAATCAAGAAATATTATTGTGTTCGAGTTGCTGCCGAATAAAAACAATGAAATTAAACCAGATTTAGACATGTTTATATTGATAACCTTTTGTGTATCGCATACTATTTTTGTTAATGTAAAATGTCACGAAGGTACGAAATGACGTTAAATCAATTTAAACATAAGAATAAGACAATGATATTTTTTATTCACGTAATGTGTTTTGTTTCATCGTCATTTTATAATTACAATTCAGTTAAGTACCTTCCATCACAAAATAACATCTTGAGGAAGGTGTTTTCGGAAACAGTCGATCTGAAGACTTTAACGCACCTAGGAAGTAAGTGAAATATTGTATGATCAACTTCTACTTATTTATTTTGTGTACGCTTATAGAGGTAAGGGAGGATCCAGCCAATATCATATACAGTCCAACCAACGATCTTGGAAGCACGAAAGTTATAGGTAATAATTTGGGTGATTAAAATGCGGTCACTTTTTTGTCGAAAACTTACGCCTTGCGATTCTAAGTTGGTTAGATACGCCTAGATATCATTTTGCCACGGAATTAAAACAAAACATTGAATCTAATTTGAAATCGGAAATCGGCCGTTGTCCATCATGTATGTGTATTTTTCAAATAAGTAATAAACCTATTGGTATTATCATCTGTGGCCATAAAATACTTAGTTACATTAAACTATTCCAATTATTATTCTTTCGTCACCTTAAAGCGGTTCACACATTAAAATTGTCACTTTGTTGCAGATGCCTTCCCAAACCATGCGATTGAAATACATTATGAGAGAACGCAAGATAAACCGCCACAAATTTCTAACCAGTACATGAACTGGTTGAGAGCGAACCCTAACTTTCAGACAGAAGCACATCGTCCATTAGGTAGGCGTATAAATAACTTAAATCTATAAATTAGGAAATGTCTATAAATATTCAACAAACATTTTTTTGTAAATGAATATTATTTATGTGTGAAGTGTAAAAATACTTTAAAATTTTTAATGAAACCTGGCGATAGTTATTAGGATTTTAAACTAAGATATTTACTTAATTACAGTGACTATTTTACTGTTTCAGGACGTTCAGGGGAAAATCTTGGTAAGTTAGCATACACGTAACTTTCATGTTTAACTTGAAGGGATGCACATTTCAACACCTAAAATTCTGTTACTCTATATATTTTATTGTAAGATAACGTATTTCCATGAAGCATGTCAATCAATCTTATTACTGAAGTAAGCAGTATTTATTTTACTTATTCATTTAGATATTTATTTTTTAGAAACGCCCACAATACTGAAGTATTTAATTTACTTATTAATTTAGATATTTACCTACTTTTTAGAAACAGCTACAACATCATCTCCCACTTCCACAACAGTGACAACAACAACAACCTCGACGAGTATGTCTACTACCACAATGAGCGATCTACTAACTTCGCGACCAACGGAAAATACAATAATTACAGGTAGCTGCTACAAATCATATGTATAAATTTTATAATTTATGTTCTTAAATAATTTATTCATATTTAAAAAGTTTTCATCTTGATAATAACGTTAAGTAACATTATTTATTAATATAAATTACTAAAGGAGATAAACAGGAATATAAAACTAAAACTACACTAACTACAATTAAAATAACTAAAACTAAATTTGTATAAAATTTACTAGACTAGAAAACTAAGTATATATTGTTGTATACAGAATATAAAGAGTGTTCTTTTTTACTAGATAATCGAAAGCGGCCTTTATACATGGAAGATCTTATACAAGCTCTAGAAGACTTTGATAAAAAATCGAAACAAGATAATTTTACCACGAGTAACAGTAAGTTTTGTTATCCGGTCTCATGGTTACTGTTCACCAAAACGGTATAATCAATATAAAAACCGTTTTTCCTGACTAAGTTTTAACTACGAGTATAACTCTCGGTTGGATGAGACTTAACGCACGAATTTTCGAACTGCTTATAGTGTAGGCCAATAACTGAAATATGAGATAATTTAAAAACTATCATAATTAAATATACACAGTTTTAACAACGGCTATTTAGTATTTAGCCGCTGTGATAAGCAGAGGGAGATATTTATTAGGTTCCTTAATGATTTAATTTGATTAGTTTCTTTTTTATATGAAAATAATCATCTTGAATGTGTGAATGTACCTATTACAGACAATTATTATTCGGCTCAATGTTTTATTTTATTTTTAAGACAGTAAAATAACCACAGATAATGATTTAATCTGAATAAAAATAGATGTTTCTAATACTTATTGAAGTGAAAACTTCTTTAGCGGCGCTGTGCACTTTTTGTGATGGGGAAAAAATGTTAAACTCGTAACAGGTGTCACGTGACCGTAAGACGTAAGACACTAATTGAGTTTTCATTTCTGCCGGCACTCCCGGATTGCAATTTTGATCCTGTTTTTATTTCGATCGATTATATATTTTTGATTATGTTGGGACATTCTATTTAATATTTTGTGAAATTTTCTAAGGAATCGATTCAACCACTGATGAGGATCCTAATCGTCCATTGGTAAAACAGGATTTATGGGATCTCGAAGATATTATATGTAAGTTTTCATTAACATAATTATTATGTTAGTGGTAAAAAATTGATATAAGTTAAACTTTACGTAAATCTATGATTTTGATTATTTATTTACAGCTAACAGAGGTATGTTATTTTTTTAATGATAAAAAGTAGTTATTCATATCTAGTCTAGAACAGTAGATAGGTACTGATACAATCTTGGATATTATACTTGCGTTTTGTGATAAGGAGACGGAAGAACATTTTACTCTCAATAATTAACTATAGTCGTAACTGGGTGGATTTCAAAATCCAGCGAAAACTTATGGTTCGGTCTTTATAAAAAAAACTAGTAGGTTGTGCGAGTTGCAACTTTTTTATATGTTTTTAAGAACTATTATCTTCATGTTCCTTCAATTACCATCTCCAATAACTTAATAGTTTTTTTTATATAAAATGTTTTATGTGTCTAAAATCATCACCGTCGACCGGAAAAATCTGAACCTTTTTGTTTGCAGTGAAAATTATAGCATACCTATCGTACGATTGCGATTTTTCTTTTACTTATATCTTTTCCATGTTGTTGTTTAACACATGAAAAAATGTGCAATAATTCCTTCACCGAGAAAGTACATTTAAAAATATTCAAAATTTTGTCACGAATATTCGTCAACACCGTCATGGTAATGTCAATGTGAGCTTATCTCGGTGTATGAACAACGAAATACCGCTAAAGGTCCTTGCCCTATTTTTCACTTTAGTATAGAATGCCAAAAATGATTTCACTATAAAGTCACATCACTGAATCGTGAGAAATATTACGAACAAATTTGTAAAACGTAGTTTGTCACAACAGAGCATCATCACCGTTATGCTTTGGTTTAAAAAAGTTACAAATGATATATTAGAAATAATTACTGAAATGAATGGCAAACTACATGAAGTTTATTGTGTAGCATAGACATTAACTACTATTATTCGTATTCTAGAAATAAAAACAAGAAACTCTCAAATCGTCAACACCATACCCATCATCACCGGGAAAAAATGACGACCGGTGATGATTTCATGTGTATGGTGATGACGGTTCTCAGAAACTTTTCTAGTTATTTTGCTATAATTCATTATGAAATTAAGCTGTATGTTTGAAAAACGTTCTCTATGTCTTCTAACACTATATAATGTCTACCTTATAAATGTAGAATAAATGTAGAAGAAGATATAACTATTTCTTTCACACTAGAGGATGCTTAGTTTTTAATTAACATTTTGACTGAAGTAGGCAAAATTTAGGTCATTTAGAACTTAGAACATACAAATGTTTTTTTTATAATCTAATAATGTAAATCGTGCAACTTAGAGTCTGTAATTGCATGTTAGTCGTGTTAAAACAAAGTATTTAAACAAGCAACATATATTAAGTTTTAAGCGACCATAGGCTACGGTACTGGCTCACTATCGTGATGGCTTTATGTTTTTTGATAATATTATATTAATTGATGTATATAATTACAGCAATTAATAATTATACCATTGGGTAGTCACCGGACCCAATACCTAACATTTTGTAACTTATGACATGCATTACAAGTAGGGGTCTTGCAACTTATAAAACACTGATTATATATTAATGTTTAGCTATTAAACAACATATATATGGATTTAAATCATTATAGCTATTTTTAAAGTTAATTAATAAAACAACAAAAATACAAATTTGTGCAATGAATCAAACTATCAAAAAAAAAGTAATATATCATAAAAATTAAGCTCATTGGTAAGCCAGTAATTTTATAATATGACATAAATACCAAGTTATGCAGTAGATAAAAGAAGATGCGGGTTTAAACTGATAATAAGAGTACAATATTGTTAATATGATTTAACATTGAAAAAACCCAAAAAAATAAATGAATACATAAATTGCCTATTTCGAAACATAAATTATTTAAAATTATACAATAAAAATACTTGTTATATATTTATTTATATGAATAAAATGTATTTTTTATAATTTTCTAAAAATAATTTATATAGCTAGTCTTATGTTCAAAAACATGTTATTTGTAATGTTTATTAAAGTTCTAAAGTCTTACAATTAAAAAAAGTTTTTGTTTTTTTAATACGTTTTTAATACATATGTAAATTATAGCTGGTCAAGCAAATCTTGTCAGTAAAAAAAGGCGCGAAATTCAAATTTTCTATGGGACGATATCCCTTCGCGCCTACATTTTTCAAATTTGCCGCCGTTTTCTACTGACAAGATCTGCTTGACCAGCTATAGTTCCCAAATCGTCATTACCGTACATGCAGTGTCATTACCGTCTATAAAAGAGTCATTACCATACCATGGTTGTCATCACCATCTTGCGTTTTTATTTTCCGAAAGCGATAACTTCAAATATAAGCCACAAATGATTGTATAAATACCATACATATCCTCAATATACAGCCCCCCATTACTTTACCCAGCTAGAATCGTGTTAAATTAAACATTTAAAAAAAATTATTTTTTGTATGGTGAAATTTTTTGTGCTGAAATCCACCCAACTGTTTAACTCATCCATATTTAATATTATTAATGCGAAAATAACTTTTGCTTTAACCGCGGAACCGATATTAATGTAGATGAAATTTGGTATGAATATATTAGAGATTGGTAGTTTGAGGCCCGAGGAAGGGCATATAATAGTTTTAAATAAAAACCTTAATATTTATCCGCAGATTGCCAAGAGAGACAATGCAATGATGGAGGAATCAAGGATTTCAATGACGTAATTAAATTACTTAACAAAGGTAAAAATACCTTATTACTTAACCCAATACTCATTCCATTGTTTGAGGCTGGCTAAGAAAAAGTTGACTTTTTTGTTATTGTAAACATTTAGCGCCAATTATAGAAATTGATTAAGTTGAATTTTTTCAGGCGTCAAAGTACAGCTGGAAGTAACAACACCACCAGCGGGTGTTGACTCGAATTTAACTTGGGTTCCCATTAAAATACCAAAGGAATGATTGATAAACTTGAAATGTACTAACATAAAATACGAACAACGCGGTGCATCTTTCTATTCTTCAATCTAATAAAATCTTTAGATTGGTGTCTTTGGAAATCCCAATAAATTTCTTACTTATTAATTACATAGGGACTTTAACAGCCTATAACAGGGATCCTACACTTAACAACAGGCAAGCGACATGATTTGAAATGTCGCGAATAGAATCATAGCTCGCAATATACTGTAGGTACCTTCGTTCGCAACACATTCATCTTTCAAAAGCGTAGAAGTCAAGGACTAGTATGACTAAAATACATTGCTCGAGCGCTCATTATGTACCTACATTAAACAAAGAAACGAACCAATCAATTACTTTCATAAGAACAATATTTAAAATGCAACTTGACCTCTACCGCACGGAGGCACGTACAAAATTAACTGGAACATTATTTATGGACCTCGGTAGAGGATAATTCTATGTAATATTTATTAACTCATCGAGCTAGCTGACGTTAAATAAGAGCGGTATTCATAGGTCGTACTTTGTTTGATGTAAAATTTATCTGTATGTTGCTCGTGGCATTAGGTAAAGTCAATGGGGGGAAGACCGGCATATAACATATTTGGTTGGAAAGACCATCAGGGGGCAAGAACTCTTGTATTTGTTTACATTCTCCAGTCAGAAAGGATGAGTTTCGCTCCTCCTTCTGACCTACCGACATGTAAGGTGGTGGTACTGGTACCCGACGCGGTTCCAGTACATGTCATCTTAAAACTTAAGTCATTGTCAATAGAGGTGAGAGCAGGGTGTCATCTATTGGGCATTAGTATGTCGAGCACTAGTACCACCACCGGTAGTACTATTAGTTATCCTGTGCCACCACCTTAAATGGAGAATGTGTACAAACGAAAGTGTTAGAAGCACGAAGAGGTTGTAGACGGTCTTACCTGTTAGACGATCATCTCCACATTAACCTTACTTTTTTTTGATATAAACAAGTAGCAGTAAGAAAACTTAAACGAATACTTTTCTGCTAATAGAGGTAAAGGAAACTATAAAAATAACCAAATTTATTTTCAAAGTTACCTTATATTAAGTATCCTATAAGCTATTCCCTATTCCTGTCATAAAACAGAAATCTTCACATACAATTACTTTTCCCCATATATATTTTCATTGATTTTATAGATAGCTTTGTAAAATAAATAATTACACGCCGTAACTATGAACGGAGGCCAAGTTATGCAAGCCTGATGAATAGTCCAACGAAACGTGGAACAACGAGCGACCTCTGCCTCCGCCCGATCTTTATCGTGTCGTAGAACGGACTCAACTGCGCATTGCAATTAAACTATTAGCTCCATTCAGTTACCCAGATCATAAGGACATTTGCAAACATCCTGTAAAATAAGCCCATTGCTTGATACAAGAAAACCAGAACAGTCGTACAGTCAGCATCTAAAAGATAGTAACGGCCAAATATATTGTACACCTTTAAATCAAAGATATAAGACTAGGGGCCCGATTCGGATTTTGAAATAGACATCTATTAGATATCTTTTAGACATCACCAAGATACGATAACGATATGTTTAAGATCTAACCTGTCAAATTTGACATTTGCGCGATTCTGGAGATACCACTGAACGATTTCCACAGGATATGACTTGGACAGGATGAGAGATCCAATTCACATCTAATAGATATCTTACTCTATCTAACGTAAAAGTGACATTGGTTGCCCGAATTGCGCTGCAAAAGAGAACTAGTTCAACTAGTTGATATCTAAACTATAACGTATCTAGTAGTAGTAGTCTCTTGTGAATATCTTGAAGTTCGAAAACGGCAGTCAGTCCCGATACATTTAGCTAATTTGGTCGTCCCTATGTTGACTGTACAGTGTGACTCGATAAAATTGAAATATAGTTTATAGGATTAAGGACCGGATTGAATTTCGTTAGGCGAATTTTTAGTTTGAATTTGGAAGGATTTACTTAGATCAGTACTACTTTTTGCTAGATAGATAGGTAGATTTTTCCTCGCGAGATCTATTTGGAAACAAGGAGACGTGTAACTGTGGGGAAATTAAGGTGTCTGGTTTTACGATTGTTTATAAATAGACATCCACAGTTAACGTTTTTCGTCATTTTGAAGATACATACATAAATAATTACACATTATGGTACACGTCGATTTAAGTCAAAAGTCAATTAAATAAATAAATAATTGACGAGACTTAATACCATTTGCGTCTCATTTAATAACACGATCAGAATCAATGAAGAGAGAATTGATCGTAAGATCAATAAATATTCCTAACTATAATTGAATTAAGCATGTCTCACTTGTAGTATTCATATCAAATGATTAATACGAATATAAATACATAATAAAGGCCGATTTCAATAGGCGGTATTTACACTACCGAGAAATCTCCACCGTTGAAAAGCATGCATTTTAATTGGCCACAGCATGAGGTCCCGTAATTTTATACTCGTTTATAAGCTAACGAGTTTACTCTAATAACAGTGTTGTTATTACAGCACCATTATAAATTGATACAACTAATAGATACAATTACAACGGAACAATAGGAAAGCTCCAAATACAGCGACAGCTCAAACGAAACTGGTTACTTTCGTAATAATGGTCAAGCAAAGTACGTCCAAACAATAAATGAAACGTTGTGATGTTTAAACAACTAACCTGGTGCAATTAATTAAAATTAAAAATGGTTGCCTTGGCATTTGTGTTTGCAAACACATGAAGGTGTGTGCAATTAATTTGTGGGCATTTTTTAACGCAATTTATTTAACAATGTTTAAATTGCTACAGTTTTACGCTGGAATCATTCTCAATGACTAGGTTGTTCATGTGTATACTTAGGTATATGTATCCCAAGCATCTTTTTTCATATTATTCTTTCTTTCTTTCATAAGTAAATCAATTTTTAATATCAGTAACACAATTAATAAAAATTATAAACATTGTATGGAAAAACAATTGTTAGATATCGTTTTACAGCTTGCATGAGACCATGCATTTTTTGTGACTAATACAATATGACGTTCTAAAAGCAAAACACGACCCTAAGCAATGTGTTGAATATAATAATAACTTATAATAATTCACAAAGAGCGTTGCCCAAGAAAACAGCAATGAATAAATCTATGTTGGAATTAGCATTCCTAAAAAGGTGGCCGTGTACTTTATTGTGCCGGCTAGGGGATAGAGCGCGCGTAAATCAGATTGTATGGACACTACACCGTTTTGAACACGCTGTATCGGAACACCAGTTCGTTGTCTGAGGTCTTGGCTATTGTTTTGGTCCTGTCTTGGTTATGTGAGCCTCAGTGCAGTTTTGTGTACAAACGTGAAAATATATGATGTGATGACTGATTAAAACCAGATTAGGTTCAAAGGTGGCTGAAAAGAAAACGTTAGAAGACTACGTTGATAACTATCAAGCAACTTTAAACTTCTATTGACTGGTCTTATTTATGCTTTAAGTGTTCAAATTTGTTTGTATAAACTAAACAGATTTATCAGCGGACAGTCGCCGCCTACTGACTTTGAAAAATGTACGCGGAAATGTTCCAACTCTTTTAGATTTTTAAATTTCTAGCTTTTTTCTACTGATAAATTGCTCTTACCAGGTACTATTTTCATAAAACGTTTTTCTATATTTTAGTTTTAAACATACTAAATATAAACATTAGGCACACCCTTTTTGATACGCTATATCATAACGCCATTTACTTGCTTGTAGCTATTGTTGTTATCTAAAGGTCTATTCACACATATATACGGTTTGGAATTTCAAATAATTTTCAGCTATCAAATTAATATACTTCTATGTACTTAGGTAAGAGAATTAAATTCACTTTAGGTACCGACCTAATCAGCACCCAGTAGCAGTAGTAGGTACCTACTTAGGCTAAATTATTTAGCAATGTGATAAAGGGGCTATTGTTTGTTTGTATGGCTTATGTTACAACCATTGACACAGGCTCAAATTAAACGAAAAATTACCTTTTTTTAGTTTCATTGCCCAAGTGATAACCGAGTGTACTTTTATCAAAGTTTTGACTTTTGTCATATAAACCTGTCCTATATTATTTAAACATTCTCACCTAGACTAACAAGTTTCAAGTGAATATTGTCATCAAGTCAATGCCGTGATTCTTAGCAGGGATGTAACGGATGTGGTTTTAGCGGAACCGAAAACGGAAACAGATGTTTTCAATTTAGTTTAACGGAACCGAAAACGGAAACGGAACCGAAAACGAAACGGAACCGGAACCAGAATCGGAGCCTGACTTTTTTACGATGTAGTCGTTTTCCCCTTTCTAGAATAAACCTTCAGACAAAGTTTACACTTAGCCGTGTCCCCACTTACTTCATCAAAATAGTTCCAAATCGAACTTGATTTCGGCTTCATTGTGCGTTTTTTTTACACACTATCATTCACCTCACACACTACATACAGTCAGTAGTCAGTATACAACAGAACACATACGATTTTAATTTTAATAACACGAATAAAACAAAGTATACAAACAAACAACAAATTAGCGTAGCACGTGGCAAGCGGGGCGATGAGCGAATGACTGGTATGAACCTGTTTGTTTTTGATGTACGCCGCCGCCGCACGAAGCATTGACATCCGTTACAACTTCCGTTTCAAACATAACGGAACCGGAACAGAAACGGATGTGTAATACCAAACGGAAGTTCCGCCTTAACGGAAACGGAACCGGAGCTTCGTAACATCCCTGATTCTTAGGTTAAAGTCGTGGTAAGTGTGAACTACCCTTAACAAGAATGCCACTGGACGCCAGCAGCGCCCCGGAGCGGCGCGCCGACATGACGTTATATCGGGAGCAAAACTGACCTTTGCCATTTCCACACTGGGCTCATGGTCTCGACTTTCACCATAAACGGGCAATTTACGGACGCCGAGCGGCCAGTGTCTTAGACTAAACTGTCTCAATTAGTGCCCGGATGACCCGGCAATTTCGTCGGGCAACACCACCAATTGTCTGTTGACCAGGATTGAGGTTAGGAAATTGTGATGCTTTATTAGAGTTTCCTTTCTGTTATGATTTTAAGTATCTTTAGCATTGTTAAAGATATTTTCGAGAATTTTAAAAGGTTGTTCAATAAACAGAGGGTCGGCTATGTGAGTTATAAATGAGACGACCCGTGTATCAATTAAGTGTCCGAGCTTCCGGTATACAAGCATGCAAGCTTTAACTACCCAGCCTCTCACACGTCGGTGTTATTGAATCAAATTCTTACTCCTGGGTTAATTATAATCTAGGTTTTGTTGGGTTAGAAAGGCTTTGTTGGTGGGCAGCGGGCAGTGGTGTTGTGTCGTTTTGGGTTGGTGAGGTGTGAGTGGTGGGATCGTGCGCGTGCAGCTGCGCGGCGGGACGCAGCGCAAGCGTGCCGGTGGCGGCCGCGCCCAGTCGGCGCGAGCGCACCGCGTATTGGAAAGCTCCTCTTGGGACTGCTTTGCTGAAATAGAAATAAGATCTCATTTATTTGAAAACCTTTTGCCGAAAATAGGAGATTGCAGTTCAAGCTGGAGTAATATTTATATTGTAGAGAAAAGTTACGTGTTATGACGTATATTAAAGTAAGATAAGGCCTAAACTACGCATATACCTACATACAACTATGTAATTTTCTGAAAAGTTACGAACCTATGTAAGTACATACATCATGGTAGCGAAAAAAAAATTAAGACATTTGTGAGTTGTGAGCAACGAGCCAGGATTTCAAGTATTTGAACCCACGAATTCCGTTTTGAAACTCGCATGACTGGACCACTCTAATGCCATCGCTTACACAAATTTTGGATGCTTTATGGTTAGGTATAATGTTCAATCGTTCATCTTAATAATAAATAATGATGTAGTGGAACCGTTGCATGGTACGTCTGTAAGAGAGGCAAAGCTGTTAAATCCGGTACCCACATAAATGCTTGACATAGGAAAGGAATCAACACCAAATTCAAAACGGTCGCAAAAGGAACAATAGGTCGATCTATTTCTTTTTTTAACAAGCTGTTGAGAAAGTGTATTAGCGTTGGTAACAAAACTGGTAGTGTTCTCAATGCACCATTTGTTGGGCTTCTGCTGCTTGGCAAGGGCTGACAATACGAAAATCTTACAATCTTACCTTCGCTCGTAAAGAGAAACTGGCGTAGAATGCTCAAACACATTAAGTCCACCTTTTGCACTCATAATAGGTGTAATATTATGTTAATGATGATGATGATGAGGTGTAGGTAATATTATTTAAACAATTTAAAGCTCTCTAATGGGCCGCTACGTGTTGGATCTATATCCCCACGCAAGCCGATCAAATTACCGGGATTTATGTAATAGGCCCGTGAAATCCAAGGAGATTACATATAATAATAAATAAAAATTGGCCTTCCCTTATGACCATAGAATACAGGGTGTCCAGTGGAAAATTTCCGATTTTAAATCCAAATAATTTTCGAACGCGTAGTGCTATGTAGACAGTAGGGATTTTTTAGGGTTCCGTACCCAAAGGGTAAAACGGGACCCTATTACTAAGACTCCGCTGTCCGTCCGTCCGTCCGTCCGGCCGTCCGTCTGTCACCAGGCTGTATCTCACGAACCGTGATCGCTAGACAGTTAAAATTTTCACAGATGATGTACTTCTGTTGCCGCTATAACAACAAATACTTAAAAGTACGGAACCCTCGGTGGGCGAGTCCGACTCGCACTCGTCCGGTTTTTTAGTTTCGTGAGTGTTGCGGATTGAGTAGTGACAATGGATCGTTGGCCACCAGAGCAGCTACACATGCTAGTGATATGCCTCACTAAAAAACCAGTCAAGTGGGAGTCGGACTCGCCCACCGAGGCTTCCGTACCAACTCAACAAATTGTTTTTTACAAACTTATAGTTTTTAGATTTTTCCCTGTATTTGTAGTGTAAGATAATATTAATTGCCAAATTTCATAGTTCTAGGACAACGGTTATTACCCTATCAATTTTGATTCCATGAGAGTGTTGAAATTCACGTTTTTATTGCGGCATAAACGGCCGTATCTTTTTTTGACGTTAACTTAGAAGCTTGATGTTTTCACAGCTTCAAGGGACTGTAGACCTGAGTATATGGTTATAATTTAAACTCGATACCTCAACGCGTTCCCAAGATAAAGGGTCTTGACAGACAGACAGGCATACGGACGGAAAACAAAGTGTTCATGTAAGGGTTCCTTCTGTGGTACGGAACTCTAAAAACTGGCTTTTTTTAGTACTGTAAGATCCCAACTTTGATTTATGGATTTCAGAACAAGAAATTAAAATCAGAAAACGGGTTCCTGGGCGTAAGTTGTCATATTAATTTTAATATGCGCCCTTACTGTGATGCACCGTCAACTAAACTGATTAAAAGCTCGGTAGAACCTGTAAGTTGCAAAAAATTTAATCCGCATTCATACAATACAAATACTCTTTATTGCACACCTCAATAAAAGAAGACAATACAAAAGAAAACAGAAATACAAGCAGAGGTAGACAACAGGCGGTCTTATCGCTAAAAAGCGATCTCTTCCAGACAACCTTTGGGTAGCGGAAATTAATAAATGTACATATGTCAGTAGGTGTTGCAAATTCATTTTCTTTTTATAAAAATAAATAGTTTTAGTTTATGTGTTAGTTTTTTTTTATCAAATTTTGAAATCGGAAATCTGCCACCGGACACCCTGTACATATACCTACATGCATATAATTTTATATTCACCGTCTTTCTTAGGTATGTATTGGCTATGTAGGTACGAAGTTGGTCGTGGGGGAAAAATACCTACAAGCGAAGCCAGCGCACAACGTGGTGAAAATATGAACTTTTGTGGGACAACAGTTCATACTGTCTGATAGCTGCCTACTGCCAAATGAGCAATATGCCCCACGTCCACTAGGGCGGCGCCACAATCATGCACGGAGCGAATAGTCTATTCCATGAGCACATCAAAGATGATGTAAATTGTAAACAAACACCACCACGTGACTCGGTCATTGGCGTCATTGCGCCAATGAGATACAACTTTTTGTATCTGTGGAATTATATCATTGGCTGATCGTATGATATGGTATTGTTTGTTTACATTCTTTTAAAGTCCTGATGGAATATAGTACTTCTAGCCTGTGGCTTATTTTTTAATTCAATGCATAGATGTTTTCTCAAAGTTTACTACCTAATTCTAAATATTACTTCAGGGGGAGCTTTACACTCGAGTGCGAAAAGTGTCGCTACCCATTACGGGCTTTGTACTCGACCCTCAAATCACCGTTCAAGTGAAATTTAGAAGTAAATGCTTACAGTAAACACTAAAAAAATATAGGCAGTTAAGTTCTCGCAGAATCAGTCTAAGCGAACGCATGACCTCGCTCCCGGCTGATTCACCCGCCATTCTTTCCGCCTTTAATTATTATTGCCCGGTAATCCCTTGATACAAACTCGGAGGTTAAATTAGATATTACGATAGAAGATAATAATGTTTATTTGATTATACTTACGTAAAGGCTATGTGATGCCGCATAACTGCCGCTATGAATATATTATCTCATACTATACATACAAATAAATGCCCTTACCAGGATTCGAACCCTAGACCTCCTGCTTCGTAGACGGGATCATTACCGACTAGGCTAGGAGGCCGTCCTGAAGAAAAGGACGTGTGAAGAAAACCGTCATTTTTGCTGTACTTACCTATGCCGCATTACAACAACATAAGGACTTAGGTACGTAGATCAACCGTTTTCGACCATGATTTATTGATTTATTATAAATGTTCCTAAAACTATGTAGGCGAGCCGGTTTTTTCAATATACATTTTTAAATATTATAAGTACAAAAATATTATTCTACGTGGATTTTATAAATATGTTGCATTCCTTACAGCAATAGAAGAACGCAGCCGCACGATCGCGATCGTTTATCTCCGCTCGTTTTCACCGGTCGTGAATGGCCGACACCTGAAGGTCGGGGCAAAATTAAAAGTGTTTTACTAGACTGGGTATCTGATTACAGAGCCTTATTACACGCCAGACGTCCAAACAATAAGGCTTCCTGCCTGCTTGACCAGATAAATGTGATAGCTAGTAATTATTGTTGATCTAATAGATTTCGACAATGGGCTAAATAATAAAATTAAGGCTTGATACCTCTTTGTGTTTCTGCTGCAAACATTAGGATTTGTTTTATGTTACTTGGTTTCTATTAGCAAAAAATCAATGCAAGCTATTTTACCCGTCTGAAAGCTATATTTGTTAAAGTCTATCTACAGAAGATCTATCTATACGACGCTATCTATACAACGGAATAACTGTAAAATAACGGAGTAAACTCGACTACAATCTAGTCTCTGTCCATGTTATTTCACAAACCAACAGCCTAATTGTATCATGTTATTCAATCAGATGACAAAAGCATAATCTAAGCACACTCGAGAGGAAATAGTTGCTGAGATGAATTTCATTGTGAACCGTCATGCCTCACCGATTAAACAAATTATGCTTTCATATTATGTCGACACACAGTCTGTCACTGCGGATAGGTATGCTCCGGCTGATTTGAGAAGTTGCCCCATATTATTCACGATGCGCCATAACGAGCTTTCGTGGCTTGGATACCTTGCTTATAAGTAAATTAATATTTAGGTATCTTGATGAGCTCACTGTGAAATATTCTAGATTTACTTTTCAAATTGTACCTAGGTATAACGGGCTCTTTTTCTGCTAGCAAATCTACGGTGAACTTGAAAATTAATGAAACTTTTTAGATATTTCATGTCTTCTTTCATTTTAAATAAATTGAAACCAATTGCGGTGAGAGGCACATAATATTTCCATGAGCAACCCAATAATCGATTTTTTCGTAACTTTATCGTTCCGCGCGACTGATTTCTTATCGATCTAAAATTTGACATCGTAATTCTTTGTTACGTTATGCACTACGCAAAAACAATTTTTGAAATATTATTTTAGGCAACGGATTCTGGTTTACCGTCGGTGAGTTTGGTAAGTAGGTAGGCAATAATGTACTATAAACAATGAATTTGCCTCAAATTATCGGAAAAATGCACCACAGATATAAAGATCTATTATTACAAAAATGTGTATAACGTGATATGTGACTATCTACGCCATATATCAGACCATAGTTTTTCTTACATAGGTACTTATCTTAAATCGGGGTGCCTTTTACGTATCATTTAGAATGTGATAAATAAATATTTAGAACAATTTTACACAAATTAACTAAGACTTACAAAAAGCTCAGCAAGGCTTGTGTTGTGGGTACGTATACTCGTATAGACAACGATGTACCAGTATATAATATACTAATATACCAAGGTATGTATAAATACTGAAAACATTTACAATAATTCTTTCTATTCACAGCAGAGCTTTTATTATTGTCAAAGTATCTTCACGCGCATCGTGACGGTCGCCCGCGCACCGATGTCGATCTGCGCGCGTAATCCAGCCGATTTAGATCTGTGCGCAATTTGTGTGGCTCGTGCGCACGGGCCCGATAACGCCTGAATAATACATTCGCTCTTATTGTGCCCACTTCATTGTGCTTTTATCGCGGCTATGTAAGTTTGGCTTTTGAAATCGTAACGGAAGAATGAGCTTTATTTAGTTAAGTATCTGTATTTCTAACACTCTTATTTAAAACTTATAATAGTAGAGTGCAGTATAAATATCTTCCTATATAATATTACCCTGGCCGAAAGACAATAGTACATAGAGAAGATTTACGCCAAAGGTTTTATAGACATGTAGTTTAACGACGACAGGCAGACGAAGTAATTTTCAGAGAATCGAGTAATTTATGACATATTTTTACAAAATATGTTCATCACAGAATTCTCAAAATGGAAGCGGTAACTGAGCAAGTGGATATAGCTAAAGTAATATACATCAAGTGAGATGAAAAGAATTACCGTGTATTAACTCCGTTTCCGAACAGTATATACCTACCTTATAAGAAGGGACGAGTTTTTAGTTGATAATAGAACCATACTAGCTCTATAACATACAGGAATATTATGTGTAGGCATATTTTTAATATAATTAATTTCTTATGAAATAATCAAAACTTAACTTCTGCAGCGGATGATGCCTCGCCGATGCATGACAGGGGCCCATTTCCTGAACGGTATTAGTCTAATATTAGGTATTAGTGTGTTGCCATGGCAACCTATACGCCGACTTGACAGTTCGTGGACTAATAATATTAGTCTAATACCGTTCGAGAAATGGGCACATGGGGCCCTGAAACAGTTGTTAAATGTCACAGTGTGATGTGTGTATTATACTTACCATAAAAAAATCGACGTATTTCTGTAGAACTGACAGTTGATGCGACTGATAGACGTCTACGTCAACGTTCCGGTCAATAAATGTGATCAATTAAGTATGTAGAAGGTACCTAATGTTTAGTATCCCGACCCGAAGCTGCGCACAGTGAAGCAATGCTTGTAAACATACAGTAATGAAACTATAAAGTTTTTCTCGTCAGCTTGACATAATGACACAGGAATGGCGGCAAAAACCAGCTTTGTCAATATTAGGAAGTAATTAAACCGCCTTTGACAGTCCAATTAAAAGTCTGCTGGGCTTTGTGCTCGATGTGCAATTGATTTTTTAGATAAATGAAATTTCATGGCCCGTATAGGAGTTATGACGTGTTTGCTTTGGGGTAACAAATTGTAAGTTGATCCTTTTTCGTAGCGTACCTCTGAGCACTACAATAGGTAAGTAATTCAATTAAGTGAACATATTAAATTTGCCAGAGAGCTGTAAAAAATATCATTCAGACGATAAAGTGCAGGACGCCTATTAAACTTATCGGAGTGACATGTCATGATACTATAATATAATATGTATTGTGATCACAAACCGTATAATTTAATTTCTTTAGATTTTTAAATATGGCGGGGTACCTATTCTATGCAGCACAACTACCAACCTAAGACAATAATACACTTTGCATAAATCCTTGAAATAGTAGCTTCAGAATTTTCTTACTACCTCATGAATCAAGAGATCTAATTAAGCAACAAATTTAATGTTTAAAAAAAGTCCCGGTACACAGCCTTTGAACGTCTTATCGATTGGAGCAAGTGAGACAGTTAACAATGCAATCTAATATAAATAAATAATTATTGTTACATAAGGTTCGTGTAGGCCTCGACTCCGAAGATCTATTTGGCACCGTAACGTTCAATTATCAAATTGATAGGAATTTTATTGTCCATGACACACGAAAGATAGTCGATTACTGTATAGACACGTCATTCTTATGCAATAAAATGAGAGGCAATAGATAAAGTTGAAATGATATTGTTCGATAAGTTACAATCAAAAATAACCTGCACCTGCACCAGATACGCCACATTATTTCTGTAATTTATGTGCCCGTGTGCAATCAAAATCAGTTACTTTTTCCTAATTATTATTCAGAGCCCACTGTGTCCTACTGCTGGGCAAAGGCCTCCCCCCTCTTTTTCCACTCGTCTCTGTTGTGTGCTATATCTGGCCAGCCTCTCAAAAAGGTCTAGGTCTGCCGGATCCCCGGTTAGACTGGTGGGGCTCCAACTCCGTGGTTAACTTGGCCAGGTCGTCCGGCATTCATTTTCCTAAAGAATAAATAATTAGGCTAGACAAAACATATCTACTTGATTTAAAGAACATGTTATTTAGAATCAAGAGCCCACTTCAGGTTCAACGAGGCGATTATCTAATCCCTGTCAAACAATTAACTCGCTACTTGCATATAAACTCCTTGAATCATTAGTAGTTCATTAATAAATCGCAGGCGAACTATCAATAGCTTCAGAGGCACCGATGGCGCACGTATCGTATCGGCATCAGTTGCACAATATTCATAAGTAATAGTAATTACAATAGATAGCCATTGTTCGAGTGACCGATCGGCCTCAGCGACGAACGACCTTCGGACGTCGCTCGCGCACGATTTTTTGACCATTTGGTGCTGGAGATTTACTAGAGCAGAGGTTACGCCTCCTTCAAAAATGTTGTTTTATTTATTTAAAATTTAAATCAGGCAACATGGCCCATATTGCCACAAATACCCTATAGACTAATATAAACTAACATCAGGTAATATGTATGTACATTATTAATTATGTCCTGGAGACTCTTCACACCCCCATCCCTCCGACGGGATTTTGTTAACTATAGGTACACGTTTTGCTTTTTTTGTTTGAGTTAAAACATAAGTCATTGATCTTTATTAACGAACGCTTCAATGTACGCCATTATCATTGTAACAGCCGTTGCTTGTCACGCCTTAAGGATGACTCACGCTAGACCGGGCCATGCCCGGGCCGGGGCGTCCGACATGTGTTCTATGACGGCTGATCGGTGATCACGTGGTGCTTTCCATAGAAAACGAAGCTCCGGAAGCTCCGGCCCGGCCACGTCCGGTCCTTTAAACATAACAAAATTCGCAATTGCGTCTTAGAATAAACTTGAAAGTGTACTTAAAATCTAAATACAAGTTATTTTTAAAAGTTGCTGAACAAATGTTGATCAGTTTGAGGAGTACGGCCTACAGTTTAATTATTTGCTCGTGTTACGAGTACAAGCCACACCCGGTATAGAGGTACCATTGTTAATTGTGTGGGTAATATCTTTATTAACAAATCGAAATGCACCGCACGTCAAATGAACATCAAGTTTACTGCGTTATAATTTAAGAGCTTTAGCTAACTGCCTCTGTTCGATATTATCTTTATTATGCTTGATTATTATAGCATCAATAAATCAAAGTTTACGTCTATATTCAAATCCGTAATAAAATAATATTTACGGTTGTAACAGCTCTATATAGTTACGCTTACGCACCACGATCGCTTGCTCGATATTGACACTCATTAGTCTATTTATTACAACTGCAGATTGGTTATCTCAAATAAAATTACCTTCTGTTAATAACACAGCTGACCGTAGATATTTTATTCTGCGGATAATATACAATGTCATCATATCGCGGAAGTGTTGTCGCGTGCAAGTATCATATCTAGTTTATGTTACTGCTCGCCGCATTTTAATAGGAATATATCTATACACATAAAGATTATGGAATAATCGTCCTATATTAATGCATTATTCATAGGTCTCGTCTCAAACCATGTCTTGGAATTGCGTCACAATTTCCATAAATCTGCAGGAGGCAAATTCCTCTCGCGATTATTCGCTTTTTTCTAGTTTAAGATATCCCATTTGGTGCTAAAGCCTATAAGCAAAATCAAGAGCTTATAATTTTTTTCGTTTTATTCGTATTTATATAATGTCAGCTTACCGACCATTTATACATAATTTTGTTTAATGTTAATATATTATTATGTTAACAATCTGCCCTTTTTGTTTAAACACAATATTTCGAGCAATCTGCAGTCTACAATTAAGGGTAATCAGAGGCAATTAACACTTGTTTTTTTACCTCAAGTTTAAATTATGTAAAGCTTCTGGTCCGTGAAATTCTCTAGTTCCGCCAAAGTTAAGCGTTAAGTTCCTCAAAATTTACACCATTAAAAAAAGTGTAAAGGTTTTTAGTCTAGCGACGTACATGTGACTTATCTTGCAGCTGAAACATCGCAAAGCAACTCCGGGTGGCAGCTTGGATTCTGTATCCCCCCCCCCCCCCCTGTCTCGACCCTGAGAAAAAGGCAAAATTTTACGAGCCTGACTTTATGATTTGACACCCGAATGTCAATGAGAATGTTTGAATACGATTACTTGAATACCAAAGCGAGTAATTATATTTAATTACCTGCTTTAAAGCTATTAATTCAACTCTTTATCCCTTGTTTAACTTAAAATGAACGGATTAAGACATTTTGACAAATTGGACACATTTTCACAACTGTAAGCTTTTATTTTTTATGTGTTTCCTGGCAATAATGTTTCCGTTGATAATTATCACGGCTTCTGTATTTATGATACTTTTAATATTTTAATTAAATTCAATGTTGTATGTAACTATATATCTAGGTATAGTTTGAGCAATTATCTGAACATAAAGTACTAGAGAAGTCTAAATAAACCGCCATGACACTAAAGAAACACGTCGGTACGCCTATACAGAAAGTCTCTAATTCAAGACATCTTTCATCTACTACGTTTACTCTCTAGCAACAACAAAACAAGCGTGCATATCAATGCATCCATTACGAGACAAGTAACACGAATTATATACTGTCCATAACGAAAAAATAATAACATATCCTCCGACGTGCGTGCACATTATCGTGTTGCCCAAGAAAGCAGCCTCGCTCCCAATATCTCAAATAATTTGCCGGCCTTGTTGTCGGCCTAAGTAATACCTCTTTTAATTATTATTATGAGGTGTGCCGTTGACATCCGAGTCGCACAACAGTAGAGTGGCTATCTTGGGTGGCATTCTAGTTGCTTGCAGTGCTCGCAGGCAAGAACATGGGCCGGTTTAAGAGCACTCTCGGATTACGCATAGGTAAACTAACTGCTAAATGATTTTGATTAATATAACAAACAGTTTTGAATGATACACGGTTGGTTCACTAAACTTATATCGACTGGGATATGGACCGTGATTACCTTTACAATTAGGTTCAAGATCGTGATTAAAAGATGCATGTAACTGCGTCGAAATATCGGGAGTTCGAAAACAATACCAAAGGTAATCACGGTCCATATCCCGGTCGATATGTCTAGTAATATAACAGTCTCTATCTGCATTCTGCTATGATATAGTTGAATAAAAAGTATCCTGTATTTGCGGTACATACAGGTAAAAGTGTATGTACCTACAACTAAAGTTTATGTTTATCATGAGTATCGTTAAAATACTGTCAGTTTTATTTATATTTGAGTGACACAGAACCCTAAAGGGAAGTAATGGTTGCGTACGCGCAAACGCAGCGAAATCGGCTTCTGTTTGACCTGCGCTAAATGTTACAATTAATTAGCGTCGGGCCTTGCGCTGACATTTGCCTTTTCACAAGTTTATTTGTTCCAAATTTAAAATTATATAAATCTGGAAAAAGGATTTATAACTTCATAAAGCTTTCTTAGTACGGTTTCACATAAATATGTTTTTGAACTCTTGCATTTGCGACTAAGTACTTTGTGATTCAATGGTAACGTACGGATAAGTCGTATAATAACCACAATATAGGTTTTAACCTATAAAATTTGAAAAGATCATTAAAATAAAGGGATCTATTTTTTTCTACCATTACTCGGGATTTATACAGCATATATGTTTAGAACTACCCTTTGCAACTTCAACGAATCGAACAGCGCGTCTTTGAACAGAGTCAAAGGGCCCAGCAAGCTGGGATCCAGGTGCTTCTGCTCACAGTTAACAGCATAAGAGTCAATCTCTTCATGGACTTTAGGAGTAAGTATTTGTTTGCGATAAGGTATATCAATTGTGAGTGGATGATTCCAATCCATGTATGTATAAGATTTAACTTGCGATTATTTAGTACAAGTCTTTGCCTCGAGGTGACCTGCGTACCTGTATAATAAGTACTGCTTTTGACATTGGAAATGTCTTTTCGTTCGCTCCAGTATAGGCTCCGATTTCAAGAAAAAGTGCGATCCCGTTATATCTCGGAAAATTGTGAAGATATGATATTAAAAAATAGGCTCAAAAGACGCATAATCACGAGAGCTGTAAGGTGCAAAAATAATTATTCGAGAAAGTCAAAAACAAAAAAAGTTATGGTCGAAATAGTGAAAATAATATTAAATTTTTTCCGAATTTTTGATTTTGGTGCTCGATAATTTGGAAACGAAGAATGATATCAAAAATTTGAGAAAAACGGCTCTGGACAATTTAGTCAGCTACAATTTGAGCCTAAAACAAAGACGATCGGGTTAAGGGTTTGCCCTGTAGCCTAACCTTTAAATAGTCAAAAAGTCAGAACGACATTTTTCACATGACATTTATGACTTCATGTTTCGCAGAGTTCGTTATCGGTGTTTGTTATGAAATGGGAGAGGGAGAGGGAGAGGGAGAGGGAGAGGGAGAGGGAGAGGGAGAGGGAGAGGGAGAGGGAGAGGGAGAGGGAGAGGGAGAGGGAGAGGGAGAGGGAGAGGGAGAGGGAGAGGGAGAGGGAGAGGGAGAGGGAGAGGGAGAGGGAGAGGGAGAGGGAGAGGGAGAGGGAGAGGGAGAGGGAGAGGGAGAGGGAGAGGGAGAGGGAGAGGGAGAGGGAGAGGGAGAGGGAGAGGGAGAGGGAGAGGGAGAGGGAGAGGGAGAGGGAGAGGGAGAGGGAGAGGGAGAGGGAGAGGGAGAGGGAGAGGGAGAGGGAGAGGGAGAGGGAGAGGGAGAGGGAGAGGGAGAGGGAGAGGGAGAGGGAGAGGGAGAGGGAGAGGGAGAGGGAGAGGGAGAGGGAGAGGGAGAGGGAGAGGGAGAGGGAGAGGGAGAGGGAGAGGGAGAGGGAGAGGGAGAGGGAGAGGGAGAGGGAGAGGGAGAGGGAGAGGGAGAGGGAGAGGGAGAGGGAGAGGGAGAGGGAGAGGGAGAGGGAGAGGGAGAGGGAGAGGGAGAGGGAGAGGGAGAGGGAGAGGGAGAGGGAGAGGGAGAGGGAGAGGGAGAGGGAGAGGGAGAGGGAGAGGGAGAGGGAGAGGGAGAGGGGGTTTAATACAACATAAGTACACGCTGTTTTGGTCATCGGACTCGTCTCGATGAACACTTAGGAGAGTAGTACCCAAGATAGAGCTGATGCTGAACCCTGGCTGTACCTAAAGGAACTCAGGTTTGTTGCAACATAGGCACACGCTGTTTTGGTCATCCGACTCGTCTTGATGAGCACTTAGGAGAGTAGTACCCAAGATAGCTGATGCTGAACCCTGGTAGTACCTATTGGAACTCAGGTTTGGTGCAACATAGACAAACGCTGTTATGGTCATCTCTCGTCGCGTCAAACTGCTGTCAAGAAAAATACATATCTTGCAGCAAATGGGCCGCTGCCGATCAAGACTCGAGTGACGATAACGGCGATGTGGCTACCACTTCTCGAGTTGACTATGGATTTGCCGTGTAATAATTTTCTTGTACTTTGAACATTAATATATCCTGCTTATTAATCGAAAAATGAAATATGTACCTATACTTATGCGCCACGGCGACAATTATTCAAACTTCGATCCGCGTGTGGAAATTTTGTAATTTGTTTGTTCACATGCGTTATGTCCAGGATACTTGTGTTAGTCTAAGAATAAAATAATTATCATTCAACGTTGTAGTTTTATTTTGTAACTTTTTCCTTATCCAGACTTTCTCGTCGCTCAGCGACAATATTTTTTCGAATTCCGTAGATTCATTTCCAATGTGCTCGATAGTCGTGTGAGGCACGAAATCTGTGAATTTTTTACCTGGGCCTCTTTTCCAAATACCCACAAACCGATCTGGATGTTACTGAAAATATAAACTCTGAGAATTCTAATAGGCACTCTCAGAACTGAGGGCCACACAATATTTATGCTCAGACATTATGGCAGTTTGTTTTTTTAAATGACGAAGCAATTTTGCACTAAAAACGCTTCATATAAAAGAGCTAAAAGGACAGTCATTATATTCAAATCAGCGCTTAAGTTGTATGACCATCAAAATTGACTCATTGATAAACTCATAAGGAAATTTACTTTCAAGTTAGGACAGTCGTTTCGAAAAGCCCGGGGGCGGTACGTTGCGGGTAATTAAACCAGCTACTTATTTACCGTTTACCTTTGCTAAATCGTATCTCACTTGGTCGCGTCAATGTAAAATGAACCTTATTATTTTAAGAATTTATTTCATATTTTAGAAAGGAATTATAAAACAAAAGAGCTTTGAAAATAATAGTTATCGATTGACGCTGATCGACTTGGCATTACGCGTAATTTACGGCGTGCCCACCCCGTCGTAAATTGAACGTAATAGTTTACCCTTTCGTAATTACTGCAAAGTGACTGATCACGAGTTATATGGTGTTATATATTATTTCGACTAGTGTGCCTCTGGGCACAATTGAGAGCGTTTTAATTGCCAATGAACTCATTGATACTTACTGTCGTTTATATTTGTCTGTAACCTATTTTTATTTTGCTGAATTTCCAATATTTTGGCACCGAGGTTAATTCCGCGAAGATAGCATTTGCAGCAATAGTAAATAAGTAGTAGGTAGTTAGAATACCACTCGCAGTTATATTGATGTAAAATCCCACGTGCTACTCTGTTTAAGAGTTAATAAGATCTATAATAAGACCCACCTACCTACCTACCTATTACGGAATGTAAAATGTACCTAACGCCGGTAATTTATACACTTAAAATTGAAATCTCTTTAGCTATAAAGTGAATAAGATCGCACTCGCCTTAATCATATAGGTATACTAACAGTTTCACCACTACCTCTAGTTACCTACTAAAGGTTTCCCACCCGCACTTGACCAGTTTTCCGCATGTCCTGATAATCCGCGTATGATCCGGCATCGCATCACGTCCGCGCTTCCGCTATGACGCTCGGTATGACAACTGATACGGTCGCGGAAGCACGAACTGGCAGATGACATGTCGTGATCTAATTCTGATAAATGTAGCGATCAAAGAAAAAGAAAAGGAAGTCGTATATAATATTAATGTTATTATGAATGACTAGTGAGGTACGTAATAATTCTGACAAAAAACATTTACATTCAAATACATATGTATTGTATGGTGGACCATACACAAAGCACTAAAAATGGCATACCTATTATATTTTGCGGTAAGTTCTATACAATTTTACTTTGATTTCATAATTGCATGTTTATTATATGATTTTGTAATCTTGAATTAAACCTAACGTATACTTATAAAACACGCTGTAAGTATATTTATTTAATTACACAAACGGGTCTACCGCGATATAATTTCATTATTTTTACCTTTAATTCCGACGTTTCAGCTGAGTTGCACCAGCTGTGGTCACGGAAAGACTGACGTCCCAACAAATGTCAACGGAGATATTAATAAAACACCACTAAACTACCCGAAATTAGTTTATAAAAATGTTCGGGGTAGACAAAGAAATTGCAGCTACCCGTTAAAGTTTAATGTTTATTGTCCACGGCACGACACGCAACACTCACAGTATCCGTACACTGGTCCGAAGATATATCCGCTGGTTTCAACATTTGAATCACTGGTCCCCAAGTAGACGATAATTTGTACCCGTCCTCACGATTGAAATTTTTAGGGTGTTTTTTAATTTCAATCGCCTCTCTCACGATCCGCGGATAATAGTGTCGCTCGTTGGAGAGGACTTTGGGTTTATGTAGCTCAATCCAGTGATTCGTTCCTGTTGTCAGCAAGTGCTCAGCTACGCTGTAAGTAGGGTACCTAACATTTTCATTCGTAATAAACATGATGTATGGAAAGAAATAATAAAAATTTAGGTCTGATATTGTACACTCAAACCCAATATCCCACAGTCCTTTTTGCTCTTGAGTGTACATATTACCGGTTAGCCCAGCAGATAAAATCTATATCGGCCGAGCTCCTCAAGCAGCAAACGTCTAAATAAATAATTGACGTCTGACTTATTTCCAAAACGATTAACTCTAATTAAGAACACGCAAGTATGCCATCCTAATTGTTCTAGGAATTCCAGTGGTTGTCCTTGCGCGTATTTTTCGATGGTAAGTTTGACGCGCGGAATGCGCGGGCGGCGCCGGTCGTGGCCGGCGTGACTTCCAACCCGGGCGCAGACGCCGACCGGTGTGATAATCTTTGAAATCCTTCTTAATTACTGCTTAGTAACAATACTGTGGGTTTGTCTGTTGATAATTTAACTATCCGTTCCTCCTAAACTAGCATTTTATTTCTGTAAAAGCAAAACCTAATCGTTACGCTGTATTCAATGAGACAGACGTACTGTAAAATGACACCACTTTGTTCCCCTGAGGGTAATTTTGCTCCAAGTCTGTAAAATGATATCCATAAATTCCTTAATTTGGAGCAAAGTAATAGGACCATTTTAACGGTAAGTAATTTAATCCATAAAACTGGAACAGATACCTGATTTGATATTAAATTTGGAATTCGATATTAGTCTTATCCTAATGAGTTATGACATGCTATGACTAACATGAAAGAAAGCAAGGGATAAAATTGCCTTTTGAAACTATCATGAAATTTTATTCCAATATACTCAGTAGGTAAAGCGCCCGCACGAAACTAGCGTCCTGTGGGGCATGACTTGTCATGAATCAAACTGCTCGGGTCAAACATACAAGTAATTAGTGTTTATTACTATCTCTCACTATAATAATTCCAGCTGTCATCTCAATGCCGATGTTCGCAGACACGATAAGCCGACATGTTTTTTATGTCTATTAGCTTATTGATCCTTTGTCAGTGGCATTGTCAATCGCAACTTATTAATGTCAATAACAAACATTAGTGGGTTAATAGTGTAGGAGTGAGTACTCTATTTAGAGTGTTCCTGGTTTTTATCGATTTATCTGATTGAGCGATAGAACTTAGTAAGTATAATGTAGAATGTGACGCAATCGTATAGATACATAATTGGAAACTGTTGTTAACATCGGACATCTGACAATTGGTATCGGAAGAAAGTGTCAAAATTTGACAGATTGACTATAATCTATACAACAGCTGCCATTTCAAGCAGATACCGATTGTCAGATAATGGCAGTAGTGTCGTCTAATGGCAATAGAGTTATACTCTTACCGTATATTATTATACTTTAAAAATTCACTCATAACTTCGTGATCATTAGCTAAACATCTGTTTCAAAAATATGTGTATAAGTAATGTGTAATGTAACATTTGTAAAAAACACCCACCTATATTTATTATGTCCAGCATCCTGTAGTTGCTAAGATGACTGGGAACCTTTGTCGTATGTACCTAGGTATTGTTTTTTCTCATTTTCCAACGTAATCGGAGTTTATTTTAAGCTTAGGTTCATTCAGCCCGATTCGAACTTTAAGATACGTCAGTTAATAGATCTAGAAACGATACGGAGTAGAAAAGTCAGTGTCAAATGTGATGTTTCCTCAAACAAACACGTTACTTTTGACACTAACACATCTAATCCATACCATTTTTAGATCTATTAATTGACGTATCTTAAAGTTCGAATCGGGCAGTTATTCATTCATTCCAGTTCTCACAATTATTCTTCTCGCACTTTCATTTCATGCCGCATACTATCTTTAATTCATCCTTCATCTGGGTGGGATTCCCAGCTATGCTATTTGGTCTACTCTAAACTCTACGGGGATTTTTGGAGCAGGTTTATATTTAGGTAATTTCAATGATACAAAGATTACTGAATCTTAACATATTAAGTCGTTTTCTTACTAATGTATATCAATAGTACCTATCTATATCTATTGTTTTTATTTTACAGCTTTCTATTACAGTGCCAGATATCTACTATATAATTCCTTATTATTTATTTGTACCTACGTCTTTTTTACCATATGCTTATTACATTATAAGTTATTATATTGTTTAAACATAATGTACCTATTTCGTTTTGTCCCTATTAAATTACCGCCTTTACAATAGGTATTTATTATAGTTTAGTTTTAACACAGATGTAATTTTTCAAGCAGATGATACAGATTAGACATCAGCGTCATTCAGATAAGCTGGGCGGACTGTAATCGTGACCAGATAAACGTATGCAAATAAATTATGATAGATGTAGTTCGCCCGAATAATTATGAAGTGTATTTGCATACTTGGTACATTCAGGTTACTTGGGTAGTGAGAATGGCATTTAAACATCTGTGTTAAAATTGACAGAAGTCATACCATATAGTCGTATGGTGAGGTACGTTGAGGTAAGATTGAACGGTTTTTAATGAGATGAGCAGTGTTGCATTGGAACTACCGTAAAACAACGTTAGGTACCAACGAAAGACCTTCTATCATCTTCAATTATTTTTCATGGCATGAAATATTTGCCAAGTTTCTACAAATAAGCTTCAAATTAATCACACTCGATGTAGATAATTGAAATGACACTTTTTGTCATTTATTGTCGGTGGTCCTACCTACCTGCTTTGTATATTCACATCACCAAATGATACTTCCTAAAATTAAATTAGGTATAAGTAAGTATAAACCTATTCCAAATGAAAAATTTGACAGTACGTCAGGGACAATTGTTGTCACAATATTCGTACAAAAAATGTCAATCGCGATAGTTGATGTCATACGTCATGTGAATACCACACACCAGGAAGTCTGATGAGAGCATTATAATGTTAATTATTTAATTAATGGTTTTTTTGCTATATTTAACCAGATCCGCTACCTTTCTAGAAACCCACATCCTTGTATCGACGGCAGAACCATGGCTGCCGTGTCCTGTTTCTTCAGAATGTTATAATTGGACCAGCCATGCATTTTGACCAATTTGCGGAAGGCTAATGACCCTTTCATTTGACCGCCTGAGTAGAAATATGCATAATTATATGCGAAATATTTTTAAATATCACCTACTTTTAGACCCTGGTTAATGGAACCATACGTAAAATTGTGTGAATGTTTAACATAAATTGAACAGGAAAACATAGCAGTAACAACCAAATGACATGATATTATATGTAATATCGGTTAAAATGTATTAAGTACAATATGTAAGTCAAAATTCAATTTTGTCAATTTCCAATAGGAACTTATTATTTAAAATATACTTACTTATTTATTTCATAATTAAAATAATACATAAACTAAACATAAAACTAATTAAAAACTAAACTTAAATATAAACTAAATAAGTATAAAAAATTGCCTACTGAAGCCCGTCCCGGGCTGCCCCCGACGCAAAGGTGCCCATCACGCTCGCTGCGTTGCCGCGTTGGACTGCGATGGACAGCCTTTGCATCAGGAAAAACCCGGAGCGGGGGTCAAGGCCTCTTTCTAGCAGGCGACGACCCAGCTCCCGGAGGAAGGACATACCCTCAGCGCACCAGCAGCCTGAGGTCTCGACAGCGAGGGGGACGAATAAGTACCCGCTTAGCGCCGAGTATTTAGCTTTTTTAAGGGACGCCGCGTGCTCAGCAGCCGCTCCTGCCGACCGTATTGTGCGGCTAAGATGCGAGGCGGCGAAAGTACTGACGCACGTGGCGTCCCATAATAAGCACTTACCTCTTTCCCACGGCACCAGGGTCAAGCCGTCAGGCCTTTTGCCGTCCGATCGGCTGAGACCTGGCGGCTCAAGCATGCATGGGACATTAGCTAACACTAAGGCTCTTCTAATAATGTCATTAAGAGCATGGTGCCGTGGGAACCTCCCAGCGCAACGGCAGCAGCTCAAGGCATGGTGACCGTTGCTCTCCACAGTGGAACCGCAGATGCATTGGTGTGGTTGGCATACGTCACAACCTAAGCGGAGAGCAACGGCCACACGCATCGAGTCGCTGTCTAGTAAGGTGCCTAAGTTTGGGGAGGGAAGAGCGTGTAGCCAGGCTCCAGATTCAGGCCTGGAGGCAGCGATTAGCCTGGCTCTGTCAGAACCAGCAGCGGTATGAATAAGACTGTCGAGTAGTCTCTTTACCACGACGTCATCCCATAAACGCTGGCGGTAAGGTTTGTCTGGTACTGGCGCATCAGAGTTCAGAGTCTTCCAAGCCGACAAAGCCTCGGCGGCATAGGGTATTGTGGCCTTGGCACCATCTAAAGGTAAAATTTTAGTGACAAGGTCCACAACCCCGGCCGCCGACGCAAGGAAGGCCGGAAGGCTTACATCTCGTGAGCGTCGTATACCCAGACCGCCATTGCGAATAGGTAAAGAGGCCTGGTCCCACTGGTCATGGTTGAGGGATACATTTAAAAGACACTCAGCAGATTCTTTTAGTGCCAGGTCGAATGAGTCCATGTGTGTGGGGTGTAGCCAAGTAGGCACTGTGCGTAGGAAGTAGGTGATTCTGGGGACGGCGAAGCAGGATCTTAGCAAAGTCAGAGCTACATGTGCCGAGAGCTTTCTAAGCCTTTCTCTTGCTAATAAGAGAAGTTGTTCTCTTGTCTTAAAAGCTCCAGGAATAGCATCGGGAAATATAGGGGAACCCAAGAGGTGAAAGTTTTGACTGGACAGCTCTTTGAGACCAGGTAGTAGGGTGCTAAACGAAGGTAATGAGGAATGTGAATTGGCGCTGCAGGGGAAGAATTCACATTTGTTGGTGTTGACTTCGAGGCCCAGATTATGGAGGAGTGGGAGGAGTGTGACCAAGTCTTGGTATACTTCTTCAGGCTTACCACCAAGAGTGCCATCATCTAAATACCAAACGTTTAGTGGAGATTGAGGACCGGATATTGCTTTTTGGATGGCGAGGCTAAAGATCAGGGGGCCAAGCGGATCCCCCTGCTGAGCCCCCACCTGAGACTGGATGAGGGACTCATTGAAAAAAAGTTTAGACGGAGATGAGTAAACTTGGTGAAGAAAGGGGTACAGTATTGGTATTTTCTCCCTAACTTCAGATAAGAGTACGTCCCGCTCTACGGAATTAAACGCATTTTTTAAATCTATCTTAATGATAACGGAGTCTGCGTTTTTAGGGTCAAGAACGAAGGCTCGAGTGGCGTGAATAGCAGCTTCACAGCCAAGTTTCGTGCCGAAACCTAATTGGTAAGGCTGCAAGTAAGACGCCATTTCGTCACGCACAGCTCGACAACCTAACTTGGCAGTCAGGCGGCGAAATACGCTGCCAATAGCGATAGGCCTTAAGCCACCATCTTTTTTTGACAGCGCGCACAGCGACGCTCCGTAAATATACGGGGAAACTGCTGGATTTAGCTGGCCACTGAGTAGGAAATTGCAGAGTTTGGTTAAATATTCAAGCAACCGAGGCCCATTCTCGCCAGCAGCACTGGAAGTGAGCTCTTTCAGGTGTGATGGACGGATGCCATCCAGGCCGGCAGCAGAGCTATTGTTGAACGAGCCTAGCGCCTGTGAGACTTCTTCCAGCTTGACAGAGAGAGCGGGACAGGAATTGTCTGGTTCAGGTGGGAAAGTCAACGGTCGAGATGGGGCTGGGTGCTTGGATACTAGGGTGGCAAGGGTTTCAGGATTGGGCGGCGCTATTCCGTCATCCGACATAAGAACCCGTACTGCCCCTCTAAGGTCACCCTCGTAAACTTTGGACTCTATAGTTCTGAGAATCGAGGGCGGTCTCAAAGCGGCCGGCTCAGCTTCCACAAAAAGAGAATCGATTACCCCAGAAGATACAATGTTCCGTTTAACTTTGGTTGTTAAGTTGCCTGCGCTGGTTGAATCTGGCGCCTTTAGAGCAGAGTAGGCAAATGAAAGCAGAGCAAACCAGTCTGGAGTGCCGTTGTTCTTAATACATTGTTCGATAGCCTCGCACAATTTACCTGCCGCCAGGTTGCGAGCCCCCTTAGGTATGTGACGCAACACTCGTACAGATTGCTTTAGGGTAGCAAGGTCATCTAGGTCTATACAACTACTGTTACCTGAGAGGGCTTGTTGCCGCTGTTGTGGCTGAACTGTTAGAGTAGGAGGAAGGGCGGTGGGTCGGGTTCTATGCTTGCGGGTAATATGTACCTTCAGCCCGTGCTCGGTGAAGGTACGCGAAGAGTTAGGGCTGTAGGGGCACTGCGAAAGGGTCGTAGCCTGCATAAGTAACAAACTAACAATTAAAACTAAGTAAAAAGTACAGAGTCTTAAACTAAATACAATAGGATAGTAACTAAATTAACACAGCAACTTACAAAATAAACATTAGAAAAGAATATAAGATTATTTTGTCCGTCATTTTTAAATTACATAAGTATATCAAATAACAAACACAAACCACTAAATAAATTCACAATTAACGTCTGGCACGGTACGGCAGAGTCGATACTCTCTCGATGTGTGGTGCACCGGTGCACAGTCGCCTCTAGCGACGGCAGCGGGGACTTTTCGTCGTAGCCGGAACGCTGGGTAGAGACGGGGCGTCGAAAGAGGCCTTACGGTGGGCGAAAACCGGCACTACGATGGGTAGATCTAGATTTTCACAGGAGCCTTCGGGGACATCGGGAAACAATGAATTTGAAAGGGTTGTAATGCGATTTCAAACCGTAACACATAATTCTTGCATTGCTTGTTTTCACATATATATGTACATACTATTTATCACAGATGATTTTCGTAAAACTGTACCCCGAGAATTGAATTGTTGTATTTATACAATATTACAAATTTAAATGAATTTTTCAATATGTTTTTATTATTTTCAATTATAAGTTTTAAGTTGATAAAGTTATATCAGTTCATTCTTTATACATGGGATTGATTAGATATTTCGATAATATTTAGTAGGTATACATAGGTACTCAATACTCATATACATAATTCCCGTAAAATTTTTGACGGGTCAATAATTTTATAATACTTAGGTTTGAAATATTCACAATTGACGCAATTTTATTGATTAACAACAGAACCTACTTGTAACAGCCGAAGCGGTATATCTTATCAGAGAAATATACAAGATATACAAGGCTGATTTATGAACAGGATAAAGCAAGGGCGACATCTCCCGGACGTGGGCGTCGACTCTACGATTTTCACTTTATTTAAAACGACTAAAGTGCCGTTGGAACACTTATACATATCATATCTTTTATAGAGGTATAAAAATATGCAACTTTCAGACTAATACGGCGTAAACGCGATGCGGACAGGTGAGTTAGCTGATTGTACTGCAATCAGCAATAGAAATACTTCACTATAAATTTAATATTTATTCCGTTTCAATCTTTATTTCATTGAATTTAAAAGTCAAAACAATGTGATGAATAAATCCCAGTTTATACTGTTTGTTTAATTCATTTAGACTTTACAATTACTTGGTATAAGAAAAAATCAAAAGATTTAAACTGTGGGTCAATAAATACGAATATTTATAGTTTAATACATTTTAATATGCCTTTTAATTGCACACTTAAATATTACTACTTGAAGGTTATGACCTTCAAGTAGAAATATTTAATTTCAATTAAAAGGTAGGTATTTTAACCTCAGACACAAGGAAATAAAATTCCATATGATTTTTCTTCACTGTTACGTAAGTAGGTAATAAATCATTACCGAAATTCCGGTATAATAATATTAATGACGTGACGACAAACTGCGCCTATATAAAATGACATGAACGTAACCAAATTTAATGAACGCAAACAACTTTGTCGTATAGGTAATGTAGCAATTAATTACCTACTTACGGATAAAAGCTACGCACGTGTTGTCATGTGACAACATATTCAATTTTCGTGGCAATGTTATTTATTATTGTCTGAATAAACCTCACGGTCAACACTGTAATTTTCCAGCATAGTATTCAGTTGAAAAGTTTTAGCTAGCCGACGAGCTTCTATACACAGGTAGCGAAATAAGTGAAAACAAGACGCACACGATCGAAAAACACACGGACAGTGCCTTACGGCTCGATTCGGAAAATGAATTAGATTTCTAGTAGACTTCAACAAGTTACGATACGGATAATTTAAAGATATTTGTAAGATAGATATGTCAAATTTGACGTTTCCGCGATTCTGGAGGTCCTCTTGAACGATTTCGACAAGACGTTATGACTTAGATATCCAAGTCACGTCTAGTCGATATCTAATATAGATCTAGTTGATCTCTAAATCGTCTCAAGATCTTGTGATTATCTCGAAATCCGAATAGGCCAGTTAATCACGCGTTATACTTACTTGGTCGAACTACGGAATGATGGCTCGTCTACATGACAGGGGATTAATACATTTCACGTCTCTTTCAATCGCGGGGTGTTAAAAAGTGGATAAAGCCATCCATAATTCGGCTGTTGATTAGCGTGTGTCATCATGGCTACGGCTCCTGAAGCGATATTATTCGTAGACATTAAGGTGGCTATGAGCTAAGTTAATTATGTATCAATTTTATGCTGGCATGATTCTGGAATTAAGACGTGTAACTAGTGAAAAATGAGACCAAGTCATACAGCCTGGGGGTGAAACCCGAAAAGGTCGGCTGCTTGTATGTAAGTAAGGTAGTAAAAAACATCTTTATCGCATTGTGTCTGTCCAAGCCTTAAAATTATGCTATATTCTGACAGGTTAACGTTTTGGGCGTACTGCATACCTGCTCCATTTCTCAAGACAAGTAGTTACACAACCGGCCAATGGTCGGCGACTAAAAGCGATGCAATGAAACCCTGCGCGGAATAACTGATTTGAACTTATTGGAACGACAATCGATTCTCTAGCCATTATAAAGTTTACAAGCGTTAATTGCAGTAGCCTGAATTCGTGATCGGAATAGGAATGTGACATTAAGACTGTTTGAGCATTAGGTGAGTTTTCACGGCGTGATAAAATTATAATAATGATAAGAGTTACTACAGAGCATTTCAATTAAACCGTTTAGATATAACGCAAAATGTCCTTATAGAGCGAATTCTGAGTAAGACTTTGTTTGAGTGTCGAGCAACTTAAGTTTGCTAGTTGGAATTCCTTGGACATTTTATGAGACAAATTGGGGATTTTATGATACAAGTTTTTTCTTTCATTTCACGTTAAGGTTGACTCACGCCTCACGCTAGACCGGGCCGAGGCGTCCGACATATCATTTTCTACGACGGCTGATCGGTGATCACTTGGTATTTTCCATAGAAAACGAAGCTCCGTCCCGGTCTAGCACGAGTCATCCTTTACTCTTTCAATTAATATGTGGTTGGTTTTAAAAATAAACTACAAACCATGACGTGTTTTTTTCATGTTATGATAATAGAATCAAAGAAGCTTTTACTAGGAATAGCCAACGGTATTTGTCATTGGATATTCGCTTTGATAAGGCTCAGTATCGGCGGGCGCTCGACAGAAGGCTTGATAAAGTATCCGAGCAGATGTAAATGGAACAGCCAGCGCGCCCGAGGCTAGGGCGGGGTCCGTACAACACTTTCATATTATTACGACCGCATTGCACGCACACAGCAACGCCGCACGCGCACACGCGCGCACGATTAGATCGCTCCATAGACTACCTCACAGAGATTCATTAGGACGTTTATCAACCCGACAGAAAACAAAAGCTTAAGCTCATCACTAGACAGTTGCACTTTACCTACACCATTTTGTGCTATAACAACTAGGCACTGTTCCCGAAAGTGACAAACGTAACCCTTTTACTAAGCCTCATTTTGTCTCTCAGTTGGCTGCCTGTAATGTAATAAAATTTTCAGCTGAAATGTTCACGCAGTGCCTATCTTTACTATCACTATCCTACTAGAACCAACAATATAAATAATAAAAATCATATACCTAAGCGTGAATCGTGTTTAAGAAAAGGTGTTGTGGTATGGAACTGTCAAAACGCGAGTCCAACTCGCGCTTGGACAGTTTTTCGTCTATACCATGCTCCATGTAGTAGACAAAGTGGTCTGTGGCGCGCGCGGACATGCGCCGCGCACGCGATCCAACCACTTTCAATGATTCGTTAGCGAAATCATTAGGAGATGTAATGTCGGCGCATTGTAATGCGTGTTTATGGTTATTTAAATGATTTATTTTTATTGATTGTTTTTGCCTTGTTGCGAGACAGAAAATAATGATGGCTGTATGAATAGGGGTACTATTATACTTTGGTATTGCGAAGGTGATCGCTACTATGCAATTTGAGCGTTTGGTAATGGAATGTATGGCGAGAAAATGAGTTGTCAAGTTTGCTAAGCCGGGGCATTCATCACGCGGGATCCGGCGGCGTGTGTGGACAGCGCATGCGCGGCGCATGACTGATGGATCGCTACTCCGTATTTAGATCAGCTCACATACAACCAAGGTGACCATTTATTAGCAGTTTGGTCATTTTAATCTCACATTGTGTTGAAGGAACAAATATGAATTAAACCTAATTATGAGCAATAAAATCTGATATAAAGTGGAAAATTTTCACCAAATCCAATTGGATGCAATTGCATAAAAGGTCACCGACCTTGAACAAAAAATCACGTTTCAGCAATTGATATAATAATATAATTCTGGCACAATTGTCGCAATTTTGGGGTAATAAAATTTTACAGTTGCTAAAAACGCACTCTCGATATCGTCGAATAACCTTAATTAGCTCGTAACTAGTACTTCGAACAAAAAAATATTGATGTGATTGTAAAGTAAGTATAAAGAAGTAAAGAATACTTCTTAGGTAATGCCTAAGTATACCTATTTTGTAGCAGTTTGCGTCAAAAATAAATTTTCCAGTCAAAACTTAATTGCACTGCGGTAAACTTTTTTTGCATTGCTATGTAAATTATTTAAAAGTCATGCGTTGTCATACAAGTGCACAAACATTATATTTTAGCACTGATTTTTATAGGCAGTTTCTAGTAACCTTCTAGCTCCTCCAATAAAACATTCTAAAGGCACTATAATTAGTAAATTTTCATTTAAGATGATCAGGAAGTCTCACTTTTGACTCACACTAATGAAAAAGCTCGAAATAATCCTCTGAACTTTACTTGCTTACATTGTAAAGCTAAATACAGCTTTTTATAAAAATTTCCTAATGTAAGCAGTTAATAATGAATTGCAAGCACACGTCAGCGTTGATTGCAACGTTTGGAATTTTACATTTCTGTCTGATTGGATACCTTCGGACACTTCACAAAAAGATACATTAAATATCCTAACAGGCTGCTCTCGGTCTAGTTCTCCTTTTGGGTAAGTTATTTAATTCTGAATTTGATCTGATTAAAACGTCATTTCGTCCTCGTTCTGAGGCAACCGCTATTAGTAGAGCTGATTTAGTGATTGATAAAAAATAATGATAAAAAACTTAAGTTACATTGTTTTAAGCCAGTTATTAACTTGCGTTATTAACAGTAAATATCCTTCACCTTAGCTCATTCATGATGAGATGAACGTTACTCATTGAAATGAATGAATGATGAATGAAATTGCATGATTAGATAAACATTACGCTACGACTTTACGACTACGATGCCGTTTTTGCATATTCCCTTCCCCTAGTTTTAGGTTTTATATTTGTGCTTTAATTTTTTTGAAATTAGTGGATTCGTCCATAACGATTTGAGGCGTTTATACATGTCATTTACGATTTGAACTTAGGTGAGTACCATGGTAAAGAGTCAAGGTAGCTAGCAGAAAAATTGGGAATTCCGCTCGGTTTAGATAACATTTACGGGGTCACTTAGCTAAATTTATGTCCAAGAATTTTAATCCAATCAGGCGATAGGCGTCAATTATAATTGATTATCAGTTAACTAGCCTCAAACATATTGCGATTAGATCAACGCAATTATACTACTTTGTTGCAATCCGGTTATTTGCATTGAGTTTTTTTAGGTGACATAAATAAATCTTCTTTTTTTTAATCATATTACGAAATTTTAATGAGCTGAATTATGAA
Organism: Cydia splendana; assembly: GCF_910591565.1. NCBI lineage: Eukaryota > Metazoa > Arthropoda > Insecta > Lepidoptera > Tortricidae > Cydia > Cydia splendana. Next base: position 11,688,666 of record NC_085974.1, read on the forward strand.
GCGGCAGTACATTGTCGCGACGGTATTGCGACGCTTTGTCGGCATCTCACGCTGTCTTCTTCACACCGTTCACCCGCTCATTAAGTTTGCATGTCTGTCCGTCTCTGAGATTATTGCAATTATTTAAATTCACACCTTCGAACGAAAAAGCCTCTTTTTAACTTTAATATTTCGTAAGCGCAAGGAAATGACGTCTCATTCGAAAGGTATAATTAGGGCCAACCTTGGTCCGGGGTCCGGGCGAGTGCGCCTGAGCTTCTGACATTGCTATATTGACGCGATAATTGCGATGTTTCGACATGCGCGGATCACAATGACACCTCGTAATAAAAGGGAGCGCGCATCAAACTTTAAAGAAGATTAAAATAAAACTAGAATTGTAGTTTTTTCACATTCCCAATTACTTTAGAGCAATTCTCAAAAAGAAAGTTCCCAGAAAGTTTCTAAGAAACATTCCTTTTTTGTTACCAGATTTCCTTACATATTTGGTAACAAAAAAAGAATGTTTCTTAGAAACTTTCTGGAACATTTTGGGAAATGTGGTGGAAGTTGTTCAGCATCATGTACTTTACCAGCATACCAATTTTTATAGAAATCTAAGATGTGATCATAATGTAAGTACAAACTTTTTGAGAATTGCTCTTTAATTTAAATCTATAAACATTTATTTGTCTCCAAATAACGTCGTTATTTTCATTCAATATTATGGAACGACCTACTTACCCACCTATAAAGACTAGCATGGAACAACAGTTTCATGACGTAAGTAGGTTTTGATTTTTTTAAAGTTTATTGTAGCTACGTACGCGAATTAGTGTGATATATACTTACTCTATCATTATGCGCCAATATGGCAAGTATAGCACAAGTAAGCTACACTTACCAGCGACCTTTCTGACCCGTTACTTGGCAGTGCTTAAATTGTTGTCGTAAATGGAGCAGATACCTTTGCAGATGCAGAGCTACCTTTATATAACAGAGGTCAGAGCTTATCGTGCGGTAGAACAGACTAAAGGAGCTTGCATTACGAAGCTGACCGATGTTGATAAGACTTGATCATTAAGTATTAATACGATTATAATACTTAGTACTTTAATATTACCTTTAAAACTCGTATGAAACTTTTTTTGTTAAAATACTAGCTTAATATATGTATACATACAATAGGTTCTTCAAATAAAAATAATTCTTACATCGCTACACATTATAAAACAAAGTCCCTCGCCGCGCCTGTCTGTTTGTGTGTTTGTACGTTCGCGATAAACTCAAAAACTTCTGAAGGGCTTTTCATGCGGTTTTCACCTATCAATAGAGTGATTCTTGAGGAAGGTTTAGGTGTATAATTTGTTAACCCGTGCGAAGCCTGGGTGGGTCGCTAGTATAATATAAACTTAATATTAACATGTAAAAGCGGGGGCTTAACTATTTCTATAAAACAGTCTATTTTTCAGCCCTTTCAGCAGTCTATTTTTCGCTATATCATGTAATTATATTATGACTAAAACGAAAGCGGCTCAGTCATACCTTGGTGCAAGAAAATATTTTCTTTAGTATGCCTCATCATTGGCCACAGCATCTTTGCAGATGATAGTTGCAGCGACTAAAGAAGGTATTTTGAGGAGGTACTCCCACATCGACTGCGATGACTGTATAGACCAATGGCCGATCGGCACTTCTTGTCGCATCGATTACAGACATGTCTTGACTCCTGGGGTGGTCCAGCAGCTCTGCGATTTCGTTTCTGCCTATGTTGGTCCAACCAGAGCTCGTCATGCTTTGCCATGCCTTCCCGCAGGTTACGACGCCACTCCGGTCTCATCTCCGCGCGTTCCTCCCAACAGTTAGCTGGAATTCCGAAGCCATTCATGTCCACATAAATAATAGGTCTTAGGTTACAGGACAAACGCCAAAATCTACTAGGGGTTTGATTAGCCAACCAATAGTGACTAATAGCCAAAGGAATGTTCCATCTCTTTGTCCATTAGCATAACAGCCTAACGGTGAGTAATAGGGGCAAGTGGCATATAAAGGCAGGGTCCATATTCGAGTCTATGACCAATAAATTGGAAAGCCCAGCTGCGATCATTTTCACAACTTCACACAATAAGAGGCAACTGCCTTAATTGTAATACTTGGTAATAGTATGGTCAGCATTAGAAGTATCTAAATGCGATAATCACAGCGAATGCAGTGTTTTGGTGAATGTGATTTAAAATAGTACATTACGATACAAGTGCGTTAGAAACGATGCGTTAGATAGTTAGATACGATAAAAGTAGGAAATTCGAAACGAGTGGCGATAAATTAGAACTCGAGTTGCGAATTACGTTTTCGTACGTGTATTGTACAAGGTTTTACAGATATGGCCCTTTAAATTTTCGACATACGCACGTATAGTGCTAGTTACCGCACTAGGGCGGTAAAGTAGCACCATATGTATCTACTGTAACAAAAAAAATATTTATATATTGTAAGTACTTCAATGGCATTGCATTACATCTTACAATTAATACATAATGTATGTTTATCCAAATAAAACATTAAAAAATAACCAATATCATAATTATATAATATGATCCGGACCGGACGAGTTGTCAATTTGATTACATACCCTACAGTAGTAGGTATCTAATGTCTAATACAATATAAGGTAATTCACATGTCAATAAAATTGACATAAGGTAAACGTACTGGTGCTCGACGCGGTCCCAGTACATGTCATCTTGAAACTTAAGTCATTGTCGAGCACTAGTACGTTTACCTTAGGTCTTACTTACTTATAGTCTTTTTCACAATATCTGCAAAAAAGTACATCAATGGAAATTGTTTCACATCTGGCCAAGCACCGGAACTTACGAGCGATATTCTAAACCGGCATTCAAACTTAAAACAATATATTAAACTTTGATCGTGTACCGCGATCTATCAAATAAAGTCTGTTTTTATCTTTTCCGCATACTTACAATGATGATTGGAATTCTGGTAGGCTGAAATGCCGAGTCTAAATTGAGCAGATTATATGCTCGCTCAGGAATGAACATGATATACATATTAGTCCGGTGTTCCATTGACAATTCGCTTGTTGCCTCAGACACACCCAATCACCCATATTAAAGTTATAGGGCATTTAAGTCCATCAGTTTAATACTGCCCAGAGTATTAGTAAAATAAAAATAAGTAGGGGAGGTAAGCCCATAACGGGTAGCCCGCCTAAACCGGGTAAGCTTGTTAGTGTGCGTATAACAACTGTCAGTGAGAATATACGGGTGTAATGAGGTAGCGTGACTGTCGTCCAATCACAGGCAGTCGGCTTCCCGCTGTGACGCAAGCGCTTGCAAGGTAAGATGAAAAAATGTTTTTTTATGGTTTTACTAAAAAATACAGCAATTTTGTAACTTTGAATACACACATATTGTGTGACACATATTGGCTTAAGTTTTGTGTTATGAATTTGCGGGGAATGGGCTTCTAAATTTCGAAAACACGTGGTTTTCTTGCAATTTGTTTTGATGTTATGTCGGTTGAAAATTAAAACGTGCATTTTGGGCATAACGGGTAAGGGTGAAACGGGTAGATACCCGATTTGCCCTAGTATTCTTGTGTTATAACTGGTAGGTTTGTATGAAGCTTTGATTAACTTGTTTTTTTTAGATGGTTAACAAATATAAAAGAAAAACTACTAACGCATCATGGGACGAGGCTGTAATGAAACTGGCTATGGAAGAAGCAAGTAAAAGCTCAGTAAATAGTGCGGCTAAGAAGTACGGTATAAACTTATCCACCTTGCAGCGGCACATTAAAAAAGGATGCCCGAAAAAGAAACTTGGGAGGTACACTACGATATTTACGGATAGTCAAGAACTAGAGCTTCTTGAATATGTGTTTCAAATGGATAGTCTGTTTTTTGGACTTACCAAGAAATAATTTTTAGAGCTCGTGTACCAATATGCCGTAATCAACAATATCCCACATCCATTTTAAAATGGAACGGCAGGAGAAGATTGGTACAGTGGATTTAAAACACGACATCCAGATTTAAGTCTACGCCGTCCTGAACCAACGTCTTTAGCACGCGCTAGAGGTTTTAATAAACCACGAGTACAAAGATTTTTCGACTTACTAGAGGGAGAGATTGATAAACATAAAATCGACGCTACTCGCATTTTTAATTTTGACGAAACTGGGATTCAGACTAATAGCAACAAGCCACCTAGAATTCTTAGTAGATCAGGGAAAAAACAGGTTGGCGTGATATCTAGTGTAGAACGTGGTAAACTCACAACAGTGGTTTGTTGTTGCAGTGCTGCAGGTACGTTTATACCCCCATTTTTAATTTTTGGGCGTAAGCGAATGGTGCCAAGGCTTTTAGATGGCGCTCCACCCGGATCAGTCGCGAGCTGCACAGACAATGGTTGGATAAACGGGCCAACATTCTTAGATTGGCTTCGACATTTTGTCGCTATGACTAGGCCAACTAGTGACAAAAAATAATTTTAGTAATGGACAATCACATGTCACATAAATACCTAGAAGTCCTGGAATACGCTTCAAAGAACCATGTAATTTTTGTGTCACTGCCACCACACAACGCACCGTTTACAGCCTCTAGATACTTGCGTCTATGGACCTTTTAAAACTTATTTTTTACCCACCTATAAAGACTAGCATGGAACAACAGTTTCATGACGTAAGTAGGTTTTGATTTTTTTAAAGTTTATTGTAGCTACGTACGCGAATTAGTGTGATATATACTTACTCTATCATTATGCGCCAATATGGCAAGTATAGCACAAGTAAGCTACACTTACCAGCGACCTTTCTGACCCGTTACTTGGCAGTGCTTAAATTGTTGTCGTAAATGGAGCAGATACCTTTGCAGATGCAGAGCTACCTTTATATAACAGAGGTCAGAGCTTATCGTGCGGTAGAACAGACTAAAGGAGCTTGCATTACGAAGCTGATCGATGTTGATAAGACTTGATTATTAAGTATTAATACGATTATAATACTTAGTACTTTAATATTACCTTTAAAACTCGTATGAAACTTTTTTTGTTAAAATACTAGCTTAATATATGTATACATACAACAGGTTCTTCAAATAAAAATAATTCTTACATCGCTACACATTATAAAACAAAGTCCCTCGCCGCACCTGTCTGTTTGTGTGTTTGTACGTTCGCGATAAACTCAAAAACTTCTGAAGGGCTTTTCATGCGGTTTTCACCTATCAATAGAGTGATTCTTGAGGAAGGTTTAGGTGTATAATTTCTTAACCCGTGCGAAGCCTGGGTGGGTCGCTAGTATAATATAAACTTAATATTAACATGTAAAAGCGGGGGCTTAACTATTTCTATAAAACAGTCTATTTTTCAGCCCTTTCAGCAGTCTATTTTTCGCTATATCATGTAATTATATTATGGCTAAAACGAAAGCGGCTCAGTCATACCTTGGTGCAAGAAAATATTTTCTTTAGTATGCCTCATCATTGGCCACAGCATCTTTGCAGATGATAGTTGCAGCGACTAAAGAAGGTATTTTGAGGAGGTACTCCCACATCGACTGCGATGACTGTATAGACCAATGGCCGATCGGCACTTCTTGTCGCATCGATTACAGACATGTCTTGACTCCTGGGGTGGTCCAGCAGCTCTGCGATTTCGTTTCTGCCTATGTTGGTCCAACCAGAGCTCGTCATGCTTTGTCATGCCTTCCCGCAGGTTACGACGCCACTCCGGTCACATCTCCGCGCGTTCCTCCCAACAGTTAGCTGGAATTCCGAAGCCATTCATGTCCACATAAATAATAGGTCTTAGGTTACGGGACAAACGCCAAAATCTACTAGGGGTTTGATTAGCCAACCAATAGTGACTAATAGCCAAAGGAATGTTCCATCTCTTTGTCCATTAGCATAACAGCCTAACGGTGAGTAATAGGGGCAAGTGGCATATAAAGGCAGGGTCCATATTCGAGTCTATGACCAATAAATTGGAAAGCCCAGCTGCGATCATTTTCACAACTTCACACAATAAGAGGCAACTGCCTTAGTTGTAATACTTGGGTATGGTCAGCATTAGAAGTATCTAAATACGATAATCAAAGCGAATGCAGTGTTTTGGTAAATGTGATTTAAAATAGTACATTACGATACAAGTGCGTTAGATACGATGCGTTAGATAGTTAGATACGATAAAAGTAGGAAATTCGAAACGAGTGGCGATAAATTAGAACTCGAGTTGCGAATTACCTTTTCGTACGTGTATTGTACAAGGTTTTACAGATATGGCCCTTTAAATTTTAGACATACGCACGTATAGTGCTAGTTACCGCACTAGGGCGGTAAAGTAGCACCATATGTATCTACTGTAACAAAAAAAACTTTATATATTGTAAGTACCTACTCAATGGCATTGCATTACATCTTACAATTAATACATAATGTATGTTTATCCAAATAAAACATTAAAAAATAACCAATATCATAATTATATAATATGATCCGGACCGGACGAGTTGTCAATTTGATTACATACGCTACAGTAGTAGGTATCTAATACAATATACCTAAGATATTTCACATTTCAATAAAATTTACATAAGGTAAACGTACTGGTGCTCGATGCGGTCCCAGTACATGTCATCTTGAAACTTAAGTCATTGTCAATAGAGGTGACAGCAAGGTGTCATCTATTGGGCTTTAGCATGTCGAGCACTAGTACGTTTACCTTAGGCCTTATAGTCTTTTTTACAATATCTGCAAAAAAGTACATCAATGGAAATTGTTTCACATCTGACCAAGCACCGGAAGTTACGAGCGATATTTTAAACCGGCATTCAAACTTAAAACAATATATTAAACTTTGATCGTGTACCGCGATCTATCAAATCTAGTCTGTCTTTATGTTTTCCGCATATTTGCAATGATGATTGGAATTCTGGTAGACTGAAATGCCGAGTCTAAATTGAGCAGATATGCTCGCTCAGGAATGAACATGATATACACATTAGTCCGGTGTTCCATTGACAATTCGCTTGTTGCCTCGGACACACCCAATCACCCATATTAAAGTTATAGGGCATTTAAGTCCATCAGTTTAATACTGCCCAGAGTATTAGTAAAATAAAAATAAGTACCGTAAAATGGGGTGAGTTGGAACAAATCCGAAGATCAAACCTCAATTTAAGTTTATTTTTATATGTGGCACGTTGATTTATAGGTATAGCTACTTGAAAAGTGTTCCGGCAGTATGAACTTTAGTTTTTCAATGATAATTGTGTCGTTTCATTTCATAGATTCAATGATAAACACAAAATAGTAGGAAATCCCAGCTCACCCCGTAGTCGGGGTTAGGGGGGATAGGACTTGAGTGACATCTCAATTGCTAGAATTGACACAATAAATATTACAATGGCTTGACTTCTCAAGAGAATAAAGTATTTACGTAACAATGTGATAACTCTAAAAATACCATCTCAACCCCCTACCATCCCTCCTCACCCCATTGAAACTCCAACTGCCCTCGTAATCCCTACTCACCCCATTTTGCGGAAATAGTTCGGACAAAATCGAGCAAATTTGGTACAGGCTCAGCACTGGACATGATGCAGTCCGGTACCGCTGTCAATTCCTTGTTGCCTTGGACACACCCATACTACAGTTACCGTAAAACGGGGTCAACAGAAATCGCGGGGTGAATAGAGAAATTTTGAACTTTTTCTTTCAAGTTGTTATTTTTAAAAACGTATGTCTCTAAAATTAGATTTTTTGGAATGCGTATATAGTAGACTATTTATTCTCTACATTGATACCAAAATAACTTAATGAAACTGCCTAAAAGTTAGATTTTGACTCTAAAGTCTAAAGTAAGGTCTCGCCGAGGTAAGAAATAACGCCTGTCTGAACTTTGTTCTAGTGGTAAATGTTTTGACATTAACTAAGTAAAAGTTAGCTAACCTGGTAATATAGTATCTGTAGTACCTAAATAATAAATAATATCACAAATTTTCTCTGTAATAAAGCATTATTTTGCAAAAAACCATTAACAAGCAAATTTACGTGATAAAGGGGTCAGTGGACACGCATATGGGGTGAACAGTTACGCCATAGGGGGTGATTAGATACAACAAAGGGGTGTAAAGACGCGCCTTGGGGGTTAAAAGACACGAAAAAAATATTTTGTATCAAATAGCTGTTTAACAGATATATATACCATTTGCCAATAGAATATCCACATAATAATGACCAAATTCGATGCCTAAGACAACTAAAACTTAATATTTATATTCACCCCTTTCTTGTGTCTATCGACCCCGTTTTAAGGATATAGAGAAAACAGGTAGTTTTCTTTGATTTTCTCTGAATTGGGTTGGTAAAAATTTATTTCACAAATGCAAAATTGAAGAACTAACCAAGACTCAAAAAATTATATCAAAATTATTACTTTTATCATTTGGATTATTGGCGAAAATCGTCCTTGAAGTTGAAAATCGTGTCTTTTCACCCCTTTTTACGGTACAGCGTAGTAAAGTCTACCAGTGCTGCACAGATCTCCAGTTAAATAGAAATAAAACATAATACTAATTAAAGTTTCTGACATATTGAGATGTGCCTACTCTTTTGAAGTTAGTTTAAAAGGCTCAGATAAACTGGGCAAATTAAGTGCAAAATTCGTGAGACGTTCTCTCTGTTTAAGCGTAGGTAAAATACGTCAACCTTTGATGCAAAATAAGAAAAAAAAAACTACTAGGTTGAATAAAAACACGCAGACTTGAACTAAGTCTGCTTGTTTAGGAATTGTCATGATGTAGCCCGGTTAAACACACCCATTTTATAGTTACAGTGTAGTAATGTCTACCAAAAGTCACAGTGTACTAATGAACTAAAAAATCTAGTTCAGATAAAATCAATCAGATTTATTGCAGGCTCAGAAATGGACGAGATGTAGTCCGGTGTACCGCTGTTAATTCCTTGTTGCCTTGGACACACCCATGCTACAGCTACAGCGTCGTGAGGTCTACCAGTGCTGCATAGATCTCCAGTTAAATAGGAATACAACTACTTAAATAAAAAATAAAGATTCAGACGAATTGAGATCTTTCTACTTTTTTAAAGTTGGCTAAAAATGCTCAGATAAATTAAACAAATTAAGTGCAATATTCGCATTCGTAAGACATTACTCTCAGTTTAAGCGTAGGTAAATACGTCAACCTATGATGCAAAATAAGAAAAAAAACTAGTAGGTTGAATAAAAACAAGCATTCTTGCACTAAGTCTGGTTGTTCAGGAATGGTCATGATGTAGCCCGGTTAAACGCACCCATTTTATAGTTACAGTGTAGTAATGTCTACCAAAAGTCACAGTGTACTAATGAACTAAAAAATCTAGTTCAGATAAAATCAATCAGATTTATTGCAGGCTCAGAAATGGACGAGATGTAGTTCGGTGTACCGCTGTTAATTCCTTGTTGCCTTGGACACACCCATGCTACAGTTACAGCGCAATTACTTCTAACAGTGCTTCACAGTTTCTTCTTCAGTCGGTCCCTCAATACTGAGGGTCGTGACATCATATCCTTCTGTTGAAGACCAGGTTCCTCCATAGGGTTCTGTTCCCCGCCAAGCGCATGGCCTCGTGCAGTTTTAATTGCATAGGTGCCGTAATTTGAGCACGCCATCTAGTAGGAGGAGGGCCCTGAGGTCTCGTGCCTTCAACTTTGCCCGTCATTATTACTCTTTCCAGGCTATCCGGAGAGCGACGTGAAAGGTGTCCGAAGTATGAAAGCATTTGGTCCTGGCATATCGTTGACAACCGGCGTTTACTTGATATTTTTTAATAAAATAATTTCTCCGACAAATCGAGCAAGCTCAGCAATGGAGATGATGTATGTATACCAGTATATGGGATGGGAGTAAATAGTTATATTAGAGAGAGCTAATTTTAAAACACATTTATGATTATTTTTTGGGATAGTCAGCAAACGAGCAGATTAGCCTCATGGGAAGTGGTCACCGTCGCCCATGGACATAAGCAGCATCGAAAAAGCCACTTGCTGATCCTTGAGAACCCTGGATTGTCCTAAATCGCATTGTCATTAAACTGATTCATTTTAATTGGTCCTAACTGTTTATATTTGTGCCAGCCAAAACAATGGTCCTACTGATTTAAACTTTCACGATTTTTTTTACACATTATTAAATTGTACAACGGGACTTAATCGCGAGTTTTAAGATTTGCCTCCGATGTTTAGAGGACGGCGTTGTCCCCGTGGTCTCGGAGAAAACTGGCTAAAGCTGACATCAACATCGCCTAGCCGCGCAAGTTTTTCGAACTACCCGCACGGTCTTGGTCTTGGTGTTGTTTGGTCTTAAATACGTGATTAAGTCCCGTTGTACAATTTAATAATGGCCCTACTGTTTTTATGTGTGCCAGCCAAAACCACTGTTATCAGACTACACTGCACTGGGGCAGTAACCCTTGCAATATGCACGCAGACGCACACACAGCTGATAACGGTGTGGGTGCAGTCTAAAATAGATGGTCACCCTCCCTTTCACTGGCGTAACTGGGCCTTAGTTATAGTTCAGGTGATTACTTCTATGATCTATGAATTTTGCACAAAAAATAAGTATTTAAAATATTTTCAAGATGTTTTCAAAACATACTTCTTCTTTGAAGGTTGATTATATTCTGCATATATGCCTCAATTTTTTTAGTTTTATTAACCATAAAAACAAACCGTAGCGTAGCTAAGCATATTTTGTGCATAAAGAAAAAGCATTATTACATTGACTTGCACTTGCATAAAGGAGTATAACAACGACTCAGAATTTGCGACATTTACTCTATACATACCCTACGTTTTTTTTTAGATATTTATTTTTCTCCTGTCGTGGGGCGCATGTAGATACAAATATGTACAACGGTCTTTAATTTTATTAATCTTCATTGATAGTACCTACACCTACTTCTTTGACTATTATGAATTCTAGAGCTTAATATAAAACCACGCTTTATTTTCCACCAGCCAAAGTACTTCTGCCACTCATTTTCGTCGAGTTCCTTTAACAAGCCATAAAGTGGCGAGCCCAAGGCTAACAGCTATGGATACGGACAATCATCCAATAAGGTATCTACGTATACTGATAACAGATAAGGTTTGCGGCCGGCGGCTTGCCCACTAATTCTGCCAACGGCGCGTTCCGGTGCGGCACTTCAAATCGTATATATGGTAGGTACCTATAATTTATAAACGAGTATATAATTCTCTTCTTATTCTTTCAATATTGATTCTTTATTTATCATTCATTCTTTCTTTATTTAACAAACCATGGAAACTAAACTTAATAATTAAACTATTTCTGTAAGTACCTACATAAATATTTTAAAGTAAACTTAATTAAGACTGCTGAGACATTTTATTATCTTAATTTAATTACTGAAGCGACATTCCAATTTAAAAAATCTATCTTGAAATCATATGTATATACCTATGAGCGAGATGCACGAGTAAACTATGACAAGATGAGATGAATTTATTTGATATCAAACAGCAATTTTGAATCAGATCCCTGTAAGTATTTGGACAAGTCGTGTGCTTAAAAAATATATTTTTCAGTCTACCTATGTGTGATATGTCCTAAATGTTGAAGTGAATTAGAGACGAGAGAAATAGAGGTTAGGATGATTTTTTTTTATGAGAGATATGGCGGAAATAAAACCCTGTCATCATCATCATCATCTCAGCCATAAGACGTCCACTGCTGAACATAGGCCTCCCCCTTTACATAGGCCTCCCCCTTACATAGCCTTAAACCCTTAAACCCTGTATGATATCGAAAATGGATAAAATACTGCTAATGGTGATCTGGCAATAAATAAAAAAATAACGAATGCAGTGAAGTGAAGTCAAGGAAGAAACTACCAATCGGGTGATTATCTATGCAGCTTCTGCATTTTTATAGAATTGTGAAATTGTTTAGTTTAACATAAGTGGAGCGGCCGGGACCGGTGTGCACCGCGTGATATACGACCGCTGCGCCCGCGCCGCGACATCTACACGGAGTTGCGAAACTGGAGCGAGCGAGCGCCGCACGCTGAGTTCGCTGCGATGTTTAGGAGGAAATAAAGTGTTGATAATTTAAATATAAAGTGTGTACGTTTAGCAAAAATATGACCGGGATTACAGTGCGATGCGCCAACTTGCAAAATTTTAGTGTTGTCAGGTTAGGCTAGCGGAAGCAATAGATAAGCCACAAATCTTAAACGGCAGGCAATTTTTATTTAAATCTAAGGTCGCTGATTCGAGCCCTAGCTCTTAGGTTTGAGTTTTTTGACAGAAATATCTTTAAGGTTATGTGGGGTAAGAGAAACAGTATGAAGGGTCCCTGTACCTAAGTGTTTTTCTTGCCCCAATGTGTCTCTTACCCCATCTAACCTTACATATTTACCAGTATCAAGTAAACAAAAATATCGTGAGGAAACCAGACCAATCATAATAAAATGCGAAAGAGCTATGAGAAGAAAAAGTAGAAGGAATCCCGAGCGTGAGCTTTGTTTCGGTTTGTGATGGGCAGTTCTCGAGAAGTTTCGTAAACAAGAGAATATCGCGAGAAGTTTCTCGAGAAATTTCTCTTGAAAGGAAATTTCCGGGAATGTACTTTAAATATAATAAAAATTAGATTATTTGTTTTTTGTATGTGTTGATATTAGTAATTTATAGGTATTCGCAATACATTTTGGTTTTTCTCAAACCTTTAAAGGCAAAATTCTCTTCGTTCTCGAGAAATTTCCGAGACTTTCTTGAAAATGTTCTCCGAAGAACTTTTTCGGGTTCATTCAGTACCGTTTAAATGGTAAATAGTTAATAAATAAAACACATTTTTGTTAAACAGGTAATTCGCAACTCGTGTCGATTTAAAACATTCCCTTCGGTCGTGTTTTAATTATTTATCAGCACTCGTTGCGAATTTTCTGATTTTGCACTTCGTACTACTTTTGTATCGTAATATACTATTATGTATTAGCTACTGGAAAAACACATTAAAGGTTACCTCATTAAATGTATTCCCTGTAATATGGGCTCATCCGAAACACTCCAGATTAATTAATCACTTCAGGTTCTTTCTATCCTAATTCGTGTTTTACTTCAACCGGACTTTTTTCGCAATTTATCATATGCCGTACCAAATCTTGTGATATTTTTGCATCTATACACTGCATCACAAAATGAACACACGTCTTTGATACATCCATCGTCCGACAAAGTTGTAAAGTACCTACTCAAACAGTTTACCCTTTTAATTTTAATTTCTTAGTATTGATGACACTGAGAGAAAAAAGCATTTCAAAAACCTTCCCTATTCAAAAATTACCTAGAGAATAAAAAAAAATCACATGCAAATAAAACAATGGAGTATTATTGGCGATAAGCGTTATGTACAGGGTACAGGAAAGTTTGGCGGCTTTCTTTTGTTTTATAAACTAGGTACCTGAGATAGTTCATGACATGACCATGATTCTCTGCCAAATATTTCAAATCTGTTTTATTAAATATTTACCGTTCAATTAATTATTGAGTAGAAATTAGTAATTTTGTATTAACTCCATAATATTACATTTTATTACAGTTTGTCAAAACAGTTTCCAAGTTCTTTAATATGAAACATTTTTTGTTTTATTATTGCACAACTAGCTTCTGCCCGCGACTTCGTCTGCGTGATGATGATGATGATTGGTAAAAACTATCCTTTCTCGGGGCCCAATCTATCTCCATACCAAATTTTGTCCAAATCGGTCCAGCGGTTTAAGCGTGAAGAGGTAACAGACAGACACAATTTCGCATTTATGCATAATAATATCGGTATGGGTTGGCTGTTTTACATGAACGTCAAATGTAGTCGAGAACAATTTCAAGAAATTTCTCGGGAACAAAATTAAATTATCGCTTAGAACGTTCATTTCATTTGGCAGAAACCAACTTATCAAGCCAACAGCTGTATATAACATAAATCCAGACTATTTGAGCTTCTAAACAATAATAGGTACTCGAAATAACCAGTATTTTTTCTTAAATATTCAATCCGGAAACATACAAACACACAAACAGAAAAACGCGGCGGGGGACTTTGTTTTATAAGTTGAAGTGATGTTCTAACAAAAAATATTCTGTTTAGGTATTAGATTCTTTATTTCAACATAGGTACTGTAGCAAGTAAACAATGGCAACCTAGGGCTCCCCACCTTTGACTGTACAAAATTTTGTCCAGGACAAAGGCATCGTGGAGCACAGTGCGAAGGGCGGCCGCGCGTGCGCGCCGCGCCACGCGCCGACCGCCGACATTTGTGTTAGGCATTAGTTAGGCCTGAGCGTGAGCTTTGTTTCGTTAAGAAAGTACTTTATTTGTTTTATGTTCTCTAACCCTACTTACTTACTAATGCACCTAGGTAACTTAAGCAGTGAAAGGTTAATTTTGCGTCACCTCGTGTCGTAAGAGCTTTTAGTAAATTTTACCACCGACTACGCGTCTAGGGTCCTATTTTATAGCTACGAGCTACAACTCTACGGACAAGCGTTTAACCAGTTTTGATTATTGATTTGGACATGCACAATTGTACATTATTATAATCCGCTTAGTGTGCCCTTATCTTGCTTTTTTCGTACCATACTTCTCATGACCCGTCATCTCATCATCATCATCATCAAATCACATCCTTCGTTTTTCTCTCACACAGTTTCTCCGCGTTTTCCTTGGTTTCACTTTCCTCTTACATCCCTCCATATACACGTCAACCTATACAAAACGATCAAAACGAATCAAAAACAATCGGTCGGGGGATACCACGCCTTAAACATTTTCAGGAATAAATGAAATGATATTTGAAAACCAAAAGAAAGTAATGGTCCATAAATAAATAAACTGGTAATGCACCTTTTCCTCTTATAATTAAAACATTACAAACATACTTATAAACCAAACCGATCCAATTTACCACACCTTAATTAACGGAACAATCGGTCCATTTAACTCATTCCCACCTTACATTTAATTATTGATTTAATATCCATCATTATATGATGCAACAGTGTAATTAAAGATTACTTGCTTTTCGGTAATTGGCAGTAATTCGGATTTATGGCAAGATTGAGGTCGAGTTACCTTTAAAGATACAGTATATATAACCAGTATACTAACTCCCTACAAGTATTTTCATAGAGTAGATAATTGTACCTACTACGTACTGACTGACGTCACGAATCATATTGTCCTTCCCTAACGCATGACACGATCATCGCTAGGGCACACCTAATGCCCAATTCGAACTTTAAGATACGTCAATTAATGATCTAGAAACGATATGGATTAGATGTGTCAGTGTCAGAAGTGACGTATTTGTTTGAAGAAACGTCACATTTGACACTGACATATCTAATCCGTATCGTTTCTAGATCTATTAACTGACGTATCTTAAAGTTCGAATCGGGTCGCTATTCCAAAATGGAAAAGATGTGATGTGGTCATGTGGCTAATGCACTGCGATATCGCTTCCATATTTATTATAATGTTTCTAAATAAGTACGGCCAGGAGCCGTAAAAAAGTAGTAACAATTTTCACAATAACGTCAGGGTTTTCTATTCTTATTTCAATAGTTGAATGTGTATTTTATTTTTTACTTATTACGATGATCTGCGCGAGCTCCAGGTTGAAAACTGGCGAGAAACGGCACAGGACCGGGGTCAGTGGCGAGCAGTCGTGTCGGAGGCCAAGACACACTTTGGGTCGCTGCGCCAGAGGAGTAGGTAAGTACTTATTAACAAAACAGATATAGAAAGCCACCTGTAGAATAGGCTTACTACTAGATAACTAGAATTACTACACTTTACCATAGAAAAGGCGTTTGTCCACGGTGCAACCCAGCGTGTCTGTGACGAAAGTAATCGTGATCTTTAGGGAAAGAAATAATTCGATTAGGCAAATCAGCCTGTAATGATGTCGTCAATTTATGCGTATCGAATCAATAAAGGACAAACTATTGAGCCTTTTATTGCTAAATTTGTGAACAAGTGCTGCTTAGCCGTTACACCTAATCTATGTAAACAATCTATGACGGACATGATAAAAAAAAGTTTCGCGGTTTAAATTTTTGGGTAGGTACAATATTTAGCAATATTTTCTCAATCTTAACGCGTATTTACAACGCTAAACGAATTAGAGAGACTAGTTGAATGAAATGTATAATATTGACTTCTTATATTTATCGGCCAAAGTCGCAAAGCTCGTAACTCCTCTGGAGGAGTTTGCGACTTTAGGTATTGTTAGCTAAGGTAGCAATTACTAATTTCCTTGAAATGGAGTTACAAGGTTTGTGACTCGAGCCGACGAATATGTTTCTTTTTGGCACGGTCTGTAGGTACTATTATGAAAATTACTTAATGACAAGTGACACGTTTATTTCATTTTTTTCATTATACTTAATATTTAGCTACAAGTACCTACTCGTAATAAATAAGAAATGCATAGATAAATTCCTATTTCCTTTTCAGTATATGTATATAGTACCTATGCGAATCGGTTACCTTGTGGACACAAGACTCGCATTTACAGTTGACTTTACGTTATTCAATTTATGCCCACAGGTTTTTGATATATGGGGATTCGGGCAACGGCCCTCCAAGATCTAAAATCTAAATGCACTTGACAAAATGATGCATTTGATGCTGAGCCTGATATGGTATGATTCTGTCAGGTGAATGGATCTGAAATGACAGAGATGTTTATGTCATGTATTCTGACAAGACATGGGATATGACATGACCGTTATATTTATTTATTATGGGCTCGTTTAATACATTCACTGCCCCCGACGCACATGTGCGTTCACCGTCATACAAGTTTGTTCCTAGGCCACGCCCCCTGGCAGTGAATGCGTTAAGATACTAACATGTATAATTTTGAGGGGACTCCCTCTGGTCGCATAACAACTTTTGTCATATTTTTAATTGTCATAACACTTTATGCATAAAATTGTAAGTCATAAAAATCTTTAGTCAGAATTATTCCTGAGCATAACTGGGGTTTTGTCATAAATGAGTTATGTCATAATTTTTATAGTCATTAATTTAATTCGCATAAAATTTTAAGTCATCTGTTTGATATCCATAATTGTTTTTCATTCGAAGTATTGCAGTGCATAGACATAAAAATAATATAGACATAAAAATTAAGTCATATATTTAGTGGTCATAATATGTTTTTTTCATAAATGTTACAAAGCATGAATAGTAAATATGTATGGTTGTGAGCAACCTATGAAGCAAATATTAATTTAGTCATAAACATAACCATCACACAAAGACCGTATAAAAGAGGAGATCGATGAAGAGGAGCCCCTTCCCGTAGGACCGTTTCTCTTGAAACGGTTTTATAAGAGAAACTAATCATAGTAGATAGGTTAGGTTCGTTAGGTTTCTTTAGATGCCCGAAGGGCAAACTAAGCAGAAATAGGAGCCCCGCGTGAGCGGGGCTCCGTCGAATTAAGCGTTGGGATCGGACGTTAGGCAGCGAGCGGTGCGCCGCGTTCCCGCGCGGCCGCGCCGCGTTCGCGCGCGCGATGAGGGCGTGTTGAGAGCGTGAGGCCGGCGCGATCCGCGCGTGCCCTGTTTGAACAGGCATCGCGTCGGCATCACGCGGCGCTGCGTCGCGCCGGCTGTTTGGCCAGGCCTTAAGGGAAAACGTTTTTCCAAGGAGTTGTTGAGAGGCTAAAATTAGTTTCCTAGATTATTTATGTAAACCATTATTGTTGAAAATTATTATGCCACAAAACGTTATACGTAAAAACATTATAAGTATCGATAAATATGCTTTTAGCTGGTATGACATTTGATTCATTATAATCAAAACCTATATGCACAAAAAAATATATGACAACTGCTGAGTATGTCATCAAATATTATGGCTAAAAATATATGACTGAATATAATATGACTTTTCATTTGTATGCGCAATGATGATTATGACACAAGTTGTTATGCGCAACAAAGATATGACTTAAACTTGTATGCAACCCAATATGGACCCATTTTGAGGGTAAAAGAGTTCGACAGTCGAATGTCAATATTTGTATCAATTATAATTTTAACTTATAATATAACCTATCGTTTTATAATAGACCTAAGTATAAAATCCCTATTAGCGTTGTATACTAGACAATTTGTTTTTAATCTTTATATACTTGTCACATAAATGAATTAAGTAGGTTCAACCAACTCTTATTTTGAGGTGTTTATATAAATCTTATGATGATATAAATATGAGCACCGGTAACCGAGCGACAAGGCAAACGATTTCCAAATCAGATATTGGGGGTTCGTATCCAGTCACTTTCAAAAAAACTGGCCAAGTGCGAGTCGGACTCGCGTTCCAAGGGTTCCGTACATTACTAAATTTTTATTAACAATGTATTTTTAATAAATGAAACGCGAGTGAATTGACTTTAAAAAACCCGTAGGGGTCGGATCAAGTAAGTAATTAGTCCGACTCTCGCTTGACTGCTTATTTCTAACAGGTTTTCCTGTCATCTATAGGTAAAGAACTATATTGTATATTTTTATCACAATTTTAAACCCAGAAGTTTCGGAGAGAAAAGGAGGGAATGGTAATTTTTTGGCTATTTTCTTAAATAACTTCTAAACTATTTATTTTAAAATTACAAAAAATATATATTTGTTATTCTCAAAATGAGCTCTTTCATTTGATATGTAACACGATATAGTTTAAAAAACAGTATTTTCTCATTTACCCCCCATAGTGGCCTCCATGTTTAAAATTCATTTGTTTACGTAAGATGTCCGTCTTTGGGTCACGAATTTACATGTGTACCAAATTTCAACTTAATTGGTCCAGTACTTTTGGAGAAAATGGGCTGTGACAGACGGACAGACAGACAAACGCACGAGGGATCCTATAAGGGTTCCGTTTTTTTCTTTGTGAGGTACGGAACCCTAAAAAGCCTCAGCACTAGTGCCTGCACTCATTTTGTAATATCTACGATCCCGGGTTTCGTCAAAAAAAGGCCTTATAAATATAACTATCTAAACATGAGCACATGAACACAAATTCTAATGCATACATAGCTAACATAAGCATACAATGACGAAGCGATAATGTAAGGGCCACTAATAACCAATAGCTGTATCATTACCGAGACATAAGTCCTAACTAGCGAACACCATGCGTGAATTAAACACCCACGTCTCTTCATTTTTGTTCTAGAGTGTATTAATCATGACGTAGTGGGTAATCTCGAGATATTTATTACCTCTAAGCGAATCTGCTTGGAAATTTATCAACGAAATGTGTGGGCTAACGAAATTGTGGAGTTATGTGTGCTAGAAATGTTTTAGGCTCAATTGATTAGTTATATGCGAACAAATGAATACAACCTACATACAACCAATATAGTTATTAATATTAGAAATTCACCAACATTTTTATTATAACGTTATGTTTGTGCAAAATTTACCGGTTTAATCTAGCTTGACATACATTTAAACAGAGCCCTCGATGGAAAAATCAAATATTGAAAAAAGTGCCTGGGGATATAATGCAGTACTTACCTACTAATAGTATGAATATTATATGAAACATGACAAGTTTTCAAAATGAAGCAACTTAAAATTAAGGTGCTACATTTGTATAATGTTAGATATCTCTGCAAACAACTAAAGCGTCATGTCATGCATGAATCAAAAAAGAATCAAATGGCTTCCGTCAACCTAGTCTCCAATCAGAGTAGCGACTGTTTCATCGTTAAACCTTCGCCGGGTCGGCGGGTCTCCTTTATCACCGATCGTGAATCCCCCGACGTTTCCAGGCCATCACTATGTCCGTGTCTTCGTAAAGAGATGACCGGCCACCGACAATTAGCCTACGCATATTAATTACCAGCACAAACTGGATACGTCCGGGTCGTCCGACTTTCTAATTTAAATTGGAGCGGTTTAAGTCAACGGACGACTAACTGAGATTTATTATAGTCCGTACAAATATGCTGATAACGATAAAAGTTAAGGCGAGATCATTAGTCTGAAGACGGCACCGGAAAGCTATTTATAAAGGTTAACAAGATCCTCCTTTAATAGCTTTTTCTCAAAAATGGACGGCAAGTCGACTTTGCCGTTTAAAAAATAGGTCGCGAAGCGCGTAGTTTATGGTCAGTCAAAAATTAAAAAGTTAAAAACATTGCAGTCTCGATTTTGGGACTGCAATGTTGCATACAAATTCCATTATTTGTCGAGTTCCAAACTTTATAAAAGTTGAAATGGCCATATCAAATGAAGGCACAGGCCCATTAAACAGCCAAACAGATGATTAGTACCGCGACTATTTAGCTGTCTCAAATAGGTTGGCGTATTTTCGGCAGAAAAATACACTTCTATATTTTTATTAAAAAATAAAAAGGCGGCAAAGCTAATTTTTTCAATTGTTTCTACTTTTTTCTGTGAAAATATATACGTAAGAAAGTTGCTTTTGTAAAATATTTCTATGATATTTATATTTCTTGCACCATTTTTGAGAAAAGCACTATATATGACTCGGCTGGAAGGCTACTTGCTGGCTTCGGATTCAATTAAACGGACTCCCAAGGTCGTCCGTTTAAAACGAATCCTCAGCCTGCAAGTAGCTACTTCCGAGCCTCGACAATAATGTACTATTTCTACTTAGAGTGTGTCGACGGTGTAGAATGCAATACAAGAAAGGTTATTCTTCGAGCTCAGTCTATCTACGAGTTTTGGTAAAAGCCTTATAAAACCGCTTTAATACAGTTTGCGGTATTTTTTTATACAATAAACTTTTCTAAAATGCAAATCATTGGTGACTGAGCAAGTACCTATGTTAAGGAAGTCGCCGTAAATTTTGTGTGATGCTGTGCTCTAACGGCTCAACACATTGTTAGGATAATAAAATGAAAAGGGCATCTACAACATTCCCGGCCCGCTCCTGAAATCCCGATAGCCTTAACTTTTGTCGTGTACTAACAGATGCCCAGTATTAGGAACAAAACAATTGCTATTATATCTAATCCCTCTAACGGTGTGGCTCTACTATACCTTATTGGACGACCCCACGCCGTGCAGATAAACAATGCCCTCGCCGCGGCGTATCTCTGCCAAATGAAAAAGGAGTTAGGGCATTGACGTATATCTCAGGACTGGCCTTACGCAGGCAATAAGAATGGTGCATGAATGGGGCCAGTACAGCGGTGTGACACCGCTACAACGCGATTGGTTGATGAGTTCGAATCACGCGCGCGATTGGCAGCAAGTTGCGTTAAACAGCACGATTGGCTCGAATTCGTGAGTGACACCGCTGAATTAGTACCATTTTAGTGCACGTAAGGCCAGTCCTGAGATATACTTCAATGAGCTAGGGATGCTTCAGATATTACGCTCATTATCCTAGATCTCTGGTTACCGACAACTAAGATGCCAATTTCGATAACTGCCAGTTCAAAAGACTTGTGTGACAAAGTGTCATATTTGACACAAAATGTATTGAAATAGTTAATCTTCTTCTTCTTCCTCGCGTTATCCCGGCATTTTGTCACGACTCATGGGAGCCTGGGGTCCACTTGACAACTAATCCCAAGAATTGACGTAGGCACTAGTTTTTATGGAAGCGACTGCCATCTGACCTTCCAACCCAGAGGGGAAACTAGGCCTTATTGGGATTAGCCCGGTTTCCTCACGATGTTTTCCTTCACCGAAAAGCGACTGGTAAATATCAACTGATATTTCATACATAAGTTCCGAAAAACCCATTGGTACGAGCCGGGGTTTGAACTAACTATAGCTTAATTTTGTAACTGAAGCAAGTAGGGCGCATAATTACTTTAGTTTAGAAAAAAATCCAATTCTCGAATAGTTAATAATAATTAAGTATGTAGGCTGACTGAGGCCACAACATTAGGTAGGGTTAATTATCAGGGTAGATTGTTTACATACAAGGTTGGCCAGATTAATTATACCATGACAAAAGGTCAAAAGTCACAGTCCGGTATCCGGCTAATTTCTAACGGTACCACTGGTACAAATATAGGCAAACAATCTAATACCCGCATTATTCTCGTATTTCTCAGTAGGTTTATCCCGCGGCATTCTCTCGGCAGATAATGGACCAGATAGGCTACCGACCATTGCATTCGCTCTGATAACAACCAATATTATAATAGTTTGCAAGTTTATCTTGTATTTTATAAGCTGTACTGTTTTAGTTCGCGAAGTTGGTTACAGAATGTTTTTTTATGTTGTTTAAGTTTAACATCGAATGAATTAGAACCGTTAAGCTATTTACAATACCTTTTTTGTCATTATGTAGAGTCCCACCCATAGCTGAAATAATTTTGCGACGACAAACTCATCACGTTAGGCCCAATTTATACATTGATTAGTGTTAAGTTCGAGTTCATATACTTGCGTTTAGTAGCACTTAACACTAATCAATGTGTAAATCGATCCTTACCTAAATTCATCGCGACAAAGCAAAAACGCCTGAATGTGAAGGCGACAATTAGTGAAAAATAAGCACATACAAGTTTTTCACTTGCGGTGTCAAAAATGCCGTTTATATTTAATAATATGAAATGGCGACCCTGTTTTATTTTTTCATACGCAATAATAATAACCTGCAATAAGGGGTAGGGATGTGACGACCCCATCGCCCGCTGGTTTTACCAGTGCAATCAGTCAACGCAGGGCAGCTTGTGGCGAGCTGTTGGGGATTAGCGACCTCACGTACCCGAGTGCTCCTGGAGAGTTCTGTTACCCGCAAGGAGGGTGGGTGGGACAGGATTCTCTGCCTCTGGTTTGCCTTAGCCGGCCGGCCAGAGTGGAGTCGTTAGAGCTCCAGGGGTGGAAGTGAAATATGCATAAGACGCGAGTTGGCACAGTGGCTGTTAACAGCCACTGGGAGAAAGCGGCGCACACCTCTCGACACCCCTGAGCCGCTCACACCGGTGTTGCCCTTGAGCCATCCTAGATGTCGCTTTTTGTGGGGGCCCATCTTGTCAGGGCGAGTCACCGTCTGCCGGAAATAAAATTGCATACCGTTTTATTAGGCAGGCGTCCGGTTTTTTACCCCATAGCTCAGTTCTTAGTCCATCGCTTTCACCCAATAACCTAGTTCATTTTAGATTCCATCAACTCTCAATAGTCCTTACACCCTGGCGGGTGCTGCCTCTGCGTGCGTCCCATGACACGGGCAAGGGCAGCCTCCGCTCGGTGTACCCCTTACATTTCATTAAAGTGTCAAAAGGGCCTCTACGTGTTGGCTTCGGCTCCGCGCACGCCTCCCAAAGGTCCGGAACACCATTGTTCCGTGATGGGAAAGACCTGCAATAATATGGAACTCTTCGAAGGCCGCAAAAATATGTGACACGCTCTTATGGCTATACAAATAAGACCGTGTCAGATATTTTTGCGGCCTCCGTTCTGTATAATATTATTACAGGTGACTGTACTATGTAGTTAAGGGCCAGTTGCACCAAACGACTGCCAAGGTGGTGGTGCAAGGTGGTGGTTTGCTTGTACGGAATGGTTGACAGTTTTCCATGGGATGACAGCTGCCGAATGCTACCGCCTGCCTTATATAATTTCATTGATAGATCGTTGTGCAACTCGCCCTATTTCGCTAGTCGGTACATGGTCAGTTACTTATATTATGTCACTAGCTAAGTAAAGCAAACAGAAGAAGAAACTGCAATAAACATCAAACGCAATATTTATGACATTATCATAACTTTTACCAACCTATGGCTAAATGCGACTGGACTATTGAAAATCCACAACGACAAAAAGCAAAATATATCACCTATACACTCGGGCAGTGTCAATAATATCTTGCAGGTCATTCAGCCGACCCATATTTGGTCTTCCGCGCCGGTGTCAAAGGCTCGGGGAAGACAATGACCAGCAAAGGTACACTAAATTGGACTACGTTAGGGCTGCGCTACACGATCCTACCAACCACGATTCACAAAAGATTTTGTCTTTTCGCTCATCACTAGTGTAAGTTAACCTTGAGATCCTTAACAAGTATTTGTAATCAGAGGTCGTAGTTATGTTGGTTAGCGTGATAAGCGATGGAAATCGTTGCTTATCCTGCAGCGGCAAGATTATTGTTTCGAGAGCATCTCTGGCTAACATAGCGGGAGATCTGTTATGCAGGTAGCATCCGATATGGACCGAGCCATCTGATAGCCGTACGCCGCATCGCCACCGGCAGTCCCAGTTGCAATACGTACTAACTTTACCATTATCTGTATCAAACATCTTCTTTATTGTATAAAATCATCGCATATATAATCATATACGTCGCTTAGATATTGTACGCTACGAATAACGTTAAAATACATTGTTATTGAAACTTAAGTGGTCGAATATCTTGTAAAGTTGCACTTAACACTAGCTTGAGAGATTGAACTTATTTATTATAAAACCTTTAAAGAAAAGAAAACTGACTTCTAAAATTATAGAATAAAATATGTAAGTATTATACCTTTTATATGCACTAGCAACTGGTTTTTTTTTAATTCGGTGCCAAGGCAAATCGCAAATAAACGCGTCAACACACTGTCAAACCGAATGTGCGGTGGTGTGGTTTGATAAGAAAGGAACAAACAAACAAACCAATTCAAACGTTTTTGTTATGAGTGACGCGGCATTCTGGGGGTAAACAAATAGTTTTCCAAATCGGTCTGAGCTATGTACCTAACAAAAAATACGGTCGAATAGCTATCAATTCGACCGGAAAAAATATAATTGATAAACTTCTATGAGTTTATTAATTTTTTTTTTGGGTTCCGTATCCAAAGGGTAAAACGGGACCCTATTACTAAGACTCTGCTGTCCGTCCGTCCGTTCGTCCGTCTGTCACCAGGCTGTATCTCACGAACCGTGATAGCTAGACAGTTGAAATTTTCACAGATGATGTATTGCTGTTGCCGCTATAACAACAAATACTAAAAAGTACGGAACCCTCGGTGGGCGAGTCCGACTCGCACTTGTCTGGTTTTATTTAATAAATCTTCTTTGAAATCGGTTAAAAAGAAAATAAATCGGTTATTTTAATTAATAGCTCTCCATTACGGCCATTGTGATGTAATTGTTAGCATTACTAGAATTTCCATTTCCTCAAGCGGCTGATGAACGGCTACCTTCATTTCAACCGCGTAACAATGGTTAGTAATTATTCCATTGAAATCTGACTTAAACTGACGTAGAGTAGAACCATACCATGCGCGTGGGCAGCGACGTCCCGCGGCGCAGGCGTTTGAGCGCGCGTTGCATAAATAAGGACCCTCGGCTCCTGGCTTTGATAAATTCTCCCGTAGTATCGTGCTGACTTTTATGCATTAGGCTCGGCCGATCCTGTTGCTGTTAAGAATTGAATTCCATTTTAAATTCCACAAATCATCATCATCATCATCATCATCATCTCAGCCATTAAGACGTCCACTGCTGAACATAGGCCTCCCCCTTGGACCTCCATACGTACCGGTTGGAAGCGACCCGCATGCAGTGTCTTTCGGCGGCCTTAACAAGGTCGTCTGTCCATCTTGTGGGTCCACAAATATCGTGGATAAAAAAAAAGGACAGTGTTGTGGCCTCTACGGAACCGAGCGACACTAGAGTGTTGTTGCTGTTGTTGTCTACTTTAGCTAATCTTTCTTTGGAACCCTGAATGTAATGTGGCACTCCAAACATAGGGGATATTTTTTAGGGTTCCGTACCCAAAGGGTAAAAACGGGACCCTATTACTAAGACTCCGCTGTCCGTCCGTCTGTCTGTCACCAGGCTGTATCTCATGAACCGTGATAGCTAGGCAGTTGAAATTTTCACAGATGATGTATTTCTGTTGCCGCTATAACAACAAATACTAAAAAGTACGGAACCCTCGGTGGGCGAGTCCGACTCGCACTAGCCGGTTTTTAGTATATATTTAATGCCTGATTATAGCTTTATATGGCACGTAAAATAATATTAAATGATAACTATCTCTACCTATCTGATGTTGTTTCTGCGAGTACGAGCTATTTTTTTTACTTTTTTTTAATAGTCTGACCTATTTCTAATCATAATCATCCATACTATAAAAATGTTAGAGTTAGACCAAGAAAAGTCTGCAGAGATTTTGATAGCCCACGCAGTGCAAGTGTTACTTTTTGACGTCAAACTTCTATGAAATTATGACGTAGAAATAACACTTGCACTGCGTGGGCTATCAAAATCGCTGCAGACGTTTCTTGGTCTAACTTTAGCCATATGCATTTCATTTTTCGTTCGTTGCGTAGACGGATGACTATGCCAGTCGATTAGTCTACTTTTAATCGAATTGGTGTGGTAACGACCCTACGACGTTGTACGTCATTTTTCTTTCAGATTTTCAAGGCTTGTTTATTTATTATGTAAATCAAATTAATTAATTAAACCGTAGAATTAGTATTCATCCAATCTGTTACACTTTTGTAATCAATGGCTTTCCGAGTCAAGCATTAATGCCCGTACTTAATCGAAACGACGTTTTACGGCTACAGCTGTTGCTATTTCGATTCCGCTCGTGACAATATTATAAACATTAACATCGCAAGCTATTTACACAATTTCCGTCGAAAACGTTAATCAGTTAATCTTCAATCTCGATGGATTAAATATAGTCCGAGTGCTCCAGTTAAGTCCAAAAAAAACTAGCTACGTTTCCGAATCAAGCATTCTATGTTTTTTTCAAAGCCTTGGTTTCCCGAAGTGCGAGCTATTTTTTTTACTTTTTTTTAATAGTCTGACCTATTTCTAATCATAATCATCCATACTATAAAAATGTTAGAGTTAGACCAAGAAAAGTCTGCAGAGATTTTGATAGCCCACGCAGTGCAAGTGTT
This sequence comes from Cydia splendana, assembly GCF_910591565.1. NCBI lineage: Eukaryota > Metazoa > Arthropoda > Insecta > Lepidoptera > Tortricidae > Cydia > Cydia splendana. The sequence continues at coordinate 11,715,599 of NC_085974.1, forward strand.
ACTTTTTGACGTCAAACTTCTATGAAATTATGACGTAGAAATAACACTTGCACTGCGTGGGCTATCAAAATCGCTGCAGACGTTTCTTGGTCTAACTTTAGCCATATGCATTTCATTTTTCGTTCGTTGCGTAGACGGATGACTATGCCAGTCGATTAGTCTACTTTTAATCGAATTGGTGTGGTAACGACCCTACGACGTTGTACGTCATTTTTCTTTCAGATTTTCAAGGCTTGTTTATTTATTATGTAAATCAAATTAATTAATTAAACCGTAGAATTAGTATTCATCCAATCTGTTACACTTTTGTAATCAATGGCTTTCCGAGTCAAGCATTAATGCCCGTACTTAATCGAAACGACGTTTTACGGCTACAGCTGTTGCTATTTCGATTCCGCTCGTGACAATATTATAAACATTAACATCGCAAGCTATTTACACAATTTCCGTCGAAAACGTTAATCAGTTAATCTTCAATCTCGATGGATTAAATATAGTCCGAGTGCTCCAGTTAAGTCCAAAAAAAACTAGCTACGTTTCCGAATCAAGCATTCTATGTTTTTTTCAAAGCCTTGGTTTCCCGAAGTGATTAATTATAAAAGCTAATCTAGGCTAATCTTTAATTGGAGGAAGATTACTAAGTCGAGTCAGGAATGCCTGTGGGAGGCTTGCGAATGCAAAATACGCCCGGTGTGACGGGCACAGCTTATGTCGGCTTAGTTACTTAAGCCACATATGCCTAATTCGGCTTGTTTGACGATCTTGATCTCGACATATCTCAAACTTATATCCGTTCTTCGAATATATTAATCTTTAGCAGTTTTTCTTTCGACTATTTAAAAAGCTTTTATTTTTTATTTGATTTACTCTCGAAACTTGTCTATTTATAAAATGACTTTAATTTTAATGGTTAATCCTGTAAAAGAAGCACATTTTCAAGTTATTGTCAATTTGTGCACCTAAACAGGCTACCAAGCAGGTCTAAGCAAACTTATGGTTAATAAATTAGTGCACATACCTAAGCTTCCAACGGTCTAACTAGATACCTACCTATAAATATGGTCATCTTCTATATATTATAATAACGCTTTTTGAAATGAAAATAAATAGTAGTTCCTTACTGGACAAACGTAAACTCCACTGCTATTAAAATTAGGCTTGGCTTTGCAAACAGTGATAAAATGTTGTTCTAAATTTTTGTAACAAGGTGTTCACTCTCTACATTCTCTGTGGTTATCTTAAGGCATTTACAAACGCGAATAATCCTCTAGTCCTATTGAGATGTTACGCATGGCACGGATGACATGCATACAGTGCGCGGAACATTACAGCGTTGTTTCAAATGTTTCAATGGGGTGTAGAATGTCCACGGCGTTAATGCTAGTGTCGCCTCATTGTGCAGCTATGATATAATCATGGGCATAGGAAATTATACCGATGTAATTTTATTTTACCACCAGTTTTATCAGTTACATTGTCTGAAATTAGGTTAGATTTTTCAGTTTTTTCTCGATAATTCTAATACATTTGTACATGTGTCTCTGTTTAGCCAGATTGTTGCAGGCATCAATATCCGCCATTTTCACATTATTTTAATTTTTTGTGCAATAAAGTTCAAATAATTTAAATAAGTTAACGAAATTATGGTATTTAATAATGCCGAATTATTAAGCGTTTCAAAGAGAACCATATAATACCAGCTTTTGTCAAAATCTTCATTGTTATCAGGTAAGCACAGCATTACTGACTGCGCCACACCATTCAAACGATTACAATCAGCTCCATAAGTTTACGTTGTTTTATTACTAATTTCCTTTGGCCACCATCAGTCTCCATCACCAGAACAGTTTAATAGTACTGAACATTACACTGACACCGACACATGCAGGGATAGACTTTTAAAGAAAATTTACGTTTTCACAACACATTTTAGAATCATATAGAATCATCTCCACATATAATTGTGTTCAATCCACTTTACCTGTATTTTGACGATTATCAGTATCGCTATATAATGTATGAGAAATTACAGGTTTTTTCTATTACAAACACCAGTCTAGTACCTAAGTATATATGAGTAGACACACTTATCATTATGTATCCAAGTTATTTCTGTACTGTGAAAAATAAAGCAATTATTACCTCCAAGACACTTTGCTGACTAACTATATTATTTCTGAGCAAACAACTAGTAAGTGTACTTCTTATTTTCTCATGATGTAGTACAAGCCCATAAACGCACGCGAAAATATATGCGGTGCTCTGCCCATACAAGCTATGATATGTCAGCTATTTCTCACATTTTATTAATTATGCCCTGCCAACTGAATTTATTACTCGCTTCCACAGCGTTTCCCGCCTATTCCGCGATCTATTACACTATTTACACCGTTCACACTCTTGTAAATAAGTCATAACCGCCATATACGACGGACAAAGATTTGTGTTTATTTATTTATGACATATCGACAGCGTGACTCGTACATTCCGTTAGAAACTAATTTAGTTGACACGTTGTAACGTCATAATAAAAAAGAACAAAGGGCATTCACGCGTTAGTGAAACGCCCTTGACATACCGAAACAATCCGTGGCGCGTGTCAAATCAACGCGTGATCCTAATCTCCATACCGTCACCTTTCACACTGAAAACACATCCTCGACATCACGGCCGATATAATATCATCAATCAAACAGTACAAGGGCCGCATGCAAATTTTATTTAAGTCAGATCACCGGCTCACCCACGTTAGACGTTCTTCGTTGCAAATTCGCTCTTCGTTCGCTGCGACAATCGCCAAAATAACATCGAAGTCTCCCACCCAAGGTCGACAATCGTGCCAGACTTCACGGCGATTAAAGCGTCAGTCTGTTCAGTGTTTGTAAGCAATAGGTATTTTGCATACAAAGCATTATAAATATTTCCCGTGGTTAAGTTGCGTCCTCTGCGTTTTGAAAGCCAGCGGATGACACGCGTCGATACGTCGGACGATTTATGCGTCAAAGTGGATGTAAATATATGTAAAATAGAGTCTTCTCGTTATGAAATACGGGCTTTGAGAGAAAAGGGGCAATGAATTACCATCCTGTCAGGAATATTGCAGTAGCTTGTTTGAAGTAGATGAGACTAATCAACATACAGAGGTATGATTTGATTACAATGTTGTACATACTTACATGTTCAACTATGTATGTTGTTCGTAACTGAACTTTTTACGCCTATCTGGTAGTAGGTATCTATAATGGGCCTATTATACATTCCACATAGCTTTTGTATGAAACGTTTCGTGGCACGGATACGTAAAATTTCGTAAAATCCTTCACGGCTCTTCACAAAATATAATTTAAACAAGTTGCATTGGTCTGTGAAGTTTACCGTTTATTTTTTTATGTCAGTGGGATCATCGTTGATTTTCATTCATAGTTCATATATTGAACTGAACCAGTTTTACCGATTCTTTGCTCTACCCCGCCTGCAACACGAAACACGTTGTATTTGCGCCTAAAACGGTTGATATTTAAATAGGTCTGGGCCGGGCGGAACACTTGTTCGATTTGACAGGTGATAGCAGCCGGTGAAATACCGCCGGCCGGCCGATACCGCGCAGCTGCGGGCGCCCGCGCAGGATCTTGTAACACCCTGGGTACAGTGGGTACCTAAGTGCGGATCTTGTAACACCCTGGGTACAGTGGGTACCTAAGTGCGGCTGTGCCTTGCCTCAGCATAGCCCCAAAACTTGAGACGACTAATGTTATGGAAAAGTAATTTTTGGGACCATAATCTCTTAAACGGATTGGTTAATTTGGGTCGGTTAACCTTAAAATTCTGTATTTTTCCTTTATTACTTTGGTCATCTGGTCTTTTAAATAATTATATACCTATTGCAAATCAATGTTTACCACTTTAAACAATTCTTACGTGGCAGGTTAGCCAAAATATTCTAAGTAAAGGATGACTCACTTTAGACCGGGCCGTGTCCGGGCCGGAGCTTCCGGAGCATCGTTTTCTATGGGAAGTATCACGTGATCGCCTGTCATGTCATAGAAAAGTAAGCTCCAGAAGCTACGGCCCGGACACGGCCCGGTCTAACGTGAGTCATCCTTTAACCATATTATAAAAAAAATTGGACACTATCGATCGACTTTTGATGATGATGATATATTGAATCTTAAAAGTTTTCGAAGCTTTTTTTGGTTTTTTTTTTTACAAAGCATGTCGGGTATCCAAATTTCACCTCGGGCGTGTTTCAACTATGGCCAATGTGAGGTGTTCCAATATTAACAAAAATCATAAAAAATAATCACCAGCTATCTTGAGCTTTACCTACAACAGCGTTAGCTACCTACATGAGAGCGACAGTTCCTAGAATCTAGTATCTTCCATCGAAATCCATAAACAGCCACTGTTTACTACAATTAGAGAGCTAAACGGTAATATTGGGTTGCAACTAAAGTGCATCAAATCGCAGATTAGCTTGCTTTACTGCTATCTCTGACCGCTAGCTGTATCGACGTGGGAGATGTCGCGATAACCCAGCGATGCTGCTTTGTTTCTGTTTGCATAAGTCCAGTAGAGGACTAAAGCAGCGTTGAATTTTATGTAGTATTCCATCTTCAAACGCAAACCTAACCTTCAGCCACCCACAAATTAAAACTTGCCAAGACAAATGCAATTTTGCACATATTTAATTACACAAACGGGTCTACCGCGATATGATTTCATTTATAATATAGTTTTCAGCTGAGTTGCACCAGCTGTGGTCACGGAAAGACTGACAGCTTAAACGTCTGAATTTAAGGTGAAATTATATCGCGGTATACCCGTTTGTGTAATTAAAAATGTGTACAAAACGCGAGAGTTAAAAGTATTATTAAATGCAATTTTGATTTATAAAAATGAACATTCAAAATACAATGGAACGGAAGATCTTTTTATAGGTATTTGCGTGGCTAGAGAAAGGCACGAAAAAAAAACAGGTGACGATTCACTTTGAAAGGGCACTGCTAGCCTAGTTTAATAGGGACAAGCTGAGTGGTAGTTTTGTTCGAGATTTGAACTATGAACGTGATACCACGAGAACGTGCGCAGAGAGGCTACTCTATTGCCTCCCTGTAGTTACTGTGGTCCTACGGAGTTAGTTGCATCGAAATTAGCATTAATATTATGTAAGACAAGCGGGAACAATAAAATTGATAAGACACAAGAAGTTATGTAAATGAATAGGTACGGGATTAATTTTTTCATCGTAAGATAAGTGATAAGATAAGATACCGTAATTATCAGTTACTACACAAAAACGACACAGCCTGTGATCTTATCATTCCAAATTTCAGTAGTAACATGAACTACTTATATTATATATTAAGTATATTGGAATGAAAAATCTCAGCGATGCATTACACAACCCTGCGTCGTTGCGGTGTAATACTTATTAACTATCATAATGTAAATTTTCGTTTTGTTTACTTGTAGCTTTTGCGCTATATTTGCAAGTTATTTAATCTGTACGGCATGGCCGTGCCGTGCGCATGCCCACATCGTAAACGAAGACGGGCAATTAAATACCACACATCTAAGTGTACAGGAATGTCCACAGGAAGAAGTGACAGCGATTGACAACTGTAATAGGCCACGCATTTGAATTGGTACCTACTTTCTCTGTCTAGTCTGGTCATTATTGAAGAACGCTGTGACCGACAGAGGCATCCTCAATTCCTCGCCGAGAAAATCCGATATAAACTATTTCTGTCAATATTCAACCTGCCCAACTTAATGGCTAAGAGATGGGATTTGGTCTTGCTAATAATGTTGGGCACAGGATCCTTTATCCTTTAAGGCTTTTAAATTCCCGCGCAGGAAGAGGAGTTATGTTTAACACGGTATCTGTCTGTGGTACCGCTCCCAAACGAATGAACTAATTCGACTGGGATTTTCAGTAATGATTTATTTGTAGGCTTTCTGCAATGTTCCTAACATAGGTTTGAACTTTCGCTTAACTCTCGTCGCCGAATTCAATTCTGAGAATTCTTGTTTCGACCAGGATCTTTTTATGTTATTACTTAGTGACATACATTGGCTCAAGTTTTAAACATGTAATTTAACAAGGTCTTAAATTATATAACTCTGTGACAGGATCCACTCTGTATTTGATACACCCAATTGAGTAATATATAGCTCATAGTGAAAGCGTCGTCCTACACGCCGAGCTAATCAAGCTCAGCGACGCAATTACCTATGTACTGATTTGAATATTCCGTTCAAAATTTAAATTTGAGATTGTCGTCTGTCGTGAGTCATTCGATGACACGTGAATGAATGACGAAAATTTCATTACGCGTAGGCTTCGTTAAGTAAATCATCCGTAATTGCGTACGTTTTTGGGCTACGTAGTTAGGTACTTTCGTTTTCAGGGCAAAGTATGAAATTGCAAGATATTGAAGTATAATTGCATTATTTATTATACTACGCCATCTCTTAGCATATCTAAATTACCTAAGAACGATGGCGGCGATGCTTTTGTATTAGAAATTAGCAATTAATAGGCATAAAGGTAAACTCACGCTTGAACGGGCCGGGGCCGGGCCGGAGCTTCCGGAGCTTCGTTTTCTATGGAAAGCATCATATGAGCCGTCATAGAAAATGACATGTCGGACGCCTCGGCCCGGCCACGGTCCGGTCTAGCGTGATTCATCCTTTATACGAGAACATTTTAAAGAGATACCGTTCTCTCAACTAACCTCTGCCTGTAAACAGCGCGAAGATATCTAAACGCAGGCTCCAAACAAAATGTCCGTACCTTTTAAGAAGATAAAGGCCTGCTTTTGTAACATAACTGGTTGGACTGGAAGCCAGTCCGCTAAATTAGAGGCACACGCTGCTTTAGGATTTCCCCCTTTCTTGCGTTTCGCCGCCACAATTTGTAACGCAACAGGCTACATTTTCGCAATGTCCCGATTGAATGGACCACTTAGCTTGATAATGTTGAATTTATTATTTTGTTTGCATTTTCTTTGAAAGTTCGCCGTTGAATTGAATCGTCGTTTGCTTATTAGCAAGTGTAACATGTAGCGGCTGGCAAGCGAGCGAAAGGCGAAATTCAATGAACTTATTCAGATTGTGATCTGTCGCTTTTATATTGAATTTGAATGTTAATAGGACCTACAACGATCATAATTCGGCCCATAAGACACCAAAATAACCCTGAGCATAGTGAGGGATGTTTATGAAAATTTTAATTTAATAATTAAAAAAAAAACAAGTGTCTACTACACACATATCCCAAACCAGCCAATGAATTAGCTTAAAAACATTTAATTAAGAGGAAAGGGAACGGCCGCTTCTCCATACAGACCTGTCCCCATTTTCCTCTCTGGATATTAACATTAATGAAAAATAACGCGATTTCATGTATATTAACCATAGCTTTGCCCCCTCGTTTATTTTTATTTAATTTTTAAGTATTATAAGACTAAGGTATTAAGGTATAGGTATCAAGTATTATAAAATTTAAATATGCGATTAAGTCCCGTTGTCCAACTTAATAATGTATGGAATTTGTTTTTCGCTCCTAACTTTTATAATAGGTACTTAAGTCAAACGAAAGGGCATAGCTATGGTGATTAAATACAATAAATTGTGTAGAAATATTTTCCATAAAGTCAATATCCAGGAAGGAAAAAGGGGACTACGTTTGTATGGAAAAGCGGACGTCCACTATCCTCTTAAAATAGGTAAAAATCTAACTACGCAAGGTAGCGTGTGGCAAGCTGTTGGTTTTCGTAAAAAACCGGGCAAGTGCGAGTCGGACTCGCGCACGAAGGGTTCCGTACCATACTAAAAAAAAACGGAAAAAAATGTAAAAAAAAAACGGTCACCCATCCAAGTACTGACCACGCCCGACGTTGCTTAACTTTGGTCAAAAATCACGTTTGTTGTATGGGAGCCCCATTTAAATCTTTATTGTATTCTGTTTTTAGTATTTGTTGTTATAGCGGCAACAGAAATACATCATCTGTGAAAATTTCAACTGTCTAGCTATCACGGTTCGTAAGATACAGCCTGGTGACAGACAGACGGACGGACGGACGGACAAAAAAAAGCGCTGGTGGCCTAGCGGCAAGAGCGTGCGACTTTCAATCCAGAGGTCGCGGGTTCAAACCCCGGCTCGTACCAATGAGTTTTTCGGAACTTATGTACGAAATATCATTTGATATTTGCCAGTCGCTTTTCGGTGAAGGAAAACATCGTGAGGAAACCGGATTAATCCCAATTAGGCCTAGTTTCCCCTCTGGGTTGGAAGGTCAGATGGCAGTCGCTTTCGTAAAAACTAGTGCCTACGTCAAATCATGGGATTAGTTGTCAAGCGGACCCCAGGCTCCCATGAGCCGTGGCAAAATGCCGGGATAACGCGAGGAAGAAGAAGATAATCACTACACCTTATAAAACAAAGTCCCCCGCCGCGTCTGTCTGTTTGTGTGTTTGTATGTTTGTTCGCGATAAACACAAAAACGACTGAACCGATTTTCATGCGGTTTTCATCTATCAATAGAATGATTCTTGAGGAAGGTTTAGGTGTATAATTTGCTAACCCGTGCGAAGCCGGGGCGGGTGAAAGGTAAACTAATATTAAGGTTTAGATTTGACTAACAATTTGGATGCTTTGTTCTGCCACCTGATGCATGATTCACTTAGACCAGTGGTCTCATGTTTCACCTACTAATCGCAATTTCAACATTAACTTATTGCTGCCTTTTACATCCACATCCACCTGAGTCATTTTAACCGTACTGCTTATACGCAATTAAAACATTCATTGTAAGTGTCAGTTCTGGACCTAAGTCATATATTTCAATTTGACACATCGCAGCTATCATGTAAGTGTGTAAAGCATGACTTACGTTTAAATATTAAATGGGTCGCCATATACGGAAACTGCGCTTAGAAGCTACTGCCTTGTGCGTTCCATCGTTGGAGGAGTTATTTTTTATTGTTCTTATTGTATATATGTGTTTGCTATATATAACACTTCATATCAGCGCCTATAGAGTCTATTCGGAAAGAGAAGAGTCGTGAAATGTACAGTCAGCAAAACTGTTAGCTTAGCACCCCTGCATACGTTTTTGTATGCACTAGCTAGAGTAGCTAGCATAGTTTGGTTGACTGTACCTATTGGGCCCCATACATTCCACGACTCTTCTCTTTCCGAACAGACTCTACCTTCGACTACCCCAATCGAGAGTTCAAAAATGATACATATGTCGACTGATGTGGATTTGACTGATCGATCTTACTATATCGACTAAGTAATTTGTGAATCGGCATTCAGCGATTCATTGTAGGCTAAGATCTGGCTCTGGAAAATCCTACATCACGCAGCTGTTTATCGCGGGAGGCCAGAGTGGCAGGTCAGCAAAAGAAAGTAAAATCATTTGAGGCAGAGAAATTAATAAACCTCTGTTCTTTTTCCTCATAAAATCTCTCCTCTCCTCTTCTCCTCTGTTCATTTATAAAATGATATAGCAAACTAACTAGTGGGGCGATGTTCAATAAATTGTAGATATACCTAGTATCTAAGCTAGCCCCTAGCTTAGATACTGTCTATCTGGAGAAATAATATGCTTCCTCTTTACTAATTTATTTTATTCAACTAACGTAAGTAGTATTTTTGAAACAGCTTGGGTATGGTGACCAATTTATCGATTACCTATCGAATCGCCGCCTAAAAAAATACTGCAATAGCACAAGTTGTCAATTAAAAATTGTCTAAATTACATAAATCTAGTCATCGAACATGTAAATTGTGTCGAGATATCTTAGTTACAATGTTTTGCATAAGCCAAAGGCTAACTGCAGAGGCATTTCATCTTGTCAGTCCGTGCGTAGTTGCAAATTCCTTAAAATAAATATGCCCGCAAACTTGCTTTAGATTTCCCTTAGTTTGACGATAGTCATCATCCTGTCAATCAGTCCGTCAGTAACAAGAAATCGTAAACATCGCGGTGCGTGAGTAACGCATGCTGAGGATCAATTTACCCAATTAGAGGCGATTACGTTGATTCTTGTCTCGGGTATGCCATGCCGCTGTTGTGACATCTGCCATATTATGCGCCTGGTTCCGGCACTATATGAGATGTATGGTCTGGGATAAAAATGTCGACTGAGGCCTAACGTGCTGCGTTCTTGCGTGTTAAATAGGAGGATTAATTTTTATTGGCATAGTTAAGGCTCGTATATACTGCGCAAAACATTATAAATATTTTGACATTGGAAATGTCTTTTCGTTCGCTCCAGTATACGGTCCGATTTCACGAAAAAGTGCGATCCCCTTATATCTCGGAAAGTTGTGAAGATATGATATTAAAAAATAGGCTCAAAAGACGCATAATCACGAGAGCTGTAAGGTGCAAAAATAATGATTCGAGAAAGTCAAAAACAAAAAAAGTTATGGTCGAAATAGTGAAAATAAAATTCAATTTTTTCCGAATTTTTGATTTTGGTGCTCGATAATTTGGAAACGAAGAATGATATCAAAAAATTGAGAAAAACGGCTCTGGACAATTTAGTCAGCTACAATTTGAGCCTAAAACAAAGACGATCGGGTTAAGGGTTTGCCCTGTAGCCTAACCTTAAAATAGTCAAAAAGTCAGAACGACATTTTTCACAGGACATTTATGACTTCATGTTTCGCAGAGTTCGTTATCGGTGTTTGTTGTGAATTAATATAATGAGGGAGAGGGAGAGGGAGAGGGAGAGGGAGAGGAGAGGGAGAGGGAGAGGGAGAGAGAGAGGAGAGGGAGAGGGAGAGGGGAGGAGAGGGAGGGGAGAGGGGAGGAGAGGGAGAGGGAGAGGGGAGAGGGAGAGGGAGAGGGAGAGGGAGAGGGAGAGAGAGAGGGAGAGGGAGAGGGAGAGGGAGAGGGAGAGGAGAGGGAGAGGGAGAGGGAGAGGGAGAGGGAGAGGGAGAGGGAGAGAGGAGAGGGAGAGGGAGAGGGAGAGGGAGAGGGAGAGGGAGAGGGAGAGGGAGAGGGAGAGGGAGAGGGAGGAGGGGAGAGTGAGAGGGGGAGAGGGAGAGAGGGAGAGGGAGAGGGAGAGGGAGAGGGAGAGGGAGAGGGGAGAGGGAGAGGGAGAGGGAGAGGGAGAGGGAGAGGGAGAGAGGGAGAGGGAGAGGGAGAGGGAGAGGGAGAGGGAGAGGGAGAGGGAGAGGGAGAGGGAGAGGGAGAGAGGGAGAGGGAGAGGGAGAGGGAGAGGGAGAGGGAGAGGGGAGAGGGAGAGGGAGAGGGAGAGGGAGAGGGAGAGAGGGAGAGGGAGAGGGAGAGGGAGAGGGAGAGGGGAGAGGGAGAGGGGAGAGGGAGAGGGAGAGGGAGAGGGAGAGGGAGAGGGAGAGGGAGAGGGAGAGGGAGAGGAGAGGGAGAGGGAGAGGGAGAGGGAGAGAGGGAGAGGGAGAGGGAGAGGGAGAGGGAGAGGGAGAGGGAGAGGGAGAGGGAGAGGGAGAGGGAGAGGGAGAGGGAGAGGGAGAGGGAGAGGGAGGAGGGGAGAGGGTGAGGGAGAGGGAGAGGGAGAGGGAGGGAGAGGGAGAGGGAGAGGGAGAGGGAGAGGGAGAGAGAGGGAGAGGAGGGAGAGGGAGAGGGAGAGGGAGAGAGGGAGAGGGAGAGGGAGAGGGAGAGGGAGAGGGAGAGGGAGAGGGAGAGGGAGAGGGAGAGGGAGAGGGAGAGGGAGAGGGAGAGGGGAGAGGGAGAGGGAGAGGGAGAGGAGAGGAGGGAGAGGGAGAGGGAGAGGGAGAGGGAGAGGGAGAGGGAGAGGGAGAGGGAGAGGGGTTCAGGTTTGTTGCAACATAGGCACACGCTGTTTTGTACACCCGATTCGTCATGATGAGCACATGGTAGAGCATTACCCAAGATAGCTGATGCTGAACCCTGGTAGTACCTATTGTAACTCAGGTTTGGTGCAACATAGACAAACGCTGTTATGGTCATCTCTCGTCGCGTCAAACTGCTGTCAAGAAAATTTCATATCTTGCAGCAAATGGGCCGCTGCCGATCACCACTTCTCGAGTTGACTACGGATTTGCCGTGTAATAATTTTCTTGTACTTTGAACATTAATATATCCTGCTTATTAATCGAAAAATGAAATATGTACCTATACTTATGCGCCACGGCGACAATTATTCAAACTTGCGGGTTCAGCACTGTTCTATTTTTATCGACTATCACTATGCGCGTCCCTTTCGCACTTACATACTTGTTAGAACGTGACAGGCATGGTGACAAGGGATAAAAACGCGACCGTGTTAAGCCGCTTGGATACGCGTGTGGAAATTTTGCAATTTGTTTGTTCACATGCGTTATGTCCAGGATACTTGTGTTAGTCTAAGTCTAAGAATATAGTTATTTACGATACAAGTGCGGAAAAGAGGAAATTCGAAACGAGTGGCGATAAATTAAAACACGACCGAAGGGAGTGTTTTAAATCGACACGAGTTGCGAATTACCTATTCGCACGTGTATCGTACAACGTTTTACAGTTGGCCCTTTAAACTTTTGACATCGCACGAAAACACACTAGTGCTATTTTACGCACTAGTGCGGGAAAATAGGACCATATGTACTGTAAAAATAATTATCATTCAACGTTGTAGTTTTATTTTGTAACTTTTTCCTTATGCAGACTTTCTCGTCGCTCAGCGACAATATTTTTTCGAATTCCGTAGATTCATTTCCAATGTGCTCGATAGTCGTGTGAGGCACGAAATCTGTGATTTTTTTTTTTAAAGAACAAAAGCAAGGCTCACCTGTATTCATAAGAGGTTCTTCTTCTTCAATTTAAGAGGTATCCTCTTGTCGGTGGAGTATTTTCCATTTCACCCTCTCGTATGCCATATGATAAGAGGTTATGTTAATTTTTTGGATATGAAAAATTACACTCTTTTCACATTCGTTACAGTTGTATGTACCTATTATTAAACACGAAATTAATAAAAAATAAATCAATTACCTATTGTACTTACCTTCAATAAATGTTGGTGGTGCTATTGAGTGCTATACTTAACTGTTTAAGATGTCAACCCATACTTTTATATGAATTATTTTTTATAATTAAATTAAAAATAATTGCGATAAACCGCCTCAAGTATAATCATTTCATACACCTGTATGCACAGACAATTATGAGCATTTATTGCAGTGTTATTAACTCGGATTGCTAACATGATAACATACGCGTGGCTTCCGCTAGCATACCACCTGATTTGTCACCGACTTCAAGCAATTTAGTGAGGTATGTGCCTCTGGAATCAGCGCCGTAAAGGATGACCGAGTGACAAGTCTTCCAGCTCAGTGATGCAAGCCTCTTCGCAGAATGCGATCCGAGAGCTGAGAATCTTACACTAAAAAATAGTAGTGCCATCGATTTCTTACGACTTAACTTCTAATTGCAACGCCGGCCATATATAGAGAAGATGTCGTTGATCAAGCCGCGCGAATATAGCTTTTAATTGCAGCGTAATTGAACATTTGACTAAACTAATTGATATTCGCATCTCTACGCGTACTAACTCGATTAAACACTTTTTGAATCGAAAATATGTGACCGGCGGTATCCGTTACGAATAACTTTGGCTCGATTCCGATTAGTGTGGGGATTTTGTAATGCATCCATCAGTAGTCGAAAAGGAAAAGTAGCCGGTGAACGAGATGAAGGCTGTAATCATAAAAGTCACTCATGATGGCGTGATCCTGTGAGAACTTAATTGGGATTATAAATTAATTAGCCTCTTAATTAGACCTTATTAGTACTTAGAGCAAAGATTGAGGGGCAATCTTGTATCTACACGTAAAATAGTAAAAAGCAAGATTAAAACTATACCTATCGCGAAATGAAAACACGTTAAATTTCACCTACAGTTTGTAAGCCTATATTTTTACATACCGGCATTAACATCAAGACATTTTTTAAGTGCGTTAGATACATTCAAACCTTTACGTTGGTTGGTTGCATTGAGTGCTATACCTAACTGTTTAATCAATTGAATTCAAATCTGAATACCTAAATGTGAACTCTCTATGGAAAGGATAAAGGTACTAGCGCCATGACATAACCCCTCAGGTGCACTCGTAGCACACGGAAACATTATATAAATTACTTGCAAATGTTATGTTGCAACCAGCATTCGTAGCAAGGTTAATAACTTTATTCCTTTAATTGGTCTTGCTAATGACGATGCTTTAACAAACGTCTGCGTTATTTTTATTACTTACATGCTTAGTTACGGTACTTAGTACTTAACTAAACAACATAATAATTTCGTAATAAGAATATTATAACAGAGTATTTAGTTGCTGTTTACGCTAAATCCAGTAAGCAGGTAAGTTTTCAATTCTTGTTTTGTCCCTGAATTGTATCTACCTGCCTGTCAATCATTATTGTTTGTCTTGAGAGAATTAAAATTTAATTTTCGCTTAAGATTTATTAATTTTATCCGAGGTCAGGTTTACTCTCTCTACATAAGATCCTTAAGATCTTTTCGAGGTCTTGTTAAACTCGAGTCCTTACTTGCCGGATATTTCTTTAGCTTGATGTTTTTAATTGTTTTCAATTCTCACTCAATATTTTACTAATAATTATATTTACTACGTATGAATTACAAATTCAATACGGCTAATTGTGTGTATCTATAAGTATTGATTTTGTTGCACGTTCAATTAATACAAAATCAGATCTTAAATAAATTGATGAAATGTAATATTTTATTTTAAAAATGGGGGAGATAGCGCTGCTCTCAACGTTCAAAATTGACACTAAAATGCTCATAAATGATTGAATATAAACTGTGCTTTCTTCGATTATTAGAACAAAGCAAACCAAATTAAAGCTTATAAACATAACCCCCATATTTACGATATAACATTAAAATCACATTCTAATTGGACTCCATTAAATGAGTTCTATTCGACCGGCTATTGCAGCTAACAAGTGGTGCACCGCGCGGCCGGGTATTATTGTATAACAAACAAAATAAATAATCTAAACAGATTGTATACAATGACAATATCGTAACAACCGCGCGTGCGCCCGCGCCGTTGCGCCACGGCCGCGCCCAGCCAGTGCGGTGCGTGATCTAGACCACTATCGACAACTATCGATATCACTTCCGCGTCAACATATCGATGAGTCGATTCGATACGGTAACAATTATGATTGCGCATTTTAATTGCCTGTTACGAGTGGTCTGAGTAGGGCATTTCAAAATTGACGTAAAAAAATATTTAAATTTCTAAATGTTCTTAAAACATTAGCTTTTTAGACACTTAAGAGGTCACATTCATCAAAGTTAATGTTTAATTTAACGTAATTCTAGGCATGTTAATGTGTCTACAGACAGTTTCTTAATTACGTTGTTTACTTTGTATAACCTACGCACATAATCCACTTTCCGCTACTTGACTAGATATGTACTAATAAACAAACTTTTCATATTAGGTTTTTTTATAAAATTTCCACAATGCCTACTCTATAATATATAGCTATAGCTTCTTTCGACAATAGCTTATAAATACTAACTTGTCATCATATTATCAAAACGAACTACTTTATAAAAATGTAAGTGTAGTGTGCTAAGCTAATACCTAGCTGTAAGTCTGTACCTATAATAATTATTTTATTGGATTCAGTTAGTTGGAGTTTTAAGTGGAGTCGGAGTTAAGGATACTTGTCATTTAATTAGGTCGTTAACTATTTGTTTTTGTTAACTATTTGTTTTTGGGCAAATTTGCATATCCACTTTATTAAATTTACCCAAAATTATAAATCAAATAAGAAAAAATCAAACAAGAATTCAAAAGTTACTATTGGACAGGCGCATCACTAGAGGGTCCAGCAACATCACAATCACATGCCCGCATTCATTGCATTAGCGAGGCACGAGCTACCAGCTGCTGATATGAGATATATATTATTTAAATAAAGTTTTGCCAAGACGGAATCACAACCTGACTTGCGTTTTAGTAAACTAACATCGGTCAGCATGTTACTGGTAAGTAAGTGTAGGTAACAATCAATTGAACTGTTCTATAGACTAATATTTTGGTGGTAGAAGCCAAATTATCCATGCAACTACGTATTGATTACATCTCTGTTAACAATGTTAATCATGTATCCACAGGGCATAAAATTGTTAAATAAAACAATTATAGACTAGCCTAATAATAGTTTTATTTTATCTTAGGTACCTACATAAAACTTTACGTGTTTTTTTTTTCATTTCCTGATCAGAATTAAAAAGGAATTAGAATGATAAACAAATTAGGTAGGTATTCGTAATTTTGTGTCAAATAGTAGTAGTAGTACAGGTCTATAGGTTTAGGCTAGTCTATAATTTTATACTTATACATACTTACTAAAAAGGCAATCAAAATTATTTGCTAATTATTTTTACCACTTACAGACAATACTAAATAATAAATAAAATATCAGATTGTTGTAGGTATACATAATAATAACCAAAAAGGAACTATTGTTTCGAAGATCGGCCGATACGTGTTCACGTTCAGTACCACGATATAATCTCTGAACCACGATCGATCAAGCACTGTCAAAAGTATTTAGCCAAGCAAGCTTTAAATAGCTGAATTAGTAATGTTTGTTTGTTTTGAGTGCGTAATAAAGTAATATTAAGGCGTTAACGTCCGGCAGCGTACCGTGACGCGTTTTTTAATAAAATTGTGAATTCATCCGGAAAAACAATGAAGAAAATGCTCATGTTCATTCGTCATTGCAATGTTCGTAGTACCTAATTATTTCATAAATCGAATAAAATTATAAAAAAGGGAGTTCAAAGGCCAAAATTACTGTGACAACATGAAATATTGGTGCACCACAGAATATTATGGTTTATGGTAGAGCTACTTCCTTCGACTCGGTGGGGGCGCTGCCATGCCCCAGACATAATAGTTGCCTCGAATGTATTATTTTGCGAACACTTTTTTTTATTTTGTTTCAACCCGGAGACAACCTGCCAGTTTCAAGAAAATTTCATCAATAGGTGTGATTGTACGCAAATTTAGCACATTGAAAGTTTTATTTTGTTTTCCGCACATTCACCGTACGTTAAATAAACTCGTTACCTTTATCTTATACTATCCGTCATTAAATTTACTTAATATCATTATGTCATGTTTATAAGTGATTTTTCAAGGACCGTCTTTATGGACATCCGCAATACACGTCACATGCTGGTCACTAATTAAAACGGATGTGGCTTGTAAAATTATCATTCCTGATTTATCAAGTAGGTGTAGGCCCGAGACACTATCGGTAATTGATTATTCACTTTAGTCACTTTACTATTCATTTGCTTGTCGGTACATACCTTATAACGATAATCTAATACGAATAAACCATCCCGTTCTTTGGTAGGTGCTAGGTGTAATAAGTATATTGTCTGATTTGAATAAAATGGGACTATTGTCAATACTAGAATTTGGTCCTTCTTTATATGATCGTATCTTAAGGATATGTAATGTATATACTATGTATATTGTACATAGATAATATATCTAGTCACTAAGTACCTTGTTCTGCATTAGCAGCACAAGCAACTTTTTTTTCTGTTACAGGCATACGGGCTTTTGCAATAAAGTCTTATAGGACTACTATTAATAAAATTTATGAGCTTTCAATTCATATTAATGAGCTTGTATTTCGTAATTATTTTTCTAAATTAATGTTCATAAAATATACCCTGTCCTTGGATACGTTAAGACCTTAAATCCACGTGTAGCATTACGTACAATAATTTTAATACTTACTCGTAAGTACCGTAAAACGGGGTCAACAGAAATCGCGGGGTTAATAGATAAATTTTCTCCTTTTTCTTTC
Source organism: Cydia splendana (assembly GCF_910591565.1). Classification (NCBI taxonomy): domain Eukaryota; kingdom Metazoa; phylum Arthropoda; class Insecta; order Lepidoptera; family Tortricidae; genus Cydia; species Cydia splendana. Next base: position 11,733,469 of record NC_085974.1, read on the forward strand.
AAGTTGTTATATTTAAAAACGTACATCTCTAAAATAATATAATTTGTAATACGTATACAAAATAGTAGACTATTTGTTTTCTACATTAATACCAAAAGAAATTAATCAAACTGCCTAAAAGTTTGATTTTTTTGACTCTAAACTAAAGTAAGGCCTCACCAAGGCAAGAAATGAAGCCTGTCTGAACTTTGTTCTAGCGGTTAGCGGTAAACGTAGTTACAATTACAAACACAGTTACAAACGTAGTTAAAAATAACCTGGTAATATAGTATCTGTAGTACCTAAATAATAAATAATATCACCAATTTTCTCTATAATGAAGCATTTTTTTGCAAAAAGCTATCAACAAGTGTTTTATGTTTCTTTTTGTACAATAAAGTATTTTACTACTACTACTACTACAAGCAATTTTACGTCAAAAAGGGGTCAGTGGACACGCATAAGGGGTGAATAGTTACGTCATAGGGGGTGATGAAATACCACAAAGGGGTGAAAAAATACGCCTTGGGGGTTAAAAGACACAAAATTATTTTAAACACAAAATCGTGTCTTTTCACCCCGTTTTACGGTACATAATAGACGTACGTATTTCTGTTCAGAGGACCTAGCCAAGATGGCGTTTGTTTACGCCGTAGCGAGCTATCACTCTTCAATATAAGTGCGACATACGGGCCGATTCTAACTTTAAGATACGTCAATTAATAGATCTAGAAACGATATGGATTAGATATGTCAGTGTCAAATGTGACGTTTCTTCAAGCAAATACGTCACTTTTGACACTGACACATCTAATCCATATCGTTTCCAGATCTATTAATTGACGTATCTTAAAGTTAGAATCGGGCCGATAGAGGCATTATTAGCGGTTCGTTTGCTACGGCGCAAACGATTGGCATCTTCACTAGGCCCACAATACAGTTAAATATTGACATAGTACCTAAATAAAACACATTTCACATTGTATTAGTCTGTCTTTACTGTAATAACTTTTAATATTGTGCAGCTTACATTACAAGATAATGTATGAAACGTCCATATTGGGAAATTATTCTGGTAATTATTTTTTAATTTGGGGCCAGCAAAAAATAGGGCGTTTTTCCCGCGCAACGCGTCGAACGGGTAGCTGGACGCACTCTTAACGACACCAAAGTAGAATCAATTTCCTGGCATTTTGTCACATTAGTGCTGCGATACCGAAATGCTCTGCGTTCCCGTTCTCAAGACTTCAATTGAAAAACACACGCCGGCGAAAAGTTAATGAAGTTCTTAACGACGACAGACGGACGGAAGGGAGATTTATTGCCCCACTAATGGCTGGTGGTTGGACCGAAAAAATAAGCGAAGCAACCTGTCCAAATTGTATTTAATTGCACGACCCGTGTACTCGAGTCACGTACAAAATGTACACACATGCACTACGTGGTTACTACTAAACCTTCTCCCGTTCAAATAGAGCCTTCAATCCTGTGGCAACATATACTCAACAACACAATACTCGATGTATTATACTGCTCCACAAGTATAAGAATCAGAGTGGATAAGTAGTGCAGACGACTGCATTCTACTGCCAAACATAATTTACGATCATTTATTAATAAGTACCTACCTACATTTATTTTGTGTTTTTTTTTGTCTCAAATAAATCCAGGACAATAATGAAATTAAACATTGTTAAATTGGGCTAATTATGTTGCTATAAAATAAATGCTTCTCATTTATATGATCTTTCCATTATTTCAATATATAATTATCATATTTAAATGGAACACATCGACGTATTCACTCTTGATCTGACGGACCATATCATAGACTTACGGCGCGATTCGGAAAATGATTAAGAGATTCACTAGATATGAAATAGTAAAGATATGTGACGTTCCACGGCAAAAGGTACCATTGCCCCGGCTGAATATTGGAGCGGCGTTAATAATAGCGTAACCGCCAGCCGGCATAAGGTACCTTTTTCCGTGGAACGTCACATATCTTTACTATTTCATATCTAGTGAATCACTAATTCATTTCCCGAATCGCGCCGTTAATCATTTCACTAAATAAATGGGGATCTATATCTGAATCCCTAAAGTCTTTTCTCCTATTTTTGTATTCCCTAATATTGTTTGTCATAATGATCAGTTGTCCTAACACTCGTAAACCCTAATTTTGGTTTCCCTATTATCGAATGGCCGATTTTTTTTGTCCTAATATGTTTTTTCCTAATGGCATTTTCCATATTGAGTATTTATCCTAATGTTATGTAGCATAATTCTTTTTTCGCCTAATTATTGTTAGGCCTAAAAATTATATATCCTAACCATCATGTTACCTACTTTTACTTAGCCTATCGTTGCTTGACCTAACACTCGTATGCCCTAATTTTGATTTCCCTATTTCGTTTCGTTTTTACAATGGTCGCAGTTCTAACCTAACCTAACCCACTTTTGTGGCAGCAGTTCGTTTTTGTGAGGATCACAGTTCTAACCTAACCTAACCCACTTTCGTGGCAGCAGTTCGTTTTTGCGAGGATTACAGTTCTAACCTAACCTAACCCACTTTTGTGGCAACAGTTCGTTTTTACAAGGATCGCAGTTCTAACCTAACCTAACCCACTTTTGTGGCAGCAGTTCGTTTTTGCATGGATCGTATTTCTAACCTAACCTAGTTTTAACAGCAGTTCGTTTTTACAATGGTCGCAGTTCTAACCTAACCTAACCCACTTTTAGAATAGAATAGAATAGAATAGTTTTTTATTCGTAAACACACAGACAACAGACATACATTGAAAAAACATAGTGAAAAATAAAGTGTCACGAAATGGTCCCATCTCAGCATGTTGCTGGCGACTTCCAGCGCTGATCTTCCGATTAGACCATCAAGTGAGAAATAATCACGGAAGGTAACAGACAAAAAATAAGTAAAGAAACATAAAATAAACCGAAAAATAGATTACACACATTTTACACAGCTAATACAGCTAATACAATATTGTGGCACCAGTTCGTTTTTGCGAGGGTCACAGTTCTAACCTAACCTAATCCACTTTTGTGGCAACAGTTCGTTACCATTCATTGTGGAAGGTAATTGTTATGATAATTGATCAATAGGAAAAGTAACTGTTATGACAATTGATAATTAGGGCAATAGCCATTAGGTCAAAACAGTTAGAGCATATTATTTTATGCCAAACATTGTTAGGGATTTCGAAGAATATGGTAAAAAACATTAGGTATCTTGATAGTTATGGTACAAATGCTTAGGACAAATGAGTCTTAGGCTAACCATTACATTATGGAAAATAATCGTTATGACAATTGATCGTTAGGGCATGTGCCCATTAGGACAAACCAGTTAGGGCAAGTGACTTTAGGACAAACGTTGTTAGGGATTCAGAATGACACCCAATAAATGGTTAGCCACATCACGAATAAAAAGTCAAACCTAATCTAACCATATCATGAAGTGATCAATTCGAAACTGGCAATCGAAAAATATCAAATTCTATGATCTGGCCACCACATACTCGTATACCTACGTTATCTAATCGTGGTAATTTTAAAGCCCTTTAGTTTACCCTTTAATATTAGACTAATCAAAGCGGATTCTTTTATTTTCAAATTGTTAGCACAAAAGCCAATTTACAAAACGCGGATGCTGACTACATGCCCTAACAGCACGACAGCGCGAAGAGCCCAACCCCACGCACGTTCTATGAAAGGGCCTAATTTAGCAACGCTACTCGTATGACATTTGCCTGCGACTAATAGGACACATTTCGCGGGTGTACGCGATTGTGCAAGCTGCGGCGCCTAGTGTAGAGGACGGACAATGGCCGCGGTGTCAACTTGGTTCAGGCTAGGATTTTATGGGGTAAGATTGTAATTGTATGTGAAAAAAATATTTACGAATGGTTTATCATAAATTTTTGCAATCCCTCCGTAGCGTAGTAGAACAATTCGCAAATTTATGATAATCACAAGATTCTTGTTCAAAGTTCAAATATTCTTATTCATGTAGCAACCAGCACTTATGAATAGTAGGTATTATAAGTACATATCTTGCATACTTGGCGAGTGCCATATTTCAATATAGTGCGTATTAGCTTCAGAATCAGAGTAAATTTTCTCCAGGATGATACACAAGACGGCGGTAATTCCCGCGGGATCGCCAAACATCAAAATGGCGTTGACATGAAAAAAGGACCTTTAGAACATAGCACATATTTGGACTGTTCTAGAGATTTCAAGCTTTGTCCTAGTCCGGTTGTGCTACAACTACTATCCTATGCATTGAATGGGTAAGGCAAGAGACATCTTAGAAATTCAAAGGTACCTAATAGAACGTACAGTCAGCAGAGGGCAGCTAAGCGAGAGGAGTTCAAAATGACCTGCAGACACACCTGCTACGTTGTAGCGAATTAGAAGTTCATTTTGTAAACCTGGGCCGCTTAGCAACTTATGCTGACTATACGCACTGCAGGTCGCATTCTGAACGTTATATAAGTTACCTTATTGCGGATATTTGCAGGCGTCGTAACAATATGTTTATACCGAAGAGCTATGATTACATTTTAAATATCATAAATAGTATCATTAACATGTAAGCCCAGCTTTTCCGATCGAGTGGGCAGCGCGCCGACTTATGTCGCGATAGTGTCGCGAGATTCCCGTGGAGCAAGGACCTTATTCAGACCGTTTCATTTCTGCATGTATATCTACCAGTATGTCTACCTTTATACGTTTTAACCGTAACGAATAATAATACTTAATCTAGATAGCCTAACTATATACGTCCCACTGCTGTTGCTCGCGATGTTTTGCTTCACCGAAAAGCTAGCAGTTCAGCTGAAGCCAATATAATTCGAATTAAGACACGTAATTCTAAAACAAAGCGTGCTACATTATCAAGATAAACTGTTCTGTAACATTATCCGAGCGCCAATTTAATTAGGATGAATATCGAACCTAGTTCTTTGTCCTAGACAATGAGGCGTGTCTCGTTCGATCGCCCACTTATCCCGCCATTAATGCCATTATAGGCTATGAGTTAACATAGCCTATCAAAAGCCAGTGAGTCGAACGTTTAATCTTACCGGTCTAATTGTAGACTATTGGTCCTTGATGAATAGTCATTTTATAGAAAATAATGAATGGCGCCTTTATTCCTAGTTTGCCTCAATTTCGCTCGATAAACGATTGGAACGAGGCACTAGGATACCGGCGCGCGCGCCGGCCGCTCGATAATGAGCTGTAATTGCCTTATCGACGCCCTTGCCGCGTCCTTGCTTTCACTGATAACGCCGGCCTTATACATATAACCGATTAAGATCATCAGTTAAATGTCAATATTCTGACCCTTTTGCACCAGTTTTTGACAGGTTAGGAGAAATCGATCAAACTGGTAGATTAAGTTCAGGGACTGAGATTTCTTGGAATTGTTACTTAATTTTCACAAAAAATGTAATTACGAAGTACCTACCATTTACGCTCGGCTTATGCTCCACATATTGATAATTACCAAACTTGTCTTTATTGCATTACCACATTGGCCCTTGCTGTGATATATGTACAAGTATCTTCCAATACCTAGTAAAGTCAATTTGAAATCCAAATTATTATAAAAATAAATAAGATTGTAAAAAAAAAAGAAAAAAATAATATCTCGGCATTTTTGTACCGGAATATAAAGGAAGGACGAGACCTGCAGTAAGGTAAACGTACTAGTGCTCGACATGCTAATGTCCAATGCCCAATAGATGACACCTTGCTGTCACCTCTATTGACAACGACTTAAGTTTCAAGATGACATGTACTGGGACCGCGTCGAGCACCAGTACGTTTACTTTATGCACTCGACAGAGACGAATCTCTGGACAGAAGGAATCCTTTGCCCAGCAGTGGTATACAACGTCAAGTTATATACCAGAAAGTAATAGTAATAATTCAAAGGCATCTCTACGTTGTACTGTTTTATTTTTCAATGAGATACAATAATCACGTTCTGCGTGTAAACGAACTTGAAATTAAATAATTTAGGTACAAGTGTCTTAGAAGATAGATAATAATTAGGTATTGTTTGTGACGCTAAAACCTTAAAATATAACTAGTGCATCGAAGTGATATGATTATAGTACTAAAATAGTACTATTGAATACAAACAACTATCTACTTTAAGTATAAGTATTTCATTGCTTTTAGAAATGCAAGTGATAATTGCATTTTAAGATGCGATAAGCATCAAAAACTCTAATTTACTATGTACCTAAACAATTTTACATTTTATATCTATCTACAAATTCAGTAGATGTGATAGTACCTCACAGTATATTTACTTTAACTAGCATTTGAACTCACACTAGAAGACAATTCATAGACGTATTTCTAGATAAATTTCAAGAAGAACTTATATTGTGGAGAAAATAAATCATCATCAGATAATTATTCAGAAATATAGGACAACAAGTACATACAAAATAAATATACTGCGGGTGAAGTTCATTTGTGAATAACTTGAATGACTCTTAATTAAATAGTAGTGGCTGATTTAAAAGCTAACAATTATTTTAAAAGTTCTATAACTCTATATTTTGCAGGAAATCATTACAAGAGCGTAATATCTGGACTGCCTATGGTCCACCGTGTGATCTGCCTTCAACCTTTTATGTACAATAACGGTGTAAATAACAATTTAACAAAATATTTTAAGGGATCTGCAATTCACGTATCTACTTAATAATATAACAATAATCTATGCATCATTTTATAGTGCCAATTTTTATATTAAGTTATCTATCCCTTTCTATAAACCGATTAGTAAACAATTTCGTCTATAATTACAAATGCTTTGGTAGGTTCTTGACTAAACGAGAAATACGATGCGACTCTGACCGAATAATTTCATCCTCTTTAGTTAATAATTACAAAATGATATCACTAGAAAAGTAATTAAACTTATGAGCGACGTGCAAACGAATACATCAAATAAAGTCATATATATTTTTACACATTAACTTATACTTTACACATTATCAACAAACTACGTTCATAATAATATGCATATACTTAATCTATAAATCGGCTGTGGAAAAATATATACAGTTCATAAAGTACACTATTTAATTCAATCTTAAATCACAAGATTAAACTAGGAACAATTATTTTAGCGCGTAAAACGATTTAACTCTATGATAAAGAGAAGAACTCGAACGCTCTCACTGGCTAAGTATGTTGTCATGATAATAAGTATTTAAATAACTACTCGAACGATATAAGTTTTCTAGTAAGTTGACGCAAAAGAAGAAATGGAATTTAACATTTTGACATACACTGTGTAGCTTTTAATAAGTAACAAAATAGATAAAACATCTTCTTTTTTCGATTACAAACAAGCATAAAATAGAAACTACTTCAAAATTATTAAAATTACATGCGGATGAGTTCCAGGCATCATTACGAGAATTGTCTTAAAATGAATTACTAATACAGCTTTTTGTCGTTTTCAGTGGTCTATAGAGAGACGTCAATAGCTACGTAGTCGAACACCCGCTCGTCCCGAGCCTCGCCTTTGAGCTCGACTCGAACAGGCGGCATACAAGCAGTTCTCGAGGCTATTCGAACGGCTGCGGCCACAGCGGCGGCGGAGGCGGTAGCGGGTATGCCGGTGGCTATGTGGAAATAGCGAGCACGGAAGGGCGGTGCGGCGCGTGCGGCGCGTGAGGGGATGAAGCAGGCGGCGAGCGCGCTCCCGGCGAGCATGTCACCTTGCCCATGAACGATCGGATGTCATCGAAGTACGCATCCTCGCGTTCCGTATCTGCAGAGCTCGGGGAGTCTCCGCCCTCGGCTTCATGTTTCTTCAGGTGTCGGTCCAAATTCGTTTGCTGTCCGAAACACCTATCGCACAGTGGACATCTGAACGGTCTCTCTTTGTTGTGTATGTTCCTCACATGTCGCTGTAGGTTAGATGAAATTGAGAAAGAACGCTCGCAGTACTTACATTTGTATGGCTGCTCCCCAGTGTGGGTACGAAGGTGGCGCGTCAGATTCGCGCTGCGTGGAAATACCTTCCCGCAAAACTTGCAAGCGTAGCGATCGCGAAGCTTCCCTGACCCGGCGCTGAGTTCACGAAATTTTGCATACGCGCTCTGTTGCCTATCGGGGCCATCCGTACCAAGGAGTGGGGATAAAAAATTAAACGGGGTCGGAACGTAGGGTGAAGAATTCAGAATCGAGTCGGATGCTGAATGGAAGGACGGAAATCTGGGGCGATACATGGCGTCTATGAGGCTGTTGTTGTGCTGTGGGTGCACGGGCATCGGAAATGCTAGTGGCGGCGATACCAGCTGCGGGGGCGTATCTTCGCGTTTGGGCTCTACTCCCTCCACATCGATATCTGCGGTGTCGTTTTCGGGAGTTTTGCTATCGCGCTCCATTGGACTTTCGGGAGGAGAATATGATTTGACAGATGAGTTACGAAAGGAACGATCATCCATATCGGCTTCGGAGTCTTTGTCGCTTTGCTTCCGGGAAACTGACAAATCCAGAGGCTGGTCGCCGTCGTCTTTCTTCACTTCTACTTCCGAATCAGAGTATTCTGAATTCTTTTCATCATCATTTGTATCATTTTTAGACAAGTCTGTTGGAAACGGAGAGCGAGACTTGTTTCCTTGAATGGTGTTGTTATTGAGCTTCAGTGAAAAATTGAATGGTGATTTCCGATGTTTCATGTCATCTCTAGCAAAATTGAATGGATTCATAGGCGTTGACATGCTCAACACAGGTGACGGGCGTTGTTGGGTTGGGCCTTCCTCGACTGAAGGAGGCGATTGTTTTACAGTTAATCCATGCGCTTTATTCGGCGTAGTTCGATCACCTGTATCGCTTTCGCGCTTAATGGATTCATAGTCCAAATCCTTATTCTTCTTCATTATATCATCAAGTGAATTTGAGCTATCCACACTTTTGACAGACATGCTTCGACCTTCTTGGTGCTTCGACAATAAACCAGCGTTTGTTAGGGCAAAGTCATGTTCCATGGCAAGTCTTGCGCCTTGAACATTGAAGAGCAGTGGGTTTAAGAACTCTGGAGGGCATGCAGCGGCGGCTGCCGCAGAGAATAGCCCAGGATACTGGGCAAAGGTGTTATATGGAAGCGGTAAAGTCGGTCCCCTGTACATAGGGAACGGATTAGGATTGCCAGTCGTATTCATTCCGATATTGGGGAGGGATGGCATTTGGGGCAGTCCTTGCGGCATTTGTCCTCTCATTCCAACGTTGGCGGCGCTGGCAGTGTCACAGAATCTCTTGTGTTTAGTAAGAGAAGCGTACGAGTTGAAGGAGTTGCCACATTTCCCGCACTCGACTAGGGCCCTGCAGGCGACGTGCATCCGCTTGTGTCTGCACAAGTTGGAAAACTGTGTGTACGACTGAAACAAAACATAAATAATTGTTATAAATAAGTTTTAACGTTTAAGTGTTACGTTTGAATTAACTATATTGGTTGCATATTTTATTGCTTAATGAGAGGAAAACAGATTTATTTGATTTGTCCGGAAAAATTACGATCCTTTCGTGATATAAATAATTTCTGAGTGCCTTAGTCTCAATAAAATGGCTATTATTGTGGATAATAAAATAATAATTTGTAATGTACAGGCGTAATTAGGACTATTAATTTTAATGTAAGTTATTAAGGCCCACTTGCACCATTCTACTAACCCGGGGTAACCGGTTAAACCTGGAGTTACCATGGTTACCAGTACAATTTGACATTTGGTTATTGGGTTTAACCGCTTAACCCCAGGTTAGTGGGATGGTGCAAGTGGGCCTAAGTTTTTTATCTCCATGATGGTCCAGATAAAAGATCCGTTAAAAAGGTAAAGACATAAATGTAATTTATAGTCTCATCCTTTTTTTCGAGATGATATTCCAGCGTAAGAAAAGGAAATAGCGCAATATATTGATATAGTTGGGGACCGGCATAGCTTAAATACATTAATAAATTTAGAAATGTATCCAGAGCCGCTTTGCATTCACTGGAATTATTCCATAAGCATATTTTGACTGTCGGTAGCCAGTAGTAATGATTCGAGTAAAGGTGACAGTCCATTTCCAACGACAGCTGCACTACTGTTGCGACGTTACTGTCATTAATTTTACCAGATTTTACTATGGAAATAGAATAGAATAGTTTATTTGTGTAAAAAAGGGTATAAATTGATGTTACATAATATTGTTTCCAATCCTTAATTTACCATAATACATGGCGTACAAATATTCTTAAATTACTATCTAATATTAAACTTCCATTAAAATTACACATTGAAAAATAATAAAAATACAATTAATAATAATTAATAATAAAATCATAGATTGTCAATATCATTTAAGATTACAATTTGTCTTATATAAAAATATACAATCATTATAAAACATAATCAATGTACACATCAATAATATAGCTTATAATTTACATAATGTCAAAAACTCATCAATTGAATAATAACAACTCTCTATCAAATGATCAAACAAGTGCTTTTTGAATAATTTAATTGGAAGGGCCTTAAAATCGTCAGTAAAAGTGTTAAATAATTGTATTGCCATGTAATGCACGTTTTTTCTGCTTAGTGAAAGGTTTGTCCTGGGTATGCACAGATTACATCGATGTGTACCTCTTTGAGACCTCATGGTGATAGTTTTAAAACATGTGGGGTGCTTTTTGACAAATGTACATATTTCAAAGATGTACATTGCAGGTAATGTCAATATTTTATTGTGCCTAAATAACGGTCTGCAGTGATCTAATTGCCAAGCCCCAGATAGAGACCTCACACATTTTTTTTGTGTCTTAAATATGATGTCAGCATCGACTGAGTTCCCCCATATAATCAAACCATATCTCAATAGGGATGACACATACCCGTGATATTGACAATAACATCGACGTGTCGGAGCAGTAGTGCAGCTGCGGTCAGAAATGGAATGTTACCTTAACAGAGGGAGACTCACCTTAAAGCACACCTTGCACTGGAAGGGCTTGACGCTGGAGTGTATGTGCGTGTGTTGCTTGAGGCCGGAGGATGTGGCAAAGGTCTTCCCGCACTCGGGGCACGCGTGGCTGCGCGCGCCGACGTGCTGCGCGCGGATGTGGCGCTGGAGGTTGGAAGGATCGGTAAATACCTGAAATAACATCAGGTTTCGGAACGGGTGAAATTTCATACTCGATAAACTTCAATGGTGACAATGCAATTCTACACAATGACACTATAGTCCGACCGTTTAAATGAGTCTTCGCCTGCGCGGTACGGGGGCGACGGGGTAGGACGACTTAGGGCGGCGGGGAAGGTGCGGGCGCCGTATGCCTGCCGCCCGCACCTTCCCCACCACCCTTAGTCATCCTACCCCGTCGCCCCCGTACCGCGCAGGCGAGGACTCATTTAAGCGGTCGGTCTATAATCGAATTTATTTTACCTTATTAATATTTGTGCTTCTGAGTGTCAATATGATTAATTGCACTATCACCAAATGTAGAATGAATTATATCGATTAGAAATTGTGGTGGAACGACAGCGTAAAAATTAAGGAAAACTCTAAATGTATTATCTTCAGTGCGCATGTTGTTCCACGCATGTATTAAAATGAAAATAATATTTATTATCATCCCTACCGAAACCATACGTCATTTCATGTAAATTCAATACTAAACATATTAATATTTGAAAAAAGCATAATGATATCTTCTTTTTTCAGATATCGTTACTTTATTCAGACAAGCATCATCACATCAGTCATCATAGTTAGAATGAATTTTGTTATTTGTTTATTGCTAATAAAGGTTACGACTTTTGATGCCTTTAGTGAAGGGGTTAGTAATAGCCTTGCTTAATCTATTATCAAGCAAACTACGGGCGATTTTAACCTTTCTGATAGGTTTTCTAATCCAAAATCTGACCTACTACCTAAAATTATTTTAAATAAAAATAGGGAATATTACGCGAAACTCTGCGTAGGGGGCGCCACTACTACAATCCATCACAATTTGGAGGTCTACCGCGAAACAAGAAAATCAAAATTACGTTATATAACCTCTTTATCACTCTTGCATATTCGAGTGATAAAGAGGCAGAATAACTAAATTTCGATTTTCGCGTTTCCCGGTTGGCCCTTGTTACCCAAACCGCCTTGATACATCAATGTCATATTTTATTGTCTGCGAAAACTTGTCAAAAAACAGTTTAAGGCACAGTATGTATAAGTTTACTAGAGGCGCTAGTGCTGCACTCTGGCGGCAGAACTTTGCAGTAATACCCCCTATTATTGAATGTGTGCTACGATCATGTGAAGTCGTATGCGCGTATGGTGGTACTTGAAGGAATATTTCCTAATTTTGCATTACATATTAAGAATGCCTGATGAGTCCATTTACTGGCTGTAAAATTATGACTAATTGATCAGGTGCCAACTTTCAGGCCGTATTTCACATAATCATGATTTCTGTGGTAAAAACTATTCTAAGGACTCAAATTAACTCTATATTACATTTCATCTAAATCAGCGTTTAGCGTGAACAGGTGACGAACAGATACAGTTACTTTCGCTTTTATAATATTAAGAGCGGTAGTGGTTCAAAATTCAAGTGGTATTATTACCTTAGGGCAGTTCTCGCAGGGGTATTTCCTGATGTCGGTGTGCGCGAGCGCGCGGTGCCGCAGCAGCAGCGGGCGGGAGCTGTACGCGCGGTTACACAGCTCGCAGTGGAACGCTGCCGCCGGCTGCGCGTGAGACTGGATCAGGTGACGGTCGAGACTGGAACGGAGGACATACTTTGATATAACAAATTTTATGCGCACTTTGATGCGCTTTTTTATTATTGTTTAATTATTAATAATTACGAAACCATTAAAACCATCCAGTTCAACCAATGTTTGACAAGATACGAGTTTAAATACTTATAGGCCCCGTGCATGAACTATAGGGGGCAGCATAGGAGCCGTCAGATTTTTGGCGCGAGGCGTAAATGTGTCGTTTATGCTTCCGATGTAGCCCACAAGATAGCAGAACCTACTATGCACAAGAAAACGTACCCACGAGAACAGTAGATGGTAGCACTTGCTTTGGTAATGTACGTGTGCACATATGTTTCCGATTCAGGCCACAAGATGGCAGACCCTCCAATGCGCACGGTCCCTATAAGTATATAATTTCCTAAAAATGATTTAGTTTTTAGACTAGTGTTAATTAAGGCTAAAATTAGCATTAAATAAACCTGCGAACATTACAAATTAATCCTTCCAATATATGCAATAAGTAATTAAGTAGTAATATTGCGTCCGAGCTCTCATTACAAGTTCAATATCAATATGGATTAATCCTGCTGGTACTAACATTCAACGTCTCTATTAGAAAGTGAAAAGATTACGCTAACGAACTAGATTAAGTAAAACCGCCTTCTGGTAGACCAAGGTATAAGTACAGGAAGAGACGAAACGATAACATCTGTAAGCATCGGTATCGCCTACGCGGAGATAGCTTAGAACCAGATGAACATAATTCAATCTTGTTTTTGTCCAACTTGGTGAATGTTTCAATTCATTTTTACTACGCGTACAAATGATATACCGCGCTTTATGATATATAAAACATTTGCAATTTTGGCTCTCAGTTTGCGGCAAACATCAGTGTACCTCTTTTAGAACCTACTTTACAGAATATAACATTAAAATGACTATAGAGATACTTAAGTATGCCGATTGTAAAGTTAATCTGAACGTGCCATAAACAAACATAATAAATCATTACTCTGCAGGCCTCAGTGAACAAAACCAAACGATTATTTTCCAACCAAGAGCTAAACGTTTAAGTCCTCGCCTCCATAAATTTTCTAGGTAGCTAACTAGTTTCCGACATCGTAAACCGAGGGTCAAGAAAATCCTGTTATTGCTGTCATGATTGGCTGTCATTTCATGAAAACCGTATATAATATTACAAAAATAGTCAAAGCGAGTCTCCTTGGCAGTAACTGGTCCACCACACGCAACCCTCACTGCCTCCGGCTATTTCTAACATAGCACCTGCTGCGCTATCTGAGTTACGAGCTCGGAGGCTAGCGGTGATTACATCGCCGCGTTTGTTCTAAAATTTACATAAGTTTCTTTATTGGAGTGGAATGGTATGTTGTCCTATTGTGCATGATCGTAGTTGTCACGATGACATGATGCCTTTTCACTCTCGCGGACGGCCGGACCGCCAGAGCGCCGTATCTTTTAATTAATCTGAGGAACAAAATCTGCCGTCAGTAATGTAACGTGATTGCGTAGTCCTAGCAATATCTGCCCTACTGTAATATTTTTTCTAAATATTAACCGTATTGGTTTGCGACTCATACCCTACTATTTCCGTTAAGTATCTTCAAGATAGTAGCCAGCTGTAATAGAAGCCGTTTTAGCCTTGTAAGTGCCGCACGAGCCAGCGCCAGCACAACGCACTGCCCCAGGGTCCACTTGCAACATTCACCTATCTGCGCAGGCGATCTTCGGCGTATTTTTTTATTATCATTACAAACGCACTGCTACATCTAAGTAAACGGTTCTAACAGAGATCGATTGTGTTCCTCTTAATAGCATATTACGTAATTGTGGGCAGTTACAATTGAAAGTGTGCCGTTTTTTCGGCACGTTTGTAGAGTGGAATGCAACAATTGATCTATTAGTGAGTACCCTGTAGAGCCTCGATGACAAAAAGCTTATTAAGTTTTTAACAATGATTGCTCTGTAGAGAGTGAAACGTAATTATTGGACACAGAAAGATGAATGTTATGTATGAGAAGAATGGTATGTATTAAATAATTCAAAACAATTTGGTTTATTTCTTTCATTATACTAAATAGTACCCTTGTGGGACACAAAAAACGGTTGGATTTCTGACAAATAAAAACTTAATAGCGAATTAACGAAACTAAACTATGCGCTACACAAAATAATTTACCCTCACAAAGGAAAGCAAAAAAGCACTAATAAAGTAATAAAAATGTATAAAAAACCCTACGCATTATGCCAAAAAACATCATTTTATATCAGAAATACCTTACATAATTTTGGAAAAGAGGAGATACTCTTCAAACTGCTAGATCGGTTTTTATTAAACATAGCTAAGAAGCACCGCAAGGAAATTCGCTTTTACGTAGAAAAACGCATCGAAATCGGTCCATCCGTTTGAGAGCTACGTTGCCACAGACAGACACACAGACAGTCATTGGCGTCAAACATACATATTAACACCCCTCTTCTTTGCGTCGGGGGTTAAAAAAGATGTCGTTATCCGTCTAAGGTTTTAAAACAAAACGTAAATTAGGTTCAAACAGACCGTAGGAAGCCGATTTTGTGATCATAAGGGCAATCTACATGTTCACGAATTGATAACATCCAATGAACAACTTTCATACAGAGCCGATCCATTAAGCTCCACCCACACGAGCCACTGATACCTGAAGCGACTTTAAAATGCTGCTGCGCGCTGGAAAACTAGACACGACGCAAATGTTGATTAATTTTGTATGTAGATCTTCTTCTTCCTCGCGTTATCCCGGCATTTTGCCACGGCTCATGGGAGCCTGGGGTCCGCTTGCCAACTAATTCCAAGAATTGACGTAGGCACTAGTTTTTACGAAAGCGACTGCCATCTGACATTCCAACCCAGAGGAGAACTAGGCCTTATTGGGATTAGTCCGGTTTCCTCACGATGTTTTCCTTCACCGAAAAGCTACTGGCAAATATCAAATTATATTTCATAGGTACATAAGTTCCGAAGAACTCATTGGTACGAGCCGGGGTTTGAACCCGCGACCTTCGATTGAAAGTCGCACGCTCTTACCGCTAGGCTACCAGCGCTTCTTATTAATTTTGTATGTAGATACCATACCACCACCATACCATTACCACCACCACCACCACCATTACCACCATACCACCATTGGTACCATTGTGTACCTTATATATTGATATTTATTTAGGGATGATTTTACAGCATTACAGCCAGGGGGGGCAAATGCGCTGTAAAATTAAATATGTAATAGTAAAGCTGTAGTAATCAAATTATTTGATAAATATGACAATAATTAAGCTATAGTGATTGATGATGACTATGTTGATTCACAAAAACGTAACAGAACTGTACGTAGATAGGGGTTAGTAGGTCTTTAATTAAGTGACGACTACTTATACGGTATGTCAGAGTCTATAACCCATATCAGGGCTGAAATTTAAATTAATTATCTGTGTTAAATAATGGTCAGTAGTTTTATTTTGTTATGTATTTTGCTGTTAGTTTAGAAAACAGAAAGAAAACCTTTAGGGCCTGTAAATATAATTATGTGGAAATGATCAGTAATAAACAAACACAAACAAAAAATGTGAGTTACATTGAATTATGTACTTTTCTTATTTTTATACTGTGAAAGACTAAATTTTGAATGAAATTTACTAGTTTACTGCTGAAACGAAAGATATATTTTTAAGTGTAACATTTAGTTAGCAACATTTTAGCGGCGCAGTAGACTAATGATGTACCGACGATCGTGCTTACATTTTAATAATCGATTGTAGATCCAAAGCGCTAACAATCGATTGAGAAATTCCTTGGCTCAGTCCCCGATGGCTTACGAGATAACACCAATATTACCAATGTGTTTCTATTTGTCTATGCAATACATGAATCCACTGGAATGTATGAGTTGAGACGCGAGAATTTTAAAGTAACATTTAATTATTCATCACGCATTATTTTATTTTGTTTTTCAAATTGGTATCCCGCTAGCACTTTCGAAGTATCATCAAATACATTCCCTTTCCGATAGTCCAATCATTGCACAAAAGAGAGCCAATCAGAGCCGAATAATACGTAATTTCGGTTCTACTGCGCAAGCGCTACCATAGATCAGATATCGATTCAAGGTGTGACAGGTCTGATGATTCCAATTGTGACGGTCGTGATGAAAGCAAGAGTGGAAGAGAGATGCGATAAGAGATAACAATGGGATGGCGCAAGGCGATGTATCACGTTCCAATGGGTATTAGGGACATACGTGACATTATAATTTTACGCCTACTGATGCATTATGACCAGAACATTTAACTAAGATAGCACCGATATTAGCATTAGCGTGTCAAATCAGGTTAAGCTACAGTAATAAAGGTAATGGAATAATGTTAGACGGAGAAGCGGCCAGACGTATATACTATTCCACATCGGTTTTTCACATCTATTGACATCGCAAATCTTTAACAAGCGTAAAATGGACAGTTTGTGTTCATGACTAAATGAAATAATTTAAAGCGTTGTTTTATAGAAGTGGCCACACCGTTATTAGTAACTTTACAGTACATATGGTCCTACTTTCCCGCACTAGTGGGAAACAGCACTTTCCGTGCGTATGTCAAAAGTTTAAAGGGCCATATGTACTGTAAAACGTTGTACGATACACGTGCGAATAATTCGCACGTGTATGATTTCCTCTTTTCCGCACCTTTGTCAAATATTTTCGTTAAAACTAGTGGAGTTTGCCTCTCAAACATGAATAGTGATTATACAGTCCTATAGATGTACTAGGGTATAATTAAAACGAGGGCATGATAGAAAAATAATCGATCTCCCGATGTCCTAGAATTGTTGGAATCGTTAAAAACAATAGTGATGGCGCGATAAGCGAGGATACGTTAAAACGGTGCATGTCGATAATCTCTCCTGCATTATTGATGAGCTCGACGCCGCTCCAATAGAAAATGATGACACACGCCATTATGGGCTACCGACGCTTGTCATACAGATAATAAATTCATGATAAATTTTCTATTCGTGATGAGATGCTTAGTTTATTGTCGATTTGATTTTATCGTCGTAAAGCATTTAGTTTGTGACATTTAGTATATACGCTTATCAATTTATTGCGTTTGATGAAACCAATCGAGTTTAGGCAATGTTATGTTATAATTAATTACTCTTCTTATGAAATTGCACCTTAAGATACTTTACGGAATCTACTTGTTCATATTTTGACAACCTCAAACAATTATTTGACGCATTCATTAGTATTTCTATAAAATAATACCCATTAAACAGCTTAAAAGTAGGAAATACAATATAGTTATTACCGTTAATAAGCAATATATTACTTCTGAGTAGCGATTTTATTGCAAGTAGAATATACTCTGCCTTAAGTACAGTACTTACATTCGACACTAAGTTTTGAGTTATTTTAGACGGTAGGTAAAAAAATAAGTTAGCTCGGTAACACCATAGCAGATGTGAGCGGCGTCGCGTGCCCCCGCTGCTCGAAACAAATCATCGACGCCCGCCTTATCGAACGGGCACATCTCTAACGCTAAATAAATCGTTAGCGGACCTTAGACGACCGAATATTTATGGCAAGAGGTTAATGGTTCTGAAGACGTTTGCAATAGATCGACTCCTGGCATTGGGATTTTAAACGGAAACTCTACTTTTTAAACGGTGTAGAAAACGTTTTTCTAACGATATAAAGCGGCCGAGTTTATAGCCCTAATAAATAAGTGGCAACGCAATTACGATGGGCTTGAAAATTGTTTATTGGTCCAGATGATCTTGCTGTCCTCTACTTCAAAATTTACTAAGACTAATTTTTCTGTTAATTTGAAAGTACATACATATATACCTACTACCTAAGTGCCTAAGTGACTATTTAGCTCTTGCTAATGCCCTTTATTTCTCAATAAATTCTGAGAATTCTGAGACATTTCACTCCTCCAAAGAATTACTACGATCGATCTACGATGTCTACTTCTATCAACCAAGTAAGAATAGATACTTACGCGTCAATGTTAGGGAACGGTGCGTCACAGAAGGAGCAACGTGGTTCGGTGTCCTCTCGCTCTTCGTCTTCGTTTTGCAAGGACACGCCTGGCGAGTGAACGCTGGACGTTTGTCGACCTGAAACCAAACATACCTCAATTAATAAAAAAAAACATAGCTTGATTAGAAAATCGGCATCTCCTAAGCCGCCAAAATTGTCATGAAAGTCATGCCTTAAGAAAAACCAGGCTATTGAAAGTGGCACCACAGAATAAATAATAGTACTAGGTAGGGGGAAGCGGGGTAGATAGGCACAAGGGGCAGTTTTGAACAGCCACACTAATTCCTTAACTAAAAACTTATGTTGATCTTCTACAATGCTAAAACGTGGCTTTGTATGTGTGAGTGAGGTACCAGCTTCGGCACATCTCTCCTACCAGCCGTTGTGGCTTGGTGCGTGAAAACGTGTTTCCGCGGTTGCATAGTAAATAAATTATGATTTTTGTATCGAGTTGTGGTGCGAAATTTTAGACCTTATCGGATGAACATTATAATGATCGCTAAGTACGTTTATTCAGTAATAAAGTTAGCGTATTATTTTAAAGTAATACTTAATAGTATACTTTAAAAAAATATTTTTAATTTATTTGACCATTAAGGTACTTTGGTACAATAAAGTTTGGGGCAGCTTTGAACATATCAAAGTGCCCCTCTAGTGTATCTAAGTGCCCCTGCCAGTTTTTATATTAAGAAAAAAAATTAAATTATTTTTTTAGTGAATAGTGCGAACGTACAAGGAGAAAGAAAATTGACAAAGAAAAGTTAAATCAACTCAAGTAGCTTTTTGTCAAAACCTGACACTGATTTCATTAAAAGCTTTTTTTTTTGTTGTTTTAGTGCACCTGCTCAATAACTGTGGTATGTTCTAATAGCACCGCACTTAATAGACGTTTTATAATGTTTAAAAAGTTTACTAGTGGTCAGCTAACTGAGTTGATCTGTAACGTGTGCTCTGCGGGGCAGTTTGAAACACTTACGGGGCACTTTGATTCACGTGCCAAAGTACCCCAAAATGATGTATCAAAGTGTCCCATGTAATATATCAAAGTGCCCTACAAGTGGGGCACAATTGAACAAAGTCCCATTTTTTGTTAAAATCCATATATCTCTTTTACTGGCCATATATTTAACAAAAAAGATATACTTTGTGTACCTTAGTAAATATGTCATCTCCTAAGTACAAAAAGAATGTATTTTGAGTTCATTTTGCGGCCTAAAATTAATTTCAAGAAAAGGTGTACCAAGCTGCCCCGCTTCCCCATACAGAAGACTCACTCTCTAACAAAACGCGTCTGTTACGATCAGGACAGATATGGCCGGTAGGTGGCGACAGCTAGCCACCAAAATTGGTGTGGAACGGATGTACTTTTAGCTACCTGTTGCAAAGCGACGAAATCGCGGAGTGAGCCACGCCTGGTGGAACATTGATAGGCAAACTATATGGTCATGATCCAGCATGTAAATCAATAGAAAGGCAGCAATTAAAGTGGAAACTTTCGTAACAGGACGCATAAGTCTTTGTCGATGGGCCGATGTGCATATTGACACGAATTAATTTGTTATTTATTGAGTGTTCCGACTAGAAAGGTTAGCCGTACCCTGTTATTGTAATAATTGTAGCCGGTTGTTTGTTTTACAACTGCTATAAAGATGAGTTAGCGGTTAGGATGCTCTGTTTGTTTGTGCACTTTTCACTTATCCTCATCTTCATAAATGACTAGAAAGATAAAGCTTGAGATAGGATTTAAGAAGCTATTCCACGCCTTCATATGATATATTTAAAATTTGAAAAAAAAAAGCGCTGTGTCTGATATCCAGGTGATCCCACAAATATTACATTTTTACCATAACTGATTACCTATGTGTACGGTCAAATATTTCGAGAATTCATAAAAGCTTTATTATAATTTTCAAGTTTGAATGTAGGCATAGGTCATCACGGAGAGACGACACATACTCAACAACAGTCATGGCATTTGTATGTATTATTCCATGCCGATTGACACCATAAACAAAACAGCATACAATCAATGCAAACATTGTCATCACATCGCAATGCAAAATTTAGCACCATCGGCATCACGAAGCTTGTCGGAAGTAAGTTTTTCACATTGACACATGCTGAATTAATTCGCCTCACGACGATCGCAACCACGCCTCGAGCATTGTCTAACGAGTCCATACCTCAGCCAGATAAGGTGATATCATCGTTTTTTTGCCCATCGAAATTGCGATTGTTAGAACACTTAGAACTCGGGCACTTAAAATGTCGCTAAGCGTGTTTTACCTCTTGCGCTGCTTGAGATTGCGAGCAAGATTTAGTACACGTAAAGACAGTTTAAAGGATTTATTACTTTTGTTTGAGCTCTGTAAGGGTTGGATAAATATCATTCTGATTAATTCTCTTCAATTATGATTAAACGGGAGATTGTTATTTGGGTGACACCGATGCCCTTTGTTGTAGGTAGCAATTAATTTCTTTAAATGCCGATTTGAAGTAAAGGATATAATTACTTAAACCTATTAATTGTTACTCGACTGACAAGTAATTAAATTATAACATAAATCACAGCAAATAAATTGCTACAATTAAAGTAAATATCGATTTTAAAGGAATAACATATATAACGTACCTGTTAAATTAAATTTTCAAAAATGAAGATAGTTGTCACCTGATTCACAAGGATGATACAAGAGACCATCAGAGGTCAACCGGACTGTCTGATGTCAACAAAGCACTGAAGTGTTTGTTACAAATTATCAGGGGGTTGGCCACCCCCACCCCGACCCCACCTGTGGGGTAATATGCTCACTTGACCCGACATTTGCCCCGGGGGTTAAAAAATCATCTGAGCGTGCAATAACGGCTTTTGGTAATTAAATGCGCAATTGATTTAATACGCTGATTTGATTTTTAGTGTTAAACATAGGAGTGTATTAAAATATATTTAAATAAGTAATTATACAGGAATGGAGTGCAAGAGGATGTTGTTTTAATTATTGAACTAAATACTTGCCCTGTTTTACGATTCAAGATAATGTTTCAATCAATCACAAGATTGCATCATTAAAGTTACCTACTTATACCTATACGAGTAGCATAGTCTATTATTTTATGTATTTAACACAAAATTGATAGCTAAATAAACAAAATCATTTGACTTGGTCATTTAGTACCGTAGATATAAAATGTTAGTATGATTGATTGAACTAATTGTATTATTTGCAGACTGGTCTAGTGAAGTAAGTAGTTATGTTTATTTGTTAACGTTTTGTTCTGCTTGTTCAGACTCCACATAATGGTGATTTCGGCAACAGATATTCGACTTTTCAAAACTTCTGTCACCTTCAAATAAACTACAGTAATGCAGAGGCTTATTCTACTTATTTTCCATGTTTATAGGTCTGCCGAGCAGACACGCACATCATTTAATAGTCGATGGTTGATAGATTCTGGAGCTTTTATCAATCAACGCGAGGTGACGGCACGCTTCACTGTAATTGTTTGTTAATGATGCGCGATGCGCCGGCGATAACTGATGTTAATAGCGCTAGGCACAACATGCTGTCCTCAGTATTTATACTGTATAATGCAAAATTGAGGGAATTAATGTTATTTAAATGGTACAGTCGACGTCAAAGATATGGTTACATTTTTCGCCTTATAACATAGTTGTAAGGTGCAAAAGTGTAAACATATTATTGACGTTAACTGTACATGTATACCTAGGCCCGAATAATGATCTATCTTTTTCATACAAAAAAATCTACTCTGTCATAAAATATTATTTTTTATGACAGAGGAGATTTTTTTAAACGAGAATAACTGCAAATTTTTGACTAGGGATATACATGCACAAATGTGTCCATCAGATCTATCTGACAGAGGCGTCTGGCAGACAAACCTATGACTCTATCTATTCCTAGCTTTTAATACTTAGGTCATACTGAAAATTCCTGGACTGGCGACTTAGAAAAAATAACGACGTCTCATATATCAGAATCCAGAAATTTTCAGTATGGCCCACGTAAAGGTAAATTAGGTATGTGCTTTTATTGCTCATACAACTGGTCTGGTATGCATTCTGCCACCACCTTCACATGCGGTTCCATTAATTTACCTACGACATATGTTCTACTTCCATATTCTTATCTTATACCCCACCGCGGTGTTGTATGGGAAACGTAACGATTATTTTTGCGTAGGGCGCAGGCGTTAAGTTTTCCCACGACGGCACAGATGGCGCGCGCGCGCGCACCGTGACGGTGACTTACCGATCTTTGGACATTATAATGACGACAAACTGGCCTGCACCTGCTGTTTCTCGCGGTGATAAGGGAAATATCATCAAATTTATTATGTATGTTGCGTTCGCTCTGAGGGTGAGTAGTGGCGTCGTATGTTGCTGTGTAAGGGTGCTTTTTGAACAGCAAGTTGAAGCAACATAGAGCGGGAATGCATATAAGTACTACCGATGTTAAAACAGTCATTTGTTCCTAGCTAATTATGTATATTATTTAAATTTAATTCCGGCTTTAACTACAAAATAAGGTCATGAGGTAGCGGTATTGTGAATTGATATCTTAATATAATATCATAATAGCTAAAGCGATAAGAACACAGTTCATCATTATATTACCGATACTTTAAAGCGTAGAAAACATGTATAAGACACCTAAAGTTGCAAGGCTACAGCGACTGCTTAAAAGCATTAATTTTTCCACTTAGTTATGTGAATGAAAGTTTGTACAGAAATAGTTTTCTAATTTACATTGTACGTATTATACCTACCTAAGTCTACCGATTTAAAATCTAGTCTAGAAAATATTTCAGAGCCCATATAAGCTCGCAACTGGTTACCATCGTAAATTCAAAACAAGATCCCATTACCATTTCACGGAACCTCTAAAGTCGGTATTAAAATCTCCACATTGTTCTAACCCTATTGGTAGCATGGGTTGGCTAGTATACTAGGACATTGGACCAATCGATTCTGGGGTAAACAATATTGATGCGATCTCAATAGCAGCATATGCCACACATGAACATCGTATAACGATATTTCTATCAAGACTCGAGTCACTTCCTAGTTGGAACAGGCCTATCATCGCTCGCGGCGTGTGGATGCCATAGCACAAGAGATATCGGTATGAATAATAATATTTAACTTATACAGAAAATAGTAGTTTCGGATACAAGAATTGTTGTAAAACCGCATTAAACATACGAGAAGTATTTAAAAAATGAAGAATTATTTTCTTGAATGTTTTGTTTTAACACAATGCGTAAACTAAATTAATAATAATTTTATCTTGGATAAGCTAAAAAGTGCATATAAATTGGGTCACGTTTCTTTATAGTTTGATGTTACGTAGGTATTTTTTGGTAAAAACCATATAATCTCAAAAATACTGTTTATTTTCGTATTGTGTTCCTTTAGTTTATATTGCAACCCTCTAGTTATCTTACAAAAATTAATCCATTCTTCTGGTAAAATGCGAGAAAGTGAGACTTTTTGCTTGGAAACGACACAAGTATGTATTATTAAAGGAAAATCTTACAAAAATCGATCTACTCGTAGTCTCACAGTGAGCTCAATAAAACTAGAGAGATCTAGAATATTATTTACAAAATGAACACCGGCACCAACACTAGGTAAGGTGCGTCGAGGTCCCAAAGCCGCCGGCGCCGGCGCGAACCTATTGCCATTGTCGGCCAGGATGTGTGAGATGCGTTGCAGGTCACACTTTATCTGGGACCGTTGAGAGCCCGTAGGCGGCCTAACACATTCCTGCCTTCGACAAGCTACAAGGCTTTCTATTAATTAACACATTTACCCTGAGTTCATTTTCAAGTCAGCAAGTTAACTAAGTAGGTAGTATCAATAATTTTAGGAACACATTTTTGTAAGGCACCAAAATATGCCAATGGGCTCGGTGATGGCGGTCCCGTACCTTATGATTAGTTATGATGAGGGATGTCTAGGGTGGAAGCCTTTGCCCAGCAGTATGAGGGATAAATATATGATTGAAAACACTTAACTACTTAAATACCGCGAAATGCAGAAATTAAACTTCTACAAATACGGTTTAGTTATGCCCGGGCTATGCTAGCTTAAAATTAATTAGGTCAATGTGTGAGTCAAGTCCATTATGTTCAACAGAAAAAAATCCCATCGGCCGTTTCAAAACAGATCCACTAGGAGATAACAAAGTCACGATCAAGATTAATCGCAAAATATAAATTATTAAATTTCGCGTAACATCAAGATAGGTGCGAGCTAATCTGGTGACAAAAAACGACAAATGCAACGCCAGATTTAACCCTTCACCGGGGGCGGAGATATTAAATTGAAATATTTCTATTTTATTGTCGGTAATATTTATTTGATTGTTAAATAAACACGCGGTGTGGGACGGCGACTGTGAGCGTAATGGGGGAACTCCATTGTTGTTGCTTAATTTTTTGATTAATCATCGTGTGTCGTGGGGAATAGTGCGATCCTGGGACGTGTTAATTTCAGTTTTTACGTTATTTGGTTTGTGGTAACATTGCGTGCGTATAATATAGTGCAAATTTAAGCTCTCATAACGCATTTCTCCTAAAATATCTTATGTTCATTAAAAGGTTAAGGGTATTAGGCAAAAGCATTGGCACTAATTATTTACTATTACGTATTTGTATTTAGTTTCAAAAACCTGCGTACGTAGGTTCTGTCTGAGTATTGGCAGTATTTCAAGGCAAAATTACTGTTTACGCTCTGTCGATTAACAAGAAGATCGATTAACATGCATTTCCAGGAATATAAGATTCAAGTATAAATTAGCTGTTTAATTTTTATACGTAAAATTTTCGAACATTCTCGTCGATCTGACTAGAAAGTGCATTTACATAACATAATTAATCCAGCAAAAATATTATTTCTAAAAACCGGGCACGCATCGCGATAACGCTTGGTACAATAGTGCGTGTGCCGACCGCCGACAATGCAACGTCATCAATTTTAATCTTCATACAATTGCGCGATGACAAATGTCAGTGGCTCATTCATTACGGCCGATTGCGTACGCACGGCTAATAAAGGGTTGAAATTATTATTGTTAAACAGATTATTTTTAAGCTTTTATGACATTCGTATTAGGTGCTGGTCTAATAGATATGTGAATTTGTAGTAGGTAACAAATTACTGCATTAGTACCTAAATAAGCTAGAGGTAGAAAAACTGAAGTGGGCGCTAATGCCGAAAAAAAAGCTGGGGTATCCTGGTATTTGATGAGGTAATGTAGGTGTGTGTAAGCAGGTAGGTATAGTTTGTCAAAGGACTGTCTCATTTCAATCATAGACAGAGAGAATCATACTATATTTGTCTTACACTCTTACACTAGTACTAGCACCGAAAAGAAAAGGCCAGGATGAGTAGGTATAGTTTTCCTGGTTCTTACTGACTGACAAATTGGTTTGACCAACTATAGTAATAAAAGGAGCGAAATATTCTGGCAATATCATCTACACTTATGTATAAAGATAAAACAAATCCTAGATGTATTGTATTTACCTAATTTCTCGGCCATATGAAATTATATGTCCTGCATTAAACTTTGAATGATTCAAAATTTCAAACTATAGCAAAAACTTTAATATATTATGGATTTTCGCTATACCTATGTCAAGAGAAGCTGAATTACTATTATACGAGTCATGCTCAAAATTAATTATTCCATTGGGGAGCTTGACAATTCCAAGCGAAAGATACAATTTGGAGAGCAACGATCCATCATCATTGCGCGAACGTCATATAGGCACGCTCACCTTGCGCACGCGCCGTTCGCATTAATCCTTTCGCAAAATCGGACTTATTCGATTATTAATAAATTCAATAGAATTCTCTCATGCGATAAAGACCCCATCCATCATGTCTTGCGCAACCCCGGCCTATGACAAATGGAATGGAACTGCAAATCGATCCTAATTAGGGATATTTAAGAGTCATTGTGGTAGAATTGGAGTGTCATGCAGCTGATACTGGGCATATGTGGGCGGATTTGGTCCATTCGTTTTGCTTGATGATGATTGTTTGTTTGTACCCTTCTGTTGAGTAGGCTAATATGCCGACGCAACATTTATTATTGTTAGGCCAAAATTGCTTAGCTTCTTTTGAAAATCAAGTAATAGTTACGTAAGTTTTTGTACATGATGTTTTCTCGAGGACATACTCATGTTAATCCAACCAAGCTGCTCATTTAATATGGGTTGGTAGAGTTAGACCAAGAAAAGTCTGCAACGATTTTGATAGCACACTCAGTGCAAGTGTTATTTTAAACGTCAAACTTCTATGAAATTATGCTGCACTTGCACTGCGTACGCTGTCATAATCGTTGCAGACATTTCTTGGTCTAGCTCAACTACATTTTTACAGCAGTGATAAAAATAATACTGTTGCTGGACAGTAATGTCATTAGGTCGTTACAGTTATTACGGTAGGGGTGATATTACTCGGAGCATAAATCACGCACAGGCCGGCTGCGCGAGCGCCGGAAACAGGAGCGCTGAAGAGCCGACCACCTCTATATGGAGGTAGAGACAATGGAATGGCCAAAGCAATAGCTACGTCATTGTTATCTGTAATACAGCCTTAGTGGCCTCGCTTTAATTATTTTATAGGAATTTCCTAAGAAGAAATATTGTAGAAGGTATCTGATGAGAATCTAAGTGGCTTATCTATGTAGGTAGGTACTGAAACGATCTAAATATATACATAGGTATACCTAGTAAATATGTATGCAGTCATGATTAACTTTTGGTGCTTCGGTCATAATATTAAAATGATAGTCTCAAAATAATTAAATTCTACTTATATTTAATTACACAAAAGGGTCTACCGCGACATAACTTGTATTTAATTACACAAACGGGTGTACAGTCACCTGCAATAATATGTTACACAACGAAGGCCGTAAAAATATCTGACGCGATCTTATTTGTAGAGCCATAAGAGCGTGTCACATATTTTTGCGGCCTTCGAAAAGTAATATATTATTGCAGGTGACTGTACCGCGATATAATTTCATTGTTTTTACCTTAAATTCCAATGTTTCTGCTGAATTGCACCAGCTGTGGTCACGGAAAGACTTCTACTTGTGTTTCTTTTTTATTTATTTAGTGAAGTATAGTAACGAAAGCATAATTAGGGTTCCGTACCCAAAGGGTAAAACGGGACCCTATTACTAAGACTCCGCTGTCCGTCCGTCCGTCCGTCCGTCTGTCTGTCACCTGGCTGTATCTCATGAACCGTGATAGTTGAAATTTTCACAGACGATGTATTTCTGTTGCCGCTATAACAACAAATACTAAAAACAGAATAAAATAAAGATTTAAGTGGGGCTCCCATACAACAAACGTGATTTTTGACCGAAGTTAAGCAACGTCGGGCGGGGTCAGTACTTGGATGGGTGACCGTTTTTATAGATAATGGTACGGAACCCTTCGTTTGCGAATCCGACTCGCACTTGGCCGGTTTTTTTAATACTTAACGGAAAGTTGGCTACAATCTTTTTTTACTATTATTACTCGCTCTTTTAGTAGCCCTCAGTATTATAAAATTTATAGGTTTTCATGTTTTTCTTCCAGATAGCCACATCCAGCAAGTCGCATGCCGTACCTAGCATACACGCATCGCCGTAATGCGTGTTCACATAGGGCGGCGCAGCGTCGCGTTCGTCGCGATTTATCTAAATTAAACATCGCATGCGCGTGCCGTGTCCCGTGTCCCTGCCCTGTGATTTTGTTTATGAATACAGCGTGTACTCGATTAAATGAGGCTTGAGGTTCTGTAATGGCCGGCAGAAAATTACCAGTGTTTTCAGTTTTATTACATGCTCCGTATTAACTATTTTATTTGTAAATGTACCTTTAGGTAACGGTATGTTCAAAGTTGATATTTGATGTCGCGTGAAACGCCGAGGGGCAAATATTTTTTTGTTGTCAGAAACATATTTTTGAATATAATACTTTAGAGTTTAGTCGAATATTCTAATTTTCCTAAACTATTTTTCACAGACTACATGTGAAGCCGCTGACATTATCTAGCTGAACATATTAAGATAAGTCACAGAAAAAAAGTATTATCTTCTTAAATCACATGAGTTTCCTAAAAGCATGACTATAACTATTCCCGGAGTGTCAGTAGTGTAAAATAAGATCGACCTATATAGTAAAGTATGCCCACACTCGGGTCACACGTTTGACTCGGCAGGTGACTCCAATTACCGCGGGCCGCCCGAGCGTGAATCGTGATTCAACGTCAACGCACCCGCACAACTTACGTACAACCTACCCGCTTCAGGGGCAACTTTAGCGACACATACGAGTATTTACTTTCTAGTTTACGTTTTCCTGTACTTTTTATGAGAAAGCTTCCGATAAATGTGAAGTTCTCAACAAAGTAAGATCAGATTGCCAGTCAATAAAGAGCTACTGGTAAGATGCTGTTGGAAATCGTGGTAATTGATATAAGTGTCGTAAGAAAAGCTAATTTATCAGGTGAACTTTTCGGCTCGGGCTAGTAGAGTAGGCTACTTCACCTGGTTTGATCTCAACTATAGGTACTTAGTACTTGGATTTTGATATAGGTACATATAAACATTTGACAACATCATTGTTGTAGCTATAAATAAAGTCATAATATCTGGGAGACCACGCTTTGCTCGGAAAATATATAGAAACTCAAAAATGCGCGTTTTCCCACAGATAAGACCTAGCTAGATCGATTTATCGCTTCTGAAAACCCCCATATAGTAAATTTCATCGAAATCGTTAGAGCCGTTTCTGAGATCCCCGAAATATACATATAAACCAGAATTGCTCGTTTAAAAGTATTAGATTTATATTAAATATGGTCATAATTAACTTAATGAAAGTAAAGGCGTTATGTTCACTATTACTGTTTATATCAAATCAATTCTACTTAAACTTGTAAGCATGAACGAGCGGGGCAGTTGCAGTACAACGAAAATTATGCCAAAGAACATCTCACTCAGTAGATATTCACAACCCTAAGCTTAGAAAACCCAAAGAAGAAGAATAAGGTCTACAGGTATGGTGGTATAATGCCTCGTATTTATTTCTCAATAACCGCGAAATTTAAATTAAGTAAATTATTTATTTTGATTATCTGCTCTTGTACCTTTAAACTTTGGAGTACAAGGATCACACATGGGGCTGTGGTCTACAAGTATGTATGTATAGTGTACATACCAGCAGCTGCTTGCACATCCTGAAGTGGTAGAGGAGTCCGGGGGCCGAGGAGGAGCTCTTGCCCGGACACGATGTCTCGCGTCACCTTGTACCAAACCTGGAATATGGAGGTTATTTGTTATGAATTGAATACGTAGTGTTTCTGAAGAATTCCATCAAAGTGGTACGAATGCTACTGTTTTAATACTTTTTAAATGCTAGAACGTCGATTATAGGTCCATATTAGTCCGTGGTTTTGCCGCAAATCGTGCTCAATGGCGTGCAATAGTGATGGTGATGATGATGAAGTCAGTGGTTTTGCTTAGAAAATGATGGTTCCAAACAAAAAATTCGACTTCATAGCACAGTCGGAAAAATATGAAATAAACTCTTTGGTCGAATATTCTGCCTAATATTAACTAATTCACATTGTAAGCGTCCTGAATAAAATTATTTTCTTTCTTTCTTTCTTCTTTCTTCTGTTTTAGTAGTTTGGCTAAAGTATAAAATTGACGTTATTAGACATTATAACCGAACATAGAAAATATCCCATTAAAACAAATTTTATTCCAACTCCTGATTAAAATAAAAACGTTAAAACTCGTAATATCAAATGAAAATCTCAAAACCTTGACAGGGGTGACATATCATCGACTTTACAAGCCTATCCTGCTCTTTAAGCCACCAAATGAAAAGGATAGCATCATTAATTTCACGTTAAATATGACGCAAAACGCGACGGTGCGGTAGGGACGTTTGCTCCCCTTCGATTGACCGGAAACGGGACACAGTTGTTCAGGCGAACACCGATTTTCTGCCACCGGAAGTACCCAACGTTCTACATTCAAATTTGATTGGGGTAGTGACATAAAAGACGCAATAATGAGGGCTGCCGTGATAACGATTCGGCGAATAGTTCGTTGGGCTTTTTGGATTGTGATTATTTTTGATATACGAGGTCATTATGTATTGTATGTTTTTATAATCATTTTAAGACTTTTTTTAAGTGAAAGCTGAAATTTATTGTTCACTCGACTTTCAATCCGGACATTGGAACATTGAATCTGCGCCCGCCCTAATCTATTTCTTGGAATTAAGTACATATATGAGAATAAATGAGAATAACCTACCTAAGGGAACCGGCCGAATCCCAACAAGGCACGATTTCCCCTGTAGGTACCTAAGTAGTCTGTTTGGAAAACCAGACGGCGATAATTTTCTTTAAAACTTGGTTTAACACTAAACTTCGGAAGTTCGGAATAAATAAGGTAGCAGCGATTGCCTTTTGGATAGGTACCATGACTACTTGACTTGGCATGTAGGTAGTCATGATAACCCACAAACCACTTCAACTTACTACTAGACGGAGCACATACGTGATACGACAATCGAGGTCACCACACATAAGCGACCCCAAACAAATTTTGTATGGAAGCGCAACTGCTTATTTTTAGTTGCGCCCGCAACTACGACCAGTACTCGTGTAAATTAAAAATATTAACATAAATTTAGCTTTAGGGGTGTTACTGGGCTATTGTAGTAGGTATAAAATGTTGTAGGCTGGTTGTAGGTACCTAAAATACAACATAGTTGTGTTGCTCAAATCGTAGCATTTTACAAATAAAACTGCCCCTATTTACATATGTGTGGTGAACTCGTGCGCTTTGTAAGCGCTTCATAATACGTGTAGTCGGATATCACTGAAGTTCCAAAACAGGCTACAAAAATCATGTAAAACGATCATACTTGGCCAGCCAGCAGTAGATGCTGGACGTTGACGTCCTGCGGGTAGTTGGTGGAGCGCACCAGCTTCAGCCAGTTGGACTTCTCCGAGCTGCCGTCCAGCCAGCCGCGGATGCCGTTCTTGCCGAGGACCTGTGGAACACACTCATTGGGTTAATTGAATGAATGAATGAATAATATTTATTTCAGATTATTAATAATTCATATTCTTGTTAGTAATACACATAAGTCAACAGCGTTGGTTAGTAAACACTTAAAAAAAGAATACAGTAACTAAATTAAAATTAAAATCAATTAAATAATATAATAAGCCTTAAAATTAAATTAAATCCATAACACTAAATCACAACAATATTTTTGGGATGATACAACTCGATGTTGTGTCACAGAATAAATAAATAAATATTAGGGGACATCTTACACAGATCAAACCTAGCCCCAAACTAAGCAAAGCTTGTACTATGGATACTAGGCGACGATATACATACTTGTATAGATAAATACATACTTATATACATAGAAAACACCCATGACTCAGGAACAAATATTAGTGTTCATCACACAAATAAATGCCCTTACTGGGATTCGAACCCAGGACCATCGGCTTAGCAGACAGGGTCACTATCCACTAGGCCAGACCGGTCGTCAAATAATAGTATGGTTGTATGTATTTTCGCCCAGAAAAATAGAATAATTAATGGTAATCCCACTACTTTAGCCCCAAGAGGTTACATTGCCCATTCTTGAGAATCTATTTTGTTGTTAATTTGACGGTTAAGGTCAATGTTACCCGCTAAAGTAACGTCCAATTAGGGTAGAGTACGTCTAAGCTAACTATGCACCGATTTCAACTTGACAAAGTGAGGGAGTGTCATTATAAACGTGATTTCAAATGCCATGAGAGTTTGCTTGCTCCGACTCTACCCTTATATTCCTTGGTACCCACACAAACTATCTAACAACAAATTAAGGTAAATCGTAAAATAAGGGCACCCACGTACCGAGCAGAATTACTAAATAACTTAATAGTTACCAAAGCGCGACCATATTCGCAGACAAGTGGCCGTCCTTACAACGTAGTATCAGGATTTTTTTGAACTCTACCTATGTAACTTAATATCAGGATTTTTTTGTAATTTAACTCTACCTATGTGACTTAGTAATATATATTGTTTAATTTAAGATCCTATGTAGAGATATTTCAAAAAGTATAAGTGTCTTGGCATAGGTA
This sequence comes from Cydia splendana, assembly GCF_910591565.1. NCBI lineage: Eukaryota > Metazoa > Arthropoda > Insecta > Lepidoptera > Tortricidae > Cydia > Cydia splendana. Next base: position 11,766,549 of record NC_085974.1, read on the forward strand.
CCTACCTAGCTGTAAACTTATACTTGATTGAATAAAGAATAAAGGGACAAGTTACCTACGATAAGAGTGACGAAGGTGATGAAATTAAAAGAAAAATGTATGGGTGAATATCATTCATCCGACTTCAGAAAATTGTCATGTTAAATTTAGCCCATAAAATTTAATATTTTACCAACGGTCTGTAAATAATTAAATTATTCTTAGCTAATTAATGAACATTTTTGATAAATATATTGATAGAGGGATTTATTATACTCGAATAATTTGAATCAGGCATAAGTTACAGTATTTCACTATTTTTAAATAACCATTAAACGTGTTTTTATTTTTACGTTCAATGTTTATAAGTAGGACTGCGTGGATTGAAAATTACGCCATCTACCCGATTCACGTGGAACTTGCAAACAAGTAAGTAAGCCCCAAGAGATATGAGTGTCTGTGTCTCACAATGAATTACAGTTGATTACAGTAAAAATGAAATACATTACGCTGTATTTTATCAAAGATTTTATATTAAAAGCTAGAATAGATTTTATACGATGTGGTTAAGCGTAATGCTAGCAAAGCTACTCAAATCCAGTCGAATCTTACACACCAACAATAAAAAATAGAGTCATCAGATCAAAGTAAAAAAAAATAATAATTTGTAAACTCAAAGATAGCAAAAACAAACGTATTTTTGAATAAGACTAAAAATTTTACAACAAACTTTCCCAATTTATCATTCTCGCGGCCCGGTATCATTAGCGCCACCTCGCGGCACCTTGCGGCAACAGACATTAAACCGGACACCGCAGCGTCATGATAGATGGCGCTATTAGTCCATGTCGAGATGTAACGGGGTCGTCACAGCTTGGACATTTGTCACTGACCGCCCTCATTCGGGGATGATTTAATTTTCATAGGTGAAATTAATCGGCTTTTATCCGTCTGAATTGAATGAGGGATAGCTTAATAAAATAATATTCAGAATAAGGCTATCAGTGATGCAGGATTTATTTATGAAATGCAATATCTCTTATATTCTTTATTGTAGACATTTTATAATCTATAAGAGTTGCCTTAATATAAGGTGAGCGTGAGGCAAATTAGATTAGAGATTGTTGTTAAAATTCCTTTTTATTTATTTTAATCATCGAGCGAATTTCACACATTTCTAAGTTTAAATGGTCTTAAATTTATAATGATAATTACCTATCAAAAACTAGCAATTGTGCAAGTTGATAAATTAGGCGCCACACTAACATAATACAATAATGATAATCGCTTAGAAAATAGAAATACTGTAGACGGAGCTAAAACTGACATACTCCTAACATACAACATTATTATAAACCTAAATGGCATCATTTTATGCCCACAGCCTAAGTACAACTGCAGTATATATTTAATACGTCGACCGATAACCATCATCGTTACTGATCGATTCGCTAATGCCACGTTTCTCTTCTTTACCAATTGGACCATAACCTACAATTTACTAGACACTTACCTCCCCTGTTTACCTTCGATTGAGTCATAACGAGCCAGTTGAAGATGTGTACTTCCCTGATAGAGGGTTGTGTGTTTGTGCCGTAAAATTAGGGTTTTTAAGCTTGATCTATTGCCTCAATGGAACGGGGAGTGGCGGTGTATCGATTATATTAAAGTTTTATGTCTTCATGGCTTTGTTTGTGAGGTAAGTCGAGTGTCTTACTAGATAACGTTTCTTTGTTCTTGTTAATAGCAAAGATACATTGAGTAAGATGTGCCTATAGTCTAAGACAATTTCGTGCTTCGAATTTGACTAGTAAACGAGATGGCGCTGTAAGCTCCACACATTTTGCGCTAACTCTGATTGCCAAAAGTTGACGTTTGACAATTCAGTGACCGCAAAACATATGGCGCAGTACAGAGCCATCTGTTTTGGAAGTCAAACTAAGGGGCACGTTTTTTTCTTAGACTTTATATATACCTCTCTATTATAATCAATTATCTTTGTTAATAGCATTAATAACTGTTGTCAGATGGAAATTTTACGCTTGTTATGCTGTTGATAGGTAGGTACTACTGGTATATTCTTCCTGTAATAATTCCATTTCGAACCTAAGGAATTACATATATGTATGTAGGTATCCAGCTCAGGTATGTAATAATTACTTAATAATGTATTTTAACGAAAATTTACTGACACCATGTAACTAACAAAGATCTAACTTTTGAAATGTTGATGTTCTAATATTTATCTTTTTGAAATGTTATTTATCTACCCAAACAGTCAACTCATTCCAACAAGAAAGTTATTAAACAAAGCTTAATATCCAATACACCCGGCACTAAATTTACAACCAGCTCATAATACGTTTAAAAAAACACTAGGGATGTGCCCCTCCAAAGCGCCCCTCACAAGCAAACACTTATCAGAAAGACGCCGTCTATCATTACCTAATTTCTCGTAAAATTAAAAACGATCACTTTATCATGTCGGGAAAAATGTGAAGAAAATTACATGAAGAATAAAATGCATCTGTTGCGTAATCGAGTGACGATAGGATAGAATCTTTAGACAAGTTGTAACTTTTATGTGGATCGCGTAAGGTTGAAATCTGTTGGGATGGCACGGTTGGATGGTACTCGTACAAGTGAGGTATTAATCAAAAGGCAAGTCGGGAAACCCTCCTTCCGCGTCAGCGACAAGCCTTCCGCAGCATTTATCGTGTTATTAAAAGTGAAGCGGGTGCGTTGCGTAAAAAAGATAATTATCTTAGCCCTCGTCTTGGACAGGGTTGGCGGTTAGGTGAAATGTTTGATTTTCACTGTTTTTGTAATCCATTTTAAATTTCTTTTATTATAAAGCAATAACTTTACCTACTTTTGTGACATAAAAGCCATTATGTACATAAATGGAGTTGCGAATATTTGGGAAACAAATCATTTACCTAACCGTAAAATTTGGAGCGGCGGGGTTCATCAAGGAAGTTCATCAAAAGAACAACTACATAAACGATATTATCAAACTGAGAAGACTTCTCCGAGACCACGGGGACAACGCCGTCCTCGAAACGTACGAAAAAACGAAACGAAACTTTTTAACGCGATAAGTCCCGTTGTGCAGTTTGATAATGTTTAATAATCGTGAAAGTTTAAATCAGTGTTTTACATAAACAATGTCAATGCGGTTATGCGCCAAACAAATTAGATTTTTGAGTCGTAATTTATCTTAACTTAAATTTCTCCTTGAGGTAAGTGCTCTGAGTGCTTAACCCACCAACATTTCACTGCTAGTCAATACATATCGTGGCAACCCTGTAGGGCCGGGCGATGAGTTGCGGAGTGCCGGCGGCACATGCCCGCCATCACTCATCGATGTGCCCGGTCAAGGATGCCGCGACACTTGTTACTAACATACTTCATGCTCGTTACCTCCCCTAGCCGTTATTGGAGTTTGACCCAGCAGTGAACGTCAGCACATATAAATCGGAACTTAAATAATTTTAATAAGCTAAATATTGCGAGCATTTGGTAATTGATGTCTGCCATCAATCATGATTGCTGACCCATCGGCGACCCTCTAGTAGATAGATCAACATGAACTTGGAAATTGAATAGAAGAAGGTAATAAAAAGCAAATTTATTGTGAATTATATATGCATCTGTGTATTAGATGCTACTCACATGTTGGTTTGGTAGGAAATCTTAATATCCTTTAGCTACTCATTTATAAAATGACCAAAATTCTAACAGGCTATACTATGAGTAGATCAATAAGAACAATAATACACATTATATGCCATTAATGGTGGCTATAGTTTACTATTTGTTACGCCAGCGATGGGTCAAGGACGTGTCACTCATCAGCAACTTCAACAATATTTAAAGCAAAATAATGGCTACATAATAGACTGCCTTAAATTGCCTACCTAGGTACCTACATAAAATTTTGTAGAATAAAGATCCTTTTGTGAAATACTATAGCAATAAAACATATATAATCGTTCTTGATCATTCCTTCGAGAGCGAAAACAAGTAGTTCAAAAGCACTAATATGAAGTTGACCTAATTTACAAAAGTACATATATTCAATTTGTACGTAACTAACGTATTTATATAAACACGCGCTACATGCACTTACCCTTGTAATGTTCATATTTACTCGGCAACCGTTGCATTAAACCCATAAATTATCGTCAACTACATACCGCAGATGGAGTATACAAAGAGCTGCAGAATATTTATAAAAGCGGAGTAATTTAAACGAACCGGGGGTAGATCTCGCGTTCTGCGCTGCAGATCGCAATTTCCCGGAATACTCGGAAAAGCTACAAATGTTCCTGAGTCGTTCGCGCCAGAAAATTACATTTCATAAATTTTAGTGACGATCACGTTCTTGTGTTATCGATAAAATATGTTTTTATGTCACAACTATAGTGCGACATAAAATAGTAGAAATTAAATAAAATGGAAGTAAAAAAAAATCCATACTAAATTGTTGCCATGTTTAAATTCTCTCATTTATTTTCTACTATTTTATGTCGCACTGTAAGTTTGAATTTGTTATTCATTGTACAATCGGTACGTAAGTAGATACAGCTGTTTTGTCCAAACACAATTTTAGCAAATGGTTTTTAAGCTACTATCGTTAAAGTGGCCAGATAAATGCCATTTCTTTATGTGTTTGTTATTTTTTACAGTACCTACCTAGGTGCAATGATCATGACTATATTTTTATTAACATCTGGATTATAAAACCGTGGCTAGGTATATAATATAAAAATTATCAGTATGATCACCAACTGGCTAATTATTTAGGCAGTAATTTACCTACTAAATCATCTGTCAAGATGTTAAAGGCCTGATGATGAATTTACCTACTTTACGTTCACTTTAAACACACAAACACCTTGCAGCCTCCCTAGCTGGATTTAAAAGCTTAGATTTGCATTTTCCTTATTTCCATCGACACATCCCCATCCCTAGCCCTAACTGAAGAGCTTTGCGGTTGCGGGCACGCATGGCTGCGCGAATCATACGACTCGTTTCACAAGATAACAATTTGTGCGCGGGCTTATTTACCGCACCTGCACGCTTGCGCCGAATTGGGTACCTTTATGTAAATTTATATATTAAACGCTTTGATTTTATCCTGTCTCCGGTTGTTATGACACATGACTAAATGGCTATGAAAAGTCGGAAATTTTCAGTTAAATATGTAATGCATTTACAGGGTGGCCACTTTCTGGAAAACCGGGAAAACCGGGAAAAGTCAGGGAATTTCGCTAGTCATGGAAAAGTCAGGGAATTGTCAGGGAAATTTAATGGAGGTCGGGGAATAAAAATTGTCTCTGTATGTACATAATAAAATAAAAATAAATATATTAATTTTACCATCTGCAAACATTATATCTTCTTCTTCCTGGCGTTATCCCGGCATTTTGCCACGGCTCATGGGAGCCTGGGCACAGAATAAGTAATAGGCGGGGGTCCGCTTGACAACTAATCCCATGATTTGACGTAGGCACTAGTTTTTACGAAAGCGACTGCCATCTGACCTTCCAACCCAGAGGGGAAACTAGGCCTTGATGGGATTAGTCCGGTTTCCTCACGATGTTTTCCTTCACCGAAAAGCAACTGGTAAATATCAAATGATATTTCGTAGGTACATAAGTTCCGAAAAACTCATTGGTACGAGCCGGGGGTTTGAACCCGCGACCTCCGGATTGAAAGTCGCACGCTCTTACCGCTAGGCCACCATCGCTTCATTATATATCTATAATCTATGTATAATCTGCAAACATTATATATCTACTGTAATTAGTCTAACGCATTCACTGCCAGGGGGCGTGGCCTAGGAACAAACTTGTATGACGGTGGACGCACATTTGCGTCGGGGGCAGTGAATGTGCTAACCTGTTCACTTTAAAAAACCGCAAACGATGTACAGATTAGCCGTTTGGCACACGCATACTAGAGGTCAAAACAAAATTTTTGACCCGCAGTTCCTAAAAATATTTCCCGTAGGAGGGGAGTGCTGAGTCATTGTTTTTTTTGTATGCGAAAAATTTTTTTTTTTCAGAAAAGCTTTTTGAGGCGATTCTAAAACTATACCACATCATTACATTTCAGCCATTTTTTTTAATTAAAACAAAAATAATTTTCAAAACATACCAAGTTTGGGCTTCTCCAGATACGATATGGCTGATTTTTTTTTGTACAATATACCTCAAATGATACGTGATATCCTCATATCTAACCCTAATAAAGCAATTTAGAAAATAATTTCATTTAGTATTTTTTTTTAATTTTTCAATAATACTAAGTGATACAGTCCTACTTCAGTATCTATTCTACGAGACTTAATGGAACTGTACTGCAGATACGGTGCCTATTAATCATAAAATGATACGTAATATCCATATATCCAACGGGGTATACCTCTTTAACCCTACCATACACGATTGGTTTCTAAAAATTTTTTTTTCTCATAAAAAAAACAATGACTCAGCACTCCCCTCCTATGGAAATTTTTTTAGGAACTGCGGGTCAAAAATTTTATTTTGATCTCTAGTACAATAAATAATAATAAATAAATAATCGATTTGCGGTTTTCTATGAAATTGTAACGCTATATCCTACCACGGCGGTATATACAAAATAAATATTGAAAAAAAAATGATCCACGCGGCTCGTAAAGTGAGCATTACGAGCCGCGTGGATCATTTTTTTTTGTACACGGAGGAGCTACACAAAAAGATAGAAAATTTAAGTCCAGGGGGCCGATTTATGAAATTCGACCACTCGATTTCGTGTATTTCGTTAAATGATATCTCCACTACTAGGCGTTTAAATTCTACTAATAGAATTGAAATCGAGTGGTCAATACCACTAGATTCCCAATTTCTATCGCTCGCATCTCGTAGATGATGAAAATATTTTGAATTAGTCGCTTTTTTCAAATTTAATTTCCAAAATATCGATCCTAGAAGAAAAATTGTGAGGACCAAATTTGTAGAGAATCAAATTTCCTACAATTTTTGTCCTCACGGTTTTACTGTAAAATCAAAAATGGCCGAGTTATTCAAGAAAAACCGTTTTTCGAATATACACAGGAGCCTGATTCAGTCTACTTTTTGAATTTACACTCCCAGTGACCACCCCGACGGACCTACGAAAAAAAAATCCAAGAACTGATTATTCACGGATAGGGTCGGTTTTTTGGATATAATGACTGGACTAATTCAGATTCTGCAAAAACTCAAAAATGTATTCCAATTACATATTTTATATTTATTACATTTAAGATTATGGTCAGGGAAAAACTTGAAAAAACGCCTGGAAAACCGGGAAAAGTCAGGGAATTTTGGTTATAGTAAAGAGTGGTCACCCTGATTTACCTAATACCGTTTTTTAACTCAAGAGTGGACAGGACAGGTCTTTTTTGTTCTAGAAAGTTAAGAACACTGGTAAAAAAATAATGTAAATAAACTTTGATACAGGAAAAAAAAGGTTAGGTGGGAGTAGCTTTGATTGGCCGATTAAAGTCACATACAGGAATTATTAGGCTTCAATTATCGGGAACAGGAGTGACATTTTACCTACGTATGTACGAAATCATGTGCTTATATATATATATATTTTGAGAACTTCATCTGAGCATGCAGCTTCAGCTTCAAACCCGTATATTTGTATAAATGTAGTGATTAATACATAAAAACATAAGTCAAGCTGTCAAATCACCAGATCAGATACTCGTAATCCAAAACTAGACCTAACAAATCACTTATCCCAATCGCTTCCGTCGGTGAAAGCCCGTCGGGAAAACACGAAAAAGGCTTCTCTTCCGTTTTTTCCGTATCACCTCGGCCGTGTCTTGGACGGACGTTTCCGCCGCGTGTCTTCGGTATCAGCCCGGGGAAACATTGCTTCCGGAACTGTCAGCTCAGGCCCGGTCAAGATTTTATATCGCCTGTTTACCTTTGGCTCTTTGATCCATTTGTCTTTGTTTACTGACGTGTTGAGGGGAGATTATGAATATACTTGTTGAGCGGTAGATTAACAAATGAAGTCAGGGTTTAAAAAGTCTCCTACTTTATGTTATCGTTAGCTCACTAATAATCTGGTATAGTGGATAATTTACATTTTGCAACGACGAGAGTATGAGTAGTGAAGGCCTAATCCTATGGCTCAAAATTGCATTCTTAGAGTCAGAGTAAGTCATAATATTTTTCATCACACTTGCCAGGAAACAAATTTTATATTGTTAAAAACAAACTAAATTTTAAATAGTTATTGGACTGCCATCTTAGGCATTAATTCCTTTGACGTGTTACATTCGGCTTGCAGCCATGACCACGGTTGAAAAAATGAAAATTTTTATCATCTTTTGAAAATTGTATACTGTTAATTTACAGGCAACAGCAGGTAATAATAGTTAGTATGCATCTTGCGCGAAGCAGTAGGTATATGACTGTGTAATTATTTACCTACTTCAATCAACTCTCATTAGCTATACTCAAGCGTTATCCCCTCTAAATAACATTTACTTAATTACTTCGCTACCAGTCAGGCCAATTAGATTCGTAGTATCACTATGTATTAACATGGCGATAAGTTTCTTATCTAACTTTGTCATTTAAACGCAGCCAGTCACAAAACTCATAGGACAGGTTTTGTGACACGTCAATTAATTCAGATTACTGAACTTTAAAATCGCCAAACACCTTAAAACCCGCCGCCTTTAATGTATTCCCCATAAATTATCCACACCCGTATAGGATTTCACTGTTCATCATTGTCACTGCGTCCTGAACAAATTATCGAAAAATTATGACTCCGTTCTCTGGTCACGTTTTAACCATTAAACGGAGACAAAACGATCTAATTCCTGACGAAGCGAAATATCCACGAACCGGTGCTATCATTGCGCAAAAAATGCGACCAACCACATTATTAATACAATTTATAAAATCAAGTTTGCTCAACAATAAACCTTAGTGTGTGTTGAATAAAAGAGACTTTCTTTTTGTTGGGTGCACTGCTACATTTGTGGAAGGTGCACAATCAGTGGGTGTCAGAATGCGATGTCCCATTGATCTAGTATTAAGGCGCCCTATTGATTGCGACAAAACATCATTCGATTGTCCGACCAGCGCTGAATAATGCTCGGCTACCATTTGTGTGTTGGTTGTTTTGTTGTCTATTTTACACTAATTGGTAGCTCTGGAGGTCCAAATATATATACTACTAACATATTTGATACCTAGTGAAATGAAAATTAATCATTTCATCTCATCAACAAATATTCACGCTCATCACACAATTATAACTGGGATTACTCACCACCAGCTTTCTAGCCAGGCACTTCTCTTCACTACCGACAAGACTAAAGCTGTCGTTAATTATACTTGTTGCTTAAATTCCACATCCACCATGATTTTATTGCGTCACAACCCCGATATATCCGCAATCATAGACGCAGGAGAGTCACCGCTCACATCTGGCTGCGTTAAAATGGATTAACCAGAAGATTACACGCGAAAAAAACGCATAGTAGCGACTCTACAAAGACACCGCACCACCGTGACAATTGGCAGGATTACTGCTCCGAGTGATTGGTATCATGCGAACTGCGCGGTGTCGAATTTAGAGCATTCGTATGTTTTGGTTCGTGGGAGAATCTACAAAATACTGGCAGGTAACAGATAGATACCGCTGAAAGTTTTCTAGTAGTGGGGTGAAAGAGAGGGTTAGGTATTTTTATTTATTATTTTATTTGATATACTAGCAGCTCTTAGATCTGTTGCGTGTACATCGAAGCACTTATATTTCATGTTGGACTTTTTAAAGTTCTAAAATGTGTATCCAGTATGTTTTTGAAAGTGTTGACCGGCGGTGCACTAACAACAGTTTCTGGTAGAGTCTGGTGGTTATGTTTAAAGTTTTTAATTCAATATTCAGGCGGGTCTTTACATTTTTCAGAAATAAAAATAGTAAATACTTGAAGACTTACATAATTTGTTGCTATTGACTATTTTATCTAACCAAACCTTCAAGGAAGCGGGCTTGTTTTCACGTTTCATGTTAAGAGTTTTAAAATAATAACAATTGTTAAAGTTAGCTTGGCATGGACGCATCAACATCGCCTCTGCCGCGGCCGAGTGTAAACAACGCTTAACCTAACCCAATAACTGACGTTAGGTACACGTATCGCATTGCTTTCGAAGTATTTCGTTATTTTGTCTACACGGATGCTGGCGATGGTGTGCGACCGACTAGTTTACTCAGACCCTCACACGTTAGAAAGCTCAAGAAAATCGTTCTTTAGTTTCGGTGAGGTAGAGGGGTCCGCTTATAATGGTGGGATCGTAACATTGTGGTAGGAACGTGCCGTGGCTTCGAGTCCACGGGCTATTATTGTTCTGGCCAGCTCGGATGAAATATTGCCCCACTGTGCATGCCGCACTGTTTTTGCGAACGAATTTGTTGGGAAAAATATTAGCGGAAATAAGTAGCCGCGAAGAGTCGTGAACAAACTTTGCAATGAGACTTTCGTGTTGGTTGCCCGCCATGTTGCCTTTGCGACTTGCATGTAGATAGAGCTGTAATAAGTAAAACTTGAGAAATGTGGCGACAAACTTTTCTGACCGTATTTTATTACATAGTTATAACCACGATGTTCTTTAACAATAATTATCTTTAACAACAAACAATCCTCATTTAATGCATTCTTGATTGTAAAACAAGGTGCAAGATAAATCGCATAATATCAAGAATAAACCACTAAAATGATTTAGCAAGTAATTTCCAAATGCACCCTAAATATTGAGCATATTTCTCAAACAGGCGTATCGAGGGGAGACCGGGATAGAGTGACAATGACGCGGCAGCGAAGATAAATTTCTATCACGCTCACAGATTAGCTGCTATTGTGTAAGAGTGTAAGATTAACTGATAAGTGTCTACTTGTTAATAATAAGAGAAATGTTTACGAATGCCACTTACTTGCCGAGGGTGAGCCTCCCCTTTGTAATAATATTGAAAGATGTTTTTTAATTAATCAAATTTGTTATGATTTGTGGGAGTAAAGTTATCATTTAGATTTAGCCGTTTGGCAATCAAATAAAAATGGACCAGAGTCATAAAATATTGTTAAGGTCAATAATAAAACTAGGTATTATTATAAAATATTCAAAATACGTTTCGAGTACGACTTTACAGACTGAGAGCTTTACTATTAAAACAAGCCTAGGTAATAAACGTCTATCTTACCAAACGATACTAACTATAATAATAATGAATTAAAATTAAGGCATTGGTTTTACCCGTTACTTACTTTATTTGTTAGGTCCAATGACCACATAAAGTAGTAAGTAAAGCTGAGTATATATATTTATAAAAATAAAATGTTTTTGGAGTAACATATAAATTGGTGTAATATCAAAACAGCTTGTTTATCCGATCCGGTGTCGGATGGACCAGGTGTCAATGTGACATCTCCTGTCAGATATCGATGCCGCGTGTATGAACTTTACGTGTAGTGTGGAGGACAAATAAACTTTACCTACACGAGGACATCAGCACGAAATTAATAAAGTAAACTGTTTTTTTTTTGTTAATAGATATGCCAAGAAGTAATTAAGAACGACTAGTATGAAATGTTGTTTAAGACCTTCATGCGTGTGTTTTCGTCTTAGAGTTGGTCAAAGATGTCTAGCCTTTCAAAGATTACATACCTAATACACGAGAAATTGGGACGGGTATCGCTGTGAGCGAGAGGCCTAAAGCCCACTCTCAGTGCCACTGGAGGGCTAAGTCACTTTTTCCTTAGTAGGTATATGACATTTATTTTCAGTTTATAATTAATATACAGTAAGTGTTACAATTTAAAAAAATACAAATCAGATTTAATAACATAATTTAATTTGTTCCCTAGTTGAATTAAAGTTTTAGTTATGGGCTTTGAGACCATCTACGAGTATAATTCGCAGACGAATACCGGGAAAGCTAAATTAACCATCCACTAATCCACACCTCCTTCTCAGTCATCTACGATTTTCGTGCTGAAATTGAAGGTTTATGAGCCCAATTTTCAAACAGTATACAAATAGCACATGTCGAAACGGAAAAACGTATTTGCACATTAATTTGTCCGCCAGTGCTCACAACTACGACAATACGTCCCATCTGTGCGAGTAAGCGGAGATCATACCGAATTGTATAAACATTATCAACGGTGGCAATAAATATAATAACAATAATATTTTTTATTGTTACGCACAATGGCCGGGGTTTGTCAGCCGCCCGCCGTAATGAAGATGTAATGGGGCCGCGGACTAATCCTTCCATGAAGGGGTGACCAGGCCTGAAAGGATGTCACGCGAATATGACAGATATTTTGACAGTAATGCAACGGATTCGATACTGGCGATGGCGTGAGCTTTAAATTAGCTCTTTTGATTTTTAAGCCGCTATTATGTCCTGCATAAACTAGAATAAAGCGATCCGAAATACCATTAAAATAGAAAGCCAAAAATAAATTTTACTTGTGGAATTCGTAAACGTGAAAAATGTAACCACTAATTTAATTAAAAAATATACAAACGAGTTAATTAATGTTTCATATACCCACAATAATAAAATACAATACACTCAACTTTTTAGAACAAATATAGTTTGTTTGTTAAATTAAAATAGGAACGCTGTAAATTGAATAATCACAAATCGGTCCGCGCATACTCAATGTCCCGTCGAACAAACATTACAAACAAATTATTCGGGCCCAACGCTTCGCGGCGAAAAATCAACAAAACCGCATAAAACATGCACATCCAATTCCCCTTTGTCAGTTCCGAGCCGACCTAAACTATGCCAAATACATTTTGTTTAATTCAAAAGGTAAAAATTTGAATATTATCCATCATAATTAGAAAGAACCAATATAGATTCACTCCCATTCTAATTATTTGCACGGAGAGTCTAATATAGCTTGATCTATATTTATGATTTAATGGGACTTGCACGTCAATTTCGCATCAATTTTGACAGTTGTCCCCAGTGAAAATAATTATATATCGATCCATTAATTCATTACTTGATTGACGGATTTGGAGTCGCATTGTTGCAAACGAGTTTGCCTCATCCCATATTCATTACAGATATGAGCGAGTTGTTTTCTTTTCTCTTTTGACTTCTGAATAAATATGATCTGCTAAAATTAATATTTCAGTGAATTTTTTTAATAAATTCATTGGGCATAACTATTACAGAAAAGGAGCAAATGGTATCTATGCAACGGCATTTTAAGACCTGTGAGAAAAAGATTCGCGTGAATCTTGAGTGATAATTGAATGCGGAGAAGTTTTAATAACAAACGAGACTGCGCACAAAAAGAGATGCATTTCAAGAGATTTCGTGACAACTATTTGAAAAAACTCGCCAATCAAGTTTTCATTTTAAAGTATGAATACGCTGACATCTTTCTTTGTCAATTTTGCCGTTACTTCGACTGTTTTCGTTAAAAAAGCGAAGATTTCTAAAAAAATTGTTGACGGGGGTCACGCCTAAACCAAAATTAGGGTTTATTCGTACGCAACCTTTTATTGCACTTTGACACGGGATGTTCTCAGAACACCCGGAGATTTTTTTTATTATTTGAAGATTTTATTGAGATATCGGAATTTGGGAAACGGTGGTTAGATAATGTTACCATGTGTCTGATTGAACAATACACGCACCCCTTTAAGTTTACTTAGACATGTGAATTTATTGAATTCCGGTAATCCTTTTAAATGTACCCATATAGGTATTATAGGTTTATCGCGGAGAAGGGTGATTTCGATCAGTGCTAATAAAGTAATAATAAATCTACTTGCTGATTATAACTAAAGGATACTTTTAGAGGATTTCTAGGAATAGGTACCGACCAGGCAGTACTACTGGTTTTTATAATTGTAATGAAACTTTTCATGAAGATGATACCAGAAAGAGAAACAACGCATGTCATTATTTCGTCTGCCAAAACTGTGAGCATTTTACTCAGATGCTGTAAATATTATGATTTTTTGTCAAATCCTAATATATAAATAAAATTTAGCAAATTAGTTGTGATTAGATTTAATGTGATTTTATTTATTTATTTATACAAGGAATTCCAACGCTATGAACAATACATTAAACTTTTTAGATAGCATTACAGAGCCATTTATAGGAACTCGCAAATAGATTTCCAAAGATTTACTTTTACATTAACTTGAAATACAAATTACAACCTAAATCCGTTTATGTCCTTAACATTAACACCGCTTGTGTACGAAGTAGGCAAGTCACATCAAAGGGCCCTTATGCAGCGACTCGGAAGCGCCGCGGTCAGCGTTTGCGTGTAATGATGCCGCAATTGGCACTCTTACCCCGCGTCACGTACGAGATCAAACTGCCGTGAAACGTAGAAAACCATGTAAGAAAAGCTCCTTTGATAATGATAATGCTAAATTGCGAGAAAATTGTAAAACTTGTTGTTTATAAAAATATATTTCCAAGATCTACTTATTTGGAGAAGATAGTCAACTCTTATTCAAAAAATAGTAAAGTACTTCACGGCTCTTAAGACAAAGCAACTACCCTAATTGAATCCAATTTAACAGCGGGCATAAAAACATTCTAGCTCCTGAATCACAATTAAATAGAATAGCTGTAAGTATATGATAATTTCACCACACAACTACGGTTTAATCTGATATTGGCTACCACAAAAAGGAAACTATCAAAACAAGAATAAATCCTTGGATCTTAAGCACCGGAACTAAACGTCTGCAGCACAATAGAGGTTTGGCCGTAACCTGAGCGCGGGCGCACCGTATCTATTCACGAAACATTATTTTTCTCGAATCGCGCATCCTTATTAAACGTGGTCCTGAGTTCCGCAACAATCGTGAGTAATCGGAGGTCAGCCTTAAAATGGTTAGACTATAGCACAGTGGATGATAAGTTATGAATAAAGGGCAGCTATCTGTCTCGCATTTCTGACATTCGATGCGCGCATCGCGTCCGAAACGTCCGGTGTATTCACAATTTAATTGCGAATTGGTTGATTTCACTTGCATATCACAAAAGCTTTGAATGGATGTCCATTTCGCCTGATATTTGTCTATAGCAAATCAGTTTCTGGTGGTCTCTTATGTCCGGTTGTATAAAGAATCTTGAGACAAAAATCGCAAAACAATGCTGAGGCTAATAATCTACTCGTATTTGAACCGCATTTTAGGGACATTTGATATGAATTTAACTAAAACCGCGACCAGACATGCGGGAATCGCCGAGTGCCGAGTCGATATATACTTATCTAACAAAAAAAAAACAAAACCGTAAGAAATAATCAGCTCGGCACTCGGTGAGCTCCAGATGTCTGGTCGCGGCTATAAATACAGATTGTACCTACTGTAAGTTGGGATTGTTGTCCTATGAAATTTATGTTTAATATACTAAGTCAAAACTAACGCGAACAAGCAGATTGTTGCAAAAGCGCAAAAATTGTTCGTAATTCAATACTTTCATAAGTTCATTGAGACACAGTTGAATTGATTTCCGTTTCCTCACAGATACGCGCCACGCCCAGTGCGAATCCAAAGTGCACTCGCACGAGTTCTTGGTCCAATATTAAATTACAATACAACTACTTAAGCCTAAACTAATAAGAGCTATTTTCGAATGACCAAAGTTATTTTGTTCATGGTATTGATTCTCATAGATAACAGCTCATTGTGCGTCGGATCCGATTCTTCTTCAACAAGTGTGTGCTCAATAGGTTAAATCTCAATAAAGACTTACTGAAGAAAAATAAGGTAAGTTCATATATGATACATGTTCCCGACCAGGCGGCAGTTTATAAGTGTGAGTAAAACGTCAACAACCTCATAACTTCATACTCATCGGTACCCATAAACCATCAAGAAACAAGAGCTTGTTTTCAAAATATGACACCTAAAAACAGCATAAAAAAGACACCAAAAAACTGAACTACTTCAAACATCAATAAAATCGACATTTTATTGCATCCGTGCTCAACGTTTCGGTAACGCTGCAGTTTGTACCCGTAATTTATGAACGAACGCTCGTTTTTTGACACTTAAATTTCACACTCGACTCGTACAGAAACAAGTGGTCTATCGTCACTGAGGACGATATATTATCCTTAACCAGATGGCCTAGCGTAACCTTGTCATCACTGTACCTAATGAAACTTACCTCCCATGCATATCTTGTATCCAGAGGTTCTGATTCCGTCGTCCACTTGCCAATGAAAGGTCCGTACTTCGTCCCGCTTGGAATATTAACTCTAGCAAATACTCCGCCATTCTTTATCACCAGTTCTATCGGTAAATTCAATTCACTGTCCACACTATCATAATTTTTCGCACCTTTCTCTTTTTCTCTCGAGTATTTGGAGTCGTACCTCGGTAGTTCCAAATTACCCGGTAGATATCCACGTCCAAATTCTGAGAAGTTTGGTGATAGATAGGTGTCGGATAAACGACAGTCGAGCGTGCTATAATAGTCTTTAACATCTATGCCGGGAGGCATAGTTTCCTGTTTGATATGAACTAAGGTGGGCGGAGATTCGGATGTCGCAGAGTCAGTCGGACTCGGCGGTGGGCTGCCCGACTCCTGGCTGTCGCCTGCTGTGGACAAAACAAACAACATTTTATTACAACGCGTTATCTATTGTCAACAATCAGAACCTATCATGTAGCCGACACAATGACGTGACGCGAGGACGTCCTCGTAATGAAGCGCATAAAATGCTCATAACACTCTGCAATCAAGAGATTCTTAGGCTTTTGCAGTGTATTTTGGCCAATTTGTTTGCGTAACACGTTACCACTAACGCTCTCGAATTTTCATATGAGAATCAAATTAAAGTAAAAAGATAGACTTTAGATCTGAGACATTACATTACAAATAGGAATTACAACACGAACAGCTAGTACGAGTATAAATATTGCAAATAATAGCACTTGCTCATTTTTTAAACCAAGACAGATAAAAAATATTGAAGACGTGCAAGATGGTGATCTCATTATGCGCGTTTCCGCCCTCGACAAAGAGTTTCCGCTCGTCTTCTGTATCTCGGAGCATCCCTCCGAGATGCAAGTCCTCAATACTTATATTTTAGCGGCATAGCAACAGCCAAGTGCGAGTTGAACAGTTGGCTCCATAAACATCTGCGATATACCTTGTCGATGTGCCTATCACTGAATAAGATTGAGTTTAGTTTGGATCTTTACAGTTCCCAAATTGAATTTTCTTTATGGAAGGTAATAAAACCACGTGAGGGAAATTAGCAGGTTAATATTAATTATTAGTAAGGAAAAATAGTATTAATTCGTTGTTTGGTGCTAAAATGTTTTTTAACTTATGACATAATGTACCTATCAAATGACCATATTTACAGAGGAAAAGTTGTTTTTAAATTTAACTTACCATGCAAAATCATCTTTTCTAGTGGTAAAACCATCCACAGGTAATCATAGCCTTTTTTATCCGAAAAACAGAAATTTAAAAGCTATTTTTTAAATTTAAATCAGTTTAGTCACGATATTGAAAAAACGATAGCACGATAGTAACAAACAGAACAAATATGAATTAATAATTGACGGAAACCTAACATCCGTACGCGTGTCATCAATAAAACACATCCCCTTTGCAAATAGCTGAAAGAGACACTCTATAAATCATTAGAACCCCCTATTACTACTAATATACTTGTTAGAACAACCCCTATCTCGTCCATTTGTCTTCCTTAGCACGTGGCGGTGAAAAAACTGGAATTATACGCTCGATAAAGGCGTAATACTATGCGATTACAGACGCAATGATAACTGCTTAGCATCACAAAGGTGCATCCTACAATGCCCAGGATGTGTGAACACGTCTTATAGAATCCCTTTATTTGGACTCGTTTGGCGAGCTTACGACACCTGTCTGATGTAGGAAGTAAGCTTTATCAGTTATAATCAGGTATTATAAGTTAACTAGTATTTACTGATTTAAAAAAAGAGCTTTTATCGCCCCCTTTCATAACTGCAAAGACGCGCAAATTTTTTAAATTTTGAACTATGAATAATTTGATTTAGACAACCTGATAACGATAAACACTAATCTCCAGACGACTTAGTAATTATCTAAGCATACATAACACTTTTAATTAAAATTTAGATACATCTAGACCGCTTAAGGGTAACATTCCATTTCTGACCGCATCAGCTGCACTATTTATATGCACTAGTACGAACGCGTCGGTGTTATTATCAATTTCCATAGTAAAATCAAAAAGAATAGATAGTATAGAGGGGTCCTGTCATTGTAAATTTTGTAGTCACTGTAAATTTACTGCCATCTATCGACACACTACTAAAACTCAAAATGAAATCGTATAAAGTTATCAAAAAATGTATATATATGGATAAATGATTTTATTATTTTTATATCATTTTGATCCATGTTCATTCACTGATATCTATGTGTTAAAATTGTTAAATATGAAACGGCATCGTCACGCCATCTAGCCGAGGATAGGCTAAAGGTGTGTGCGCCATCTATTCGAGAATGACTTTTGCTTGAATTCCGAGGCACGTTTTTTCCTTAGACTTTATTCGTCTTATACGAAGTTACATATGTCTTTGGTAAAATGAATGGTAGTGCTGCTGTCGTTGGAAATGGACTGTCACCTTTACACGACTTGTGTTGTCGCGCGGAACTCCATACTTGTAGTCGCGTTTGACATAATATGTTCATGCTATTAGCGCTCAGTTGTGCCAAATAGTAAGTACCTAGCTCTGCAATTGAGTAGTTTAGCACTGAATAAACACTGTTTCGGGATGTAACCAGTAAAGCAAAAATGAGTGGCTCACTGCAAACAATTAATTCGCGACAGTATAGCGACTGTCATCGTAAAAACTCGCCATGAGCTATTCTTAAGATTCAGATTAACCGTGGTGAGGCCCACTCGTGGCTGCGTGAGCGGACAATGCAGACGAGTCGCCGTTAAAGTCTCCGGTTTCCGCAGAAACTGCCCAGCTTTAAAATAAGAACATACATGCACTGCGGATGGAGTGGAGTGGCAAATATACTTATATAAATATTAAATATATTAAAACGGGTCACTAATGTTTTTATATTTACATGAGTATTAAAACAAGTTACCTAGCCGTTCACCGATTCTCTTCAAATGGTTTTGGTATACCTAAATGTAGATAAGCACATACTTAGTTAAATTATTAGTAGTTAGTAAAGTTACATTCTTACATTACGTATAGAATTTTATATTACGTTACATTTTTAGTGCATAACTGATATGCCTAAAATGTGCTCGAATTTTTAGCATGAAGATCGGATACGCGAATCACCTAAAGGTGTACCTACCAAAGAGTAGAACAGCTATACTCTAATTATACCAGTTAGAGAAGGATTCATTATAAAGAACCTACTCCGTCGCACATAGACGACGTGGCTAAAATTGGTCAGAGGTATTATCATCATCCTGTTTTTGTATAATAAAATTATTACTACTACTAAATACCACTACTATACAGCCCTTAATCAACGTTTGACCAAAAAGGTGTACTGGTCTTATCACAACGTTACTACAAAATTACACGTGTAGGTTAATTCATTAAAAAAAATATAAATATTTTAAAATCAATAAAAAATAAAATGATGAGTTTCAAAGATCATGTCACATCCGTGTCCGCGGACCCCCGGGCATGCTAATTTGGCGAGTTCGTCACACAGACTGACAATAAGAGTTTACTGTCACTCGCCGTCCACGGCTCGGCTTATGCTGTATCGTAAAACGCCCGCCAGCCAACCTCGGCAATTAAACAAACCGCCAAAACTCCTTACGGTTACAGCACTAAAGGTGCAAATGGCTTGTCAAGTCAGTTATAGACTGGAAGATAAAGCTTTAAGCAGGCGTGCAAAGTGCATGCCTCATCGGACATACGTGGAGTGACTAAATAGATGGATTCAAAGGCGAGACAATAGGTCGGGTTAGCGTTCGAGGAAAGTCGCACTTTCTACCGCAACCAAGATTTCTAAAGGACAGGAAACTGTTAAATTATTCAATGAAGAAACGTACTGGATAACCGACACACCATCAACTGATACTAAGTAGGTATAAGACGAAAGCCTGCGATCGATCAGTCGATAGAGTCGATTCAGCATTTAAAGATAGCACCCATTTTGTAAAAATATACCTACGTACGCTCGTTATAAGTACCTACCTAATAAAAACAATCGAATCCAATCCAATCAATCACATAGATAATTTTGAAGAATTATCAGACATTCTAATATGTTATGTGACATGATAACCTATGATTAACACCCAATAAAATGTGACTCTATTAGTACAGGCGATGGATATTGTCAAACATAAAAAAACGGAGTTGTTAATCCGACGACGCGTCGGAACGCTCACTCTATCGCATTTTGATTATTTTGCCGATTGAGGTTAGGTACGTGGATAGTATTGTATATTAATTAATTTTGTTAGAGCTATAATAAGTGCTAATAAATCTTGTAGGTGTGTAGGTATATTAATAATCATAGAGATTTAAACTTTAGAACTAGTTAAATAAAACGCGTTGGCTGCCATGTATTAGATTAAATTCAACGTATTTCACGAGTTTGTAAAAACTTTGAAAACACATATTTAATAACCTACTAAAATATACGCGATTATTTACTAACAACCCTTCAAAAACATCCCTAAACGGCCGTTATCGTTTTCGCACTTCCATATAACAAACTAACAATAGCTTCTCGCAAATATTGTAGAAATGTCGGCGCGGCCGTCAAAAGCTAGCACCTCTGAAACCACACCATCCAAACAGCCAAATAAATATCGTAATACCAAAAACCCATTAAAAAAATGTCAGTCGCAAGCCGTTTTCGCACGCACTTGACAGAACCACAGATATCACTTGAGATAGCAAAAAAACATAGATTTTCGTAGATTAGGGTTATTTGTTTTTGCTTAAGTTCGGTGAAGCTGCATATTTTATACATAATATTCATTCTGAGTGTCGTGTGTTCAGTTATGAAACCTACATTACCAGAAAATAATTTAGTACATATGTGAAATATTTTATGTGTCTTCGCCGTCTCGTAGTTTTATTGAACAATTTCAGGAATTACAGTAATAAACATATAATAAAAAGGTTAAAAAATTAAGGTAAGAAAGTGTTAGTGTTGCTAGGGTCATTAGGATAGCATTGTTAGGGTCAAGATTTATATAGAAAAAAATATATAAGTACAAAGGGTCAAAGGCTTTATATTTCAATATTACTACTACCTTACTACCTAATTTGGTGAGAATTGAAATATAAAACTAATTTAATTTGCAAATTACGATAGTAGGTATATTTAGGTAATATTTGCAGGACCATTATTCTTCTGAAGACTTTCATTCTACTTAATATTTTTAAATCTAATAAGAAATACTTTATGAATTTATATCAGACAGCCACATGAAAATAATTGGGACGCATTACCTTACCTAAACTGTATGAATTAGGTACCTAACTTTATACACGTGCCTTACTGACTGTGTAGTGTACCGATAAACTTTAATTAACACTTACATAAGCAGCTTAATTAGGTAACAAACGTTAAATTCGATGATAATGTTACTGCGTGCTTAAATATGAAACAACTTACCAGACATCTTCATTTTACACAACCACTGTTAACATTCGTGTTGCTCGGTTTTCATCATAGTCCAAATTAACCCTTTCACTTTTTCAGGAACGCTTTTTTTTCGGTTTTAGATATAATTAAAATCAAGTTCATTTAAAGTCCAATGCAAATGTGTTTTTAAACTAGATGAAAACTAATATATTAAAATTTGATATGAAAATTGCATTAATTTATTTGAAAATTATTTAATTAAAACTATAACAAATTATTATTTTCCAATAAAGTCCACAGGTTTTCAAAGTTTATCACTGTATAAATCCCGTTGAAAAAAAAACAAAAGCAGCTACACGTTAGATTATTTCCAGATTTAAAATGGTTTAAGTAGGGATGTGCGCGTGTTCGGATACTGGACGCGGTGACAGCCGACATGTGCGGCCGGTGCGGCGAGTGGTGCAAGAGTAACGCGAGAGGAAGCGAGAGCCAGCTCATCCCTAGAATCCCGAATCACATACCCTCTCCCGGGCCGCCCCGCGCCCCTTCCCCTCTGTGTCTTTGTGTTACACCCCTCTCTTTCACGCAAGCGTTTCGAGGTCTAATGCAAGGTTGCCGACTGAAAATGTTTTGGCTTTTCAATAGATAATGCTTAACGGACACTGTCTAATCCGAACATAATATTTTGACGATTGAAAACGTCCATAATAATTAATGTACTTTTTCGTTTTAACACGTTTACACGCTGTTTAAATTACTTTAAATATAAAATATCTAACTATTATAGGACTCTGGACTATCTTACACAAAAAAAACCTAGTACCGCAGTAAGCTCATGTAAGATTAGTGTTTTGATTTATGCTAAAGCGTTTCCATGTCCACTTTTTACAGAGTAAATTTCTCGGAACCCATTGTTCAGGGTTACGTCCAAGTATAGGGACCGTCAATCATTTTCTTTGTTATTGTTAGGTAATACTTTATTGACTTATTCCAATGTCATCGATTCTTGGACAGTAAACTTGTCGAGTTGTCGATTGCAAAAACAATTGAGCAAAGTTCGGATCAACTTTCAAGTTGACTGGAAACTGGCAGTTATAACAACACTATTACACAGTACTTTACAACTGGTCTTTAAACAAACACCCTCAGGTTTCAAAGGCTCTAGAATAAAACTACTGTAGGTATTAATAAATGTCTCGGCGAAGACTAACCCTAGACATGCTATTATAAAATTTATTAGCCTTGATTTTAACCTGTCAAGTTAAACTGGCCGGTAAATCGAAACATTATGTAGATTAGGAAATGTGAATTAAATACGTCTCTATACAATATCTAATCGATCTTATCGTTTTATAATAAATCGGCCGTAGCATGCTATTATATTAGCAGATTCATGTCTGTAAGCCCGTAAATACCTATAGTAAGTAAACATAAAAATACTTAGGTGTGTATGTAAGTATGTATATTGTTTTTAATATTCAATACGAAGCAAATAAATGTCAATCAAAAGTAAACTTACTTAAATGTACCTACTCAAAGATTTATATATACGTAGATAGGTATACGTTTTTGTCTATGACGTTACACTTTCAGTCTATTTTCGCACTGCATTTTTCCAGTCTGAAAATAGCTTCTACGAGGCAAGTGAGAGAGGAGATAACAAGATAACGTTCAAGATCTGTGCGAGCGCGTGCGATTGGTCGCCGCCGGCGCTGGGCGGGGCTTTGCAGCGGATTCACCAATTGGATGATCCCTGTTGTCTGCCTCTTTGTCTGTCAACAGATTCTGTAGTGATGTGGCAGGTGCTTCGGGACCCGCGATCGACTTCAATTGTTTTCAGGTAGTTAAGTATGAATGAAGTTCCTAAATATTTAATTAGCGTTGTTAATTAGAGCAATTGGAAAAATAAATAATAAATATAACTAGGTAAGGTAAACACAATTAAACTATGGTTTAGAATAGTAAACACTAATAAAAATACTGTTTTTATTGTTCCTAAGGATCAAATGAAATAAAAAATATCTATTCTTGTGGTAGAAATTTTCCATTTTCACAGCCTATGATTTATAGTTATCCACGTTATAATGGAAATACCTGATAACTCGCAAATTATTAATTAACACTAGCCATCGATAATCAAATTCAATTCGAGTTTTAATCAAGTGACAAACGTGAAGGTGCGGACTAGAATCGATTCGCGATAGACGAGACGTGAGATAATTGATTTTCAAATTCCGTCATAATCGGTTTTACGCGTTTCCTTTGGCGAGGCCCTTTGACGTGAATTTCTTACTGAAGGACTAATAAATCTATTTTAGAACACTGTTTTGTATACATAAATGAATGTAATAACGTGTTTAAGTTGTTTGTATTTATAGATGAAATTTATTACAACTGTCATAGTTAAACTTTTAATATCATAATATATGCGAAAAAAAAAATATAGATTTACCTACATTCTGACAGGAGCCAATGTTTTTTTTTCTGTTCTCAAGTCATTTAATGAAATAAATGTCAATAGGTACTTGATTATTGTACGCGTGTTTGTGTCTATGTCTCACTTTTGTGCCGATTGTACAAGCTTCGAAAACGACACGAAAAGTAATAACTTTTATATACGGGATATATTTATTTATTTCGTCATCACAGGTTATAAAAATGTTCTCATTTTTATACCATATTTACGACTAGGTCTGACGTTCAATTTAGTTATACGAAAATTGTACGGAGCCCAGGGTCCGCTTTTGACAAACGTAAATGACTCCTAGTTTGAAAAAGAATGCTATAGCTAATGAAGATTACGTGAGTTTAACCGGATTAGGAGGAGGATTTAATTTTAATGTCAATATTTATTTTATGGTACGGACTAAATCTATGGCGAGGACGGTTTGGCCTAGACCTAAATCTAAACCAATACATATTCATAGGCAGAAACTAAGCTCCATCAGTAGGTACTAGGTATTCCATTAGCCATTACATAGGTATAAGTACATGAGGTTTACGGATAGACAACTTTTTTAACTCACTAACTTGGACAACGAATTATGATTTTTATCATCAAAAAAACTATGTTTTGATGCTTTGAGTGATTTTCCCTTAACAGTTTATTCTTTCTCCTTGCATTTAGAAAATTTCTACTCAACAGTAGTTTATATTTATTTTGTAAGCATTATTTCTGGTAAGTATGCGCGATGCTTTATGAAAATTCATATTTATGTAGATTAGGTATATTTAAATAAAATAACATACATAAATCATTTTCTAATCATGTTCACCTATTTGTTTCTCAATCGACCGTTAAGTAAAATTTCATGTAAGAAATGATTGCAGATTCTTGTTATTGAAATATACAAATTAAATTTAAAATCATTATTTGTAACTTGTTATAAATACAATATGAAATAAGCAACTGTTTATCTCGATTGTGATGCATTATTGTGTAATTTTAAATAAATGACAATTACCGTAAATAACACTCTTTTCAACTTTTTATGTAATAAAAGAAGGGAATTATTTACTTTAGATTTAATGTTTGCGTATGTATTCTGATGAAACGATTTTAAGAAACGTGCCAATATTTCCGTTAGCTACGTAAATCTAACAGAACCTTGATCGTTAAGAGAAAAACTAGAAAGCAAAAGCCTGACATCGGCATGATGACAGGTATTTAAATTATCATATTTTAACTAAATCATATTCCCCAAAGTACATTAGTAGTACCTACGTAAACGTAATGTTTTCACAATATTTATCTACCTACATTTAAGTAATACAGTTAAATAAGAATGAGTAATAGCAAAGAGTGTCGTGTCGTAGTAACCAGCAACGCCGTAATAAAATGTTTATAACGGGCATACATCATCCTTTATGAGGTAGCAGACAGCCGGATTTGCATTCACCAAGGCAACATGCACGCTCCTTTCAGCATTATACTAGTGCTGAAAAATATCGTCTCTAACTGCCCGATTCGAAGTTTAACATACGTCAATTAATAGATCTAGAAACGATATGAATTAGATGTGTCAGTGTCAAAAGTGACGTTTTTGTTTGAAGAAACGTCACATTTGACACTGAGATAATATCTAATCCATATCGTTTCTAGATCTATTCACTGATGTATCTTAAAGTTCGAATAAGGCCGTGTGCCTTTATCACTGTATGTATGTATTTTTTTCTTATTTTGGCCTTTTATTGCATTTTGGAAGCAATGCTATAATATGAGGCTAGTTTATGAATTATACATCACAACACATTTATAAATGTAAATCGGCCGGGAATTATAATCACCATCATTAGTTGTAAAGCTTCTCTCATTGTTCAAATGTTCAAGCACCTATTTAAACTATTTAAATTGTTACGTTTGTGTCTTACGAGTAATAACGAATTGTTCAGAAACTGCTACATAATTAAAAAGGATAACATTTTATTAACACAGGCATGCCGATGTTCAGTAGGTACTGACACTGACAGGAAAAAAATAAAAGCGATCGTACGATCCATAACGAGCTACTTGTGTCCAACTGTTTCGGCAGCGCAGAATAGGTCACTGAATCTGTAAGACCCAAAAGTAGTTTTTCGTTGGAAACTTGGATGCGGGCCAGCTGCCGAAGTATGGTCGAAGGCGCTAAATCATTCGGAACGAGAAGCGAGCGTCGCCGCGGGTTGGCGTGATCGGCGAAACGTGTTCGGTGGCTAGACAAAAAATAGCTTTCCACTGATATTGGTATAGGAAGACTGATTTAGTGCCATGGCTAACTAATATTATGTAAGTAGGTACCTAAATGGCCTCGAACGAACTAGATTATTCTGCATTCTTCATTAGTTTATAGGTACTTAATCAAGTCGTGGGTCCCATCATATGGGAGCAGACGCTTCCAAGCTTTTTTTAGAAAAACGTATTCCTATTTTTATTTTGTCTCATACGGTATTGGCAACGCCTTGCTGTAAGTAGATATCTAAAATTATTTTACGCATCAAAAATCTATTAAATTGGAATACTGCAGGATAACAGCTTCATCGTGTATGTAAGTACATTTATCTATAATAAAATATAAAGTTATTTTGTTTTTTATCTACAGTTTATTAGCAAGTCCCACACCAGGCTGACCAAAAGATAGTCAGAAAAGCGGGCTACAATTTTGGGTACCTAAACTGATTCAAAACTTATTGACAGGAATAAGTAAAACATTTACAGAGCTGCATGGTAACAACTACGATTTTATTACTGTCGTAATTTTCGTAAATGGACGGACCACGTAACTAAAATTGATCGAATTTGGCCATTATTACACATTAATTAGGTTTATTCTTAATTAGTGGAACACAAACGGTCAACACTGTCCCGCCTCGCTTAAGTGGTTATGCCAACCTGCGACTGCCAAAATGTTTTTCGTCGACCTGACTCCACCCACATTCAATTAAGTAAATTAAACGAATTCTTAACTAGCACTCTAGCACTGCATATTAGAATAAATGTAAGGCGAGCGTAGGTAAGGCAAAACAAGATAAAACAATTCAAAAAATTTGATAGATATAGAATATTATAGGCTGTATAAGTATTTCCTAAAAAAAACTTAAGCTCCTAGATATTTGAATAGTATCCGATTGTCCACCGCTGCCCAAGTTTAATCACCTATATTTGATAATTTATTGAGATTAATTGAATGATTGGTGTTACATTTGTGGGACCCAGGGAACACCGTAGATGGTCCAGATAGACCGAAAAGCAGATGATAGAACGACTTCAATACATTCTACACGGAATGATAGAAAATACAAACGACGAGGTCGAGTGGAGGAAACGATGGGAGGATTTACCCAGCAGTTGGACACTTCATTAGGCTAATTAAAAAAATATCTTTAAATACGTTATCATTTTGTATAAGTTTGTAAATGCCGTATCTGCCTATTTCTTATAATACCAGTACTTACAGACCAAGTGTAGTGGAATACGGTTATGCATCCATCTATGTATAAACCCGCGGAATATCTCGGTACGGGGGCGTGTATATACTCCCTAATCCTTGTAAATAACCTTCGCTAATGTCGTGTAGAGCCAAAAGTGACCACGTACGTGAGCCGGCGAGGCAGCGACAGGTTTATTTGTGCCCCCATCGCTCCCTTTGTCGAGAATTTGCGATGTTCCCCCCTCTACGGAGGCTGAATGTTAAGCAAAGAGGGCCGGCGGTGTTTGTATCAGAGGTGACCAAAAGAATTAGCAAAATCCCCTGCCAACGTCAGACGTTTGTCCGAGTTCTTTGCAGGTTTACTGCGGAAATGCAAGCCCAAAAGATACATCGTTGTACATTTTAGAAAATAAAAATAATTGAAAGTTTCAGTGAATATTCCATAAACTGAAATTTGTCACAATTATGAATAGGAATCATAAACAATTATTATAGTCAGCAAAGTTGCATCCAGGCTTACCTATTTTGACTGTAGTTACGACTAAATCAGTGTTAGAAACTATACCTTACTTATTACCTTACTTATTGTTATTGAAGTATGTGATAACCGCTAAAGGGTTTTATCCTCATGTCTAAATTAACAATTTCAAATCATTTTCAACACGTCTTTTCTATTCAACCCGATTCAGGGTCATTTTCTTTAGCACTTTAAGGACATTGTGATCTCAATCAGATTGATAAACTACTGTCCATTGCATTTGAAAGGATAAACGATTGAAACTTTAAAATGTATCCCCTTCAACGCTGTGAAAGCTTTTGTTGGTATCAAGATGCAATCTTCGAAGCTTGGATTTTTATATGTGTAGGAGGCTACAATTTTTAAACTATTTTACACTGACTTTAAAATTTCCCTATAAACCTACATCTTTTGCTAATAATTTCACAAACAACCGATGGGTCAGGAGCTATTAAGAGAAAATTTATATATGTATTAAAAATGTATTCCTGTTACTCTAAGTGCTTCGAATCAAAGAAAGACGATGAATTTGGCAAACTATTTTACAGTAATATTATTTTATTATTAATTTTAACTAACGAGATACATATTACCAAATTAGAAATGAGACCTATCATCCTAGTATTTAATTTAAGGCAATACAATCTATAGATAAAGAGACTGGCACCATTACCTTCTTGGTCTCTAAATTTAAACACAGGTTGCAAAAGGAATGATTTTAAAATGTCGATTTGAAATCGGTCGCGACAAAGGGGCGAGCCATTTCAATTTTGAGATCGAGTTCTAAATCGAAAAGCGAGATAGCCACTCGGTAAGCGCCTCCTGGGGCGCGTCTATCGAATTTATGGACGCAATAAAACGTATTAGAAAGTACTGCTGGAAGTATACGTCGTCCGATCGCCGTGGTCATATGTTTGGTTATGGGCACACTTGATGGAGGTACTTTGTACGTAAAAGGGAAAATAATTCAAATGTCAGAATATATTTGATTATTTATTAGTTTTCCATTGTAAATTAGAAACTGTTTTAAAGTTGTAAATAAATTCCAAAGTGAAAATCTACACGGATATTCGTCGGCACAGATCTTATATTAATTGAAGCTTCGTACTCGTAGCCTAGTAAAATTCAATAATGAAGAACGTGGCGCGTGTAAGCTTGTCCAATTAAGGAACCTAATAAGCATCTAATGACTTTTACAAAAGACTTCAGCGCAAACGGAAGCCCTTATCAAAGTCTAGAAATGATGGAGAGCTTCGTCGCATGCGCGCGTGCGGCGACACCGGTCAAACATTCAGTTTAGTTATATCAAGAGGCTGATCAATCTAGGCATCTGTTACGATTAATTAGGGATTAAGTGGCTAAGTGCTCGGTTAAGTGCGTTATTTAGGTTTTTTAATGTGACAAGTTAGTAGCAAGTACATTTTATATTTAGTACGGTTTTGGGCACGGGATCTAGTTTCGGTAAAATGTTATTAGTGTTATTATCGCTTTCATATATTTGTTGCAAAACCAAAATTGTTTTAGTTGAGGTGGACCGAGCACATCTGCCAAATTTTCGGTTCAATCTTCTATCCATCGAGTTTATGTTCTTAATCTTGAAATAATAAATGACAACGTTAGTTTATGTTAAGAGCTAATTATATGATATTGCTTGTCAACTTAAAAAAAAATTACATGGTAGAAAATTAAATCGATATAATGTACCTACCTTAAATGACCTAATTTTCTAAACCTGTCAATGTATTTTGTATTTGAATTTACTGATGTCTCATTTCATAGAAATCTTGGTTTCTATCAGATTACGGTAAAAGTCGAAAAACCAACAAACTCATCAAGCTCATGGATTCAACCCGCGGGGGCGATAAATATTTCTAAGCTTTTAAAACGTTTCCTGCATTTTTGGACCATATTTCTGATCACATACCTAACCATATTATCCTGGAGGGCAAAATTGAGGGGAAAAGATGCAAAGGAAGGCCCAGGCTCACATATCTCAGCCAAATTAAAGATAGAGTTTCTGTCGTGTCGTACGAGGGAGTTAAAAGGCTGGCCCAGCAAACAGAAGAGTGGCGATTACTCCACCGACAAGAGCATAGCTTTTAAATATTGATGATGAACCATATTAAAAGGGACATTTAGAACTTGTGGTTTGATATAAACGCCTATAGTTAATTAAATAAAATACATAACTACAGTTATGTATTTTATTTAATTAAGCAACCTAAGTCCAGAAATCCATTCACGTAAAAACCCATTTAATTCATCTGTTCTACTTACCAGTTTCAACCGCTATCATTTGTTTCTAACTTGTAATTACCAAATAAGGTAATTTCCTTTTAGAGGTGACCATCGTTTCCCTTGTTTCCTCATAAGAGATTCTGTACACTTTTTAGAAATATTACTAGTGTACTTACATATTTGATAGTTTCTGTTTTACCAATAGCATGATGATCGAATAAAACATCCAATGTATAAAAAGATTTCGGCAGTATCAAAGCTGTTGATATTATTTTATACTTATTGTCGGCGTGTCGTGTGGTCACCAGAGGTCGCGTTTTATCGGAGTTTAATATGAGAAACAGGGGTCATGGGTCTGCTATCAATTATCAATTTCTCAGAGCTTCCGAACCATTTGGATTCCAGCTAATCTGGCTGATAAGACAATTTATGTCACCGGATGAGTTCGAATGTTGTTTAATAGCTTTCTCAGATGTTATTGGGACATAAGTTTTTATCAAACGCGTTAGCAGATAGTAAAGGCGCAAGATTTTAACGTTGTTTTTACTATGTAATTTAATGCCAATAGATATTTTGTTGTACATTATTCTAATATTTTTTTATATACAAGATATAGGTCGATTCATAGGAACGAGCAAATCATTTTACAATCTGAATATATTTTTAAGGAATTTGATACCATACCATAACAAACAAAAAAAGACTGATAAAATAATCGCGCAACATAAAATTTTATAGGTATCCCAGAGTCTCAATATGGGATATAAAAGTTTATATTCCTCCTACCTATTCAAACCTATCCTATCACATATTTCAAACGCCAAAATTTCGCAAATTATACACCGTTATTCAACAATACAACGAACTATCGTGTTTCGTCAAAAAACATGTCATTGTTATACAAATGTATCTGTTGTTGCGAGCTCGTAATTGCTGGGCCACTCTGTAATTTGGCGCCAATTTTGTACGTCGTATTTTCTTGTCAAAGGGGCTGTTTGTGCGAATATTCAATGTGGACCTTTGACCTTTTTGTCGCCAATATAAGACGATGTAGGGGACTACCTGAATACCTATGAATATAGGGTGTATCAGAATAGAAAGTTGAGATACTAAATACCTTTATGCGTAGAACTAAAGCGTATCAACATTTCTGAAAAAAAAATCAAACTTATTTTAGGTCCTGATTTTAAAGTGTGCGATAAGTAGACTTAGCAATTTAAAAGGATTTTTGAAATTCAAGATATACTATGGTGTAACTTTTTGCAAGCGTGTATTCGCGATCCAGATTCCTTCGTACTTTATAAACAATAACTAATAAACAATAACATTATATTGTGTAGGTATTATTAAATTGCAATTACCTATATTGTACCTACCTAAACGAGGTATATACTTATATAAAAAATTCTAGCCTACCTATATTGTAAACTTGGTTATAATTTGCGTCAGTAGAAATCGCAATTAAAACCTGTTTTCTAAGAGATCAATTCTATACGCTTTACAAGTTTGTGCTAAACCAAAATAGCTCTTGTTTCTTGAAGTCACAAATTCTACATTGCCCGTTCGATTCAAAACGACAGATTAACCGTTTGTAGGAATGATAATGAAAACGTCAGCTAGGCGAGAGGCACCCGACAGCGTTTTGCTACTTATTTCAAAGAACATTACATCTCGACTGTTAGCTTCACACCAGTATAACTTGACTTTATGATCGGTAAAAGCGAGTGTAAATCAGATATCTCATATATACTGGTTCATTGAGGCAACGTGCTCTCTAAGGGCATTGAAGAAATCCCTGTCGGAGTGGCGTCAAAGGGTTTCCGTCAAGGCGCGAATTAAAGCGACCAGCGGGAGGCTTCAGAGGTGACTGCGACGATTGAGTGAACCAGTTCCATCTGGATTGTGGGGATGTTGCTGAGCTACCCTTCCTGTGTACACATCATTAGGGTTCCTCAAGGCAACTATTATGTTCAAATATCATTATTTCTATGTACCTATATGAAAATATGGGGATTTTAATTAAAAACAAATTTTAGTCTACGTTTGTCAACAATTCACAAAGACGAATTTCATTTGTCAGAACGGAATGAGTAGGTACCTTTATTAAGTTAATTCTTTATCATAATAGACACGAACAATAGGAATCCTAAGCTGATTTATAATATGAAAAAGCATTATACATACTGGTCATCCGTTGCCTAACAGAAACGTGAACAACTGTGTTATGCACTCACATAGTTATCTAAAATAAGCTTTTAGTCTACGTTTGTCAACAATTCACAAAGACGAATTTCATTTGTCAGAACGGAATGAGTAGGTACCTTTATTAAGTTAATTCTTTATCATAATAGACACGAACAATAGAAATCCTAAGCTGATTAATAATATGAAAAAGGATTATACATACTGGTCATCCGTTGCCTAACAGAAACGTGAACAACTGTGTTATGCACTCACATAGTTATCTAAAATAAGCTATGTTACGTGCTATTATATATAATGATATTGAATAATTGTTGGAAACGTGGAACGACCTTCTACGCAAAAGGTTATTTAGTTCACATGTAGTCTCACATGTTTCTCTCATAGTAACGCTCACAATTCGTTAGGCAATGCCGTCGCCATCCGCCAAAACCTACCGAGTTACTCGAACTCGATAGGTTTTGGCGGATGGATCCAAGATACAAGTAAGGAAGTAGGTACACTGGCGTTCACAAGTGCATGGAGATGTTTCAACCGTAATATTAAGGCATTACGGTCGACATCTATCCATGCACTTTTGAACGCCACTGTACAAACAGTAACACTCCGAACTGTACATCGGTGGACTTTATTACAAAAGGCATAAGGTCCACCAATGTACAGTTAACAGAGTGGGCGATGGCACAAGTCTCTCTGTGGTTCATAACGAATAGAAATCCCCAACTTTATCAGTATCAAAGTGTTAGCTAAGGTGTTTACAGCTATCGAGTAATTAAACAATGCAAAATGGACGTGTGTTGGTGGCGTAACTTTTTGGTAAGGTTGATTGGTCATGTAATTTTCCAGGTTGCCGTACGGAGGTACTCTATCCTGTGTCATATTTCTGTTGCCTATTGCGCATGTTGACCAAAGAATTAGTAGGTATTTGATGAATGTCAGTCCAGTCATAGTTTAAGCCGATATCTAAGAAGGGTTCTCAATTCGGCTGTGTTTTATTGCAAATTTCGCATAACGTAGGTATATACTAAGCCAATTTTCTAAATTATATTAGTCTTAAAAATAGCAGCAATTATGTAATAAATAGTAGCAGTGTAGTAGTAGTAATTAAGGAGGATTAAGAATTTAGACATTTTTTATGATTTTATATGCACTAACTTTTTGATCTGCATGAACAATAAATACTAATATTTGAGCATCTTATATACTGACAAAATTATTTTAGCTTTAGCAAGTGAATTTCAATAATCAAAAATGAATTATGATCGAACAAAATAAACAAATATGCTTTCATTATTTCATTTCCACCCCCATAAATCGAACTAAGGAAGAAACATCAAAAGTCGTCTATAGGTCTGTACCGATCAAATAATTACCTTCTCGATAAAATATTGGCACCCTCCCTCGCTGTCGCGCTCCCGCGAGCCACAACTGTCGATGTCACCTTAATTTACGACCTTCAATTATAAATTTTACATCTTCTACCGTCTACGATTTGCTAAAGTAATTTCAACCTTAGCATATTATATTTAACGCCTATTACTCACCGCCTAAAGAAAAGAATGATTGAAATTACAAGACTCGCGGGCTTCGGGGGAATAGAAATAATTTAAAAATAATAACCAAACTTCGAGAAGATGTTCGATTAACGAAATGAAATTTTCAAATTTAACGGAATGAGGTTATTTGAAGTGGCATACAGCTTTTCCCCCCTAACTTTATAGGTCTTCGATAGGACTCTAAAGGTCTGCTGACCAATTAATTATTAATTCACGTAAGCACTGCTTTTGTATTTGTATTTATTTATTTGCTGAATATGGGTTTACAAAGGTGTACAATAACATATTAATTATAGTTCAACCATACCCTGCTTAGTGTAGCATGCAAAATTTGAAGTATAGTCACTCTAATAACATAAAATTAAAATAAAAATATAAAAAAATACTAAAAGAAGTTTGTCTCTCATGCAGTTTTTATTTTAGAATTATCATTCGAAACGTACTTTTTATCTTAGGTTATTAATTAGTAGTATGAAAAGATAAATATTCAGTAAAACGCACATGATAACGAGTTTAATGGCGGACACTAATGTGGTTTCCGTAATTAATATTTGTTACGGCACTGATAAACATGATTAAAACTCTGTTAGTGCTGCTCCCAACTTATGTTTTTTATATATTTTAATTCTAGTTCGAAGCGATGGCAGGCACAAATCAGAAAGAAATCCAGAATCCCAAACAGAATCAGAAAATATGTCTGAGCAAAACGCCTGAAGTACTTTCCTTTAGTAATCATACTTAGGTAATATTGTAAAACCTAGCCTATGCCCAGCCTCATAAATGATATGTACATGTTTACAATTAACTAGATAATTTCTTGAAATGGAAATATAGAAGGCGTTCGTATATTTCAAATACACACAAATAACATCTACAAAAAAGTAATTCGAACATTAAGATGCAATATCTATTTATTCCATTTCTGCTTCAAAATACCTAAGTGATTCCAATTTTATGAGGTATTTAATATGTAACAAAGCTAATGTACCAAAATTAGGTATCACAATAATGTCCTTATTGTCCACATATAGCTGGATATCCATCGTCGCGAGTTTCCTCTTGACCTCTGACACAAGATAGTATTATGCTCATTAACACCGCGTTATCGATACGTAATGAGAACACCATGCAGTCAGGATACCAAGGCTAATTTAATTAAACCCACCTCCTCCTCTACATACCTCCCACCAATACACATGCCTACACTGTTTGTATTTTTAAAACTAATACCTATTACCAAGAACAACTTAGATGTTTAAAATCAAATATCACAAAAGTATTATCGTACATCACACATCCGTACTATGAAGCTTTAGTTTTTTTGTAGGTACATTTATCCCTAAACCTTATAAAACAAAGTCCCCCGCCGCGTCTGTCTGTTTGTGTGTTTGATCGCAATAAACTCAAAAACTCCTGAACGGATTTTCATACGGTTTTCACCTATCAATAGAGTGATTCTTGAGGGAGGTGAAGTATATCATTTGTTAACCCGTGCGAAGCCGGGGCGGATCGCTAGTTAATTATAAGGTACATATATTAATTCCACACTGTGTACCTTGTGTGCTTGTCGCGATTAAAACCATGGATCACCATTTTCTTAGGCGGAATACAAACTACTAAATGTACTGGGGCCTAGCTAAAATATCAATTGATAGATAGGTAATGCCAATCAAAACTTAAGTGTATGGGAATAATCACGTGACTTCGTTGCATCTGTCATCCCGGTACAATTTTTCTTTTCTTTCTTTCTTGCGTTTGTATGTACGATTGTCATATTCACTAGGCCCATTAAAACATTACTACTTAACTATATCGAGTTTACTATATTAAGTTATTAACACATTGTCTAATTTTATTTACAACAATGCTTTGCGCACAGACAGTCTAGACCCTCAATTTTAAACACAAAGATATGATTAAGCTGCCAACAGCCGCAATTTTTATTTTATAAAAATCATTTGACGAGGGTCGCCATTAATTTCGGCGACAATGTGATAAATAATAAGAGAGGTGTAATGCGGGGGCGGCATCCCTCTAAAATGTCACTTTGATGGGCTGCTTCTGAAGTTTTGACGGGTCACATCCTAATTTTCTTTCTGGGAGTATTGTGAGCCGTTGCCAATTTTCAATAAGAGAGAGCGTTGTGAGAATATTGCAATTTCAACTTCTTTGTGGTTTATAAGAGTTCATTCAATATACAGTTCCTTGACAGTTCTGTTTATGTATGTACCTACTTTAATTATAATTGTAAGCAAACTTACATACTTACCTAGTAAGTATTTAATCAAAACTGTTTTGTGTTTTTTTTCTTACTTCTTAATTTACATCATACCTGGAAGATCAGGGCTGGAAGTCTCCAGCATCTTGCTGAAATATGCCAATTCGTGGCACTTTCCCTTACTCTGTTTTGTATTTTTATGACTTTTTCTTTTATGTTTGTGTTTACGAATAAACTGTTCCTTATACTTAATCTTCTTAGACCCACTTGCACCATTCCAAGGTTAACCGGTTAAACCTGGAGTTACCATGGTTCCCAGTACAATTTGACACTAGGTTAACGGTATAACCGCTTAACCCCGGGTTATTGGGATGGTGCTAGTGGCCCTTACTCTTAATTGTAATCAGGCCATTACTTAAACGTACCCGTACGTTGTAGCCGAAATAAAAAACCGGACAAGTGCGAGTCGGACTCGCCCACCGAGGGTTCCGTACTTTTTAGTATTTGTTGTTATAGCGGCAACAGAAATACATCATCTGTGAAAATTTCATCTGCCTAGCTATCACGGTTCATGAGATACAGCCTGGTGACAGACGGACGGACGGACGGACGGACGGACGGTCGGACGGATGGATGGACGGATGGACGGATGGACGGACGGACGGACGGACAGCAGTGTCTTAGTAATAGGGTTCCGTTTTTACCCTTTGGGTACGGAACCTTAAGAATGAACTTAAATTAGGTACAATTAATTACTCCAGAGACTCGGTAAAACAGCAAGGGGTTCCCTGTATTCCTATTGATAGAAAATACGTCAAACGGTCTCTGAGAGAAACGCATTTAACTGATTTGCAAGACCGAAGTGATCCCATAAGTGTTTCGTGAACAAAGTTTTGCACGGAACGCTAAAAACGTTCTAGTGGGAATGAGCCTACAACAACTCAGTAGGCACATGTTTAAGTAAATGAAGACTGCTCGGGTATATAAATGTCGTATGCAATCATCACGTGCACTGTTAATTAGCGATGTCAGGCGTATGCAGTGTGCAACATTACCTACTTCACACGACCGACATCAAAGGGCGTCGCGAACACGCGCTGCACCCAACAACATTGTCACTACGGTGGCTTATTTATTTATTTAAACTTTATTGCACATAAAATTATAAGTACAATTGGCGGACTTAATGCCATAAGACATTCTCTACCAGTCAACCACATACAATGCTTACATTGCATTGCATGCTTATGTTTTATATACAAATTGAATTATATTAGGTAATATATTATAATTTGGCACATTGCTAGAGTTAACCTGTACGCAAGGGTGCGTACAAATTTTTATACATTTTCCACAGTCTATTTTGAACTGTTATTGAGTAACCAAAGGTTCCAAATTCAAAAACAAAACAAAAGCTTTTGGGTCTTATGAGGTTAATACACAATTTTTCACAATCCCTAGAATAAAAGTTAGTCTTACATATACCTACAATGTTATTAATTATTATACATTTATTACAAAAACTTATACAGCATAACAATGTTGTGCAACAAATAATGTTGATTATTAATTAATTATTATGTACACTAAAATGGCACACCTATAGAAACTTACGACAGATCTAAAGCAAACATTTGGCTGCCGTAAATCAAATTTTAACTCGATTTGGCGATTCATAACGCAGGGCGAGATCCGTGAAAAATGGCTTATTTTAAAACGCTATTTTTCGTAGCACTGTATGGGGACGCATTCTGCCACTGAACACGAGAAACAGGGAACGATAATGCTGAATTTGGAGAAAGCCTTATTCTTTCGGTACAAATATAAATATTTTCAATTTACTCTAAGTACCTAATAAGAAAACCGGTCAAAAGCGAATCGGACTCGCGTTCCAAGGGTTCCGTACATTACCCAATTTTTAACAATGTATCTTTTTGGTGGAACGTGCATGAAATGTCTTTAAAAACCCGTAGTGGTTGGATCAGAAACTAAGTAACTAACTCTAAGTGTCCGACTCACGCTTGACTGCACATTTTTAATAGGTTTTTCTGTCATTTATAGGTAAAGAACTATTTTGTGTCTTTTTTTCAAAATTTTAGACCCAGTAGTTTCGGAGATAAAGGGAGGGGGGAATGGTCGGACTGACGGACAGACAGACAGACGCACGAGTGATCCTAAAAAGTGGACTGAACCTTCTAAATATACACTAGCGAGCAAAGAAACGAAATCACTTCACATGTTTGGCTTCTCAGCTCAATAACTTCTATAATTTGTATACCATCCTGAAGAAAACAGGATTAAATTAAATCTTCCACGCATTTTGTAAGCTACTGGCTGGTTAAATCGAGAGTGGATCAACGTTGAATCCTGAGTTAACGCGGCATTGCTGAAGGATTTCCACATGATTATCTTAGGAAATTAATCAAGTCGATGAAAAACCTATTAAGATGTTTAGAAAGACCTGGCGGTCTAGCATGAGTTGCGTTCTCGCGCGCTACTCTATACATCTAGCGCGACTTCAAGTATGGACTTGCGCGCGAGAACGCAACTCATGCTAGACCGCCTGGGGGTGGCAACACCAATTACTGATTTTCCTAAATTAAATTTTATCGAAGACAAATCTTTTAAAATAAATATTTCTACCTTAATTTATATTTCCCAAGCGTTTTTTGTTTTTAAATATAATTATTATCAGAAAACAAGGGTTATTTCAGTCATCAAACCTGAAACAAATAAATTTGCTTTAAATTGGCACTATTTTTACAGGATTGAATAAAATTGGAAAGTTATTGAGCGGCGAAACCAAAACTTTTAAAGTGATGCTTTTTAGTGTAGTAAATGAAGCAAGTTGTTGTATGGAGACCCATGCATTAATTTCTCAGTCGATGAAATTTAGCTTGGTTATTGTATAGTATGAGCCGAGACTAACATACAAATATCCAAAAAAAAAAACACTCCTAAGTTAGGTAAAAACACAAATCTGATTATATATTGAACCGAGTAATTCCTCAGTCCAAAATTATTTTACAAAATAAGTTATTTGTATCAGTATGTGATACTAGAAAAAAATCTAAAAGTTTTGTCAAACATGAGAATATTTTTTTATGATACTTCCTTTTTTTGACGCTCATTTTCATCGGAAAATTGCTCTGTCATTTTTTTCTTCTTATATGATCTTAGAATATAATTTGGCGCAGTGAGTAAAAAAATCCAAAAAAAATGCGTATCGAAATGTATGTATTATAGAACTATTAAAAACTGAGAGTGGAAAATTTTTAGATTTTCATTTTGTAGGTATAAAACGGCAATAAAATGGCATTCCAGTGCAAAAATTAGACTGAGCAATTTTCCGGTCCAAGACACGCCAAAAAATTTTATTTTATTAATACTGGTATTTCTGCTGGGATATTTTTTTGATATTTCATATATTGTTGCAATACGTTACATGAATATGTCTGTTGAAGAAAGTTTGAACGGAGCATTTTTCCGTAAAAAGATATTAACGATTTAAGACTTTAGGTATTTACTTTAATTCTATTATTATTATTCTTTGGAAATTTATACAATACTTTTTATTTATTGATACTTTATCATACTGTAAAGTTTTTTCTGGCTGAGGAATTACTGCGGGGTCCACTACCTTTATTTACTACACCGGGAGTACGGAGACTTAGACTTATTAGATTTACTTAGCATATTTATTTGTGTGCAAGTCTAGTCAAAGGTCCCACTATGTCGCTTACGATAAGGACAAGATTTGCTTGTATCTTTATACGAATAACATGTGAAAGCATCCTTATGGCTTATACCTATAGTGGGACTTTTTGCTTGGAAACGACACATTTAGCTGATATCAGAATGATGTATTTGAATTATATTATTTAGTTATCGTGCGTGCATGATGGTGTCATTTTGATATCAGTGTACGTTCGTGTTGGCCTGTTTCATTTTATGTTTAGGAGATATAGCGTAATATTTGTCACGTAATGTTTAAAAGAGAAGATCTTGAAAGGTAGTTTGCGTTAACACTGGTTTTTATTTTGTCAAAAGACTGCAGTGCGTTAGTAGAGTAGATACCAGTCAGGAATAAATACTTAAGCCTTATGGCTTACTTACTACTAAGACATATACATTTGAGCATTTTGGCATCAATAAAATGTAAATATTCGGTTAAATTGGGGTCTCCATTTTGTGAATCGCAATCGCGGGTGAGCCGAGGCCATATATCATGTGGTGCTCATCACGTTTTTAATAAAAACACGCCAGCCGGCTGCCGGCTCACCTACTATATTTGCCTCGCGAACGCGACAAAGATAATTAGAAAATATGTCCCGCTAAATATGTTCGTACTTATGAAAATTTATTTTCTACTCACCTATACTAAAACTAGACATTGGATGAAATTAAAACGTGAGATCTATCGTGAGATAGATCTTTGTAATTCAATTTTACATATTATGTTTTCCAGTTTCATAATATCATAATATGACTGCCCTATATTTAATAGATATGTTAAATGGTGCTTAGGGAAATTTAATTAGCAAGCAGAAATCAAATGAGGAGTGTGTTTTCAAAAGGGCTTATTTATGTATGGTGTTCATAAAGAAATAAGCACTTTTGAAAAAACTCCTTAAATGAGATTCACGCGAAAAAACAAAATTATCGAACGAAGCTGCATGAAAATTATTGTTATATTTGATTCTTTCGTTTAATTCACTTCAATTCTTTGAACTTCCTTCTTAAAAATAATAAATACTCTACCCACTTGACTTACACAACATTATTATATCGTTTTCCCATAAACTAGACCTTGAATAAAGAAAGCCGAAGTAAACGATTGTGTTTGGATTTGTTCATCTACACAAATTATCGTAATTATAAACCACTCGAGAACTCTCGGGCTCTGTCCAAATATACGTTGGGGTCCGTTACGGCAGCAATCAAAGGAATTCTATCGATGAGGTCGCGCCCCATGTCTTTGCTACCCCAGTGCTGCGAATACTGTACATTCAAAATTAAATCGTAATGTAAATGCCTTATGGTTTATTTTATATCATTCATTCGGTAAAGTCGAGTGTCTACCAAAGAAATCGTCAATAAACAATAGTGTATGTTAAATTAATGCTGCCATTCTTATTTCTGTCTCAACTGTAATACAGGATGTCTGATTATTTTAATTAATCGTTTATTTCTTCGGGGCCCAGTCAACAACGTTTACCATAATTATGCATTATCAAATAACTTGGTTAGTAGGACTACTCAATTATTATTATTTTCATTAAGACATACCTAATTAACCCTTTAGTATTAAAATGCACATTTATTTACAGTGGAATTTAATACGAAAATTATCAAAAAATGAATTATCCGAATGGGGATAGTCGCTAAATATTATTAATACTCGTATGACTAAAGTGTCTTAAAGTGTGTAATACCAAGTTCGCTGGTATCGATTATTTATTTAATAAATATATATACAATTATAATTTTATTAGGTACATATTAACATCCTCGTCTGTGTGCCACAGCGCCTGGCTTCCGGTATAGGTATGAAATTTATTACGGTCTTATGACCATACCGGGAGTATAGTAGGTAGATAAGTATACTTTCCAATTAGTATTAGTAGCTATTTATTACTGGCATTTAATGAATATCCTGTCTTTTATTCTGACGTCAAACAAAATATAAAAGAACAAACACGCTATTTAACTACTGAAAAATACATTTTATGCGTTTTCTGTTGAAATTTTTTATTTATTTATTTGTATTTGAAAAATATTTACATGACCTTACAGACAGATCCAATGCGCCATGAAACTTAACATTAACATATACCAAACAGGTACATATAACTATTACAAATAACAATCAGGTACAAACAAACAATCACAAATCACTAGTCCATTATCACATCCACAATAGGGTATTTTCCTACAAGTCAAATCAGTTACTTTTTTAGAGCTGCCAAAACGATTTGCTAATATGAAATTTATATGAAACATTACATCGTGACGTCACGGTCAACTCACCTACTTTTTATATTTGTATCCCATTTATTAAATAGAACTTGTGTTTAAAAATAACTCCTATCTGTGTTTTTCTAATAATTGTCTGGTGCTTTATTTCATGCATGGTGTAAAATAATTTATTTTAAATACAGTATAATACCCTATTACACCTTAACGGATGTTGTATGTAAATATGTATTTCTACAGTTGTATCAAAACTTTACCCATAACATAAGCGCCCATTAGGTGCGTGTTTTCTTGTCTCACGTTATATTTTTGTGGTTTTTTAATAAAGCTATTCAAACTATAAGTATAGAGCAAATCAAATTATTTTACTAAATATTCAGTTCACTTCATGCCTTGTGTATTTTTTTATGTATTTTACAATTTTTAAGTTTTTATTTTAAAAATATTCAACTACTTATTTAAGCAGCCTGTATTCCAAAGAAAACAAAACGCAACTCACTTGATATAAAACCCTCCAAAAATAAAGGTATCCGGACATTACGTACGTAATGAGTACGAGTACGAGTCATGAGGCCGGGAATCAAACTGGCGATTGTTTTCTACCCTCCACCGTTTGTATGGCACAAAAGATGGTCCGATAAAAATCATGCCCGTAGAAGTTGCTTTGTTAT
The DNA here is from genome assembly GCF_910591565.1 of Cydia splendana. Taxonomy (NCBI): domain Eukaryota; kingdom Metazoa; phylum Arthropoda; class Insecta; order Lepidoptera; family Tortricidae; genus Cydia; species Cydia splendana. The sequence goes on from NC_085974.1 coordinate 11,809,493, forward strand.
TGAATTTTTCTTGTTATAATTTACGTTTATATTTATTAAGTTGTTAACATACTTTGTCAGTATAGTATAAGTTTACTTAATTTTGACAATTGAAATAATCTAAACCTATTTATTACTACTAATTAATTAGACATTAACGGCGAATTACTTGTACATATTTCTAACACATGGACTTAAGTTATATTTGTGACAATCCACGACGAAAGGCACCTTATAGCGGTCGGCGCTTACGCCATTATTAGCGGCGACTCAATACTAATGCGGTCCTACGCGACGTAAGCGCCGACCGCCATAAGGTAACTTTTATCGTAGAACGTCACATTTTATCATGCAATAATTACTTATACGATAGATAAATATCTAGTACGTCACCGATTAACCATAATGCGATTACATATCTATGAAGGAAGAAGAAAAGATATGGGAATACACCTTTTACTTGAATGTATATGTTTTTCTCTGGATATGCGTCGCAATTAAAAAAAGCAACGCTTGTTTAGATTGACTTTGTGACTCCCAAAATTATTTGACACCATCACCCTGTCCTACACCGACTCCGGCTAATGTGAAAAAACTGCACAATCAAAATATGTCACGCAGGGGGTCACGCCGCGCCATCACCCTTTCACTCCCTTTTTTGTCACATTTTTTGCAAAAAATAACGTTTTTTGCCGATTTTTAACGCGAATTTCGCACGGTTAGTTATAACGGGGTGACACGGTGATTTGAATGCGTTGCTAATTTCGGCTGCCGAACATTGCCGAACCCTTTCTAAGCAACAAAGGCGCTTACAATGACTTATCTCACGCAGGGATGTTTCTACCTGTCTCTATACAAATGTCACGAACCTTTTCGTTGACCTCTTGACATCTTTTTTTTGTGAATTTGCGGAAGCCAGTGAAAGATAGTTAATCAACGGCTATTGTTGATTTAAGAAGGGTTATCTAAATGTTTTTATTACATTTACGAGATATCATTTCTTTGGAGTCAGAATTTTTGGCAACTTTTTCCTTGAGCGATATACTAATACCATTTTATCAATTCGGATATTTCAGAAAAAAAAGAATAATTTCAAATATAATTTTTCCGAATTTACTGACCAAGCGTTCAGTAATTCGAAATAAACTTAAAATAAAATCTAAGATCTATGTATAAGTTTGCATTAATTGTAAAAAAAATAGCTGTGTAATAAACGATGGCCTGCGGCAACGTCCATATTTGTGTTCTCATACAATTTAAGATGAAATCTCACGCAGTCTCTCGTTTTGTCAGAATACTCTATTTAAACTTTCGACTTCATAATAACATACCCATTACAAGGTACATTTGTGAGGCCGCCTGCTGAGTCCCTTAGGTGTCCTTGGCTTGGATTCAATAATCAGACATACTTTAAGAGTCTAAGCAAGGGAACTCCAACCTTATGCAATTCACATAAGTCTTGAAATTATCTGAACCGCCTTGCAATAAAATGCGTAGCCACAGGGCGTATCTGTTTTGTCAAGTTAGTCACGTGAATAATTCCTCACAAATCCTTTTAGTGATTATCATTACTGTTGTAAGGGGAATCGACAAAAGACTAGTACATAAAACCAGCACATAGGTCTAATTTTTAACGGAAGAACGGATCACTCTTAATGAATATAAATACATACAATGATTTGAGATGAATGATCGCGTTAGTATGGCAGACAAAAAGGGACAACTTTAAATGTAATATGAAAATAGTACTATGTATTTTGACAAAAATGTCACGTGACCAATAAAGAAAATTAAGACTTATATACTTAAATTATACTATATACATTATGACATCATCATGATCATTGTCTATTATTTAGAGGACATCATTTAGAGACACTCAGATGAGCTATTTCATAAAATTACAAGAATTGATACAAAAGTAAAACGAGTGTATCATTTCTTTGTGTAGAGCCCTCTACGGCCAGCACGCCTACGCGCTACGCCGTAGCCGCGTCGTCGTAGACACAGATCGATTTGCGGTTACAAGTGACAAAGTTTTTCAAGATGGCGCCCGGGGGTCTCAGAAGGGGGGGATGCTCATATTTTTTACTGTCGGGGTGAGCACTGGAGCCGATCGCAACACCGCTCTCCACTCTCTCGGCCTCTTAAAAGCTGCCGTCGTGTGTCTGTGTTCGTTTCGGATGTGTACTTAATGGCGATCTATGTGTGGGGCGCATTGCGGCGGCATCTTTACATGAGCTGCGAAATTTGCAGTCTGCAACACATAACTAAACGATGGCATATACCCTCCAACCATCTAAATGTGAAGGATTTCCAAAGAGAATGTAATTGTACCTGTTTTATTCAATTAGATACAAGATTTCCTGATTTTTATCGTCGTATTTTGAATAGGATATCCTGATTGTAATAACAGGTTATGAATTTGATCTGGAGAGTGACGTTTCTTGATAAAGAAATGTCTTGTGACAAAAAGCTTCTCTAAATATATATTATAGTAGCGTTATGTAATATCTGACAGACGACGCTTGAAATTTCAAACATATTTATATTCTTCAAATAATGTAGAGCTTCTTTAAGGATCCCCAGAGTAAATATTGGGTTGAATATTTACAAAAGCTACGTGGATACATAACGGCTTTGGACAAAAAGGCCAAGATCTACTTCGGGTCGTTGCGCCACAGCGGTAAGTAAGTACGCTGCTAATCTAATATAATAATTTAAAATGACTTTAAGTACTTAATTTAAGATGTAATAAAGAAATTCTAGATTACAATTGAGCCCTTTAATCGGGACAGTCATCAATTATGTATGCTACAGCAGTTAATAACATTTGCGCGAGTCAACACGGTAGATACACGCTGTCCCGGATAACGCGGCGCGCGCCCGACGCCACGGGCTGTTTGTAGTGCAGAGGGACGCTACTGGCTTTTCTGTTTGACTTGCAGCTTGATTTCGTTGGAATGTATACACAAGCGCGGTAAAAGCGGGTAGTTTGTAAACAAACGAGAAAACTTATTTTAAGTATGAGCGGTGCCGTTCCCGTAAAATAATACATGGTATATCTTTGCCGTACGAAACCAGGGATTTCAGTTTTAATTATCTTAAAATGCTATAATGAAAGTCTAGATTGTTAGTGAACCCTTCAATGTGGATAACGTGGCTGTTTGTAAAGCAGAGGGATGCTGATTGTTTTTCTATTTGACTTGGAACTTGATTTCGTCAGAAAATTGTTATCTAAATTCTTGCATTTTTTTTAAGTTGGTTTAAGTGTCTTGTACCAATTGATATCCAATTAGAAAACATATAGGATACGTCTGGCAAGAATATATGGCTAGCTGACTTATGAAGTAATAATATAAACACCATGTTTTAGAACTACATGTAAATATTTAATAATCAACCAGTATTTTATTATGGTAATTTTATAAAAGTTAATTTTGTAAAACTGATGTAATTCCAAATTTAAAAAAGAGTGAAGGTGTTTTTCAATTGTTCTTCACAAAAAAATACTACCTCCCTTTTTTAAATAATACGTAAGTACATGGTTAAGGCATGGCTAAGTTACACTGTAAATCACATTCCATATTTCAATATCCTCTATTCATTGCTAAACCAACATTTGCTCTAACAACCTCTCTCGATTGTACCATTCTTTTAACAATTATGTTTTAAAAATGGAATTACCCGTTTAAAAACTCACCTACGATTCGCTGTACCTTGTCTGCCTTGTGCACACAATCCGGAGTAGCGCACAAATTAATTTCGAATGGCCCGCGGGCCTGCCGTAGACACGTGCAATATGGTTATTGATAATGTAACTAGATCATAAATAGCCTCTAGCTACTGCGGAAGACCACATGGGAAAAAAGAGTTGATTTAATTAAAAGTATGTTTAGTGTTTATGTAAAGTTAATTGGGTTGTGTTGCGAACTTTGTTAAAAAATTAATTAGACAATAGAAAATCAGGTTGGATGAATAATTGAATATCATGAGAAAAATAATAAAACTCGTCTGCGGTACGAAAAAAATTAGTTTAAGGTGGGAGTACGCTCTTTTCTTGACGACAGTTCATTCCAGAGTTTATTTGTGCGAGGCAAGAAGTTTCTAGAGAAACACACAGTTAAGAACTGTAAGTGGTACAAACATGTACAAGTGGTACAAGTAGTACAAATATATAATATGGACTATTACTGGTGTAGCGTTGTAAGCTTTTCAAGCGTGTAACAGCTTATTCCCGACAAATTGAACAAAATAATAACACAGCCAACATAGCAGAACATAAGGGATATCAGATCTTTCCCTATCACGCCAGCGACAAAGGGGGCTTAAAACAAAAAGAACAAAAGCACGAAACAATGCTCGGATACGCACAGTTTAATGTGAGAGTTTTGTACCCATTATGCTCGTATATTGCCTGCATACTTTCCTGAACTCGTATTCTATTTAAACTTGTGATCGCCAAAACCACCTCTAAGTACTAACCGCTTAAAGTTCATATTGTAAAAAAACTGAAAAGACGATACGATGTCAGGGAAATATGCAATAAATATGGGAAGAACGGACTCGTAGGGATCAAATCATTGTACCTAATTGAATCGTTTTGTTTTTAATTTTCGCTTTATTATTAGTTATGTACTCAACATATTCGAAGTGGGTACTTTGCGTCTGCTGAATTGTGACAACTCATATTTCGATTATTTGAATATTACTTAAATTGCATGCAGTACGAAGAACGGGCCAGCACAATAAATATTAAATACCTATACTTATAATGTGAGTAATATACGAATCGAATCCTCGTATCACATACGCATTTGCTTTTAAAACCATTCTCCACGTTTCTCAGCCGCGGCGGCATCACCGTATCGCGGATATCTAAATATGCGGATCCTATTAAATCTGAAATAGCTATCCAATCAGTGCGCTCACGCTTCGCCGCGTTTATGCGTCGTTACGGCGTAATGTTCGAGAACCCGTACTTATACTTAACCGTGCCTATACCTCGAATTTAAACTGTTGTGAGACATAATAACATTGAATAATTTTACGGTTTAGACTCACTTGTTTTTAGACACTCGCGCGACATGTTTGGGAGAGCCTAGGTCTCCTTTCTCAAGCACTAACAGTGCGAGCAGCGTTCACGACGGCCGTGTATCGCGTGCGCGGAGGCTCTCCGAAACATGTCGCGCGAGTGACTAAAAACAAGTGAGTCTAAACCGTAAAATTATTCAGTGCCTATACATTACCTTTTAGTTACTAATTTTGAATTCATACAAAGTATATGCCATTGACAGTACATACGACATAGACCTCTAAGAAAAAAAAACAAAATAGAGACGTAAATATTTTCGTGTTTTGGGCTTGATTTGCAATCTAAGCAGAAACATATTTCACGCCATTAAATTTATTTATTTTATAGCAAGACAAACTGAATACATAAGCAGCAAGTATTATAAACTAATATCTGGGAGACCGAGCTTTGCTCGGAAAACACATAAAAACACAAAAATGCACGTTTTCTCAGAGATAAGACTTAACTAGATCGATGTATCGCCCCCGAAACCCCCCATATAGCAAATTTCATCGAAATCGTTAGATCTGTTTCCGAGATCCCCGAAATGTATATGTATGTATATACATATAAATAAATAAACAAGAATTGCTCGTTTAAAGGTATTAGATAGATAAATAGATAGATTAGATGACGACGTATTGGTTATAAACAAAATATTTCAGTTTTTAATTGTCCTCGAATCCAGTTGGATATATACAAAAATATTTTATATACATAATATCGAGCTAAACTGAATATAAATCATGTTAGAAATTAAACGTTTCGCTCGTACAAAACTTAACACTATTATGGTTGTTCTTTACCATAATTGCGTAATGATTACAAAGCAAAGTTATATATTATCCAACTAAGAGTATGATTCTACAGGTAGAAGTTTCCCAAAGTTGGCCGAGGGCACGAGTCACGTTAACATAAACATGATGGCACACTTTATCCGAAAACACGTCTAGGACTGTACCTATAAATAAGTCTGTTGCGCTGGAGCTCGGTCTCTCCACGCAGTATTTATTACATAACATTCAAAAGAGCCTCGGTAATTTTCCGCGGCTTCGCATCCCTGGATCCCTCCTCTGTCAAAACTCCCCCGCGATTGATAAAATAGCTCCGCTGCACAAACCGCCGAAACGGTAGAAAACTCACAAAAGGCAGAAAGTCCTCGACGACTCTCAGCCTAAACGCTTTAACTATGTCCCAACCCCATACTTCAGGATTGCTCACTCCACTTGTCTCCAAAAACCCGTGAATATTTCATAGGATTCTAAGCCTAATAACAGCGGAGCAAGTGTTAGCTTGCTGTGGGGCGGCCAAGATAATGATGGCACTTCAGCTGATGGCTTTGGTATTGCATCTAATTGGTGGTGGTCCTCATGTAAAACTGTTGCACGCGCCACCCCTATATTCAAACATAAGTAGGTAGGAATACACATAATAGGTACCTATTGTATAAATATCTATTCAATATCCATACTATAGAACTGAGTGACTGAATTCAAGCCTAAATGTGTATTGTAACTAAACAAATACATGCTACTATGGACACAAATACACAATATGGGATCCTTTGTTTAAAGGAGGTAATAGCAAGCTGTACAGGACGCTTTCATACACGCCTAATATTATGCATACCCTCATTATTAAGTGCACACCGCGTGTAACATCAAACTAGTTCAAGCAATTCGCTTAAATTAGCTGCTCAGTGAGAATATCCTCAAAGGTAACTCGATATTGTAAACATAATATCTTTTGCTGCTACTATATATTACATTTTAAAAGTTAATTACAAACAATGGGTTCTTTCAATAAATTTTACTTATTAGTTTCGCTTATCAACTACTAGCTTTCTGAAGAATGAAGGAATATTATGTATAGGTCATATAATCTAAAAGGCAACCTTGCTTTACAGGGAATAGGATACAAGTTCAAAAACAATGTATCTAAGAAAGAAACAGTGTTCAGAATACGGGTATATTTGTACGAGTAAGGTCATAAATGTGAGACAAGCACAGATTTTAATTAGGGACCGCGTCGAATGCGGTTGTGGCGCAAGGCATTGAACAGAGCGAAAGTACGCGTATTTTTGACGTCAGTTAGGCACGCTACAAACGAGCGGCTGACAACGCCTTTAATAATAAAATTGATAATAATGTACGTGTCCACAAACACGTAACTATCAATTAACAAGAGATGGTACCGAATGATATGATTGATGATGAATGATATTAAAAATAAATAAGTATAAGTAATGAAAATATTGATAATTTGGTCCAAGTCTCGCCATTACTTACTTTGTTACAATACTTCTTCAAATGTGGGCAACTCGGCAATCGTTTTATTGATATTGGGTATGATTAAGTAATCGAGTGATAACGAATCACGAGATAAAACATATTTTGCTTGATATGCGCCTTAGGGCTGCGCTAGCTGCATAATACACGCGAATTGTATCATTGTACGCTATAACCCATATAACCATTCCAGTCGCAGAATCACAAAGTGGTAACTAAATGTCAGATGTGTCGTAACAGAGTCCACACAATGTGTCTAGAATTGTTTCGAAACAAAGTGTCGTCGCCGTGTCTACACTTTTCCGTAACAAGTTGTCGACACATTTGTGTGCACTTTGCGTGCGGTTTGCGACTAAATCTGACAGCAAATTTGTGACAGCAAATGTCAATATAAAATACCTCTTGAAAACCAAGGTTTGTCAAACTACTATTAGTGTCTCGTGTGCTCGTAATTCTAGTAAGTCATCATGGGCAATGCAAATGATAATAATCGACCGAAACCATATAAACACCCAACACCCGTCAACCTTTTACAGAAAAGTTTTTAAAGAAATTCAATAAGCTACTTAGGTCAGGCAACGAATGCTCCAAAAGTTGTAGAGGGAAATGCTCGGAACACAATTTTTGACTCCGTAACTCGGTTTGACAAGTTAGGAGGTGAACATATCAAAAGTCCCCGGCCGTAGCCCTTGAGCGGGGGGGAGAGAGGGGGCTTTGAAGGTCCCATTTTCCCGTTTTTCGATTATATCTCGGAAACTATGCATCTCAGCGACAAAGCCACTTATACAAAATGAAAGTTAATTTAATTTGTTACAAGTTTATTCAGTATATTTTTTCGATATGTTGAATAGTTTTTGAGATATCCGCTCTTGAAAGTTTATTTAGGGCTCTAAATTTTATCTTGATATATCTATATCAGTGAAGGTGCTAGGCCGTGTTTGGTATTGTTTTCGTATAAATCTGGGGTGCTGAATCCATTTAAGATATCACATTGACACCATTCCACAAAATAAAAATAAATCTTTTTAGGGTTCCGTACCTCAAAAGGAAAAACCGGAACCCTTATAGGATCACTCGTGCGTCTGTATGTATGTCCGTCTGAATACACAAAATAGTTCTTTACCTATAGATGACAGGAAAACCTATTAGAAATGTGCAGTCAAGCGCGAGTCGGACTTAATGTACGGAACCCTTAATACGCGAGTCCGACTCGCACTTGGCCGGTTTTTTTGAAACTCTTCTTGACGCTTAACCGCTGAACCGATTTCGTTGAAATTTGGTATAGAAATAGTTTGCGTCCCGGAACAGGACATAGGATAGATCTTATAACCAAAATCATCTTTTGAAGGTGTGAAAAGTAGCGTGGAAATTTGTACGGGAAATCAATAACCGCTGAACCGATTTATATGAAATTTGGGATGGTCTACATCTTTGATTTAGTTAAAAATGATGAAAAAACATGACTTCAAACCTAAACTTAAACAGTATTAACTTCAAGAAGTCAATTCTGAATTCCCCCCTACACCTCATTTCACACCTTTAAAGGATGATTTTTGAGATAACTTATTATATCCTGTCTCGGGACTCAAAATATATGTGTACCAAATTTAAATTAAAACTGTTCAGCAGTTTAAGCGTGAAGAGGAGTTTAAAAGAAAGTATTTTAATAAGTTTATATGTTTTTACTTCGGAATGGTGTCAATCTGATACCTTAACTAAATTTGGTACTGCGAATTTATACGAAAACGATACCAAAACATGGCCTCGTAGCTTTACTGTTGTAGAAGTCAAAATAAAATTGAGAGCCCTAAATTCTTATTACTTGGCCAAACTTGTGTAGAAGGAAAAGGTAAAATAAAAGTCTTCGGCAGGAATATAAGACAAAAATATATTTTTTTTTGCGTTACTATTTCATTCATCAAATATAAACATACCTTGATTATACTATTCTAGTGAGATCCTCATAGATAAACAAAAACATTTACTTAAAAAATTACAAGGTCGAAATGTCACGGAACTTGTGAGAGTAATATGTGAAAAATATAAACTTTTATGACAAAAAAAATCTGGACACAATTTAAGAATCACCCAATTGCGTCGAGGAATCATCTGTATTTTTGCTTGTTTCATTACCTCCTCGCTTCTTTTTTGTCCTTTGTATTCTGTAGCAATTTGTTAGATCTGAAAATAAAGATAACTTGCGTCGTCACGGATGTCGATTTATAGGTTTTAGGGAGTGCAGAATTCGAAAACGATGATCATTTTATAATCCAAGATGGCGGCTACGTATTTTGTCATAAAAGTGGAATCCAAAATAGTCATCATTTTCGAAATCTGCGCCCCCTAAAACCTATAAAACGATATCCATGACGACTTTTATGACATAGTGCATGGCCGCCATCTTGGAATCCAAAATAGTCATCATTTTCGAAATCTGCGCCCCCTAAAACCTATAAAACGATATCCATGACGACATTTATGACATAGTGTATTGCCGCCATTTTTAAATTGAAAATGTTATCATTTTCGAAATCTGCGCCCCCCAAAACCTATAAAACGACACCCATGACGACTTTTATGACATAGTGCATGGCCACCATTTTGGATTCCAAAATGGTCAACATTTTCGAAAGCGGGGCCCCCTAAAACCTATAAAACGACATACATGACGACTTTTATGACATAGTGCATGGCCGCCATCTTGGAATCCAAAATGGTCATCATTTTCGAAATCTGCGCCCCCTAAAACCTATAAAACGACACCCATGACGACTTTTATGACATAGTGCATGGCCGCCATTTTGGAATCCAAAATGGTTATCATTTTCTAAATCTGCGCCCCCCAAAACCTATAAAACGACACCCATGACGACTTTTATGACATAGTGCATGGCCGCCATTTTGGATTTCAAAATGGTCATCATTTTCTAAATCGGGGCCCCCTAAAACCTATAAAATGACATCCATGACGACTTTTATGACATAGTGCATGGCCGCCATCTTGGAATCCAAAATGGTTATCATTTTCGAAATCTGCGCCCCCTAAAACCTATATATCGACACCCATCTCGACTTTTATGACAAAGTGTTTTGCTACCATCTGCATGCAAGACATTTCTATTATTTTTACGTACAAAAATGGCCCCCTGTCAACTTTCAATCGAGATTTAATCGATAATTTATTCGATTAATATTCAGATTAATTCAATTTCAATCTATGTTAGGTCGACTAAACTAATCGCGATTAAAATTTGAGAATTAACTTTTTTTATTCCATTAATTAGTCGAATAAACAGTTAATCGATTAATGCCCATCTCTGACCACGGCATTTTTACACTTTGAGAATATCTGAAAACAAATCAACACAAGGAGCCATTTTGCAAATCCAGTAACATACCAGTAACTTTGTTATTACTTTTGACAGCGCGTGTCATGTGTCAACACAGAGTCGACACAAAGTCGAAACATTGCAACTACTTTGTGACTGCAATATTTCTCAGCCTTAAACCATATTTATACATCATAATTAACAAGTTTCGTAGTATGTAAAGCGTTATTTCTGTTATTTAAGTATAGTATACGCATCGAAGTACTAAACATGCTTCAAATAATATAGTTATGAACACAGGCACTGAGAAGTAAACAATTTCATTTCCGGCTAAACTAAAACAATGTGGTGGCGCGTTGATTATATTACACTTAGTTTATCAAATCACTCGAGCAGTTTAATTCCCCATAATAATTTAAGTCATATTGTAATATAAATGCAAACAATATATAATTACGTCTTGTAATCCGTTTTAGAGATGGCGTATTAATGTCACTTATTTTTATTTAAGTATTTTTCCATCTGACAGTTTCCATTTGACAGGAACAAAATGAACGAATGAACGAATGATTTTGGCATAAAGTAGTCGCAAACCCGAAACAATGTGTGCACACGGCGACCACACTTTATGTCACTTTGTGGCATGTGTCGACCCTTCCCCATTTCTGGTAACTGTGTCGACACGGCGACGACTCTGCGACTGGAATTGTGACCGAAACAGACGGTGTCGACACAAGATGTGTCAACACCGCGTCGTAACGGCGACTGGAAATGGTTGTATGGGAAATAAAGTACAACTCTCGAATTACAAACTATAAATGCATATTAATTTGGATTAGGAGATGAGGACGTAGACACTAAAACATGTTTTAGGTACCTACAATTTGACATGACTAAAACAGGTCTCTCATGGCTTGGCGTTTGTGTACTTAAAAATAGAAACAGTTGACGTGAAAAATGTTTCCAGTATTCCACCTAATTTCGTGGTAAAAGCCAGATATATCACTTTTCATTTCTCATGCTCTGAAAGTGGCTCATATAATTATGCGCGTGCGATAGAGATAGGAAATGGTGGGTCTATGTACAAAATTCTTCGTGATTGCTTTAATCTTTATCTTTACTTTAACCTTCGCAAAGGAACACCGAAGATCGTGCCTCGCGTCACATTCTTGCTGCGACCCAACACCGCGGTTTACGATCCGCATTAATGACAAACGGTAACGACCGGGAAGAGAATCGATTCAGCGCAGATTTTACTATCGACTCGCCATAACAGATGGAATGTTTGCTTTGACGGTTGGGATCAGTTTGGATGTGTTGAAATTAGATTTGCAGTATGAAGCTTGATATTAATGAATGTTTGAATTATAAAGTGTGCGGATAAGATTAGTATCAGGACATACTTAAACGTGATACGACTAATTGATGTATTAATTAATCACATTATTTTTATCTATAATATGGAAATTATTCATAACCTATCTTACATTTCCATTTGACCACCATTATTTTAATGTCACTAATGGTCAATTCAATAGTAGTGTAGGTTCGAATCCCGGTAAGGGCATTTATTTGTGTGATGAGCACAGATATTTGTTCCTGAGTCATGGATGTTTTCTATGTATTTAAGTATTTGTATATTATATATATCGTTGTCTGAGTACCCACAACACAAGACTTCTTGAGCTTACCGTGGGACTTAGTCAATTTGTGTAAGAATGTCCCTATAATATTTATTTTTATTTATTTATGAGATATGTACGTAGCTGTTACATCCTCATAGACTATGAGTCATAGTTATTGACCTTTATTTTGAGGTTATTATTAAGTTTTCGAATTCGAGTGCACTAAACTAACGGCAAACGTACAACAACCTCCGCTTTGCTGATGATAGTGATGATGATGCTACACTAAAAGATATTTTGCTTTGGGGAACGTTATTTGTTCGTAAAATAAGTCCCCATGATGTATGTGTCGCGACATATTCATAAGTGATCATGAAAATTGGAGTCCCGCATGATACTAGAAGACTCTGTAACTTGAGATTATCATCGAGATATAGGTAATAAATACATATATTGAGGTGACCGATAAGATTAATAGCGCATAATTAACAATTGCTCATTTTTTGTGAGCTTGCTTAAGCAAACTCGATTCTTAATATGTGGTTAGGCATTGGTATTTGTTTACCTCTACCTACTTTTTAGGGTTCCGTACCTTTATTTAGTACCGGTTATTAGGTACAATTGGTATTTATTTACCTTGTCTGTCTGTCTGTCACTAGGCTGTATCTCATGAACCGTGATAGCTAGACAGTTGAAATTTTCACAGATTATGTATTTCTATTGCCGCTATAACAACAAAGACTAAAAACAGAATAAAATAAAAATTTAAGTGGGGCTCCCATACAACAAACGTGATTTTTTGCCGTTTTTTGCGTAATGGTACGGAACCGTTCGTGCGCGAGTCCGACTCGCACTTGGCTGGTTTTTTTAATGCATATAGTGTGTAAATTTTAATTTTGTCAGTTTAACTATGACATCGTCTACATTGTTTTGTTTGTATACGATATCTGAATTAATATAATAAATCAACGTAGACCATACAGAGATACCTGTAACGTTCGCTATCTAAGTAGGTATTATTTTTATTATATAAAAACAGAATTTGGTACTGCAAGCATTCTTAATAGAGTCGTATTCAATAAAAGATTTAGCTATTGTTACGCCTTTTTAGAATAAAGCGGCTAAAGGCCGCTATCAGGAGATAAAATGTTTAAAATGATTACTACAACCATCAAGCGAAACTATCTGGTTAGATAGCATCAACACATTACGACATGAAACGTCAATATCAATTTTATAAAATATTCAAGTAATCAAAACTTGTAGACTCTGAATTATTTTTTCTTTCATTTCTCAGTTCCCTATAATTGTAAAATATTTCCTGGACAGTAGATACCTGGGTATATATTGTAACAACATGTTTATAAGAATAAGTATCTGAATCTCGCTTAAACCGTTTCTACTTCAGTGGGTACTTTACCAAAACAGTTACTACATGTTTTTTACTGCAGGTTTATAATAATTCACAACTTGTACAGTCAAAAACATTGATTTCTATACCATTTAATACCTTGTCATATTGACAATAAATGCAAGCAATAACAATGTACGAAATGGTACAAAAATCGAAATACCTTAACCGTCTTCTTCTTCTTCTCCTTGTCCTTTTCCCATTATTTGGGGTCGGCTCTCCTAGTTATATTTCGCCAGGCTTCACGGTCCTGGGTCGTCTCAGGTGTGATTTGGGCTTCTTCCATGTCCCTCTTCACTGTTGCCAGCCATGTCAGTCGGGGTCTTCCTCGTCGTGATTGCGTGGGGAACATATCTAGCACCTTACGTGTCATGTGTTCGGATTCTCGGCGCATGACATGTCCAAACCATCGGAGTCGCCCTTCGGTTAATTTTTCGGGCAAAGGTCTGACTTTAAAACTACCACGGACGTAGGTGTTACGGATGTGGTCAAGTAAGGTGACACCTCCGGCCCAGCGGAGCATTTTCATCTCGGCGGCGTGAAGCTTATCCTCTAGCTGTTTTTTGAGGGGCCAGCACTCGGCGCCGTACACCATGGCTGGACGGACTGCTGCTTTATATACTTTTCCTTTAATGGTTACCGGCATTCTCTTGTCACATAAAACACCAGTTAGGTCTTTCCACTTCAATACCTTAACCGTACTACTACTAAATATCTTTTTCTTTCCTCAGAATAGGTAATGCTAGTTTGCTGGTGACATAGACTTCACCGTTAAAAATATAAAGTTTGTATGAGGGAGTATTTTATATTTAATTATTGTGAGAATGAATGTTCTGTCCCGAATCGCTCCGAAATGGGTCCTGTTGATTTAACTTATATGATTTCCGAACCGAACATAGTTAACGACCCTTCATTTTCTCTCTCTTTCTGTTGTCGTATGAAATAAATATGCAATGTGGAATGGAAGAACGCCATCTACTATTAAGTTTCAAATTAAGTTTTCCCCATTGATTGGGTAAGTATCGTTTTGTTATGATACATATTTAAAATAATCATGCCTACTAGGAAATTTTGACAGGTTGCGCGTCATGAGTATTGAGTAACCGCATCATTTTATCTAAATATAAAAAAAACCCTTATCATTAATTAATAATTAACTTCACCGAGTTCATTCCAGCGCGCTGATATAACCATCCATACCCATGAAAAGTGACAATCGGAACCCTATTTTACTAAGCTTACGCTGTCCGGCTATCTGTCAGCGGGCTCTATCTCAAGAACCGTTGTAGGTAGACAGTCAAAATTTTCAGAAAGTATGTTTTTCTATTAACGCTATAATGACTAATACTACGAGTAAATATAACATTAAATAGACATATATTAACATTTTAGTTGGTAGGTACTAATATTACATATATTTAAATATCACAAGTGTAAAAATAAACTTAATCAAATCACGCTTCATTGGAGAGCTCTACAGATTAGCCTTCAGTGGCGCGTAAGTGGGCAAGTTTTATTTTCCAATATGAAACGTAGCATTTTTAAACAATAAAAACACTTACCTTAAATTTCAAAGTGTTGGTGTCATTCGCCTCGAGACCAGGTGATACTTTAAGCGGCACTATACAACTCATTACCTAGTCAAATCCAGTCCACCGCGTACGGCGATTCACTTATCAATAATTGTCACCGAAAACATTATATCTTCTTCGTCATATCTCTCCGATAAAGTAAGTAGATAAGACAATAGCCGGATTTACGTCGAATTAAGCGAATCTTAAGATATCGTAGTCGCAGGCGCTGTTAGGCGGGTAGGAAGTGGGCAGCGCTCGATATCAACAGAACCAAGGGCGCATACGCACATGCGGTTGCAATCTCGGCGCGAGTATACAGCAACCCATCGGAGACGCGCCGCCACGCGCCGCGATTCGAACAATGTTTATAAGATGTCACAGCGATACGATACTGATCTGTCAGTGTCAAAAGTGTCACACCTCTCGCTGTATCGCTGTAACACCTTATTGTTCGAATCGGGCCGACGGCCATAAAACGGCGGTAGCAACCGCGATTCGCGATGCGCTACAGCAGCTGCTCAAGCTAGTACTATGGGCCCTAAGAAAAATTTCACTTGGTACATATTTGGCGGCATACATACTTAACTACATACGAGCGATACATACTTAACTGGCAAAAATACATTATTAATAAGAACAACTGACCTGTTTTATCATCATTATTTGCTATGGAATCTCCTTCAGCTTCAGCACCTGAAATAGTAAGATAACGTTTGTAAGATGTCTTATAGTAAATATCTCCAAACAATTTTGACACTTGGTCTATGGTCATGAATAACTAAAAGTCAGAGCCTTTAGACAGAGGAGTCTATAGCCACGATCACGTGATATTTTTATTAGTTTTAAAGATACCAATTGGCTGCTAAAAGTCGCTACAGTTACAAAAAAAGCCTAAAACGTAGTTTTATTCGTCCTTGTCTTGCGCTGAAATACAAATACTTAATACCAAAGGAACAATGACAAAACTATGCAATATTTGAGTCGATACTTCTAAATATTAGGTATTGTCTCATTATATTACTCAAAGGTTTTATTGGTGTTTCTATCTGTATGTATGTTGCACAGGCAGTACCGTCTTTACCATAAGGGCACACGGGGCCACGGGGCCCCCATCCTCAAGGGCCCCGAAGGACAGACAGTAACAGTATATATGATTACCCATAATAAATAGAAGATCAT
Source organism: Cydia splendana (assembly GCF_910591565.1). Lineage (NCBI taxonomy): Eukaryota > Metazoa > Arthropoda > Insecta > Lepidoptera > Tortricidae > Cydia > Cydia splendana. The sequence continues at coordinate 11,825,952 of NC_085974.1, forward strand.
AGTAGAAAAATGTTAGTTTAATTCGCTTTCTTTACTTTCCAAAAGGGCCCCAAATTCTTATGTGCCCAAGGGCCCCAGCATAGTTTAAGGCGGCCCTGTGCACAGGTCCTAATTTTTTTGTTGTTGACATGATTATAGTGACGTTTTAAATACCTAAGATGTATCCCACCAAAAACATTCTGTAAAAAACTAGCCAAGTCTCGATGGAGCTGCTTGTTTATCTCTAAAAAGTAATGAAATCTAGACAAAGTCGTGCCAAGTCTAAGGTTCCTTACTGCGATTTCTTTATTATTATAGTTAATGTTGTGTGACTTGGCCGTTGAAGGGTACACAAGGGTACAAAACCAGGTGCTCCATGACACCATTGCACCAATCTGTCGCCAGAACCGCTACCCATTGACCCATTGGCCACTTGGACAACGTTGATTCAATAACCAGTCAATTGTAGGCTTGATAAAGCTGCGTATTTCAATAATACTTATGTATAGGCGAGCCTGAAACAAACAGTACTTCTTTTTGAAGCGTCAAATCGACCATCGATCTAACATAAAATAGACGTACAGACGGACTTCTATCAATGATCAGAAGTCCGTCTGTACTGGAAATAATTTTTTATACTGTATGTTTGGTGTCATGGAGCACCTGGTTTTGTACCCTTGTGTACCCTTCAACGGCCAAGTCACACAACATTAACTATAATAATAAAGAAATCGCAGTAAGGAACCTTAGACTTGGCACGACTTTGTCTAGATTTCATTACTTTTTAGAGATAAACAAGCAGCTCCATCGAGACTTGGCTAGTTTTTTACAGAATGTTTTTGGTGGGATTTCACTTCTTTTTGTAGAAACGTGGGCATATTGATTTATTTTATTAGATTTTCTTATTTGACACATTTTTTTTCTTTTTAGGAGTAGTTTTTTATTACCATATGTCTAGACAAAGTCGTGCCAAGTCTAAGGTTCCTTACTGCGATTTCTTTATTATTATAGTTAATGTTGTGTGACTTGGCCGTTGAAGGGTACACAAGGGTACAAAACCAGGTGCTCCATGACACCATTGCGCGCGACCCGCTTTGATCACGCCCGCGCAGTCACACAGAACACAGCGCGTGTTGCGAGCGGTCACTCGATTACTGACCGTTGGACGTTGGAAAGCATGATCATGGACGTTGAATAGTTTCACGAGCGTTTTGTAGCCTGCAGCAGTATATTGCGACAATACTGCCGACTGCATTACTGCAGCAAATGTCAAATACGATGATGCTGACCGAATTTTTGATATTTACCTCAGTAATTCAGTCGGCAGTAGTGCATGCTGCAATCCTGCTGCAGTATAGCTGCCGACTGCATTACTGCCAAAAATGTCAAAGTTGATGTATTTTTAACCGCCTTAAAATAAAGGTTCTCAGTTTGACCCGTACGTATGTTTGTTCGCGATTATCTCGCGTTTGGCTGAACCGATTTTGATGCGCTTTTCGGAAAAGTGTTTGTTACATTCTGGTAAAGGTTTTAGTATACATAGATCTGAGCTGATGCTGAACCCTGGTTGTACCTAGTGGAACTTAGGTTTGGTGCAACATAAGCCCACGCTATTTTGGTCATCCGTCACATCTTGATGAGCACTTGGGAGAGCAGTACCTTAGACAGAGCTGATGTTGAACCCTGGCTGTACCTAGTGGAACTCAGGTTTGGTACAACATAAGCCCACGCTATTTTGGTCATCCGTCACATCTTGATGAGCACTTGGGAGAGCAGTACCCAAGATAGAGCTGATGCTGAACCCTGGCTGTACCTAGTGGAACTCAGGTTTGGTGCAACATAAGCACACTTTGTTTTGGTTAACCGACTTGTCGTCGTGTGCCTGTTGCAGAGTTCCACTAGGCGGTCATCAAGATGTACCGGATGACCAAAATAGCGTGGGGCTATGTTGCACCAAACCTAAGTTCCACTAGGTACAGCCAGGGTTCAGCATCAGCTCTATTTCAGGTACTGCTCTCCCAAGTGCTCATCAAGATGTGATGGATGACCAAACTAGCGTTGGCCTATGTTACACCAAACCTAAGTTCCAGTAGGTACAGCCAGGGTTCAGCATTAGCTCTATCTTGGGTACTGCTCTCCCAAGTGCTCATCAAGATGTGACGGATGACCAAAATAGCGTTGGCCTATGTTGCACCAAACCTGAGTTCCACTAGGTACAGCTAGCGTTCAGCATCAGCTCTATTTCAGGTACTGCTCTCCCAAGTGCTCATCAAGATGTGACGGATGACCAAAATAGCGTGGGCCTATGTTGCACCAAACCTGAGTTCCAGTAGGTACAGCCAGGGTTCAGCATCAGCTCTATCTTGGGTACTGCGTTCCCAAGTGCTCATCAAGATGTAACGGATGACCAAAATAGCGTGGGCCTATGTTGCACCAAACCTGAGTTCCACTAGGTACAGCCCGGGTTCAGCATCAGCTCTATCTTGGGTACTGCTCTCCCAAGTGCTCATCAAGATGTGACGGATGACCAAAATAGCGTGGGCGTATGTTGCACCAAACCTGAGTTCCACTAGGTACAGCCAGGGTTCAGCATCAGCTCCATCTTGGGTACTACTCTCCCAAAGGCTCATCAAGGCGTGTCGGCTGACCAAAACAGTGTGTGCATATGTTGCACCAAGCCTGAGTTCCACTAGGTACAGCCAAGGTTCAGCATCAGCTCCATCTTGGGTACTACTTTCCCAAAGGCTCATCAAGGCGTGTCGGATGACCAAAACAGTGTGTACATATATTGCACCAAGCAAAACGCCTATGTCTGACGGAGCCTTAATACAGCTGAGACCAGCTGAGGGTTCTTCATCAGATACTTCAGACCTTCGATTTTTGACATCAAATGAAGCGGCCCACCAATTTGAATATTTTTTGTAAAGGCGGTATGTCGATCTCCAGTAGTTTGGTTGGGCTCTTGTGTTTTCTAATCAGGGTCACCAGGTACTCGAGATCTTCGATTATCCTAGTTTTTATAGTTTTCCCTTTATGTGGCCATTAAACCCTAACTCTGTACCAAATTTCAGCTCTCTGAGTTTATGGGAAGTACTAGTTCTATTCTGATGATCATAAGTGAGTGAGTGTGTGTCATAAATGCGAAACTTTGCTTTCGCTTAACTTCGGAACTAAATGACCTACAGACTTGAAATTTTGGATTTTAAGTATGTGATTATAGCTTACTGGATGACGAAAATTTCTGCGTTCTGGTCTTATCCAGAGGTTCTCAAATAGGGACCTGAAAATGCGGCGAAATGGTTCCAGTAAAGGATGGTACGGCAGTGTTTGCTTCGCGCTCGACTTGGCGGGGGCACTGCCGTGCCCCCCGATTCAGTTAATGCGGAATCACAACCTAATACCTATTAACGGGTAATTCTGAAAATGAACTCTGACAAGATAGACCTATGGATGATTTTCAATTACCCGCCATTTGCACGTGATTCGGATTTGTTTTATCATTCGTTATACTAACGAGTTAATAAGACTAATCATCTAATAGAATAATTATCTTCATGCTCATTTATAATTGTCTTTTTACTTGATCAAGTTAAGACATAAAGATATTGATCACATACTTAATTAATCACATGTACCTAAACCTACATTGCTCTTTGAATGTTCTAGTAGGGGATTTTTGTAGTTACTCGAGCGTGTCAGATTAAGATATGAGTGATATCTGGCTACCTGTGGAGTCTTCCTTAAACAGTTTTAGCAAACTGAGTTGATCCGTTGGTTGGTGCGAAGTTAAAAAAGGGCATTCTGGCATTAACTTTAAATAGAAATTATTTTTTTTTGTTTTAATTTACCGAAGAAAAAATTAAATTTCAATATGGTTCAGCGGGAAAACTGTGGCCAGACAGTTAGATTTTAGGTAAAAGAGGTACTAGAATCTGTTCAATGATTTTACATTTAATAATCACATTAACAGGGTGTTCTTACGTAGCAAATTTGTTTTTCAGTTTTCTCCAAAAAAACATCGTAAAAGCTATAATGTTTCATACTTAAATATACTCCAGCGGGCTCAGCACGGTTCCATTTTTATCGACTATCACTATGCGCGTCCCTTTCGCACTTACATACTTATTAGAACGTGACAGGCATGGTGACAAGGGATAAAAACGCGACCGTGCTAAGCCGCCAGGAACCGAGTACTATCAGCTGTATAAATATCTGCAACTAATAAGGTAGCACCTTATATAAACTGACTAATTAAGGCTTGCAATGTTTTTTGAATAAGGGGGATAAAGTCTAAGGTATATGTAAGTAGTTGTACATTGCGCCTATTCACCGAATTAATTTGCTTCGATACGACATACGAGTTGTTTGTTAGATCGGTTTATAATTAATACAATATAAAAAGTTTATAAAATAATATTTCGTCTTCTATACATTTTGTATCTCTGGGTTTATCGATGTTAGACTAGTCGTAATTGATCGTACGATTAAAGATAATTTATGTGCGTAAATATTTCGTTATACTTCGTTAAATATACCTACATATACATATTTTTGATGATACGTTATCAGATAGGTATATTATCTTATACTGGTACGCTGGTACGAAGAACGTTAAAACGATTATATAAATACAAGTAACAAAAACTTTGGATTCCTGAAAATTGGAATAGTGAGATTAGATGATAGAAAAAATAAAAGGTTTATTATTACAGCGATCAGGGATGCGTCTACAGGCTTTTAAAAATGTCGGGAGGTTGCAGGCAATTTATTTATTTAAACTTTATTGCAACTCCGCAGCAACGGCTCCCTGAGCCGGCCGCGGAACCGCCGGAACTTGACACCCTTCGGCCAAAACTCCTCCTTGGTGAAGGTCCCTAGATGTTCAGTCGGAACGCTCAGCACAATAGAATTAAAATTAAAAACGGAATTAGCCACATGGCTAATTCCGTTATAGGGACTATTCCGTCCACGAGCGTATATACTCTTCTTTGATTTTCAACCGTAGGAAAATAACCATTTGCTTTTGATTGCTGAAACTTAAAGCAATCGCTGCTTCGTTGGTGAAATTATCAATTTTGTTCGTTGCTAGAGAAAACCGCTAGTGGACGGAATAGACGTATGTCGACGAAAAGACGATAATATGACGAAATTAGCCAGATTGACCTCAAGTCAAAATGACAAGACAAACGATTAGTATATAATTGAGGATTGAAGCGCGTTTATGAATAACGCCGTCCGTACGTCACCACCGAAATGCTATGCCTATATACATATTTTTTTACAGAATGTCCTTTCACTTGCATATGTGGCGTGTTGGGTACGTATGATTTTATTCGCATGTAACAAAAACTCTTTTTAGGTGACGACGCGTAGGTATAGTCGGTGACACACACGCCCACTTTCTGAGGATCACTTCTCGTAATTTTGCACAGCACCGTATTTTAAATTTATTATACGCGATACATTTCGTTAAAATAGTTTATTTCATATGTAACAATATCGCTAAAAACAGATAAGACTACCTCACCGTGTGACTCACGAACATTATCATATAATACGGTAGACAAAATAATTCTGATACTACACGTCTTAGCAACAAAGTATCACACATTTTTTCCTAGGACGGTCTCAGAAACAAACTTTTCATCACTACACCTTATAAAACAAAGTCCCCCGCCGCGTCTGTTGTTTGTGTGTTTGTATGTTCGCGATAAACTCAAAAACTACAGAACGGATTTTTATGCGGTTTTCACCTATCAATAGAGTGATTCTTGAGGAAGGTTTAGGTGTATAATTTGTTAACCCGTGCGAAGCCAGGGTGGGTCGCTAATATTATAATAATAACGTAATAGGTACAGGGATATATATGCAATACAAGCTGGCACCGACAAGCACGGACACCCGGGACACCCCTCTGGTACGAGCTAATCGAGCTCAATTGCGTTAACTCATCCACTCGCGTGTAATTACTGACACCCTTCAATCAACATTGTCTCACATTAGCATCGCATCAGAGCCCGCGCTTCCTGTGCCCTGTTTATCAAAAGCTTGTGGCTTGTAATATAAGCGGAAGTCCCTTTCTAACAAAAGCTGTCAAAAAGGGACTTTCACTTGTATTACAAGTTACAACCTTTTGATAAACAGGGCACTGTTCTTAGTAGATTACCGATATAGGCAATGTTAATCAAAGCACACGTTCAAAACCACACAGACTTAGGGCAATACCGTAAAGAATCATAGTTTTTAAAACCTGAATATACAATTCTCCTTCTTCTTCCTCGCGTTATCCCCGCATTTTTGCCACGGCTCATGAGAGCCTGGGGTCCGCTTGACAACGAATCCCAAGAATGTACAATGCACTTAATATGAAACAAAAAACGTCTAAAATTTGATTAATACTTTGATTGTCTTCCTCTTTGTTGTTTCACTCTTGACAGAGTGGTCGTGGTCATCATCGATTGGTACCGTGCATCACAACACGATGCCATTCTTTAGATAAAGTGAGAGACAGAGGAGTACCTAATGAATCTACCCTCATTTCATACTATAACAACAAACGTTGTCGACAAATGACTACATTTATTGTAATCTGGAGGAATTAACTAGTACCTATCAAATTGGTGAAAGTCCAACTTGTTATAGAATAATTTGAAGTTCCTTGCAAAGTAATCTGAATTTAGCGTAATTTCTGACGAGTTCACTACGCATGCTTATTGCTTAGGTACCTATAAGTACATAGCCTTTAGCTACGAGAATACCTGTCTAGGATATTATTTACTTGACCCTTTTGGAAAGTCTTTTCAAGAAAGATATTGGATATAGTCAAAATGTGATACGGTATATCTAACAGTCAATATTAATACTTATCTTCGGTGTCAGCAATACCGATCTTTACCTTGAAAATATCAGATAAGTGAGCAATCATAAAAATACACTTTATGATTATAAGAATAATGATGAACTACCTATATATTTTTTTTTTGTAGATATACAGTCTATCAATAATTGATATACGATATGATAAGGCAGGTCAGTTATGAAACTATGTAGTTTTATTTACTTACATATTTTTCGAACTTGCAAAACCAATTAGTTTTGCACTCATGCGCCCAGTGAGTATATGTATACAATATTTTCCTTCTTAAGCAACAACGATTATGAAATTATAAGTACCGCACGACATACCTATATTGTCCTCTGTAAAACTTAAATAATCGCAAATTATATTGATTCAAGCAGTGTAATAATAAAGTACAAGAAACAGACTGCGCGATTGTCCTTTGGGGTGAGCGCCATACGCAACAACCAAAACATCTTGAGACTACAACGGTACAGTTACATGAACAATTGAACACCTTTCCACCTACTTAGTTTCAATAATACTGGAGGCACGCGACAGGACACTGCCACAAAAGCAATGCACTACAAACCATCATTACGAAGAAAAAGAAGTCAGCCAGCTGCCTCCTACTTCCTCTTCTTACAAAACTGTGTAATACAAGATGTGCGTATTGTAAGACCGTTTATTTTAGGGCTCATTCATTATGGCACTCAATTTGGCGCGTGTTCTTATCTTTCTATGTGTTTATAGACTGTCTGTGTGTTAGTCTCGATGCGTTTATGGACAACGCGTGTATGTACGCGTGCCGACGGCACTCCTTGATAAGCGGAAGTGATCTTGAAAGGGTAAGTATTGAGGTCTAATAAAAACCATACATTTAAAACTAAGCTATTTGTTATTGTTACTGCTTGTGTCTATAAGTAGTATCTTAATGATTATTTTAACCATTTTCATTTTTAGGTTAACTTAGGTTGTAATAATAATATAATCAGATTTTCATTCTTATTTTAACATTAGCTACACTATTAAGTAACATCTACGAAATGTCACTAAAATTATCTAAGTATATTCATACACAAGCAGGTCGTTAATTAACCTCAAACATTGGAAGGACCGATAAATTAGGGACGTAGGTAAAGCCTGACCAGGAATACGCGCCATTTTGCGAAATTTCAGTAAAACTATTTTTTTCATACTATACCTACTGAACTGGCACCCTATAGGCAAAAAGAATAGATAGTATAGAGGGGTCCTGTCATTGTAAATTTTGTAGTCACTGTAAATTTACTGCCATCTATCGACACACGACTAAAACTCAAAATGAAAACGTATAAAGTTATCAAAAAATGTATATATATGGATAAATGATTTTATTATTTTTATATCATTTTGATCCATGTTCATTCACTGATATCTATGTGTTAAAATTGTTAAATATGAAACGGTGTCGTCACGCCATCTAGCCGAGGATAGGCTAAAGGTGTGTGCGCCATCTACCCGAGAATGACTTTTACTCGAATTCCGAGGCACGTTTTTTCCTTAGACTTTATTCGTCTTATACGAAGTTACATATGTCTTTGCTATAGGTAAGTACATGAGAATAACAGCGCGCTCTTGACAATGATCATATATTAATGGTCAGGCTTTACGTAAAAATAGTTGTAGTGTAGGTTTTGATTGTGCTATTTCGTTAACCACTACCACATTCGAATGAAGAACGTAAGTTTGTTCTCTTAATATCATACCTATTTGGACCGGTGCAGTCTGGTTGAAAAGGAAAAAGCATAACGTCGACTGCACACTGCCATACTTTGGTTAAGACAAATGTATGGCTGTCGGCGTCAGCTTTGAGCGTGCGTTTCGTGGCCGAGGCGTAAGACTTGTTTAGATTCATCCAATAATATTTAGTTTCGTTCATTTCCAAAGCATAAACCGATACCGAAAAAAGTTGGCGATATTGAGTAGGGTAAGTTGCGAGTTACCCTACTCAATATCGCCAACTTTTTTCATCCACCAAATTAATATCACCGCACAAAGCATTAGATTGAATATTCATATGAACCCCGGGTCAATATTAGAACCAGTTCAAGACGGCCATCTGCCGGGGGCGGCTTCTTCCGCTGCATTGTGCCCTGCGCACGCGCCGCCGCTGCAGCGCAGCTTGGCTCATGATCAGCTTGTGCGGGGGTCAGGGAACTTGAAGCCAGGTTTATAGATAAGATAAGAATAACTAGGTATTCATGCTTGTAGATTTTTTATATATTCACAATATAAACATACCTACTACACTCTTTATAAGAAAAGTCCAGAAAGAAACGATAATAATACTTTTTATCGTCGATTTTTTTTTACACTTGTTGTGTCCTTACCAATATAAACTCATATACTAAAAAACTAGTTGCATTTGTTGTGCCTCTAAAAGATTTTGTTGATATAAGTACTAAATTTTTTTAAATGATATACCTACATGCTAATTTTTTTTATGGACCGGTGTTCCAATGGTCGGTTCGAGTCCTGCCGGAGGAGTACATTTTTCTATTTTTCCTTTAGTTTTATTTCTTAAACACACACACTCACACACTCAGCCTACAGCCCAAACGTCTTGAGAATTTTAAATAGAGATATCGTCAGAATCGGCACGGTTGTTGGGACGCTCGATTTCTGTTTTTACTTTATAACAAAAAAAAGCATATGAATAAAAACGCAAGCGGCATATTTTTGTGTAATAAAGTAACCCTCAACCGTCAAATGACGGTGTCAGTACCCTTGTTGGCACAGAAGCTAAGCCCCTGTAACGGTGTTTGCCGAGCCAATTTATGTCCCTCATTACGCCACTGTCAATAATCTACTTATCTACCAGCGACACGCCTCGCGACACTAGCAACGAACATCTGTAATAAGCTAATATTAGGGCATTTTCATTTTAACTTGTAGTTTTAGGCGCCACCAACTTCCATGAAACAGTGACATTTAAAATATTTTAAAACGGGTCACTCACATATTTTCAATCTTCGACTTAAAAAACATGAATGATCCGTTTTAATATATTTAATACGCGAGTTAAGTTGTGTTTAAGTCACGTCTACCTAACCGTATTTTCCTGACGAAATGACTACAATAAGTGGAACTGAGTAGGTACACAGTTTACTGGTAAAAAAAATCCGGCATAAAGTCGGGCGCTGAAACATGTAACAGACTAAAAAGTGAATCTACTGAATTCGGGGCCCCCAAATAATAATAATGAACATTGAACAAGTAATACAGATAAGCGAATTATGATAAAACAAAAGCAGAGTATCATGGACTAATTCACGCGCTATAAATTACTTAACGTCTGCAATCCTTATAATATCAGCTAAGCTACAGCTTATCAAACCACTTGTATTCTATTACACAATACGAAAGCACAACACAGACCCACAGTAGATGAGTGTATCGTATCGGACGTATTGTCCATTGTGTCGCTGGCCCATTGTTCCCTGTGTACGCTACACCCAACATCGATCGACTTACGTGTGTGTTATGACTTCTAGTAGTGACAGCCGAGAATAGAAACGGAACGATATGTAACATATTTCATGCTTCTCTATGGATTCATCTACGATTGGAGCAAATTCCATTCCGTGGCACTTCACATTAAAAAAACACGGGGTAAACCGTTCTATTAAGTATAGCGTTAGGATTCTTACTCGCCACACCTAAACGTGGGCGATGGAACAAAGAAGGCAAAAGTAATACGTGCAAATGCTGAGCACACTCTCCATAATGAATCCGAGTCTGATGGAACACCGAGTGGCAAAGAACTCCACGTTTATGTTCTAGATTAAGCCGGATCATTACTAAATTTCAGATGTGTAAGGAAATGACAAAAATCAGGAATCTACACATAAATAGCAACGGAGTAAATCTCTTCAATAACAGAACCAAAACAGGTAGGTAACCCATCCCCTAATGCATATAAATCCTTCCACAAAACAATATAATTCCAGAAACCACAAATTATATTTAAGGAAACTGGAATAAAAGCTTACACTAAACACATTCAAATGACAAATCAGCCCCACGACATGATTTAGAGTTGATCAAATAAGTAAACTCCCTGACTGTAATATGCTTCCAGATATAAATTGTCATCATGTAATTGTGGTGGGCGATTACAAACTTATCACTACGGGTGGCAAAAATACGAACTATTACCCTTCCATTTTAAAAGAGCTTATGCGTACATACTCCCTTCCGTACACGTACGCCCTATATAAATGTGGTTAATATTTTCTTCTGAACCAGTGGCGCCTCGTTCGTGTTTCGAATACGTCTGTAGTAGTATAATAACTGCGTTTGCTGTCAGCAGAGAAATCCGGGGCGGCATGGCGCGGAATGGTCCCGCGCAGCGAAATCCGCGTTTCGTCGCCAAATTACATGATTTATTGTCATCGCAGATCAAGCGGTGATTTTGCGCGCAGTAGATACACAAGGGGAAAATACTGGCAAATCAATTATACTTCTAGACATGTGATTTAGTCATTATTAAAAAAGAAAACGCATCAGTAATAGTTGAACATCTATGGCAATTAGATTTCTCAATTTTCAGTTTTTTGAAGACTATTCATTATTTTTTAAAGTTTCGTAACTCAAAAAACCGAAAACTTATTTTTATCTATTATTTTTAAGACAAATAAAGTTTTTTTAATAGGTATTTTGTTGTAAATTAAAACAATTTATTTTCAAAAAAATCTACGAGATCTAATTTTTATTATAGATTTTAATTTTATTCCAAATACAAACCAAAAACAAGCAGTGTGACCCAAACAGCTACTAAGGGGGAAATAGAGGCAATATGGAACAAAAATATTATAATAAAGTGTAAGCTATATTGTGAATGTGACAGTCCGCGTGGCCCCCACGCCCGTTTAAGGGTTAATAGAAAGGGGTCGTCTTTATAAACTGAAGAGATTATTTTAAACAATTACCCCGACGCATTCATCATTTTCACCGATTAATATTAGAGATTATCGAAATTATGACGGCTAATCGTGTGACAGGCTTGCTGTCTATTCAAATATACATACACTAATAATATCTTGTTTATAATAACTGCCCGATTCGAACTTTAAGAAACGTGTTTCTTCAAACAAAAACGTTAGTTTTGACACTGAGACATCTAATCCATATCGTTTCTAGATCTATTAATTGACGTATATCTTAAAGTTCAAATCGGTAAATTCATCAGTAAATTCGTATTTCGTCGTTTGTAATCAATTAAATGTAAGTGTTATAAGTTTGACAATCAACTTTTTTTCAAAAATGTTATGAAGTGTGTAAAATAGCAAAAAATAAAAAACCTACTAACATATATTTTCAACATAACATATATATCAGTAGTGCATATATCGAAAAGAGGCACCTTACACCTTACAGTTGTAATATGTCGTGTCATCAAATATTCCATGAGAAGAATATCCTACATTTAAGTGAACGCTTATTTATTGGGAGCTATTAAGAAACTCGTTAACTTTACACATCAATCACACCTCCAAACCCCATAAACGCAGAGCGTGTAACCTCCCGCAGTCTATTAGGAAAACTGCATTTCCTGAGACACGCAATAAGGCGGCTGCAGTGACATCAAACACGAATTAACTCTCAGCGACCCTCCTTTATCAATGGAGACACGAGCCGTTAAGTGGCCGAGCGGACCCCGGCGGTGGAGAAGGGAAACAACCTAAGAATACTATCGGAAAGAATGGAATTTTAAGTTCCTTAGAGTGTGTAGAATACTTTTCTTACAAAAATACGATGCGCGTTGTGTTGAAAATAACCGATTTGCACCAAAGTGATCACATAAGTGTTTTGTGAACAAAGTTTTGTACGGAACACTAAAACTAGACCAAAGTGATCCCATAAGCTTGTGTTCTGTGAACGAAGTTTTGTACGGAACACTAAAAATCTATTTCTAATCAGCAACAGTTAGATAAATAATAAATGTTTAGTTGGGAAGGGAGCTAAAGACAAGTGATAAGTTGGTAACAACGAAAAATATTCCTAGATTAAACTCATTTTATTATAAATGGGGAAGCCTTATAAACTAAGAGGCTGCACACACATAAATATCAGGACTTGCATCCACTTACACCACCAAACCAAACATTGGTTGGGTAATATACCTGCTTACACCACAACAGTTGTAAAATAAGCCAATATGGCCAAAAACATTTTATAAACACCAAAATATTATCAGTTAATAAATGAGTGCGGATTGCACTAATATTGCCATATGTAATGCTGTATTTTTACAGTCCTATTTCAAATTATATTTTTATTATGTAAGTAATTTGGTCGTGTCGTGTGATCGGCTTTGTTGTTTGTATAGTTATTCATTGTTTTACATAAGCAAATTTGTTCTGAAATTTATATTATAAAATAAACTATAGATGGATGAGTACTACTCAAAAACAGATCAACAAAAAATGACACGACGATACGCCCTACGGCAATTAATTACAAAGTGTCAGATATAGTTGTCTATCCCTTTACGTCGTCGACGATTGAATTCCCTTCTCACGCGACGGAGGACGGAGGATTAGGCGGCACGCGACGCTACAGATATTGTCCATTTGCCCACATATTGCTCTTGTTAATATCATCAAGTTGATGTAATGGGATATACAGTAACACTGCATCGGAAAATTATTCACATAAAAATGTAGAAATAAAAACTTCTTTTACATCAGTGATTCTGATAGCTGTAGACCTCATGAACCCCGAAAATTTCAAAGAATTGAATCAAAAAAATAAATCTTTATAATTATAGAACTCATCAAACACGGGAATAGGTTGCGAAATACACATTGTAACGCAGAGGAGACCCGCCGGACAGACATGAAAGCATTTAAACTCAAGCTAAAACGGCGACCATCGCTCTCGCTCGTTGAATAATATTTTTACTGTTGTAAGTACATGAACCAAATACTGCACAAGGTCAAATTATATAATTGTATAATTAAACAGCTGCCGAACTTTTACTTGATCAAGTTAAAGCATACCATGCGCTGCATACTCGCAAAGAAACCCCAGGAAAACAAGGCAAACATCAAGTAACATCAGCGACTAATTACAAACTTCGCGTTGTATAACATAGACGTCACGTTTTTTGTCAGTGCGCCGCGCGACCCCTCGCTCCCCTAAACAAGCGGAACATAACAAATTTAAAACGATGCCGCGTTAATACTGCGAATGCAATATGTTAGTCACTGTACTTTCTAAAGTTCTTATACTTATTTGATAATTCAAATTCTGTTTATTTTGAAGGCTGCACACATCGGTATTTTTTAATGTTCTTTAGATGAAACAGCGCTCATTTTTATAGAGTTGCGCTGAAGTGTGGTTAACCATACACCTATGCACATGGCCGAAATAAACTTTCATGCTTAGACGTTAGTACCAAAATGCAAACATATACACAAAAATCTTGTGCATGCAATTTATAAAAGCTTGTTAATCTGATTTTCATAAATAGTTTTCAAATCAAAATGCAAAGTGTGATTTTGTAATTACTTAATAACAAAAATGAGTTGTCAATTGTTTTTCCTCGCATATTCGCAGTGTTGAGGGTTGGGCCATAAGTGCATCTCGCCGGGGTTCCGCGGCATATGCCCGCGCGGGATCACCCACTGATAATGTTTCACGCGATTGTGATCCGAATCCCCGGGCAAAATCATTGAGTTACGGTTGTGCACACAGCAATATCTTGAGGAAGCAAAAAATATTTTATTTCTTGTTAAAATGTGGACTTTACACTAAAAATGCTAATACATATTTATCTCACAAAATATTATAAACAAATAACGGAATTAAATAACTAAGTAACCTAAAAATATAAATCAAAAAATTAATAAAACCACATATTGTCATTTTTTACACATACCTATTTATAAGGTTGTTCATGCCTAAGCAATTCGTAAATAATAAATTATTATATATTTTAGTATTGACAGTGGGTGTTAAAGTAGTAGGTACGGCTTGGTTGGTATTGTCAAATTTCCAAGTTGTGTATTAATTATAAAGAAATAAAAAAGTACACCACAATTGTAATGATTTTCTCATATATAAAACGCGACAACTAATTCTTCAGATAGGTTCTTCATTTATTTTACAATTCCAAATACATACTTAATCTTAATTCTTTTAATGTTCTTGTTTGTAGGAAAACTAGCGAACCACCCCGGTTTCACACGGGTTAACAAATTATAAACCTAAATCTTCCTCAAGAATCACTTTATTGATAGGTGAAAACCGCATGAAAATCCGTTCAGTAGTTTTTGAGTTTATCGCGAACAACAAACAAACACACAGACAGACTGAGCGGAGGACTCTGTTTTATAAGGTGTAGTGACATTCGAACTGTAGCTATGTAAGTACACATAGTTACAACTAACCGTTTTACGGTCGCAGTGTACGCGTCCCGTCGCTACCCAGCGGTCTGCTCAAACACAGATATGAAATAAATAGCCGCGCCATTACAAATAATGGCTCAACTAACGCGCTAATGCCTCACAACTATTTGTCATCTCCGTTAAAAAACGGGGGGCATGAACGTCACATAAATTAACATGAACGTCGTGTCGGACATTTAGTGCCCCAAAAAACTTAGGAGACAATTGGCGTTATTGTGCGCGAAATGTAATGAACCATCAAATAGAAGCTAATAAAGTACCTAAATATGACTGTAGTCTATTTCAGACAAAAACAATAGTTACTACTTAATTACGATTGTTTTTATTTTTATCGTTATATAGTTTTATAAATAACTTTTTGTAACTGAAAAATGTAATCGTCTTCTACAGAAAATCGGGTAAATTAACCCCGTTTGAGACTTACCGAATTAAACTTTCATAGCTGCGTTTAAATCTGTAGATATTTGTATGTTACCGTACCGGTCAAGAAGACTTTACTCCGAATATTTACTTGTATGTTTGCTGTGAACCGGTCACGCGAAAACGCGAGATTTGTTTATTTGATGAAGGTTAATGTCCCTCAATAAACATAATATTTAACGTTTTCATAAAAACCCTTTAAACCCGAATTATTCCCTCTAGCGTTCAAAAATATTTTCCCTCCGTTTACCTAAACGCTTACGTGTCTTCAAAGAACACTGTGCACTCAATGGTATTCAATTTTTTGTGGTAATAAAGCTAGTGACACACGAGCGACAGCGTCAAGAGCGCCGTCACGGCCGTCACCGAGCTCTCGCTCGTAAACTAACGGGTTAATGTGTATCCCATCAGCTGACGCTTCTAAAATACCTAATGCTATTTATAGGCATAGAATAACAAGAATTTTTACCGTAGTCTTGTTAGCTGATGGAAAATTTTGCGGTAGGTAAGAATATTTAGACAAGTAATATTTATCATTTTGGGGCTAATTGTGCCTAATTATTATGTGATGCACTATGTATGGTTCTAATTTTAATTGCATTTCAAATTATTTTGTGATGTCGGTTTTTTCTGTTAATGGGTGTTAGCAAATCTTTAATTTAGTGTTAGCAAATCTATAAAGTAACTGTAACATTAGCGACGATTACCTACCAACTTCAGTGATTTAAGTGATTTCGCGACACAAAACTATGTACTAAATATGTTAACAAAACGTGTTTTGTCTCTCTAATATTAAGTTACATGTATTTATTTTCCATCATCCAAACAAGAGAATGTCACCTTATCGTCAAAGAACTCGCGTCAAAAGGAGCGCGAAGCCCGCGTAATGCCCACACCGCGGCACCACCGCCCGCGCCTACAGATAAAACAAAGCGCGTTTGATCTCCCACCCTGCACACTTGCAAGTATTCCACAACACGCAATTTACCCAAGACAAGTTCGCCATTGTCACAATAATTACCAACAAGGAGCATCCACGGGCTTCGCAGTTCCCTTGTTTCGTAAATCGTAAGTTTCCCGAATTTTCTCAAAAACAATCAAAGTTCGGTGGATGACGTCATCTGGATCGCGGCGAGGCCTCGGAAGGGAATTATTGTTATTAATTAGAGAGGGTTTGTTTAATTAAGTAGGGCGCCAATCACGCCGTCATCTTGAGTTCGACGCCAGTCTTGCTCAACGTCTTTGTTACATCTCTGCCATAGACCTATGGACGCTACGATACGATACAATATGAATAAGTTGTCTTGAAACATACTTTAAGTAAATACTAACGTTTATATCTGCAGCAGAGGGGTCTCGACCCCCGCTCCGGGTCGTTCCTAGCGCAGAGGTTGTCTATCGCGATTCAACGCGGAAACGCGGCTAGCGTGATGGGCACCTTTTCGCCGGGAACGATGCGGGGTGGGTTGTTCGAGTAGGTAGTTAGTAGGCTTAGTATAGGTTAGTTAAGGTTAGGTTAGGTTTTTAATGTAATTTATTAATTTGATAATTGGTCGAGTATGTTTAGGTATAAGTTTAAATTTCTAATAGGATTAGTTGCATATGGTTTATGATGTAATTTGAATTGTATTGAATGGAATTAAGAAATAAACAGCGTGTTTAGGTTTAGTTTTAATTATAGTTCTTTATAGTATAGGCTTGTAAGTATTATAAATTGTGACTATAGTTTGATTAAATCATACATGATAAGAAATTGTACATTGTAGATTAGTTATTATTGTATATGTACATTATGCTGACTGTTGTATGACTTAAATAAATTGTATATTAATATTAGCTTCTTTCAGAGGCCGGTTACATATAGGTCAGGAATCAATTATTTTTTTATTATGTTATGATGTCAAAGTTTAGTTACGTTTATATTAGATTAGGTCAATGAATAGGTACTACTTTTAATCAGAGTTGATTCATATAAAACTAACTGTAGGTACCCAACTTAAAAACATTTTATGGTAAATTTTATCTGATAGGATTATGTTTAAAAAATGGCTTCTAGAATTATTTTGAAGCCCAACGATTTTTTTAAAACAAACAAAACAAAAACACAATGCACTCCATTCTCTTAAAAGAATTTCAATAGCTTGTTTAAGAAATGTTTTTCCGTCACTTTTTACAATACAAATAAAAATACGTCGCAATTTTGTTGTTTCCGACATTATCCCCTAAAAGTCTTATATTTCTACATTGTCGACTTTCCCTCTGAGACATTCTTTGAATTCAAGTAAGTTGATCTAAGTGGACAATAGATCTATTCTTATACGAAAATACAATCTACAATCGAGTCATTTCTTGCGGGGTCTACGCCTGCATCGCTCGTCACTCCCCAGCGATAATGGAGTGGGATAATTTTAATCGTGCGCGAATTGTCGAGCGTAATGCCCCGGCCACGTGGCGCGGTCCTAATTCACACTGAACTACATATTCTTAATGGCCGTCAAGACTGTGAATGTCTTCAGAAGTTCATCAGTTAAATTTGATTAAATTATTTGATATTTCGGGTAAATTTTGCTTTGCTTCAGCAATTTTTAATTGTTTATACGCCAGAATTCTAGAGGTCTAGCATTTAATATGACATTATCTTATTCAAAAAATCTTATTAGAAATGCAAGCACCATGTACTTATAATCTTTTTTGCCCGCATCATACGCTTCTCTTAATCACCGCCTACTATTTAATTTCCCACTGACGCTGCGCCGTAAATTCAAAATATTCCCATTCCTCGGATCACAGCATTATGCCGTCCCATTCATTCCCGGGAATAACGAAAATTCTTTAATTCCTTGTGCAATTAACATCCAGCGTCAGTGCCGAGGCAAGCCAAGTGTCATCGTAAGTCTTGGAGTCATTAAGGGCATCTGCAGCGTGCTAAATAACGAAAAAACTCCACGAGTGGGGGCCGGGGGTGCGATGAGATTTTATTTAACAAAGTCTATATTAACCCCGTGCAATTAGAGAGCGTTAACGAGCAGCGGTAATGACTGCTGGGACGCTATTCTTAAAGCATGCGACATACTATGGGCTGGATGCTGAACGGTGGATGGCCTCATTCAGATACCGAGTTTAATCGATGCTTGTTTCTACACTTTCTACTATAGTACGTAGGAAACTCAAGTATTAACTACATCATGCTTGGGTAACTTTCAGGTTGAATACTGCCATACTCTTCAAGTCCGTAAGACTTCACTGGCTTGGACAGCTCGAGAATTGTCGAAAACGTTGAAGGTTTACCTACAATTTGTTAGCTTTCCCCATGTGACACACTATTAATCAGAAGATTTAAAATTTCCAATAAGACGGTTTTTTTTCTTCTTCTGCAGGTAATATTATTTCTAAATAAAACTGACCGTTGGAAAAAACTCCGCTTCTATTTTACACGGCAGACGGCAGAGGACCAAGTCCAACGAGACGGTGTGACCAAATATCCGCACAGATCGACATCCCACTAAGCAACGCTTTCCACAAAGCAAATGACAGGGAGAAGTGGAGAGCTGCCATAGGAAAAATTAGCAAGCGGAGTCACGATCCTCAGCAGTGAGGGACCTACTTAGAAGAAGAAGAATTTTACACCACTTTGAGAATAGGCACACTGCACTTTGACACATTACCAGAGAGTGATGCGAATCCAAAGCATTTGAATATAATAATCGTAGCGAGGCAGCGGGCAGCTATTTATTGTTTAATTAACCCGTCGTCCGGCTCGCCATTACGGGTAAGCACCCCACTTGTTTATGTTAATGCAAAAATGGGAAATTAGCCAAGGAAGCAAAATCTTAATTTCCCTTTTTCCAAACAGTGAGAAACCTTTAGGCCTATAACGGGTACTTGACACTACCGACTTATCGCATTGAAGATGAATCACTTAAAATTGTTCCAAAAATCAAAAAGAAAAATATCATTTAGCTGTCTTCGGCAACCACTTCAACATTTATATGGTCACAAAAGTCCTAGATCACTAAAATGCGATACCTAGTGCCTATTCTTTTTTTTGCCTTAGCCCAAAATATTTGTTATGAACCGCGATTAGAATAAGCGCTATCATAATAGTAAGTAAAAAACCGGCCAAATGCGAGTCGGACTCGCGCACGAAGGATTCCGTACCATTACGCAAACAACGGCAAAAAAATCACGTTTGTTGTATTGAGCCCCACTTAAATATTTATTTTATTCTGTTTTTAGTATTTGTTGTTATAGCGGCAACAGAAATACAAATCATCTGTGAAAATTTCATTTGTCTAGCTATCATGGTTCATGAGATACAGCCTGGTGACAGACATATAGAACAGACGGACAGACGGACAGACGGACGGTGGAGTCTTAGTAATAGGGTCCCGTTTTTATCCCTTGGATACGGAACCCTAAAAAACCAGCAGTATGAGATTTGTAGAAAGGTGATGATAATACACTATTTAATATAAAGTAGGTAATACAACAGAATATAAATTATTAACCCAACAAAGTATTACTTAATACTAGCACATTCCATTTCAACCAAAAAACTATCATAGTTCCGGATTTCTAACAAAAACGGATTCAATTATCCACCGTTTTCTCAACAGTATAGCGTGGTAAAATAAGTCAGTAAGGATATTACAAGCTTTCGAGGCGTAATTCTGTTTTGGAAGAGGAAGCAATGCGATACTATAGTTAGAGCGAGTGGTGTCATTAGTGTAAATTACGGTGATAGCGTGCTTGCAATCGCAATTGTGGCCCCGCAAATTGGGTTCTTTATTGCACACTAATTCGACCAAACATTCGCTTCTTAATTTAAATAGGACTACGTTTGAGCCATGTTTGGGGAAACGCCAATCGCGGAGCTTCGCTAAGGACGAGCTGGATACTATTGAGCTGTATGAAAAGTCACAAAAAAGACCTTTATCCTACTACCTATGCATATTTTATTTATAAACAAGTGCGAGTCGGACTCGCCCACCGAGGGTTCCGTACTTTTTAGTATTTGTTGTTACAGTGGCAACAGAAATACATCATCTGTGAAAATTTTCCATTTATAATAATAAGTCAGGTAAATAATTCAAACGATATCATACTTTACAAACAGATTAAAAAACTGCTCATATAATTAAAATCATCCGTATAAGATATAATATTGTTTATCGCTAACTATAGGGTAGAGCCAAAATGCTGATGTAAATAGATACAACTGAATCACCGAAATGAAATTTAACAAGTTTTTATCTCCTTAAATTGGAAAATACTTTAGCTTGGTTAAGTTAGGTATACTTGTCTTGACATCCACTTGGTAACTTAAAAATTACCCAATTACATCGCATGATCGATGCCTTTTCAACAGTTAATCATAAAAATATATACGAAAAGATAGGCCGGATGAGATACGTGTAGATAAAACCTGACTGTCTAGCATGACTTGCGTTCTCGTGTGCGACTCCATATATCTAGCGCGACTTCAAGTGTGGAGTTAGGCGCGACAACGCAATCACGCCTAGCATCTGGACTTCCAAATAAATTAGAAATAACTTAATCAGTTGTTCAGTGTATCGCGTTCTTAAATATTTGCTTACTCCTTAGTGCGAGAGGGGTAGGTAAGGTACTATCAAATAAGTTTTCAATGGGCATATATAATTATTCGAAATAAGGCCCGCAAATTATCAATAACACTATATAAAGAACGTGATACTAAAATATTGATGATTTCTAGTAAATACTGAATTAAAGTAGTGTGTAATGTAGTTATATTGCAGTAATTATATATACTTAATTGAATTTTTGTGTTTTTACGATATTGTTGTTCCATTCTATAATGGCTCCATGTTAAATCCATCAGTAATTCTGTAATCTATGTGTCCATTTTGAAATGAGATAAAAAATAATAACCTCGTATTTTTTTCAGATCTGCCCCCGACATCACGAGCCAGATGACCTAAGCTTATGATATTGTTATGCCCTGCAATCAATTACCGTGCGTTCTAGTTATTGATGTTATAACGGAACGGATTCCTTTGGCTTCTAACCTTACTCGCCAGACCAACATAACCTGGCCTCCCTCACATGCCTCCATAAGTTACAGTTTGTATGAAGAGGGGGATAAGTCTATTCTTGGTGGATCAAGTGAGGCTGGGTAAGTCGAGAGTGCACAAAATGACATGCGCCATGTGGTATGTGTCATAAAAGAACCCTCTTGCCACTATTCATGTAGGTCGTGATAGTTTCTTGTAAGGGTAGCTGGGAGGGCTGGTTCTACCCTCGTGTATTGCCGATACTTACATTGCTCTTCTCGTAATGCTTTCCGTTTCATACAAGTGTATTTTTGCAAAAGCGAAGAATTTTGTTCTTATGACGCATATTTTACTAATCACATAAGGAGTACTCGTAAACATCGTAACCAAATCCATATAATTAACTTTAAAATATTAGTGTAACAACTATAAAATTCATTTTCTTCGTTTAAATAATGTAACATAGTCAAAAATTTGGCGTGCATGATTACATGTTGTTTTTTCCGTCTATCTTTTTTTTAGGGTTCCGTACCCAACGGGTAAAACGGGACCCTATTACTAAGACTCCGCTGTCCGTCCGTCCGTCCGTCTGTCACCAGGCTGTATCTCGTGATCTGTGATAGCTAGACAGCTGAAATTTTCACAGATGATGTATTTCTGTTGCCGCTATAACAAAAAATACTAAAAACAGAATAAAATAAAGATTTAAGTGGGGCTCCTATACAATAAACGTGATTTTTGACCGAAGTTAAGCAACGTCGGGCGGGGTCAGTACTTAGATGGGTGACCGTTTTTATAGATAATGGTACGGAACCCTTCGTGTGTGTGCGAGTCCGACTCGCACTTGGCCGGTTTTTTTTTCATAACGCGAACTTAAATAAGTTTTTCTCGATACACTATTGACCATTCCTATCTATAAATTTTCAGCTCAACTTCTTATTTAACCATTCACAATCCTAATTTGTAGCTTCACAATCCCACATGCCAGACAGTATAATAGCCAATGATATTTTTTTATGATAACATACTAGAAAAATTAATATGTACAGTACAAAAACAGGCATACAATTAAATCTCGTCTGATGAAATAGGTAATTAGTTAAGATATAAAAAAAATAATTTTTAGTAGAAACGAACGCTAAAATGAATCGTTCCAACTAGTGACGTAATCTTAAAAGCTATCTGCAACAATTACCAACGCACAGGTTCCTACAATCCAATTAAGCACAATCACCCCGACCGCCAACAAAGTTTGAAAAAGTAAATATCGCGTGTGCCGCGCGACTATATCTGCAAATCAATTAAGGAGTTCAAA
Organism: Cydia splendana; assembly: GCF_910591565.1. Classification (NCBI taxonomy): domain Eukaryota; kingdom Metazoa; phylum Arthropoda; class Insecta; order Lepidoptera; family Tortricidae; genus Cydia; species Cydia splendana. Next base: position 11,848,992 of record NC_085974.1, read on the forward strand.
ATTCCAAGTAAATTGGTGTCTTGTTTTCCGCCGCGGCCCTTATCATCGTATTCAATCTGACTGCGGGGTCAGAAACTACCCCCTTTTATGGATATTTCACCCCCTGGGGATACTTGACCCCCCTATCTGGATACATCATCTACCCCTAAAATGAGCTAATGGACAAATCACAAATGTAAGATTTAGTGAAGTGTCATATCAAAATTATTAAATTAAATATTTGTGTGTCGATTCCATCTAAAATTCTACTTACCGCCATTATTATATGCCTTGAAATTTTGTTGACAATTCACAGAAATTAGCTATTTATATTATGAAGTAAGTTTCCAATCAGATAAAAAAAAAACATAAATAAATACAGAGAAAGACAAGTGCCTAAACCTTGCTTTGTGTCAAAATATGGCTATCTGTACTCATAGCTCTTCACTTAATCATCGATTTTAATAAATACCCAAGGCTAATTCAAACGCACATTTTGGTATCTAAATGACATCAAAATTATGTCATTTTACTCATTTTTTATCATTTCACGAATATTTTGCTCGTGCTTGTTCCTACATGTGCAAGCGAGACTCACGGCTGAATGATAACAAAATTACATAATTTTGATGTCTTTTACATATCAAAATGTACTTTGGAATTGGCGTCCATTCTTAATTAGTTCAATTACCATTAATTAGTAATGTGGTAATTAAAATAATAAAAGCAATACTAGTCTAAACAAAACATGACTTGATATTCAATGTTTAACTGTCTCTTTTAGTAAATTTATGCCTCTTAATTGTGCTTATTTCACACACGTCATAATAATGCACAGTTACAGCTAACTTAAGTGCTTCACTTTAACGACTACAGAAAAAACCTTTGATTAACTATGGTGATAAATGTTATCTAATGTTAAATTGACTATTATGTTGTGATTTGACAATAAAGTTTTGTGGCTCTATGGAAGTAGTTAAATAGTTTTATCTGCCGTTTTATCATTTTCTGTACACATTTTCAATAAAACAATTATCAACTATTTTAGACTAATTTACTTACTTAAATACATTCTAACATATGATACCAACATGCGTGAGCACTAAAAGAGAAAAAGAAAAGAAAGATACCGACTTAAAATGAGATATACTACATATATATGTCACGAAAAGTTAAACTCATAATTTAAAAAGATGTAGGTAATATAAATACATATTATAATTTTATTCAAAAAAAAACTATGCAACCATACTCAACAGTACTAAATACCACCCTATATATAGATGTATCATTGATAAACAACAACAATTTAACCTGTACAAGACAATACCATTCTAGCCGCCTCTTTTACCACGCATATCGACCCAAATATTATAATGCAAAATATGAAAATGAGTTTCATTAACGCCTGAGTCATGCCTCCCCAAATGAATATCTTTGGACAAAGGACGGCGAACGCCAAGAATACAAAAATTCCCTGCGCTATCACTGTAATTTGTGCTTTAATGACCTTTCCTTATCTAGATTGAAGTGTCTTTCTATGTGGTTGTTTGCTGTCTATATGTAGATGTGGAGTTTTTTAGGTTAAATTAGGTCAGCTACAAATTAAAAAATGTGATTAATAAAAAAACATACTTAGGTGATATTCTTATAAAGAATTTGGCTTAAATGGCGCAAACTTGTAAATTTTTTAACTGTTTAGGTACACTGACATTAACGATATGGACTGTATTTCAAATCAGTTATTTGGGTATTATGTAATTAAATAAATCTCTACAGAACAAAAAACTTAGGTACGGTTGACGGCCTCCTAGCCTAGTCAGTAGTGACCCTGCCTACGAATGAGGAGGTCGCGGGTTCGAATCCTGGTAAGGGCAATTATTTGTGTGTTTATCACAAATATTTGTTCCTGGGTTATGGATGTTTTCTATGTATACCTAAAAGTATTTATATATTATATATATCGTCGTCTAGTACCCGCAACACAAGCATTATTGAGCTTATCGTGGGACTAGATTGATCTGTGTAAAATTGTCCTATAATATTTAATTATTTATTACGGAGGTACATGTGTAGTTATAATGGGTATACATCGTGAAGGTTAAAATAAGGAGAGTATTTTTGTCAGTACTTTACCTAATTCTGTTTAAAAACTTTAATAGACTTCTATGACTTCTTCACTTTAGTCTACTTTAGCAGTCTTCATCATTTTATTAATGGTAGTGCCGTCAACTGGGCAAACTTTCTTACAATTTGTGAATATTTAGTTACCTACAGCTAATGATTGTAAACTTAGTGTATGTTTAGTGCATCTAATGGACTGATTTTAATGGCAGCGTCATCAACTAGTGTTATTCAAACTTTCTTACAATTTGTGAATAATATTTAGTACAGCGAATAATTACAAACGTAGTGTAAGTAAAGAACATTTCATGAAGTGATTTCTGAGAACACAATGTAACATCACTCCAAAATTTTCCTCAACATTATTAATCATGGCTTCAGACAAATTCGCCACTTACGGGAACTCTAACGAGAATGGGGGTAGAATGCAGACACCATTGAATTCACCCGGCATGCAAGGATATCCGACTCACACGTTCTCTATCTCAGCTCATTAACATAATATGCGGCGTACAGGTGCATAAATTAACGTGCGACTTTATGACCGCTATTTGTCTATCAAATTATGAGTGAGCGTGGAGCAGAGGGGGGTAATGTGGGGTTAACTTACAGTAATGTTGCGTTAATACGAGTATCAATAATAACGTTTTATGGTATCCTTTTTTTATGATATAGGAGGCAAACGAGCAGACGGATCACCTGATGGTAAGCGATTACCGCCTCCCATGGACACCCGCAACACCAGAAGGGTTGCAAGTGCGTTGCCGTCCTTTAAGGTGGGAGTACGCTCTTTTTTTGAAGGTTTGATGGTCGTATCGGTCCGGAAATACCGCAACGACAGTTCATTCCACAGTTTGGCTGTGCGAAGCATGAACTTTCTGGAGAAACTTCCTGCCTTCCTATAATTGTATGCCTATTTCTATCCTTCAAACCCTGTATTCAGGATTAGGAAGTGATCATTCAAGATGATTTAAGATTGGTTAAATAATGAGAAAGACATAAAAGATGAGACCCTTACTCGTACTACATTATTCCTCTCTCCACTTCCTAAAAACAGAATTTGTACACGATCAAAGTCACGGGGTAGAATATGTAATGATACGGAGTAAAATGACTAAGGGCTCGATTCGGATTTTGAAATAGACATCTATTAGACATCTTTTAGACATCACCAAGATACGATAACGATATGTTTAAGATCTAACCTGTCAAATTTGACATTTGCGCGATTCTGAAGATACTGTTGAACGATTTCCACAGGATATGACTTAGAGATCCAATTCACATCTAATAGATATCTTGCTGATCTAACGTAAAAGTGACATTGGTTGCCCGAATTGCGCTGCAAAAGAAAACTAGTTGATATCTAAACTATAACGTATCTAGAATGGATCTAGTACGTGTCATCTCTTGTGAATATCTTGAAGTTCGAATACGGCAGTAAATTTCGGTTAAAATAGGTAAGCTACCTATTTAGTTGTTTGTATTGGCAAAGACATATGTAACTTCGTATAAGACGAATAAAGTCTAAGGAAAAAACGTGCCTCGGAATTCAAGCAAAAGTCATTCTCGAATAGATGGCGCACACACCTTTAGCCTATCCTCGGCTAGATGGCGTGACGATGCCGTTTCATATTTAACTATTTTAACACATAGATATCAGTGAATGAACATGGATCAAAATGATATAAAAATAATAAAATCATTTATCCATATATATACATTTTTTGATAACTTTATACGTTTTCATTTTGAGTTTTAGTCGTGTGTCGATAGATGGCAGTAAATTTACTGTGACTACAAAATTGACAATGACAGGACCCCTCTATACTATCTATTCTTTTTGGTATTGGTAATTGTTTTACATTGTTGAATCTTACTCACGCGAAATACTACCTACTTTGGCTTGACTATGAACTATGACGTAGCGCTCGTAGCAGGATAGAGTCAGACCGTGAAAAGTCTGCAGCGATTTTGATAGCCCACGCAGTGCAAGTGTCATTTTAAACGTCAAACTTCTATGAAATTATGACGTATAAATAACACTTACACTGCGTGGGTTATCAAATCCGCTGTAGCTTTTTCTTGGTGCGACCTTACCTACTCGTATACACAACGACTAAATAAATATGAACTTATAAATTATGACAAAGCTCTAGAGACGTATTCCGTTTGTAATAACAGGTTTTGACTTTCATCTCGATTTGTTATGGACATTATCTTTGTTTATCTTTGTTATGGAGATTATCTATCAGTGTCATAAATTACGTTTCTTGTTGAAGAAACATATCATCCTCAAATCCAGATCAAATTCATAACCAGTTATTATAATCAGAATACGCCTCCTTGTTTCATAAATTATTACAATGTTCGAAAGTAAATGATTCTAAATGTTAGTACCTAAATGTAATAATCATACGAACGTACAGATAACATACCAGGGGGCCTGGCCAAGATTACAATCGTACATCGACAAACGCCAAACGAATTGAAAAAATGTACCGTGATGACAGATGCTACGAAAAGTCACCTATTTCCATACATTATTGGCTGGCCCCCAGTAGAACCAATAGCATCGTCAACTGCATAAAGTTAAAGTCCCCGTATTAACAAATGATCGCAATACATGTAACGTAATAAAAACACGTTCATGGTTGTTTTTTTGCCTTCAACTATTTCTTTATAGCAGAAAGCTATAACAGCTTTCATCAGTGACGTGACACTTAATGCAAATTCAGCATGCACGGGAATCAAACCAGTCAATTAAATAGACGTAATGAAAAATGAACGGCGACCGCCCCCGCCTATGTACAGGCTATGTGTAAAATTATGTAGGAACCATGTAATCTGGACCTATAAAGCCGCCGTGATAACTCGTCCGATAGTAGGGCAATTTCTGAACGACACAATAATGACACCTATTAGGTGGACCGGTCGACATCCTGTCGCATAATAGCCCCCGCATCGGCATTGCCGCGCGCGGACAACACAACTCACGACACTACGTAATAACCACCTCCACGCTAGAACAGAACATAATTAGTTAAGCCCTTAAAATTGCAGTTAACTGTGACGATAAAATATCTTTCCAATATAAGCTCAAGTTTCAGCCTAGGTTAAACAAATCGCCGGCCGCTTTAATGACCTAGAAGATTAGGCATAGTTTGCTTCGTTATGGACTCGGAACGGGCCATTTATGACTACGATTTATAATCTACGCATTAAACACGAACTGAACTGACTTAAATGTTAACTCGACGAGGTCTGTGTACTGAAAGCGATCTAAAACTTTAATCATCCACTTTATATTACAGCCAATTACAATTAATCTCACACGAAAGTGACGCCCACGGCGAGTCTAGACGCCTAATCTCTCCTGGATCTAATTCGACATAACTCTGTAATTAAAGGCGAGGACAATAAAAGTTAGATCCATGTGTCGTGTCGTGTGAGCTCGGCTCGCGTGACGGCGGTCTGTCGTGTCGCCTTCGTCCGACAATAAAATTATAAGTCGCCCGCAGTGACAATCCAGTGATTTACGTCGGCACACACGCGAATATTCTAATATGAAAAGAACTTAAGCTTTTTACGGCGGCGTAAAAACGGGAGGTGGACAGGTTAATGAAGAAAATGTGTTCAAGTCGCCGCTGAGATAGGCCGACGCGTGACTGCCATAATGGCGGCGGTTACTTATTGCGGCACTGATACTGATTTAGCGTATACGAGTACATGTAAATAATCTTGCCCTTTTTGCATGTCTATGGAAATTGCTAAATGCTTGAATAAGGTCTGAAAAACTGGAATGCAGCATGAATTAAGCCACTTTTAAAGACAATGGAATATTTGTGAACCGCACGATATGTGCCTCGCCGTCGGTCAATTTAGTAGTGAGACTAATGTTAATATCCAAAAATTACAATTAAGGTACGCAGAATCTGTAGATGAAACAATAAACAAACATGCATCTTCGTTATAGAGGAATCTGGGGGCACGGTAGTGCCCCCGCCAAGACGAGCAAAGCGAAGCGCAGGGCACTACCTACCTTTTCTCGAAGCGCCTTGTCGTTTTTTTGAACCCTCATAACTTGGGTTTGGATTATATCAGATAAACAAAACTCTCGGGATTTGATGTTAATAGTAAACTTATTAAGCATAAAAATTTTCAATTGCATAGCTCTTATACTTTAGTTTTTATTCATGTCTAAAAAACCCCGATTTCGTCACTGACTCACTGTTGATTATCAAAACCTCTAGGGTACTTCCTGAAGTCCTAGGAAGCTGAAATTTGGTATGTAAGATAGTATTAGTCCACAAACAACAAAAAAATTCAAAACTTGTAATTTTTAGCCCCTAAGGGGGTGAAAAGGGGGGTGGAATTTTGTATGGGAAATCAATAACCACTGAACCGATTTAGTTGAAATTTGGTATGTAGGTAGTTTTTGTTATGGGGAAGGATATAGAATAGGTTTCAACCCCAATATCACCCCATAAGGGTGAAAAGGGGGGGAAAGGGCGTTAGGGGAAAAAGGGGGTTGAAGATTGTATGGGGAATCAGTAAAGAGCAGATTGTATAAAAGATGCCCCCAGGTACGAATTTCAGGATTTTTAATAGTAAATCACCCGCAACCCTTTGAATTAGGGGATGGAAGATTGTAATAAGCAACTTACAAAAAGATGTGAAATCCCACCAAAACATTTTCATGTAAAATGTTGCCAAGACAAATCCATAAGACTACAAGAACTATTTTATAATAATAAATAATTAATAGTGAATACATTTTTTACTTTACGCCCATGTCACGAAACGGTCAAGCCACATATTTTGACTAAGGTGTAGAGTCTGTGAAGTTAGGGCTTGTAAAGTTAGGAGCTTGGCTCTACAAGAGATCTGATAACTTTTTGGCAGTGCGAGCCTTATGGATTTGTCTTGGCAACATTTTACATGAAAATGTTTTGGTGGGATCTAAATTACTGTCAGCCTGTTATTACAATAGGTATAAAAATTATTGTTGCGGGTATCTATGTGCGATGGTAATCGCTTACCATCAGGCGATTCATCTGCTCGTTTGCCTTCTATCTATATCATAAAAAAGCAAGTATGTAGCACAAAATACGCACTTTTGCTTTAAAGTATTTTTTTAAGGAATTATTTCTTAGCTTACTCACATTTATTTTTTTCATTAGAAGAACGAGCACGTTGTGAGTTAATCCCCGCAGAGTGAAATGGTACAAATACTGGGAAAGGCAACGAAACGGAACGAAGCAGAATCCTAATCCGATAAGGTCCGCGATTCTCAGCTCGGAGTAAGTGAATGAGTATGTTTTTCTCGTCACTTGTATCACAACGAACGGTGAAGTAATTGAAAAATGTTACCTATATAAAAATACAAAAATAGGTAAGGGTATTTTAATTTCATTGTATATGTACCTACTGTTAAACTAGTATACCAATCGTTATCAAATTATTATTTTTTAATTCAAAATATATTTATTTCAAGAAATACAGAAATTTCAATAAAAGCAGTACAGTGATCTAGACTAGGCTCCACCTGTAACGTGGGGATCTTAGAGAAATACCAAATATTGATGTTGCGGCTATTATTTTGACAGAATTATAATTAATATCAACTAAGTACTACATTAAAAACTATATAAAAAAAGTATGTAATACATTAAAACACGGAAAACAGACATGCTTTATGGTAAATCCGCAAACAATGCTATTGATTTATCAAAATTATAACATAAATTATGTCACCATAATTATTATTTCTTTGAACTTATCGATGGTGATTATATAGGTGAGGTCACTGCGTAGTGTGTAAGCGGATCATGCCACCGGACACGCTAGAACCCTTTATCTCGAATACATCTCATAATAATTATTGCTTTCTGAAACATGTTCCAGAACTACATATGTGCAAGTTGCGATTTCCCAAAAGTTGGAGGAGTTCTCGGAAATTTCAGGAAAATTTTACTGGATACAAAGGAAACTTTCATTTTATTTTGGAAATAGATGATTTCGATTCCTGTGCAAAAATATGAGAAGTTTGCGAATAATTTTGTAATTTTGGAAACTTCCCCTCGGAATTTTTCGTCCTACTTTAAGATATGCATATGTACAAAACTTATGATACTAATAAAAAAACAGCAAAATACTCGTAAAGTTATTTGTATTTTTAGTATTAACCCGCTATCACATCCACGAAAACCTTATTTTTTTCCCGTTTCTTTTAATGTAATCTAGGTCAGAAACTCGGTGTCTTTCATTACATTACCCTGAAAGAACGTATATCCTCGTGTAAAACGGCAGAGAAGCCACTCCACGCCCGCCATTTTCCCAAGCCTAGAGAGCGATAAAATAATAAAAACTGTCAATCAAAGCATACAAGACGCAGGTCCCATCGTTATTGTAGATAGTGCCACATGCTTAGAAAAATAAACGCTGTATCGGCTAGAGAGTTCCTGGAGAGATTTTATAATACATATATTATGGCGTTGCGCTGTTGATTATTAGGACTTCTTTAATTGGCTATCGACATTATTCTCAACATCGATGAGAAACTAGGGAACAATCCAAATCATTATCATGCATTAAATATTTTTATTAATGTTGTTTTTAGGATTCACACTACTATTTATAAATTACAAACTGACATGGAAGTCAAAAACCTGCTAAGAAAACTGCCCAAGCCTTCTGGCCAAGTCCAAAGCCAACGGTCATGCGTACTTTATCTTAAGTATAACGCAACTTTTATGAATATGAAGATTGTCAGTCTTCATTACTTACTTATCTCTGCCTGAGTCGAAGCGATTTATCCAAACAAGCCGTCATTTCTTGCGGGGTTAGTACGGGGAAATCCTGCGAATTCCTTCACGAACGAAACGGCGCAATGACTCGAAGATAAGGCTAATAGCGGCTCGCTGTCTACTCGAACGTAATAATGTACTTACTTACTTTGACTTTTAGCCGGGGAAAATGGCGTAGCCGATTTGAATATACGCCTTTTTTGGACAGACGATGTAACATATTCCCGCTTTTGTAACAGTGGTCCTTTGACGTGTACCGAGCTACTAACAATGGCGATAACAACTATGTATGCAGCTAGGTTGCGCGCGACCCCGTCGAATGACTGTATAATAGACTGTGGTCCTAAGATATTATTGGTTCAACGGAGGTTTTGATATTGACTGATTACATGTGCCGTTTTATTTTTAGTGGTATACGTACAATTTACAAATTAGGGGGGAATCGAAACTTAGGGAACACCGATTTTCAGTTATCAAAATTTTATGTCTTAACTTCTTTCGGACTCTGAAACGGATTCGTTTTTTCTATTTAATTCGTGTTAATATGTTGCTTAAAAAAACGATACCTTAATGAAATTAAAGGAGGCAAACAAGTTAGATAGAAGTAAAGCCTCACAAAACTCCTCCTAATGACTAGTATCTCGATCTAAATGTGCTTTAATTGCCAGTGGGCGTAGGGAGGGCCCGCCCTCATGTAAATAAGGCGAGTATCAGATGGGCGCTTTCTTTGTTTGCCTGTTCATGTGTGCAAATTGAAACTTAATTGCGTCCTACTGAACCGGTTCTCGTTAATTGTGGCTTGCGGTGAGGGAAGTTGCTCGAGAATGTTGGCTGACATCAACTAGTGTAGTTAAAATGCGGTGAGTGATATTCTTTTCAGTTTAATGCTGAAGTTTAAATACGTAACGTTTAGTCATTTTTCAACAATTTTTCCCGTAAGAAAGCGAATCTCGTTAAGATATAAACAATGTAGACATATATATTATACATTAGACAAAAAAATGCTCAGAAAATATTTTCGATTCTTAATGTAGGTGTAGAGTATGTTTAGTTTGTCTTTGACTTTAATGTTTTTATGTCTACGATTGAACAGAAGAATAAATCATTCTTAGACCAAACTAGATATGGTTGTTATTTATTTCAAATCGTAATAGTACATGGCGCAGTCGGTAGGATACGAACCTACGCTCCCAAAGGGAATCTGATTTCGATTTTACTGTTTAATTCTTTAACCTTTATATTTTATTATTTTACTTTATGTTGAAAAGGGAGATGTAGAGTATGTTTAGTTTGTCTTTGACTTTCATGTTTTTGTGTCTATGATTGATCAGAAGAATAAATCATTCTTAGACCAAACTAGATATGATTGTTATTCATTTCAAATCTTAATATTGCAGTAGGTACATAAAATTGGCACGGTGTACAGCCCTGAAGAATGCTTCTCTACTATCATTTTAGAGTTTGACTTCATTAGTTATGTTGACTTTCAAATACATGAATGATTTTTTTTAATCATGGCTTCGTAATTGGCGAGCGAGGTGCATTGAATAGGAAATTATATGGTAAATACATACATTTGGAGAGATAAAAACAAGGCATGCCCAAAGAGTTAGTTACCTAACACCATGCACCTATTTTAACTTCGTACATCACTAGGTACAGCTTAAATATTCTAAGCCATTCGTGGTATGGCATACAAAATTGTACCTATTGATTTTAGTCTGTTGTTACCGGAGCTCGGTAACAAGATAAATACTTACTCACACTACTTACTGATTGTTCATTTGTTTATCATGTGTTTGCAAATTTTACATTATTATTAAAATTAATTAAACATTATTTTCTTTTGTTGACCTACACAACGTAAAGTATTTACAAAAAGCGAATTAAAAAAAAGTAATGGTATAAAAAAAGAGTCCGCCGCAGATTCTCACTTGCATACTTTTGTTATTCAGTTATTTCTTATTAACAAATTATAATAGGCTTACAAAGGATTTAATTATTCTTTTATATTGCCTTATCTGACATAACCACAATAATATCGCAACATTTCACCTTTACAAGTTACAATCATAAATTTATGGCGAGACGCGTCTATGTTTCACTCCAATAGTCGGAATGGTATGTAAAGCCACGCATCGGAGACCACCCATAAGTCAAAAGTCACGAAGTCAGATAAGGCCTAATTGACGTGAGCACCGCCCAACGCAACCTTAATAAGCATTTATAACGATATAACTGCTATTATCAAAAATACTTAACCTATTTATACTATAGTAGAGTTGGAAAATTATACCTTTTGTTTTGATTTCGATTAGCACGCCGTTTGTTTGACTTTGACATTGAGTGTAAGCGGATCGGCGAGCCGTGATGGAACGACACTAGGCTGCATTGTTTCTTATCGTACTTGAATTTGACACGGTTTTAAAGTTGAACATTTATCCGTATCACTGTCTAGAATAATCTCTAGCAAAATTGGAAAATCGTCTCCTTTACACACTTACACATATTATATGAAAATATACACATAATTATTATCAGTGTATAAGAGCAGTTAAATTGTGAGTTTTCCTTCATTTATCAAGAACGTTATACGTCAGATGATAATTTCAGCATTAAAAACGTTTGAGTACTTCAATTATAAAATACTCCCTACACGAGCGTAACTCAATCCTTTAGCCACGGACTTCTATTGCCGACCGTATTCAGTGATAATACGACAGGCGTAGAGACGCAATTTCCCTTCCTACCGTGACGTCATAACTAGGCCACATGTCTTACGGCCCCGCGGCACGAACCCACGAAACAAATCTTTTAATTGCTCCACATTATTCCCTTATATGTTAGATTATTTCGAATGTTCGCGCTTGACAGAGTTCACGTCGTCACGCTAGCCTCTCGGGTACATTTCGCCGCTAATGATTATAGATATAAATCGGCTTAGTAAATGGTTTACGCAGTCTAACGTGGCCGATATAAGTCTAATTTCTAAAAGCACGTCTCGATTAATTTTAGCATGTGATAAGTAGGTACGGAATGTGTATGTGTAGGTACAGTCAGCATTAATAGTAGCAGATGAAACAACGCACCAAAAGTTTCTGCCACTGTGTAATACTTTTCCAAATAGAGATATATCTCCACAGTATCTGTGACAATCTTATTCCACATACAGGTACATCTTTATTATTATTAAGTTATTAGATAATGGTAGAAAATTTTGATGATGACTTACGGCTCCGAAACGTGGTCTTTCACTATCGGCCTCATCTCAAAACTCAAAGTCGCTCAACGAGCTATGGAGAGGGCTATGCTCGGAGTCTCTGCGTAATCGAATCAGAAATGAGGAGATCCGTAGACGAACCAAAGTCACCGACATAGCCCACCGGATTAGCAAGCTGAAGTGGCAATGGGCAGGCCACATTGCACGCAGAGAAGATGGCCGATGGGGTCGAAAAGCGCTCGAGTGTAGACCACGGACTAGCAAGCGCGGCGTAGGACGTCCACCCACAAGATGGACAGATGACCTTGTTAAGGCCGCCGGAAGATGCTGGATGCGGGTCGCTTCCAAGCGGTACGAATGGAGGTCCAAGGGGGAGGCCTATGTTCAGCAGTGGACGTCTTATGGCTGAGATAATGATGATGAGAAAATTTTGACGAATAGGCTGATCCGCCACTTTTGATGCTGACTGTACCAGTTGCGAAGTGACCGACCGAGTTCTATCGATTTTGATCGGCTAGGTATTTTAAATTATTGGACAGAGTACATCTGTCAAATTACCGATAGATAAATTGTTAATAAATTCCAACCACACATGCAGCTTTTTCTTAAAACGACAGTGTATTTTTAAAAGTAGCATTAACACTATACCATAATTAAATGTGTGGATAGAGCTAACAATGGCTGCGCCGTAACAGAGTAATACGGCTTCATTAGTGCGCGTGCGCCGATAGCCGCGACCAATTACGTGCTTTTATCACCAATTAATGTTTACGATGCTCCGGCCACCAATATGTCGATACGATCCCTATTGTTATCGAAATTGCAGTTTGGAATAAGTCAGTTTCTACTTCAAGAATAATCGATCTACCTTGCTATTTTTTCTCATACGAGTAAGCTAGGATCGTCTAGTTTAATGCAATAGTCAAATTTAAAATCGATCGATTCTACTGACGTGACTAGGAATATTTTTGTACATATTATTAAGTTTTGGCCGTGTGGTGGCCGGCTTTAGGATAGCGCCAACCCTCACATAGAGGATAAGAGTGTCGTACGAGGCGACTAACTCCACAAACGAAGCAAGAAGCTATTTCGTCACAGGGCAGATGGTCCTCTTAGCATTGGTTTGCAATCCATCTATGAGAAGGATACTTCAAAATAAAACCCGGAATGGAGTTTCCGTAAGGCGCGAGTAGGGTCCAACCTGAAATAAGCGGCAGATTCCTGCAGCCGACCTGTCTCTACACTTATTGGCTCGCCTTTCCTGTGCGATGAGACGGTGAAGCCGAGAGGGTAATGTAGGTGCTGGGCATCCCTGCGTTTCCTTAATTCCGTCCCAGGCGATGTAATGTATTACAACATAAATCGTAGTATTTTTAGTAGCTTTGCATCATTTAATTAAGCGGCAGTTTTAAATAAAGAGCAAGTTCTTAACCGTTTAACAAAGTAACATTGTTTAAAATAGCCTTTCTCAGATTGCACCCAAACGAATGAACCGTGGCCTTATCTTGTAATCTCATATATCATATATTGAAATGCTACTCTTCAACATTAAACCGTACTCAAACTTCTTAACGAGTGGAACGTGCCTAATATCAGTAAACATACACTGTTGAGTCTCTGACTGTCAAATCTAAGCTTTCTATTTTAAATGGTGTTAAGTCACAACACAGATTTAAATCAAACTCAATCTTAATTCAGTTCTTTTCAGTCCAAAATAACTCCAGCACGTCAGATTGTTTTATATTTTACTATTACTTAAATGTATTATAATTGCTACTAACATTTTAAACGGTAGGTAAATAGTTGATATAATTTATATGGTGACTAGATTTAAAAGCAAATATTACCTAAACTTCCTTTAAAATCCATAACAATCATTGATTATGAAGTTAATAACTTTTATATTTAACACTGGTTAGACTCAATGTGTATATAATAATTAATGGCACAGTCCACACGTCATTGACATTTCCTACCTAAAGATCTTCTATTCAACACAAAGATGGCTTGTCACAATTACACGCCTACTGAAGCTCTGACCAGTTTCTAAAATTGCGAAAAAAAATTGTATGGAAATAGGAACTTCCCATTTCCAAAATAGAACTTTCATTAGGTAACGTTTTCTAAAAAAATTTAAGAACATTTACAATTTATTGATTTCTTTCCGCAACATACAAGTCTATCGATACACACCCAATCACAAATATCCGTTTGATATATCTGAGATTCTAGACATACTAAAACTCGAATTCAATTCTCAAAAGCAGGGATAGAATCAGCACTATCAATACCTTTATCATTGATAGATGGAGGGCCTGGCCCCGGTCCCATTGTCCGGTGACGGATGGACGTCGGATCCGGATGCACGGAGATACGTGTGATTAATGCCCAAAAAGCGTATTAAGGGAATTGCAAAGTTTTCCGAATTGATTTCGATGATTGTCGCAAGTTGAGATCTTCAACTAATGACAATACCTTCCAAATTGTTACACGATTACACAAAAAATATTATAAAAAGAGCTACTTCGAAAGAATACCGATTAGTACTTACGTATTAGTATTAATATTTACTACAACGACTACCAATACTACTGTACTAGCTTTGAAGTGACTAAACTGGAGAAATACCGTCACCGTCGGTCAAAAGGTCAAATCATAAAAACTGAAGTACTGCCCGAATAAAAGTAATAAAAAAAATATTGAAATTAGATGTTATCACTGTCCGTTAGTCTAGATATTATTAAAAGGACCCAAATTCAGCAACAAAAGCTCCGAGTTGCGTGCATGAAGAATCTAAAGATTACCACCAATACTTATTTTACAAGACGTAATGAAGTAAAACTGATTGATCACAGGGTTTTAGTTGTAAAGGTCCCAGGTTCGTGTCTTGGGGCTATTATCATAATGACGGCGCGACACTCGGAAACTAGATAGCATCGTATCGCGCGCGGTGGACAATAACCCTTACCAACATTCATTTATAATAATTAGTTGGCGTAAGGCCAGACCGATATGAATAATATGAATATTGCCATATTTTACCAGACAGCGCCGTGTTATCTGTTGCCGACGCTGAAAACTCATTATTTTGTGCGTTAGAATCATTGCACCTTATGAAACAAAGCCCCCCGCCGCGTCTGTCTGTTTGTGTGTTTGTATGTTCGCGATAAACTCAAAAATTACTGAACGGATTTTCATGCGGTTTTCATATATCAATAGAGTGATTCTTGAGGAATATTTAGGTGTAAAATTTGTTAACTCGTGCGAAGCCGCAGCGGGTCGCTGGTATACGATAAATCAAAATGAGATAGTGAATATTCGAAATTCGAATAATTCAATAATAAGATGATTCAGGTTGGAAGACAGTAGGTTTCGTAAAATAAAAGCCTACGCATAAAATCTTGGCTCTCGGTTTTCAAGTGAACTTCTGTGGGCCCCTTTGGGATGAAACCGGAAAAACAATACGTACGAAGATGAAGAAAATACTGTGATGTAGTGTGATATTGTTAGATTGCTGTAATTGAGTAAATAGATAAAACAATACATATTTCGGCAGCACGTAGATTTCTTACATTTTATACAAAGCTTTTTGTACAACTTTCACGCAAGCACGAGTACTAGCGCAGAAATGCGTAAAAGCCAAAAATGCGTAAACACAATAAAAGCCGCAAGGAAAACATACATGTCAAGTATGAACGATACGCCAATCATTCGGACTAGTTAACGAAATGAGTATTGCGAGTCAAGGACAGCGCGGCCGTTTGGGAAATAACGCCACTTCCTTAGAGAAAAGCTTCTAGCGAAAGGAAATCCCGATGTTTCAAAGTAGTCATAAAAACAATCAGATGGAGTTACTTTTATACCGTGTTTCCTGAAGGTTCCAAAGTCTGTGGTGTGTAACTGGAGAACTGGAGCCTTGATCCATTGCCAACGGCAAAATAAATACAGGTATTTACAGTGAAAAACCTTAAATACTTGAAGACATAAAATAAATACCCGGAACTCTTAATTTCTAAATCATGCTGGCAGTGAAACTTAGAACATGGTCCTCTTAATTGCGCATTGTGTGACTAAGTAGAAGCATTCATGAGGCCCAGAGTAAACTACCACGTTTCAGAGCAGTATTTGAGTATACAGTTGTCCAAACGTAAAAAGTTACTAAGCTTTTATATTTATGGCGGTAATGTATGTAGATGCCTTAAGAAAAAAAAAGAATAATGGCATTCTCTACCAGTCATAATAAAATTTTATTTCGGCTGGTAGAGTGCCACTAGGAATGAAGTCCACTATTTGTACATTATTTATGTATTTTATGCAATAGAGTTTATAAAAAAACTGTGAAAACAGGAGTTAACAAGCAATTCATTTACAATATAACTTGTAAATTAAACAATTATTAAAAGCTTCGTGGCATGGATACTACCGTGCACAAGGTTTAATTCTTGTAAGTGTACTACATATTTGAACTTTGGAGCCAAAATTTTCTTGAACTGCAGCATATTTATTTAACTCGGTGATCTTTGCCTGAATTAAAGCCGAACATTAATACTGTAATGTGCGCTAATATAAATATCTGTATAACGGTGCATATTCACTGAAAATAGCAGCAAGAGCAAATGCAGGCATGAAGCATGCAGTGACTCAGAGATAAGCTATCTCGGTGATACAGCGCTTAGTAATCTACCTGTAACGTACTCGTACCTTTGTGCTCAGCTCTATGCAAGAATAGGTTTTCCATTGTCCTCAAGTCCATAGATATTTCCAGTAACAAAAATGAGTGCAATGTATTATGATTAAGATATTATGGCAAATCGAAAACCTCCCATCCGAACTGATTATGACACCGTAAAAAAGGTCACGGATCAAAGCAAATTTCAAATAACAACGTGGCAATGTAGTAAGTACTACATTTAAAAATAACGAAAACTAAAAGCTATAAAAAAAGGTTCACCTTTGCCTAACTTCTGGGATTAGTAACGACTTAACCTTTGATTTGTGTGTGGTGGTCAACCCTCGGTTGTGTTGTACGTTATGTTATACATATCTAGATAGAGCAGAATAAAGTGTAAAATGATGATTAAAAATTAGGACAGTGTCCTTATCATACAGAGACAACAGGTTAAAGGGTGTATGTATTATTTTTTAGAATGTTTCCACGTTTCATATCTCATACAACTTAATAACAGAAATCTGTGTACAGAAGGTATACTTACATTGCTTGGCAATAGGAAGGCACATTTGGCCCGTGGATCATTCTTTCATTGATGTTTGTGCGTCACTGAGCCGGAATAATCCGATCTAGGATTAGAACGGAATGATACCTACCGAGGGCAGCGATCGCACCAACATAGTTTCCATAGGATATATAATAACCTTCGAGGAGCACCGGCTTCCGACACGTCGGAATAATAACACGTAATTTAGGTTTTTGATCCGGGGCTTGGATATTTCAATAATATTAACAAAAATGACGATGTAATTGTGATGATTAATGTCTAAATTATCAGATTCAGACTAGCATCATTAAACCTATTTAAATAGGTAGGTACTTACCAAATTTTCGCGTCCTTGTCTTTCCCGCCAACGGCATTAAAACGAGCTTAACGATCTAAATCCATAGAGCTGTTCAGTTTGTCAAGCATGCTAAAGAAATGGACACTCTAATATAGTTAATATGTATAAACAGATACCTGCGCCAAAGAAGACCAATCATTTTTTTATTTTTCTTATGTTTAATATGAACTTGCAGTTTCGTCTATGGTACTAGCGAACATGGTCGCAAACTCTGAAACCATTCATACTTATAAAAGTACAAAATTTAGAAGTAGACAAGCTTAAGAACCGGGCCTTCTTTAGTGCCGGTATCGGCACCTATCTTATACTTAAAAAGTTATGTTACGTAACAGCAAGTTGTGGATAATAAATGACATTTGATTAGATTTTTCTCTGCGACATTGAGTTAGACAGTCAAACGCAGATACTAATAATAGTAATAATTAGCACTACACCACCGGCAGCTTGGGCCAAGCCCCGCTGCCGGCGGCAATCTAGGTTAGGTTTTTTATAATGTGTTTATATGTATTTTTTATTGTTTTGTAAGTGTTTTTATATTTTACTTTTATATTCATATTATAAATCACCTAACCTAAGAATTCAAATAAATAAAGATAAGTAATAATTATTTTTTTATAAAAAGTGAAAATAAAGAGTATAGAATCCCAAAACACTGTAAGTGTGTAATTTTCATGTTATACAGACATACCTATGAATGACGCGTGAGTCAAATGGTGATTACGTTTTGCCGAGGGCATATTCAGACATGTCATTAGCTTGTTGGTCATTAGTGGCTCCGTCCCACCCCACCCTGCACCCTTTCTTCCACTAGTGGCGAAACCTCGTGTCTGTGCGACTATAGATATGTTACATTTGCTATGAGTATAAATAGACTTGATAAGAAGATAATGATGGATATGTTCTATTGATAATGTTAGATCCTGTATTATATAGTTATCTTCAGATTATTGTTTACACGTGTATCGTTATTTGTAGAGGTATATAAGTAGCCAAGCTATGCTATGTAGCTAGCTATGTTATTACTAAGTAGGTGTATGTTTCATTGTTGCCGTTAAAATTAATCTACAGGGTTCACTAAAACTTATTATAAAAATATTCCATGAAATACTAAAATTATCCTTGAAGATAATAAGTAGGTAGAGTCTGTGCGGAAAGAGAAGAGTCGTGAAATTTAGGGGAGCCCATACATTCTACGACTCTTCTCTTTCCACACAGACCCTACTGTAGCACCAGTGATGTGTTTACCTCCTTATAAGCCTAACCACCAAACAAAATCTACATCCAAACTAGTTTTCCACAACTAGAATTTCCTCAGCAGGCAGCATCATCCGAACTCAAACCGCATGAAGTTGTGCATCGCAAGCATTGCCACATGCACACTCTCAATTGAAAAGCTCGAGAAGCCCCACTCGGCGACCTCGTTTCCTAGACGCCGCAATTATGCCCGTTGCCTACGATCGCTCTGAAGAAGTTTCCACTTCTCCACTGTCTATAGTATAAACCGTGACGTGTTGAAAACTATGCATAGTTTTAAAACAAAGCAAGAACACACTCACTGATCATGAGCAGTGGGAAAACAACTCAAGATCAACCTTATAGTGAAAACCGAGCAAGCGTTAGAAGTCGGTGCCAAGCCGATAAGATTGCTGCATGTCCCTTAGTTGTTTCCAAATTCCAAATCCAAAAATTTTCATATAAAATACCAGACAAATATTACGTATGATCTATCAGTAAATATCTAATCTATAATCTGAATTATTGACCGGTATATAGTAACTACATATTTGGCTAGGCACTGACTTCATATCAGTTGCTAAGCGTATATAAAAGGGATATTTATGTTTTGGTTTAAAAAAAGGTTAATTTTTAGTTTATTAAGTTTTTGTTATGAGTGCTGCGGCATTCTGCAGGACTCGTTCCTGTCTGTCCAAAGACTTGTGTCACTAAAAAGTTTCGCGCTTTGGGTTCATTTAAAATTTGAATCCATCGAAATTTGAGGAGTTCCCTCAATTCCTCATAGATTGGAATCCATATAGTGTATTGTTCCAGGTTGGTCCCATTTTTATCAAGTCATCGGTTCAAAAATGACGGAGTTCTAAGGTAACATTCATATAAAAAACGGTCGAATTACCTACTCCTTGTTTTGAAGTCGGTTAAAAATGTATCGGCCTGATTTTAAATTAATTACTCGTAAATATGTAAATGATTGAAGTAAAACTGTACACTTTGCTTGTTACAATCCTTTACAATAGTATGCTACGTAATCCTAAAAACAGAAGCAACAATGTAAGCTTGTAGTTTCATGCCATTAGACAACACGTTACGTCAGTAAGTCTTTGATCTCGCAAAACTGTGACAACAATTGGTTCAAAGAATTAAGGAACTACCATTTCAAAGCTTCGCCACGTTGTTTGCAATTCTAAGTGTTTATAGCAATACTGCGTTTAAGTCGCTCGCTCCTGAACAATAGAGTCGCTCGTACTACATAGTGCCGTTTCGCGGAATCAAACCAGTGTTATTATTTCAAACGTCTGTCAAACTGTTAACGATCTTAGCATAAACCTTTGCCCAACGATTTCCTCCGTTTTACATTCGATTGATTTCAGCGACCTGTACAATCTTTATTGGCTATTGAAACTCAATCTTTACCGTGCCGGAAAACAATTTGCCCGCAAGCGTGTTTTGTCATCGGGGCTAATAAACATCTGCCACAGTTTTCCTACAAGAAATAATAATTTAAATTTTCACCCAGGCAAGCGCGCTCGTAATTCCTTTTCGAGACATAAAATAAAGCTGAAAAGAACACGGTTCAAGACGTCGGTCGTTTCTTAATTTACGAGAGCGTTGTGTGGCGAGAGTTCGTCATTTCCGAGCGCCATCTGCAGGTAAGTTACGAGGGCCGGTCGCGGGCACGCACCGCGCACACATGCGCGCGCGCACACGGACACCTCCACTGTCCACCGTGGCCGAACAATCGATCGTAAATCGGCTTCGATAAAATTATAGGAGGGAACACAATGGATGGTGCATCTGCGACGCATAACCTGCCCTGTTCCCGAGGCGGAGAACGCCCTTTCCCATGTCTCTCGCTCGCTCCCGCCACGTAACTCTCCGTCTCCGAGATAAAGTCTACATTCGCACGTGTACAGACAAGAGGTGTTTATTTTGAGAAAGTCCTGTCCGGCGAGAGTGGTCTCTAAGATGCAGAGCTTTAAGATGACTATCGCGCGTCGTTATCGGGGCTCACGTAATTGCGAAATTCACGCTTCGTGGCGCGGTACAAAAATAAGATTATGGATTCTGCTGAGCTGCTGCGTTATTGTGATTCGAGGATCCGTCCGTAGGTATGTCTGCGAGCTTTACGACTGCTATTCTTGGAGGAATAAACCGGTGCACTTATTGAATATTGCTCAGTTTATTTATGGTGGACAGCGCCATTGTCCGGAGCCCTGGAAATTCATACCCATTTATGTTTGTTTACAGAGAGATTGCAAAGCTGCAGCTGCAAGCTATTCTGATCGTCAATTATACTAATACTGTAGAGATATGTATTATGATATTTCAGGACTTACAAGACTTTACTAAAAATATTATCTATTCCGTATCTATTGATGAAAGGGCATCGACGGTTTCAAATTCTGTTGGACGCGAAAGTCGTAAAAGATGGGGTCGAATTTCCCGTCAGGCCGAAGAGTCGCCAGGGTTATGGAGCCATTAAATGTGGCAAGATATTAACGACCCGTACCGACACAACCTTTTATTAATATTGACCGAATCGTAAAATTTCATATACCTGCCCGTTTAATCAATATAAAAGTGGTTATGATGGTGACAATTAGTAGATACAAACATTACCTGTTGGTATACACATATGCCTATAGTATACAAGGTCTCACTTTCAGTACGGATTTAAAGTAAGGCTAAACTTTAATGCTACCAATTTAAACCCCATGTTCAGCGAAAATGAGGTATGTACCTACATTGATAGCCATTAAAACAGTTTTCAGTGATATCTCGTTAATATATAGCACATTTCGGTCTCCTGACCATTATTTGATTAGGGTTTCTTCTTCTTTTTACCTTTCCACATTCATACTTTTTGAAATAATCAAGTTACAAAGTTTGGCTAGCACGGTTCACCTAATACACAAAATCAAACAATCTCCGCAACGGTTAATAAACTGTAATATGTATCTTCTCTGAACCAGGGGCGTATTTTGAAATTTGGCGCCCCGGGTCAATACGTTTCGCCACCCCAGAAAATGCAATCCGCCAGGGTTGGCGCCCCGGGCCATGGCCCGGATGGCCCTAGGGTAAATACGCCCCTGCAGTCTGAACACATGTGTGGTCAAATAGGTAACTTTTAAGGTCCTCTTTTATAGGCCTTCTTTTGATCCGTACCTACTTAACGCGCGGCACCCTGCATGGTGTAATAGGTATGTGACTTTAGCTTCTGGACAATGCCCGTAAGTGGACGCTTGCTTGTCCGTACAAACGTAGTCCCCATTTTCCTCTCTGGATATCGACATTATGAAAAATATATCTACACATTTTCATGTATGACTATATTAACCATATAGCCCTTACGTTTGACTTTTAGTTAGGAGCAAAAATTCTTAACATGCGAACATATTTCTGGAAGTGAACTAAGAGTGGGAAGTTTTTTAGTTTATTATCATCATCATCATCATCATTTCAGCCTATATACGTCCCACTGCTGGGCACAGGCCTCCTCTCATGCGCGAGAGGGCTTATTATCACTATCAGTTATTTGGGTCAAACAGATCACTGTGTTATGTCTTTCCTGTAGACATACACAAGAGTTAAGGGCTATAAAGGTTAATTTTCTTATTTAACCCTTATCCACGTGAAAAGATCCTCCTTTTATTTAAAGAACTATGATAAAATCATTACTTACATGCCCACAAGCTGTTAACTATTGCCCACATGAGAGAAAACTAGGGTGTTATCGCGAACAGTACATTTTTCTCTCCTGTGGGCAATAGTTAACAGCTTGTGGGCATGTAAGCAATGATTTTATCATGGTTCTCTAAATAAAAGGAGGACCTTTTCACGTGGATAAGGGTTAAATAAGAAAATTAACCTTTATAGCCCTTAACTCTTGTGTATGTCTACAGGAAAGACATAACACAGTGATCTGTTTGACCCATTTAATTCCAAATTAAGTTTAGTTACTAAGGTAGCATTTAACCAGTATCAGTAAGTACCTACCTACTTTGACTAAAAATATTTTTTTATCTAAACTGTTTCTAAAAACGCTTGCTCTGTTTCAACTTTTGATTATTAAGTACCTACATGTACCTAGTAACTAGCAACATTTTCCTGTTTTATTCACCCAAATATCTAATTAAACATTTAAAGTGTAGATAAGAGGCTGCGTGCATCGTTATCTAGTATGGTGTAGTTACGTAATCAATTCGATTTAAATTTTATTTATTTTTACTCATAAATTATTAGTGTCCGACCGAAGGTTCGGTTTCGGTTTCGGTTTCGGCCAGTTTCGGCCAAAAAATCATGTTTCGGCTGTAGTTTCGGTTTCGGCCAAAAAACGGCCGAACCTTTCGGCCGGGCCGAAACTTACGAAATGGTACTTCAAATCAGACAAAGACCAAAAGTTGGGCAATAAGTAGGCTACGCTCAACTAGTGCCGCGAAGTTGATTTTCTCAATAGTTAATATTTTGCGAGGCTGAACAGCCGACTATTGATTAAAACGAAGAAAAAACCCTTAAAAGTGTCCCAGTACAGTTTTTCATACGAGTGCTCGACCTTAGCCTCACTTTTTACCTCGATTTACCATTTTTTTGTGTTCCACATGTCCTCTACTTCAGCTTAGCCTTTGGCCTCGCTGGGCCATGCTCGGCCTGCGGTCTCGCTTTTTAATACAATGGACATTGGTTGGAGTCTGTGCTCAACTACTTATCCTGAAGCCTGAAACACGGCTTTGACTTCGCATGAAAATTCGCCTCACTGACGCACTTCGGACTTTTAGGCCCAGGTTAAGATCGGTACCCGGCCTTTCAATATTGTCAACAAAAAATTTCGCGCTAGCTACGCTCGCGTTTTTGGTTCATTCTTGGTTGACCCTGTATCTACATGTTAGCATACGCAGTGTAACTGGTGCAAATGTTATTTATACGTCATAATTACATAGAAGTTTTGTTGTTTAAAATAACACTTGCACTGCGTGTGTTATCAAAATCGTTGCAGAATTATCTTGGTCTAACTCTAGTAATTTTCTTAAAAAACTGCTTAAGTATCATCAATTTCAAGGACATTGGGTGTTGACAACCCCATAATATGAGTGTAAAAGCGGTTTTATGAAATTTTTTCAACGATTTTAACAAGTCTACAAAAGTTTCGGTTTCGGTTTCGGTTTCGGCCGAAACTAGAACCAAAGCCGAACATTCGGTTTCGGTTTCGGTTTCGGCAAAAAAACATGTTTCGGTCGGACACTATAAATTATTTACCTACGTATATATATGATGACAATAAGTACATCGAACAAATGAACTGCAATGTCTTGTACTTTTGCCAATAAAAAACTTAATGAAAAGAATGTAAGGTCAAATACATTTTCGATGAACTGTTTTTCAAAAAAAGTGAGAAAAACTGAAACGTATTGTCGATTATACAAAGCAGCCCCAAAATCAAAATATTGGAACTAAATATTCGGTGAACATTTTGTCGGCAAAACAAGTAAGAACAATTAGTGCAGGAAAGGAAGCAAGTTGTTGTATGGAGATCTATGCATTAATTTCTCAGTCGATGAAATTTTGCTTGGTTATTGTATAGTATGAGCCGAAACTAACATATAAATATCAAAAAAAAACCGGCCAAGTGAGAGTCTGACTCGCGTTTCTAGGGTTCCGTACATAATTCCGGCTCACGCTTGACTGCACATTTCTTATAGGTTTTCCTGTCATCTATAGGTAAAGAACTATTTTGTGTATTTTTTTCAAAATTTTAGACCCAGTAGTTCCGGAGATACAGGGGGGAATGGTCATTTTCTGGCTATTTGTATTTTCTTAAATAACTTCGAACCTATATATTTTAAATTATAAAAAAATATGTTCATCTTTGGGTTACTAATTTACATACAGTAGAATCCGTTTATTATGACTCCGCATATACTGACCAACCGCTTACTATGACGCAATTACTGTGCGAAGTTTGGTTTTCATATAAAATTCTTTGTAACAAAGTCGGATAAGATGACTTCGCTTATAGTGACAAATTGCTTACTATGACCTATAAATCCTATTTTTATGGAATTATGTCCGGTTATACTGACGATTCGCTGGTTTTCGTGGCCGTCCCCACGTCTTTCATTGCGAAACGTTTGATGCGTGCGTGTTGTATAAGTTGTTTTAGTTTTGATTCTCGGGATGATTGGTACACGGTTAATAAAACTCATCTCTCGCAAAGGAATTTGAGATTAATTTGGAAAAAGTAACAAAAATAAGAAGTTAATACACTATGCTTTATATGACATCCGCTTAGTATGACGTGTTTGTCACTTCCCTTCGATGTCATTATAAGCGGATTCTACTGTATGTGTACCAAATTTCAACTTAATTGGTCCAGTAGTTTCCGAGAAAATAGGCTGTGACAAACAGACAGACAGACGCACGAGTGATCCTATAAGGGTTCCGTTTTTTCCTTTTGAGGTACGGAACCCTAAAAACACTCCTAAGTTAGGTATGTATACGTAAAAATACAAATCTGTTTATATATTTAACCGAGTAATTCCTCCGTCCAAAATTTTTTGACCAAATAAGTTATTGGTATTTCTGCTGCGATATTTTTTTTTATATTTCATATATTGTTGCAATACGTTACATGAATATGTCCGGTGAAGACGAAAGTTTGAACGGAGCATTTTTCCGTAAAAAGATATTAACGATTTAAGACTTTAGGTATTTACTTAAATACTATTATTATTATTCTTTGGATATTTATACAATACTTTTTATTTTTTGATACTTTATCATATGGTAAAGTTTTTTCTGGCTGAGGAATTACTGCGGGGTCCACTACCTTTATTTACTACACTACAATGTCAAGTGACTTTTCGTAGCAATTGTCAACCAGATACATTTTTCCTTTTCGTTTAGCGTTTGTCTGTACGATTGTGAACTTAGCTAGGCCCCCTGGTTAGGTGAGGGACTGAAATACGAAAGCATTTTCGCCCACGTTGAAAAGACACTTCGCTCACGCTGGGCGCTCGTTCGGTGAAGTAGTATTATATGCCTTATAAAAAAGCTGGCACTAGCGATTCAAATTATCCAAAGCAACTATAAGTATGAATAGATGTTGCATCTAACCAAGGTAATTAGATTTACCGAATTTAGACTTTAACATCATTATAATAAGAGTCGAGATGGTCGCCGTTGTGAAATGCATTATGTTACAGTTTAATCACACGCGATAACATGAGAGAGATAAGATAAGAGACAGATCTACCTTCGTACCGTATAAACAATGTGAAATGTTTTGCACTGAAGGTAAATAATACAAATGGAAAAATATGTAACGCAACTTAAGTTATTATAAAGGTAATAGTTTGTATGTTTGGGTATTTAGACATTTTGATGTAGGTTCCTCCATAACGCGATAACAAGTTAACGGATTTCAATGAAAGTTTGAATTCAAATTGTTTATATTATAGCCTTGAGTATATAGAACATTTTTATCTCGAACTTAACCGCCTGGGGGGTGTTATAAGGGTCATTATTTAGTACGAGAGTTGATGGAGACAGGGGGAGCAGTTTGACAACATCTACGCGGACGATGTCGCGGGCAGAGGCTAGTGTATATAATTTTACCAAATAATTATAAATATTATAATACGCAAAAATACCTATCAAGCGTAGCATTTTCGATGAAACAAGTGCTAAGATAAAATAATGATAAGTATTCGCGGTTTTTTTATCGTGTTGCATTACTTTTATTTACCATATTTCTTAATAGCAAAGCGTATGTGTGGCCAAATATGTTTTGCTGGCGTAACATGATAAAGGTAGGTACATGATAACCTATATCACTTCATTACCTCGTAAGGTCCACAATACAATACTCTCCATGTAGAACAATTTTATTAGACTGTAGCATATATCTTACATACGCAAACTGTCGAGATATAACTCTAATTGGAAAAGTTGTCGAGGTGATGGCATAGGTATATTAGACGCATTGATTAACCCGCTACTATAGATGCTGACTGTACCTAGATACCGTAAATTTTCCTGAAACTAGAATATACCAAACAAGAATGACCATGTACAGCGTGTACGTCACCCGCCATAAACCGCATCGTAAAAACTGACGATTGCTTCTGCAAACCGTTGTGCAACCGATGTTTGGGAAATAGCTGTCTACCTACTGATAACAATGTTTCATTGCCAATGTGAACCCTATCGCCCCGCAATAAGGCCCACGGCCCGCCCTCGCGCCGCTCTACACCAGCTGCTGTTGAAGTTACGATGTTTGAACAAAGTTTACGTTTTTCGTTTCTGTCTAAAGTTGGCACTCAAACTTCCTTGGCACGAGGTAGTGAATCAGAATTACCTTTTGAGCTTCAAAATATAATAAAACAAATTCAATTGTATCGAAAGAAAACTTACCGCATCAAAGCTGGAAGCCAAACGTAAACAAAAGAGCGTCACGTTTCCGTACAGTACATAATGAAAATAAATAATGAAAATCCTCAACGCGCATCCAATGACAACTGACAACGGAGGGGACATCCCTCCTGACATTAAGCAAACTGAAATAAACTTTGAGGCGTCGAGCTACGGTCGAGTGTTCACTGGCAGCGAGCGGAGGATGTCCCTCGCTATCTTGTCTGACGGGGGCGGCGCCGACCAATAGCGAAGCGCGGCGAGCGCATCACATACCTCTTATCTTATACCTACTGCGCATCCTCGTAGCACTCGTAGACCTTCGTAGAACTGAAATAATTTTTTAAAAATAGAATTTCATACCTTGCGAATGCAGCCTCCTCGCGACCGCCTTGGAACGCATTTTTCACTCTAATTTTAAAAAGTTCATTTAAAAATGAAACGCGTGTTTTAGGAGACAGTGTGACCCGGGCGGGCGTCTGGGACGTACGTCCAGGGAGTGGCGTGGTGTCACGCGAGCGGCCGGCGGGACACTGCGTTCACGTGCGGTCGCGGGCGCGGGAAAGCGATTTCCACGCGGGAAACGATAGTGACCGGCTCGCTGTCTGGCGGCCACTCGACAACTGTCAGCCGGCCGTCTTGTGACGCCATGGCGCGCTATGGTGCCCATGCAGCCTTACCACTTTTTGTAGGCTCTACTGCAACCTTTTTATAACCCTAGCAGAAGCACGGCGGTTTCATATTTAAGTTTGTTTATAGAAATATTTTTTTGCTGACTATCCTTTGGTTACGAATACAATAAAATTACTACAAACACCTATCAATTTGTTTCATGATATTTTCAGGTTATTATTCGCAGGCTCTACATGGCCAATTTACACCTATAGATTAAATAAAGGACTAAGATAAAAGTTTCTTCATTTATTTGTATCATTTACCTAACAAATAAATACCTATTAAATTAGATAGAGGTACTATAAAAAGACCTATAATATTTTAGAGAAAAACTAGACTATGTTAGTGAATACATTTCTTACTCAGGTTTCAAAAACAAGATTTCATACAGCTATTAATTTCATTTAGCAATAAAACTTGAACATTAGATCTACCTTCGTGAATTTATTTAGGTTTTTTTCTTACTTAGGTAACCTAGGTACCTAATGTTTTTGCTTTTAAAACAACAAGAATCTACTGAAACACTACCAAATTGAAATATTTATAGATTGCCATTTATTTTAAAGATTGTTTATTGCCTTCAATATTTTTTTATTGAGGGCAAATTTAAGTTTGAAATAATTAAACAAACTTTGCTAACTAGCGACAGAGATTGTAATTTCTTAACCAGGTTAGATCGAAGGCGGTCAAAAGTGTTCTAGAAGTTCTATTAACTTTTCCACTGGAAGAAACCTTAGTAACATTGAATTTGGAACATGTCGGCAATACTTTGACTTATTTAGGTTGACTATTTCAAATGGGGGAATAGTTATTTGTACAACAAGAGATCAAAGTTTGATATTTCTTCGAGTGTTTATTTTGAGTCCCGTGCAAGCGAAAGAATCTAATTTAGAATCTTGAGCGTACCTAGTAAGGGATTCAAAAGCGCACGAGATGTAAATAACTTTGATTTCGTGTAGTACCCAAAATTTTTCACCCTAAGCAGTGAGAACATACCTAGAGGGACAGAGATAATAGAACCCAAGTACATATATCGAACTTGTATTAGACCCCGCATGTTGAAATGACATTTGACTATAAAGGTCACTTGAATGACATTTTGTCTCACTCAGTGAGCAAAATGCGATTTTGCTCACTGAGTGAGACAAAATGACTTAGTGAGCAAAATCGCATTTTGCTCACTGTTTTTAAGAAGCAAAGTACCCTTGTTCGAGCTGCTGAGGTGAAAAGTAATTTTTAGTGTTCCGTACAAAACTTTGTTCACGGAACACTTATGTGATCACTTCGGTTTTGTTATTGCTGCATTTTAAATAAAAGCTAATATGTTTTGGTTTATTCTACGTCTTGTTACTGTGATTAGACTAGCTGTTTATTAGATTAATAACCTACGATGGGCCTAAGTAATTACCCGGTGAGCTGTAGACCTTGGTAACCCCCATGGCTCTGCCATAATGACAATTACAAATTGTTATGTATTGACAAAAAGAAATGATCAAAACTGCCCAGAAAATTGCACGTGAACCGGTTCAGAAATGCGAACTATAGAGGAGAACAGTCTTTTATACGAAAGCATTTTTGCCCAAGCTTAAAACAAATATGCTTCGCTCTCGTTACGACCTCGCTCATGCTCAGTCAATAAGGCCAAACTTAACCAATGTCGGCATATCATCGACTGACAACCAAGCATCGTGCTATTACTATCTAACTATTAGGTATATAATTGTCCAAAATATGAATTTTGATGGTATTTTACTAAGTATCTTCACAGCCTGTCACAATCAAGGAGGTATTCATCATCTAACTCCAGCGTTCTATGTTCACTGGCCTTAATCGCGGGTCAATACCCTGGAGGCGCACGCCACCCGATAACGCCTGTATAGAGCCCCTTCATCACAATGACGTAAGTCTGCCAGGTCCTTTAATGTACACGGACCACTGACTTAATATTAGAAATAGACACACAGAGCGGAACAAAAACGTCAACAAAATGTGGGTCAGAATGACATTAGCGGAAAATTTGCATTGATGATAAAAACGCTTACGTAAATTTTGAGTCAAGATAAATATTTTGTACGGAAAAGAACTTACTGTCGTAAGCATTAAGTGTCAAATTTGTAAACATTAGTACCAACACTGTTAAAACTTTTAAGTCCGATGGCACTAAACGTAACGTCACCATTGTATTTACGTCAAACAACGTCAAACGAGAATAATGAACGAATAGAGTCCCTTTGGTACATTTTAATAGGTATTACTGTACAGAAAAATCAAAGTAATAAATGAAACAGATTTAATTTGATCGGGAGTTCAAATAAAATTAATTCATGGTAACAACCCTTGTAAGTTATCATAAAACAAATTTATTTTTAATAAGTAAGCATTCGTCTTTAAATACTATTTTCCTTGAAATAAATTCAACTTATTAAATAACTGTGTATTTTAGATCTACATAATACTCTTCGCGCTTTAGTTCTTTGCAATATAGTGCACGGGGACATTTAGGTCGCTACTGGTACTGATTGGTTATGGTCTTTATCAAAAAATCCTGTGGTTGTCACTGTGTTCAGACAGGTTTAGCATTTACAGTTAGTCGATGACCTTATTGGTCGTGTATATGTCGGAAACAAGGAAATGGGCTGAACACACAAGTGCCGTTTTGCCTTTGTTTAAAACTGCATCACCCCTATCTCTTGCTATAATAGCAGTCCACTCTGCACGTCGCATAGGTTTTCTTGGAAATCTTGAATTTAAACATAATATTATATGTTACGAATTCCATATAAAAATAAAAAAGTATTAACCTCACATCGACTCATTAGATTTTTGTTCCTTCACATCCCTTCTTTGGTACTAACAAAATAATTTATTCAAAACCATGAAATTACCACCAGATTACATAAATTATGTAATGCTATCCAAAGCACTAACCGAAAGAAATACATTCCATGCTTTTTCCTTGTTTTATCATTGTTATTTTTGCATATTTTAACGACATTGTTGACAACTTCACATTTGAGCGGTCCATACAAGACTAAACGAAAAAGTAACGCGTGATCTGTTTTAACGTTACTTTTGCGGGGCCATTTTTTGCGGCTGATTGGGTATCCAGTTCTTATTCTATATCAATGACACGGACCTTTTAATTTCATAGCAAATGTGGCCTCGAAAATTATCTGAACAAATTGTCAAAAAACTTGGCTATGATAAGAACGTTAATATAATAGGGACATAGCTTATTTAATTAGTGAAATATATTACGTACTTACCTGTGAAATACATTTTCGCAGTTACAGAAAAGATTTTGTGTCCTTTATTTTCAGGTATCTGCCCTAAACCCAATCCTGCCGCTTTTCATATAAGAGAGGGTTTTACTGAAATAAGAAACATTGTACATACATTTAAAATATAATAGTAACTAAAAGGTGCACGGGACAATTTTGACTGCGGGGAAATTTCAACTAATCGAAAATATCTTCCATATTAACTAGAGTGCGAGAACCAGACATATATGGCACTCTAGTTAATAATGTAAAACATGGAAGATATTTATGTCGATTAGTTGAAATTTGCCCGCAGTGGAAATTATCCTCCTGCACCTTAAATACACACACTTTACCTATTAACTTACATGAAGAGGAAAATGCTGTCCTCAGTCTTCGTCAATTTGCCCATCAATCAGCCCAGAGCAGTCTTTGTCTGGACACTATCGCTTTTTAAAATTCTTATTATACATATAAATATCTACATATATGTACTTACGTCATTGACTTACGTAGTACAAGACAGCTTGACACGGTCGTATTGAAAACGCTACAGAAAGCGCAGGCAATTATCCTGAAATTTTTGAGTTATTTCGTTGAATAGTATCAAATGCCAACAATAAACAGGTACCATATTTCCTAAATGTTTTCTTTTCAGTCCACGTCTGTTCAGGATTACAACATTACAGTGGTTTGGTTGTAGTATCTTGACATTAGTACGAGCCACAAAATTTTTGACAGCGTTTACGCCTGTTTGACATCAAATCAGTCAATCATAGAGAATAAAGAGTACATAATGACAAGGTTTTAACCACTTAACATAGAGGTAAAAGTACCTAGTGGTAATATTTGAGTCGCTTAAATTCAAGCTCGGGTAAATCCATCTGTCAGATTATGCGATTTTGGTATTAAGAAAAGGTAATAGGGTAGAGATTTGCTGAGAGGGTCGAATGGATTTACCCGAGTTTGAATTTAAGCGACACATTTGACATACCGATATTTTGTTATTTATTGTGATGTCAAAAATTATATAGTGTGTAAATCCAATACGGGTAATAAATTAAACCAGTATACAATTTATCCGTGTAATCATTAATTAAAAGGTTTTGTACGTTTCACTTAATTAAAACTGCTGTAACAATACAAAGTTATTTCAGCTGTAAGTACCTAAAAGATAAGAAACAGACAAACAGTCAGATAATATGTAGGTACAGTCACCTGCAATAAATAATATGTTACTCTTCGAAGGCCGCATAAATATCTGACACGATCTTATTTGTAGAGCCATAAGCGCGTGTCACATATTTTTGCGGCCTTTGAATAATAACATATTATTGCAGGTGACTGTACTACTAGCTTTCGCATGTGTCTATTTTTTATCGATATACATCATTCTTTGTATACTTAATTCCGATAATCCTTTCAATGGGAGAATATTATGCATGTCGCTGCAGCAAAAACTTTTATAATACATTACCCACCACAGTATTGCACTTTACTTAGGTACAGTCACCTGCAATAATATGTTACGCAACGAAGGCCGCAAAAATATCTGACACGATCTTATTTGTAGAGTCATAAGAGCGTGTCACATATTTTTGCGGCCTTCGAAGCGTAACATATTATTGCAGGTGACTGTACTTCAAATGTACATACATACAAGTATATTTGAATTGAATAATTGAACCCTTACATATTCCAGACATAACCTACATGCTAAGCAGCAATAGTCAGATGTAACAATGGGACATAAGCCCGCCGTTCAATCGCCCAAGCCTGCATAACTATATCGGAAAATCATTAAATTGTATACCTTTTCCACGTAACATAAGGTGAAGAATTGTTTAAGTTTTTAAAGGTACTTATGGCAAATATGCTGAGGGCGGTAGCATTCGATACGCTCGGGCCAGTGCCCCGATAAACCTATAGATTACCGCCACAATGGAATTAAGTAAGATGTTAGTATCGATTTACTTGAAGAATAGACTGGCCTATCAGGAATACTTCAGTCCGGTAGTCTGTGACATGGTTAATAGGTAGGCGCAATTGTCCTATATATTATACTACTATTTGGGCGCAATCAAAGCTACTAACGAAGAACCAAAGACCTTCAATAATAAGGCAAAGCATAATTGTGTTCTTGTCATAGGTACTTCACCTAAGTTCGTAAGAACTGTTATATAATCTGTGACCTAAGTTTTATTTAGGTACCTACCTACTTCACAGTAGGCTAACCGAATGAAATAGATATAGCAGTAATAATTGTTTAATTTATCTGAAGTAGTTGGCTTCGCCAATTTTATTCGTTGATATAGTATCAAAGCTAAGCTAATTATCAGATCAGGGGCTGCATCTCGTCTCATCGTTACTAGCGTATGCCGAAGTAGAGTCCCTTGTACTTAATTAATCAATCTATTCAGTCAATTCATCATAGATTAAAATCAACATGATATTTAGGGCTGCAATCATCTAATCCACCTAAATGTTGAAATTGCATTTATCCTCAAACATCTTAAAAAAATATGTTTATTCTTACGAAAAATAGATTGTTTACCCGAACGCTTTTAATGTAACCCACTAAAACGCCAGCGGGCGGGCCTTAAACTAGGAAAAATCCAATCAAACCCGGAAGGATCGCAGCCCTTCGATATCCCGATGAAAGCAAACACTGAAAACATTTGAAACGGTCAAGTCAAGCCGCTCGAACCCAAAGTTCCTTGGAGGGTCGGCCGGGGGGAAGCCGTAAATATGATTATCAGCGAGGGAGGCGACGGACTAATCATATTCACTGCAATTTACATAAATATTAGTGTGCCGTGACACACAAGTCACACGACGGTCATTACGATGGAAGCCACTTTTTTCAAGCTCCCACGCCCGTAGCTTAAATACCATGAATAAAACTGATACCTAAAGTAGCCGTGGGCTTTCTTGGCTGTAGGCGCGGTGAATGCCAGGAGCCTTAGAAATCTTGGCTGAAATGTCTCCGTTTGGAGACGTTGGAAATTGTGGGTGTTGGCAATAAGGTTGATGTTAGATAGAGAGCTGGTCGTGTCTTTTTTATGAGTGATTAATGTTCACTGCGGCAGGGGACGCCCTGTTTGCCATACATATTCAAAATTTTATAGGGATGTTTTTCGATGTCAGGGTTAGACGTTGAAACAAATAGTGTCGGTAAGGATCTACATAATTGTTTTCACCTCAGCAGCTCGAACAAGGGTACTTTGCTTCTTAAAAACAGTGAGCAAAATGCGATTTTGCTCACTGAGTCATTTCGCATCGCATTTTGCTCACGGAGTGTGTCTCACTCAGTGAGCAAAATGCGATTTTGCTCACTGAGTGAGACAAAATGACATTCAAGTGACCTTTATAGTCAAATGTCATTTCAACATGCGGGGTCTAATACAAGTTCGATATACCTGGGTTCTATTATCTCTGTCCCTCTAGGTATGTTCTCACTGCTTAGGGTGAAAAATTTTGTGTACTACACGAGATCAAAGTTATTTACATCTCGTGCGCTTTTGAATCCCTTACTACGCTCAAGATTCTAAATTAGATTCACTCGCTACGCTCGTGAATCACGGCACACTAATATTATAGAATCTTTCGCTTGCACGGGACTCAAAATAAGCACTCGAAGAAATATCAAACTTTGATCTCTTGTTGTACAAATAACTATTTTTCGTTTCATAAGACACATAAGTACCTAAGATGGAATGATTTTTAATGAGCAGTGTTGCATACAAGTTGCATATATTTATAGTACAATGTGCAACATGGGGCGTAAGTTGAATATTGCAAACGAGAGTAAGTTAAATCGCGACGGCTTGCCGGAGCAATTTATAGACTCGAGTTTGCAATGTATTACGCCCCGAGTTACACATTGTACTGTTTTTCATCACACTTGCGATACAAAAATTAAGTATAAAGACAAAAAACTGTTAATCATGGCACTAGAAACTTCATAACTCCCTAGGGAGAACGCTTTTTCTATAATTCCCGCTAAACCTGCGTGCAATTCCACATTTACTGAGCGAGTGTGATGAAAAGTATTGAAACTACCATAAAGAAAATACAAAGATTTGTGTTAAAAAAATTCAAAGAACAGATTTTCCTATTCCATCGATTACACTGCGGTAAGTACCTAAGTACCCAATATAGTAGCAATGGTAAAAAATACGTTGTAAACATATTTTTTCAACAAAAAACAGACTGGGAAAAAGATTGAAATGATGGTGGCGGGTTAAGATTGATATAGTTTCTAAAACCATGTAAGCACACGACTTCGCACTTCAAGTGGAGATAGACTACTGAAAGACAGAATACAAGTAAATGGCAGTTGAAACAATGTTACCAGCACTCAAAATACCGACTACACGCGAATCGGAATTACAGAAGAATTTAACTTATCTCCGATTTCAAATTACCCCAACATACTTACAATGATACCTATACATAGTATTAACCGCTTGACAAGAAATACTAACCTAATAAAGCCCCAACTTGCTTTATTCTTACGTTTACTAGAGGAACTGAATGTTTTAAGCGCAGCGAGCTCCCTAATGACAGGAAGCTGCGGCGAATTTCTGTAGACACGCTCTGAACCCCTCACAACACCGCAAGTAATCACGGACGAAATAAATTATTAATTACAACACCTTTAACGGTAAAGCAGAGTTCACCCTTCCTATAAATTAAGGGGCCAGATGTTAACAGAGCTCAAACAAACCCCAAATATCTTGTTAAGCCACCCACTGGTTACCGCAGTCGCCACACATAGACAGAGTTACAACAAACACATCCCAATAAACCACATGCAATAATGCACTTTAACTCTTTGAAACAAAGGATCGCTTTTCGTGTAATCGTCAACGGCGGTTTGTCTTTCTTCGTTCTAGAAACAGTTTCTTCCTTATAATATATCGCACGAAGATGCACTTACAATTCTGAAAGGACGACTTAATTCACTAGTCCCAAGCGAATCCTAACCTTAACTCGTTCTCTTAAAGTTTAAACTCCTTTAAAACCGCTGGGTATGTAAGCCGCTCTGCTCATGCAGGCCATGTGATATGATTATCAAGGCGAGACAGAAAGGGACAGTAGAGCGCAGGCTCCTCGGCAGACGTCGCGGTTGCCATGGCGACCCATCGATCGCCCCCGCGCGCCATCCCCTCCGCCGCAGCCTCCCCCGGATTCAGGTCATTCGAAGGCACTGCCTTCAGACAAGATTTCAGTGGTTCTCTTAAACTATGATCACATTCTTATTAGGTTTTATCTAAAGCTCAATACAACAGAAAAACATAACTATGTAATTTATAAATTTATACCAGTTAATTCATGGTTGTGTACTCAAATGATACGTTAGAATAGCTTCTGTTGCGATGCATTATTTTATCACCCCATAGGTACCTATATAATGTCTCAAACCAAAGTTCTGATATCACCAAATGCGGTATTTTTTGTTCGAACATTTAAAAAATAAGTACAGCACAGTAGCAATCATTTTCAAGTTAAGCCTAAGCGATGCCATAGAAAATTCATGCATTATTTACTCAATCGGTTTTACACAACAAGTTTAATTAGCATCTTTGGGTAGTAACTACCTCACACACAAAGTATAATCCAAAATTTAAAAACGGATACAAACTCAAGATGCAGCGAAGCGTTTTCAGCTGAAGTACCTATTCTTTAAAGCATATAAATAAAATTCCTTTCCGGTTCCAACGTTACAAAATTGGCATTTACAATACATAAGGTGAGCTTTGATGTGTCGACCCAATTCCTATCTGAAAGACACGCCCAGCGACCTGACAAAGGCAAGTGGACCTAATAGGGCCACTTCGGCCCTTTGGGTTCCCTTTGACTTGGCCGACAAAATGAAGGTAATTTAAAAAGGACCGGTGCTACCGTCGTTACAGAGAGCGAGTGTGCGCAGTCTGATCGTCCTACGTCTGGTTATTTTTCTTTAGGTTTATGTTTAGCATGAAAAGTTAAGACTTATGAGTTATGTAAAAAGTAATGAAATAAACGCATTTGTATTGTATTGTATTGTATTGTACTTTTTCATCACACTTGCTCGGAAAAGATGTATTTACACGTAGGGCTTGCGGGCGGGAAATTGAATTTTTCGCCCTAGGGCGGAAAAAATCTTTTCCGAGCAAGTGTGATGAAAAACACTTATTTACACGTAGGGCTTGCGGGCGGGAAATTGAAATTTTCGCCCTAGGGCGGAAAAGTGTTTTATACAGAAGTTTGTTTTTATTAATTCTCCTTTTTTTCCTTACAAGTGTGATGAAAAACATTGTGTGTGCCACGGGCGGTAAAGAAATTCCGAACTCGTGAACATTTTAAGCCCTCGCTTCGCGTCGGGCTTAAAATTGACACTCGTTCGTAATTTCTTATTTCCCGCCCTTAATACACAATGTACTATTTCATCACACTTGCTCGGAAAAGATGTATTTACACGTAGGGCTTGCGGGCGGGAAATTGAATTTTTCGCCCTAGGGCGGAAAAAATCTTTTCCGAGCAAGTGTGATGAAAAACACTTATTTACACGTAGGGCTTGCGGGCGGGAAATTGAAATTTTCGCCCTAGGGCGGAAAAGTGTTTTATACAGAAGTTTGTTTTTATTAATTCTCCTTTTTTTCCTTACAAGTGTGATGAAAAACATTGTGTGTGCCACGGGCGGTAAAGAAATTCCGAACTCGTGAACATTTTAAGCCCTCGCTTCGCGTCGGGCTTAAAATTGACACTCGTTCGTAATTTCTTATTTCCCGCCCTTAATACACAATGTACTATTGTAGTGCAAGGACGGTTAGCGTTGCGTAAAAAAAGATGTAAGGTCAATGTGGCTAATTCCGTCATAGGGACTATTCCGTCTACGAGCGTATATTTCTTTGATTTTCAATCGTAGGAAAAAGCCATTGCTTTTGATTGCTGAAACTAAGAGCAATCGCTGCTTTGTCGACGAAGTTATCAATGTTGTTCGATGTTCGTGAAAAACGCTAGTGGACGGAATGGGGGAAATTCACTATTATTAGCCGAATTAGCCACATTGATCTTATTTGTAAACATCTTTTGTTTACGTTAGCGACATCACTTATGTACTACCTGTCTCTCTAAGAAAACAGTGTATACATAGGCAAAAAATAAATTCCAAGCAAAAAAGTACGTACCTACTCGTATGGAATTCAACGGTTTTAATAAATTATTTAATAAAATAAAAAGTCATTTATTGTCCAAAAAAACTTACAGCAACGAACAAAAAGAAAAAAACACTATAGGTAAGCACAAAGTCCAATGGGGTTGTTGACTGTATAACTAAAGCTATCCCTAGATACAGATGTTTCGGAAGTGGTTAATCCGTATTTAGTCTGGGATATACGGCGACTTTTTTGCTCGACCTTAAAAATTTACTTGTCTGTTAACTTGGCATGAAATTAAATCCCTTTAATATCCAGCTCTCTAGTAGTAACAGAATTAGTAGTATTCGAGACAAACTTATATAATACATATTTATATTATAAAATACATATTTATATTATAAAATACATATTTATATTATGTCCTGTTCGAAGTTCCCGAGCGTTGGGGAAACTAGTTTAGCCTCGGATAGATCGGTAAATTAAATGTTAAATAAAATCAGACAATGAAGAAATAAGTACATAAAGTAAGCTGGGTTAAGACGAACATAGTTTATTTTGCCAGGGACAAGACAAAAAGTATGAGGATTCCATACAAGTGTTTGTCTTGCCCCGGTGATAGTCTTATTCCACCTTACCTAACCTTCATAAAATTACGGTCTCGCTTGCAGCTTTAATCTATAGTTAACCTAACCGAATGGCCTAAACGTAGTAAGTATAGTTGCTTATTAATAATAAAAACATGGATAAAATAGGCGAACCAGAGCCAACGATGTCGATGTCTGAATGCGGAATCCAAGGCCCAGTAAATACCTTCTTTAAAAATTACCTAAGTGACAGAACCCTGCAGACTGTTGTAAACGGAGTGTCCGGTGAGCTCGCGTGCGTGACGTCTGGTGTGCCGACTGGGTCAGTCTATGGCCCGGTTGGATACATCATGCATGTCAACAGCCTTAGTAATGTCATACAGTACTGCCAGACATACATGTATGCTGACGATACATGTCTGATATATGCAGACAAGGATCTACATGAAGTCGAAAGAAAAATACAAATCGATTTTGATAATATTCTAATGTGGTCACATGACAACGGAATTATCTTAAACATAAACAAAACGAAAATAATGCACGTGTGCTCGCCGTACACGCAAAAAAAAGGTTCACAAATATCAATTATTGGTCATACCTACGGCTGCCTCCATAATGATAAAACTGCCTGTACCTGTACTCGACTGGAATCCGTAAATGAGTATAAATATCTTGGGCTAACGGTAGATGTCAATTTTAGCTGGAAAAATCATATTTACTATCTATGTAATAAACTTAGAATATTGATAGGGAAATTTTACCACCTTCAAAACGTAGGTAGTCAGCAAAAAAACACTGTTTGTAGTTTACCATGCGCTAGTAGAATCATTAATAACCTACGGTCTAAGTGTGTACGGGAGGACCTTTCCTACCTATATAAGCAAGATTAAATCATTACAAATAAGGTTTTTAAAAATGCTTGTAGGTAAAAAAGAAAAGAATAAGTGTAAAGGTGACTACGATCAGCTATATGGGAAGTGTGGGGTCCTCCCTGTTCAAGAAAAGTTTAGGTATCTTGTGGCCGTAGACCAATATGGGTGCAACGACCATAAAATGCCTAGACGGCTAAACGATAAGTTGTTAAGAGCTGACAGGCGTGCACAATATCTCGAACCACAATGTTGTAATTACTATGGGGAAAGAACATTACACTATATAACTCCTCGGATATATAATAACATTAGATTTCTGTCTGTAAATGAAAATATTACAAAAGCAGCGTTTAAAAGAAAGTTAAAACTGGAGATGTTGGAAATATACTTACCTAAAAAGTAATGTAACAAATATAAGAGCCTCGGTAGAGAGTACCATTTTGTACCATTTGGTGTTGAAACTCTAGGTCCATGGGGTCCCAGCGCGCATAAGTTGTTCGCAGAAATCGCGAAGCGTCTGGTTGACGTAACTGGTGACCGAAGAGCTGGCGGCTACCTCGCACAACGTATCAGCATTGCGATACAGCGAGGAAATGCCGCCAGCATCCTTGGTACAATGCCTCAAGGGCCTATTTTAGATTTAAGCTAGTTATTAATTTCGTTTAGTAGTACCACTGTATATATATTGTATGTAAATAAATGTTTTAAAAGTAATAATTTCAAATACATACTTACCTAGAAAATTATAAAATCATTCCACATTCATGTACATATTAAAATATCAATAACAATATAAATAGTTAAAAAATGCATGCTTTGTTTTCTACTAACAATAGTATATAAGTCACGATTGTAAACATTTACCTTAATATTAAGTAAGAGTTGAGGGCGGCGCGCCAACAAACTGGTTACTCCAGTGCCTCTACCATCAGTTTTGACATTGACATAACGCTCACGTCTACGTAATTCACTTTCTGTACATCTCGCTTGCACTAATATGCAAGTACGAACGAGATGCATAGAAAGTAAGTTACGTAGACGTGAGCGTATGTATCAATGTCAAAACTGATGGTAGACGTACAGTTTGGCGCATTTATTGTATATAAGGTTTACTCGGGTAATTCCGAATGTCGAAAACTGTCGGATAATTCCGAAAAGAGACTTTTATTATGATGGAATTAAAGGTGATTTTCATCTGAATTTCGGAATTATCCGACATTCGGTAATACCCGAATACACCTTATGTATCATTGTAATTGTTTATATGAATAAATGAATTAAAAAAAAAAACACTTTTGAATAAAAATAAAAATAATTGTTAAAAAATATAAAGTTAATTAAGTTCAGAAAGTAATTACAGGTACTGAAGGGAGTGTAGAGCAACTACGCCTATCCTAGCAACAAAAACAAATGAAGGGCTAGAGGATATTTCTATCGTGACCACACTTTTCCCATTGTAATAAGGTGGCGTAGGTTCAGTCAGCAGAGTTTTTGAAACATCGTATAGTTCATTTTTTTTTAGCATTAGAAAGAAGTAAACAATCTTGACGTGTCTTTTTATTAAAAAATATTGAAAACGCTTTAAAAATTAATTTATATTACTTATGAAAGCAAAACAATGTAAAATAACGTATAGGTATGATTTATAATTCTAACATATTTGCTGTGACTTATTTTTCAATGGTGATTTTTAATAAAAAGACATGTCAAGATCGCTTACCTTCTTTCTAATGCTAAAAAAAATGAACTCTAGGCTTTTTAGGGTTCCGTACCTCAAAAGGAAAAAAGGAACCCTTATAGGATCACTCGTGCGTCTGTCTGTCTGTCCGTCTGTCACAGCCTATTTTCTCGGAAACTCCTGGACCAATTAAGTTGAAATTTGGTACACATAATGTAAATTAGTGACCCAAAGATGCACATGTTTTTTTATAATTTTAAAATACACAGGTTCGGAGTTATTTAAGAAAATAGCCAAAAAATTATCATCCCCCCCCTTTATCTCCGAAACTACTGGGTCTAAAATTTTGAAAATAATACACAAAATAGTTCTTTACCTGTAGATGACAGAAAAACCTATTAGAAATGTGCAGTCAAGCGTGAGTCGGACTTATGTACGGAACCCTAGAAACGCGAGTCCGACTCGCACTTGGCCGGTTTTTCATATCACAACACACGGTTGCCAAAAATTTAATTAGCAATCTTGAGGCCTTTCTCTAGTGACTCATACGAATCTTGATTTTTGACTTTCGCTCGATAGAAAAAAATCACGAACATAGGTCAAACGCATTTTAAACATTTGTAACAATTTATGCACAAAAGCTAAAAATATGAAACTTGCTTCCAAAAATGCGCAATTTTATTTTTGAAGGAACTCGTCGATTACTTTTTAGGGTTCCGTACCCAAAGGGTAAAAACTGGACCCTATTAGGTACTAAGACTCCTCTGTCCGTCTCTCTGTCTGTCTGTATGTCTGTCACCAAGCCGTATCTCATGAACCGTGATCGGTTCATCGTTCATCGAACCGTTGAAAGTTTCATAGATGATGTATTTCTGTTTCCGCTATAACAACAAATACTAAAAACAAAATAAAATAAATAATAATATGTATTTAAGTGGGGCTCCCATACAACAAACGTGATTTTTTGCATAATGGTAAGCACATCCATCTCGCTCACGCTTACGCTCGGTGAAAATGAGAGAAGAACAAGAACCTAGGACTTGGTTGTTAGTCTCTTACGGCGAAAGGGACTTTAAACCTTTTGTTGCGTCTAGTGCCTAGTTCGTAGTAGGTATTTAGTGAACCCAGGAGATCTAGACTGCTGAATGAAACGATAGCGGACTGTAACACTAATTTAATTGCAATACATTACAAAATAATCTTAATTTATTTTGACGTGACGCGATATATATATGTGCTTTTCGCGAGCCGTTATTTTTGCTTCTGATCTGACTGTCCCCCCGCGGACCGGCCCCCGGGCCCGTCCCCAGGCGTGGCTCACTCCGCGATTTTGTCGCTTTGCTACAGGTAGCTAAAAGTACATCCGTTCGGCCCCAATTTTGGGGTTTGCCATAAGCCGCGCGTGGCG
Source organism: Cydia splendana (assembly GCF_910591565.1). Taxonomy (NCBI): domain Eukaryota; kingdom Metazoa; phylum Arthropoda; class Insecta; order Lepidoptera; family Tortricidae; genus Cydia; species Cydia splendana. The sequence goes on from NC_085974.1 coordinate 11,891,965, forward strand.
CTGTCGCCACCTAGCGGCCATATCTGTGCTGATCGTAACAGACGCGTTTTGTTAGAGAGTGAATCTTCCGTACCTAGTACCAACTAGTACTATTATTTATTCTGTGCCGTCGCCGGCTAACCGGTCCGGTGACGTGACGGTGGACGCCATCGTAGTTGCTGTGGCTAATTTGATGCGGCGGCGGGTTTGTCGCCAACACCTTTAATAAGCCGTTTGGTCGCCCTTGTACTGCAAAACTGCAAACAGTTGCAAACTGATCTAGAAGGTTTGTTTTCTTATATCCATTACTTTTAGTTTTACGCCATCTGTTATCATTACCGAAAATCACAACGGTTCATAGGTTCCGAACAATCTCAATACATTTCTTGCAGATTGTAAGGTACAGTATATTTCAAATAGATGGCGCTAAATATCATAAGACGTTTCTCGTATGGCGACATCTATGATCTTTAACTTTAACTTCTATACATACACAAACAATTCAAGAACAAAGACACTGTCTCATTAAAATCAAAAGATGGCGCTGAGAGCAACAAATCTGCTTTACCTAATAGTGATGTAAATATAAACAAAACATACTTTACTATTCTGAAATTTCTGAAAGAGACGTGATTATTACGCCGACTTTTTGAACATTTTGACGTATTTTATTTACTTAACACTAAAATGGATTTACCTTTGCATCGAAATGTATGCTAATTTATACATTTTACCTTCTTTTGGAAAATTAAAGCGGTATCGATTTAAACGCAACAAAAGCATTCAATGGACATCTGTTAATGTTGTCTGTTTTACCGACTGAGCACTTTTAAAGGTTCGTGGTTGGCTAAACGCGTGCGCGTCGCGTTTTTATTCCTTCTCTTTTTCTATTGGATTGGATTGGTTTGTTTTGTGTCATGTCCGAACCCTTGCTTGCAATAACCTGCTTGTGTATTTTTTGTTGTTAAAATTAAAGCAACTATTATTTTAATGGTAGAAATAGTAATAAAATATAATATAGTATTGTGATGATAAGTGCTGTGAATAACTGTACTCTAGGCTGGGAAACTAAAGCGGCACCGTGGAGTCACGAAAACGAAGGTAAAAAAGTTTTCATTGTTCCTACTGACGCTTCGGTTACAGCGAAAAACTGGAAATCGATCCGTGTACAAGTGGTATTTCCTCCTTGTAAATATACTAATGCTTCGTCTATTCTGGTTTGTATTTAAATGGATTCCAAGGCGCATGTGGAGTAAACATTCGTTTTTACTAGCCACATGGGTCGATAATCTCTAGCGGTGTTGACAATTATTTGAATTTCATGTTTTTCATCAAAGTAATTATGCTAAATCCTTTTGAATCAAGATAACAGATTATTTAAAATTCTACAGTTAGTAAGTTTATGACAATACCTAGTTTGATTACTAAGGAATTTAATTGAGGTTAGAATGGCTATAGATGTGAGGCTTTGTTGTGAGTCAACATACAGCTGTATAAGTACTCACGTCACAATTATTTGTGTATTTATCAAACAATTTTCCTCTAAGCTTGTGTTGTTATTTACCTTAGTAAAGTCACATTTTCCTGTGTCAATATTTCGTCCTCAAATAGATGTTATAAACTTGATAAACAATGTCATTGTTCTGTTCTTAATAATTTAACCTTTCCTAATGTAGGTACTGGCGAATTTGTTCACTTAACTATCAATAGCGATTGACGTTCACGTTTAATTAGTACTTTAGTTAAATAAATAAATGTTAGGGGATATCTTACACAAATGACGCAGATCAACCTAGCCCCAAACTAAGCAAAGCTTGTACTATGGGTGTTAGGCGACGATATGCATACTTATATAGATAAATACATACTTACATACATAGGAAACACCCATGACTCGGGAACAAATATTTGTGTTCATCACACAAATTAATGTCCTTACCGGGATTCAAACCCAGGACCATTGGCTTCACAGGCAGGGTCTACCCACTAGGCCAGACCAGTCGTCAAAGTTACTAATAAGGCAGAGGAATACTGAATTTTTATAATAGGTACTATCAGCTGCAAGTGTTTGTCAATAAGTCCCTCCGGTCGATCCTCCGTATATTCTGGCCGAAGACTATAAGAAATGAGGATTTGTGGAGTATGTGCCGACAACCTCCGATCGTCCAAGAAGTAGCGCTGCGGAAGTGGAGATGGTTCGGTCATACCCTGCGAAGAGGAGATACGAACAACGTCAGTATCGCGTTCGAGTGGCGGCCTCAGGGCGGGAAGCGAGCCCGCAAACGCCCTGTACACACCTGGAGGCGCAGCGTAGAGAACGAGCTGGCAGCCGTAGGACTGAGCTGGAACGAGGCCAAGACGGTTGCTCAAGGCAGGAAGGCGTGGAAGGATCTTGTGGAGGCCCTATGCACCTCCGGGGTGCCCTAGGACAGACAACAACAACAACTATCAGCTGCAGAGATAGTTGAGTCCCCTGCATATTATGTAGAAGATTGCAGGGAGGGTCAGTTATCTATCTATGTAGCTGACTGTACATTTTATGATGTTTGTATACATACTAATGTAGAATTCTTATCAGTGTGACACAGCTGTAAATGGGATTAATATTATACGCTAATACTCCAAACGAATCTAATGGAAACAGTCCTAAATAAATTTCAACTCATGCAAATACACACTATGTATACATAGCATTTACTTATATTAAGGTCGAGGGAACAAGAAGTAGAGGCAGAGCTCCAACTCGCTGGACGGATCCTCTCCTGGAGGCAATTAATAGTGGCACACAGTCCGCACTTCATCAGGCTCAGAACAGAGCAGCCTGGAGACTTCTTATAGATAGCGCTACTTATGGTGGTCACGACCCTCAGCTGTGAGGATAACGACGAAGAAGAAGAACTTATATTAACACAGTTTTCGAACAAATATGTAATTGAAAAAAAATTCAATAATTCATGACTATATAGGCATTTTAGGGTTCTGCAGGCTTCATACAGGTATATGATTCATGATACATTTTTCATTTAATTTAATATTATTTTTGAGATAATAAATAGCAACAGAGAATAACATTTTCTGCTTAGGGTGGTACTCCACCTGTCCATTGCGTCTCACATTTAGCTTTAATGAGAGAGTGAGAGGCAATGGCATTGGACAAAGAAATCGGACAGGTAGAAATAGAATACCACCCTTAACTAAACCTATATTTAACCCATATTTTCTAAAGAAAAGAAACTTAAATGCCACTGAGTGAGTAGTAGTAGTAACTAAATTCACTCAGTGGCATTTAAGTTTCTTTTCTTTAGAAAATATGGGTTAAATATAGGCATAGGGGGTTGAGAAGCCCTTACCAGCCATAAAGTTATACCTAAGAGAAACATTTTGTATGTACTAAAGGGGGGGGGCACGTCATGAAAAAGGTTGAAAAACACTGCTGTAGATTGATCATTGTCCCTGTATAGATAATACCAATTGCAGCTAAGATTAAGATGTAATCATGATTCTAACAAACAATGTATTTTTTATACTAATGATGTCATTTCAACATTCTAACAATAACCTTCGGAATCATCCAAGCTATCGATAAAGGTATTGTATAGGTAGCAGTTTTGTTTCTAATTAATAATAAAATAATGTTTCCTTTAAGTAAAATGAGCTAACTTAATGTTTTAAGGCACTTGCCCATTAATATTTTCCACCCTGTATAGTGAATAAAACATACAAAGTTACAAAACTTAAAAATACATGTCACGAAACAAGTGTCTGAGACTGCCTTTGTCATGCCAATCAAATTTTGTTAAAAATATGATACCTACCTCTTTATTAGGACAACCAATAACCTTATCCTCACCATGGGGCTGGCAAAATATCTCACAAATACCTATATACAATAAAAAGTAAAAACAATAATACTACTAGAAGTATTAAGGCCTGCGCAAACCGGCGGAGCGCAGCGCAGATCACTTTAAAATTATCAATGTATTTTCTTCCCTATTTCAATTACCTTCAGGTATAAATTTAAATGCTTTGAGACCGACCTCGGAGCATCTCGGAGGATTGTTACTCCGCGGGATCGAGGAGCACGTTAGAGGATACCGCGGCGGTAGGCGCCGGCATGCCGCGGCATCCCCCGGCATGCGCCGAGGTCCCGAGTGCGCCGGAGTAGCGCCGGGACGACGGGGGAGAACTCGTGCACACTAGTCACTAATCCCTTGTGATAGAGTACACGCTGCGGCATGCCGCGGCATCCCCCGGCCTGCGCCGAAGTGCTCCCTGGTGCGCCGGCCGCCAGCGCTCGGGCTGGCGGGCACTCGCTGTATCGCGGGGGATCGCCGATGTGCGCTGCGCGGCGTAAATCCTCCTCAGTGATCTGCGCTGCGCTCCGCCGGTTTGCGCTGGCCTTTAGAACAAATTAAATTATTTTCAGAAAATATTTTAATTTGTTTTTATTTCAAGTAGAAATACTACTATATAAATTATAAACTGAAATAAATGTCATTCACTAGGAAAAAGGCACCAAGGCCTCCAGTGCCCCAGGCTGGAATCGAACCAGCGTCCTCTGCTATCGCGGAAGTACTGGAGGCCTTGGTCACTTTTTCTTAGTATATGACATTTATTTCAGTTTAAAAACAAGAAGTCTTTAGGAAACAATTTTATTACTGCAGGGCTTCAGAAAGTAAAATTGAAAAGGGTCAGTCGGGTTAAGAAAAACACCGATTCTTATACTGTTTCTCTTGCCCCATGCAAAATAAACTATGTATCTCTTACCCAATCTGACTAATTAAAAAACGGATTGTTAACTGTTATCAGTTTTGCTGCTTTTGCAGCTATATATATATCACTCACACGTGTATACTCTCGTAAAATTTTATAGGTAACAAGCTTTTTGGCAATCATGAAATATGTAAGTACATAACTACATAACATAATACATACCTTAGGGGACGTCCGTTACTTACGTAAGGGCTTCAGAAGGAGGGGGTCATTCCGAAGCTCACTAAATCTTACGTTCCCCCACGGGTGGGTTTTGGCAAATATAATGTAATTTTTTTCGGGCAAAATATAAATATCCTCAAAAACCCTGACGTAATTAATAGACACCCCCCTACATAGTGCACTGTAGGTTACATGGAAATTGCTTGATTAAAATTAAATGCAGTGTATCAATGACACACTGCATTGCTGATGCGTGACAATGATCTGTCATGATCATAACAAGAACAATGTGCAATACATTAAATAACTAATTCTTGTTTCAGGTAAATGGAAGAATAACTGACAGTGTTTCATGATTGTTTCAAGGTATTGTATTATTTAAGTGCCCTGCCCTTCTTGCAAAAAGTGTTTTCATTGAATAGTTATACCTACCTTTAATAGCTATTATTGAAGCAATTTTATGGCTCTAGTGAAGCCTGGTGACAACTGGCGCCTATTTCATCACGCTTACAACTGACAATGATATTTTTCTGCACATTTCCGGGACTAAGTCCGTAGCGTCAATACATAATTGTTGGACCAGCAATGTACGGCGAATTGTCATTGTCAGGTTAACATTGTCACAATCAGGGGTTGTAAACTTGATTTTGATTGTTGACGATTGAGCGCAGTTCATTTTTAGGGGAGCCAAATTACACCTCCTGGGATGGAGCTCGGATTATACTAATTTAGGACCAAATGACGGTATTAAAATGATTTCTAGCTTGCTGGGAATTAATTCCTCAAAACGCTTTTTAACAAGCTTTTATTAGGTCGACCTGTATGTAACTAACTATGTAATGGAATCTAAGGCCCACTTGCACCGTTCCACTAACCCGGGGTTAACCAGTTAAAACTGGAGTTACCATGGTTACCAGTACAATTTGACACTAAGTTAACGGTGTTTTAACCGCTTAACCTCGGGTTATTGGGATGGTGCAAGTGGCCCTAAGGTAACTAATTTAACCATCTTCCAAGGATCGTAGCGTCATGAAAATTGGCAGCTGTATGTAGTTCTGATAACAATACAATAATATGGTACTGTCGAACTGATCTGATGATGGAGACAGGAGGTGGCCATAGGAACTCTCCACCTGTATGTAACTAACTGTGATGGAATCTAAGGTAACTAATTTAACCAGCTTCCAAGGATCGCAGCGTCATGAAAATTGGCAGCTGTATGTAGTTCTGATGAGAATACAATAATATGGTACTGTCGAACTGATCTGATGATGGAGACAGGAGGTGGCCATAGGAACTCTGTGATGAAACAACGCAACCTAATTGTGTTAGGGGTTTTTAGAATTGTCTCGATGAGTATTAGTTGTCTGTCGTAAGAAAAGTACAGTCAGCGATAAAAGCTTGTACCAAAAATGAAATTTTTGCCACAAACTTATTTTGGATCTAATTTGATTGGCCTAGAAATTAATACGTAGGTACAATTCATAAGTGCTTCTTGCTAGGCCTACATGAATAAAGTATATTTGAACTTGAACTAAATTGCTGGCAGAAGATAATGTATATAGCATGTATGTATCATGATATTAGTGTCGCGGTCACGCTATCACTTATATGTATATTTGTGACGTTCCACGGCAAAAGGTACCTTATGGCGGCTGGCGCTTACGTCGCATAGCGCCGCAATAATATTGGAGCGGCGTTAATAATAGCGTAAGCGCCAACCGCCATAAGGTACCTTTACCCGTGGGACGTAACATTTAAACTTAGTTTCACTAAGTGTCACAACTCGACAAGCGACGAAGTTTGTTACAGCGATAGTGCTCCTCTCATTTTCCTAGAATAGATAAAAATATCTGGGAGACCGAGCTTTGCTCGGAAAACATATAAAAACTCAAAAACCGGGCAAGTGCGAGTCGGACTCACGCACGAAGGGTTCCGTACCATAATGAAAAAAAAAAACGGAAAAAAATGCAAAAAGAAAAACGGTCACCCATCCAAGTACTGACCACGCCCGACGTTGCTTAACTTTGGTCAAAAATCACGTTTGTTGTATGGGAGCCCCATTTAAATCTTTATTTTATTCTGTTTTTAGTATTTGTTGTTATAGCGGCAACAGAAATACATCATCTGTGAAAATTTCAACTGTCTAGCTATCACGGTTCGTGAGATACAGCCTGGTGACAGACAGACGCACGGACGGACGGACGGACAGCGAAGTCTTAGTAATAGGGTCCCGTTTTACCTTTTGGGTACGGAACCCTAAAAATGATCGTTTTCCCAGAGATAAGACTTAGCTAGATCGATTTTTCGCCCATGAAACCCCCCATATGGCAAATATCATCGACTTCGTTAGAGCCGTTTCCGAGATCCGCGAAATATATATATGTATATATATAATATGTATATAAATAAATAAATACACAAGAATTGTTCGTTTAAAGGTATAAAATTATCGCCTACTTTCACCTTGCGATCTCATCTCATGTTACTATTATTTTAATTCCTCACGTGGTTGTATTAAAGTAAGAACGCTAAGTCTGAAGAATTTCGTACATTGACCCGCTTGTTCCTGTCTCTATCGCACGCGCGTAATTATATTGCTGTCCCACCAATGATGACGGCGGTCAATGCCACTGTGAGCGGCGACAATGTACGCAATTATTTATACTTATAGCGCCCCTAAATTAGTACACATTCAAATTAGTTTTAGAACAAAATATAATTCGAATAAAAAAAACACTAGGTAAATGAGAAGAAACATTTTGGGGTCCACGGACAAAATATTAAATTTAAAACGTCCCTCCCTAACTTCCAAAGTTTCCCGAAGAAAATGTTACAGAGACGCATTACCGCATTTGTAAAGACCTCTTCAACAATACCCCACACAAAGGGGAGTGCGCTCCAAAAATATATCCATTCCTCTTCATTCTTATACTATTGTATATACACATAAGTAAAGGAAAGTTTATCTGTAAAGGAAACGTACCAACATTGGTAAAAACACAACACTTATGATGGGATCACATTTTTTAAAGGAATGTTATTTTATTACATCGTTCTTTAACAATTTTATAACTTTAACCGTTCTTTATAATATAATCAAAGAAAAGCAATTATGCACAAAAGTGGAGGGAGGAGGGAAAACGGCAGTTGAAGACGTTTTCCACTTCTATATTTTTGTAACTGTAAAAGCTAAATGCTACGTGCACGGTGGGTTTTTTTTTGAGCGTAGGTAGAGGTTTACGAATATGAATAATCCTAGGATCGTATTGGTAAACCTCTTCGATCGGACCACGTTATCCAGCTCCTAACAATTTTATACAGTGTCGTAAGCAAAAAAAAAACATTATGAGCGAACAAAATGCTAAATAAACAGAACTCGACCTTATTGTAAACAATTTAATAAAAAAATATAACGTGTTCAAATATTTTAAGCACCTTTTGACGACCGGTCTGGCCTAGTGGGTAGTGACCCTGCGTGTGGAGCGGATGGTCCTGGGTTCAAAAAATATATACAACAATGTACAAATAATGTGAAAATTTATTTGTGTGATGAGCGCAGACATTTGTTCCTGAGTCATGAATGTATTTAAGTATTTGTGTATTACATATATCGTTGTCTGGGTACCTACATCCCACAACACAAGCCTTCCTGAGCTTACCGTGGGACTCAGTCAATTTGTGTAAGAATGTCCCTATAATATTTATTTATTTACATAGTATTAGGAATGTACTTTGCGGAATCATTTATAAAAGCTTCTAATGTCGTTTGCACAACATCTTTTATTTCTTGAGGATGCATCCTCGAGTCAAGTTGAACGAGTACTCGCGAAGGAACGCTTATTAATAATACCAGGCAGCCTACCTGAACCGCACCGCTCCGCTCCGTGAGCGTCAGCAAAAAAGTAAAAAGATAATTTTTCGACGACTCGGGCCTCGGACGAAAGAACAAAGGTTTACTCTTACCTAGTTATAGCTAGTTATTCCGGCTCCCCGCAGGTGTAACTTGTTATCTTTTACCGAGAATTTCTTTATTTCCTTTTTACTGAGATAACTCGGATGTTTCTATGGCGTGAAAGTATAGGACCGACGTAAAGCACTTTGTGTTTTCACTGTGAAGAAACTTTATTACTATGGCACCTTTGTAGCTTATATTGTGTTGTCTTTCTTTTAATATTATTATTTATTAAACATGTTGAATGGAATTTGCCGAATATCGTTCATCCGGTTTCGATAAGTCATACCGATCATCACGTTAGCGAATGTCGATGGCAAAAAACTTGCGGCCGGTGGCATTCACCCGTCGCCGGTTCACAAACTCAGCTGGACCCCGTGCGTTCTAGGCCTTGAAGTATAATATGGCCACTCAACCTACCGCTAAAATAGCCTCTCGCTCCGAAATAAACAAAAATATCTGAGAAATACTGTAGTATTTATAGAGTGCGGATATGGCCGAGCGGGGTAACTATCCTGTCTTATGAAGTGACGGTCATTAATCTTTATACCTCTCTCGCGCTTGGCACTCGTCACAGGTTTTATGGTGGGTGCCATAACTTTACTGTCATAGAAGAATCGTTGAGCGCTGGTAATGCTATAAACACATTGCCGCTAAGATGCCGTATTTTGTAATTCTTAAGTGTTTATTACATTCATACCTACGAGCTATATGCGTCGGGTATTGTTAACAAACATAACTGAAGACGTATTGTACGTTTGTGTTATGAAATAGGTAGTTTAAAATATTACACTTACACTAAAATTTATGGTATTAAAAGACAAAGCTTTATTGTGTACCTACATACAAGGACAGAGTTAACAATTTTTCGAAAACGATTTAATCTCACTTTACATACGGCTCATATTTTGTCTAAATTACTACCTATAGTGTAGGTAAATCAAACCAAACATAAAAATTTTGCAAAATAAAAGTAATATAAAATAAGAGATATCAGTTCAGTTACAGTTGCTGTACTCACTGTAGAATTAATGTCATTTCATAGCAATTTTAATTGCTTTATTAATTAACGTTTCTAATTTAACAATATCCAACAGAATAATAAATAGTAACGATATTCATATTCGTTCTGGGCTCTTTATTAATCAAGCGCCTAATTAAATAACTAATCTTACAAATACGTCAATCAGCACGACTCTATAATAGCAATTACTTTTGCCTTCACAGACTAATTTTATTATATTAACAACAAGCGTAAAACAGATTATTAATGAGAATAATGAGTATCTAAACACACAAACCGCTGAAGTACACTAAGTCCTCTATAACTGAAACAACAATAGTTAGCAAGAAGAGGTTCTTGAAAGACAATTTGTCATCTTAGACCACTTTGTACTTCGCAGTCTCAAGAGTTAATTGTAAAATAATTTACTATAAACGCTACACGCTTGCTTGTTTAGGACTACATCTAATCAGATACCACTCAAAGAAATGCCACTAGCCAAGGCACTGAGGCACTGTTTTCTTGGCGATGAGAACCTAAGGTCGTCGTGCCACAGCTTAAGAATGTGGCGCGTTGTCCTCGCCTCGACGACCTGCTTATTTCCCTCAAGCTGCCAACGTCGCAAATTTTTAGACGTATTTTCTTGGTGCTTGTTAAAAAACTTATATCAGTGAAGATTGGCTGAGAGCATGCTAAGCTTATCCGGTTTTCTGGTTTAGACTTCTACAATCTTATGTCACAAAATACTTACCTTACGCGTGAACCTCGCTCTCTCAGCCACCATGGACATTATGATATTTGTAGAAAACCAAAATAGAAGTAATTTAACGTCAATAAGGATAAAGATAATCCACAGAACGTGGCATTGAGCAGCGTTAGAAAACGTAAATCGATGTACCTACAATGCCACGAGGCGGAAGACTAGTGTTCTGCAAGATTCCGCAACAGACATCGGGGTCTATCAAACGCCGTTTTGACGATGATTAATTGAGTTATTCATAATAGCCCGACCTAAGCCTGAGACTTGTTAGACATTAAGGACTTTTGTCTCGAGCTTTGTTAATTTCCTGCACAATAGAGGCTCATGCGAGACAGACGGCTCAAGGAACACTTTCTATTTCGGGTTTCGCGAGTAGTGAATGTAATGTCCGCATCGTTGCTCACATTATTATTCAAATTAGGTATCAGTACTTGTTGTGCACAAGTTGTTGGCTTTTAATCTGCTTATAAATGCCACGCACAATTTAAAATTCTCAATTGTCTTAGCTAGTCAACTTTTATACAACGGCACCAATATAATTGATTAATAATTGGTGACATGAGTCTATGTGGATTTTTAAACAATCGCTATAATACAAACCCTAGCAAGCAATTTCAACCAAAACAAACAAAACAAATTCCCCTTATCCTTATCACCTTCCATCGTCTGTCTGCCAGCCAGTGTTACCTACTCTTAAACAATCAATCCTACATTCGGTCGTCTTGCATGGCTGTCCCCAAACATAGCCCCACGCTTCACCCTCTTCAGCAGTCACATATAGGTCTCTGTTATTAGCATATCAAGTAACAAAGCGAATTGTTTCCTTAGTTTATGTAATGAATATAAGACGTCTTTATTTTCTCTTTTTCTACCGTTTACACGTAGCGTAATGCGTGACGTCGTTGTCGCCTATTGTAATATGAATGTCATTCAAGTAAAAAAAATGTAAATCCTTTCAAGTAATTGTGTAATACTTAACTCACTGCATTTAACAAGGATACACCACCTACCGCAACCTTGCGGTCGTCGCGCCCATTCGTTAGACGCACATGGACATAATTTGCTATTTGTGTAGGTCCTCGAGTGGGTCGTTATATCTCATTGTGACTACCGAACCCATTAACTAACGCCTGGGCCTAAATGACGCTCTGTAATTATCGCCGCACGATTGTTTCTTATGATGTCACCAGCTACTGAATTCTTAAAGCATCTTGACTGAGCTCTACCATAATATGACTTGAACTCCAGATCCGTGAAACCCATGCGTAATAGTAGGTCACGTTTGAAGTGGTTCGGCTAAGGCTATTCACACTGAGTTACAGCTCAATTTTGTTATCTTCCTAAACGACTATTCAGTTATCTGGATTGAGCTCTCGTCATTCGACTCGACTCGTGTCAATAATTATCAATCATAAACAAACAAACCGTCGTTTGACTTTATGTATTTATTTGCATAGTAATACCCTGCACTTCGTTTCAATAATGCTAAGGGGGTAGTGGACAACGCAGGAACTATACGTTTGTATGGAAAAGCGGTCACGTGACTTCGTCCTCTTTCGTCTTAATAATCTCCATAAGTATAAGATACCTAGGTAGGTATACCTACCTACAATGGCAGGTCTCTCCTTGTTACTTATGATCAAGTTAAACACCAATTTATTCTATATCAACCTACATCTCTAGGCACTGAAATCTAACTATGGAGCCGTCAATTGTAAAGAACCGCCTTAAACTTCCATCTTATTCTTGGAACTCTCACATATAATGAAATAAATCATAAACTGCAAACAAAGACCCAGAGGGGCTTTAAACCCACATTAGGTACTATAATAACTGTGAATACCATCCTCAGCGTAAAGACTTGAATTCCCTAAGGAGTCATTTAGCGTTGCCAGCGTTTCGAATAAGAAAGGAAACTGAAATGCAAAGTGCCGCCAGACAACAAGAATGGGATTCCTCTACAATCCACTCACGTACGGCTGTTGTCAACTTTCGCAATGTTACCTCGCGACACTCAAATCGTAAGTAGACTCGAAGGCTAAATAGCAGTCGAGGTTATGAAGCCGTCCACGTCAAGTTTCAAACGGTTGAACCCCCCCGTGTCGAATGGGAACTTAACAAAAACCTTACCTTTCATTTTATTCTAAAAGGGGTTATAACTTTGTTACAAATTGTTTCTGAGAAGATTAATACCCTTCGCAATAGCCCAGCTTTTCTGAAACTTGGCAGATCAACGCATCAAAGCGGAAAGCTTATTTTCTTTGAACAATGTTATGTAAATTGCTTAAATTGGAAGATCACACGCTTTGCGGTTTCATTGAATGCGTGGTCCCTAGGTAAAATATGAATAAGTGCGAAGGTGACATTGAAGGTCTTCGTTCGGTCAGAAAGCCGAGTCCCTCTACTCTACGAGCATTCATAATTACTGCTAAGCCATTCACTCGTGAATTTTACCTTGCGTTTACTTTATGGTGTGTCTTAAGTAGGGTAATGTGATTTAATCATTTATGTGTTTAACTTCATTGCTGTAAAATAAGTCTGCAATTTTTTATAAGATTTACACCGATGTAAATCCTACTGGCATTGACTTACAATCATTACAGCATAGTATGTCAATAAGATTCATGATAACCTTAATAAATCTAGAGTCTTGTAATATCGTGATGGGAAATGATTAACTCCCCAGGGTCATAATTGATAACAAATTTTTATTTTCCACTACTGGTATTATTTCAGCGAGAGCCGTGTAACACGATCAGTTTAGCATCTCAGCCTTGGCTTACTCTGGGCGTTCCCGCAATAACTTTAATTAGGACTAACTACCATTTACTGCCTTGGCGGTTTAGTAAAAGAAGTAACGATGAATAAATTACAATTAGTGCGATTTATCCCATTAAATGCATACCACAACGTTAATTCGATTTACAAACTAGCATTAGTTACAATGTAATTCTAAATTATTGGTTTTTCCCACGAGAGTTACGACAAGTTGTAAAATTATGTAGAATTCCTAAATCGCACAACAGCTTTCTTTTTTTGTAAACATCGATATTGAAGAATCTGATCAATTTCTGGTTATACCTAAAGGGGCCCACTGATTAACAGTCCGCCGGACGGTATCGGCCTGTCAGTTAGAACAAAATGTTGACAGTTCCGAACAACTGACAGGCCGATACCGTCCGGCGGACTGTTAATCAGTGGGCCCCTTAATGGTGATCAGGGCATAGAGTGCATTTTACGGGTATTCTAATCAAAAATAAAATGTAAGAACTAACAAGAGTATGTTGCTGCTACATGTGACGTGATATCTGTAAATTGAAAAACTTGCGCGTAACATCCTCGGGCGCTCTATCAACTGCACGCAGGCGAACGGCTCGACCCGTGACGTTGGATATCGGTATGGTTTATGGGCAATGCCGTGCGTACGTGCCACGGGAGTTAACTAACTTAAACTGAAACAACTTCCGACCCATAACGAGAACTCTCTTCGATTAATTACGATACCAACTCTGTAAACTGTTATGTAAACGCCCAAATCAAAATGTAATCGTATAGTTTTGCTACATATACACACCTACATATATACAGTGTGGAAAGATAAGTCGGGCCCTGGAGGGAAACTACCTTAAATCCTTAAGCTGGCTCATTTTACTTAAAGGAGACTTTCCTTTATTTAAAAAAAAAACAAAACTGCATTCAAAGATTTTCTAAAACGCGCTTGCCTCGCCCGGGACTCGAACCGACAAAAAATTCCAAAAAATAAAAACTAGCAAATTTTATTCTACTAGTCGATACAGTTAATGTTAATGATAACATTTCTCCAAGAAACATTAGGTCTTACACTCGTCTGTCGTACAAAATATCCATAAAATCTAATATTTAGTACTCAAGATTTTTTTAGACAGGCCAAATTAAAGAAAAATACTTTGAATGCAGTTTTGTTTCTTTTTAAAAATAAAGGTATGCCTCCTGTAAGTAAAATGAGCCAGCTTAATCATTTAAGGTAGTTTCCCTCCAGGGCCCGACTTATCTTTCCAACCTGTATATCTTCATACGTCATATCATATCGTATTTCTTGTAATAAAACCTATTATATTGCTAAGAAAGCATTCTCGAGGATCAACAGGAAAATCTATGTTTATTTGTTTTAGCGCTCCTGTGTGTACGTACCTACCTACATATATGTACTTGTCAAATTATTATTTCCACGTGTAGAAATAAATAATATTTTAAAGGTTTCGATAAGAAAAACGGTGTTTCGATTTTAAAATAAAACTTGAATTAAGAAAAATTTCAACGGCACGGCATAGCCATGTCGATTTCCATTTAAATTCACCCGACCGAGAACAACAAAAACAGAAAACATAGCAAGGAAAATTGATTTAGTTAATTAAAATACAACTAAGAGCTTACCTAAATAAAATTTAGATGTTATTATTACTCCTAATAGAAGCGAGGTTTCAAAAGGACTATACTCACTTGGAAGTTAGGCATCAAGTTCTATACTTTTACGCTACACTACATCTGTATATTAGTACCTATTGTTTCACTGATATTATTCTGCTCTATGGACACAAAAACCTGTGTTGCACTCGTTTCATATCTGTCGGAAGCTATTATTTCTAAGAGAAAAGTATTATATCAGGCTTGTCGCGGGAAGCCTTTCATGTCATGATGGATTTTGTCAGATTGTGTCGTCTCGGCGGCAGCTCGGTGGAGCCGCGGGCGAGCGGCGGGCGCGTTATCATAGGGCGGCACATGGCAGCCGCGCGGGGGCGCCGGGCGCGATTGTCAGTCCCACTCGGAGCGACGTACCGACCGATCGCCTCGCGCGCCGCTAACGCTCCAACCCGCGAATCTAACCTCTCCGTATACGAACTATTCCAACTTTGTGTTGCTTACCTTCGCGCCCGCAAGCTTTTAAATTGAAGAATCCATTGGTAGAGTTACCATTTGACTGTAATTTTAACTTAATCCAAAAGTTTATCGACCCCAACTTTGCTGCCATAACAACCCTTATTCACTTCTCTCGTAGTCGCTCCCTCTAATTATTGACTCCCCTAAAGTTTTAAAAATCTCTCTCGATTCGTCCCTTTTATTGCTTTAATATTTTTATTACTTCGCTCTCGATTCGCCTTTCATCGTGCAGTTCGTCAGTCGATGCCATTACGATCACGTTTCCTTCTGTCCACTTCCTCGACCGTTTAATTACTAGACGGGGACAATTAATTTTTTCTCGATTTCGCCAGCATCGCCTTCCGGGCGCGAATCTAAGTTTCCACACGGTTTGCGTCATCGTTATCTGTATTTAGGTCAATTAAGTCGCGTTGAACCATGACACTGCGTTGACATAGTCGTCATAAGTCGTCATAGTGTGTGAATGTGGTGTTGGGCGCCCCGGCGAGGACTTAGCGGCGCATGAGCGCGGGCGCCGCCGCAGCGGATGTTCACGCCGCTGCCCAAGTGGTGGATCGTGCAGTTTGGAATGCCAGCAGCTCTTGACCTAACTAGGTAATTAACTTAATGTGCTACATCGTTAACAAATTTCCTAAAAGATATATTTTTATTGTATGCACCCTTTGTTCGTACAAGCAGGAAGTGCCCATAGGAAACCATCACTTCTCTTCTGGATACAGCTTATAGTTTTGGACGTCTGAACATGTTGGAGATGATGAAAGACAAGCTAAAAAAGCGATCCGAAATACACAAATCACATTTTCTTTATCACGCGATTAAAGAATGTTCTTTTTCGAGGAAAACAAAGACTTCTTCAATTTAAATTTTCCTTCTAATGCCTTGGACTTAAACTGCGGTCTCTACGAGGGTTGGTTCGAAAGTTGTTAGTTGCTCCAGCTCTAATTAAGCGATTGCAAGGATCTTTCAGTACCTACTTATTGAGGTGGTGGAAACCGTTTTTAAAAAACGCTCATATTTTTAATATTTTTTGTTACTACGATGTACCACACAGTCATGGTGATCACTTGGCATTGAAATATCCCTCACATGTGGTATAAATATACTCAAATCGCATGATGAGTAGGTAGAGCCGGAACAGCTACCAACTTTCGGATCAACCCTTGTAGTCTCTTGCATTCAATTCCATTACCTAACGTCACGAAAAAGATCGATCTCAATGATACCAACAATCATTAAGAATAAATGAATTTTTGCACTAAGAGATTTATGCAAGCAGTCATCATTTAGTATAACAGCTAACGTTACTTTATAGATCCCGTTTTATTCAACATTTCAGACGAATTTACACTGCTAATGCGCTTTTAATATTAAATGAAAAATCAGGAATCCATTAACTGTACTCACAGTTCTTCAAAACATTTTAATAATTTACGAGGACGGATAATCTCTAGCTAATATTTAATCAATAGCCCGGACTGCGGACTCTAGTCGCAAAGTTCAACGATATTAGGGCCGATCAGACAGACTGCAATTAGTATGGAAACTGCACGCCAACTGCAACGTCGACGTGCAGTTCCCATACAAGTTACAAGTCTGTCTGTACCGGCTCTTAAACGATAGCTCTAAAATTTATAGAAAAACTGGAAACATCAATACCGACCGCGATTTTCATTAACCTGAATTGACATCTGAACATTCTGAACGGTTTTTATTGACAGTTGTTATTTCATATTATTTCGCTTATATATTCAATTGTCATTTGAGGTACAGAATCAATTAAATGCTGGATTGGAGCGGATTATTATCTTGAAGCCCTATTTATTCAACAAACATTTTAAGAGACACGTCTCTAAAATCGAAACTCAAGAAAAACTCTAGAAGGTTATGTGTTTCGCTGTTTCATCGTTTAGCTCCGTTGATAATGCATTAATCTTTTGGATTTAGTTGTCAATACGTGTTGGGTGTCTCCCAGCGATTAACGATAAAATCTGTATGTTAAATACAGAATGCGAATATATTACCGTTTATCGCCAACAATAAAGTATTCCTCTCCTATAGTTCGTTTCTTTTAGCATTAGAAAGAACTTGCAAGAAGGTAAGCGATCTTGACAAGTCTTTTAATTGAAAAACGCTTTTTAAAATTCAAAAACTATTACTTATGAAAGCAGAAGAATATATTTGATCGTATTAGATTCATAATTGTTACATATTTGCCGTAACTTATTTTTAAAGTGTGTTTTTCAATTAAAAGACACATCAAGATTGTTTACCTAATTTCTAATGCTAAAAAAAACGAACTATAAGACTTACTTATAACCTTCTACCTAGCCCGAGTACTAGTGCCATTATTAGTTATGTTATTAGATAGAAACGGAATATAACTAGGACCCTTCGTATTAAAGAACCGTTCGAACTGGTTGCACCAAAGCGTCTAATCGTTAAATTTCGCAAAGTCTAATGGTGCATTTTTCCGCACTCTACCCTTCTAACCGGACTACATAAAATACGCATGAAAACTAACGCAAGATTCTACGTCTTTAAAAACTGCTAGTAGTTGGCAGTAAACGGACTTCACCGTGTAATTTTTGTCGGTGAAACGGCCCCGAGTTGCCAGTATAGCAATGAAATTTTGTCAACACGATTGTATTCGTAGTCCTATTGCACATACCGTTTGTTATTGCAAAATGAATATTGATTACTACTACAGCGTTAACGACGCAATTCCTTATCAACTAGCTGTGTCATAAAAGGTCAGTATGCTATGGAAACTGGTTACATTTCTATACATTTGTGACGTTACTAATTATTAACGACGTGATTGATCTGTTTCTACGACGAATGCAAAACCTGTTTGAGGGTATTAATGCATTATTATAGGTTTAACAAACACAAAAATGAAATTCGTGTAAAACACATTTGTAAAAATTTGCATAATTTTACTGACCCTTTACTTTAAATACTTCCTGAAGTCTCTACTTGAGCTTGAGTGTTCTATAGAGTTAATAGAAGACTCATTCCAATATCTAAATCAATCAGTAAGTCAAATTTAAAGAGATCTGGGCTCCATAGCCTTATTATATACATGACTGCTAATATTGCAGTTTGTAATCCTCCGACACCTGTAGGTACTGTACCGAAGCCATCATGTTTAATAACACGGTTTACGCTTGTTTACGTTTTATATTGCTGATCTGAAGCAAGAATTCATCAATAACTTCAAATCAATAAGCACGAGAATAACAATAAAAATGTGTCGTCAAATAAAGTCCGTGGCCTTGCTTGCTTCGGTACATCACTTTTATGGTTTATATCGCTTTCTCATATTCTATCCTCTCTTTTTATATTGATATAAATATTCAATTGCAGGCTGTAAGAATATTTTTATTCGTCCATTTCGTTTCCACTGGCTCGTCGAATAGCTGATGTAGTCATAGCTCACGGCGTTGGAATTGAAGTGGTCGTGTAACGTTTACGAGACGTTTATATTCAGAAGGGCGTACCACCCGCGACGCGCAGCGAAATCGGAGATACTCTGTTGGTGGCTATGGCTATCCATACTGGCATCACGATATCGTGGCGTACTCGCCATAACATTCATATGGTGTGAATTCACGGTGGTTTTAGCGCTGCATTCCTCAACTACTATCGGTATTAATCGCTCCATGCATGTATTTTTGTGGTATATCGACGACCGATCTTAGCATTATTTTTAATATTTTGGTAAGCTCAAAAACATTACTGAAACCTAAATTCCTTTTATAATAGAACGTAATTCATTGTTGAATATGTTAAGGCAAACTAACATATCTCATTGATCATAACCTTTTTTTTTATTAATTAATTATCAATTAAATCAGAATAATGAAATATGTAATGATAAGCATGTCAGAAAAAAAGGAAAGTAATGGCATTCGCCTCCATCGTGTTTACTGCCTTTAAATAAAGTAGAAATAAAGACCACGACGGCTCAAGTCGGGCTACGCGAAATCCAAAATTACACAGCTATCCTTTCTGTACTTAGGTCATACTGAAAGTTCCTGTAATCTCAGAAACAGTAGTACATACCCTTTAAACGCTCGACAAACAATTTTCAAACAAATTTGCTAAAAATACACATCACACCCAAATAAATTGTACCTCAAATATGGTTAAAGAGTTACCCCCTTATTCATAAACGTTTACTAAAGTTGACAAGCCGATAATAATCGTTTGTCCCTTTTCGACGTATTGGTATGATGGAAAGGGACAAACGATTATTATCGGCTTGTCAAATTTAGTAAACTTTTATGAATAAGGGGGTTAGAGTTTCAAACAGTAACCCTTTTCTTTTCTCTGCTTGATCTCTAATAGGCTCATTGTAGAAACTTTCAATATTGCCCACGTATATTCCGTTTAGCGTGAATTGTCTCGGGACTGTACAATTGTACATTTATATTAGTCATATACGAGTCACACGGCGCTCGTTTTACTGCTAGCAATAACTGGCTAAACTATCTCAAACACGTTCGTAAATAGCCTTCCTAAGCACTATCGTAATCATTTATCTGAATCACTTAATTTAGTTAGTTCAGTATCGATATCGGTTAATACAAGGAAATAAACTTGTGTCTATTTGATAGGCTTAATTATTCCACGTAATCGTTTAAAAGCGATGCTTTCAGGGTCACGTATTTACAATCTCATTCAAAATTATGTTCAACCTTAAATAGATACAGCGACAAGAACCATTAATTGTTTCCCGAATTAAGGCCCAAGGACGAGCACTTCTCCATGAATCACTTAGTTGCTTACTATTAAAATAAACCGTCCGAGTCTGCAAAAGCAAACGAAAACTTTAGAAAAATCACGTATTGCTCAGACAAATAGAGGATGTAAGTTCGGTGCAAAGTGTGTTGTACAATGGCAATCTATCTCCTCTCCCCGAGGAGTTGCCCGGTCTCGACAACTCCTCCCTGTATAACCGACTCGAGAGGAATATGGCATTTTTGTACGAGTAGCTACATGTAGGTACAACTAAAATGTAGCCACTGCTGAGACTTTATTGCTGTTCATCACACTTTGCTAGAATAGATTACAGTTATTGCTCGAGTTGGTTTTATGTGGGCTGTTTACGTTGCAAAATTGTTGTAGCTGCATCCCACTGTTTACTGGTTTTAAGTGTTATTCCATGTTTTATAAGGCAATATTTTCATCTGTTGTTTAACGAGTCAACTATATGCATTTACATATCGCCTTCGTCCGTAACGACTGATAATCACTTTGCATAATATTCTTATATGTATTTTCTAGGTCGCTTCTTGACCTTTAAATAGTAGAATATACCTAAAAATAAGCGTCATTTATGCATTGCAATATTACTTTATAAACGACGTCACCGCGGTCTTAATGGTTTATGGTTTCAGCTTCATTAACAAAGTATCAGAAATTGCGATTGATATTGAAATATCCATAAAGAATTGGGTAGATAATTCGTAAACCTTCATTGAGCTCGACAACCGCTTGCGAGAACAATCTTTCAAGTTCGGAGCGGGTAATCGCTTGGAAAATTTAATATTTCGTAATTTTGATGCCTTTATTTCGCCCTTATTGCGAGTTATCAAATCAGAGAGCGCTGAAAGTGGAAGATTCTTGCTTATTAATTTCCCAGACCATGCTGTTTACAGCAGAGATTGAATTAAAAAAAATCCTCAGCTTTTGCCTTTTCTTCCCATCCCATAGCGTAAATTTACTGAGATACACTCGCTTATAGTCAATGAGAAGCGCGAAGCGGTGTTATTCTATGTACTTATAGAATGGTCTTGTCGAATGCACACCGATCCAGTATATATGAGGTCTTGAAAATATGCATAGATATTACGGATCTCGAGGCGACAGCTTCACTGGCTTTCTTGAGCTCCGACTCGCCTGCGCTCAGTGAGCAAAGTTAATACGAAGCTTGTGTTTAAATATATACTCTTGCTTCACGGTTCCATTAGCGCACCTAAAGGAGCGGCGGCACGTCCCGTTTCCATGAACCGGCAACGTTTTATCTGGCCGAGTTCAGTGCACGGCTGCGAACATGTGGCGAGCCGGGAGGGCCACTCGCAGCCTCGATGACACTTTGTTTGACACACTTTGATCACCCAAACGTCACACGTACCTTTCCACGTAAACCTTCTGGGTAAATATTATCGGTATCCTTATATGTACTTAGTTACTTTAGTTTAAGTATTTTAATAAACAACAAACAAAATCAAAGCAATAATGTCTTTGCATTTTGTGGTAGGTAAATTTAAGTTTTATGTTACATTAAAATAAAATAAAACTTTATTTTTGCCTAACTTTACTTCGTTTTTATCTTTTTATTTATGTTACAAAGAATTCCATCTGATGTACCTATGTGGTTTCTTAAATTGTGGTTAATCGTAATAATAATAAAATCGTCGTTGGGTATTGAGGACGAGGGTATTAGACGGTCGGTGAAGGAGCGCTTTTTCAGTCGGCTCACAAAAGTCCTTAACAGTCTTTTGTCAGGAGGCAACAAAGTGCGCGCCTTCAACGCCTGGGTAATGCCTCTTCTCACATACTCCTTTGGCATACTAAGGTGGACTCAGACCGAGCTGGACGCCCTGGATCGGAGGGTCCGATCACTGGTCACCACACATCGCATGCTACACCCACGCTCGTCAGTTATGAGATTGTACATCCCACGGAAGTGTGGAGGCCGAGGCTTCCTAAACGCCAAGGATCTCCACAACCGCGAGGTGTACAATCTCAGGAATTATTTCCTTAACAACGAGTGTGGGATGCATCGTGATGTGGTGGCAGTAGACAGGAACCTCACGCCGCTCTCCTTGGCAAACGAGAACTGGCGCAAACCTGTGGTACTAAGTACTGCGGATCGCAAGGCGGCATGGGAGAGTAAGGCGCTACACGGGCGGTTCTACAAGGCCCTCACGGGACCCGATGTGGACCTGCTCGCGTCGGTGAACTGGTTACGATTCGGGGACCTCTTCGGAGAAACCGAGGGTTTTGCCTGTGCAATTGCGGACGAAGTGATGATGACGAACAACTATCGGAAATATATCCTGAAGGACGGTACGGTCGACATTTGTCGGGCATGCCGCCGTCCCGGAGAGTCACTCAGGCATATCATTTCCGGTTGTTCTCATCTTGCTAACGGTGAGTACTTGCACAGACATAATCTCGTAGCCAGGATTATTCACCAGCAACTTGCTCTTCTATACGGCCTTGTGGACCGCGAAGTACCGTACTACAAGTACTTACCTGCACCTGTTCTCGAGAATGGTCGTGCCACGCTCTATTGGGATCGATCTATCATCACTGACAGGGCTATTGTCGCCAATAAGCCTGACATCGTGCTGATAGACCGATCGCAGCGCCGGGTCGTGCTCGCCGACGTCACCATCCCCCATGATGAGAATCTCGTGAAGGCCGAGAAGGACAAGTCCAGCAAGTACCTAGACTTAGCTCATGAGATTACCGCCATGTGGGATGTTGACTCGACGATCATTGTTCCGATAGTCGTGTCAGCGAACGGTCTCATAGCGAAGAGTCTTGACCAACACCTAGAGAGACTCGCTGGGTGGTTGGATCAAGGGTCAGATGCAGAAGGCGGTAATTTTGGACACGGCGCGTATAGTACGTCGGTTCCTCACTCTGCGGCCCTGACCACCGGCAGCTTGGGCCCTGCCCCGCTGCCGGCGGCACCCTAGGTTAGAAACTGAAAATAAATGTCATATACTAAGAAAAAGTGACCAAGGCCTCCAGTCGACCGAGCAGGGTTCAGGCACCTGCCGCGATAGCAGAGGACGCTGGTTCGATTCCAGCCTGGGGCACTGGAGGCCTTGGTCACTTTTTCTTAGTATATGACATTTATTTTCAGTTTATAATTTATATAGTAGTGTTTCTACTTGATAAAAACAAATTAAAATATTTTCTGAAAAATAATTTAATTTGTTCAAATACTTCATAGTACCCTAGGTTAGGTTTTTTTATAATGTGTTTATATGTATTTTTTATTGTTTTGTAAGTGTTTTTATATTTTACTTTTATATTCATATTATAAAAATACCTAACTTAAGACGAAAAATAAATAAAGAGATGAATAAAATCGAAAAGTGTGGTTAAGAGCCCTCTCTTCTCTCAATTTAAGAACCCTTTCTTAAATAGGTTTCATTTCAACTCACTTGTTGGCGCTGTTTTAAGCTTGTCGGGGGTGTTCGATTTTTAATTTTAATTACTTTAACATTTATCGAAGATACATACTACTACGACTATTTGAACACTATATGTATATATGTCACTGTAAAAGCCCGAAGTTGCGCAAAACCTAGGATTTACCGGTAAAACCTAGGTTTTACCGATGCCGATCGGTAAAAGCCCGAAATGTTAAATCTTACTAGTTTACTTCGGGCTTTTACCAACACCTATATGGTAAATCCTAGGTCTTACCACGGCGACCGGTAAAGTTTGAATCATGCACTGATTCTCAACCCCTCCCGCTCAAACCCCCGTATACCGCACCGCATGCGCCGTTAAGTGGGTTAGGTTAGGTTTGAACTGCGATCCTCACAGAACCGAACAAAAGTGGGTTAGGTTAGGTTAGAACTGCGAGCCTAACAGAAACGAAATGCTACTAGAAAAGTGGGTGGTTTTACCTCCTTTTCTACATAGTGCACCATCTACCATAATCTTTCATCGGGCCCCATAGAAGTCGGTTTTTTTTTCTTAAAAATTATCATCTAATAATCTCAAGAATCAGTGCATGATTCAAACTTTACCGGTCGCCGTGGTAAGACCTAGGATTTACCATATTGGTGTTGGTAAAAGCCCGAAGTAAACTAGTAAGATTTAATATTTCGGCCTTTTACCGATCGGCATCGGTAAAAACTAGGATTTACCGGTAAAACCTAGGTTTTGCCGTACTTCGGGCTTTTACAGTAACATATATATGTAGAATAACCACCTCTATTTCCATTGCACAAAAAAATAAAGGTTTTTATTCTCATAAAGATGTTTAATAATGAATTTTATGTTTTAATAAACATAAAACACGTTATAAATTATAGACTCATAAAAGTCATAAAATATTTATAAAGTACATATTAACATCCATCACATACCTACCGGTATTCATTTATAAAAAATTACTTATATCCAACATTCACAATGAAAATTTTGTCATGATATTTACCTTATCATTAAATCTCATTACTTCTTCACAGTTGCTTGTTGCTTGATTTAAGAATTAAGGAATGAAGTACCTATGTACCTAACTATAATAAGGATCATTCCAGTTGAGATAACGATTGTTGTTTTCTTCCGCAACCAATGTATCTACGACTGACAATTAATCGCACTGTCGTTTTCTGCAATAAACGCTGCGCTAAACTCAAGTTCGAGAAACGCGATTTAATAACTCAATATTTAATAAAGCATTTTGTATCAAGCTCAGCTAAAACTACGGCGCGAGATCACTAAAGTAGTACGCCAAACACAGCTTTCATATAAAGTAAAAATAAGTACATATGTGTGACTACATTCGGTTAAGCGCAGCCTTTATCACAATGCAATCGTACTTTACATTGTTGGTGATATTATTTTAAAATTGCCTTCAAAACTACATAGCGTATCCAGGATGCTCTTTATGCACCTATTTGTGAGTACGTTTCGTAAAAGCATTGGCTGGCTGGCTGACAGTGTTTACGCCTTTGCTATATCCACAAACATTCTTTAATAGCCCAAGAAGCTTGGCGGGCTTTATACAACACTGCACTTTATTTCGTGGCTGGTGTTGCAAAATTTGTAGATAAATTTCTTCCTTTTGAAAGTTTTAATATATGTCTTTGTGGTCTTATGAATAGTTACACCGTTAATATATTATTTTAGGAAGTTGTTCATCTACAGCTTGCTTCGCCGAATAGAATTTACCAAACCACATACCACAGTCCAGTTTTATTTCTCAGTGTATTTCTTACACGTGACAAAATGATACCGAAAACGTATTTATTGCGGTGAACCATTTGATTTAGAGCACTTTCATGTTTGTGATCATGACGCAGAATAATGTGTTATATTTGTGTTAAATTTTCGATTCCATACCGTACCGCATGTCAGCCATACTGACCGCA
Source organism: Cydia splendana (assembly GCF_910591565.1). NCBI lineage: Eukaryota > Metazoa > Arthropoda > Insecta > Lepidoptera > Tortricidae > Cydia > Cydia splendana. The sequence continues at coordinate 11,917,647 of NC_085974.1, forward strand.
ACAAGGGATAACGTTTAAAATTTGTCTAGACTTAGCAATAGTTAATGCCACTAAAGCGTTGCCTGGGAAAGTTCGGAATGTTTTCACGGATGTTACGTTTCGCTCAGTAATTGAATGGGGTCGGGCGAAATCTGATTTATTTCGTCCGCATTGAACTAAGGCCCAACAACTATACAAACTAAACAAAGTTAAGCAAATTCAAAAGTTTTTAGTGCTTCGCCAGTGACCCTGGCAACTCCCTCATAACGACTAGTCGAGGTTTAGTCACAATTTGAATTAAATACAGCCTTGTAAATGCTAATTCACATTTAAGTTAACTTAGTGTAACCGACTCTGGCGTCTCTAATAGTTTCTTAATTTTTCCAAGCCTAGCTTAACTAAATTAAAGCCAGTTTGTTACAAGTGACGAGAATTTATCGGGTTGTAGGTAATTCGTAGTTAGATTAGGTACACTGTGGAATAAGAATATCCTAATCCTCGTCGCATCGGATTTAATTCGTGGAGCTAGTAGGCGGCAGTCGTTGGGCACTTCCGCGTTCGTCAGCCTCGGCAGCATGGCACACGCCGGCAAGGCCGTGCGAACCTCTTTGTCTTTATGCCGATGTGGGCACGCCTAAAAAATCCAACTCGCGGTTATTCACATGCCACATCTTGTGAGCGACCGCATAATATGACCGAGCACGTGCACACCAGTCTATCTAACCTAGAAAAAAACTAAGTCTTAGTATACCGACTGTTAAAAGCTATCGTAGACTAATTATTTTGGTAGCATTTTATTACACTTTTATTACAACGTATATTTTCAGCAGACGCGGTAACAACCGTGGCTCACGAACGTTTCTTAATTAATAAAATTGGCTCCCCCAAAACCGACAAAGCAATTGAGCCTACTCGAAATAGGTCGGTACAACTTATTAAAAAGGAGAATTAAGTAAATCAATTCGCGGCGATTGCCTTTATCAGCCGCTTTACTAGTTGCTCACTCTTCCGTAAATTGGGTAACTATTTAGTTGCAGCATCTCAACTGCAGACTGCAAGCGGTTGCGAAGAAATGCTCTCTGAGCAAACCGGACATTAAACGACGTTTCGCAATAGAGACTATCGTGACAATGTTAGCTCGTTATATTAGTAGTTTCTCGCTGCTTATTTCCCTAGTTTCTTGAACATAAAATGTAGCTTATTGTCGTAAAACTTTACAAGAGCCAATCTCAATTGTTTTAATAGCAGCATCGTAGTTGAATGAATTATCCCCCGACTGACTAAATAAGGGAGGGTTGGTTTTACAAGCGTAGTTTAATGTGTATTGGATGTTTACGCACGCACCTATGTTGTCCATGCGCTTAAACTCAGTGCATGGTAACTAACTTATGTAGTAACTTAATAATTTTTATAAGAGAACGCAACGCAACCTACTTTATACCTAGTAGGAAGGGGTACCTATGTGTATCTAGCCGCGGAAACGTGACGTAACAAGATCATTGTTTCGTTCTTACCTTGCCTGCGGCCATGCGATAATAACATCACCGACCTTTGTTCGCAACGAATACGACGTGTAGCATGGATCATGAGCTTGTCGTAAAATTAACACTACCCGAATAACGTGCCTGCAGCTTCGCGTGGCAACAATATCTTGCTACTGAAATTTACATGTAAATGCTTCCAGGTTTAAAAGGAGACTGTGATATCTTTTGCCCCTCCGACAATTTGTATTTACTACCGAATTTACATCACATTATACCACAAGTTCGTATAAGACTTAAGAGCGCTTTGTTTGTGTTACGTGTTGTGTCCAAAACTAATTGGAAAGACACTTTACTTGTATAGAGATCATATAGGCTCTTCGAAAACTTTTGATTTTTATACCTTTGAGCTAAATATGATTTGATTTAAACTCGTTTTAATATACCCATCATAACCACATATCACATTTCAAATTTGTTTCTCACATAATAGACGGGCAATCGAATTCCACCAGTAACTAGTTTTAGCAATCACGTGTCAGAATCTAGATGTATTTATGATTGATTCGCTCGGGCCGTTCGTATGACGGAAGCGACCAGACTCCATTAACGCGCAGACCGCAATAATATTGCAGTCATTTACCAATTGCCTTCTGTGAGCCAAAATAGACAGTGGCTGTGGTCGGACTGATAGTACCTATGTTCCTAGCTATACGATATTATTGACATCGGCAACAGTCTTATAGTTGAATGCAAGTTTGTGACGCTTTTTTAAACTTGTACAACTTCGCTTATCTTATTCTTCAATTACAACTTTTTTTTTGCCTTTTTAATGAACAAAACCGCATGGAAAACTTATTTGGCCATACATTTATGTAAAGTCACTGCCGAGTCGACAGTTTCCATTTTCTTAACAAAAGGTGTAAAGGTAAGGTACCGGCACCCGCATTTTTCTTGAAATATTGCTAAGGATTAATTTCATTCCTTTATTCCACATGGGAAAAGTAAGGTAAAATAATATCACAAAAAAGCGTCATAGCACTTGGGGACGCGCGCGTTGTTGGTAGGTACTTATGTGTGGAATTTGTTTGCGAAAGGGTTCCGGAAACAAAATATATTTGCTTGCTTTAAACATCGGCAACAACTGTTAGCACAACTCGGAGCTAGTGAGCTTCGTAATCGATTAATAAAAAGTCTAAAAGGTGACTGTGGCGACAATCTATTTAAAACTGTCTCATCAGGTCAAGGTTGAAATATGTTTTGGAAATTTAACCCACAAGGGAAAATGGGGTTGAAAGTTTAGACAACTTCTATGCGGACGACATCATTTTCAGGATCTTAGTACAATAAATAATATGAAATCAGATTTAGTTTCAATGTTTCTTATTATTTGTTCGTAGGATAGGAAGCCATTTGCCTCCACTTTCTTAATGTAAACTGCTAAAGTGGAATTCGCTCCTTGCCGTCTGTGTTCCCGAACAAATACGAAACCAACTGAATTAAATGACTGAACCAGTGAACGACATCCACGGACCTGTCCTGTCGTCACTTCTTAACTGTTTGCACAAATAATACTTCCAAGTAACAATTTCTACCAATTCAGGGCATTCGAATGTTTCCTTAAAGTCAATCTTTATAATTAAAAACATTCTGTAAAGATAGTTGTAAGTGTGGAAATAAATAAATAAATAAATAAAATAATAAAATAAATTTAGTATCTAGTTGTAGGTTAGCCGGACGCGGCACGCCCCCCCGTAGTGCGTTGAACCGCCGGTTATATTTAACTACGGTAACACGTGTGCGCTGACAGTGGTAATACTATGCAGCAACATCAACCAAGCTGGAGAGCTTGGAGACTGTTTTAAATCACAAAATACGATATTTAGATACCACAAAAACAACCTATAAGTATGCTGCAACTTACATTTTCTCTTCCATGCATTAGGTATAGGTATCGTCGAAAATTTCAAACCTAATAATTCCCCTCTGTTTTCCTAACCCCTTATAGGACACGGGATATTTGCAGGTTTGATGAAGGCTAAAGTAAAAAATACTTTTTCACCACACCAGCTCGGAAAGGCTTACTTTGCACTTCAAAAACTGATAGCAAAGTTGCATGTTATTCACATGTGAGGCAAAGTAATCAAATGCAAATTTTGTGTTGTTTTCTTATGTTTGCTGGTAGAATTGACTTTTAAATGATGATTTTGGATGATAAATATTTAATAACTTTCATTTGGATTTGATTTGGTTTGATTTTGTTTGATATTTTACATTTAATATTTACTTCGGGTTGGTGTGGTGAAAAATTTTGTGTTTCACTCGGGGGCAAATTTTGTTTAACCCTCGTGCTTTGAAACCTCGCAACGCTCAAGATTCCATTTATCGAACCACTCGCTATGCTCGTGGTTCAATTTTGGAATCTTTCGCTTGCTCGGATATCAATATTAGCACGAGCGGTTAAACAACAACTTTGCCCCCTTGTAAAACAAATAACTATTAAACCAGAAAAGTGATAAGACCCAGTGCGAGATTTGTTCTACAGTGAGTATTTGCAAACGCATTTGGCTTTTATGAATCAATATATGAAACCTAAATGCAACCAACAAACTGATTGAATGCCCTTAAAAGTTCTCAGCTAGCTCGGCCGAATTTCACCTTCCCATGCAAACGGAGTTTCGTTCCCATTTTAAAACCACGTGTTGGATTGTATAATGAAACTTTGCACATAACTACAATGACATGAGGTATATCTAGCCCTGTAGTTTATATAGCTCCAGTTTATAAAACAAACGAAATAGAGAAAAACAAGTTTTGTATTCGCTGTAAGTATTTTTTTTAACTATGGTATCTGAAGCTATATAAACTAATTACAGGACGAGATATATGTGGCGTCCCACGGGTAAAGGTACCTTATGGCGGTTGGCGCTTACGCTATTATTAACGCCGCTCCAATATTATTGTGGCGCTATGCGACGTAAGCGCCAGCCGCCATAAGGTACCTTTTGCCGTGGTACGTCACATATCTACCTTGTAAGTACAAAGTATCAGAGCAATGTAGCTAGTCGTTTTAAAATGAGAGCGTAATTACGTTTGTATGCCCGACCCGAGCTTAAGTCACCTATGGTACTACTTTAAACGTAACAAAGGCAAGGACTTTCTGCAAATAGTTTAGGTTCCATTGATAGGGAACTCTGTTATTATGCATTTGTACGGCTCAAGACGCAGACGTTCGATTCAGTACCTGAAGATTCACAATAGCGTTCAGTAACCCCGCGCCCACCCACTCCGTCATTGTGTCGTTGGGGGAACACTCCTCTATTGTCATTTCCTGAGGCCTATTTTGCGACGCCAGCAATGTGCACAGTCTACACTACAGTATCAAACGTTAGTGAGAGAGTTGACAGTGAAATTGATTTCAAAGATATTATGGGTTGATTTTTAGTGGACTTTTTTTACGTTTGTTTCTTTATCTACATCTGTCTCATACCGGACATCAAATTTAAGCCTAATTTAAACTTATTTGTATCCAAATTGTACGACAGTATATATTTTGTGCTACAAAAGCATCAAAATTAGAAGCAGTAATGCCCGCGAACAGACGCTGTGGTGATTTAATAAGTGTTCCTTTGTCACAAATTTGGAACGGAAAACTAATATCAGACACAGTTTCATCGTTTCCCTCTTATTGCGATGTAAATTTAATTTCGTTGTTGAGTTTAAAACTATATTGGCTTGTATCATATTTGTTGTGCACAAAGTGAAAACATTATATAGGCCGGACACAGACCTAATAGGATTTTCGTTTACGAGCCCCAGGTAAGCGCTTCACAAACACGCAGCTATGGTCGGGCACTGCGGTAACTACTCTGTATTCGATACTTCGCTGCATTAATATGTAGTTCGAAACGTCGCGTCGAGCTAGGACGGCGACGTTTGTAATTTAAAACTTACTAGTTTTTACCTCTAAGGCATAATGTAATCTGACAGTCCGTCTTGTACACAAATTATCACAAAAATTTTAACGTTCGAATATAGTTTTTTTTTTTCGTAATTGTAACTTATCTAAATATATTTTTCCTTTTTCAGGTAAGCACCTCGCAACACAGCTATGACCAGGCACTGTGGTACCAGTTTTTGTAACCACTCAGTATACTATTACTGTCTATTACTTAACTGCTTTCATTGTTCAATACGTCAGGCGTAGGACCGGCTTTATACGACGCATTCGTAAATCGATTTTGTGGAAGACGTCAGAAAACTTAAACTAGTGCTCTTTCCAATCCATTCGCCATTCCATTGAAAAATAATATTTAACAGGTTTCACAATCATAACATATTTAAGTTCACATAAATATGTTTTCCTCCTGACACCAGAATATTGATTTAGGTGTACATGTAACTCCCGACTGGACTGCACAAGGACAGAGTAAGATATATCTGTCTCTCGAATTAAACCTCTACAAATACCTACATAGATTCAAATTTGGAGGAGAAACAGTCGAAGAACGGAACCTGGAATCGAAGTTTTCGAATAGACGGAACGGTAGCTAAAATTTCCTCTTAACTACGCCCGACGTTGGCTTTCTATAACGCGTCGTAGTTCGACTAACTTTTGCAAGACTCTCCACTCTCTCCAGCTTTAACAGACAACATAGAGTAGAGGAATTAGAATCACTCTCAATACATTTTGGCACGTTTCCCAACTTCTATATTATTTGCTGCTTAAAGCCCATTTATGTTGTGTATTGGACTGACACCACCATTTATTTAACCTACAAGTGAATTAAACGACAAAGTTACTACAAAGTACAAAAAACAAAATACTGCTGATGAAATTTCCGCGCTTTTCAACGAAATTAAACCATTAACTGTGTGCGCAATTTAATTAATTACGGACTATTGGTGTTATATATGTGGACGTACTTATTGCCGCGTATGTTGCAGTCCCTAGAAACGTTTAATGCGTAATTGACAGATCAATAATGCTTTGTTTTATTAAAATAATACAGGCATTGTTACGTTATTTAATAATATCATCGACGAATGTTCGATTGACTGTTCCTATGTTTAATGTGATTAATTATTGTCCTATTTATCGATTTTGAAGTGTCTACACAATTTTCTTGACAAAGATAATATTAATTGCGATTGCACGCCGACATTTTAATCGCCATCAGACGGTTTGGATAATATTATCCCGTCATTAATAAATAGGTGAGGATTATACACAAAGAAAATCCAATGTTCTCATAATAGAACCTAATTTCTAGTTGTAACTAAATAACATTTAATATGGCCTAAATTCGCCTCCGACGTAGTAGCATGCATAGCGTGTAGCAAAATGGTAGACATTTATTTACCAATGTGCTTAACATGCATATAGAAACGCATTAGAACCCGTCACCTATGTACGCAGCACGTCTAATTGCCCAATATCAGACGAACCGGGCGTTAGTTAATTTTATTGCTAATTAACTACACTACTTACTTATTCTAATCATTTCCAATAACCATGGAAAATTCTCATTTATAATAGATTTTATTTTTATTACCTACTTGTACTACTGCTGACTTGGACACATTATTAATTAATGTTACTCCAGAGCCAGACTCACATATTTACACAATTAATCGGAATAAAGACCCACATTAACTTTCGACTAAAGAACCTTGTAAAGAACATTTCCATTACTTTCCTTCGAATAGAACTCTATTTACCGATGAATCGACGAGTCTATTTAATTGGACTCGAAAGGAAAGTTTATCGCTTGTAATATCAATGGAGCTTTTTCATTCATGTTGCTAATAAAGCCGTAAGTTTCCGATTGAGTTTAGTTTAAGCTTTTCGGTAAGTTACTTTTTAACATTTTATTTTAGTTTGCTAATATAGTAGGCAACCTTGGGATATTATTAAATATATACTTATTTTATTTATAATTATTATTTTCCCTGAAAGGTATAAGAAGAAAAAAGTACTTAATTAAATGGGTAACTAAGCGTTATCATTTAGCATATTTTTTATTATAAAGATCAGAATATAAAAGTCCCGTTTGTTATTTGTATTGTAACAAAAAAAGCTATAATTACGTTCCTAACTTAAATTAGAAAAACTTCTTCCATAAACTTGACGTGTCAGTACTATAATATTGGAAATACAAGGCGAGTAGGACTGGTTTTTGCTAAGCTTTTTTCTTCGAAGCCACCGCTTCGAGACCAAACTGCTTCCCTGCTTCGATAAAAACAGTACAAAACTCGTCGTGTCTGGGTACTTAGCAAACTAAATTACCAAGACGTGGTATTTAGTAGAGTAATCCCATCTAAGCCAAGTAAGCTCATTCTATTTTCTTGGGATCGGGTAAAAGAATTACAAGGGTTTAAGGCTCAAGTATACCTGTATCGAACTAAATAGTTAGTGGTATCCGAATTGCGAGTAGCCGAAGATAGCGAAGCAACTATCGATTCTAACATTTCCAACGTTTAAAATATCGGCGATATGTCAGAGCTGTACTGCCACTGCACATTCGCGTGACTAGATGTACGTACTACCACCACTTCTACTTAAGTACTTATATTAGCTGACTAATTTTCAAAATCAGTTAAACTATACTTAAATTTGTTGTCAGTTTCAGCTTTCATAAACGTTTTGTTTTGAACATCTATTAAAGACATATGCCAGCGTCAGGACTACCTAAACACGCAATATGTACATGTGTGGCGATATTGTCAAACTTTCCAAGCAGTCGTAAATAAAGTTGTTTCAGATATCATTTTTGTTACTCTCTGTAGTCTCTATATTACAACTTTGGTACAGACTTTGTCATTTCATACATATGTATCATTTAAAATATCATGTTCTATAAAGTATTTCCAACTTTGTTGAAAAGCTTGCATTGCAAAAAGTGGGATCACGAATTTAGTGAGCGCGTGGTGCGAACTCGGCGCAGCGGCGGCCGGTCGCAGATATTGATCGTTCTGCGCGCGCATCGTCTGACCAAGTGTACACAGAAGGTCGGCGGAGCGTTTCGGCGTGCAACGACCAAGGGAGCACTCGTCCTACCCAGAGAGCCATTGACTGACAAGATCCTTAACAAGTTTCTGTAATATCTTACAAGTCAAGGACCTGCTTTTATATTTTTCTCTCACAGCTCTACGACACCTGGCGTTTCTGCTCGGTTGCCCGTTATAACTTAAACAAGATAACGAGCCCGTGAACGCTTGAAAAGTTTCTCTCTGTGCTCTTCGTACGAGAAATTTCTTGTATGCGATACCTACTTAAAGCGGTCATATGGAAAGTAAACATTACTAATTATAGTAATTATTATAACAAAGATATTTGTTGTGTCCTTTTCGCTAGCAGCTAGCGGCTAGCTACACCACAGTACAACTCCATTGTAGCGGAGCCGGAGCGTTAATCATAGGTCGCATAGCGATCAGCTGTGGCTGTGGTCGCCCTCCCAGCCCTCGCCCCTTATCTGCCGTCCTCCCCGGTGATTAATCGCCCCCTGAATCTTAGATCCTCGCCGCCAACTGATGGAGAAAGCCTCTGCTCAATTCATCTTGCTATTCGTTTGAATGCCTTCTAACACTAAACCTCCATGGGACTCTTCCACAAGCGACTTCTAACATTTACTACGTCCAAAAAGTACCTAATTGTAAAATTTGTTATTTTAAATGAGAATGGTAGTGGTTCTTGATGGTGTCATTTACATACCTTTTCAACAATGTTATCTCTAATTTTATGTCAACTCCAAAAGTATAACTACATACTAGCTTGAGCTTGAATAATATAACATTTAGTCCTCTTGGGGATCTAATTAACTTGATGAAATGGATGTCTCGCGAATTGTAATGAATTTTGGGGATTGAATTTGCTTTATGAAAAGTTTGATTTAAAAGCCAATGTTATGGGCGTACCGGGCGTCGACGCGCCGAGTCCCGGATAGGCCATTAATTTTCACGCGTTTTATTTCGCAGAAAAATATCACGTCGGAAGCGAACCGACCAATTCATGGCAGTTAATTGATGTCACGACAATGACCGCGTTATGAACCTATCAATGGCAATAAAGAGCGTTACGTTCGATTGCGGTTACGTCCAACGCGGCTGCATAATTTATTTATACTCCACTAGCGTGTTTCATTGCACCTATTTGCCTGCTATGTAATTAATATGCGACTGATGGAAGCGATTTCAAGGATCAATGTGCGCGTACACAAGTAAATTTCATGTAGGTGGCTACATTGCCACTTATTAAACTCAAAAAATATGCTTTTGTGCATTTAAAAACAATTTCCGCAGAAAAAAAGTCGTTAAGCAATAGTTCTTATTCCATAGAGAAATATAGTATAATAGTGCTCACTCCATACATCAGTTTTGGTAGCAAACGACTATTATTTTCACAGTCGACATCTAGCATCGAGTAGAGGAATTAGCAGTACCGCTACTTGATACTAGAATTCTCTAGTGTCGCGACTCACGAAAATTATATTGAACAACAATTCACAACTAATATTAAAAGCAGAAGGAGTTGAAAATAGAGTTCCGGTTAATCTGGTTATAATATTAGATGAAAGTTGTTGAGCATTAGACTTTTCGGTCGTCGGAACATCTATTGTCAAGTAGCAGTACTTATAGTTCCGCTACTCGATGCTAGATGTCGACTACGAAAATAATACGTTTTGGTATCAAAACTGATGTATGAGACTGATGTACTAGTTGAGAAAAAGGGACAGCCTCTGCAGACAGCAATACGCCTACCAGGCCGGTAGGTCGACGACGGGTGCGGCTCGCCATTTGTTACGTACCGTTTTATGTCACTTAGAAGGCAGGAGGCGGGTGGCCGCCGTATTTTTTGACTTATCGCGCGCTTTTGACCTGGTAGACCACGGACTTATCGCAAACAAACTCGAGCATTATGGTGTCCGTGGTATACCTCTCGCGATTATTACTTCCTTCTTAGCGAATCGATATCAGGCTGTGGAGGTGAATAGTGAGAGGTCAGTAGCTGAGCCGATCGGTGATAGATCAGTTCCCCAGGGGTCTAACGTAGGCAATAACCTGTTTGTTCTACTTATGAACGATCTCCCCTATGACTCACCTACGGTTGATTTTGTCATGTATGCCGACGATATTTGCGCTATAGTAAACGCGGAAAATAGGGCACAACTGTGCGAGAACGTCCAATCTGTCACCTGTAGACTTTTAGGGTGGTTTCGGGCAAACGGAATGATCCTAAATCTGGATAAGACAAAGCTGTTAGAGTTCGATCTTAAACAACCTGTAGCTACTTCTACCGATAATATAGGTAAACAGCCTATGCAGGTAAATGTACAAAATGTGCCCCTGCCGACAACTAATAGCGCATGTTTTGTTGGTTTCATCTTTGACCGAGGCCTTCAATGGCAATGTCAAATCGATAAGGTGTGCGCCAAATTAAGTTCTGCACATTTCGTCATTTCTCGCCTTGTGGCCAACCTGTCACGCCCAAACATTGTCAAGGCCTACTACGTGTATGTCCATTCAGTCCTGTCATACGGACTAGAGCTGTGGGGCCTCGCTGCAGACAGAGACCGGCCATTTGTCATCCAGAAAAAGATTATTAGGACAATGGCGAGAGTTGCCCCAGATACACCTGCCCGCCAACTTTTCATTAATTTCCGCATTTTAACACTCCCCTCCCTGTTTATTCTCGAGGTGGCAAAGTACGTCCGAGCGAACTTGTCTTCGTTCCCTAAGAAACAGTGGAACAGCAAAAGATTCCGGGACATTCGCCAGCATGACTTGGACCAGTCCACTCATCGCCTTAGGAAGACTGGCAATAGTATACACGTAGTTGGCATTAAGATTTACAATAACATCCCATGTGACATTAAAAACATGAACACCATTTCGGGTTTTAACTCGCGCTTGAAATGTTTATTGGTTCGGAAGGCCTATTACTCCCTAAATGAGTTTATTAACGAGAGCAATGAGACCTGACATTTATTTATTTTTTACTTATATAAAAATATGAACATTCCATCTTTTATTATGCAAATTGACATGTAAATTTTTTAGTTAATTCTATATTATCCTTAGTTCATTAAGTGAATTGTATATATAAATGACAATGTATGACTATTACTGAATAAATGATATGATATGATATGATATGATATGATATGGAGTGAGCAGTAAAATTTGACTTGGCCGTCAAACGTCCACTGTCAAGTGTTAGCGTAGTAGGCTAACCTTGCCCGCTCGCTGCACAATTCTTGATTCACGACTCGTCTCACGCGTTGTGGACATTTCGCAACATGACCCCCAATGTCAAACGTGTGGAAGGATATCCCCTTACTTCTTAAACATGTTTATATCAACATCGCTCATTACGTAATCAAGATGCAATTAAGATCTTGTGTTAAACGCTAGCACATTCAATTTCAACTGCAAGGGTTGTAAATAAGTTTCGCTGTGAATGCTTTTATTATTTTAATATTATGTAAACGGCTGTAATAAAGATGACTATTATTCAAATGTAATCCTGAAGTTAGGAAAATTGAAACTTTTGAAGAAATATGAGTAGGTTCCTGTTTTCTCGAAGTACATTAGATGCATCCGTGTTATGTCATGCAGTGCAGTATCGATATTATTGGCGTGTCGCTCACAGAATATTGCTCATATCTTATCCCCAGCATAAAACTTCCTTGCCGTGACATCGCGCGCTGCCAAATAGTATTCAGTTTCTGATGCATTTATTCAGCAAAGTTAGTCTCTTGTCGCTTTGATCTTCACGACTGAATACTATAGTTGATTTCCATTTATCCTTAATATACTTATTGTTTTTGTTTTAACATCGATATTATTAGCGATATTATGGATATTATGTGTATAAGTAATTAATATAATAATCTTGGTTCCAAAACTTTTAAATATTTTAGTAAAACATTTTGTTTAAAAATTAGCTTCAAATACGTTGAATTTCTTCCGGACCCGGATTTACACACGTATTATTTATTATGCTTAAGCACTTCAAAGGGACATACCCCCTGTATACCTAGATATGGCACCGGTGGTAGTGATATTTCGTATAAATAGCCTACCTTGCATATCAAATTATATTGATTAATTATTGGTCAAAACGAGTTTTCATTGAGTCAAATTTTGTTTTCCACATTTTAAATACATATTGCCAACCAACCCCCATCAATTTCATTCGAATCTAACATTCCTCAGTTTTTATGTGTAATATATTCCAACCGTATGATCAAGACGTATACCCCTTTCAGAGAACGGTAAAATGGGAAAGTAACGCTTGGAAACTCGGAGATTGGAACGTTATGTTAGAGAGAACGTGACGATAACTGTGACACCTGTCTCCAGGCCGGTGAATAACGGCCTTGAACATCACGAATGCATTGAAAAACGCATTATCGCTTTTGTGCTATATCCGTGCCGAGTGTCGGTATTCCAACAATATGCAGCATAGCGAAGCGAAGGAGAAATTCGCATTTGATCACAACAACTGAACCTGATGCTACATTTCATTGTAGGGACATTGCTCGACGAGAAAGCCTACATACCGTAGAAGCTTGCACCAGAGAGACCTATGTAGAGATGGTTATTTTTGTACATTTATGTTCGTCTACTTAATATAATAGGTACAGTTAGAATCAAATCAGCTAGCTCGTCTAACTCACCTTAGTTACGTTGTGTGGAAAAATTATTGTTAATATTGAGTTGTTAATTAGTATTTTATAGGGACTTATTCTAATTATTGTAAATTATACTTGGTTAGTCTTTTTTTTGAGTGTTAACTAAAATGTGTAAATTAAACATTATAATACTTAATGCATGCTGTGATTGCCTATAAGTGGGGGAGCAATAATAAATGTGCCCTCTTAGTGTGTTACTTATATTTAGTATGTAAATTGTATCTTCTGTTGGTGATCCTAATAAACAAATAAGTGCTTTATCTAACCGAACTTTCTGATATTTATACGAAAGTATTTGAAATTTTGGGAGCCAAGAATATGATAATCCGTAGTATAGGTATTCACGTTTTATCTAATAAGCATAAGAAAAGGCAGATTTTAAAATGTAAAGTCCAACTCTCCTATCTTAAAATGCAAATTTAGACATTGTTGTCGTCGGGATCCGCGACCCTTTATGCAAGTAGCGAAAGGGGTGTTAGACAAGCCTCGATGACACAATTACTGAATGTTAATGAATTACACAATCTTCTATGTATATTGGAACAACGGTTTAAATTCCCAATTTAATTTACCATCAGAATTGGAAATCACACCAATTTGCGTCGAGGGTTAGGTTAAATAACGTCATTGCGAGATTTGTGAGTATTTCAATCTCGGGGCGCTACTTAAAAGTCTGAATTTTACAAGTTCTTCTACGTAAAACTCTTAAATCGTACGCCCATACGAACTTCGAACTCCCAATTAAACACACTACGAAGATGTTTTTGAGATGGTAATTTGGGCTTTAAATTATTTGTTTAAGTATGGTTAAAATGGTTAAAGCATGGAAAATCTGTGTAATAATATATATTTAAAAACGAGGAGGAGGAGGAACAAGAATACAAAAGGACTGGTTGTGTTAGGAGATCCCGTTTGTGAGCATCACATACGGAAAACATAATCGATGCTACAAAGATCTAACGGAGCAAGACGCGTGGGGGAAATGGACCGAGAGCTTGCTCCGGCGCACCGATATCGTCGTCTGTCCCAGTTGGTTTCGACGCGCGCGGCGTGCACGCGGCTTGATTACATTCCTACAACTCGGCAATAATGGACAATGTGCATATTGTGGACCGTGACTTATTGACTACAGTACAGTGATGTCTTTAGTGCCGTTAATGGAACGTTTTATTGCAGTATTGGTCTTCACGCTCTAAGCTAAGGTTTACCATTTTTGTTTTGTTATTGTCGCACATAAGAACGATATTTTTTAGTCCAAGAAGGTATAGTAGTGTTACTTGTGAGTGCGTTATATCAAAACCAAAATACAATGTTATCGTGAAAATCCACGCTAAAATCGAAATGTCTAGTGTTTTTACATTGCATGTTATTTTACACAACTGTCAATTTCATGATTGCTCATCCCCTTTTGTCGTCATTGTTTTTATCGTCATTAGATACAATCAATTTATATTACACGTCGTAGTCAAGAATCAAGATCATCAGCATCACTTTGAATTATTATTATATTCATAAGGAAACGATCGTTGGTATCGACTACACGGCAGATCAAGATGTGATCTAATTGCAGCCTTGACGTGTTTACTTTGCCTTGGAAAATGTCATACATAATCATTAAAAACGCCCAATGGTCAACACCTATTTCCTACTTGCTTACACCTCTTGAACTGCGATGTTTCTTCTTCAGAAGTAAGGATGATGATTATATTATGTACATATATTATATACATCATACCTACCTACATAAAAAGTTAATTGGAGATGGCGAAAACAAAGCTAAAGTGAATGTACCTACTCGTACATTCAGCTGCTAAGATAGTTGACCTGCAAACAAATTTCTATGAAGGTTTTCTCAGCAGCTGACTGTATATATAACATTTATTATGCATACATATTTATTTAAAGAACAACTTGCAAGTGCATTTGGTTGATATGAGACTCCCTATTCGGGTGGCATGTTATCATACTCAGACAACTATAACAATTAGATCGACGAACACTGCGATATCACTGACCTCTGCCCTCAAGTTATATGTACTAAATGGCGTAGAACAATAAGGTTTTTTCGTTTCTTAAAATCTTAAAACGTTAGCATCATGGTTGACTTGACCCCAGTCTTACAACGAAGGCAATATCGCGTTCTATCGGCGAAACTTATTTTTCGCGTGCCTATATGTATTCAATTACCTTGAATATTTTAGAGAGCGAACGTTCAAGTCTCCCATATGTTATTGACATTTTGACAAATAGTCACCCTATCCTCTCGCCTCTCACTTGTATGTCCTTGCGATTATGTGAAGTACCTACAAACTTCGTTCATTATTCATTGTATGCAATACCTACCTATGAATGAATGTCGCGGCATAAACATTTATTTTACGCTTAAACATTCAAATTTAAACGAAGTCCTGCGCACACGTGTGAAGGTTCAAGTTGTTCGTTACAGAAGTGAGCGTAGCTCTTAGTGCAAAGACGAAACCATACGTGTAAACAGTCGCTAACTAAAAGTGGTAAGCCTTGGTATAATCGAGCAGAGTAGACATACTAGACATATATGCGGTCATTTAGAAACGGCCGATCGTTGGGTTAGCAAATATTTATCTTATAATTGTAGCACCTTCGGTTAGACACAAATTCTACCATCAATCAGAATATTTTATTTATGATGGCTATCATAGGTAATCGGATCGTAATATGTAGTTAATAAACCGTTTGATGGAACGGAAAAACCGGCTACTTCGTTAGTAAAGCACGTCAATGTAATAACAAATGAGGGAGGCAGTGTTCACAACCGCACATATATGTCTACCCTGCTCGATTATACCAAGGCTTACGGTATAATCGAGCAGGGTAGACATATATGTGCGGTCATTTAGAAACGGCCGATCGTTGGGTTAGCAAATATGTATCTTATAATTGTAGCACCTTCGGTTAGACACAAATTCTACCATCAATCAGAATATTTTATATATGATGGCTATCATATTCATATTCATATTAATTTATTTATAATATCATTCATATTACATGTCAATTTACATATTATTCGGTACAGTATCATATTATAGGTGATCGGATCGTAGTATGTAGTTAATAAACCGTTTGATGGAACGGAAAAACCTGCTACTTCATTAATAAAGCACGTCGATGTAATAACAAATGAGGGAGGCAATGTTCACAACATAAGATGTTCCAGGTAACGAGGGCACGTACCACGCCTTGACAAGGAACAAATACCAGAATGCGTTTGCGGCTTTCGAAAGATTCTACTCTCCGTGTTATATTTTTCACCTTTTTTTTTGAGACGTATCTGTGAACTTGAGATTTTATTTAATTTGTTGCATATTATTATTTTTCACCTGTCCATGGACACCGAGAATTCTTGCTTAATTTTTTTTACTATGCAAACGCGTTTTTAAAGATCACACTCGTGGTATGGCATTCGTTTCTTATGTGTACCTGTCCTGTACCTTGGGATTTTCCCGTTATGGAACGTTTCTCAGGAGCGCGTCGACGATGTGTGAGTTTTCCATGATCAATAATTCTAGCATTATTAAACGACGGAAGTTGTATCTTTAATAATAATAACTAGGAGGTACTTAGTGTCTAATCAAACAAAACTCAATATAAGCGTAACGAGACTTTCAACAATATAACATAGGTCTTAAAGCTTATCCAGAAACAAAGAAAAAACAGATGTTCTAGTCAGTTTCCGAGAATATCCTTTCGACTTCAGGAGACACTTTATTTCAGTTCATAGCCACACATTTCTGATTATTTCTGAAGTACGAACACGCGTTCTACATCTAAGCATAATAACTTCATCCAAGATACTTGATAACAATAACCAAGTAAGTACAAGTGGTTAGACAATAATTTATGCACGACATACGCAGAGTTTGTCCCGAAGAGACCAAAGTTTACTAACTCGGGATTAGCGACGCGCTCCGGACTCGCTCATTATGCTTGCTTAATTTTGCATGCTTTTAAATTTCCTAATTGACAAGTTTGGAAGAGATGCTTTTGCCTATTAAGGTAGAAGTCAACATTGAGCGAGTTATTTTGATAGGTATATACGGAGCCAAGATTAATTTATGCCACCGTATGGAAACTCAATAGCTCTATTCAATTTCACAAACTAGGTGCAATCTAGATGACACCGAGAATTGATTCGTAGTCATACATATGCAATTAGTTAACAATGTCTAAAGCATATATACCATTATACCTACCTAATGTATTCGGATCTTATCTAATCCCCCACCGTTACTTGAGTAAGCTCTTGGCAATAGAGCTATTTGCTATTCTCTAGTCTCTGTCAGCCTTTCGACCTCCAGACTCTTAACTTTTCTCAAACATAATATAACAACAAACCTATTTCGAATTAAATTGATTCTGGTTGATAAAGAAATATCGCCGAGGTAGATTTTCTTATTATGACCCGAAAAAAGTAGTCTCACTTGCTTATTTATGATTAAGTATATACGAGTAGCAATTAAGGCCAACACCTAACTTAGCAATGCCGTGAAATGTGAAATGTTTATCAAGGCTACTTTGCTTTACCGTCAAAACACGTAAATAAATATTACATAACTTGAACTTGGTTAACAGCATTATGTTTCAGTCAGGCAGGACACGCGATTTTACCTACCTATTATACATATTTGTGGTCATATAGCATAATAATGTGTAATAGCGTAAGATCTCCGACTGCTGATAAGTTTCAAGTTGACTGTATAAGAACTTCACTTTATAAGAAAGAATGGGTATTTTTCGTGCTTCGCAATCACTGTAGAGAGATGTTTTAAAGTTTATTATTTTTCCAGAGGAGATACAATCGATTTCTCTGTATCGGAAATGAAATCTCTACACAGTGGCGTCAAACGAATGTAGCACTTATCTGAACATGTGTACGTACACTATGAAACTAATAATCTGAAAGTTTGGATACCTGGATCTTAGTGCCTCCTGTACTGTACGTCAGTTCAGGTACACCCACCTCAAGTACCTAAGTACTATTTAACTTATTTACTTCTCGACGTTTTGGACGTACCCTAACTATCGGGTGTATTCTGATTTTAATAACAGGTTGTAAATTGGATCTGGATTAGTTATAGATCTTATCTAATTAGTGGCCTTTTATTAAAATATATATAATATTATTAAAATATAAAAAAATATATACATAAACAGAATACGCCAATAATGTTATAAGGAAATATACGACTAAAAAGTTTCGTTTAGTACTTAAATTATGGTTTTGTAGTGTCAGTGTCGTAGTTGTCGTACCAACAAAATAATTAAATAGTTTCTCTCTCTTATGTACTTATACCGGTTTGAAAATATACCTTAATCTCTAAATGCCCGTTATGAAAACAAACTTACTCTCCTAAGAAATTAAATTATGATTTATGAGTTATGTTATGAGACTCGAAAATGGATTAAAACATCACTTATACCTACACGTTTTATTGCGGTTTCATAGACATCAAAGGAGCTGGTGAGCCGAAAATTTATGTTACTTTTTATCTAGCTACTGCAACGGTGCGGAGCTTTCATTTCGCTGAAAAGCGCAATTTTCCCATTCAGTATGGCCGCCCAGTGAAATCGTTATCGTTCGCTGCGGCGGCGCCCATTTTCTAATGGCCGCTTTGCGTGTAGACAGATTTTTATTAAATGTCTAACCAAACACATTGTTAAATATCTGTACCTTTAGTCTGATTCGACTGATACATAGCTTATGCTTTTTGAGTTTGATCTCACTTTTATGGTACATTGGTAACTGGTAATGTACAGTCGCCCACACTGTTAACTGTACATCGGTGGACCTTATGCCTTTTGTAATAAGGTCCACTGATGTATAGCCAGGAGTGTTGCTGTGTGTACCATACACATTACACACCTCATTTAGTACTTACTTCGACATCACCATACTTTATTTAATTATATTATTATGTAACTAAGATTACAAGCTATTTAGTATTTTCTGATTGATTAGTATTGTACTGGACTGCCGAAGGACTGTCTTATTTAAACCGAAAACAAAAATACGTTTCGCGAAACTAAGCTTTAACATAAAAAAGTACATTTAAATATATCTTTTTTTTTTGTTTGTTACAGGTACTCACCAAGATGCTTGATTGGACGACGGATTTGACATATAATACTAACAGCTACCCAGGCAAGAATTCAACCTTAACAAAACAAAACGCTTGCATGCTTGTTTCATGTTTTAAAGAACCGCTGAAATAAACAACCTTTTGAGCCAATTCCACGGGGAAATGATCACAGGCTTAGAAAGTTAGTTTTGCCTAAGCGGGGCGTTATTAAGCCCAAATGGAACGGATTAACCTTACCTTGACAAAGACGGATTTCCTTAATTATGTCAATGTTGAATTTTAGAATTAGACGGTATTTTGTAGGAAATTTCCGTACACTGCGGGAAAAAGTTGATATATCGCGGGGAAAAAATTGAACTTTATGTAATTTTATTTTAAGTTCAAATTTCTTCAATAAAATATCTCGAGTTATCAACTTCTTCCCGCCTTGTACGGATTGAACTATGCCATGCTGTTTTTTTCTGATGGATTCCATTATATTCATTTTTATTTGTACGGATTTTATTGTACCTACCTAATATATAGCAGTTAACGAATGACATACGTGTCATGGTTAATTGGTATTTTAGTCAATGTCCAACCCAATGGTATGGCTAACTAGGTATAATTGAATTTCCGATACTAGGATAATCCGATTGTTATATTAGACTCCCTATACTATACTTGTATACTATATAGGATAGGAATGTTGTCATAATTTTACTGTTCAAATACCTGCAAACAAAATGCCGTGTTACTTTTTAAATAACTACTCCGTTATAAATTTAAATAGCAGCGGGTAAAACAGACGCATTAATTTTCAAGTGCTCATGCAAAATCCATAAACATTATATTCATGATAGGCTATCGATTCGGCGAACCGTCGTGTATGAAAATGTCGGTTCGCATTTCCGCGCTGGTGTCGGATCTCGCTGCCTTACTTATTATCTGCTTTCAACCGCGTCATCGCCCGCGATTGCAATACCCCTGTTATTAATTCACCATGAATTTTACATTTCAAAGGAAACGTATTTATCCAATAATTGCTTATCGATGTGTGCCATCTACTATCTGACCGTGTAATAGTGTGTACGCAATTCGTAAGTGCGTGGCGTGCACAAAGTAAGCAGTTTTATCTTATCATAGGTCTTCATAAAAATCATATTAAGAAACTTTTTGATCATTGTTATTGTTACGTATTCTATTTCTAACTTTGTTCGTACCTACTTGGACATATGATATTTTCTAATAATAAGGTAGGACCTATTACACACATATCAGTAATCTAAAAAGAAAATAACACAAACTATAGTTCGTTTTTTTTAGCACTAGAAAGAACTTACAAGAAGGTAAGCGATCTTAACCTGTCTTTTAATTGAAAAACGCTTTTTAAAAATAAAAACGATTAGGTACTTATGAAAGCAGAAGAATATAAATGATCGTATTAGATTCATAATTGTTACATATTTGCCGTAACTTATTTTTAAAATGTGTTTTGCAATTAAAAGACACATCAAGATTGTTTACCTTATTTCTAATGCTAAAAAAAACGAACTATAGATATTGGTTTGTACTTCTAGGTACGGTAAGTACCCTAACTTAATTATCCACTACATACTGGCTGTATAAAAAAGCGGATACTTATGTTAGGGCACTTGTACATATTTACTGTTAGTTACTATAATTACAGTCTTATAATCAGCTAAGATGATGTTACGGCCAAAGGCTACACGATATAATCATAAAATATATTGATATTAATATTCAGTCAGACAGTTAAATACATAATTAGCTGGTTATATTGACGCACTTGGCCGTTTAGTATGTTGTTGACTTAAACTTGAATCTACGTTAAACACCGATTAATGTATTCTAACATTATATTACCGATGATCGTTGAATTCTATTTTAGTATTCATTTTAGATTAGCTATACAAATAACAAATAAATAACTTAAAAGCATTTCATTTTGTAGATAGGGTACAAGTAATGACAATAAAAGCATGCTACTTCAGTAATGTTACTCTTTACAACAATTTAATGTACAACTCGGGAGAGATTTTCTCATTTTAAAAATTTGAAGTCGTTGCTTTTTGCGCTCCGTTACAAACTTGGTACACAATAAACTAAATTACCCAGAGAACAACGGAGCTCGAGGCAAAGGCAACAATGATATTTTGGCAGCTAGGAAAAAACGAGAGGGTCATTTAATTCCGGACCCGGTGGGAATACAGTACCTACCCGTTGCGGGTCGTACTCGGAAGCGTTCAGGATGCTCCTATTAAACCCTGTTTACATCGTCACGCAAATGTAAAGCAGCAACATAAACATGAATGGTTAAACAAATTACCCTTTTGTAGCATGCTATATTAAAGTAAATAAAATGAGGACAGTGACTTATTGAACATATGCATAACGCTTAGCAGGGCGAAGCACATCATTGTACCAACGAGAAATAATAAGCATAGAATGATCACGCCATACACATACAAAATCCAATTGATAATGAGTTTTAAACAACCTTTGCTAAAATTGCACTTAATAAGTATTAATTTATAAAACTTATTAAGTTACTACTTAATCGTAAGTTTTACCGTACCTCCCATACAACTTATTATTCAATAAGTAAATAAGGATGGCCGTGTATGGAGTGCTCTAAGTTTACTTATTTCTCGATGATAGTGACTACACAGGGTAGGTAACAAAGGAGAGTCAAATAGAAACCCGCCGTCATAAGACCTGTGGGAATTTTTTTTTGATAAGACGCAGAGTTTTTGTGAAGAGTTAACAATTTTAACTGTTCTGTTTAATTTATTTTGTACCATCATAGATAAAATTTGAAAATGACGTTTCTTGTATGATTGATTAGGGGTAAATGTCAGACTTCGACTCTTATATCTGACGTTTATACTGTTATAATGCAATTTGTCCTATTATTGACCCTCATTTGGCCCTCACATAAAACAGGGGCGATTGTAAGACTTAAAAAAATACCACTTACATAATTCGTAGATTTCGTAGTTTTGTTCCATTTGCAGCAAATAAATGGTTTATAATTTTATCACAGGCATCCATGTAATGTAACGTTGCGGGTTGCGGAGTTGACTGGCTGGATCATATACCATATCATATTATAATAGGTACTGAGTTCAAATAACTGCCTTTTGACTTGAATGCGATTAGTTCCTTTTTGGTCGTTTCCAGATCACGCCGGGATCTGCAACAAAGGGCCGTTTGGCTACGAAATACACTTAATTGTAGGCGCACGAGCATGGGTGAAAGTCGGCCGGGCCTTCGGATATGACTCATGTTAAGGCAAACAATATTCACATGTAAATTAGGACGTAAACTCAGTTTAAGTTTCTCTTCAGTTTTAAACACTGCGGTCCAATTGTTACTTCATAACTCGGAATAGGTATCAATTCATGAGAATGATTAAACTCCTACATTACATTATGTAACATCAAAAACATAATAATGTACGGCTTACCCAAACCAACCTGCGTCAAACTACTGAAACAATTTGAACATTGTGTTGTGGTTACAGTTTAATTAAAATATTTGTAAACCCATAATGAAAATAAACCGAATATATGATACGGCCCGTTTTAAAATGCGTATTCGACTCCCTTTTCAAACTTTACAATCGTTTCGAACTTTATTACCACAACCTTTTTCCTAAAAGTGTACGCAGCTATATCTAAACCAAACCCCATAAAAACCGGCTGTTCTCTGCGGTGTTGTTTTGTGGTAGGGCAGCGACAGCTAGTATGTTTTGACGGGGAGCTCGAGCCCTGCCGGTCGAGGCGGGCGCATGCAGGGCTTTTGCGGCATAGCAGAGAGTGGCTGATCCCTCCCCCTCCCTGCGAGCGGTGCGGACCTGCGCGCGCGCTGCGATGCGCACCTCCGCTTCGCCGCGCCGCGGAAACGGCAGGTAGCTCGCGCTCCGCCGGACGATCGTGCCTCAGTGCGCGCGTTCTCTCGCCGCCAGTGGTAGTGTCCGTGGTGCCTCGACGTTGCGCGTGCGATCGTGAGCATGGTGTCAATGCCTCGCTGGTGAAGTGGTCTTCGAAGTGCACTATAACCAACAGACGTCATGTCCTGTGATAGGAGAAAAAAGAGCGCACGTTACCTCGATCTGCGGTGAGTTCTCATCGCCGCCCCATGCTTCCTGTCACTGCTCGCGACTACGAACGACCACGGATCCTTTGTTGAATCCTTACTTTGAGTGAATTGATGTGTGTGTTCGTCTCTTTTCATCGCGCTCTACCTGCCGATACGACAGATGCTCTGTCTGTGTTGTGTTGCGCTTATAGTGATTAACTATGATCCTGTAAGACGTTCTATTGAAATCATTGTTGCAGTGCTATTCATTGTTGTTGTAGCAAAGATGCTTCAAGTGAGATTGCATCTAATAGACCAATTAGGTGCACCGACGATAAGGACAAGGTCTAAGCTGAAGGAAATACTATTGCAATAGGTTTCTTCGTCAGTTACGTTAACATTTCAAGTACAAAGTCATTAGTGTAGTGACCTTGACAGACTAAGTTACGAAACCAGCGAGCCGTACACGTAATATCTACTAGGCATATTGACGGTCACGATTTTCTCTTTAGGTAGGTATAGCTTTTACGAGAAACACTAAAAGTTTCAAAATGATGAAACTCTTTGTGAACCCTACTTATCTATAAACTAATATAGAGTCCTTCTAACTTATGGGTTTCTAGTCTTTTACTATAGAATTCACCTTAAATTAAATCTGATAGGATTTTAAAAGGGCGGTAACGAATTGTTGCGCCTTCTTTCTGAAGGAATGCAGGCGGTAGGGCAAGAGTGGCACGGCTCAGGCGCAAATGTGGGGCGCAGGCGCACCCCGCCTCACCTCCCGGCCTTGAAAGGCTCTTGACCAGGCCAGCGCCGCCGATGTCGTATTTATTGCAACCTCCACGATCCGTACCGACGAGGTTATTGACGCTTCGCACACTTGGAGCCCCCGAGCTTTACATTCTTTTACATGGAATCGCAATCGAGCTGACTCGACGTCCCCGCTAATGCTAGCCTTCTCCTTGACGCGATTGTTCTCACGCTGATCTTTATAATGAATAGCTACAATAGCTACTTATTACGTCAATGCTAAATGAATTTCCGCCTTTAAATTTTGTTAACGACGTGAGTCACGCAACTGACACGCTTCAATAGTAATACGTTAGCTAGAAGCACGTTGTATCTGAAAACAAAACGAGCTCAGGAGCATTGTCCGCTGTAGCTACGTCGCTATGTACTTGAGAAGACAACACATTACATAGAGTAGCCGAGTTGATTGTCACTGTAGCGAGAAGCATCTATAAATAAATGCACGCGTCAAGCGAGCATGGGCAGGATCGACGCCCAGCCAATCCTAGGTGAAGGTCGACCATCCGTAGTTCTTCGCCCCCTGCAGACAAGCTCTCATTGACGAGCCAATAAATTCATTTTGCTCAGCTTATAACTCGCATTTATCAACTTAAATGTTCGCTCGCTTCTACAGATATTCGATTTCACATGCTACTCAGTTTACTTCTTTGTTTCTTGTTATTGTCTGTCAACATCAAACATCGTCTTATACAAACGCGCTGGTACTGTAATTACTGAGTATGTTGCAATTGTTTACTTTGTTTTAGTTGTAATAATAATACGTATAGTTACCTGCCGAGATTGTTATGCCCACAAAAAGTTGAATCAGCTGTCCCCGTAACATATGGCGCCGCGACCGCACCACACTTCATAACGCGAATGAGGCCGGCATATGTTACAGCTTTCACTCCCTACACTACACAATCCATACACGAATCTATCTATACAATTCGCCAGGCTTTAAAAGAAAAGGTGACACATATTATTTATTGCAATGATTAGTTCTGCCAAAGAAGAATGAATATATAATAATCAAAATAAATCTTTATTTAAGTAAATAAAATCTGAGAGAATGGCTTATTTTTTGTTAGTTTGCCTAACCGAATAGTAGATGCAAATAAGATTTTGAAATAGGATAGCAAAATTTTAACTCGATAAATTTGGGACTGTTGAAAAATGTTGACCTTTATTTAAAATTTACATAATTTTCGTTGGCTGGATATAAAGTTGATTCGACAAAAACTAGAATAAGATTGAACGTCAAAGTACATGAACTAATCATATTTGGTCAAAATGACTGTCATTGCCATACCATCGACGGCACAATTACGGCTAAAGTGTCATTCTATGGAACTTGCTAACTATGTAAACAAACCGCCATATTGAAATTGTCTCTGAATGATGAATTTACTAGTGACTTTTGTTTACATAGTTAGCAAGTTCCATAGAATGACACTTTATATGAGTCGACGACCAAAGTCCATAATCCTTTTTAACAAAGTGATAAAATTTTCTAATTATCACTTCTTTTTCACAACAAAGACACATTTGTTCAATACGTATCTATAACGAAATGATTTTCTAACCAAGCAAAGTTTACACGGAACAGGCGGCGTGCTCCATCGAAAGCGAGGGTAGTTTTTGTCGGCAGCAGCTGTATACCCCACGAGTGACTCACGTCCTGTGCCCCACTGGTGGGCACCACCGTACGGGGTGCGTGTCATTGACCCCACAGCGCCCCGTGCCTAACATATACACCACATACAATTTATCCATTGCCCTTTATACTCTATTATTTATAGTTCATTCATTTAATTCAACCCTGCGCTTTTTTATTTTGCACGCTCCCGATTATCCTTTTAGTTAGGGATTGTTTGTCACATTTCACGTTGTAGTTATTGTTATCAATATGAAAAAAGTAAATCATACAAAATTTATACTGTAAGAATTTTAATACAATCGAATATTTAAACCATGGGTTTTAGTGTTGGTGCCAACGTTATTTAAGAGGACTTTCTAATTGATATTATTTCTTTAAATTCTATATTTACGGATCAGCAACGTTAAGCAAACCAGAAGGTGAAGACTATACGTAGCCATACAATTTCCTGTATAGATTTTTTGGTACATTGACCAATGGTTTGTTGCATTCAAACACCAAATAAAATGATAAAACCGAACACTGATGTAACCTATTTGACGTTTGCTAATATTAGAAATACACAATTGGAAATATTTGAATGCCAACAAGCATAACTGAATGTTTACCTTGTTACATAGCGTGCCTGATTATTTTGTACATTAAAATTATTTTAATTAATATTTTAATTTATCTTTAAAATTACCTAATCAACTAAGGGCAATGAACTGCTAAGTGCCAACAATTATATTTAAATAATAATAAGTATTGTATTTCGACTTTGTATTAGTTGAATCTCTAAATCTGGTTGTCTAGTTTCTTGAATGCGTAATAAAATCTTCCAGTCTATAGTAGTTATAAAAGGCATTTTGTTGGCTGCATAAGATTTCTATCGATGATATTAAATATCTACGAAATTGAAATCTTTTGATTTGTCTATAGAATGGCTTCGTATTTAAATTTTGAATATAATTTAACAAACCTACATTGTCCAATTACATTGGCTAAATGCGCCCGAGGTCCGCTCCGCACCCTAATCCCAAGAACAAACTTAGGCACTAGTTTTATCTAGCGACATACTTCCTAACTCAGAGGGAAAACTTATTACCCCCTCAAAGTTAATTTTTTGAGCCACTAGCGCGTTCCAGGGTTAGCCAACTAACTCTGAGTTAACTGTTTAAGTGGTTAAACTGTACTTTATAGACGGTTAAGTCCGAGTTAGTTAGCTAACCCTGGAACGCGCAAGTGGCAAGGGGAAGCATTGGGATTAGACTTTGCCATTTGAGCAGAAAACTATTTTTTTATGCAAGGTTAACAACATATTTACTTACAAAGATGTTCATATTACGTGGTTCAAACCTTGTGTAAGGATATCGTTTGCGGAAGCGTCGGAATCGGTCAGAATCCTCGTCATCGCTGGTCACGCATCGCCGACGCGATTTGCCTAGCAAACATCGCTGTTTCCTGCCTGTGCCCTGGCCTATTCAGAAACCTTGCCTATCACTCCCCTACAGACTAACCACTATCACTATGACCGTCGATCACACGTAGTTTTTACTGCCATGGGTCAGATAATACTAGCCAAGAGCTAACAATCAAGCACAAAAGGTGTGAACACAGCTTTAGGTAAGACACTGAAGATAGTGTAGCGTGCATACCATTTATTAAACTGAAGGACGTTAAACGACTTTTGGCGATGTGCCTTTGTCTTGGTAGCTACTATTTCAGTGTTATAGCTCAGATTGTTTAACATATTTGGCATATAATTAAATCAAGAAATGGGTACTTAGTTATGGAACAAAATTGTACGGACAACTTAACTACCATTTTCACTCTATGTAATCAAATACCTAATATCAATTTAATACAGCTAGCCTCAGAAATAGTACGTTACTACGTACAACCTGGAGACGACACATAAGTTGACATTACGAGTTTAATTAACCGCAACTATTTTCGTCCTTAAGAGCCAACAGGAGTGGTCATTCCTCCATACAAACGTAGTCCTCGTTTTCCTCCGTGGTTTTTGAAGCTAGAGCAATGATTTTTTCAACACAGATTAATATTGTCAATATCTGTGTCGGACCGTTTTGCTTTTTTTGATATTTTTGTTTTTTAAGGCGCTAGAGCCCTTCAAAAACGGCCAAAATGGCCTAATAGACTATGCCGCAATGAGAGGCGTGGTATTCAAAACTGGTATCAATTAGCCAAAAAAGCAAAACGGTCCGACACAGATAATTTCATAATCATTTAGATTTCCAAATTTGGTTACGATTGGTTAAGTTTTGGGGGAGGAAAAAGAGGACTACGAAACCTCGATTTTTGTCATTTTTACGCAGGATTTTTCGCCTCAGCTGCAGTTGTCCCTATCGCACTAATTTTAGGGGCGGAGTCAAGTTTCTAAATACGTACACAGCCAGAAAAGTGATGGGCAATAGTCGACATTTAATGTCGATAATCTAGTGATGTAAGAAGTTATCGATAAACCGTCTTGTGTGAAAATATCTAGATCCTAAGATACAAGGGGTTTTGGGTTGAGAGTAGGGAACACATTTTTGTAGTTATGATATACAATCTATTATGAACTTTTTGATTCTAATATTTCAAATTAGAAATCAATATCAAAAATATTTTATTGCATGGTTAAAATGGGTTAACAAAATTTTTAGGTACCTACAGGCACACTTCGTAATTGTCGAGCAATTTAGGGTCCTAGCTGAATTGGTTGTTCCATACTTACTCGTGCTCTATGGAATGTCCAATTTAGCTAGAACCCTAAATGGCTCAACAATCACGGAGCGTGACAGTACAAATGATTCATGTTCTGTACATCCTGCCCTACAATGGCGTTAATATTTGGTTGTCATGTCTATACTTCGTTTTTAAGCATTATTGAAAAAAAAAATAGTAAATACTAATATTAACCACTAAGTACATAACTATTACAAAAAAAGCTAAATAATTATACGATTGCATGCTTAAAAAAGACACGTCACCTTCACTCTAATGCTAAACAAACGAAGAATAAGAACTAACAGCGATAAGACCGCCTGTTGCTACCTTTATCTACATTGTAAATCGGTTTTAGGGTTCCGTACCCAAAGGGTAAAACACGGGACCCTATTACTAAGATTCCGCTGTCCGTCCGTCCGTCTGTCACCAGGCTGTATCTCACGAACCGTGATAGCTAGACAGTTGAAATTTTCACAGATGATTTATTTCTGTTGCCGCTATAACAACAAATACTAAAAACAGGATAAAATAAAAATTTTAGTGGGGCCTCCCATACAACAAACGTGATTTTTGACCGAAGTTAAGCAACGTCGGGCGGGGTCAGTACTTGGATGGGTGACCGTTTTTATAAATAATGGTACGGAACCCTTCGTGTGCGAGTCCGACTTGCACTTCGCCGGTTTTTTTTAAATTTGTTTTTATGTTTGTGGTGTAATAAAGAATATTTTAGAGTCAGACCAAGAAAAGTCTACAGCAATTTTGATAGCACACGCAGTGCAAGTGTTATTTATATGTCATAATTTCATAGAAGCGACGTTTGAAATAATACTTGCACTGCGTGTTCTATCAAAATCGCTATAGATTTTTCTTGGCCTAACTCTACTTTAAATTACAAAGTAAGGCCTAAATTATAAAATAAGGCCCATTAATGTTTTTTTTTTTGTGTTTATTAAACTTGATATTTTGTCTATAGTATTAGCGGACATGGCCTCAAAATTTAAACCCGCTTAAGAATCGGGCCTTATTTCGTGCATTATATACAATACTACCCATTTTTGTGTAGTCATTATTTATACTATAGAAGCATTGTTTGAGTAGCCAATTATTTAAACAGTATTTTTTTAAAGGGCAACGGTGGCAATATTTTAAGGTCTGGATAATAAGATACAGATCTTAATAAGGATATCAATGTGAGTGAATGTTACCATGACTACCAAACAAACAAATGTGATAGAATTTGCCAGCTGGCATTGTAACATTCAGACAGTTACCTATGTACCTAATCTGAAATATGAATAAATTAGTAATATTTTAAACAGGAAAGTAAACCGAATTTTGGCCTTTTGCTGGACACAATCACAATAGTAATTTGTTTTACAAGAGGGCAAAGTTTATCGCCACCGGTTGATGCATTTGCAGCACCAATGGTAGAAAATGCAAGCTCATCATCAACTGCATAATCGACGTTTGATATGACTATTGAATCCGAGCTTTTTGATCATGAATCATGATAAAACAACATTTTAGAAGGTCGCAGAATAGTGGATTTAAAATAAATTTTCTGTGATCTCAAATATCAGGCACGATCATACAAATTGTACATTTGCTGATCTTGCCTTTGTCATTGAAAGACGTAAGGGTTTACACAGAGAATATATATTTAAGTGTAATATGTGCAAAAAAAAGGAAACGATACACTCTGAAGACCCAAAAAGAAAATGTTAGTAAATACTGCTCCTCCCCATGGTTACTTGGTTCCTTATTCAACCTACCTGAAATTAAACGAGTAGGTTAGTAAATTATATCATTTTACATTATAAAGTTAAATGTTTAGGTATCTCAATCACTTACTCACTGGTGGACATGGACGCAAAATTTTTGCCCATCTACTTATACTATCTTATAAAAAATGAAATTTTGAAAGTTAGCACGCTTAAAGTTCGTTTTTTTTGCATTAAGGTAACAGATTTTGACATGTCTTATTAAAAATTACCATTGAAAAATAAGTCATAGCAAATATGTTAGAATTATAAATCATATTAATCATATTAATGAGCAAGAGCACCCTAAACCGGCGAGCGTGTATGAGGAATGTTATGAATGTGAAGGAAGCGAAAGTGGTATGTCAGGATCGTAGCAAGTGGAAATCCGTGGTCTCTGCCTACCCCTCCGGGAAATAGGCGTGATTGTATGTATGTATGTATGTATGTATGTATGTATTAATCATATACTATTTTATATTCTTTTGCTTTCATAAGTAATATAAACTAATTTTTGAAAGCGTTTTTCAATAATTATTAATAAAAAGACACGTCATGATTGTTTACCTTCTTTCTAATGCTAAAAAATAACGAACTATAATAACCGGGCCTTATTTGGTACAGAACCTTGATTTGATAGGTACATCGGATATTCTGGGCCCCTGAGTTTGTTACGTAAAGGACAAAATGGTGACATGTGGTTAGAGCTGATACTGTTAAACTAGTGGTTCTGTGCGCTAAGTATAAAAAATAAGCTTCAGCGAACTCATTAAGCCTAGAAAAAATAACTACACCCTACTGCCACTTAAGTCAGTCTTGAGTCTTTGAATCAATTTCCGTAGTAGTACTACTACTACTAAGGTACTAGGAGGTAATAAGGCCTATAGTAGGTATAATAAGGCCTACCTGAAAAATAATGTTCTTACAACAGTGTAACCGTGTTAGTTATTTGAGTAACATATATGTAAAGTGATACAATTAAAAGCTAACAGCAAACCAGTACATAAATTATATCTTATGTACTTCTTATGAATTACACTCTTATAAAGGTTTCGGCTAATTACGCTTAATTACTTGAATAAAGGTAGATGAATTGCGTGCGGTCCAATAGGTAACCACAACTCACGGAGTCCAAAACAATAAGCTGATCAGCAAAGTCAAGTAAACAAAGCCAAGTCACAGTAGTAGAAAGATTATCGAGTTCCGTAAACGTAAGCCGGGTCAAAAAATTCAATCGCAACACAGTAAGTAATAAGTGAACGCCTCGTGGCAGTAACGCACGAAAAATAACATTGCAAATTGTCGGCAATGAGGCGCGCGCGGGTGCAAGCGTACGCATCTGTGTGCGTGCAAACACACAAATACAGTCTCTCACGCCCCGTCAGAGCGACGGGTATATTCAGCTTGAAATCTCAAAATTGACTTTTAGCTCAGCTCCCGTTTCGTCTTAACAGACCATACACGTAGGTATAAAACTATTTTACACTAATGAAATTACGATCAATGAATTGGAATTTACATTGTACCATTTGTTTTGTACCGTAATATAAAACTGGAAATATCATCGCTATTCGCTGGTAGGTACATTTTTTATCTTTTGTATTCTATACTTCTGCAAATAGGTAGCTAAAATGTTAGACACTGATAATTAACTCGCAATTGGAGAAATCGGAAATGGTTTTAGACATTAGATAGACGTGAAATTGAAATTGTTTGTAGATATAAAAGTTTCCTAAGCTTTATACAAATTGCTTGTATGAGTATACCAGCGCTTAGAAAACGATGTGTCATTCAGGTTGTTCCATAATTCTAGTGCCGATTCAATGTTCTCACGAACCTGTAGTGTCTGACGAAGGTGGGTACGCCGTTGCATATTGCGACGGGCTGACGGCTGAGGTCCGATTGTATGAATAATTCAAAACCCGGCACCCTACGCCGTCGCGCCCCGTTCCCGACCATCCAGGCTGTGTATTCCTATTGCAAACGAATGGAAAACTAGAGAACCAGTCATGATAAGTAACAACTATTAATGAGTGATCTAGGTGACATGATCGGGACCAACTATATCCTACTTAGATCCAAACCAACGTCGATAACCGTAATTAAGTTTACTGCACTGCAACTAACAGTTCTCCATGGAATGAACTTTAGACCGTAGGGGAAGTCCAGGTATAGTGAACACCTTTACCTTTGACTTGACAAAACAGAAAAGTTTATCACGGTAGAAATGAAAAAAGTGTCTATAATGAGTCTTTATTTAATAATCTTTTAATTTAAAACAACATTAGCCTCCAATGTTTAACAATTTCTGTAATTTTAAACAAAACGTAAAAAAAGATATTTTATTCGCTTTGCCCAGGGTGCCGGGCAAAGTGAAAAAGGCCCCCGGGCAATGCAAATATCAGTCACAAAATCTTAGTAAACTCAATAACTATGGGAATTTTAATCAACATAAGATCATTTCAATAATATTAATTAGAAAAAGTTATCACAAGTAACTTTTGGTATATTTTTCACTGATTTCATAAGCATAAGTCTTCATGGAATTTTTAAGGATTTTTTTTATAACGAATCCACGTTATGATAGCCATTTCTATGACGTCTGTTAGCCAAGAATCCTCATCGGTATTTTTTTGATATTTATATACCATCTGTAACAAAATATTATCATAAAAAAATTTACCTCATATATTCAACGTAAACACGCTATCCGCTTTGCCCGATCCATTTTGCCCAATCAGTCAGGTTACGAAATTAAGAATGTTTAAAAAATAACCGTTGCTTTGTTTTAAAAGAAATGCATTGTAAAAGGAAGATATTTTATTAAGCAATAGAAGCATCTTGCATTAAAATTCGAGATTATTACTATGACAAGATAACAGACAATGTACTTACCTTTCAAAATCGAATATTTTACACTAAAAACACGTTTTGAATCGTCACCGCAGACGCTCGCAGCGACCGCTCCTTATGACGTTTGCCGCTCACAGAGTGAAGGATCCTGAACATCATATAGCCGCGTGGTATGACAAAGACTAATAGTTTAGGATTGGGAGGCCGAATTCGGTTTGCCTGGGGTGTTCGCTTTACCCGACCTTCCCCTAAGCGTTAGGTTGGTGCAACCCAACCTTTGTAACGTACCTATACCTTTAAGTATAATATTAAAGTAATTTATTGTCAATTGTTTTTATCGCAAACAATGTTTTCGCAGTACGTCCGGACTTTTAATAAAGTAACAAGAGAAACCGTATACAACTGACAGAACTGATAATCAAAGTTGACCTTGATCATGAAACCAGAATCATCCCTTAAATGTAATGTGAAGCTGATAGGTACACTGGTACTGTTATACTGGTTGGTCTGATCATGCGACTCGCTTGGTAAATTATCGGAATGGCGCTGGCTGTAGGATTCAGCGCCTCGCGGAATTGAGTCTCTCGCTTACGTTTATGCCAACTTTAACGTCAACGTACACAGCCTGTAAATTGTTTTTCTCGAACTCCGCCCTGCTGCTTTTATACTGCTTTCCTTTTTTGTGCAGACATTGCGATTTGAAATATGTGTTCAATTAGATTAGAACTTGAGTGTAGGTACCTACTTCTTTTTCATCCAGCTGATTGACATGCGACGCCGGGAAGTTCTTAAACCGTATTCTAATAAATTACTTAGGAATATGAAATATATTCGTCGTGGCCAGATCATAGAATTTGATCATTTCATGAAATGCCATTTTAGAATTGATCACTTCATGATTATGGTTAGGTTAGGTTTTACTTTTTCATGATGTGCCAGCCAACCGATCATTTCATGAAATGATCAATTCCAAGATCTGGCCACGAACACGACACACAGCCATATTCGAACTTTAAGATACGTCAAATAATAGATATGGAAACGATATAGATTGGATATGTCAGTGTCAAACATGTGTCAAAAGTGAAGTTTTTGTTTGAAGAAACGTCACTTTTGACACTTGTTTGACACTGACATATCCAATTTATATCGTTTCCATATCTATTATTTGACGTATCTCATTGTTCGAATACGGCTGATAGGTATTTACATGATGGCCCGTTCCATATCGATCTTTAAAGAATGTAAACAAAAAACACGTGACTGTCATTCGGCCAATGAGGTAAACAAAATTCAACATTATGTATCCATATAATTTTATCATTGGCCGAACTACAGTCACGTGGCTTGTTTTGTTTACATTCTTCTAAAATCCATATTGAGTAGAATAGCGTAGGTACTGGTTTTCTCATGTGGGAATACTGGACAGTAGACATTTTATGGAATTCTACCGGACATTTCGGAAGATTTCTCGCAAAACTCAATTCAATATTTGCTTACTTGTTTAAACAAAGCATTGATCATTTATTCTCTTTCGAAAGAAGCTAAAATTCAGTTTGATTCCTAAACATGAATAAATTTCAACTCGACATGAAGTTATTCATTCCTCATTAGATATACATTAAAGGAAGGTTTCAGAGGGCGATATTTCTGTTTCTCATTCGGCTCCGTGAAGGCGGGTTGATTCAGTGGCGCTAAAGGCATTTGGAGCTGGAGGGTGCGCTTATCTCAGAAGGGGGAGGTGCGCGGGGAGCGGGGCATTGTTCCCAACCCGCCTGCCGACCACTTAGAAGATTGCTCGGCTTTGTCTTTCCACACTTTACTTCTCGCCTTCAATTTGGGTTTTAGATTTAGAAAATTCTACATTTTATTTCTACATACCTAACACGCTCCGGGCCATAGTAGGTATCAGAATGGATAGAAATACAAAGTTACCGGGAAGTAAATCCATGTATTCGAAATCGAACTATCTTGTCTGTGTTATCCATAAGGAAACGAAATCTGGAATATAAAAAAATCGCACTTTATCTGGAGTATTGAGTTTTTGCATCTGGCCTAAAAGGATGAATTTATATTGAAGTGCCTGGCCTTCAGGAGATTGTGCCTTTTTGACGGTGGTCTCTGAAGGTGTTATTTAAATATTGATTTAAATCTTCTCGAGGTAGAAGTGTAGGGTTGGAGCCAGTGTAGCTTTATTTGACGTTCATACGCGCATTTTAATATGCCTACTTGAATAATAAACTATCTTTATATCTTAATGGACATCAAGAAGTAATTTTGCGTTTTTATTGGGGACAAGAAACGTGTTAAACAGCTGCACCGCCCTTGACTAAAACTGCTTATCCAGTAATGCGAACGCGGTCCTCACAAGGCGAAATCTGTTTGCATCTAATCAGGCCGCAAAGCGAACGTACGATGCACGGATCGGTCGTATGGGTAATTCATTTGACGTTTAAGGCCTACGCTGCACGAAGGCTGCTTAAATCGTTTTTACCTTCGCTGTGTTGTTATAAGCCATTGTGTGTCAATGCTGAACCGACATCCGACTGACTGACACCGCGCCAATTTTCCGGCATTCGGTCAAGTCGCTAATTAGTATTTCAGGACCGATGATATTTGCATACATCGAATGTTATCTTATATTGTTGCGGTTTATAATCTTGCTTGTCACATGTTCCTTTAATTTAAATACTTCTTGTGAATTAATTTACATATGTCTAGGGATATACTTTTGTGTAGAGGCAGACCACAGGTGTTTTGTTTATTTCTTCTATTTACAACATCTTATCGGTAGAGTTTATCGTACCTGTATCAGCTGTTAAATATCTTTAGTAAGTAGTTAACCTATATGTTTAATGTTGCTATTTTCTAACTATTATTATTACGGAATGGGTCTACAAAGTTATAAATGTGCCAACATTAGTTGTCATAAAATAAGGAAACTACAACAATTAATAGAATCGCATCTTCCGCGCGTCACGTATTTATTCAGGTATGTAATTTCCGATCAAGATGTAGTTTTATCATAGCATAGCAGAATTTAGGAATTCTACAAATATAGCTGAAATAAATTCTACTTGTGTATAGGGGGCAGCATATCTTGGTTTTGGCTTTTATTAACTACATAGCTTCAATTTTTCTCATGGTTCGACTTTCACATGCTCTGAAGGTTAGATTTTCTAGCACCGCCTGTATATCTAGGCTCGGCGCAGGCGCGGTGGCGGCGAAAGCAGCGCTCCCTTGACACGCTACGCCGCTCGCGCATTGCAGTCAAGGCCCCCCCTCCCCGCCTCCGACCCGGCTAAACTGCACACAATATATACATTGTACTAATGAAACAATATCGGACAAGTGTAGGCAGATTACATATAGGTAAATACTTAGTACTACAACTGGAAAGGCGTCGCAAATTGGTTACTTATTGTTTTGTGTGACCAAATTCCGAAATTAATTATTCAATATGCTCTGTTGATCCAGAAAGTTACTTACTTGCTCGTCGTAATGTAACCGAATTCTAATTGTCTATTCACTGGCGAAGTAATTGAGGTAGTATTTTATTCGGCACGTAAGTTATGATTTGAAATTATGTACCCACATGTTTGTATGAACTCTATGAAGTTATGAACGTCACGTGCGTTATCAATTGAAAGTATGATAGGTACGCATAATAATAAGGAACTAAAGTCTTAAATATAAACAGATGACCATGGCACAATAGCTTCATTAAAATATGCCCAAGTCGGCGCATCCTTGACATGAGGAGCGCAGCGCGGCGCAGCAACAGGCGCGCGCGCAAGTTATGTAATCTTCACCGAGTATCGTTTGTTCACGCCTCTTATATCATATCAACTATTTAACAACTGACCCCTCCAGTACTTGCTACTGTCCGTCTAAACTGTCACCCGCACAAAGAAAATATTTACGAGTCTAATTCTACCTCTTAAGTTATTGATCATGGCAATGCAGCGCTATTTTCTTTAGGTCACGGCAATGTTGTGTAACAAAATCGATAGGCACTAAACTTATACGTAAGTAGCTACAAGTTTTACAGAGTCAGTACAAATGGGGTTTATCGGCACAATCCATGCCAAATCTATGTTGGTGATTTCTCGCGGCCAGGGAAACTGCTATGTAGGTTTTTCCTTGACACGGGCCCTGTTGCAACCGAGACAAGGTTACAACGACACGCCCTAGCAATTATTAATTGTTATTTAAGCTAGTGATAGTGCATCGACGCAATGTCGCGCCGCACAAGAAATTATTATTGTGAATGTGCAACCATTAGAATTAGAACAAGCAAATAATCTAAATCTATGTTTTTATTTCAATATTTACTTCCATAACAGGTACCTACAGAGTACAGGTGTTCAAATTTCTGATAGACACCTAGATTATCAGATAATCCCGGCCACTGATCAACAAGGGACGAATATTAAATATTGGGAACACGATAAAGTAAACCATACCCAAGAAGCTTATCTTCGAAAGATTACTAACTTTGATTATCGATTTTGGCGTAACTTTTGAGAATTACTATTTGGAGCGCGATAAAGAGAATAAATCAGCAAGTATGCTGTATTGAATTTGAAAGTCGAAGAAGAAACTGACAATGTTGACATTTCTTAAAACGTGATTAAAGTTCGTATCCCAAAAAGGCCGTGTTGCGCGAGGCTCGTGGCATCTTTCGCAAGAGACGCCACCCTCGATTCCAAGCCGCACTTTCTCCGTCTGACCCGTCGGGAAGTGCACAGGCTCGAGTGCACGAGTGCATGCACTCGACCCGAGCCTTTGACTTGAAATATTAACGTCTGCCTGCCTACGCAGCATGCGCATGTTGAAATATCGCATACGATATACAATTAAAGCATAAAAATGTCGTGACATCGTTTTGCACTGACGACTATGTACTTATTCCG
Organism: Cydia splendana; assembly: GCF_910591565.1. Taxonomy (NCBI): domain Eukaryota; kingdom Metazoa; phylum Arthropoda; class Insecta; order Lepidoptera; family Tortricidae; genus Cydia; species Cydia splendana. The sequence goes on from NC_085974.1 coordinate 11,955,695, forward strand.
ACAGCCAAATATAATACGAATATGTAATTATTGTAAATGATGAACGCTGATATCATTAACGGAAATCGCGACGTTTCTCCAATTAAGAATTGTTGGACATCGTATCATTTTATTTTAAATTATAAATCTACATGATGCGATCCGATCCAATTAATGATTTAAGCCTTCCGATACGATTTCAATTTCGTTTATAAAAACAGCTTTCATTCGAGCGTTTTATTGAGTAAGTACAACTTCATTAACACTGAGCGACATCCGTTGCCTGAGAAAAACTGACATGTTATTGTGTACCAGTATACCTGATATGCGAAATATCTGTCGTATGTTAGCTACCTAATATATGCAGTCGACTTTTACGACGAACCTGTAAGGCTTGTTGAACCTTAACATAATAAATATTCAATGGAACTACTTTCTCAAAAATAATTTACGTTTTACGCAACGGCCTCGCCTTTCCAAGTTACCAGTGTCACTGAAATTTTGTCTTATTATAACTTCATTCGCGAACACGAATCGAGCCAGCAAACCTTCGCTTAGTTAGTGCATAAGTAAACAAACACCACGCTGCCAAATGAGTCGTTAAACCCGATTAAAATTGAGTGAAATGTTTGTGGCGGTTTTAAACAGCCACGGTTAACCAGTTCATTATTTGCGACAAATAACACGCCGGCCGTCCATTATAAATAAACGTTGTAATTGTAACACATTACAAATAATTATAAACAATCATTATTCATTATGTGTGCATACTTATTGTGTACATATCTTACTTGTATTATCATTTTCATACATAGCTATAAACTCATTCGAGACGCTGTCAAAGATGCCGGAATCTTCGTTGTTAGAATCATTTTACTAGAGTTAGACCAACCTAAGTTGGCAGCGATTTTGATAGCCCAGAATGTGCAAGTGTTATTTAAACGTCATAATTTCATAGAAGTTTAACGTTTAATATACCTATCACTTGCACAGTCTGGGTTATCAAAATTGCTACCAACTGAGATTGGTCTAACTCTAAATAATTATACTAAATATAAAATATAATTATTAAATTCTTAAACCATAAACCATTATTAATAGATGATTTGTGAGATGTTCTTGCATGCTTATATGAATATAATATACCTACCTACGTATTTTTAATAACATTAGGGACTATTTTCAATCAAAATACAGTCTACTCGTAATATAAATGTATTTGATTAAATCTGCACATCATTCAATAAACCAGTATCCTAAACATATTAGGACAGACAATATACAATATTTAAACGTACATATAACTCATGTCATGTATCTCTATGTTTACACTAGCACGTCACATGTTTAGTTCATTGTTCGGGCTCGTTGGCACACGCTAATACAGTGGCGTAGCGTTCACCGATTCCATTCACCTCTCACCGAGCGTGAACGGCCGCGATCTCCACACCCAACTCCCCCCTTTTCCAAAAGACAATTTTCTGGTTTACATCACCGACTAAGTCACACTGAAATCCCGTCACCTTTATCCGCTACTTCCCACGGCGCCGGAGGCAAATGCAACGAGATATCAGTGCTACTTCAGCGCGCGAGATTAATGACATAAGCTAATTTTAAATGATATTTTATATTCAATTACGTGTCAACGGACATTCTCATTTGTTACTTATATTATCGCATATTTTAAACATTGAAAACGATTGATGGAACTCACTTGAGGAGTTCCAAACGGTCCTGTCACGTGTAGATACAAGCGGCCACGTGAGTTTATGGATATGCTATCAGTTTTAACCCTTGCCTGCAAACTTGATGAGAAGATTGAGAAGGAATTCACATACTTGGAAACGTTTAGTAGGGATATTGGTTTGTAGTATTTGAAGCAATTATTTATACATTTCACGAAAATCACGAAAAGCTTTTGATTACTTATTTAAGTAATAAAACGGCAATTGTGGAGTATGGATTTGTATATTCTTCGCCTAGAGAGCAACCAAGATGCAATGATTGCGGAAATAGCTCGCACGCACGCGGAGCATAATGGCATCGATAATTGCGCATAATTCGTTACGAATTCAAATAGTCGTGTCAAGTTTATCGAACCTGTCTGCGGCCGCAGTACCCATTCGCCATTTGAAGCATAATTTGGAAGCGATTGTCGCCGGTGCGGTATTCGGTCGTTGTTTAGTTTTGTCAGAGGCGACGGAACGGGACGCATTCAGTGCCTTTCACTTCCCGCTTTTGTCGTGCGGGCCGCTCTAGGCTACGGAAAGGCAGACGGCCTTGTAACTTACATGCCTTCTAGGCGTCCCTTCGCATCCTACCTACAGAGCATTGTTGTAAATTTACGACTTAACTTTATTTGTAAATTCAAACATAGACACCGGCCTCGTGCTGCAATGACATCATAGACGTTCGTGTCGGCATATCAATTACAATGATCGTTTGCGACGTCATTATTATTTAGAAGTTGGCGGGCTTAACCGCGCGGAGCAATTATATGTAATTTTATTATATGACATCATAGTTAAGGAAAAACATACAGCCACTGTACATAAGTCATAACCTTAGTAGTACGTTAGCCTCAGAACGAAGCAGCCAGGGGCATGTTAACCTTGGATTTTGAGCGGCGACTTTCACGGTTAGACGGTCGTTTTAAGATGAGCCCGATCCGCCAGCCAGTGACGACACCGCCGTAATCTCTAGACAACCAGACCGCTCACGCGGACCGCCCGCCCGCTTACCAGAAATCAAACAATATCACTTTTAATTGCCACCAGACGATTACTGGAATTGAAATCGGATCGTCGTCATCTTACAATTTACTCAAACGAATTGTTTATCTTCTGACTTATTCAATCTAGTAACTTTCATAATTTATATCTAGCGATAACTTTGTAATAACTAGTTATGACAATTTAGTATTAATTTCCGTTTTTAAAGTTAATGATCACGACCAATAATATTAGGTATCTTAACATCGCGATAAGCTTGTAGGTAGCAACAGAGTTATACAATCTAATCTAAAGTAGATATAGCAATGGGTTGTATTTTCCCACGCTTTTACGATATCGGGTCGGGCGCGCAATTTCGAGTAGCTTTATACCAGCGGTTCTCAATCTTTTTTTTTTGACGGAACCCTTTTGGTAAGCGAAATACTTGATGGAACCCTACAATAAAACAATAGTTTTTAGAAGTGTGTTTTTTACATAGTCAAATTTTTCGAGGCGACTAAAGCATAGTGTTCTAAATTCTTGTGGAACCCCTGCAGGGGTGTCGCGGAACCCTAGGGTTCCGCGGAACACACTTAGAGAATGGCTGCTTTATACAATCGTTTACCTGTCAGTGCCAAGGGTTCGAATCTTGGGTCTCGTAGCTGCTTATCCGAGGATAAGCTAGACCAAAATACCTGTTCTGAGTTTTATGAGTATTAGGTAGGTACCTACATATTAACGAAGTATTTATTTGATAATAGAGCTTCGTCCTAGTTTCGACTATTAAAAACTAAACCCTCAAGAATCGATTTCCAATTAAAATTTTAAAGTGTAACAGCTGTCAAAGATTAGATGGATAAATGTCAAACTTCTTGTAACCGGCAACCGGCCCTTTCGTATTGTCTTAACTAATACTTAACTTTCTCAACAGGCTGGCAAGATAATGTACAATACCAGTATATTAATAGTGTTATTATTGATTGCAGGTACAAGAGCGGGGTGCGCTCAGTGAGGAGCGGGGCCGGCGGCGGCGCGGAAGAGGCGCGGCGCGGCGGCCTCAAGGCGCTGCCGAAGCGCGCCCGCACCCGCTGCAGGGGCATGAACATGGGGCAAAAGCTGTCCGGCGGTGTCAAATCGGTGTCGCGGGAGTGCTCGGCGCCGTACAAGGCGGTGGTCGCGCGCGAGCTGGCGCCCGAGCCGCCGCGGCCGGCGCGCCTCGACGCGCTGCTCGACGCGCCGCCCGCGCATCCCGAGATGCAGCTCAAGCATGCCTGGAACCCGGGCGATAGGTGAGCTCACTTTATTGTTACTTACCTGTGTACAAGAACTGTAACTTAGCTTCCTACACCTGTTTTTTCCAATGGATGTACACCACCATGTACACCGAGACACAAAAGTGCACTTCGCCACACTCACATTATTCAAATTGGTGCTTTTATTTAAAAACTGAAATAAGTTATTGATATTACAAAAAAATGTTTTTGTGTTTTTTTGTAAATACAAAATAAAAATAAAATAAATAAATAAGTCTTATTTGTAGTGTAAAGTCGCAGTGGGGTATGTATGAATAAATAAATCGAAAAGCCACGGATACGGCTTCATACATTCGTCATAGCTGTCACTACCATAGGACGTGTTTATTTCGGGATCATTATTTACTTACCTATGTTTCCAGATCAACCATTTGGAATAATCTGAAGTCGAAAAAGCTCACCAAATATATCACTTAGGTATGAGTGCCCCTCAACCAACAAGTAAAAAACGTATTTTACTTCAAGAATCGTTCAATTGAGCTATTACAAAAACTAGTTACTTACTCAAGTTATAGAGCTCGGAATTGCTCGGACTCTTAATTGACACCAATTTCCGAAACCCTTAATTTTCTATTGTGGGTCCTTGCGTGCGTCTTCGTCTTTCCGTAACATGCGATGTATGTTAATCAAATAGTCCTAGCTTTGAGTCTCTTGCCCGAAACTGGGCACTTACCTACTATCTGGATAATTTATCACTGTGTGGACACCCACAGAGCAATCTCAGTTATCCTTTCTCGGCTCCCTTGAGATATATATCTGTATGAGGTCGAGTGGCATGCTGAGATTGTGGAATGCTGAGATTGTGAAAAGTTATAACGGACATTTCTGACATATTTTCATCCGAATCCCAAATAACAGAAGGTAAACGTCATAGTGCTTGACATGCTCACGCCCAATAGATAACTCCCTTCTGTCACCTTTAATATTGACAATGACAAGTTTAAAGCTGACATGTTTACGGACAGCCATCACGAGCACTAAGACGTCTACCTTACGTTATGTATGAATTTAAACATGTTTTCATCATTACGTCACGTCACCCAAATCACTGATTTAAACTTTCACGATTATTAAACATTATCAAACTGCACAACGGGACTTAAATAATCGCGTATTTAAGTTTTAAGATTTACCTCCGACGTTTCGAGGACGGCGTTGTCCCCGTGGTCTCGGAGAAGACTGGCTCAAGTTGACATCAACATCTTCTTACCGCGCGAGTTTTTCGAACTACCCGCACTTGTCTTGTTTATCAGTTTGAACGTTTTGCGCACTAGGGATGTTACTCTGTCGACACACAACACTAACGATATTCGATTTATCGACTGTCGATATTCGTTTCCGCTTACATTTACTAATGACTGGATTCCATGTGGATGAATTCTTAAAACCCTCGTCCCGATTAAAATTGCAATGTTTTTTTATTTCAATGGCTTCCCGCACTTTTCTACTGTAGAAAATATATCGTATCGTGTATCTGTACATCGGAGAAACTAAGCGCACCATAGCAGAAAGAGTTAAGGAACATATCGCAGCTGTCAAAAATCGTCAGGTGAACAAGTCTACCGTTGCTGAGCATTTGCTGGAGTCAGGACAAAAACCACTGGATTGAACTGCATAACCCTAAAATCCTTACCACGGATCGCCATTTCTACAGTAGAAAAGTGCGGGAAGCCATTGAAATCAAAAAACATTGCAATTTTAATCGGGACGAGGGTTTTAAGATCTCATCCACATGGAATCCAGTCATTAGTAAATGTAAGCGGAAACGAATATCGACAGTCGATAAATCGAGTATCGTTAGTGTTGTGTGTCGACAGAGTAACATCCCTAGTGCGCAAAACGTTCAAACTGATAAACAAGACCCAAGTGCGGGTAGTTCGAAAAACTCGCGCGGCTAGAAGATGTTGATGTCAACTTGAGCCAGTCTTCTCCGAGACCACGGGGGCAACGCCGTCCTCGAAACGTCGGAGGTAAATCTTAAAACTTAAATACGCGATTAAGTCCCGTTGTGCAGTTTGATAACGTCATCCAAATGTTGTGCGAACTAATAGTCTTCGTACAGAAGCTATAAAGCCTATAAATGCCAATACAGTAATTGACCTGATTTACTACATACACTCAAACATCTGGATAGTGGATACGTAATACGACGCAACTCCTGTAGCGAGTTTCTCTCCGCCGCGTCCCAATTCCGGATTAGCTCAATAGGGTCGCCTCTAAACATGCTATTTTAAACCCCCATAAACGGATTACCCTTTGCCCTAACAGCTGATTATGGTAAAATATATTGTCCCAGAATTTTTGCTATTCATGTTCACCGTAATACGGTAAAAACGTTAGCATTTCAATGGATCTCGTTTCGTTACGAGTCTTGTCCTAGCTCTATACAACATAAACTATTTCCCCTCGCTTCCTACAATACTCGTAGTGTCCTCTCAGTGTAGCTCTGCGCGTATTGGGAACGCACTGTTCTAAATATGGATTAGTAAACAAATTTTGTAGTCCGTTGGGACTCGAATATTGCTCAATTAGGCTGAAATTTGACACGTATGTAAAATGTCATAAGTACATAGAGACCTTCTGAGAGATTTAGATGCTAATGTTTCTCTCATATTACTGCAGTTAACCGTAGTATACCCACAATTTAGATGCAAACTACAAGTAAATTAACATCTAGAAATTAATCAACTCCAGTGTTCAAGAGAGATATCTCTATATATTCCTTCTTACAATTGAAATATCTAACAACAACCTCCGTCCAATTCCAGATCACTAAACATATTCGTAAAAGAAGAGGACGCGTTAACGTTTCACCGGCACCCGGTGGCACAGAGCACAGACTGCATCCGCGGGCGTACGGGGTACTCGCGGGGCCTACACTGCTGGGAGGTGGTGTGGCCGTCGCGCCAGCGCGGCACGCACGCCGTCGTCGGGGTGGCCACGCAGCACGCGCCGCTACACTCCGTCGGATACCAGAGCCTAGTCGGCGCTACGGATCAGAGTTGGGGATGGGACCTCGGGAGAAATAAGGTGAGGCTTTCGAACATAAGGACTGTATCGTTTATTATGGGTACAGATAAAACCTGGTCTAACTGTTGACGTGTGTATTATTTTGGGCCTTTTGGGGTGCGTAACGGTCCATATAACAACTTTTGATATATTTTTAGTCGATATAACGATTGAGGGACATAATGCACTTTTGCTATAACAATACATGGTATATTCTTAGAGAGTCTAACTATCGTCAAGTATAATGAACTTGTAATATAACAACTTCTAATCTAACATTAACAGCGTATAATGTATATGTGATATAATTATGTTCCATATAACGCTCAGTTGGCATAATGTAGTACTGGTATAATTTGTAATATTTACTACTATTATAACAACCTACGTATTCGAACTTAAGGCAGGTCTCAGTTAGGTACGACGACGAGCGAAGCGAGGAGGAGTGTTAGGTAGAACTGCGACCCTACAGCGCGCGAGCCGAGCGAGCGAAGCGAGCGTGCCGCGGTAGCGGCCGGCGAAGCGCCAGAACCGACTTTTTTTATTATAACCTCAACTTATTTTTATACATTTGAATACATTATACCATAAATACTTATAACAAATATTCATTATATCCAGTAAACCTTATATCGAATAGATTTATATCGATTAAACATTATACCCAATGAAAATAGTTATTTTATTGTTATATCAAAAGTTCATTATACCGCTTAAGTGATTATACACCATGAAATTATACCAAAAGTTGTTATATATTTTGAAAATATATCAAAAATTGTTATACGGATCATTACACACCCATTATTTTGTATTACTATGTTCTTAAGGTATAATCTGGGGTTATTTTTAAACCATATCTGATATAAGAAGGTTTTACATTTATTTTATTTTAGGGACTTTATGATGATTTTAATACCGTCTAGCAAATATAATTTGGACAAGCCTATCGAGCTTAATTTGAGACTATTTCACTGATTCCTTTGTACGATTTAAAAAAAACAAAAGGTTTATATGCTGCCAAAATATGCCATCTAAGTGTTCTTTTCATGATTGCTCAATTGAACATCCACAGAATAAATGTGGTGAATTATTATCTTTACATGAAAACGACAACATTTTGGATTCCCGTCAATTTCTGACGCAAGCGAAATGAGGGAAACAGCTAAAAAGAATCTGCCGAAATCCAAAGCCTAACGGACATTCATGGCGTTGAACCATGGCTAGAACAGATCGATAGAAACGCTCCATGATGGTTATATTGTATACCAAAGTCGGGGTTGTCGTAAGTAACATGCCATATTCTCTAAAAGGCCACCATGCACAGATTCAAAACGTTTTTTCCAACTAAAAGAAATGATTAGACTATGCCCAGATGTTTCGCTTTACGAATCATATGCAAACATCGGATTCTAGGGGGCAAATTGTATGACGGGATCCCTATCCGTCATACAATTTGCCCCCTAGAATCCGATGTATGATTATATGTAATTGCTGTTTACATAGTACGATTTTTATTGTGTAATTTTGTCTTGTTCGCAAACCGCAAATTTTCTTGTAGTATTTGTCCAAAATCGTTGTTGTTATTCGGGAGGATTAGGTAAATATTGTCCAAACCATATGCTTTACGTGATCTCCCAGGACGAAATGTTACTTATTATTAAAGCACTAATTAAACTATATGTGTAATTTTTTAATAAAAATACAATACCAGAAAAACACGGCTAAGTAAAGTTGTACCCATAATAAACGATACAGTCCTTACGTATTAGCGTTCGATCCCCTTTTCTCTGAATTCGTTGGGGATAGCGTAAGGTTCAACTATCTCAGGAGACGATGATCTCAATAGTTGGGAACCCTAATTGTATTAAAACGAACCTGCAGTGCTGTGAAGACGCCGCTATCCCGAGTTAGTGATTAGTCATATAGGAAAAACCTTCGTGCATAGCAAGGATTACCATGATGAATTACGCTATAGCATGCCACGTTCCCCCAAACGGATATTTTGTTAGACTGGTTGTCTAAGCAAAGGCCTCCCTCTTACATTGCCAATTTCCTCTAGCGTTATCACGGTGATCATGCATAAATACTTTCACGTTACTCTTTTTACTTGAGTTAAACAACCTTTAAACTGAGCAGAAACCATTTTGAAACTGTAAATGCAAATGAAACACTAAGCAGCATATTTCCCTCGCTAGTTAATTCACAATATGGTTCTTAGTCATTGTTAGGTTACGTAGCTTGCAAACAGAATAGCGAACTATTTTAGCTTTTCCATGTTCCCCGTAATTCTCGCTAATCTCGCTCGCTTGCTTAATGTCGAAATAGAGAGAGGCGTCTAGAGAGGCGAGAGCTACATGGCACAGTTCTCATAGTACCAAAGCTCCCCTAATTTATTACGAACTATAGAAATGTTTTGCGATCCAGTTGCAATCGATTGACCGGTTGATGGATTGATGTTGCCAATAACATTCAGCGTCGAATTAGTATTTGCGCACTGAATTAGCAACATTTAGTTTCCTGTTTTGTAGATATTGACGATTAATTTATCGCTATTGGTTTGCAGTCTAAATGTCAATTAGTGTTGTGATTAATTTGTGATATGACAAAACCACAATTCTCAATACTTATTAAAATCATCGATATTAGCACAAATTTAGTTTAGAATATAGTAGCGCGAATCAAGCGGGCTATAATATGTGTTATTATTTCCCAGATGGTTTAATTAGGACAATTAACCTTTAATTTTAGTACCTGGGTATATAAACGAGGTTATGTTATAGTCTGTATGGTACAGATGTAGGGCATAATTGTTTTCCATCGTAGTTTCTCGGAAACGTTCGTATTAGTCATGCTACTTCAGTCAACCTCAGTACTTTTTGTACAGAGACTGACTGAAGTAGCAAGACACGTTCGTACCTTTCCGTGAAAATACGATGGAAAATAATTATGCACTACATCTGTATAAACTTTAAGTACACGTCGTTACATTAAAAAATCCCTGTGCCACGTATTTTGACATCGTAACTAGCAACGCCAAGAAAACGCAATATAGCGTGACGACTGAGTTCAGCGCTGGAACGTCAACAAGGTTTTTACAGGCTTTTTTTTTTTATTTATTCACATATAGGATTCGTTCAAAACTTGTAAGCTTGCAGTACCCTGAAATGTTCAAAATGTTCGAATAATTATGTTATATATTTGGAGTCGGACGACAATACAATATTGAAAATAAGCTAGTAAATAAAGATGAGGGTGTAGTAACTCTAATAATACAAAATGAAGGTTTTATAGACGAAAACTGTTAATGTATATTGTTATTGTAAACAAAATGAATGAATGATAAGGTGATTACTTGGCTAATAGATAAGGTTGCTATATGTCCCGGAGACCGGATACGTACATATGGGACTGTCACCGTAATTAAGTATCGCGTCCCGTATTTTACCTGTGCCGTATATCAATACCGCTGTAGATTACGTACATAAATGGACACAATCATCTCCGTTTAAATAGATGTTGTATAGTTGGTAAATAAAAGATTGGTGCAAAAAAATTCTAAACTGAAGCACAGGAGCAAAAGCAGACGAAGTTTTAGACCTGGAGTTTCAAACCTTCATAGGCTACGGTAACCAGTTACTAACAAGCGATATAACCGCCCTGATATAAAGAACCACGATTAAACGTTGTGCCACTCCGTTTCAGGTGTACCACAACGCGAAAGGCACGGGCGGCAGCGGCACGACGTACCCCGCGCTGCTGCGGCCCGACGAGCAGTTCATGGTGCCGGACCGCGTGCTGGTCGTGCTGGACATGGACGAGGGCACGCTGGCCTTCTGCGCCGACGGCCGCTACCTAGGCGTGGCGGCGCGCGGCCTGCGCGGCAAGACGCTCTTCCCCATCGTCTCCGCCGTCTGGGGGCACGCCGAGATCACCATGAAGTACATCGGCGGCCTCGATCGTGAGTACACACATCACGCCTTCTGTTATTATAGTCAGGGAGCGCTACCGAGAAGCTCGATGCTATTCTTTTGTCAGTCTTTAGCCGTCAATTAGTGCTAGAGCTTTAAAGATAGGGTTAAACGAACTTCTCTGGATTTCGGGGTCTAAGCCCGGCTCATAGTAACAATTCACTCTGCCCTGTATTAGTAGCTAGAATATTTGTTTCGCTTCTGTTTTATTAGTATAGAAAAACTACCTTAAAATTGAATTGGCTCTATCTAATTCCATACATGTCTCGGGTAAATATTGACTTCAATTCAAGTTATAATACAAAACTATGTATTTACGTAACCTGTAATTATATAAAATATCCAACGATCATTAAAATTATAATTAAAATCCTACCGTCGGAAAATGAGTCTACACAAAAGTGACCTCTGCCTCCACCAGGCGGCGTAGCACGGTCGCGTTTTTATCCCTTGTCGCCATGCCTGTCACGTTCTAACAAGTATGTAAGTGCGAAAGGGACGCGCATAGTCATAGTCGATAAAAATGGAACCGTGCTGCGCCCGCAGATTATACAAAAATTTATGAGAAGTAAAACGTCGATAAACAGCTATATTTCAAAATGTAAAAATCTATTTCTCCCAATAAGGCTTATATTAAACTATAGCATATTGATGAATTCGTTTAAATTACATCACATACACGTATCATCTGGCTTGCGATTGCTATTATGTAATTGTTTAGAGTCTGAGCAAACTCGACTACACTCGATTCGACTCGACTGTTTCGAGTTTCGACTGTATTAACTGTCGGACTTTGCAATAATAAAGTGTGGAATTGTCATCATAAAAGTCAAATTTCTATGTAACTATGACTATAATGGCACTTCCACTTTGTTTTGTCAAAGTCGGTGCAGAGTTTACCTAGACGGACACAAGTACCATTAATTATGAATAAGTACCTACTTATTTGTTTTGTTTGAGATTAATCTTGGTCAATAACAGCTGTCAATCATTTATAGTTTAGCGCCCATTGTTAAGAAACCTTGTAATGACCGTTGATATTAGACGGATCTTGAGTAATAAGCAACACTTAATTGCAGAATTATTGTGACAATTAACGTTTTTATCCTGCGTAATTAAATTTAATACTTAAACAACAATTACGCTTTTCCATGCTACGATTAACTGTGCAGTGTGTATAACATTTATAACAGAGTCAATCAATACTCGTTTGACAATGTATGGAAGCACCGATCTCTTATAGATAAGCCTGTCAATAGAGACAATACGTCCCGAAAACGTTATCGTTCTTTTGAACCAGACGCGATTGTTCATATGAATTCATATGGGTGCATACCTATCGGTGCTTTTTGTAATTCATATTCAAATAAGTTTTGGAGATATGGAGGTTAGAGAAGTCATGTTGGTTTTATTTATCTGCAATACATATTGAACAGAACAGAAACATCATGCAAGGATTTAATTTTTGTCAGAAGAAGATCGAGAAATGTATTAGGTTTTGATTCGGATATTGAATAGTATACAAATTTTAAAGTATGACCAGGAATATGTGATCACGCGTCGTGTTGCGGAATTTCAATAGAACGAATTTATTCATATTATACTGAACTGTTACCCTAGAGATGAGAATAACAGCGCCCTCTTGAAAATGATCATACATTATTGGTCAGGCTTTATATAACTTGATTTGATGAGAACAAAGATTGCGATAGAAATATTAACAATGTTATATGTACCTATGTATTATGGTTTTAGTGCAGACAGAGTAAATGTAGTTTTATTGGAGACTGAACATGTTTTAGGATGGTATTCTACCTGTTTAATGTCAGAGCCTCTCGCTCTCTCATTAACCCTTTGAACGCCACAGACGGCAATTGACGTCAACGCAAAATCGTGACAACGACGCCAAAGACGGCATTTGACATCGATCGTTTTTTGATGAAAATCTACTGAAAAATACCCCACTTTTAGGTTGGCATTATTTATTCACAAAACTAAATTTTACGGCAAATGGATGCGCTGTTTGGCGTTTGAACGCCGAAAGCAAAATGTGATACGCAATACACATTGGACAAAGATATTGGTTAGTGGGAATACCGCCCTTAGATGCAACTGTAAACAAAGAGTTGGATAGTGTAGGATTTTTAGTAATTTATTTACACTTTCATCAGTAGAAGTATCGAGCCCGACCTTATTCTTTTCATATTCAGTGGAAAAAGTTCGGTCACAGCGGAAAGGCTTCCAGCTCTTTATAAGCGGTGGCATCTAGGAAAGGTGCCGTTTACGTTTGCAATTAATACATATAGGGTGATCCGTATTTCGACGTAGGGGGTCCCACTAGAGCTACTTAGCGGCGATTTTAAGTCTGTCAATCCCCGTTTCAGTGGTTTTCTAGTTTTCCTGTTATTCATCGTTCACTAATCGTGCGTGTCCGGTTCCAGCGGAGCCGCTGCCGCTGATGGAGCTGTGCCGGCGCGTGATCCGGCAGCGCGTGGGCCGGCCGCGCCTGCGCGCCGCCGCCGGCCGCCTCGCGCTGCCGCCCGCGCTCACCGCCTACCTGCTCTACCGCGCGCCCTAGGGCCGCGTGCGAGCCGAGCCACGCCGCCGCCGCCGCCCGCTGCCCGGGTGAGGGCCGGCCCAGACTATTACAACGCCCTACGACGATACCTTCGTTCGTTCCTTTTTACTCCTCCTATTTGGTACCTGTTGGTTTTTAGTCGAGAGTACATGTCCGAAGTCTACTCGACGATGACGCTGACCTTGATGTCCTCGGATTATCGCGCCGTTCTCCAAAAGCGTTTTTTGAAAATAATATTTTCGACCCGAAACGTTTCCGACAGGAAACTGAGAAAAGTAAAAACAAAAAGACAGACGCCCCTCAATTTCGAAAGTCGAGATATTTACTAAAGTCTTTTCGACAAAAGATATAAAAAAAATATAAAGTTAGACCGAGACAAATCTACAGCGATGTTGATAACGCAAACGTCAAACTTCTATGAAATTATAGTCTATGCTATTTTGATATCGTTGCAGAGTTATCTCGGTCGAACGTAGAGGTAGTAACAGATAAAACAGGCAAATAACTTGAGTAAAAATAAATGAATTCAAAGTTCCGGATGCGGAACCGCCACTTTACGCGAGTGGAATTCGTATGTACAAGCTCACGAGCCCGTCCGTAGACTATGCCCGTGGTTAGGCGTCCGCTAAATTAGCTCAACATAGAAAACTTACTCAACGAGACATCAAGCAACTGCTTCTATCGCTCAGGTTTAGGAAATTAGATATAAAGAGACTTTGCTTGCAATGTGACTTACAAACACGCGTGTACGCTCCACGCAGATACATCTTTATCCGACAAGTATAATATTAAGCATACCTATCTATAACGTATCGATTCTCGTGTACAATTTTGCTCCAATCGAGCAGAAACGGCTAACTAGCTGTGTTTTTAAAGGCATCCTATATCTTGTCCCTCAAGATGTATCTGCGTGACGACGGGTTTGTTAAATGATATGACGAATTGTTACTGAGCGATAGAATCTACCAATCGATGTCTTCAAATAGAAGCATCGTGACGAGTGCATACGCTAAGAGAACGGTGTTTCAATGCAGACGTGTAACATTTATTTTTCACTAGAACCGTCAGCGCCTATTCCAAATGACATTACCTTGCACTGACTGATTTTTGTTAAAATAAATATAATGACGTAGTGGCTAATATAATAGTAACTACGAATATGGACGTGTGAAACCTATAACACCAAACAAATATTGAAAACAATTTGACTATAGAAGACATATTTGATTATTTTGATTTGCAACATACTTTAAATTTATTTTTATTTCAATAATTACTGTGATAATATTTTATTGATTAATCAAAGTCAGAATTTATATAAATAGTGATGAATTATTTTTTCAAACATTTGAGTTTGCAACGATATCTCCTATGCTCCGAAAGGGTATTTCTCATAAAATTAATGTATATTGCCTAATTAATTTTGAAAGTGTAATGGTGGGCTAGTTCCGGGTATCGTAATATCGTTACCTCGAATCGCGACGAATTGACGATTTATATACGACACTATTTATAAGTTAGATGTGGCAGTAAATAATGCGATGTATTTACATTGTCCTGTAATGCAAGCCGCACGTTTTAAAGCCATATTGATCTCTTAAATAATACGATTTCTGCCGTGACTCTCTCGGGTGATGGCAGAGAGCCGTGTTTCCTCGTTAAGAAGTATATTTTAGAACAACAGGCGGAGCCTCACCGCTCACAGCGTGTCGGCCGCCGCTCTAGGCCAGTGTGTATCGTTGGCGATCTTACAAACTTATATAGCTCACTAAGCGACTGGTTTATTTTTTAGTTTAGTACCTTTAATTCCTATGTAAAAAACGTGTGAGTGTGTAATGTATATAATATACGCATTAATCCGCAGGAAGTTAACATGTCACCCGGGGATTATTTTAGATGTACATTTCTGAAACTTGCTTTAAGACGATTCCTAGTATGTATTGGTATGATTTGCAAGTCGATCGCTCCTCGTTAAGTCTTCTGTTTTACGACTTAGTATGTAGATTGCAATTAAAGATAAATAGTATCGTGAAAGCACTGTACTAATCGACTCGTCAGCCATTTTTGACCCAAATTAGTTGTATCGTAACCTAAAAATGTGTAAGTACTTCCATTTTAATAAGAAAGTTTTCGTATGTAGACGTACGGCATGTAGGCGTCTCTCGTGGAATCCACGTTTTGTACGATGTTGATATTCCCATTTTATCTCCGATATAAATATATATTAGACGTACGCCGTTTAGTTGACTGTCGTGAGATGTTATTTTTTAACGCAGCATTATTTTGTAATAGTCGTCAGAGTTTCATGTGAATATCGACATGTTATACGTAAATAGACGATGATAAACTGCCAAATGCGATGATTGTGTGCGTGCGAGAGCGTGTGCGAGAATGTGTGAGTGTGCGTGAGACGGTGCGTGCGTGCGAGGCGAGGGACGAGTGGCGAGGAATGTGCGAGGAAGCGCGTTAGAATGATATTTTTGTTGCGTAAGTGATATAATCATGATATACACCAAACTTGATGTAACTGTTGCCACGGCCCCTTACGATAAACCCCTCACTGAAGGACCAACGATTTCTCGTTTCGAAATACCCAAAGTATAGTTTGTTTGCATTCGAATTCTTTCATCTTACCTCCCACTTCTCTCTCATATCCCAATAAGGGGTTTACTGTAAAGGATTGTCACGTTAGTAGCAAAAAGTAACCATTTGAATTGTATGAACCGTCTTTAGTCCTGTATATATAGTTTATCATTTTGCGGTGTTTAATGACTACATTATAAGTGGAAATGCATTTTAGTTTTATAAGTTTAGGCAATATTTTTAAAAGATCATTTCTAACGGATAACTACGATTGACAGTCGGAATCTCTTAGATACAATGATTTAAAAAAAATAGGAAAACGATTGGAATAAATATAAATGGTTAAGAAAATAATAAATGATAAAGAATTGAAAATAGTTTTTTATTGCTTCATTTAAAAGTACATATGTATATCCTAAACAATACAAAACCTTATACCTAAATCAAAATTGTGATCCATGCTACAGATAGCTATTCTATAATTATCAAGTTCATAGAACTAAAAAACATTCTTTGAGCAAAACGCCGATTTGAGAGGACGGATTTTGGTCATTCTGCAGCAGTCTCATTCCCCTGGCTATACCTACTCACAAATTCCCAGATTTCGCTCAGCCGTTATGGTTGTAGATGGTACTTGGCACGGGTTACACAGTGACCAAAAATGAGATGCTAATAAACCGGCATCTGGAAATTTGCGAATAGGTACGGCCAGGGGAATATTTTTGTAGAATGACCTTTAATAACCTGCAGTTATTTTTGCAAAAAGAAAAACTAAACGGTATGTAACCTATAATATACTTTAGCTCCTCTAGCATGGTGAGCAAGCTAGTTTACATCCAAGATCAAAAGTACCTAAGCGGGAAAACCATTTGTCCCCGCTCTACGCGATCACGGCCATACATGAGACGGGTCCAGATGGGATGCGAATGCAACTATTCCCATCTGTGCTCGGCGGGGACAAATATTCCACGCCGCTAAGCGGGCGAGGAGTAATCAGTTCTAAATGATGTACACCCGCTCTTATTATCATAATAATAAGGTTGTGTTCAGTTATCACAGTCCAAGTAATCAAACAATTCATTATCACCTGCTTATTCAGGATATGTCTTTTATTTCCTAAATAACAAGGTTGAATTCGTAATAAATTATATACTTACATAAAAATTAATACAACTTTTCCAGTCATCCGTTTAGTTCTGAAGAAACGCGGATGGAAGTCGATATTTTACGAAAATACTGGATAAAGGCTAGACCATTTTTTACTAATGTTTGCTCATTTGTAAAAGTACGAGAATGCGAACCAGTCGCATATTAGTCAAGCGTTTCATCGCGTTCGACAAGAAACATTCTCAGATGCTAATTTATTCGAAAAGAGTATGGTGTTCTAACACCGTGTCGTCGGCTATGATGATAGTTTCCTCGGAGAGGTCGACGGGCAAGTCTATCTGCGCCTTCAGCTCCTGCAGGCCTCCAATCAAATCAACCAGCGATACCTGAGGAAAACATATAACATTCGTAAGTATTGGATGGTATTCGAATACTCTGCTTTTTTAGGATTGCGTTGCTTAAAAGATGCTTTTTTCCAACTGCTGGCACGTTCAACTGTATTTCTAAGCAATAGTCGAGTATTTTATTCTTATTACGATTGTTGTTGACGTGACCTTTTTTGTACGAGGGATTATTTGCTTAGATTGATTATTTGTGAATGATATGGTATAGTCAATAGTTCATAAATGTTTTATTTTACCATAAACTTTCGGGTTTTAGTACATTTACTGGCAGGAAACCGTCTGTGGGGCGCTCGTAAAAGTCGAGATTAAGACGGTACGAGACTAGATCGCTGCTGTAAGGTGGTTTCTAAGCAACACTTGCACCATCCCACTAACCCGGAGTAAAGTGGTTAAACCATTAACCCAGCGTCAAATTGTACTGGTAACCATGGTAACTCCAGGTTAACCTTGGGTTAGTGGGATGGTGCAAGTGGGCCTAAACCGTCAACCGGTAACTTGTAAAGACCGCATGGTGGACAACTACGTCCTCTGCGTTTATCTATGCCTATTATATGCTATCCAATGATTACCATTTTGGTTTTCTGGCAGTCTGAGCAAGGCATCGTTTTTACCTCTTCGAAGGCCCCTTGACAAAAGGCGTCAACTGACGCGCGGCTACAGCCCAATATCACCCTTCGTGCATTACGACAAGGCTCACGATGACCGTACACGATAGGCGTGGCATTCAAAGGGTTAAGTTGTCCGCTAATTCCGTCTGTCATTATTATGTAAGCGTTTCTTTTATTTATTGCCATTTTCATATATTGTGACCTTTTTTGTCACTTTTGTGTTATTTCTAGTCAGGATCGCGACCCCTTTTCATCCTTATAGGAGAAAAAAAGTGTCCTAAAATTTCCATACATTTTTCAAACTTTCCTTTTTGTTACCGCCATACAAAGTATATGGGGAAATGGTAACACAATAGGAGAAAACTCTGGGACATTTTTTATCCCACTAGGATCGAAGCAGCTCGTGATTCTGAGTAACCTTTTTTGCCACTTTTGTGTTATTTATACAAAAGTGGCAAAAAAGGTCACAATATATAAAAATGGCAAAAAATAAAAGAAACGCTCATGTAATGCCTCCTACCTTTGTTTCCTCGAAATCCGTGAGCACGGCATCCATGTCCACTTCTTCGCCTTCGAATGGTCCGACCAGCATCTTCAGGTTGTCCGGCAGCAGGGAGGTGTCCAGTTCGCCGGTGTTCTCGTCTCTGAGTATTCTGTATTGGGAAACATTACTTCAGCTTCTAAGTAAGATCAATATAATTACAAAAACGTCGTATGAAACACGCGTGCAATGGTCATTATACACATCGACTTTCTTATTATTATATCGCCTCGGACCAACGTAGCACATTTGTATCACAATGCATTATTAATACAAATAAAGGTGCCATGTAAATTGAAAATTTCATAATTATTCCGTTACGATAACTGAGTTTTTTCAATTGTTAGGATATTTAAGTATCCGGTTGCTTCTTGCAGTGAAATATTATGTGATGTTGTAATAAAAACAACATAATTATAGTAACAGGAAGGGGTTAAAATATAGATGAACTTTACTATAGGATTTTCATTTTAAAAAAGCGAAGTGTAATCCACTCGGTTTTAGGATACCTATGTCGGGACGCATACTAGAGCGTCTCGGTAGGGCATACCACGAGTTTGGAAATTCATCAGATCTGTCAGTGGAGAGGTGTATTGTAGCAATGTTGAAGTAGTGACCTGAGTATCCGGTGGCGGGTGAGCTCGGGCCCGGTGAGCGCGGTGAGCGTGGCGAGCGTGGGCGCGCGCGCCTCGAGCGCCCGGCGCTCCACGCGCGCCCACTCCACGCGCAGCGACAGCGTGTGCGCGCCGCGACCGCGCACCACGTGCCGCGCGCCCACCAGGCGGGACGAACCCCCCAGGGACATGTATTGCACTGATAAAAATAACATCAAACATCAACATTTATTCAGCAAATAGGCCACAAGGGCACTTTTACACGTCATCATTGAATTTACATTCAAGCAAAAATAATAACATCAACAATTTTATAAAATTCAATCTAACGTATTACAATTACTAAGAGAATTCCATAAAAAATACAGATACAAAACACAAAAAAAAATCTATAATATTTAGAGGTGTAAATGTCTCTACGTGTCAGAACTATAAGATTATATAGTTTATCAAGTTATCCTTAGAGATGTATAGGGTCTCCAAGAGTCAATATCCTGTATAATTAATACATTCATTAAGAGAAAAGAAACATACGAGAGCAGAATGAGGCGTCTCACTGTAATTAATTAATAAAAATAAAGTTACTAAGTATAATAGCTTGTGTTAGCTTAAACAGACCAGTCTCCACAAACAGCACCCGTTCACGAGTATGACGCGTATCTCAGCCATCGCCTCCCTCAACCTTCATTCGGGAAAGTGGCGAACCGATCAACGACGCCACCGTAAGCAAAGACTTTTAAGCGAGCATGACATGTTCAAGCTACCAGCCTATAATAATATTAAAATAGTAATAACATGTAGCTGTAAGACACGGCATTTTGTGCTCGTATGTTACATAAAAAAACAGTATAGCTTCACATAATTACTAGCCTAAGTTGACTTAGAGATGTAAAGGTCAGAAACATTAAAAATATAGGTATGTACAAACAAAAATAAAAATAAAATAAATAAATAAATACTTAGAGATGTATAAGGTCTCCAAGTGTCCAAACTAAAATTAAATTAAACAATTTAATCAAGCGAGAACATCATTGTCTCATGTGTCAATTCTACTGGACACTAGCATATTTAATTCACAATGTAAAAAAAAAAACAATATTTATTTAGCTCTTATTATACTAATGAAATCAAGCTACCTGCTTAAAGGCATCTCTATCGTTTATAAAATCATTTACAGTGTAGTACGCTTTACTTAACAAGGAGCGCTTAATGTGCGACTTAAATTTGTGAAGTGGTAAATTCACTACATCAGTGGGGACTTTGTTATAAAAACGTGTACAGTTCCCGACGAAAGACGTACTAACCTTACGGAGACGGTGGGCGGGCACAGCAAGTTTATGTTTGTTTCTAGTGTTATATGTAGTTATGGATATCACTGTTAACTTTGAATTCGTGGATGTTTTTCCGAACATACATAATATTCTCTAGTATGTATTGAGATGCAACGGTAAGAATGTTAACTTCTTTGAATTTCTCTCTTAGGGATACTCGAGCGCCCAGTCCATAGATGGAACGTACAGCTCGTTTTTGCAGCACAAATATTGTCTGAATATCTGCCGCTTTTCCCCACAACAGAATTCCATAAGACATAACACTATGGAAGTAACTAAAGTATACCAGCCTGGCCGTCTCTACGTTTGTTAGCTGTTTGATTCTCCTCACTGCATAGGCTGCTGAACTAAGTTTTCCGGCTAGAGTGCCTATATGTGCATGCCATTGCAGTTTGGAGTCTAGAGTGACTCCCAGGAAAACAGTTCGATCCTCAAATTCCAGCGTATCACCTTTTATTTTAATCTTGCTGTTATTTACCTGCTTGACGTTAGGTAGCGTAAACTTGATGCATTTGGTTTTCTTGGCGTTCAAAAGCAATTTTTTTGCCGTAAACCAGTTTACTATGGTAGATAGCGCGTCATTAATGCTCTCGAAGCTATTTTCCTTTCTGTCCACTTTAAATATAAGGGAAGTGTCATCTGCAAATAACACTATATCATGTCTATCTTGCACAACTTTTGGTAAGTCAGTAATGTATACCAAAAACAGGAAGGGACCAAGAATTGAACCTTGAGGCACTCCGAGGGCTACCGGGGACCCCGCCGATTGAGTTCCATTAATAACTACTCGCTGAGTTCTATCCGAAAGGTACGATGAGACCAGGTCAAGGGCACTAGCTTTTATCCCATAGCGGCTTAATTTTCTCTTTAAATTTTCGTGATCAACGCAATCAAATGCCTTTGACAGATCACAGAAAATTCCAACAGCATCTTGAGCTTTTTCCCAGGCATCAAAGATGTGTTTTAGAAGTACCGCACCGGCGTCAGTAGTTGATCGACCTTTGGTGAAACCAAATTGATTGCTATCAAGCAGTTTGTTTCTGTTGAAATGTGACAATAGTTGATTCAGAATAAGTTTCTCGAACACTTTGCTTAATGCCGGTAGTATTGAAATCGGTCTAAAGTTCGTGGGATCTGTTCTTGTTCCTGATTTAAACAGAGGGATAATTTTGCTATGTTTCATAATATCTGGAAAACTTCCAGCATCAATGCATCTGTTGAAAATCTCAGCTAAGTATGGTGTAATTGACTCAATAATGGAATCTAATACTTTGACAGACAGGCCCCAAAGATCTTCTGTTTTCTTTAAATTTAAAGACCTAAAAGTCTTAAGAACTATATTCGGAGAGACATACGAAAATTTGAAGATTTCTGTACTTAATTCTGCCACATTTGTCTTCAAAATTTCTTCAGCGACGTCTGGCGATGAATTAAGGGATCTTGTTGTTTCTACCGGAATATTCGAGAAAAACCGCTCAAAATGATCTGCCACTTCACGGTCGGAACTTACTAAAGTGTCAGCAATTCGTAGGTTGTAGTGCGGATCCTTCAGTTTACGTTTTCCAGTTTCATTTCTGATAACTTGCCATACAGTTTTGACTTTATCGCTGGAATTTAGGA
This sequence comes from Cydia splendana, assembly GCF_910591565.1. Classification (NCBI taxonomy): domain Eukaryota; kingdom Metazoa; phylum Arthropoda; class Insecta; order Lepidoptera; family Tortricidae; genus Cydia; species Cydia splendana. The sequence goes on from NC_085974.1 coordinate 11,978,064, forward strand.
TCTTTTTCGACAAATAATCGACTTTAGCGGCGACACACAACATCTTAAAACATTTAGAATAATTCTTGACGTACTCCAGAAATTCCGGTCTTTTATCAGTTGCCTTTAAATCATATAAGTCGTAGAGCCGGCGTCTTTTCTCGTGAATATCCGGTGTAGCCCAGTCGCTAAATTTAGTCTTGGCCTTGCCTTGCACCTTTTTCTGAATGAAACAGGCATCAAATTCCTTTTTAATACTTTTTAACGATAGTAAACTTGACGAAATATAAAGTGAGCCGATCTTGTTAGAGAGACCGGCTCACTTTATATTTCGTCAACCTTAACCTTTTGAACGCCAAACGGCGCATCCATTTGCCGTGCCACTGACGCCACGGGGGTAAAATTTAGTTTGGTGAATAAACAATGCCAACCTAGAAGTGGGATGTTTTTCAGTAGATTTTTATCAAAAAACGATCGACGTCAAATGCCGTCTTTAGCGTCGTTGTCACGATTTTGCGTTGACGCACATAGGGGTATTTCACTAAAAAGCTGGCCATTAGTAGAATGTATCAAAACGTAGAATCCCGGGAAAAGGGTAGCCGAACTCCTTGGTCATATAATTCATAGATACTAGAACAATATTTATTTTTCGCTGCGTGTGGTGGGTATTTGTCAAATCGGTGTCATTTAACCGCTCTTACTAAAACACATCTACGAAAGCGGAAATTCGATAATAAATATTACAATTGTTATGCGTTGTTTAGACAACAAATAAGGTGATATAATATTTTAAAATGTCTGTTCGGGAAATGGATTCACCAGGTATGCTTAATTTAATTTGTTTATTATTATTTTCTTACTAAGGGTTATATACATTTAATATCAAATTTCAGTAAGTACTCTCTTGCACTATGAATTTACGAATTTGACTTGAACTCAAAAGGCCGAAAGTTGTTCTATTGGGCTATATTGGGCTAAATTTGTAGTTCTATTCGACAGGACATTTAATTCTCTAGCAATTTTATTTCAAATTAGGGTGCCCAGAAGTGCCCATTAACGAATTACGAGAATTTTTACACTGAGGGATATTACCAAACAAAGTTTCTTTTTGCGGTCGGGAAAAATAATTTTCTAATTTATCATGGCAGGTCCTTCTGGCGTGAGAGTAGTGACCAGATAATACATTTTTCGTATGATGAAAAACTGTAACGAACCCCAATTTCTACAAAAACTTGATGCAGTTATGAATAAAATTACTAGTTCTGCCACATTTTTTTCAAATGCAGAGATTTCTTCCAACATCACGGAGATCGATTTAAACTTGATACAGAAGTTTGCTACAATTCTCGAAGTAATATCGAGTGGTCAAAAAATAGATTGCGACGACACGGCCAAGCTCTATGTCCAATTGTATCCTTGGAAGCCAATGACCCCAACCGTGCACAAAATTTTACTGCATGGTCCTGTTGTAATGAAACATGCCCTTCTCCCTATAGGAAATTTGTCCGAAGAGGCAGCCGAGGCCAGAAATAAGCACTTCCGAGAATTTAGGAAGAGCTTTTCAAGGAAGTTCTCGACAGAGCAGTGCAATTTGGACGTCTTAAATCGGCTGCTACTTACGTCGGATCCGTTTTTGAGCAGCATTAGGCCTAAGCCTCTAAAATCAGCGAAACCATTTAGCCTTGCTGCTAGGGACATGATGCTTGGCCCAAACATAGACGCAAACGCGATGTCAGATGACTTATCATCAGATTCAACAGGTGAAAGTGATGAAGGGTCGTCTGATTGATCAGATAGTAGCTGTTTATCAAATAATTAAAACTTGAAGAATGTTTTATTCTGCTATTGACCGGTATATAAACGATACAACACTACACCAACCGGCAAATGTATAAAAGTTGTATAAAATAAATTAAAATAGCATATTTGGATTCACACAATAGAACTCCTGATACAAATGTACATAAATCATTTTGGCCAGCTTTTCTAGTGAAATACCCCTATGTGTGACGTCAATTGCCGTCTATGTGGTCAAAAGGTTAATAAAAAATGTCCTCCTAAGGTATCCTAAAATTTTACTTTTAAGTCTTTTAACCCTTAACCAGGCTGTCAATTCAAAAATGACAATTGAATGTCATTCTTACTCATCAAAAATAGAAAACATGTTTGAAGTGCCGTATGTGGGAATTATATATATCCCTTAGCCTAGTAAAAGGTTAACAATCATACCGTGACCCTATTTATCTGTAATAATAAAAGAATTCCTTTACATGGCTTCTTGTTGCACTATGTTATTGTGTGTTATTTAACCCTACATTACGCATTTTCGTTTATTCTTTCTATGATAATGATAAATTGAAGTTCACAGACTCTTTGCACACTGGTGTAGTTGTTTACATTACTCACAATTAAAATTGACCCTGGCGCAGACAAAGGCCGGCATGGGGGACTTGTTGGTCAACTTGAGATCTATGGAGGAGCGAGCTACAGCCCGCACGAGCGCGGTCTCCCCGTAAGTGGCCAGACCGACCCATCGCAACGAGTCACCGCTTGCACATCCGTAAAGTTGTCTACATTACTCACAATTAAAATTGACCCTGGTGCAGACAAAGGCCGGCATGGGGGACTTGTTGGTCAACTTGAGATAGTAGTAGTAGTAGTAGTAGTAATCACTTTATTGTACACAACACAGGTTTACAAAAATAAATTACAGTAATGGAAGTACAAAGGCGAACTTATCCCTATAAGGGATCTCTTCCAGCTAACCTTCGATTAGATGAGAGGAAAACTCCAGTCAGGTCAGATAGACAAACTTACGGGATGTACAGTAATATTTAGAAAAAGTAAACTAACGTATTGTCAACTCATAAAATACATAAATAATATTATAGAATAAAAATACATAAAATACATACTAGCATACATACATACAATACAATATATATATATATATATATATATATATATATATATATATATATATATATACAAGTTTAAAGTAGAAATAAAGGTTTAGTACTTAACCAGATCACGCTGATTGGAAAGCCAAAGCTTCTTCAGATTAGCCTTGAGTGACGCCACAGACTGGGACCGCCTGAGCGACAGGGGCAACTCGTTCCACAACTTCACAGCGCGCACCGTAAAAGAATTTGCATATGTTCGCGTCTTATTAGGCGGAATAGTAAGCGTGAGATTACAGCTAGATCGTAAACGGTGATCACTTCCTTCAGCCAGATAGTTAAATCTTTCCGTTAGGTAAGATGGGGAACGGGGGTTGAAGAGTATATTGAACAGCAACGACACGACATGCACATCTCTGCGTCGGCGGATCGGTAACCACTCGAGCTGGGAGCGAAAGTTGGAGACGTGATCATATTTACGGAGGCCAAATATATACTTGATGCAAACATTTTGTAAACGCTCAAGTTTATGAGATCTATGGAGGAGCGAGCTACAGCCCGCACAAGCGCGGTCGCGCCGTATGTGGCCAGACCGACCCATCGCAACGAGTCACCGCTTGCACATCCGTATAGTTGTCTATGTTACTCACGGTTGAAATTGACCCTGGCGCAAACGAAAGCCGGCATGGGAGACTTGTTGGTCAACTTGAGATCTATGGAGGAGCGAGCTACAGCCCGCACGAGCGCGGTCTCCCCGTAAGTGGCCAGACCGACCCATCGCAACGAGTCACCGCTTGCACATCCGTAAAGCTTTATCTGTAATAAAGGCGGAATTATAAATGCTAACGTGTTTTTTTATAAGTTCCTAAAAATGACTAGGCGGGCGAACTGTTTAAAATGACAAAAACCATTCCACATGTGTTGAAAGAATAAGAGCGTGTGTAGGGCAGTCTGAACACCATACCCGCTTAGCTATTTCTAACTATTGACTAAATAGTAAAAGGGTTAACAAGAAAAATAAATAACCTATTCTATCAAAATTTAAATTTACAATATGACATTAAAGTATTTTAATCATGTTAGTAGCCCTTCAACATGAAACCGGAAAACCGTTAAGATGAGAAGTAATAATTAGTTTGACTTTTTCAACCAATACAAGTGAAATGACAGGCAAACAAAATGCGTTACATGACTGCTTACCTTCTTAACGTGATCATTATTCTTATCCATCTTTATAAACAACGTCGCTGCATTTGGCAAGTGCGTCGTCGGTGCGTACACTATCGGCAACTGCCGACATTCGTTGGGATTGAAGCTTATTATACAACTAGTCCCCCTCGCGTCCACACCGGGCACGTCTATTGTATACGCATCACCGACTATATCACAGCGAACCAAAACTTTCTTGTCGGAGAAATTTTTGAGGCATATTTCCTTTCGGCCGCTTCGGACCCACGATAGGATGAGGTTGCTGGTTTTGATGGGGAACTTTTCTGTGCCACCCTGTATTTCTATGGCTGTTTTGGCTCCGGAGAAAGTTTCTACGAACGTTAACATTCTGTGGAATGGAATGGTTCTATTGGTAAATCATGTGGTTATTAGACTTAAGGATTGACGTTTGAGAACAATAAACTTATAATGTGAAAATTAAAAAAATACACCTAAACTGCACTCCACTAGGGTCTACAATCGAGATATCAATTGAACCGAAGATATGTCGGGTCTGGTTCAAGATCCGCATAGTTCAATACTATGTATGTAGTTTGATTCTAATTGCTCTAACCGACGTATTGATGTACCTAAGCGTACAAACTTTGGTAGAGTGACTAGAGTGGCGTTCAAATTAAGATATGTTTAACTCATTTGTAATTTAGAACTAGACCAATCTGTGTAGGACTTGCTCCTATAGTTCGTTTTTTTATAGCATTAGAAAAAGACTATGCGATCTTGACGAGTCAATTGAAAAACGCTTTTTACTATTACTTATCTAAAGAAAAGAAAAAATATATATCAAAGAAAATAAATAAATATGAAAAGAATGTAAATAATCGTATATGATTCATAATTGTTACACATTTGCCGTGACTTATTTTTCAAAAGTGTTTTTCAATAAAAAGACACGTCAAGATTGTTTACCTTTAATCTAATATGCTAAAAAACGAACTATAATATTGTTTAAATAATTTAAATCACAACTTACGCTTTATAGACGACATCCTCCGGCCCTTTATAAGACACAGTGATCCCCTTCGCTTCCCCGGGAGCTAGTTCCACGTTCTTCGCGGAGAACACAAACATCCTGCTGTCTTCAATCATAAGCCTGAGGTTCCATGTTCCTCGCAGGGAGCCGACGTTTACTAAGGTTAATGTTTTTGGTTCTGGAAGGAAAAGCAATTGATTTCTTTATAAGAAAGTCGACAGTGGTTTAAATAGACTGTTTGAGATAAAATCGTCAGGTGACAAGCTAATTACTAAAAAAAAATTAAATTAAACAAAAATCGACCTTCTTTTAGTACTAATATGGTTCACTATGGTGGTACTTAGTGACTTTTGCTTGTCACCCGACGAAATAGGAATCGGGAGGTAGATTTTTTAAGACGAAAATTGTGTAAGTATTCGTAATAGTGCCTTCACCATTTAAAAGGTCGGTAATACATCAAACATCAACATTTATTCAGCAAATAGGCCACAAGGGCACTTTTACACGTCAACATTGAATTTACATACAAGCAAAAATAATAACATCAACAATTTTATAAAATAAAACTAACAATTCAATCTAACGTATTACAATTACTAAGAGATGTATATGGTCTCTTAATGTCGAATTACATACAAAATACAGATACAAAACACAAAAAAAAATCTATAATATTTAGAGGTGTAAATGTCTCTAGGTGTCAGAACTATAAGATTATATAGTTTATCAAGTTATCCTTAGAGATGTATAGGGTCTCCAAGAGTAAATATCCTGTATAATTAATACATTCATTAAGAGAAAAGAAACATACGAGAGCAAAATGAGGCGTCTCACTGTAATTAATTAATAAAAATAAAGTTACTAAGTATAATAGCTTGTGTTAGCTTAAACAGACCAGTCTCCACAAACAGCACCCGTTCACGAGTATGACGCGTATCTCAGCCATCGCCTCCCTCAACCTTCATTCGGGAAAGTGGCGAACCGATCAACGACGCCACCGTAAGCAAAGACTTTTAAGCGAGCATGACATAAACCGCTAACGCAATGGAAAGTCGCCTTTTTCATACTGAGGTCGAGGACTAAGCTAAGTTTCACCAACTTGGCAGTGACATACTTGAAAAAGCATTTTGGAAACTTAGCGAGGTAAGAAGTGAGGGCTAACCCCCTTATTCATAAAACTTTACGGGCTTGATTTAGTTAAATTATGTTTTATCCCTTTCTTACAAATACATAAGTCAAAATGACAGATAAAGACAAGCGATTATTAGCTTTGTAGCGCGTTGCGTTTATGAATAAGGGCGTAAGTATTCCAATATTTGTGAGCAGAAGTGTTAATAAACTTTTGGTGAACGAATGGAACGAGGAACGAATAATCATAGAGAAATGAATTATTGAAACAGGCGTAAGTAAGAATTCTCGGTCTTTAAGAGCTACCACTGTACAATACTTTATTCAATAAATGATTTGTAAGTATTTATAGTTACCCTTTGTGAAGCACGGCTTGTCTGGCGTGTTGAGGCGGAGCGTAGCGACCCCCACGGAGGCGGTCAGCTCCACCGTTTTGACCGAAGCCTGGACACCGATAAGGTTGACGACCACTGCGCCTTGATACTTCTCCAATTCGTTACCTACAATACAAATAAGTAGAATAATAATCAACTTAACTATGTTAGTGTGCAGGGGACAATATCGACTGCGGGGTAATTTCAACTAATCGAAATATCTTCCATGTTTTACATTATTAACTAGAGTGCCATATACATATTGTCCAGATAGCGAAAAAGATGTGTAGTGTGTGACTCTAGTTAAGGGCTCATCCCGCTAATGCGTAAAATGTAGTAACATCTAACAAATACTTACCTTGTTTAGTAAAAGAAGGAGCTTCAAAAACAACAGTCACTCTAATAGCGTTTCCTTTCGTCAACCGGCATAGTTGGACAGCAGAGCTGGCTTTCTTCAGTTTCGCCAAAGCATGTTTCTCCTCCGCCGCCCCCAGCATCTTATTAACCTCACTAATTTTAATCTCTTGGACATTTCTCAGTGAAAACACATTATTTCCGTCGACCAACGACAATGATAATTGTAAATCGACCGGTGAATCGCTGAGCAACACCAATGTAGTTGCCAAAAGTGTTCGTTCTTGAGTCGGCGAAAATACAACTTTATTAGGTCCGAAAGTTGATATAGCTTGCACTTCAGGCATTTTGAAATCCACTGACAAAGTTCCTTTTTGTTCTTGTTCGCTGTCTATAGAGGTATCTTTGACAATAATTATGAACGGTATGTCAGTCGATAGTTCGGCATTCGATGTGATGTTTAGAGTTAATTGTTCGGTTTTGCCTGGAGACAGAAGTAATGGCTGACGGGGCATCTCAAGACGCAGGGGCCTCGTGGTGTCGGTGTCTTCGTATTTGAATGTGGCAGTCAGCCAGCTGTCCGATTTAGTTGTTATGAAAATTGATGCGGGGCAATTAACACCTAAAATTGACAAAGTAATTATTGTTTTTTTGTCATCCAATTGACACTTACAAACGCAAACGCTTTTTTATACAAGCTAAGGAATGACGAAGAATGGTGAAATCAATGTACGGAATGGGTACGAATTGAAAAAAAATGTACTTAATTAAGCGCAGTTAAGAAGCTGTGATTAGTCTTAACTTAATTGATTCATTTGTGTTACGAAAATTAACGGTGTACTTTCGTTTAGGCCAAATACCTTTTGCCAAATTTCACTTCCCAACAAACTTATCGCAATAGTTTCATTTCCCAAAGGAAGCTTTAGCAAAGTTACACTTCGCATATAATTTATTTGGTCAAATTATCATTTGGCATGATTTTACTTTGTCAAATGTTATTAGGACAAAAACTTATTTAGCAAACGTTTTGGTTGGACTGTAGCAAAGGGGGGCCTTTTTTTTGACAAAGTGGTGTCACTATGACACTATTTTTAAATGATTGTAATGTGTAGATCACGTCAAAATAAGCACCTTTTATTGAAAAAACTTTTCTCTAAAATAAAAAATGGCCGAGTTAGACGCCTCCAAAGATTGAAGTTTTTAAAAGGAGCTGGGACTTGGAAATTTTTCATCGAGAGTGGTGTCATTATGACATTTTATATTTTAAATGATTGTAACGCATAGAACACGTCAAAATAGGCTACTTTTACTTGGAATCCTTTTTTCTAAAATTGAAAATGGCGGAGATCGAGAGTTTTACATAACACTCTTTTAAGGCAGGTACGACGACGAGGGAAGCGAGGAGGAGTGTTAGGTACAACTGCGACCTTACAGCGCGCGAGCCAAGCGAGCGAAGCGAGCGTGCCGCGGCAGCGGCCGGCGAAGCGCCAGAACCGACTTTTTTTATAATAATAAATTTTTACAAGTCCCAGCTCCCTTTAAAAACATCAATCTTTGGTCGCGTCTAACTCGGCAATTTTAGATAGTTTATTAAGAAAAAAGTGATTATTTCATCAAAATCTTGTAAATTATTCTGTTTTTAAAACCCCTGTTTTTTTCATATTCTCAAAAAAAATCTAAGTCCCAGAAACGGCCCCCCTTTGGTACAGTCTGACCGGCATCTCGATTTAAATTTGAACCTAATTTTGTTCAGTTAGAATTTTGAATTTATATAATATTTCTACTCAGAATCAGTAGCTTTCTCCACTCTCACTGAGAAAAAATATCCCCAAGTTTTTGGTGCATTTGTATGAAATTTTGGGGACACCTTTTTTCTCGTATTAACGCCATGCAATATTTTGGGACATGTATAACTTACAGCTTAATGATAATGATACATTTGACTAAATAATACTTGGTAAAATGAAACTTGTCCAAGTAGTTATTTGCTAAACAATAACTTGCCAAAAAAGACTATTGCTAACTGAATAATTGCGATAAGTTGTTTTGCCAAACATTTTTTTGGGAAATGATAATTTGGGAAACATAGTTTGGGATGTGATACTTTGGGAAACGTTTTTGGCCCATTCGTTAGTAAACCAAAATAACTATGTAAATTGTCATATATTGTACTTAATTCGTACACATATAAGTATATAACTAGTATTTGCCCTGTGCGCGGGGCCCGAGGGCCCCGCGGTCTCCTCGTTGTTTGTTGTTGGTACTGTTGTTTGGGCTATTGTTTATGTGTTGTTGTTGTTGGTGCTGTTGTTTGTGCTGTTGTTGGTGCCGTAGTTTTGTTTTCCAAAGGGAAAGAGAAATGAATTTCTACTTTTGTTAGGACGGAAAGATCCGCGTGCGAGCACATCATTCCCGCAGCTCGGCCTTCGGCCTCGCGTGCATGGGAAATCTAAAGGGACGCTCCGGGCCTTCGGCCCTACGCGGAGTTCGGCCTTCGGCCTTCGCTGGGTTTCGAAGCTCAGCGTCGGGCCTTCGGCCCGCCGCTTCGCTTATTAAAACACTTGGGAGGGTTGGTTTTGCTTCGGGGCTTAAGCGGGAAGTTGGAGCTTAAACACGACCCAATAGTAAAAGTGTCTTGACAAGCTCACGTCGGGCCTACGGCCTTCGGCCTACGGCCCGCCGTTTCGCTTGTCTAAGACACTTTTCCTATTGGGTCGTGTTTAAGCTCCAACTTCCCCCTCTCGTGTGACGCTTCGGGCCTTCGGCCCTACGCGGAGCTCGGCCTTCGGCCTTCGCGAGCCTCGACGCTTCGCCGTCGGGCCTTCGGCCCGCCGGCTTCGCTTATCAAGACAGTTGACTGCATTCACGCAGCTCGGCCTTCGGCCTCGCGTTTTGGGAGTCGCGATGGCGGCTCCGGGCCTTCGGCCCTCCGCCGGGGTCGGCCTTCGGCCTCCCGGCATGAAGCTCGCCCTTCGGGCTCGCTTAACACACTTTTTGTATAGGATTTTGCTTTGTTGGTCATTCCCGCAGCTCGGCCTTCGGCCTCGCCCAAAATTACTGGGGGTGGGGCACGCTTGGACATTCGGGGTGAAGCTCCGGGCCTTCGGCCTCCCGGCCTGAAGCTCGCCCTTCGGGCTCGCTTAACCTACTTGGAAATTTGAATTTTGCCCGTGTCCGCCGCCATTTTGGATTTTTCCAAAATTTTTTTTTCACATGGTAATCTTGGGCCCCCTAGCTCGCCGAATGCCAAATCTCAGCGCGCTCGGACCAACTTGAAAAAAAAAAAAAAAGTCGGCCCGTTTGAAAATTTTTAAATGGAGTTTGTTTTGTCTCGGAGTCCTCTATGACATTCGGTCGAGCACCCCCCACCTATCTCGCACCGTTTAAAAGTTGCCATACAAAATAAAAGTGGCCATTTTTTCCGCCATCTTGGATTTTTTCGAATTTTTTTTTTCCCATACGAATCTAGAGGACCCCGAGATTCCGTGACCAAAATTTCAGCGCGCTAGGACAAACTTGAAAAAATTAAAAAAAAAAGTTGGCCATTTTGAAAAAAAAATGGCGGCGTCAAAAACTGCCAGGGTCCCTCTATGACATTTGGTCGAGCACCCCCCACCTAGGTTTCACCGTTACGCCAGGCCGTTGAAAATTTTTCTGACCGGAAGCGGTAGACCAAAAGTCGGAATTTTCTTGAGGTCACGAGACCGCCCTCTATACGACCGTACCAAAGTCAAATACCCCACGAACCCCCTTCTGGGAGAACAATTCTGTCATCAGTCAGTCGTGTTGCAGCTTTAAATAAGATTAAATTAAATAGCATACGCTAACGGTTTACTAACGAATGGGCCAAAAACGTTTCCCAAAGTATCACATCCCAAACTATGTTTCCCAAATTATCATTTCCCAAAAAAATGTTTGGCAAAACAACTTATCGCAATTTTTCAGTTAGCAATAGTCTTTTTTGGCAAGTTATTGTTTAGCAAATAATTACTTGGACAAGTTTCATTTTACCAAGTATTATTTAGTCAAATGTATAATTATATCATTTTTAAGCATAACTTACATGTCTCAAAATATTGCATGGCGTTAATACGAGAAAAAAAAGTGTCCCCAAAATTTCATACAAATGCACCAAAAACTTGGGGATATTTTTTCTCAGAAATAATGGACAAATCTACTGATTCGGTCAGACTGTACCAAAGGGGGGCCGTTTCTGGGACTTAGATTTTTTTTGGAGAAAATGAAAAAAACATAGGGGTTTCAAAACAGTTAGAATAAATCACTTTTTTCTTAATAAACTCTCTAAAATTTAAAATGGCCGAGTTAGACGCGACCAAAGATTGATGTTCTTAAAGGGAGCTGGGACGTGTAAAATTGTATTATTATAAAAAAGTCGATTCTGGCGCTTCGCTGCCGCTGCCGCGGAATGCTCGCTTCGCTCGCTCGGCTCGCGCGCTGTAAGGTCGCGGTTTTACCTAACACTCCTCCTCGCTTCGCTCGTCGTCGTACCTACACCGACCTGCCTTAAAAGAGTGTTATGTAAAACGGTTGCTAAATAAGTTTTGTCCTAATAACATTTGACAAAGTAAAATCATGCCAAATGATAATTTGACCAAATAAATTATATGCGAAGTGTAACTTTGCTAAAAGTTCCTTTGGGAAATGAAACTATTGCGATAAGTTTGTTGGGAAGTGAAATTTGGCGAAAGGTATATTTAGACCAAACGAAAGTACACCTACGCTAACACACTTTCATGCATCTAACTTAAATAGAAATGGCTTAACTGTGGGTAACACAATGGAATCAATTAACTTTAGACTAATTAAGGTGCTTAACTATGTACATTTTTTTTGCAATTCACTCTACACTACTACTGCTACAAATATCGTACCCACAAATCCTTTAACAGGCGTTGGTTTTATTTCGATCCATGGCCCTGAAACAAGCAAATAACCATCAGATATTCTGTAATTAAGTGTGTTATTTTTTATAAGCTTTAGTTTGTTATTTTTCAATTGGTAAAATGTTTAATTGGTTATTTTCGTATTCAATAAAACAATGATTTTTGGTTTTAATTGAAAACAACTTCTAACAATACGTATTGATATTTGAAAACCAACTAAATCATAGTTTTTCGAATAGTTAAACCCTGTATTAAAATGAATGTGTTAAAAGGCCACAAACACATGAGAGGACAACACTTGTTAGTGAATGTGTATGTTTGGCACTGTTAGTAAACATTGAAAAAGCCGATGATTCGATAGGCACAAACATTTCTAAGAGAAAGATGATCTTAATCTCTAAACTTTCCGTCGCAAACTCAATGAGATAACTTCAATGAAGAAAGGTGTAGTAGAAATAAACACAAATAAATCGAAATAAAAAATGTTTCATTTCATTACGCAGAAAGAAACCAAAATGGTTTTTGAGACAGCTGGAAGCAAAGTAGGGAATTGGTAAATTTCCATTAATTAAAAACATATTTATTAAGATAAAATATAATTCAAGAAAAATCATCAGGAAAAAAGCCTTAGGGTAGATCTATCTTAAGTGTTATGAATGGATGCTCTGGTCGTTTGGTTATGAATGATGTTTCCAAAATGCAGAATGGAGTTTGTTAATTTTTTTGTCACACAGATAACACCCTCACCGCTTGTGCCAAAGCGCCCACAAACCTTGATTAGCCAAGCTGGACTGCCGCCTACACTTCTGTTGCATGACTTCCCGCCAATCTACCGACTTATCTAACTCTTTATACTCAAAGTTGGGGCTGTTTGGGGAGGGGACATGTGTAGGTTTAACCTCGCCTGAAAAGTGCAACCATTTTATACCAGTGCAAGTAACAAATACAGGTTGAATTTATGATAGAAGTACCATTCACATAAAAAAACATACATGTAATATGTAAGCCGATGACTCTCATTGTCATAGCATATTTAATTTTGTGCCTGCAAAAGTAGTTTCATTAGATGGCGATGCTGCACGAGTAGGCATAGCCTTGTGTTATGTATAGAGATGCACCGGATATTCGGTTACTATCCGGTATCCGGCCTAAACGGCCATTATTTTAACATCCGGGCGGATACCGGATAGTGGCCTACTATCCGGCAGAAACCGGATAGTAACATTGCTTGAGTTCGGAGTAAACAAGATTGGAATAAGAAACAGTCACGGTCATAATCGTACTCGTTTATTATTTTATAAAAACAATTTAAACATTCCACTCACTTGCATGCGCACTCATTTGGAATTCGAACCTAGATATGAGTCCGCACAAACGTTTACTACGTAACAGGTCAAAATCTACACAATGCGCACCTGGAAAACCGAAATGTAGGTATAGTTCCGCCGGCCGAATATTCGGCGGCCAGATACCGAAATTTCGGCCGATGATCAGGTCGAATATCCGGTATCCCGTATCCGACCAAACAACTATCTTTTGCATCTCTAGTGATGTATGAATATTTCATTAGGGTTTTACATAAATATGCCAACTATTGAAGCTGCTATTTTTGAACCACATATATTAAGTTAACTAACTCTTGTAGACAAGCGCACCTTTACCACCTGAATCTACTAAATAAAACTTAAACATTAAAACCGTAAGCTAAGAAGATATAGGTAGATAAATAAGTACTTAAGAGAAAGGTAGATAGATAACTTCTAATAACTTTAGCAGAATAACATAACACAACGAGCAGAGGCTTCCACTTTATATGAGTATACCAATTTTAACATTTAATATTTATAAATTGAATCAACCCATATATATCTCACCTGTACTTATCCGCACGGGACTCTCCGCAGCATAATTCTCTTGCACCGTACTCAAAGTCGAGCGGGTTCTAGACGAAGGGGATTTAGACCTAGTGTTCTCGCTCTTAATACTTTCCTTTTCACCCTGTGCGGTTTTAGTTAGTGAATCCCTCGTAATTAACACTTCAGGAATGACTCTGTTCTCCTGGTTTTTCATGGCAATCACTGTATTGACGCTGCCTGCGCTGTTGGCAGAATCGATGTTTCGAGTGTCTTTCAAATAGGTAACGGGTAGTTCTTGCTTTGGTATTTTATTTGCTTCTAGCAGAGGCTTGGTGATATCCTTTTTACAGTATTTGTCGATTATGTCGGAGACGTTGATGACGGAATGATTACCTGAAAATTGTAATATTTTAAAACGAAAATTCCATCGTGTTCGGGCTCGACGCAAGATCTGTTTAAAAAGGACATAGTAACTAATTAAAATAAGAAAATTGCTTGAATTGAGACTCCCGACTCGAAGAAAAATCGGCTCAAAGCAAATACCTAAATTACGCTCAGCAACTCACATAAGAAACCTCTATAGGGTAAGGGACAACGCTTTTCGGTAGCAGTATGCTAGAGTACGATATGTGGTTAAAGATTGTTTGAACCTGAAAGAAAGAACGAAAAACTTACCCAAAAACTCGGCAATTTTGGAAAGACTAAGCGAGCTATCCACAACGGAGCTCTCATCTCCCGTGGCCGGTTTAATAGAGGACCGTGTAACTGCTTTAACTAAATACTCATTACTAGCACCCGTAGCCACCTTTAGTTTCTGAGGTTCCGGTTTAGGCGTAGACAGCACAGGCTTTTTGAATGGGTCAATATTCTGTGAACCATCACCCTCTGTGTTTAGTCTGTAATCTGTGTGGCTAGTGAATGGGTTCATGAGTATGTGGTTGATTTGTTCTTGTTGTTTGACAGCTTGCTTTTCTAATTCGTCTGCCTCGTTCATGATTCTGGGTTGACGAACTGGGACACTATCTAAGGATGGGTCGAGTTTGCTGGGCAAGTGTTGAAGAGACTCCGGTGTTTCGTAATGTGAAACTAAAAAAGTAGGTGTAAAAAATATAAACAAAGAAAAACATTAGTCCAAAAAAAGTATTATCATTTTTAATTTAAAAATAAAGAGATTATTTTATCATACTAGATCGCATAGGTAAGAATGATGAAAAATCTTCACATTAAATTTATGACACCAAAGTTTTAAAATGCGTAAAATAAAAACTTACCTTCAGTTAAGCTAGGCTGCATGCTAGATCGGTTAGGGCTATCCGAATGGCCAAGGACCTTGCTAAACTCAGGGCATCTGTCCCTGAAGTAGCCCCCAATAGAGTCTACAGACATGTCGATCCTGCAAGTGTATATTAAGATATTTATGAGCAACTGGATAGTAAACGTTAAAATATAAATGTTTTGCGTATAAATAGTTCCTCAATGCAGTTATGGAAGCAGACTGTCCAAAGGCAAGGCCATAACTGACTCCAAAGATTCAAAGATTGTATTAGATGTGTAAGGTCTTAAAAGTCTAAGACAAATCGTTTTTCGAATACAAACACCTGTCCTTCTGTATGTTTTAGAAATAACCAACTTAACCAAAAACCAGCTAATGTAGATGGCGTTGTACAGCTCCGTACATTATGCCGTAATGTACGTAATGAAAAATTTGGGTCTAGCAATTCAAATAAGTTCCACAAAACATGGCGCCGTACAGCGCAGCGCCATCTTCTTTCTCTGTCAAACTCGGAAGCACATTACTTAGACTTGACTTGCATTCTTTTACAATAAATATGTAGATGTTTTCTGGCTCGAATCCGATTATTACTAGTTTTTAAGCAGAGACTTACGACGAAGGTATGATGGTACGAGTCTGTAGCACCGGGATAGGGGCGTACTTAGCTACAAAGGATGCTTCACTTGCTGTTAGATTCTGAAAATAAAAGAAAATATTTACATAGAAGGCAAGCACAAAGCTGCCTGGAAAGCCTTGGCACAAAAGAAAAATAAACAGAATGTTATTTATTTATTGTAAAAAGGTCTGAGAAGTAGATCCAGATACGTACACGATACATGCTTTCCCGAAAGCAATTCTACGGTCACCTTTAGCAGTTTGTAAGTTGTAGGTAAAAGTTGGTAGTTTTGGGACTGAAACACAGCGGCACACACAAAGAACGACACCGAGTGACCATGGAACCACTCATAAAATTTGTTAAAGGTGTGCCACTAAAACGTAATTCTAATACAAAGTGTAGCTATGGTCACAGTTTATACAGTCATTCGACAAGGTGCGACAGGGAGAGGACGTCGCGCGCACCCGAGCTGCATACATCGCCGTCATCGCCATTGTTAGTAGCTCGGAATAAGTCAAAGGCGTCGGACCACTGTTAGTTTTTACACTGTGCTATGGTCATTCGTAGCATGTACTTGTACTCTTTTATACAGTTGAGCTGATAAATTGGGTAAATTTACACCGTTTTAAGCATGATAATATCTTTTGATTGGATTGGATTTCAAACTGTTCTCTTTTATTATTTTGTAACAAACATTTAAAAAAATGGAAATATCTCACCTTGGAATGAAGAGAAAAATTCGTAGCAATAGAATGTCGCATAATCTGATTGACTTCATTGGATTGATCGTCTAATTGCTTACTAATACAATCTAAGTTGAATGTTTGTGAAAGTCCCTTGGGTACATTGGGAAAGTTCTCTTCTGCACCGGTGGAGCGGCCAGTCATCTCACCGGGGAAGAAGCCAGTCTGAAACATGAGGAACTTTTTATATACTGGTCCTCAGCGGCTACCATAAGGCTATGTGTTTTATGTGCAAGTTTTTACTGTAAGTTGAGGCAAAGAGTAGCTGAGCGGGAGGTGTGAGGATGCGTTGTGAGCTGAGCTGTTTCCACTCTCTAGTGGAGCTGCGCTGTGCAAGGATCTAGGTAAATGAGGTGTTTCTATTGGTTCATGACAAACACATCTATCCATTGTTATGCATCCACACAACTCTGGTGAAAATGCTATGTTGTGTTTTAAACATGTAAGTCTGTGGCCAGCTGTAACACACAGTGTCTAGATAACCCCATTAAGATTTCACACAGGTGAGTGAATGTCACATAGACATACAACAATAGTATAGGCCAAAATAGCTTTTATAAAGAAAGAGAATCCTGTATTCCACAAAGGGTCCCTAAAATGTATTTTTCTTGTAGTTTTATATACATGTATGACCAAAATAACATGCTTTTTTGACTTACAGATTTGCCTATGGATCCAGCCTCAGACTCACCAAAACCTGAAATCAGAATAAGATTAACACATTGTTTTAAGGGCTTACATTTAAAAGGATGCTTATTTTATTTTCTTGTGCTAACTGGAACACACACCAAGATAATAACGGATAGACAGACAGTGGGAAGGCTACTTCCCACTTACTTACTTGGGGTGTGTTCCAGTGCAAGCTATAGCAAGATCTTAATCGAATAAATTTACAAACATAATTATGAGGTATATTTATGTTAAACTTAAGGCATATCCCACAATGAAATTTATAATTTTACCTTGTATTTGGTCTAAATCTAAAAGACCAGATGAAGACTCACAGGCACCAGATTCCTGACTGTACAAGGCTGCTATGTGATGTCCAAGGCTGGTAATGAAAAATAAATATACAGTCAAAATACTTTAAAAGGTCATTGTGTCAGTTTACTGTCCTGTGCCTGTTTCCGTCCACTTAACGTATTATAAGCAATTCTGTAGCAACTATGCCAAGTGGACGGATACAGGCCCTGGATGGTGAACTGACGCAATGACCCTACCAAGTACAACCATTTACAACACAGCTGATAGAAATATAGGAGTATATAGTAGATCTTAAATTATGTAAGTTTAGTAATATACAATATTTTAACACTTGTCCATCTTCCCTGAAGTTCAGCAACACTGGTTCACATGAATCAGTTATCATTAGGTTCTCTATAAAATGCCTAACAGAGAATAACTACATGAAATCGTCAGAAATACAAGGAACCTTAGGCACCTTAGGAACCACCCGTCCATTAAAAAGTCCAAGCCCTTTTAGTGGAGTCAGGGAGCCATTGAACCGATTGACCGTGACGTTTGGGAATTTTCTTGCATTAACATGCATTTTTGCTGCAATATGCAAACCATGAAACCAAAGATATAGTCGAGCTAAATCAGTTGAACTCTTTTCACTCCACAAGACCCGGCCAAAATGTACACAGGAAATTAGCTCTACCATAAATCATTACTTCATTTACAAGCATGATATTAATTATAAGCTAAGAGTTACTCACGGTTTCACTTCCGTTGGAAGCCTAAACAATTCTTGTTGCCTGCGTATATTGAAAGATGCATCTTCGGCTAAATGCATCAGTCTCTGTATTTTATTTGGCGTTAAAGGATCCATATTTGAGAAGTTTTTTAACGAACCAATAATAAAGAAAACAATTTTTAGCACATCACAAAAACATCGGCCATAACAACAATTCATTCGTTGAAATTCGAAATTTCAAATCAAATGACGTATGATAGACGTATGTGACAACATATGGCTATGACGTTACGTTACACGCAAAATTGATATGCTGATTTTTATTGGGGGTTCATGATTAAAGGCTAGTTCAGACAGGACAATCAAATTGCCAATATATGCTTAGAGTCGGACCAAGAAAAGTCTGCAGCAGATTTGATAGCCCACGCAATGCAATTGTTAATAATACGTCATAATTCCATAGAAGTTTGACATTTAAAATAACACTTTTACTGCGTGGGCTATCAAATCCGCTGCAGACATTTCTTGGTCTGACTCTATCTAGCGTCCACAAGTTCATAAATAAGGCGTATCCAGATTAGTCAATTTTTCGCCAATCTGATTCAATTGCCCGATCGAATCAGGAGGTAAGGACGCAAATACCAATTTGGCTCGCCGATAATGACCGATATCCGATATTACCAATAAAATGAGGTGCGGACGCAAGAATACCAATTTGTGAGGCCAGTATTTTCGTTCTGGGGCATTTTTTCAATTTAGAGGGCTTTAATATCACCATAAATCTAAAATTGGAGATTGACGCCAATTTCATTTCTGATCAAATCGACGGATATGATCAGTCCCGTCTGGATACCACTGCTTGGCAAAAAAGAGTAGAAATTAAAAAGTGGCAGCACTGTAGTGTGGTCCCGTTTTCTTTAAATTGGTTTGAAAGGGACGACACTACAGTGTTGCCACTTTTTAATTTCTACTCTTTTTTGCCAAGCTGTACGCTCAAAGACAAAATACAGATGCAGTGGCTGTGACTGTTCTCTTATTCCTGGAACCCACTGTATCCTACTATTCTCTTTATTTATTACTTTCTTGTTCTCACACATACCTGCATCAATTAGCATAGAGTGGACCTAATGTCCTGTACAGCACTGTACAGTCAACGGTAAAAATATGGGTGTAGACAACTTACTCAAAAATATGTCCCATAGTTCTTAATTCACTGACATAAGAGTTATGGGACATATTTTTGAAATGATTTGTACACCCATATTTTTACCGTTGACTGTACAGCAGCCTTAAGGACAAATTGTTCTCTAAGGTTAAAAAAACAATTTATTTGCTTGCCATTCTTTATTAATATTAAGCTAAAATAAAAGTTGATACTTAATGCTAGGTTTACTTAATTAGCTGGTATTGGGGCCTGTAAGGGGCAAAGAATTAATTTCCTTATTAAGCCTAATCTGTTCATTTATCGCGCGCCATGCATCTTCTTTCTCTTTCTTTGTGATGGGCCGTTTCTTTTGTTTGGCTGCAACCATCTTCTTATAAATATCAATACATTCCATGTCCACTTGGTCCAATTGTTTCTTTAGGTTCAGACGGATCATCTCTTGCTTGCACAGGCCTATAAGGTTCTTTAAATTACGACAGTTATCTTTTCTCACAGCCGTCAATTCAGTCTGGCATTTTTTTATCTCAGCAAGTATTTCATCATCAGCAGGATTGGTCAAGGGAGGCAAGTCTTCAGGGTCCAAGATGCCTTGCTCTACTAGCTCTTTTCTTAGACATTTCTCTAATGTCAGGGAGTTTTTGTAGTTGCTCTTGGCATTGGTTGTCTGCTTCACTTTGATGTCTGGTACTTCATATGGAAGTACATTTTCCTCCATTAGGGCTGACACTAGCCGCTGAGTCAAAGGCCCACTGATCATATTTTCATTCAACTTTTCAGACTTTTTGCGCAACATAGAGGCATCTGGTGATAGCCCAGACGATTTTTGTTTGTTTGGGTTAGATGCATTTTGGTCTTCAGTCAAATGTTCATCAGCCCATACCTCTGAATAATGTCTGCCGAGAGGGGGGATGGGCGGTAGAGTTGTATTACTGCTTTGAGCCAACAGAGACTCAAGAAACTTGATGTCATCCAATGTTACAGGTGCACAATATGGTTCTACTGAATTCCAAAACTTGTACGGAATATTGTTTTTAGGTAGCGCCAACTGGGACATTTCCAGTTTTACAGAGTTATCAGAGTTCATCAGATCATTTGAGTAATTGTTATGTGACGCTCCAGATGATGTGTTATTAGGATTAGGATAATTCTTGAATTTGGGCATTTTGGGCTGGTTCGACAATTTTGTGTAGTCTTTGGTCTTAACAAGCTTATCATCTTGGAATTTCCTCTTGACAGGGTACTGTAGTTGCTTGCCAGCAGCTTTACCCTTTTTTTCCCGTTTTGATTCATTTGTGTCAATACTTTCAATTTCTGATTGAAAATATCTCACCCGGAGTGCTGTGTTACAGAGTAATGACTCCAACTCTAGTTGCAAAGCATCTAATTCGTCCATTCCAATAGGTTCATCTGCAGATCGTGCTGCAATAGCCGTGTACCGCGGCAAATGGACAACATTATCTTGAATTTTGATGTAAGGGATCGGGCACGCTTCTACCTTGGTTTTGCCTACAGACACAGAACCGGGCATTTTCGCTGGCTTGCTGTACGGTGGAATGCCTGGGCTAGATGGTTTGCCGTCGTGCCCTTTGCTCGCTAATCTACCTTTGCTGTTGTGGTGCATCCTCTTTCCCAGCATCTTGATAAACAATCCAAATTTTCCCGCGCCAAATTGATGTACATAAACAAATATATAGGTGTTCACATTACTGGGCTTGTGTCATTATTACAACTGTTTACCAGTTAACCTCCAAGGATCAAACTATTTCCCCAAAACTACTACTATCAAACACAAGAGCTGTACCGTTAAAATGGGCTGAAAAGGATATATTTGCTTAGTTTAACACAAAATAATGAGAAAATGCCACGAAGAATACTACAAAATGGCGATATTCTTTTTTTTATTAATTTTTATTAGTGTTGCAAGCTTTATAAATTTGTTTCATATTTGTAAAAAAAAGGCCCCTGCTTTTTTAACGTAGACCATTACAAACAGTTAATAAATATTATTTGAAAGTATTGTTCTAAATTAAGTTACAATACATAATCGGCATTCCTTGTTTCAATTCTCAATTCACTTGGACAACAAGTGGCATAAATGTTGTAAAAAAACTTTGTATGCTTAGTCTTTGGTATTTTGAGGCGCTCTACTCATAGACACGTGCTGTCAAGATGTGTCATGTCCGCCGCACTTCGTTGCGTTGATTTGGATTTTCGTTCGTCTAATCTTCTATTAGTGTGAAGTTGTTCAGGTTAAAAAGTGTATATAAATAATCTGAATTTAGCACTTGGCCGTCACCGAGGAATGATTAGATTATGTTTACAAAATAGTGATCTAACTTTTAAGATTTAGGGTTTAAGAATAAATGCATGTAATTACCTCATAATGGGCGACCTTTTGTTAAAATGTCCCTTATGTTGTAGCGAGGTATTTAATTCTCGAGAATTGTTAGTTCATCACTTGTCTAAAGTTTGGCTTAATTTGCACTGTCCAGTTTGCAATGATGAATGTTCCTCAATATCACATATGATAGATCATTTAAATCAAAATAATTGTGTACCAAAGCCTAAGTCTGAGGCTGTGATCTCAAACCCTATAGTTCCGGCGGCAATCCATAATATTGCTGAAGAGACTCCGACTCTAGAACATCACAATGTGGCAGGTCTGTTGGTTCCAATTTGAATCACTTTATTATTTTGAATTACACGCTTTTTACTCCCTTATAGAAGTGTAGGTACTGTGATAACTTAGAATTATATTCTTAGAATTCTACAACCTAAAATAAAACTATTAGAAAACTTATTAATACTTATTACATACTAATGTTTTAGAAAACCAAGCAAGTCAGATGTTAAATCAAACCCAAGATGTGTCAGATGTTAGTAGAATGTATGTAGAACTACTCAGCAAGCAGCTAGCCAAGCCCTGCCTTCAGACCCAGGAGCTGAAGCTAGTCAAGGAAGATGGTGAGAGCCGGTATGTCATAGTCACACAGGAGGAATCCGTGTTGAAGTCTGGGAGCACGGTGTTCACTAAGCAAAACAGTGATGGGACTATATCATTGACTACAGTTAAAGGTAATTATGATGTTGTTTTCCTTGAGATGGACTTAGTAAGTACTTGCATTGGGATTATTATTTCAATTAACTTTTAAATATAGCAATATTTTAATTATGTGCTGGATATACAATTCTACCAAATACACCAATAACATTTAAAAAAGTATGTTAAAGTATAATGATTCTTTCAATAAATATCATAGGTACTTGTTATAATATAAAACTATTAAAAGTCAGTTTGTAAAATCCTCAAATATTCTGTTGATATGAATCCGCGAAATCAACACAACTATTTGGTGTATTCCAGATATGAAGTTAGAGACGGACCCTGTGGATCCACTTATGCCCGAGAATGAACCAGAGGAGACCCAGGAGATCTACAGCTGTAACACATGTGGAGTTTCCTTCTCATCTGTTATAGAGCACATACAGAACTACCACAATGACCAGGAAGTTGTAGTTGAGGTGAATATAAGACAGATTCAACAAAGAGTCTTGGTTTTGGCTTTTATAATATTCTTGTCTGATGTTTTCCATAGCTTGATTTAAGAATAAAAGGTGTTAAACCAAAGCAGTGGGGAGACACTCCTAACTTCGGGCAAACTTGGCTCCTTTCGGCTCAGCATTGCTCCGAGCAATTATTAGGGTTGACATAACTTGACGTCCCTTTGTGTGCATGACCACAGATAAGATAATTACTTGAATTTTGACAACCCTAAATAGTCGAAAGATATAGTGCCATAAGATAGAAAAGGATATCATGATTCGACCCTGAATCGCTGTCAAACTTCGGTTTTGTAGGAAATGTCCTTTCTGTACAGTAGTACTATTACTTATTCTGTGACCAAAATTAGGTATACTGGACTTAAAAAAACAAGTAGTTTTCATAAGCAAAATTGTTGTGGATTGTTATATGTTGTTGTTTATAGCCATGGTGCAAACTAAACCTACTATGCACCTACATCAATTTCCAAGGCTGTAAAATATCTAACACTTTAAACTCTCGCATTTTGTACACATATTTAATTACACAAACGAGTCTACCGCAATATAATTAATTGTTTTTACCTTTAATTCCGACGTTTCAGCTGAGTTGCACCAGCTGTGGTCACAGAAAGACTGACGTCCCAACAAATGTCAACGGAGATATTAATAAAACACCACTAAACTACCCGAAATTAGTTTATAAAAATTAAATTTTGAAATTATATCATGGTAGACCCGTTTGTGTAAAATATCTCACAAGAATTTGCTTTATGGCACATGTATTATTAAAATATTTCAAGTTAAACTCTACAGAGTTTGTAAGGGCAGAATGGGTTAGTAAGGCGTCAGTCATCAATTCTACTCTGTCTTTTCCGGTGTCCGCTAACAAGTATAAACTAAAATCAAACTATTTTTCAAACAAGTCATAGCCAGAGACTACAGACTTATATCATCTTTCTGTATGATTTAATCAATGTTGAATGAGTTATTTACATTGCTCCTATTATCAGACTGTTATTTATAATTACAGATTAGCATTAGTTGTTTAAAAATCCAGATAAGTACAATGATTTTAGTAGATTTATCAATTTCTTACAGGAGTCGTTAGATAGCTGCCAGTTACCCATAGACTATGAACCAATGAACGGTGAAGACGTAACAACTGGGGAGCTGCAACAATCGCGGCGCGTCATCACGGACACGGGAGATATTGTGGAAGCGCCTGTACTGCTCAATGCTACTTTAGAGGATAATAATTGTATGTTTACCTGTAATATCTGTAAAAGAAATGTAGGTTAACTTAAATGTAGAAGCTATAAACTAAAACAACACAGGGGTCTATACAGCCATTTGATTGTACTCAAAGCACATTCTATTTTTTTTTTATCAGAAATTATACATTAATCTTGTTTTGATTAGTGAGTGGCTAGAGAATAAAGCAGGCAAACAAGTGCCTAAAACTAAAAGTTGCTGAAATCTATTACCACATGGTCCCGGAGAGACTGGTTAAATTAAACATCAACATCTGGCTGCTCTACTTTTTGGAATTGGCACTTGGTTTTTATTGTTTTACCATCTTCCAAATACATATAATCAACTCATTAAATTTTTAACAAGCAAAAACGTCTGCGAACGATGCTATGAAGCTTAGAATAAAAACCAGGAGTTCCAGAGGCCGTGAGTTCAAGTTTCACGCAAGACAGTAATTTTTCCAATTTTAAATTTATTCTAAGCTTTATAATCAATTTATTGTACTGCCGGGAGCAAGTTGAGTAGCCCTGTTTGAACTCTAACGTATCATGATAAATTATTATTGCAATTTTATCATTACAGTGACAATCGAACCTTTGAACACGGATTTGCTAGTTGAAAGGAAGTCGAAGCCGCCGCGGCCCGTGGCCGTAGTGGAGAAGAAACTAGTGCAAGTTGACAGTGTTGTTACTAATTTGAAGAACAAAGAAGGTAAGTCGTGTAATTAGATGTAGGGTATATTGCCCATTGATTGATGCTCTCATTCATACAAATTCATGTGAAGGGATGTCCTTTAAAAATAAAAACAACAATAGATAATTTGCGTAAAGTTTTACAGGCCTGCCTTATACTGAGATTGAATGAATATTGTTTTTTTTTTAACAAGTGAACTAAAAAATAGTATGACTATAGTTTGTCAAAGGACTGTCTCATTTCAATCATAGACAGAGATAATCATATACACCTACTAAAAGTCCCCCAGATCTGTCCCGTCTTTCACATAGATTGCTCAATAGGGGTTTAATGGGAGTCGATTTACCTGAAATATTTAGCAAAGAGTGACATGGGTACACTGTGGTCTTTTTATACAGCCTACTTTTTAATTCGACATTTAGGATAGTAAAAAAAACATTAAATAAAATAAATAAAATAAAATAGGAGCCGTCAGATTTTAGGCGAGAGGCGTAAATGTGTCGTTTATGCTTCCGTTGAGCCCACAAGATGGCAGAACCTACTATGCACAAGGAAACGTACCGACGAGAACGGTAGATGGAAGCACTTGCTTTGGCAATGTACATGTGCACATATGTTTCCGATTCAGGTCACAAGATGGCAGACCCTCCAACGCACACCACCTATGGCTGCAAAACCTGCCTATAGATAAGAAGAAAACGATCTTTCCGAAAATTTATATTGATTTTTTGTTTTGAATTGCAGATGTTAAAAAAGGTCCATACCACAAGGTGGTAGTGAAAGAGATGCAAATGCTAGAGGGTGGCAACAAAGTCAAAGTGTACAACTGTATGACCTGTAATATATATGTCACCTCGTTGGACGAGTTCAAGTCACAACCCTGTAAACCTCGTAAGTAAACTAATTAATTAAAGACCCAGGCTCAAATAACAAGTAGTCGTCACAGATATACAACTTCATGTGACTACTAAAGGAGACGAAGTCAATACAGCACTGAAGATAACCCATTGTAATGGATTCGCGCGACAGTATCTCGCAGCGAGATAGACTACCCGTCTTTTTTTAACTACGTTAATAAAGAGGGACGGGTAGTCTTATCTCGCCGCGAGATACTGTCGCGCCAATCATGTGCTAGCCCGGTAAATACTAGAAAGGCTGACATCAAATCAAATGAGAGAACCAAGTGGCTGGGTGTGGGCAACTGTCAAAAGTTTGCATAGATGGCGCCAGTGGCAGGTTTTTCTCTCTAAGATAGTTTTGTTCTATGAGATTTAGCTTAAAGGCTACCCAGGCCATTAAAAAGAATTGACACAATTCTAGGGATTGACAGGAAACTAATGCTGGCGCCATTTGTAACATACTTTGACTGGCCAACTCCATTGAATTTACTATATCAAACAGTAGCAAATGTCACATTCGCCAACGCGCATTAGAAAGACGCGAACTCTATATAATGTCATACGTCTGGTGGATGGTGTTCCGTTACGTTACGAGTGGTTACGCGTTGATAAAAAGCAACCAAGCAGTCATTTCACTAGGATAGGAAATAGCCAAAAGTTTACTTTGCTCCGACCATTGACGTATATCTAAAGGACGGGCCTTACGGGCACTAAAAATAGTACAGCGGTGTCACTCACGAATTTGAGCCAATCGTGCAGTCTAACGCAACTAGTTGCGACCAATCGCGCGCGTGATGCGAACTCATCAACCAATCGCGTTGTAGCGGTGTCACACCGCTGTACTGGCCCCACTCATGCCCCATTCTTATTGCCCGTAAGGCCTGTCCTTAGATATACGTCAATGGCTCCGACAAGATTTTAGATATTACCTGTTTACTACAAGTGCTTAGCGATAATCATCATGCTTCTCGGTTTAACTTTAGTATGATTAATGTTGTTTATATTTCAGAAAAATTCCAATGTCCACACTGCTCTGTTGCTTATGAAAATTCTAAGTCATTAAGTGCTCATATGAAAATCCACAAAGCTCATACTGGTATGATTTACTCCTATTTTATTATTTACATTAACCACATTCATGCTTACACACATCCTCCTATTTGTACATTTTGTATAGATATTTTATTTTTTATGTTCTAATCCGAACCTTTGTACGCGAGTTCTGCGTAATGTTGGTACCTATAGGTACTGGATTCACTTTTCTTAATACACCACCTTCCTATAAAATTATACTCTCATACTAAAATTTCCCCCTTTATTTCATGCCATGCCATTTTAGGCCATGATTCCCGAGATAGAAAGTATCCACCGCAGTAGGCCAAGTACATGATTGGTGCGACAGTATCTCGCAGCGAGATAGACTACCCGTCTTTTTCTAACTACGTTAATAAAAGAGGGACGGGTAGTCTTATCTCGCCGCAAGTTACTGTCGCGCCAATCATGTGCTAGCCCGGCAAGGCTGGTCAATCTGTTAACTAATTGTGTTACAAACAAATATTCAATTACTAAAATTAGGATGGTTTTTAGTTGACAGTACCTATAGGATGATTTTGTTTGCTTTCAGAAGACGCGGACTCGACAGGGCCGTTCAAATGTGATATTTGTTCAACCGTGTTTCCCAGTAACAAATCATTAAAGTTGCACAAACGGATGCATGATCCAGTCAAGTACGTATTCAAAATTCAAACCTTTTATAACCTTAATTTTTCCCTTACGTCAGAGGTCGGCAACCCGCAGCTCGCAAGTCGCATGGGGCTCTTTGCTCTTTGGCTCTTCAAGCCTCCCATAATATTATCAGTTAAGTGTTTTTAGACATTTGCGGCTTTTTGAGATTCCGAAAACAGTGGTTTCTGTTGCGGTTGACTCTTCTCCTCAATAGGTCTACCCTCGCTTTAAATAAGTCAATAATAAGTACCATCACGCTCTGCGATTGTTGCGCCATTTAGGCTCCTAGCTAAATTGCTTGTTCAATACGCTATAGAATTTCCAATTTAGCGAGAACCCTAAATGGTATAACAATCCCGTGTGGTGACTGCAATATTCCTATAATATATTTTTTTCCACAGAGCACGGCCAATAGAGCTACCAGTGGAATCCGAAGGCACAGAAACCAGCAACGACAAATACATCTGCTCGATATGCGACAAGCTAATCCCCATCGACTACCGCGCCGTGCACCACAACTCGCACAACACTGATAACAAGTACAACTGCGACATATGCAACCGCAAGTTTCACTCCAGCGAGTACCTCGAGATGCACATGAGCGTGCACAACTTAGATAAGGTACACAAAGTACAAATTTTGCAAGGTATACCTGCTAGAGCCACTAGAGGTCAATAAGATCTGCCAAAATGTATGAAACAGCCAATTTCTTTTTTTGCAATTTTCGAGTTCTTCCCATACTAAAAGTTTCTAATTACGTCACAAAATATGGCTAAGGCGCGAAAAGACTGTACATACGAATATACAGGTTGACGCCGTTTTCCATGATAACCGATCATCCAAAGGTACATTTTTATATGGATCGACGCAAATCTAGGCACTCGTCATCGAAGCATATTATTTCCATTGAACGGTCTGAATGCTTGTTTGCTTTTCACTTCGCTATAAAAATAAAGAAGACACGTACATTGTAAGAGGATAATATACATATATAAACTGTATAAAACGTTAGACTACGTTTTATTTTATTTTCTATGTTTTATCTGTTTAGGAGAGTGCTAACAGTTATTTACGATACAAGTGCGGAAAAGAGGAAATTCGAATAATTAAAACACGACCGAAGGGAGTGTTTTAAATCGCCACGAGTTGCGAATTACCTATTCGCACGTGTATCGTACAACGTTTTACAGTACATATGGCCCTTTAAACTTTTGACATACGCACGAAAAGTGCTATTTTACGCACTAGTGCGGGAAAATAGGATCATATGTACTGTACAAGTCGTTTTCAAGAACTCAGAACCAATTGAAACGCGTTTGCTACGCAGTTAAAATGTAAAATGACCCGTGAACTTATCAATAATCAACATTATAATCCGTGGAATTATCATCTTACTCATAGAACAATCAATAGCAGTCCTTATTTCAAAGCAATAGGGCTTACAATCGCAATTGTTTCAGGTCCAAGTGAACAAGCAAGACAAGTCCCTCCCGTACAACTGCATGTATTGCACGCGGCAGTTCGCGCGGCCGCACGAAAAGGTCAAGCATGAGAGGATACACACAGGTATGTATTGAGTCGTACACTCAAAGCAATGCCTCAGTCTATATACTCTGACCACGCTAAATTTGCACAAACTTGACAGTAAGAATGCATACATATACCTATAAGTTCCATTATTACTTGACGTAGCATTTGGTATGAAAATTTGCGTGGGAAATACCCGTAAAAAATTACGCGTTTTCATTGATTTGATTATTGATTGCGTTTATGAGAGTGAAGCTCTGGCGACGATTTCATACATAACATACTATTTGAAAGTTGACGTCAAGTAATATGAAAATGTAGTCCACCAAAAGTCATAATTTATCTGAGTGGACTGCGATCATTGCTATTCGGACCAATAATCTGTGATAAGCAAATAAAAACACCGGAAAGTAAAATGTAAATTACCTTATCAGAAATAAGAATGTGTACTTTAAATGTAAACTGTTTTGTGCAGAGCTCTAAAAATTAAGAAAGTTTTGGGTGAGACAAAAATAAATGGTTGGTCCATTCATCGAGCAACCATCTTTGTCACAACGTCTAGTAATCTCATTTTACTACTAATAAATAATGACTCAAAAAAAAGGAAATTGTTTCTAACACATGCTTTTTGTATTGTAAGGCGAGAAACCACACTCATGTGAAATCTGCGGCAAATCGTTCCGGGTGTCGTATTGTCTAACACTGCACATGCGAACACACACCGGCGCGCGGCCCTACGCCTGTCCACATTGCAACAAGAGGTTAGTACAGTTTATTTACATCTTCCAATTTGATTTTGGACTTTTAGCACCTATGGAGTTTAGAAAAATGACTTAGCGAAACAAGATGATTTCTTTCGCAATTCATTATCACCGCTGCCGGTTTTGTAATTCAAAATTTTCTGTTATCTTCTCAATAAATAATCTCCCAAAAACCTAGAAAATCAATCCTAAGGCGACTTTTGCAAAAAAATAAGGTCTTATCGCATCTTCGTAATATCGTACTTTATAATGATATTATGTGGTGTTTTTCCGTTTTAAAAATTGTGTAGGTATCGTCAAGGTTAAGTGGTAAGGGTACAGTCACTGCCACAGTGGCCAAATATATCGTAACACACCTTTCTTACCATTGAAATAAGGATATTAGGTGCTAACTGTACAGTCACTAGCAATAATAAAGTTTACAACGATTCGCGCATAAAATCCTAACGCCATCTTATTTTGCGCGCTTCACATCGAGTTGCTGTTGTAATAAGAACAGATATTTACCATTTTAAGCTTTGGTTGAGATTGTCGTCGTTTAGGTAATATGAATGGATGCGTAAAAATAAAACTTAATTCTCGTACCCAGGTTTAAAGCGCACAGTGTATACAACCATCACCTGCTAACACATTCGGAAGTGCGCGCGTACAAATGCCCTTACTGCCCGAAGGCGTTCAAGACCAGCGTGCAGCTCGCGGGGCACAAAAACTCGCACACCAAGCCCTTCTCCTGCACACACTGTAACAGGTAATATAAGGTTTAAAGCGCATAGTGTATACAACCACCACCTACTAACACATTCCGAAGTGCGCGCGTACAAATGTCCTTACTGCCCAAAGGCGTTCAAGACCAGCGTGCAGCTCGGGGGGCACAAGAACTGGCACACCAAGCCCTTCTCCTGCACACACTGTAACAGGTAAATGGTATTCCACCTGCCAATTTCTTTGTGCGTCTCACTCTCTCATTAAAGCAAAATGTGAGATGCAATACACATTGGACAAAGCCATACCATCCTTACTGGCGTGTTTAAAAATGGAAACGTGGGCCGCATTTTATAATGCTAAAAGTTACAATTTCACAAATTTTACGGTAAAACGCCCCTCGCCATTCGTGAAGCTCGTGTCAAACGTCGTTATTACACATGTAAGTTTTTAACTTGTAGCTTATAAAACGGGGTCCTAGGCTCTTTGAATGATATTACCCCAATGACAAAAAATAATTGCCAAAAAAATTATACCGATACATGCAATCAACGGTTTAAGTATTTTAAGTAGTTAACCCTTTACCCCATACCAAGCCATATATGGCGGATATGATATTCAACTCTATTGACAGCTCTTAAAGTTCATATTTAAACAAATATTTTTTTAAATGAAATAAAATAATTTTTGAAATGAAATACTAAGAAAAAGTGACCAAGGCCTCCAGTGCCCCAGGCTGGAATCGAACCAACGTCATCTGCTATCGCGGCAGGTGCCTGTGTAGGGTGGGTTAATCTTACCCGGGTAAGCATCCGCCTTCTGTGTCAAAAAGAGTCAATATTAATTTGTCTTGCAGGCCTTTCGCATCATTATACGCGGTACGAGCGCACACAGAAACGCACGCGCGGCAAAACAACCTCAAGTTCGCCTGCACGTTGTGTGGAGCGAGCTACGCGCGAACGTTCGCGCTCAAGGACCACATCAAACAAGTCCACAACCAGGAGTTGGACGCTATCAATAAAACGGTCAGTTTGCTTTTGTAAATTGTTTTACAGATAGGGCAGTGGTGCTGCTGACAAGTAATAATAAAGTTATGTTAGCGAACGGTCTCATAGCGAAGAGTCTCGACCAACACCTAGTGAGACTCGCTAGGTGGTTGGATCAAGGGTCAGATGCAGAAGGCGGTAATTTTGGACACGGCGCGTATAGTACGTCGTTTCCTCACTCTGCGGCCCTGACCACCGGCAGCTTGGGCCAAGCCCCGCTGCCGGCGGCACCCTAGGTTAGGTTTTTTATGATGTGTTTATATGTATTATTGTTTTGTGTTTTTATATTTTAATTTTATATTCATATTATAAATAACCTAATCTAAGACATTCAATGAATAAAGAAAAGTTATGCCTTGTAGAAGGTAGTTCATTTTGGGGCTTAGTATAGTGCAAAATGCTTTGTAACACTGCATCAGAGCGAGGTACGTATATAGTGCGCGCATCACTCGCTTCCGCTTGTACGCGGCGCTCGACCCGCTTCAGTATGACGAAGCATAAAGCATTTTTCTCAAACATGCAATGAAATATTGATGTTATGTTCCTTATAATAGGCTGCGAAGTATGACGTTTCAGGTGCGGCTAGGACAAAAGGTCGTTAATGGAATTTCATACACATCTTGCAGGCCTAGGCCGGCAAAGTCCTCTTTTTTAATTTTCATTTCACAGATATTTGTGACACAGCATCGTGACATTCATCCATTAAAAAAAACTAGAGGCAGTATTTGCTTTATGGTTCGTAATGACACTCTGCCACTACGCCTATAAAAAAAAAACAAAAAACAATGTTTGCTATAATTTGCAGTTTTATTTGTATAAAATCAACATGAACTTAATAAATAATACATTCTATAATTTTATAATTTTAAATTATAAATTTAACTACACAAATAAAAACATTTAAAATATTTCATCTAAACGTTAGCGGTAAAAAGGTCTACTCAAACACGCGTAGTTATATTTTTTAAATTGTTATGGAGGTAAAGTTGAAAAATATTCATTCTGTTTTATTGGATTTATGGTGCGTTGTTGATTTTTTGACTTTAATATGAGTTTCGACGAAATAATGAAATTAATATTAATTGTAATCGTAGGTGTTGGAATTGGCAGCGTAAGCAGAATTGATTTTAATAACTTGCTGCCTCTACCGCCAAGTCAAAGACGAAGTATGTATATGGTTGCTTATGGCAATTTTATTATTTGAGAAACTAAGAAAAATGGCTTACAGTTTATTAGAAACAGTTTTGTGGCATATTTTAAATGAATGTAACTACAAATTCGTCAACACTGTGGAAATTATACTTATTTACTCCATGCATAAAGCAACGATGTATATGTGAAACATGATATCAACATGAAAGACTATGTAAACTTATGTGACGAAAACGACAGTCAGACGGATACAAGAGCAGGATACAGTCTAATACAGCCTTACACAGCCAAAACTTTAATCTAATTGTAGTAACTCACAAAATCTTCTCATCAATAGTTGAGTCTTGAGATGAGTTGAGACACACCCCACATTGGTAACGCATTGGACCGGCAATCCAAGGATGTGGATTCGATGTTTCATTGTGATTCAAGGATGTTTGAACTGAAATGTTTTGGCATGCGTCATTAGAACATGAAAATACAATGTATTAAAATTATTCGCGTGCATTGACTTGTCACACAAATAGTTTATTACCTGGATTAACATGTGAGACACTTTATATTTCGGATTAATTTTATATTATGTGTGATAACTTTATAAGCGAATTATGTGAGAACGAAGTCGCGGGAACGAGGCATTAGTTTTAACATTATTTTAATGTAAAGTGTACCTACCTAAATGCTGCTGTGTATTTTCATGTTACTATAAGAGGTCACCACGAGTAAATGTTATTACCTTCTATAAAAGCCCTTGAGGCTTCCTTCCATATAAAAAAAAGCCAACCTATATACCGTTGAAAAACCTATATATCAGATGTAGCATAATAATGAGCTAGAAATCTCTCTTAGAATGTTTAAAACCATAACCTTCTTTTTAGAGTTCCATACGCAAAGGGTAAAAACGGGAACCTATTACTAAGACTGACTGTCTCTCTGTCACCAGACTGTATCTCATGAACGTGATAGGTTATTTCTGTTACTGCTATAACAACGAATATATACTAAAACCAAATAAAATAAATATTTAAGTGGGGCACAAACGTGATTTTTTTGCCGTTTCTTGCGTAATGGTACGGAACCCTTCGTGCGCGAGTCCGACTCGCACTTGTCCGGTTTCTTATCAAAATACTAAAGCTTTTTATCGAGATAGTATAGTCAACTTATTGTGTCGTTTGTTAAAGACGGTGGATCTCAAAGAGGAGGGATGGATATTGCCGGAGGCCGACGCCGAGATGCAGGTGGTGTCTCTCGACAAAACTGTGCCAAATGAGGTAAGCATTTCTTATAGAAATATGTATTTCGAGACTACAGACTAAACTCCATTAATAATGAAGCTAGCTTCATTAGCAAGTGTTGTATGAATTGTTGACTAGTGTTATATATAGATGGTCAAGCAAATCTTGTCAGTAGAAAAAGGCGCGAAATCCAAATTTTCTATGAGACGATATCCCTTCGTGACTATTTTTCAAATTTGCCGCATTTTTCTACTGACAAGATCTGCTTGACCAGCTATATGTATGATTAATAATAAATACCTAACTCATCACAAAATTAAAGAAAAAACGAAATTCTGTAAAAAAAATCGTTAGGAGAGACCCCACAGACCCGTCTTCCGAGCGTCGGCCTCCAGTCAACTCTATGGCTGCTGCCGCCTAGACGCCGACACCCAAGACGCTAGTGTGGGGTGGCCCTAAAACAGATGATTCTGTAAAATCAGATTGGTCTGCTTAGATGCTGTAATGCAGACATACTTCTAGTTAAAACTTTTTTCAGTCAGATTATTTAAAGAGTTAATAACAATCTACTGGCTCCTTGACAGATTCCCTGCATTTTTTAATAATTAAAATATGGTCAAGCGTGGCTAACTCCGCGATTTCGTCGCTTTGCTACAGGTAGCTAAAAGTACATCCGTTCCACACCAATTTTGGTGGCTAGCCATAAGCCGCGCGTGGCGCTGTCGCCACCTAGCGGCCATATCTGTCCTGATCGTAACAGACGCGTTTTGTTAGAGAGTGAGTCTTCTGTACCTAGTACTATTATTTATTCTGTGATATGGTTTACAACTTAACATGTTCAGCAATCATACAAATGACGTATTCGTCGATAACATTTCAATGTGGCTTAGGAAAAGTGGACGTACTTAATTATTAATCAAGATTCTGGGATTTAATCCCAATTGTGATCCGTTTACGGGTTTGTTTAGTTTATTTTATAAATCACAGTCATGTAAGTGTCAATTTTTTTTGCGCTTTGCTATTTTTTATATGTATAACATTTTTAGTCGAGTTGTCGTACCTTGTTCTATTTTGATGGCATAGTCGACCCCCCAGGGTTTGACGCGTTAGTGAATACTAGCCATTACGTCACTGTTGCGTTCTATAAAGGTTCTATAAGTTTAAGTATACGATTTATAAATGTAACTTTTGTTTGCAGATAAATCAACTGGTAGAAGCAGAGTCTGTGATGATTTATGGAAGCCATAAGTGAAATATGTAGTATAAGATAATTTAAACTTATAAAACATTATTTTAAAATGGTCGATCTGACCTTGTTTTGATGTTTTATATTTTTTGTATAGGTACATACGCGTTACCTAAGGCAATCATAATCGCAAATTATTTTTATATAAAATTTTGATCAACTGTATAAAATAAATCAAATTGTAAACAGCATTTTTACGCATATTTTTGTACAGTGTTTTTGTTTGGGAAAGTAACACATTTGTTAAAGGGATTATTGTATCTAATGAGCTAATTAAGAACAAAGGATTATTATCAGTCAGTGGTATTGTCCTGGTAATTTCAGTGGCCGGCAGCTGCGGCAACCGCCGTGGGCTTTATTGGACCTCCTACAGTTAATATTTTATTAATCTCTTTTTCTTACTGATTTGCGTGTCACTGTGACGTGGTTTTATTTTATTACTGGTGGCTACTTACGCTTTCTAGGGATGAATATTAAAGCTTTATGGTCTGATTGTTAGCACAATTTGTTTTTTTTTTTATATTCACTTCATATTACAAGTCATTTAAGCTTCTTCTTTATACGATAAAACACTTGTTTATTGAGAGAGATCTATAATAAATGTCTCGAATTCGCTGCTTTTTATAAAGCACTACTCGCATACCGATTACAGCTAGTAAGGGTTCATCCACAAATTACTTCACACGAAATTGATGAATTTTAAAATGTTTGTAACTGACAAGGGGAGAGCCCCTTTTCACAATTTCTTGACCATCTCACTCTCTCTAAACGTGTGAAGAAATTAGTGGATGACCCCTACAGGATAGGTCCAATGTCAATTTTCAAGGAGCAAACTTTTCAATGGATGCAAATAAATATTAGGGGGCGGTTGAACTCTACTATGTAACTAATAGGGAGGTAGGGAGTCTTACTATTAATATATACATGTATATAGTTATTATTGTAATTTACGATACGATTTACCAAAATGAAAATAGTGTAAATGTAATTAATAAATTGGTTAATAATGATTTCTGTTGTTTTATATTTGAAATTTAAAAACCCATAAAAATCGATTGAGGTAGGATAGAAAAAGTAAGTAAAATGTTTTAGTTTTGATAATTAAAATTTATTGGAATTAAAAAACACAATACATGTAGGTTCTAATAATTCTTACCAACATTGTGCTTTTATTTTTTGGTAATCAGCTTCTTAAATTATAATCACTTAATCCTACGAGATTAATATTATTTAATTTATTTTAAACATGCTTTTTTCGATTCTTTGGAGTTTCTAATAACTTTATTTACAGTGTGTAAATTTCGTATACACATCTTTGATATTTTAAAAAATATCTCCTTAACTATCACATTTTATGTAACAATGCATTATGTACAAAATCACTTGGTCTTGGACGAAAGTCCTTTATGCCAGATGCAACATCGTGAAAGATTCCTATCATTTTAAAATCATCACTTTAAAAATAATCAACAATCCTTAATACTATGGAATAAATCAAGCGTCTTTTTTCTTTGGTCAAACACTAGATGAGGATCACGTCTGTCCATTCCACTCTCCTTCCATTCTCCACACAGAGAAGGCATAGCTAAGTTTGTCCTGTGCT
Organism: Cydia splendana; assembly: GCF_910591565.1. Lineage (NCBI taxonomy): Eukaryota > Metazoa > Arthropoda > Insecta > Lepidoptera > Tortricidae > Cydia > Cydia splendana. The sequence continues at coordinate 12,014,635 of NC_085974.1, forward strand.
AAGTACTTGCCGTGTTCACCGCCGGAGTCCGTTGTTTCGCTTGTTGCGCACTCGTTATTCGACAAAATCTGGTACAAAAACTCGATATACTGAGTCGCTAATTGAAGAGTCTGTATCTTAGACAACTTGTCGCTGGGCAGCGAAGGTATGATCTGCCGTAAGCTCGCGAAGGCTTCGTTAAGACTCTGCGTCCGCTGGCGTTCCCTCACGTTAGCCATCATGCGTTGTATCTGCATTTCCTGGAACGACTGCGCTTTTTTTCTTGACGATTTCGAGGAACGCCTCTTCGATCTCCGTTGCTCGTCACTTCCGTCGCTGCGTTCTTCAGTGGAAGCTCTGTATTCCCCGTTTTCATTCGGTTCGTAGAACGTCCGTACGGTGTCTTGCGAGTTGGAATCGTCGAAGTAGAATGTTTTTTGCCTCTGCCGCTCCTGGCCGTATTCTGGTTCATACGGGTGGTATTGAGGCTGGTATTCTCGTTCGTCACTGTCAAATATCACGTTGGACGGCCACTGTTGTTGCGTCGGTCTTTCGGTACCATTGCTGAGGTCCATGAGGTGTGTAGGGGAGGAAGGCGCAAAGCCCTGCTCTGCGGATTGCCTTTTGATTTCCATAGGAGGGTAGCTATAGAAATTCTCGTCGTCGGGGTACTCGGAGTCCTTCTCCCGCTTTATAGGCACTGTTCTGTAGTCACAGTGATCGTAGTTCATATTTCGCGGGTCCGTGTAATCGTGCAACATGGGTGCGCGGTGCAAGCGGGTGCAACTGACTGACTCCTGGGGCCGGGCGTCCCTTCATTGACAAGACACAAAAAATAACCATTTAACCGTTTCCATCGCGCCTCCCTCCACTCGCTCCGCCTCCCGGTTGGCGAGAGCGAGACGGGGATCTGATCGTCGTATTCGTCGTTTGTTTATCTTGTCCATCATCTTCGGAGCGTATTTACCGCGTATATAGAGGTATGTGTACGGTCGCCATCATTCTGATCGCATCGGTGATGGCGCATCCTGTATAGGGTCCCCGTTGTGACGATTGGAATTATATTTTTTTCTTTTAAAATGGCTAAATTATCATGTTTTTGGACGCAGTTTAATTTGTTCATCATTACTTAGGTCGACGTATATGTAATTTACGTATACCTACCTACCTTCTCAGATTACTATTATTTGGTACATACCCACCTACAACTGATTAAAATGACATTCAATTCCATTGAATGCCAACTTACTTCTTAAATAGGTATGTATAATGATAATTAGGTCACATATATTATAATAGGGTTGGATGGACACAGTACAGACATTCAAATTCAAAGTACCTAATGCTTCAGCTGCCGAATATTGGCAGCCTATGAATTATTGTTCCTTCAGCTTGCATGATTTAAATGACCTAAAGCGAGATGTCCCTTTACCGCTCAAAAGCACCTACGCAAAATAACGAACACCACCCTCCAACCGCCGTCATCCGAGCGAGTCTGCCTTCGGCGCCACCCAAGCTCCTTCGAGTCTCAAATCATTCTATTCGACTTTAATCTCGATACTAGCATATTTAAACCTCCACATTCGTAACTACTACACACATTCGGGTTTCAAACTTTTACTGGTCGGTATATCACTTTATGAAACAGCGCGAGAGTTTTTTGTTTGTCTCGTCCTGCCTCGCACCGCAGCTCCTGAACTAAAAATACCCGTGACGTAATCGGACCACGGCGGTGATCCCACGCCGCGCCGCAGCCTGCTCTTTGTTACAATTCGTTATAAATATTTAATTTATTTATCTCACGCTCTTTAACACGGATGGCATCTGGGTAACGTTAAAATTTAAAGTACCCTACCGTGTACCTTGATGTTATTTTTTTTAATTATTAGTAATTTTAATAAGTAAACACAAGTTAAAGTGGAGGTTTGTCCAAGTGCAAGATGCGCAACGGCTGAATTATTTTAGGTAGGTATATACCCATCGTAAAACCTATCTGGATGGACTCTGTTGGTAATGTTGTCATAAAAAAATATATTTTCAGATTCCTCAGATCCATAGATTGTTAGTTACAAGACACTTATAAAACTACATCAGTAAACTTAAAGCATAAAAATACATAAGTTTATTTTCTAGGTCGTATTAAGACATGAAGTTCGGTATGTCATAGCCAGTTAGGGGACATGTGTATAATACGATCCCTCGAGGTAAAATGATTCCCCATCGTATCTGAGCAACTACATTAGTAAACTTAAAATTGACTAATGAAGTAGGTATGTATGTATTATGTGAGCCCTATTTGCAAAGTTTAGTTTTAGGTATGTGTCTTTATAGTCTGTTTCTTTAGGTATTTATCTGGCTTAAGGAGCCATTTGAGGGTAGATTTTGTTTACTTTTCTTTAAATACCTAAAGATACAGAGTATAATTTAAGTATCTTACCTTTTATAATATCTAGGTAGTTAGCTACCATTAAAAATGACAAGTGTTCGCCACACACCATAGCTATAGTTAGTTTTTTTTAGCATTAGAAATAAGGTAAACAGTCTTGATGTGTCTTTTAATTGAAAAACACATTTTAAAAATAAGTTACGGCAAACATGTAACAATTATGTATCTAATAAGGTGTACCTATTCGGGTATTACCGAATGTCGGATAATTCCGAAATTCAGATGAAAATCACCCTTAATTCCATCATAATAAAAGTCTCTTTTCGGAATTATCCGACAGTTTTCGACATTCGGAATTACCCGAGTAAACCTTACGATCATTTATATTCTTTTGCTTTCGTAAGTAATAGTTACTGATTTTTAAAAAGCGTTTTTCAATTAAAAGACATGTCTAGATCGCTTACCTTCTTTCAAGTTCTTTCTAATGCTAAAAAAAACGAACTATAAAGGCCAAGCATATTGTTTTTTTAAATCGGTCGACTCTGACCGCGACAACTTTGCACAAACTTGACAGTAAACAATGCATAAACTCCTTAACTACCTATTTGAGGCAGCAGTTTCCATGAAAACTTAGCGTGGTCTCTAGCTACCTAAGCTACTTACTTTAACCTTTACTAACACTCCTGCCCTTCTGTTACTCTGTAACAAATATTTCGAAAGAAAATTCATTATAGTTAACGTCCAAAACGCTAGAGCATTTCATGATGATCTATGCATTCAGTTACGAAGATAAATAAAGATTAAAACCGCACGAAAATAAGTTTGAACGTCGGTTAACACAAGGTAAATCAAAGCAACGGATTTAGGGCGAAGTTAAAAAGTCAACTCATAATAGGTTAACCCTCGTCATATTAATATTAGAAGCTGTTTCACTGTATTTCGGGATTCTCACCACGCCATAACGCGGGTGGATTATTTATTAATAACTACGATTAATATTTAGTTTTGGAATTTAAATCAACGTAAGTACAATAGGCTTACATATACTCATTTATTTTTAAAATTGATAGGTACTTACCAAAATAGGTAAGTACCCCTAAGTATAGCCCCTAGGCACTGTACCTACTTAGGAACTATAATAAAATATGATATGTACTTACCTAGGTGTACAGACTACACAAATATAATACTTTGTTAAGATAAAATGAGGCTTTCCAGAGAGAAGGGTCCTTATGCTTCATGTGCATCAGGTACCACTATTATCAGAATTTCTGTTAAAATTTCAGATAAAAAGGTCCTTATTGCACTTGAAGGATAATAAGGAACGTTCTGTGATGGAAAGCCACAAATAATTACAGTGGAAACTGGATAAGTGGAATCGCAAGGGACCGGCTGTTTAGTTCCGCTTATCCAGGTTTTCCATTTATCCAGTTTTCCACTTAACCAGGTTCAAATAAAACGTTTTCTCACTTACAGAGGCTCTCGCTAACAGAGGTTGTGGATGCTAGTAATGTCGCTTATAGAGGTCACGTATGGTATGATCAAGACTTAAATAAGCATCTTTTATTAAATATGTATGTAGATATGTATGTATTAACAAAAATAGGTATGTAATCCTGACTTTAAAAAAAGCAATACTGTAAATAATCCACAGTACCTACTCGTATACAATTTTCAAAATTACAAAAACAAAATCACTCCTAATATTTATTTATGTAAGAGAAACCAGTATGGTTAAATAAATCAATGTACCGATTGTACTTTAATGCAAAAAAACTGAACGATGTGTAATCTCATACAAAATACGTAGTTAAAACACGAACCATAATGTTAACGAAACAAACTACCCTCCTTGTGACGGTTTATTAAAAATACAAATTTTATAACGCCGAGCTATTCCACTCATAGAGGTTTCGGAGACGGCTGCTTCCAGTTACAGAGGTAAAAATAAGAAATTTTCGAAAAAATGGATTTCGCTTATAGAGGTCCCAAAATTCCACTTATAGAGGTAATTCGTTGCCAAGGGACTGGAACCGAGAACTTGGGTCCACTTAAAGAGGTTTTCCACTAACCCAGGTTCCACTTATCCAGTTTCCACTGTACAATAAACATTAAAATTAAACATAAGGGTGTGTCATAAATTAATTAAGTCCTTGTTTACAGAGTTTCAGTTCCGTTAAGTCCTAATAGTCTGATTTCTATCAGTCCCTCTTTATCTTTCTTTTATATCATTTTAAGCAGGTAGCCTAGGTCTCTTCTCTTCTGTTTGTATTAGGTTCCTAGTTGAAGTAGGGTAACACTATAAAAATATTACGATCTTACCTACCTGTAGATATAATATATGTATTTAGGTAGGGTGTAGGTTTATGTATTTAACCGTAAAATTATGAAAACAGTGTAACTTTTAATAATCGCAATAAGTTTCAACCCTTTCAGAAGTAACGTTGCTGAAAAAATATTAACTATATTAAGTACCTACCGTACCTACATTGTTTGAGTCACGACGACACAACGCAGCACACTCTTACCTATGAAGTATAATGCAGGTGCGTTTTATTGGCGCGCGGAAGGCCCATTGTGTCTTCTTGTCCAATGAGGCTCACGGGATTTAAAGGAGGGACTGCAAACAGTCGCCATATCTGATCTAAACTGCAATAGAATTATAATGGGAACAGGGCTATGGTTAGGTGTTATATTTTAGAATGTACCCGAATGGTGAAGAAACATAAGAAATATACATAGATAGGTTTCGCAAATGCAAACTAAAATTATAATATCTAATGTATTATTTAGGTTATATTTTTTCCTTTATTACACAAAAAAACAGACAAATCGACTTAACTCCAAACAGCTCTACAACAACTACAGTCTCAACCTCAACCACCACAGAACTTTTTTTGCAAAGCAATTATTTAGGTACTATACGTATTGAGAAATTATAGGCTGCGGTAATTCGGTTAGGTAATTAAATTACCTTTAGGTAAGTACTTGAGGAAATTGCTGGAGGCCTAACGAACTAAAATTTATGCGGAGGTAAGTAGGTACATGCTAGGCTAGGGTGACGTAAGAAGTAGGTACAGATTATTAAATCGGTCATTCAATCAAACTGCATGAATATGTCCATCGGGTCCAGCGTTAGTTCTTTACCATTTATGTTCATATACAATTTTTTCGAGAATTTATTCCACGTAAATGCTGGAAGCTTCTTTTATATGAATCTATAGAATTTTTCTGAGTATTCAATGAGTCATTTGCCAGATGTCGTCCTTGTATTCCCCAAAGGATGCAAACTATCGAGGCAGCTTTAAAACACCGCGCCACTCACCGTTATCTCGCTTTTTAAGTCTTTAGTTCTCACACATTTTGTCTCTACACCGGCTTGCCGACACACTTGGCAAACAGGAAATTATGATCAGAAGTTCATCCCGACAAACTGAACAAAAATACATATAGAAATTAATAAAATATTAATTAGACATACATAACTATAGGTCTTACGAAATCAATTGTTTATTTCATAAACTTTTATTTTGTTTAGTATCGCCAGAGTATCGCCTAACTTCTATGTAGTGTTATATTTTTAAGTTTATGAAATTATAAAATTTACATGTATCTTACGTACTTACAGGTATGTATTCTTGAAATAAAAGAGAGTGAAACAACGCGCCAAAATTATCTGCCACCCTGGAATATTTTTAGAAATAAAGATAAGAGTTCTACAGTTCGCGTTCAAGTGTCTGGTCCCAGACTAATTGTATTTAATAATATGTAATAGGTATTCTTTATTACAACCATGATATTCATACAGTTCTTAAAAATAGAGCAACAGTATCTCATGGACCGTGGTAAGGGCATAGCATATTGTTCTACATGTAGAGTCATAACTCTACTTGTTAAGTAGCTATGTATTTACTAAATGTTTGTAGAAAATGGTTGATACTTTTGACGCGTAGTCTGATCCGTTGCTTTTGACGCTGCCTGTACCTTTACAGTATAATTAGAAAGTAATGTTGTAACGCTTTTTAACACTAATCTCTCGAGATTAGGGAAAGCACGTTACGACGAGTTCGGATGACGCGATGTCATCCCCTACTCGAGTGTACAGATGTTTGAACTGTGGGTTTAGCGCCTCAGTTTATTTGGTTAAGAGTTTTACGACATTGTGGTTACCTATTGAAGTTTTTGTGCTGTACGAGTAAGTGACACCTGCTTCAGATAAGACATTTACGATCACTTACACACTCGTAGTTTATTTTAAGGTGCGTTGCGGCGCTACTAGTGGAAACTTAGGAAAACTCATAGAAAAGTTCTAACTATTATATAGAGCAATGCATTAATATGTTACCTACTCTTTGACGGCCGCAAAAATATGTGACATGCTCTTATGGCTCTACAAATAAGATCGTGTCAGATATTTTTGCGGCTTTCGTTGTGTAACATATAATTGCTGTTGACTGTACCGTCTAAGTAGATAGGAAATGTTATGTAGAGAACACTATTTGGAACACTAGGTATAGCGCTGTATTTCCTATAACAACATAGCTTTAGGTACTAAATTAACTTATTAATTCCTAACAGCATAGTTAAACCACAGAATATGTACCTAACACATCTCCGACTCATAACTTATAATATCCCAAAAATTGATAAATAAATAGGAATAATTATATTTTTGTAAATGTTGTATTTATGTCTTTCCTGTTCCCAAATTTCCCGATAGGTAGGTACGAGTAGACAATAGAATAAGCAACTTTCGAATTCCGATAATTTCGTACAGTTCAAAATGACGCAATTTAATATTTACTTAACTATACTTCTCATTATTATTTTTAAATTTACCTTTCTACATATATTCGAAGTTGTACTGTCCCTCTCCCGCCGACTTTACTATCCATACATCTTCAGTCGGCCTAGAAAAAAGGCATGATGCCACCATACAAGCATGCAGCTACATAAATAATACGATATATCAGTTAAATGTCTGGTTGATGGATGCTGCTGGTAGGTTAAGGCCAGGCTGATGAAACTGCCATAACATAACATAACATAATTAGTCAATATGCGTATCTGGCTGTAGCTGTACAGAATTTAGACGAGTAATGTACAAACAAAAGCAGCACATTAGACAACATCTGGCTTTCGGCCTTGCTGTATTTACTTTAACTGGTCATTGTAAGCGGCAAACGGAACCAAAACGGAAATCATTAAAGGACCTAATTGTAGTTATTTTAGTGGAACGCCGAAGACGGTCCAGCGCCGTTTCCCACGTCTGCTCGCCACATCTGCGCGCCGTATGCCAAAAATGACCGGCGATGACCATTGTTTTCGATAATAAAAACAAAGATTAGGTTCTAAACAGTATCGTAATAAAGTCTTGGAATTGTCGGAGCCATAAAACATCTGCAAGCGTAGTGCAGCTGCGTAGGGCATCACACGTGTGGCTGATGGAGTAATGGCTAATCGGCTAGGCTAAGCTACCTGCTTGCTGATAAAAACCATTGTTCTAGCTGGATTGGGATTGCACACCTGAACTTTGAATCGAATCAAAATCCTTGGAAATGAAAGCGGTACATTAGGTTTTAGTCCAAGAAGGCTTACCACACAACGTGGCAACTGTCCCGTGCTGCTGCTTTTGGAAGACAATCATTACACCGGCTTTTGTTTTGAATGGTTTTTTAACTTGTTACTACGCGTAAGAAATTTTTTCCTATTCGCACACTATCGTGACTTGAAAAAGTACATACCTATGTATTTAGGTATACATAGAAAGTAGATAGGTACAATCAATATAGGTATATTATACTTTACCTGTGCTTGCTCAACTGGCTGCATGTATTAACTCAAAAATTATTTAAAATACGGATGTGGGCAGTTAAGCTTTAAAATAATAAAAAAATGCGACGGAAATCTGCACTTTACAAATTTTTTTTTCGTAATCGCTGACTTCTGTAAAATTCTGAAACTGTATTTTTACGGAATGAAGAGTCTTGTTTATTCTATCCATAATAATTTAATCAGTCAACAAAAAATCCACGATATATAGCCACATATCCACCAGTGTCAATCATAGCTTTACGAGTAAAGGATGACTCACGCTAGACCGGGCCGTGGCCGGGCCGGAGCTTCCGGAGCTTCGTTTTCTATGGAGAGCATCACGTGATCACCGGGGCCCGGACGTGGCACGGTGCGGGCCCCGCCCGGTCATAGCCCTGACGTCCCGGAGGCTCGTGACAACCCGGAGACTCAATTTTTCTCTTCGGGTGGTATTCTACTGTTTAAGATCTTTGTCCAATATGCATTGCGTCTCACTCTCTCATTAAGCAAAATGTGAGCCACAAATACACATTGGACCAAGATTGGACAGATGGAATACCACCCTTCACAATATACATGCCCGGCTGTGTCGGAATATATTTGCCAAAATAAGAAGGTTGCAAAACGTCATAAATTTGTTTGTTAAATATGATGGTATAGCTAATTCGTTACTTGGTCGGTTTATATTAGGTACTTGGCGTCATAGCCCTGACGTCACGGAGGCTCCTGACAGCCCGGAGACTCAATTTTTCTCTTCGGGTGGTATTCTACTTGTTTAAGATCTTTGTCCAATATGCATTGCGTCTCACTCTCTCATTAAGCAAAATGTTAGACGCAAATACACATTGGACCAAGATCGGACAGATGGAATACCACCCTTCACAATATACATGCCCGGCTGTGTCGGAATATATTTGCCAAAATAAGAAGGTTGCAAAACGTCATAAATTTGTTTGTTAAATATGATGGTATAGCTAATTCCTTACTTTGTCGGTTTATATTAGGTACAGGCGTCTTTGATATAATATACGTCAAGATTATATAGGTTGGATAATGTCTTGATTTATTTTGTGAAATATGGAGGTGTTGCTGAAATGTAATTTAGTCGGATTATATTAAATGAGACACCTATTGATGTTACTGCTTGTAAAAATGATTCAATAATGAGCATGTAGGGTGTATAATGAATATTAAGATACTAGTTTTTTCTCACATTCCCACTTATTACTTAGATACTTTTTATTTCGTACGAAGTTCATAGAAATATATATGTCAATAACGTATCTATAGTTAGTCAAACCAAATTTGTCAGTATATAAGAACAAAAAATCTATACTCATCCTTTTCGTTTGGGTGCTAGTACTAGTGTAAGACAAAGATAGTATGATTCTCTCTATGTTTGAAATGAGACAGCCCTTTGACAAACTATAAAAACCATTTTTATTCATTCATTTAGAGTTCAACTGATCTTCTATAAATCTGCCTGCATAGAGTACAAACATATATCATATTTCAGTTGAGACCAGAACTTGGTTATTGTATGTAGGTATAGGCTATGTTTAGGCTTTGTGTTTAGTTGTGGTGGTTAGTTTAAGTGTTGCCAGAATGCAGCACTAGCATGTATTGTGAACTATAGAGTAACTTATGGCTTTGCGCCGCGATTCCCACACGAGTGTGGAGCGGGCTAAACAGTTTTTTGTCAACTTTTCACTATGACATTGATGCATCAAGGTGATTTGTTTACAAACGGCCTGCCGCGAAACGCGATAATCGAAAGTTCGTTATCTGCCTCTCCGTCGATATGCAGATAGGCAGATATCGAGTGATAGAGAGGCAGAAATCGAAATTCTTATTTTCGTGTTTTGCAGTAGGTCCTGGGGTTAGTGCTAATAGTAACGCCCCCTACGCAGAATTTTGCGTAATATTCCCTATTTCCTGCCTAAAATTACCCAAAGGCACTAACTACTGAAATAATACAATAAAACTCTTCGTATATTTTATTGTTCTTAAGTATATTAATGACTATGAGTGGTATTCCACCATCCTGTCCAATTTCTTTGTCCAATGTCATTGCGTCTCACTCTCTCATTAAGCTTAATATGAGCCTCAATACACATTGGGCAAAGAAATTGAATATAGATGGAATACCATCCTAAGACGTGGAACGCGTCAGTGGGGCCGCTAAATATCCCAAATAAAAAAATCATCTATGAGCCTCTCTTTCGCACAAATATATATAAGAGCGATAGAGAGGCAAATAGATTAACTAATTCCCACCAGTTCCAGAAAATTACCAGTAGTTCAGTCCTGGGAATTTCCTTCCCAATAGTCTTACTGATAGTAAGATTTCGCGGCTGATACATACATAGAAAACAGCCATGACTCAGGAACAAATATCTGTGTTCATCACACAAATAAATCCCCTTACCGGGATTCGAACCCGGGAGCATCGGCTTCACTAAGGCTTCGGCAGGGTCACTAAGGCCAGACCGGTCGTCAAATGATGATGATGTAGCGAGGGGACTCATGCCATTCGAAAGTACATACTCATCAACCTGTTAATAAAAAAACATTGGCTTCCTGCCAGTTATAATATTACCTTATTATAGTATTCCGTGTTTCCTGCCGTCACCCTGGAACACTCCAAATGCAGCCACTTTTTATGTTCGAACTTTTATGAACATAAAGGTATGGCATGAACAGCATTCATCACGCTACCTAAAAATGTCTATCAAGGACTACTGGGAGTTTTGTTTTACTGGTAAGTCTACTGGGTACAAAGTTCCCAATGGTCTTACTAGTAATTCATGATAGCATAGCATAGCATCTAAACTATCACAAAGTATCAAGCGGGAGGCGATGACTGACGATATTTGCTCCTGGCCCGCGGTCTATAAGGTGGTTCTTCTGTGGAGTATGACACGAATCCCATAGCCTGATCCCTAGGCAGTCTAGGGGTCCTGGTTGCTGCTGCGGACTCTGGAGGTGTTATAAGTTTGGTGTATTTGCCTTGTATTTATTAGAAAACCTAATTCCCCCAATGAGAGTACAATTGGACGGTCGACGCAGTCTTAACAACATTTTGCCATCTTATTGACGTGCATTTTTACATATCAAACAGCAAAAAATTAACTATTATTGAATAGGTATTCATAATCTCCTTAGATGTGGCTGCTACAGTCTTGATTTGCCGAGTGATCATCTGATCATCGCTTTCCGGTTGCAACTTGGTGCCATCGAGGAATGTCCATGGTACATACATGAAAAAAAATTTGTTTATAATACCATTAATTGTATCACAATACCTATTTTAAGTCTATCGCGAACATACATACACACTTTGCAGATCAAACGTAGGTACCTAACTAAGACGACATATCGCCAAACGTGAAATACGCGTCGTTAAGGTGTTCCGTCTGGTCTTCATCAGCAGTTTCACTTCATCAAATGTCACTCACTTTCTTTAATGTAAATGCTTGATTTGTTGGTCATCATCATCATTAGTCGTGTGTAATGTTAGCCTTGCATTTTACAAAACTTACAATCTAGACGAAATTATTAACACCCTAATACCTAACAACTTAAGTTTTTATTCTATCAAACAGGAATTTACTAAGCAGCAATTACTAAGGAATGAGACATGAAAATAGACACTGGTACTATAGGAATAAATTCTTGCAGGATGATCAGTCACAGAGGTAGAAAGACGGACAAAGAAATATGTGGGTCTTACCGATCTTATGATATGACCTCTGTTCCATGGGCTATGCTCGTTTGCCTCCTATTTAAAAAAATGAATACTACTTTACATAGCGCTGTTTTTTGGAAATGCTGTATATAATACATACATAATAGGGGGTTACACAAAAACTTAAAAAATTATACACCGAAACCTTCCTCAAGAATCACTCTATTGATAGGTTAAAACCGCATGACAATCCGTTCAGTAAGTTGTTTTTGAATTTATCGCGAACATACATACACACAAGCAGACAGACGCGGCGGGGGACCTTGTTTTATAAGGTCTAGTGAAATGGAAACGGCTGCATACATACTTATAAGTCACAGGAAATCTGGAATTTACATATTTAAAGTATTATATTGTTATCTTCATCTGCACGGCTTTTTTGTATGAGGGCGTTGAAAGCGCTGGAGTGTTACTTGCGTCCTGGGCGCCCCGCACTTTTAGTTACATGTAAGGAGCAAAGAGAATATAGTCACTGGTACGGAGTGCCTAAAAAAATATTAAATTATTATACATTTGAACTTCTAAACTAAGTAGTGGGGTTACAAAATATACCTACTTTCCAAATTCGTTATCTTATACTTTTTGAGTAAAATAGCTGTGACATATGGACAGACAGACAGACGGACATAATAATATCAATATCCAGTGAGGAAAACGGGAAATATGTTTGTATGGAAAACCGGTCATTCCCTTCCCTCTTAATAGCTTAATATGCTTCGGCACATGATTATACATATTTATTTGTAGGTAAGTACATGCCTATCTTACCTTGAGCAGAGAACCAGACGGTGACTGCTGGATGTTGGTTTCTGAAATCTTGTTTTTGTTTTACCAAACGTTGTTTAATTCTGTCGTGAACGGCTCCGAAAAAGTCTTGGGTCATATGTAAATAAAGCTCTTTACATCATGTTGTGTATTCTCATTTTTCCGAACGTGTCGACCAAAGTGGATGTACGCCCCATTACCTAGAGTATGCAGTAGCCTCTTCATTAGTCATTAAGGCAGCCAGGGCCAATATTTTGATTTTATTATTTCCTTCCATATCCGCTTACTTCCGATCGAACCATTTTTTTCAATCTGATTGACAGTTATTATGACATTTGTCATGAACAGTTAGCTCGGACGTCCCGGTCGGCTCGGATAGTGTTGGGTAGGACTCGAGTCCTTTCAGTCCTCTGCTTGAAGACTACTCAGTTTTTCAGACTCTTATAATTAAGTTAAAACTCGAGTTCTTTTCAACTAGAGAGAGACCCAAGTCTCTTGTAGAGACTTGAGTACTTTTCAGAGGACTCTCGTTTTTTTTACTAAAAATTTCGAAATGCATTGTCTTTATGTATAACTTGTAGATTAGATACATACATAAATCATACACAAACCCTTAATTTCTTTACTGTTATACAGGAAAAACCTATAAAATTGTTTACGGAGTCTTTATTTGGAGGCTCGAGTTCTTTTGAGTTGCTCTTAAAAAAGACTCCAAAGGACTCGACTCGGGAGAAGTTTTTTAAGCGCAGTCTTGTAAAAACGAGCTGTTCTTCAAATTCAGACTCAAAGGACTCGAGTTTCTACAAACACTAGAGGCTCGGACATTGCTCGGACAGCACTAGTGTTAATGTAATAAACTAGTGTCGGGTGGCCCTGACGCCCCGGTCAAGGAACGGCCCGGTCACGGTGGCGCTCCTGACAGCCCCTGTGTCGGCTCGCTCCGGCCCGCCCCGGTCCGGGCACGGCCCGGTCTAGCGTGAGTCATCCTTAAATTGTAGATAGGTAGGTAATTCGTAGGTAAGCCAAAGCGATAATATAGCTTTCCTTTTATCCATAACCTGTGAAAAAGTGCTCAAATATCTGAACTAGCAGGAGGGTATCGAATGGATACCACGCCACCACTGATAGGTATAATCGATCGATTGGAGACGGCACAAGACACAAGTGAGTCTTGTGCCATATTTTGACATTACACTATACCAGGTAACTTTTATAACCAGGTAATAAAGTTTGACCTCAATAGTGCTACACATAATTTCTGAAAATACTCACAAACCAAACCCCACGAACGAAGAAACATTTCATTTACAAACGTTTGCGACACGCGGAATCGATCTCAGGAAGCGGCAGAATTAGCGAATGTCTCTTGTCATCTGTCTCTATCACCTTACATCGAAAAGTTACATATGCATTCCAACTAAAACGCCACTTACGCCTTTTTGGAGTGTTACGTTATCACAGTTGCATATTGCATTTTCTGGAATGCGGGTGGATTGGAGGAATTTAGACGTTAATGTTAGAATCATAGGTAAATCGGTTATGAAGTTCTTTGCATAATTGTAGGTGGTCTATGCGGAACTTTTTGGTGACCCGCCAGCATGTATCTTAACCTAAAATTGTTTTAGAATAGATAATACTATGTATCTACCTACAAGTATAGCTGTAAGAAACATTTTAACAACGGTGACCTAAAAGAACAAGCCTTTTAGAGTTTACAGTGTGCTATATTTTGTGAATGGGGTAGAAAACCTTACTTACTTTTCATTTGTTTAAGGCAAAAAAAACTTACTCGTAGGTAACTAATAGGTGAAATTTTCATTTGTTTGTATTATAATAATAAGGAAGAATTACCGACATGTGAATGAAATTTCGAGGTACCGTACTTAAATGATTTTAACTATAATTCACCATTTTCTATGTTTTCATACTAAACACATATTTATTTTTGATCGATCCTAAACTAAATTGAATCTAGCAGTAGGTAATCGATATTCTAATAACATTAGCAATTAGTACAGCATCGAAGGTTTGTTAGTATTGTTTGTAGTTGGCAGGGCTCCGAACCGCGCCCGCGCAGCTGCTGAAACCAAACGTCGTGTGAACGCCGGACAATGCAGGGTGACGCTGTTGACACCATCGTGCCGTATTTAATGGGACAAATATTTTATTTATAGTCTTGCAAGCCAACTTTGCCAGTAGAAAACTACGGCAAATTTAAAAAATGTAGGCGCGAAGGGTCGATGTCCTATTATTTTTGAAGTGAAAACTTCTTTAGCGGCGCTGGGCACTTTTTGTGATGGGGAAAAAATGTTAAACTCGCGACAGGTCACGTGACGTCTTACATTCGTAAGACGGACACGTGACCTGATCGAAAAACTGTTATAATGTCATTGAGTTTTCACTTCTGCCGGCACTCCCGGAGTGCAACCCGTTTTTTTTATTTTTGCGTCTTTTTCTAAAAGAGTTTCTCAGAGTTGGCTTGCGACTATAACTATTTGTAACATTATTTTTTCTTAATTTGTTTAATTAATCCAGCATTGTATAATTTTTGTTTTTAATTTTTTCTTTGTGAATTTTTCTGAGGGGTGGCCCCTTAAAAATGCTAGACTTGTTTGGTATCATAATATTGCTTCGTCATCGGAGTTACGTAGGTTGGCTAATTAAACCATAATTCGTATATTCGTTAAATTTCCCTAGAGGATGTAAGAATTGTAGAAATCAAACCAAATTTCATCTACTTACCTATACCAAAGCCTATACTTACTTATATCGAAAAATGGAAAGAGATTCAAATTAAATTTTCCCATACGTACCCGCCCTGAACGGTAAAACCTGGGTAAAACACATGTAAATATTCTAGTTACATATAATTAAAGTACATGTTTAGTAAATAAAGATTAGGTATACTAAACAGAAATCACATGTAACAGGTGAACAGTTCTTTTTAGGGTTTCGTACCCAAAGGGTAAAACGGGACCCTATTACTAAGACTCCGCTGTCCGTCCGTCCGTCTGTCACCAGGCGATGCGACGAACCGTGATAGCTAATAGACAGTTGAAATTTTCACAGATGATGTATTTCTGTTGTCGCTATAACAACAAATACTAAAAAGTACGGAACCCTCGGTGGGCGAGTCCGACTCGCACTTGTTCGGTTTTTTTTTGAAGAATGCACAGACTTTAAAATTGAACTTTAATAAAAAAAAACGCTTTTCAACGACGGACGATGAATACGACATTTATAAATAAATACCCCAGCGAGACCGTCCTCATTTTCCCTCCAGCATGGCCAGCCTGCGCGGGCGTCGGCGGCGGTGCGTGAGCGCACACATATGGGCCGCATCTGCGGAGCCCCGACCTGAGCTACGCTACAATCTTACGGATATCTTCCTAGAATGGCGAGAAACGGTCAACAATGTAGAAAATAAATTGCGTGATAAACCTTGCATAATTAATATTGTCTCGCTCTCGGTTATTGGGTAATTGCCTCAGTTTCCGCCCACTTGACGAATTAGCAAATAATACCTACATTTCATTATTAATTTGCTATAATTTTTATGTAGATAGATAAATTGTTTAGATATTAAGGATTGCAATAAGTCCAAATTTGTGCAGCAATGAAGGTTTATATTAAAATTTCGTCAAGTGGACGAAAACTAGAGCCGGACGAAAACTAGCGCAATGGCCCTATTAGGTACCTAATATTAACGTCGTGTAGAACTTGAATCCTCTTCTTCTTCCTCGCGTTATCCCGGCATTTTTGCCACGGCTCATAGGAGCCTGGGGTCCGCTTGACAACTAATCCCATGATTTGACGTAGGCACTAGATTTTAAGAAAGCGACTGCCATCTGACCTTCCAACCCAGAGGGGAAACTAGGCCTTATTGGGATTAGTCCGGTTTCCTCACGATGTTTTCCTTCACCGAAAAGCGACTGACAAATATCAAATGATATTTCGTACATAAGTTCCGAAAAACTCATTGGTACGAGCCGGGGTTTGAACCCGCGACCTCCGGATTGAAAGTCGCACGCTCTTTACCGCTAGAGGCCACCAGCGCTACACAGTGTAGAACTTGAATATTGATTGAAAAGTGCTGTCGCTGATTTGATCATATAAAGTAGGTAGGTACTTGTATACCTAACTCATTTAATATTTTAAACTTTCGCGTTTTGAACACATATTAACTCACATTTATAGGCGGGTCTAACGCGACCACGACCAGTGAAACCTGTGTCGAAACGTCGGTAAATCAAGGTAATTAAATAAAATTTGCGTTCGACCCGTCTATAAATGTGAGTTAATATGTAACTCATTTAACTTCTCTAATTTAACTCATTAACCCTTAATTTGGCACAGTCAAGTATACTTAACACTTACTTTGAAAAAATGTACTTACGTAAATTCCAAGTTTTTAATTTCTATGTATCATTTATATTATAAAGAATAAAGAAAAAAATAAAACCTTACTGGCAACAATGTTACATGTTAGTAGTGAATCAACATAGTAGAAGGTCGACACTGCGTTCTATCCAGGTATTTGTTTATTTTTTTCGATTCTATTACGCGAAATTTTACTGCATATACTATTATTATATTTGATTATTGTATTACGTAATACATACTTTACATATCACACCTATTCGCCAAGTCAAGTTATTTACGTGTAATAAGCAAGCATACACAACTGTTAAGTATTTTTGACAAAACAATACGTACAGTGTATTAGAAATTAAACAACCTGTTAAGCATTTTTAACAAATCTTTATGGTGTGAGATTTCGACCGCGCTTTAATTTGTCAAATTTCACTGCCTACCTTTATATTTTGTCATAATAGAAAAGATTCAATGCTATAGTTTGATTCGCTATATATTTATAGCTTAGTATGCAACAAAGCGAACGCTACTTAATATCAATACACGTTTTTTTATAAAACCCCGTTCAGTTTGGCGTATGGCTATACATTCAAGGAAACTAAATGGAATAGGTAGTTATATTTCATATTTTTTTATTTAATTCAATTCAAATATACTTTATACATGTAGGTGGTATTGTGTATCAATTTTTTTTTCATTCAAAATATTTAAATGCTGCACGTATAAGTAGCGTTGTTGTAACACTGGCATTATATTAAACTCAACCAAACAATGAAAACTATGAAATATCAATGTCATTTCGAAAATCTTTAACCCTATATTGTACTTGCGTTTCGTAGCTAATTCTTTTAGGTCTTTGCTTCGATTTAATGCTAAAAAAATGTTTTCCTTGTCTTTGTTTCGATACCCTTTTTTGGAATTTGTTAAGTATATTTAACACACTAAGTTTGACGAGCGTACGTTTTTGTTAAAAATACTGTACATTCGATTTTCAGGAAATCTTACAGTGAAATATTTTTTAAACATTTTTTAGGACATATTTAAAGGCATAATAATAAATAAATGTGCACAAAAAAGTTAAAATCAAGTTTTTTATTTTCTGCCAAATTAAGGGTTAAGTACCTACCTAAGTTCTAAAATTTGGAGCATCTTTCTGTATGTACCTAAGTGCAGTCGTTTTTGAACTTTTGTAAATATCAGATTCATCCCACTAAAGATGTGTATGTTTTAGTTAATTTAAGGTAGGGTAGACCGGGGTAGTTCAGAATGTATAGGAGCTGAACCAAAACTGTACGTACATATGAAATAGTAGGTTATTGATTTACGTATTTTTAAGGGTAATTGTTAATAAACGGTAAAGATATGGTAGAAAATCCCGTTTTTCGTCAATGATTCTTTGTGGTACAATTGACCCTTCGTGCGGGTCAATAGTACCAAAAATTGGAACGTAAATAAAACCCAAACAATATGTTTATTATATAAAGGTTTATTATTTTAGAGCTTAACTGTAATCAATATTTTCAGTTACATCAGTCTTAAGAAGAAGAATATTTAATAACACTAATTGAGATCAGTGGTTACTTTGAACTCACATTGCTATTAATATCTCACTAAGTAACAATAATATAGTTTAACGATCAAAACCACAGCCACTGATTACTCACAGTATTCTAATTTGACAACAATTTATACTAAAAACTAACAAAATAACGAATTATTCAACAATCTTACTTTCTATATAGTTACTATTGCCCCCTGTTACAATCAACCCCGCCTTAAAAAATACGGTACTGACATTCAAATTTTTTGACCAATAACAATCGACTGCGTTGTAAAGTATATCATATATGTATTATATGGGTCAATTCATAACAGTCAAAATTGACTTCTTAGCTGCGTTAATGCGTGCGTGCGTTATGACAAGTCACACCGCTTGCTTGAGGTTTTTTTTGTTTTTTTTCCAATTCATAAAAAAAATTACGTTTACGTGTCTGATGAGCGAATGCTCTTTAAGGAACCTTAAACTAACATATCTCATTGTAAGATAATCGCTACTCACAATTATGACAAGTGTAACTCAATTCGTCAGTACACTCTTCATGGGCCCACAATTGACAATTATCACATTGCACCCATGTTTCATTGGATCTGCTTATGCTATAAGGCTCACCATAGACTAGGCAATAGTATTCTTCTACAGAATCCTCCTTGTCCTTGCATATTTCCTTTCCTTTTCCGGTCCCTTTCCCCTTGTCTTTTCCCTTGCCTTTTCCCTTTCCTTTTGCTTTTTCCGTCTCATGTTTTTCCTTGCATTTTCCTTTATTTTTGGTTTCTCCTAATGCTTTTTTAATATTTTTGGTAACGTTGTTAAGGGGTCGTTTGTACCGCGGTGTCAATTGTAACGGTACAATTGTCCCCGGTTCACATGGTACTAATGCCCCCGAGTACCCAAAATTACATTTCAATTCCTTTACCTAACTCATCCCCATAATGTGCCACAAAACAAACTTTGATAACTACCTAATCATAATCAAATACCAATCTAACTCTAGGATTATTTAGTTTTGAATAATATGACAAAATATTTCTCGTAAATACTTACTTTGATCACTCGAAAACAAATGGTCTCCGAGCACCTCCGTTCCGCGTCGTAGCGAGCGGCCGACTGGTGAGCGGGTCCAGCAGACAAGTATTGAGCTTTATCGTGTATACCCACATATTCATATTTCGTTGTAATTGTGAAGATAATAACGATGGTACTATTGCCCCGTGGTACTATTGCCCCCGGTCTACCCTACTTGATTGTGTTGTGTGAATGTAAGTAGGTATCTACGCATGCATGTGCTCCCCCGAACAATGTTAACTTAGTTACTTCTAATTCTCATGTAAGTGAATTGTAAATTCTTATGAGAAATAAATTCTTTAAACCCAAAAAGAGTTTAAGGACTTCTTAAATGGATCACAAAACGGAGTGAGTAAGCAAGTACGAATTTGTATCGAACTGACTTTAATTCCTTGCCATTAAATATCCCAACCGATGAAAATAAGTAGATATTTACTTTGAAAGCAGCCGAGTGTTGATACGTTTAGTGTTGGCTTCCGCTGGCATTCAAGTCTCTTCGAATAAAATGTTATTATACCCAATATCCCGCCGGGACGTCTACTATTTCATTTTAATATTGTGCTCTTGCGAAAATCAGTTATGAATTCATATTTGTGAGTAATAAAGTTTTATATGTTTAAGGGAATGGCGATAGGCGTTAGATCCCTCCCTATACCTATAAGCTACTTAATTTCTAATATAGAATCGATTCCCAACGGAATAGAATAGGTGCCTAATATATTTTTTCATCACACTTGCTCGGAAAAGATGTATTTACACGTAGGGCTTGCGGGCGGGAAATTGAACTTTTCGCCCTAGGGCGGAAAAAATCTTTTCCGAGCAAGTGTGATGAAAAACACTTATTTACACGTAGGGCTTGCGGGCGGGAAATTGAAATTTTCGCCCTAGGGCGGAAAAGTGTTTTATACAGAAGTTTGTTTTTATTAATTCTCCTTTTTTTCCTTACAAGTGTGATGAAAAACATTGTGTGTGCCACGGGCGGTAAAGAAATTCCGAACTCGTGAACATTTTAAGCCCTCGCTTCGCGTCGGGCTTAAAATTGACACTCGTTCGTAATTTCTTATTTCCCGCCCTTAATACACAATGTACTATTGTGTCACATTGATCGGATTTTCATGTGGTTTTCACCTAAGATCAATTTTTACACTCTCAGTGATACCTTTAACAATGCACTCACTTGCTTTCTAATACTGCTTTATTAAATTATTCTCTAGATCAGAGCCATCAGAGGTTCTTTATTACCGGTGATAAAGGACTATTTGTCAGATTTCTAACATGAAGTTTTGAGGTAAATAAAAATAATAAAGTATTACTCTATAAACTTTCATTTTTTTGAACACTTAGTTGCTTCCAGAGACCACCAGTGACCCGTACGGATCACCGGTTAAGATCCAATGCTCTAAAGTCTAAATGAACTTCTAATTTCGATCATTAAAAGACGCATGTCAGTTTGCCCTCAGTGCTCACTCAAAGCAAAATGTAACTCATTAAACGGCACTTTGTAGATTAATGTGTGAGCACCTACTTACAGCACGATTGACTGATGACCTCATGTATCGCCTGGCATCGAGGAATGGTTTCTGTCACAGCGTGCTTCTGAAATATTGCATATTTCTACATCTACTACATATATTATATTAAACCTCACATTCAAATATGACCTTTATGTTTAACATGGTAAAGTAAATTTTGATGTAATAAAAGTAAATCATTATACGAGCTTGCGTAAGTTAAAGTTGTAATGAAATTCGTGTACGGGAGGCGTTACGTTAGGGACAGAGAAAATGTAATAATAGAGACTGTAAATTCCTTTTAGAGTCGGGCTCCTGGCTCCTCCTTAAAGATGGTGTCACCACGCGCCACAAATCGATGATGTGGCTTCAAATGTAGCAACGGTGAAACTATATGTCGGTATTAACCTATCGATATTCGGATATATTACGTACTCGTATAATAAGCGACCCGCCCCGCCTTCGCACGGGTAGAACCTTAACAAATTATACACCTAAACCTTCCTCAAGTGAAGTAGTTTTTGAGTTTATCGCGCACATACATACATACAAACAGACGCGGCGGGGGAGGGAGTTTGTTTTACAAGGTGTAGTGATTTCGGTGTGTGTAGGTATCGTTTGCCGAAATATTACTACTTCTCCGAATAGCGTACATCGTTTTTCGTAAAATACATCGTTTAGAAGCTATTATTTTATGAACCTTTGTTGATTCGATTCGGAGGTTTTACAAGAAATACGTTTTAATCGATGAAATGATACATCGAACTAACTATAATATATAACATTAATAACCGTAATTGATCCCTCACTCATGGAACAAAAACAAAAGATACATTTATTTAAACAATATGCTATTTCTGCTGTAATTATGAGTAACGAAACTTGGTAACATTCAGCCGGGCTAGCACATGATTGGCGCGACAGTATCTCGCGGCGAGATAGACTACCCCCGTCCCTCTTTTGTTAACATAGAAAAAAGATGGGTAGTCTATCTCGCCGCGCCAATCATGTGCTTGGCCTACAGATTAGCATACAAATTTAACAAACGTACGTATTTGCATATCAAAACTAAAGGAGAACAAAACGTTTTGTTTTATATAGTTAAATAATTTTATTTTTAATTTTAATGTAATTTTGGAAAAGACGTGTACTTATGTATTTAGAAAAATATACCTACCATAGTCTAATAAAACATGGTCTTCCATTCCCAGAGTGACACGGGGCTACGTCACAACAACATGGCCGCTATATATAGCGCTATCGCATATTATCATATAGCGCTGTCGCATGATGACGTAAGCCCGTGTCAGTTAGGTGACCTAGAAAAGACGGGAATGGAGTACCAGGCGGAGTATATTATTATACCATGATACCTACCTGAAAAAAATTGTGAACGTATTTTTGGACCACGCTATAAATAACTAGCAGTTTTTATGTTTTAAATATTTAACTAGCAGTTTTAATTTTTTTCGAGTCTCTAGTTAGGAGATTCTGCACAGAGGGGCTCTGAAACGATAATAACACTGTCTTGTCCGTCTGTCCGCGGATCACGTTACTTAGCATTAACTGCGGGTTATTTAGGAATGGGCTTGCTAACGTTGAATACCAAACCGAAATTTATTATAGACTATTATAGTAGGTCAATATACATGTCTCTCTGTCAGGCTATAGAAAAAGATAGCTAAGTATATAAATTAATTTAAAGAAAACCGACTTTATGCACAAATTAAGTACCTAACTACATAGTATAAAATGTCAAAATTCTTCGGTCATTTCAGTAAGGTGTATTCGGGTAATACCGAATGTCGGATAATTCCGAAATTCAGATGAAAATCACCCTTAATTCCATCATAATAAAAGTCTCTTTTCGGAATTATCCGACAGTTTTTGACATTCGGAATTACCCGAGTAAACCTTACATAGTTTCACTTCATTAAATTGACGATTGACAGCGGACCGGCTAAATGGTCGTTTCTGAGAACAAATTCACGAGTTACGTCAGCAAAACTATCCTTAGCACCCCTGCATAGAGATATGTATGCAGGGGTGCTATGCTAATAACTTTGCTGACTCTCAATACTTATGGCTCCTCTACACGATGGGCCAGCGCCGGCCACTCCAAGGGACGCATTTATGCGTTAGAGGGAGCAAGTGATATTGCTATCTCATTCTACCGCATGGCTGCGTCCCTTGGAGTTGCCGGCGCTGGCCCATCGTGTAGAGGAGCCATTAGATATTTCGCGAAAAAATACCGCCTCCTGAAATTCACTTAGGTAGTTTTGTGCGGTAAAAAAGTTTTCTACCCGGTTTTTTGCCGGAACCCCAATAAAACGACACGACATAAAACTTCCTTGAAGCATTATAGAACGCTTCTCTAGATTAATGAAGGCAAAAAGGGACAGGATCCTTATGCACCTATATTTTTTGCGTGTATTAGCTTTTCGTAGGTAAAGTTTACGTCTCTATCCACATGCATAATAGTGCGTTTCAGTTCAGTAGGTAGGTATTAATGAAGTAGGTACTCTAAGTAGATAGTATAGTACTTATTATGTATGTACTATGTACTACCTATGCATACATAATTATGTAAGAATCCGTGTCAGTCCGTGTATATAGGTACTTGGTGGGCAATCCGGAACTTATTTGGCCAGCTCACAATATCTGGTATTAGGGTAAGCCGAAGAGACTCGAGTTCTATGGCCTGATGGCCTCTCGCTCCACCACGGTGACCCGGTAAGTATGTCAATTTATTGTTAACGTCGTACCTACTCCAGTCTATATGCTAAATAAAGGACACCTAGATATTTTAGCTGATTCAAGAACTGAACAACCGACCGATCATAAACCAATGTTAAAAGTGGGTTAAACAGCATTGCGCTACCTAATCACTTTATTTAAATAAGCTAATAAATTAGCAAAGTTAAATAACAATGCAACTAAGTACAATTACACCCGTATGTAGGTAAAAAGTGTTTTGAAACACATAATGAGCTATTTCTGTTTAGTTCTGACAGTGTGTTTATCTTTAGCCGCGCTTTACGATCCGCCGATGAGTTATTAGCCGTCCCGCCTGACAGCCTGTCTCCGGGAATGAAATAAAATGGAAATAAATACGAAATTTGTACTGTTTTATTGATCCATTAGCGAGAACTGTGCCTACCACGCGTAGTGTAAGTATTAGGATTTGTGGACGTAGTAAATGTAGGTTTGAAATGAATGCACTAATTGTTTCTAGGTAATAATTGGCTGGACTAGATGGCAGGTAGGTAGTTATTAATTCCGCTGTTGCTTTGCACTTATAGGCATAAGTAAACATAAACTTCAAATTAAATTATTTATTTAGAATGTGAATAATGAATGTCATATCTATCCAATCAACCCCCAAACAAAATTAATTTACATAGTTGGGAAATAGAAAGTTGCGGTCATAGCTGCGGTAGAGTTAGAATAAGTACTCTACTTATAATAAACTTTAAATACAAGTATCAAATATAATAAATACCAATTTTAAAAGTACATGCAACTTAGGTAGGTAAGCTAAAAATATTTTTCATCACACTTGCTCGGAAAAGATGTATTTACACGTAGGGCTTGCGGGCGGGAAATTGAATTTTTCGCCCTAGGGCGGAAAAAATCTTTTCCGAGCAAGTGTGATGAAAAACACTTATTTACACGTAGGGCTTGCGGGCGGGAAATTGAAATTTTCGCCCTAGGGCGGAAAAGTGTTTTATACAGAAGTTTGTTTTTATTAATTCTCCTTTTTTTCCTTACAAGTGTGATGAAAAACATTGTGTGTGCCACGGGCGGTAAAGAAATTCCGAACTCGTGAACATTTTAAGCCCTCGCTTCGCGTCGGGCTTAAAATTGACACTCGTTCGTAATTTCTTATTTCCCGCCCTTAATACACAATGTACTATTACAGTACATAATATGGTGATACTTTACCGCCCTAGGGCCCGCCCTAAGATGGGGCCTTATATAATTCGCAACTCGCAACAATTGTTTCAATTTATCGCCACTCGTTGCGAATTTCCCATTTTTCGCACTTGTATCGTAATTAATGTACTTACCTACTAGTTACTATATTACCTATTTTAATGTGAGCCTCCTCGGATCCCCTGGTGGGAAGTAGCTGACTTAAACCGGGCGAATATTGCACGTGCCCACAGGCTTCGGTCCGGTCACATTCCATTAAATAAGTTTGCTCATCTGATGGGGAAAGCAGAGTCGCCCAACTGCGATATCTGCGGCTCCGTCGAAGATGTACAGCACTTCTTAATGGAATGTGTCCGGACTCGAGTCAAGAGGGCACAATTATTTGAAGCTGGGGACTATAAAGAAATTGATGTTGGGGTTTTTCAGTCGATTTTGGCGGAACCCCTGGCTAAAACTGCAAAATTAGTGTACCATTTTTTTGATAACTAGTATAACATTTATTGAAACTCATATAATGTAGAGGCCCAACGGAGTCGACATGTCCCGTTTGATAAAGGTTCCTTTTAAAATACGTAGATAAAAAAAAATAAAAAAAACCTATTTTACGAACTGTGTATTATATTTGCATGTTTTCTGTGTATTGTGATGTAGTTTATGTTAAGGCCCCAGTACACAATGGGCCATCGCCGGCCACTCCAAGGGACGCAGCCATGCGGTAGAATGAGATGGCAATATCACTTGCTCCCTCTAACGCATAAATGCGTCCCTTGGAGTGGCCGGCGATGGTCCATTGTGTACTGGGGCCTTTATAGCACATTACGATATTTTTACTCGCACATAGGTACAGTCAGCAGCAATAGTTGCTAAGCGGGCGAGGGTTCAAAATTATCTTGACGCGGACTTTATTGTTAAGCCCGCTCCACACTCGTGCGCGAATCGCGGCGCGAAGCCGCGAACGCGAGTCTGGAGTCGATTTCGCATATCAGCGAACTAGACTCCACACTCGCGTTCGCGGCTTCGCCCGCGATTCACGCGCATAGTCTGGAGGGGGCTTTTAGAGAATAATAGTGCGTCAAGGTAATTTTGAACACCTCGCCCGCTTAGCAACTTCTGCTGCTGACTGTACCTACTGTAGGTGTATTAAAATTTTGACTTTTGTTTCGCGAGCGTTCCTTTGTACTTACATTTAGCCCCCATTGCCACGGGCGCTTTTACAACGCGCGTTAAAAAAGCGTTTGAATGACACAAATGGATACATGTGTATTTATTCACACGATAGCGGTGGCGCTTTTTATCAAGCGTTGTTGGATTTTCGACTTTAAGCCTTGGTCATTAAATCGAATTTAGAGTGCGGACAGATTCAAGCGCTTTTACAACGCGTGTTAAAAAAGCGTTTGAATGACACAAAATGGATACATGTGTATTTATTTACACGACGGCGGTGGCGCTTTTTATCAAGCGTTGTTGAATTTTTGACTTTAAGCCTTGGTCGTTAAAGCGTGCGGACGAATTCAAGCATTTCAAGCGCTTTTATAACGCGCGTTGAAATAGCGCTCGTCGATGGGGCCTTTAGGCCCCATTCGCACGACAGCTTAAAAAGCGTTGCGTTAAAACCCGACGTTGGCGCTTTTTTACCGTTACCAATATTTGTGTTCATATGAACGCTTAAAAATCACTTGTGAGTCGTACTGCCACGTACGCATCTCAGCAAAGCCATACTTTATTTGCTATTACGACGTATTATTTGAATATAGCTTGAATATTTCAGGAATTTGTAAGCATAAGTTGACATTTTTAAGGTGAAACTAATAACAATCTTGACGATTGACACCAAAAATTGACACTTGACAGCCAACTGACAGCAGCGCCGGCGCTTTTTTAACGCTTGTGAGAACAGATACACGGAGTTCCGTATGCTCTATTCATTTTGACGCCAACGCTCAACGCCGAAAATCGAACAGTGCTCGATAAAAAAGCGCCGCGCTTAAAAACCGCCTTCGTGTGAATACATACATGGTTATCCATTTGCGTCATTCAAACGCTTTTTCAACGCGCGTTGAAAAAGCTGCCGTGCGAACGGGGCCTTAAATTTAAAGCCTCCTCCACACTCGTGCGCGAATCGCGGCACTAAGCCGCGAATGCGAGTGTGGAGTCGATTTTCGCAGACAGCGAAATCGACTCCACACTCGCGTTCGCGGCTT
Organism: Cydia splendana; assembly: GCF_910591565.1. Lineage (NCBI taxonomy): Eukaryota > Metazoa > Arthropoda > Insecta > Lepidoptera > Tortricidae > Cydia > Cydia splendana. Next base: position 12,041,972 of record NC_085974.1, read on the forward strand.
CGCCCGGGATTCACGCGCATAGTCTGGAGGGGGCTATAAACCCAAATTTCTACAGTCCGAATTAGACCAAACTAGAGTAGTATTATTTTTTCATTTTAATCATAACTTCCACTTGTAATAAATATTAATCTGCGTATTCAATCTTTCTCATTTATAGTTATTTATTTTAAAGTATTGTTGATATGTGAGATAAAATAGTACTAACTGCAGAAATGTAATTTGGACCGTTGTAGGGTTAATGACCCAGTTGGCGTCTGTCACCTGCCAGGCCGTTATCTGTCAAAGCAAATTGCGGCGGCGGCGCTACGTTTGTGCATTCTTGCAGTTTCTTTATTTTAAATTCAAAATTTATGAGATAAAAACATTAGTTTGAATCGCAAGTTTAACCATGGAGGGTGGAGATTCGTTTTTGTCTTGTGCAACAACATTAGAATGGACGACCCCTCAGGGATCCATATTGAAAAAGGTCAACTACAGAACTGCATCTCTTCGACTTATTCGTAATGAATTCCGAGAAATGTATATGGAAATATCAAGTGAAAAACACGCAGCCATTCGACTGGCATTAAAAGGAATAAACGTGTTCAAGAAGTTCATGGCTGAAGGCAAGGCAAGTGTAAAGTTCCAAGAGGCGGGATGCACGCTCTTTATATCCAACGCGCCGCCAACAAATCTCGTGTCATTTTTAAGGACCATTTTTGTTAAGATGACTGGAGATAAGGAAGCATCGTCAACGACTCCGTCTAAACAATCTATGAGAGCTAAGTTGCTCAGTGGGAAAGCACAGTCTTTTGAGGAAATAAGTCCTATAACCGTAGCTGATATACACAATGCTAAAAGTAAAATTCCAAAGTCGACTACAACCACACCTTCTCCTCCTTCTAAAAAGCGAAAGCATGATGAACCCACAAGGGGCCCTGCACCCAAAAAATTGTATTCTCCATCACCTCTTACAACAACAAGTTCTTTGAATCCAGAGCAGCAGAGAGTACTAGAAGCTTGTCTTGGGGGGAAGAATGTGTTTTTCACAGGATCTGCGGGAACTGGCAAAAGCTTTTTGCTAAAACGAATTGTAGCAGCATTACCTCCTGATGTCACAATAGCCACTGCCTCTACTGGAGTTGCTGCTTGCCATGTTGGTGAGTAAAATTACTAAAAATGCGAAGTTTTATTAATTCATAATTGACATTGTTTAGAACAGTATAATAATATTTATTGCTATTTCAGGTGGGACAACACTTCATGCATTTGCTGGTATAGGAGATGGAAGCGGGTCCATTGAACACTTGTGTGAGAAAGCAATGAAACTGCCACTTGTTGCACAAAAGTGGAGAAAGTGTAAACATTTAATCATTGATGAAATATCCATGGTTGATGGTGCGTTCTTTGAGGTAATTAGTGTAACATTTATTTTCATTATTATCATTGTTAATTTTTGTATTATGTTAACATTATATTGTCCTTTCAAATTTACAGAAATTAGAAACAGTAGCAAGACATGTTAGAAGAAATGATAAACCTTTTGGAGGGATACAGCTCATACTGTGTGGAGATTTCCTACAATTACCACCAGTAGTTGACAAGGGGCAGACAGGAAAGAGATTCTGTTTCCAAACAGCCTGCTGGGATGAATGTATACAGCTGTGTTATGAACTAAAGCAAGTTCACAGACAAAAGGATCAAGAATTTATATCCATATTAAATAGTATAAGAATAGGGAGAGTGACTAAAGAGATAAGTGACAGGCTTGTAGGCACTGCTAGACAAAAGATTGAAAGTGATGGAATTTTAGCAACAAGACTGTGCTCTCACACAAATGACTCTAAAATGATAAATAACTCTAAATTGCAAGATTTGGAAGGTGAAGAAAAAGTGTTTACATCTCAAGATAGTGATAATGCTAGTAAAACACTAGACATGCAAACTATAGCTCCATCAAAATTGGTCTTAAAAATAGGAGCACAAGTAATGTTGCTCAAAAATATAAATGTCAATTCAGGTTTAGTAAATGGAGCCAGAGGAGTTGTAGTTAGATTTGAAGAAGGATATCCTGTTGTAAGATTTAAGAATAAAAAAGAGTATACAGCCAGGTCTGAGCGTTGGTATGTGAAGAATGCTAGTGGAAATCTGCTGTGCAGAAGACAAATTCCATTGAATTTAGCTTGGGCATTTTCAATACACAAATCACAAGGTCTAACTTTAGATTGCGTGGAAATGTCTCTATCAAAGATTTTTGAAGCTGGACAGGCTTATGTAGCTCTTAGTAGGGCGCAGAGTTTAGACACGTTGCGAGTATTAGACTTTGATTCCAGGCATGTGTGGGCTGACACCAGTGTGCTTGAGTTCTACCAAAAATTCAGGCGCCGTTTGCAACAAATGGAAGTTGTGCCACTTGGTAGACCCCTGGCTGACAAAACTAACAAAAAATTAAAATTAAGAGAAATTCTTGAGAAACAAATGAGAAGGAAATAGTTTTATTTTATTAGTGGCAATTTTAATATTGATTTAAGACTGAAGCTAAGGAGTTTTAAATAAAATGAGTTCAATAATTATCTGTGTGTTTATTTATCTCAGTCATAGTACAAATTAGGGATGCAGACTTTATAAAGAATACTTAACAAAATTAGATAAAGGACAATGCGTAATTTTGGTCCATATCCTCAATACTTATGAAACCTATGCCAAATGATAGCTTCAATGCTATCATTTATTTCATATTATGACAGTTAAGTCGAAGTCGCGCGCCAACATGGTCTTTTTTATGTTATATAAATAGAACGCAGTACGGCAACGGTTTCACCATAGTATGGTTTATTATAATAGAAAGAAAACAACACGTTATGCATTTTATATTTCTATATTGTGGGTAGTGGGTTTTAATCCACCGGCACTTCATCTAGACGATTTAATTGTAGATATTTAATATTGTAGGTAGGAAGATACCTATATAATACCTATGTTATTTTTTGATTAATATAAATACAATGATAATAAAATGCATAACGTGTCGTTTTCTTTCTATTATAATAAAACATACTATGGTGAAACCGTTGCCTTACTGGGTTCTATTTATATAAAAAAGACCATGTTGGCCCGCAACTTCGACTTAACTGTCATAGTATGAAATAAATGATAGCATTGAAGCTATCATTTGGCATAGGTTTCATAAGTATTGAGGATATGGACCAGACTCCATACTAAAGTGCCCATGGTCCTTTGTTTGTAATATTTAATGCAAAATGAAAACATTCTTCACTTTATGAAATAACTGGAACATTCAGTCTGTCTAGTGCGTAAAGTATAAAAAAAATGTAATTATTACTGTATTACCGAGACTCCACAGCAGTCAGTATTTCAACCTGTTCTTCCAAAGTGGCTTGTTTCTCTTGTAAGCATTTAATAACATACTTATAGTTCTCAATGCTGTGTTCCATATCTTTTCGGCCTGATTTAGTATCAGTCATACTCTTCTGTAGAACTTCAAGGTTTTTATTATTTTTCACAACTGCCTCGGTCAGCATATTATTCAAATATTCTTGTTTCTTGATCAATACCCACAGCTTAGCTTCCATTGGGGCATCAGGCTTACATTTCAAGTCATCATAGACAAATTCACTCAAGTTAATGGGCTCTTTCATTCGAACTAGAGTTAACTTGACGTCAGACATGAGTTCGGCCTGTGTCATCCTGCTGAGAGCCTTATCCAACTTAGAGCTTGAAGTGTTAGGATTCTGCAACATTAGTATCAGGTAAAAAACAAGTATTATTACATGAATACAATTCAAAAACCCATCAAAAATTTACAGCTAGGGCATAATGCTGCAGGACAGGTTTTGTACATATTAGTTATTTGCTAAAAAAATAATATACCTACTTTGTTCATAAGTATGATCTTAGCATTTATTAGCATATTTATTTTCCATACTATGTTTTACTATTATCAATGTATCATAATCTGGCAATAAAGATATTTTTAATTTGATTTTGAGATAACTGAGGGTGGTATTCCATCTGTCCAGTGTCAGTGCGTCTCACTCTCTCATAAAAGCAAAATGTGAGACGCAATACACATTGGACAAAGAAATTGGATAGGTGGAATACCACCCTGACCCATGCATAGAATTTTGCAGAGGGGGATCAACTATCTCTGCAACTGACTATTGATTTCCTAATTTATAAGATTCATCATCATCATCATCATCCTGTCCTAGCCGGTTTCGGCCTCGGCGACTGGGTATTCACTGTCTAGTGAGAGCGACGATCGTGAGCTCTCAGGTGGCTGACGTAGCCTATTTATGAAGATTATATTTACCTTAACAATAGTCTTAGAAGCTGTATCTGGTCCCATTGCTGGGAACAGTGTAGGTATGGCGTTTGGTTTAAGTTTTCTTTGGGCATCAAAGTATTTATTCTCAAAATGTTTTGAACAAATTCTACTTTTCGCCCAATCCAGTATAGTACATCTATTCTTCAAAATTTGTAACCACCTGTTCCTCATTTCCAGTGAAGTTGGACATCTGAAATCGAGAAAGGTTGGAAGAAAATAAATTAATTCTAGTATTTTAGGTTATGTTTAGTTACAACCTTTATAACAATCACAGTATTTATTCATTTATTATTTATGTTATTTACAGCCAGTAAATCAAGAATTTAACTTACGGATGGAAGTTTGTGGCGAGACCTTTGTTGAAATGTGTTGTTTTGCAGCCTTTCACCACGCAGTTACCTGGAGCCATTTTGCCGAGGATTTATTTATTGGTATAGCACCGTAGTTACAACACAGTACGACAGTAATTGCTGTTTATTAATAGTATTAATTTTTAAATACAAACAAGCCGACTCGACTGTTGAGCGTTGAGCTGTTGACATTCAAGACAAGTCAAGTTGACAGTGACAGTTTGAGTGAAATTGTTCTTTTACTATTCGGTAACATATGACTTAGGAATTTGGACATACAGCCGAGCAAATATAGTCTGGCAAACCAAATTTCTCAATAAATAATAGCACCAACTGTAAACAATTCGATTATACGAATTTCGTATCCAATTCTACGATCTGGCAGCCCTGGTTATGTATAATATTTTATTTGCAGCTAGTATGGGACCACATAAGGTGTTTTTAAGCCCAATCAAAACGGAACTCTCAAATTGCCAATTTGATCACAAATCGAAATGAGCAAAATTGAATAAGTACTGAGTATTATATTCTGTTGGGATTGGTGAGCCAATGTCCTTGAATTTCATTTTCAGAATCAGATTGTGCGAAAAATTGAGTAGGTAGAGTCGCAAAATAGTCTGCATGGCATTAACAAATACAAAGTGTGACAATTTTGAATAATTTTACGGTTTAGACTCACTTGTTTTTAGTCACTCGCGCGACATGACAAGTGAGTCTAAACCGGAAAATTATTCAATGTTAGTATGTCTCACAACAGTTTAAATTCGATTAAGTGTGACAATGTAAATTTTTTATGAAAATATAATGATATTACCTCACTTTGTTATATTCAAATCAGTCCAAAGTTAGCTTAGATTAGACCATAGAAGGTAGGATCGTATATAAGTGGTATACGCGTGCCTCCGTGAGGGACAAAACATACGCAAATGCGACACTGTGATTGGTCGAATTCATTTGTTGCCCACCATTATCCATACTAAAAAAAAGGTGGGGAACAAATGAAATGTGAGACTGTGACAAGGACAAACAATAATGGCTCTTTCGCTGCTACTCCTACTGAAAGATACATAAGACTATCCCGTTCTGTCAGTTACCCCCACCACTCATGCCAGATCCAGGTATATCCTAGATTCATGGATTAGACGGACTCAACGTTTACAAGATGCATTTATAAAGTCGGCGTATGTACCCCAACACTCCAAAACACCCAGAATGAAGGAGCCACGTCCTACGGGAAACCCACAGGGTTTTCGTACGTAGGTAACGTAGGTACCTACTTCATTTGTAAACACCTGCACCTGTAAAGATTGGTTTTCCTAGGATAGCGGTGCCGTCATATAGCGGCCGTCTCCATACAAAATAATACGGCTAAATAAGGATGAGTAGTATTTTGTATGGAGATGGCCGCTATAATACGGCACCGCTATCCTAGGAAACCAGAGCTTAAGCATTTCAAGTACAATTTGTACTATAAAGTTTCTTTGAGAATAAAACTGGGGAGGCACTTAGGAGGTGGATGTCATCTGTAAAATTGGTTTAAAAATAAAAATGCAGTGTAAATAATGAATGAAAATATATTTTACAGTCTAATCGTTAGCGCAGGCTACTTCCCTTAAGTTTAAGAGCATGTAGAAATTGTCGAGTAAAAATACCTTTAGAATAGAAATATATTTTCTAGCGCCCTAATTACGAAGTAACCTGAACTTACATTACAAAAATGAGCCTCAGATAGACATAAACGTGCCAATAAATATTTTAGATTCATAACAAAATAAATAATTGAGCTTAAAACTAATCAGTTACACTGATAGCGACGGGCGGTATGAATCGCCAGGTATGGCTGACCTCCGCGCAGGTTTGGATTAGGGACTGATGGTCTTCCATAGAGGGGTCATCTAATATTGGTTCTGTCGTGGAGCATTGGATGTCGATTTTGTATTCGCCGGGCGTCAGGAACACGACTGTGCATTCGTGATAAGCTTTAGCAGATTCTGGCAGTGTAGTGAGAACCACTCTGAAAAAAAAAAGAAAAATGATAGAGGTAATATCTGTGCCCTGTTTATCAAAAGCTTGTAACTTGTAATACAAGTGGAAGTCCCTTTTTGACAGCTTTTGTCAGAAAGGGACTTCCACTTGTATTACAAGTTACAAGCTTTTGATAAACAGGGCACTGGTACAAGTTCTACAATACTCGTAATATGTATTACCATAATTGCGTTGCGAACGAGAGTCAAACAGAGTCGTAAAGTCTTTTAGACCCACTTGCACCATTCCACTAACCCGGGGTCAACTGGTTAAACCTGGAGTTACCATGGTTACCAGTACAATTTGACACTGAGTTAACGGTTTAACTGCTTACCCCCGGGTTAGTGGGATGGTGCAAGTGGGACTTTAGAAGGCAAGAGTTTTAAGAGCCGCTTGAAATACGAGGGTTACAGTTTTAAACAATCTCTTCCTAGTTTTAAATTAACTCACTTGTTATTCCCCGCAGTAGCGACCCTGTTATCGAGCTTATAGCTCAGCACGCCATTGTTATAGTCCTGGTACAGCTGGACGGACAGACAGAGGCGGTGCAGCGGCCTGCTGAGGTGGTTCCATACGGCCACGCCGAGCGAGATGCACTCGCCGGCTGTGCAGCTGTACTCTTCTTGTGGCTTGATGCATTGGGAGTTCACGCTTACTTCTGTAAAGGAAGAAGAGGTGTTGAATGCATAAAAAATCGGACAACAAGAAGCTCGTTCATTGGGTCAATAGACAGATTGGACACCCTTCCGCAGGGACCAGATCTGCAGAACAATTCTGCAAATCACATAATTGCTATATCACTCATTTTGCATAATGAAATCTAGTGGGGATCATGGTCTAATAGAACATGGTCTTCCATTCCCAGAGTGACACGCGATTACGTCACGATAACATTGCCACTTTATTTCAACATAACATGTTTATTATTTATTATTTTTATTTATTATTTATTTATTGGAAAACCAACAGCACATGAAACATATTAGCACTATGTATAAAAATCGAAGGCCAATTATAGGTTTTCACAGATAGAAATTACATAGAAGATAACTTCGCTAAGTAAGTATATATAGTTTACAATTCTGCGTAGACTAAGCAAGTACATACATAAATTAAGAATAAAAACTATTGAGGACAAAAATCATTACAGACAAGATAGAAAGGTCAAGCTCACTCAAAGAATTTAAGCGTTAAAATACGTCGTATAGACTGCGTATTTATATTAAACACATCAATATCATGCTCTCTTGACAGACAGTTAAGTGTTCTACCCGCACGAATAAGGAAACTGTTACGTCTGTAATTCGAGGATGCAAAGGGAACAGAAATAGGGGGATAATACCTTTTAACTCTATTAGGAGTGTTGAACATAATACTACCTAGAAGATCAGGACAGTCAATGGTGCCATTCGTAATTTTCAAGAAATATATAATGTCAGCAATTTCACGTCGCTGTGACAAAGGTAACAAATGGTGTTTTTTGCACACGCTAATATAATTAGATGAGTTATATGGGGTACGTAATTTATAGCAGAGAAACTTTATGAATTTTCGCTGAATCCGCTCGATCCTATCTATATAAACGTTGTAACAGGGGTTCCATATCTGGGAAGCATACTCGAGTTTGCTTCTTACAAATGAACAATATAGGATCTTGAAAGTTTTTGCCTGTGTAAAATCGGAACAACTGCGCATTATGAACCCAAGAGACTTAGTAGCGCTCTTCACAATGCTATCAATGTGAGCGTCAAATAGTAATTTGGAATCGTGTATTACGCCCAGATCTCTTAGAAAAGATACTCTTAATAAATATTGATTATGTATAGCATAAACAGAAGTGATCGGTGATTTCTGACGTGAGAAAGTAACTACATGACATTTAGATGGGTTAAGATCCAACTTATTTTCTCTACAGTACATACCAAGACGATCGAGATCGGCTTGTAATAGAGCAACATCTTGGACTGATTTAATCTGAGCAATAATTTTCATATCATCTGCGAAACAAAGCAACCTAGAAAACTTAAAGCATACAGAGATATCATCAATGAAAATATTGAAAAGCAAAGGACCGAGCAAAGATCCTTGTGGGACACCACTCGGGACATTAACCCAACTAGAAACATAATTACTTATAACAACAGCTTGAGATCGGTTATTAATATATGATGAGAACCACCTCAACAGGTCACCATTTATCCCTAAGCGTTGGAGTTTCACAATAAGCAACTTATGATCAATACGATCGAAGGCTTTACTATAGTCTGTATAAATGACATCTACCTGATTACCTTTATCCATTGCCCCTGTAATAAAATCATTTAGTAGCACCAGGTTGGACACCGTAGATTTTCGCTGCATAAAACCATGCTGACTATGATTAAAAGAATGTTTAATAGCATCATAAACTTGAACATATACTAATTTTTCAAACACTTTAGCTAAAATACATAATTTATTCATAATGTTACATGGGTACATTATACCTATGGTTAATAAGTTAAAATATTTCTTTATAATTTTATAATTTTCATTTATATGTATTTTAGCTTAAATTTTACAATAACACGTCATTTTTAATTACTCGTTAGCAATATCTTCCGATTCACGAAAGAAATTTCAGACTTTCGGGTAATTCTGTTTATACTACTGGCAACACAGGATAGCGCTGTGGACATTTGACAATTCGGATCTAGATAACTTCATGCCCTGACCGTCATCCTTGTCGAACGCGTGTTAATTGTTATTTCCTTCTCGCTCAGTGTCAGCAGTCGCAGTGTTTTCCAAACTTTTCACGTCGTAAGCTTGGTAATTAATGTGTAACTGTGAATTAGTTTTTTAAACGTTTGTCTTGTATAGATAAATAAAGTTTAATTTAATACATTAGATTTGTTTTATTTTACTATGTTTCTACATAAATAACTTAAAATTAATGCCGTTAAAATAATTTTCACCGTTGGTTAAAATTCTCCCACATTTCAAAGTTTGAGAACCTGTAAACAGCATGATGACGTAGGCGCGTGTCAGTTAGGTCATACGCGAATCTCGGAATGGAGTACCAGGCGGAGTATATTATTATACCATGGTGGGGATAGAAAGTGAGTGAGCGAGTAAAGTGGCGTTTTCTTCCATCTTTGAGTGTATGCAAAATAAATCCATGGCGGCGCATAAAACAATTACGTTGGCTGATTTGGTTTTGCCGTTTTATTAGCTGTCAAAAAGCATTCAACTGTATAAAAATTAATCGAGTTCCATGCCCGTCCTTCCACAGATATTAGGTATGTACACTTACCCCAATTTAAAGGCGACATGCGAACAATATCCATCATAGCTTGCGACAGCGTGATGCCCTTGACGGAGGTGCGGCCACGAATGTCGGAGTGGACGAGGTGCCATTGCAGTTCTACGTTGTTGGTGATGTGTTCGGAGCACATGAGCTCCAGGCTGTTGGTTGACGTTCCGGTGCTTATTGACTTTGATTCCATGGCATATACACTTACCCCAATTCAAAGGCGACATGCGCACAATATCCATCATAGCTTGCGAGAGCGTGATGCCCTTGACGGAGGCGCGGCCACGAATGTCGGAGTGAACGAGGTGCCATTGCAGTTCTACGTTGTTTGTGATGTGCTCGGAGCACATGAGCTCCAGGCTGTTGGTGGACGTTCCGGTGCTTATTGACTTTGATTCCATGGCATATACACTTACCCCAATTCAAAGGCGACATGCGCACAATATCCATCATAGCTTGCGAGAGCGTGATGCCCTTGACGGAGGCGCGGCCACGAATGTCGGAGTGAACGAGGTGCCATTGCAGTTCTACGTTGTTTGTGATGTGCTCGGAGCACATGAGCTCCAGGCTGTTGGTGGACGTTCCGGTGCTTATTGACTTTGATTCCATGGCATATACACTTACCCCAATTCAAAGGCGACATGCGCACAATATCCATCATAGCTTGCGAGAGCGTGATGCCCTTGACGGAGGCGCGGCCACGAATGTCGGAGTGAACGAGGTGCCATTGCAGTTCTACGTTGTTTGTGATGTGCTCGGAGCACATGAGCTCCTGGCTGTTGGTGGACGTTCCGGTGCTTATTGACTTTGATTCCATGGCATATACACTTACCCCAATTCAAAGGCGACATGCGCACAATATCCATCATAGCTTGCGAGAGCGTGATGCCCTTGACGGAGGCGCGGCCACGAATGTCGGAGTGAACGAGGTGCCATTGCAGTTCTACGTTGTTTGTGATGTGCTCGGAGCACATGAGCTCCAGGCTGTTGGTGGACGTTCCGGTGCTTATTGACTTTGATTCCATGGCATATACACTTACCCCAATTCAAAGGCGACATGCGCACAATATCCATCATAGCTTGCGAGAGCGTGATGCCCTTGACGGAGGCGCGGCCACGAATGTCGGAGTGAACGAGGTGCCATTGCAGTTCTACGTTGTTTGTGATGTGCTCGGAGCACATGAGCTCCAGGCTGTTGGTGGACGTTCCGGTGCTTATTGACTTTGATTCCATGGCATATACACTTACCCCAATTCAAAGGCGACATGCGCACAATATCCATCATAGCTTGCGAGAGCGTGATGCCCTTGACGGAGGCGCGGCCACGAATGTCGGAGTGAACGAGGTGCCATTGCAGTTCTACGTTGTTTGTGATGTGCTCGGAGCACATGAGCTCCAGGCTGTTGGTGGACGTTCCGGTGCTTATTGACTTTGATTCCATGGCCTCTGTTATAGGAAAACGGTAAAACGGTATACAGTAACGGTAACGGTAAATTAATTTTGAAGAATATGGTAACAGTGGCCTCTCTATTGATTAAAGAAACTTAAACCGAGTATTTGTGCATAAAGCAATATTTGTGCCATTCTCAATCAAAAGGGTACTTATTGTCGGATGTCAATAAGGCGGTATTTCCATATAGCTTCAATTTGATATCAACCTTATCGACAACCGACAATGTGGTTTTGCGATGCGACCTTTTGGTTGAAAACGTCACATTTATGCTACATTCAAGAACCTGTTGTAATTTACTACTTACTGCAGTTACTACACTAGGAATTTCGCAGAAGTTTTTATTTTAGACGAAGCGTCACATACGATAGGCGTGGCGTTCAAAGGTTTAAGGAGAAGGAGAGGGGAGTACAGTCGTTATCAAATAAATCGGAGCCAAAGTGCAAAGTGCCAAAGTGCTCAAAAATCAGAATATGCACCTTAACATCTTGATAATAGAGGCTTTGTTTAGATATTTGTAAATACCATGGCCGCTCCGATATTTCTGATGGCGACTGTATGAAGAATGAGTTACCTTCGTCCTTCTTGCAGGGTTGCACGTTGAAGGGGCACCTCGGTAGAGGCACGGGCACCCGGCACGACTCGCGGCTCTCTATGAGGATGTGCTTTTGAGGCGCGTAGTGGAACTCCATCTCTTCTGACGTCAGGTTTGAAACGTCGAGCACTAGGTACAGTTGGCTGGGGCTGTGAAACATTAAGATAATCAGGGTTTTTCTATTAAACATTTATTTGGCTTGTTTTTAACCCTTTACTAGGCTAAGGGATATATATTTCCCACATGCGGCATTTCTAACATGTTCTATTTTCGATGAGTAAGACTGACATACTATTGTCATTTTTGAAATTTCAGCCTGGTAAAAGGTTAAGTTGTCACTCTTCAGCTTTCACGGCTAATACTATAATCTCTAGCCACACTTTAGGGCGTATACTTTTCAAAGATTGCATATATTCGAGAAATTGTAAACGAATGTTGCCGTGACTGGGTGGTAACACGTTACTGGTAACCCTTTACCAGGCTGACATTAAAAAAATTACAATCGAATGTCAGTCTTACTCATCGAAAATAGAACACATGTTTGAAGTGCCGTATGTGGGAAATATATATCCCTTAGCCTGGTAAAGACGGCAGTTCTTTCGCAGTTACATAGACAAAGTGAGAGAAAGTGGTGACAATGGTGCTTACATTTCCGCCGGCAGCACGTCCCAGTGAGTGATGGACACGCTCGGCAACAATTCTAGATTGATCTGTAGCGTGGATTGCCGACAGTGCATCTCTTTACCACGGCCGCCGGAGTACCTTATTATTACCTACGAAACAATACAAGAATTAGTCATAGAATTCACAGCTTTCATGTGTTTATTTTACATAGTTGATGGGACTAAGGGTGGTATTCCATCTGTCCAATCTCATTGCGTCTCGCTCTCTCAGTAAACAAAATGTGAGACAAAATACATATTGGACCAAGAAATTGGACAGGTGGAACACCACCCTAAAGAGATCATGAACTTTTTGAATGTCCGCAAAGATCACGGGCGCTAACGTGCCAATATAAACCATACTTGAAAGCATGATTTAAGTAAGCAATGACAGCCTCTGCTTACGCCATAAAGGGGTCCAGTGATTACCAGTCCGCCCGACGATATCGGCCTGTCAGTTAAACGCAAAAGGTGACAGTTCCGAACAACTGACAGGCGGATATCGTCACTGGTAATCTGTGGGCCCCTTTACAACTATAAGCGTTTTTGGCGCTTTGAGCACGAGTTTAGGTATTCTTGGCGTCCAAATGATTAAACTGTATGAAATCCTGACTTTGCATCGGGTGTCATTCTGAATCCCTAACAACGTTTGTCCTAAAGTCACTTGCCCTAACTGGTTTGTCCTAATGGGCACATGCCCTAACGATCAATTGTCATAACGATTATTTTCCATAATGTAAGGTTCTGAAAAATGGTTACGTTTTAGAACTTGCTGCCACAAAAGTGGGTTAGGTTAGGGTTAGAACTGCGACCCTCGCAAAAAAGAAAATATGTTTAATAACATTAGGATAATTAATCAGTGATTAGGGAAACCTAAATTAGGGTTTTTAGTGTTAGGACAACTGATCATTATGACAAACAATATTAGGTAATGCAAAGATAGGAGAAAAGACTTTAGGGATTCAGATATAGATCCCTTTGCATCAATGCGAACGGCTCACAATCGAGAATTGACTTTTAAATATACAATGTGTTTGTTAAGTTCAAATCAAACATCAATAAATATAAAAACTTTTTACAAAAAAAAGCAAACCGACTTCAAAAAGGATGAAATAAAATATTATCCTTTTTGAAGTCTATGCGTTACCAACTGATATGTTTGAAGTCGGTGCCAAGCCAAATTTTGAAGCATACCATGATTTTGGTGCGATTCGATAAGGATGTACCTACGTTGGATTGCCTTACACGACGACAATGAACGTACTTTCTGTAGGTACAGTCGACGTTAAAAATATGTTTACACTTTTCGCCTTATTACAAAGGAGTAAGGTGCAAAAGTGTAAATATATCTTTGACGTCGATTGTATCTAAGAACACACCTCAGAACACACGATCAAACCTTCTTGGCGCAGTCTGTACCATGTTTGTCGGCACATTAGTGGAAATCCAATGCATTTTTTTTCGTCGGTTTTTTTAAAGAGCATTTCTTACTAATGCTCGAACAGTCTATAGCACGCAAGTGTGAGATTGGGACTGAGTAATTTGCCGTCCCTTATCCAGAGGACTACACTTCAAAATATAAAACAATTTAAGAAATTTACCTTCTTGCCAAATTTCACCTAAAGCGGTTCAGTTGTTTAGCCATGAAAAGGCGACAAAGAGGCAGACAAAATTACTTACACATTTGTAATAGTTATTAGTGCAGTTCTAATGGGATTTATAGCTATAAAGCTGATTATTTTGACTGGTATTGTTACTACTTGGCTTGGCACCGACTTCAAACATATCAGTTGGTAACGCATAGACTTCAAAAAGGATAATATTTTATTTCATCCTTTTTGAAGTCGGTTTGCTTTTTTTTGTAAAAAGTTTTTATTTTTCCATTTTTAGTTTTAACGCATTGTTAAGAGCGCGACGCATGAATGAAAAACAAGATCATGTTTAACACTAAATTCGTGTACCTATTACTTTAATAAATATGTATGTAATCAGGAATTTTCTCGAGTCCGTCTGGGAAATTATAATTCCTGTCACTACTACACTAAATCCATCCTCCGCCCCGCCACTGGCCCAATCCCTCAACGCCCCGATCACTCAACCTCACAGCGCATCAACCCCTGATCCAGGAACCCCTCGACCCTGAACCAGGAATTGTCTCGAGTCCGTCTGGGAAATTATAATTCCTGTCAACTAAATCCATCCGCCCGCCCCGCCACTGACCCAATCCCTCAGCCCCCCGATCACTCAACTCAACCTCACAGCACATCAACCCCTGATCCAGGAACCCCTCGATCCTGAACCAGCAACCCTTCAACCGCCATTCCCCGACCCGTTAATCTCTGACCCCTTAACTCCTAACCCTAACCCCCGATCTGATATATTCGCTAGCATGTGTGTAACTTACTTCCTATGCATCTCGCTCGTACTAACCTTAGTGTGAGCGAGATGCATAAAAAGTTACATTTAGATGCATAAGACGTTAGCGAATATGTCAATGTCAAACTCGTGGTAAGGCTACAGTTGCAGTACATCAGATTGGTGGTTTTCGGAAGCAAATGCTCGAGTTACTTTAGAAAACCCCGAAATCACTTAACACGTGCCTTTAAAAATTGAGGAGTTCCCTCAATTCCTCTTGGATTCCATCATCAGACCAGAACCAAAAATAATACGGAAACACCTTGGAGGTAACTTCTTCCAAACAAAAAAAGAATTACTCAAATCGGATCACAGGTGCCAGAGTAATCGCTGAACATATTTACATTAAAAGAAATCATCATCATTATCATCAAAATAATCATCATCATCAGGTCTACTTCATCAAATTAGTGGTTTTCGAGAGAAAATGCTCGAGTTGCTTAAGAAAACGCCCAAAACACCATGCATGTGCCTTTAAAAATTGAGGAGTTCCCTCAATTCCTCATGGATCCCATCATCAGAACAGAACCAAATTAAAATGGGACCAACTCGGAGGTAGCTCCTTTCAAACAAAAAAAGAATTACTCAAATCGGACTACGGATGTCGGAGTAATCGGTGAACGTACATAGAAAAAAAAAAAATAGCCACAACCGAATACAGAACCTCCTCCTTCTATGAAATTGAAGTCGGTTAAAAACCAACCTGTGTTTCGATCTGTCTGCCGCGAGAAGGTGGCATCACCGATATAGGGGCTGACCAGTTGGTTGTGTGAGAATTGGTGGACCTGAAAAACAGCAACCAAATTAAGTATTTGCTGAGTGTCCATTTCAAAGTTCTTGTTATTGGCACCCAGGGATGCAATATTGTTTAATCTTTCCCCCGTCCAAAAAGTCCGCTTCGTAGAATATATTTTTTTACTATGCTCCTAGTACTGTAGAAATGACAGCTAAGGGCCACTTGCACCATCCCACTAACCATGGTTTAAGCGGTTAAACCTTTTAACCCAGTGTCAAATTGTACTGGTAACTCCAGGTTTAACTTGTTAACCCCGGGTTAGTGAATGGTGCAAGTGGCCCAAGGGTGTTATTCCATCTGTCCAATACCTTGGTCCAACGTCATTGCGTCCCACTCTCTCATTAAGCAAAATGTAAGACAAAATACACATTGGACAAATAATTTTAAGGTGGAATACCACCGTAAGCCTCGAAGCGCCCGCTAGTCAGTTTGTTTTGCACTGATAAAGCACTAGGTAGACAAAGAAAATACCTGAAGCTGCCTGAAAGATTCCTATTAGGCACCATTCCGCTGCTGAGCGACGTATGTGCATTAGAACTCTGCGTAGGCAGCGAAGTCTGAGCATTAGGAACCGGCGACCCAACCCTCGAAGGATAGTTCGACGTCAAACTATTCGGGAACATGTTTTCACCGCCAACACCTCCTAGGTCTAGGAAGTCCGCTTCCCCGTAGAGCTTCATGGTTATTGTGGCGGTCTCGTTGGGCTGGATCGGCAGTTGCGATTGGATGTCGTCGTTGGACCATTGGAACACTTTTGATTGGAGCTGGGTGTCCATGTTTGACTAGAATAAAGCACGCAGAAAGTAAACTACCTCAAAAATGTAGATAAAAAATCAAGCTCTTAGTTTTTTCATAATAAGCAAACGTAAGAAAAGTTAAAAAAAAATGTTCGTTGGCTTAACGTAACATAACATTCCCCATACCCCGAATGAACCTCATTCTGCATTTGACTAGAACCTTATTATAAGATTTATAAGTATCCCAAAGAATGTAAGTATCGTATAGTTATAGCGATATAGAATCATAAAAACTTGAATCATTACCTGAATCGCTAAATCCAAATACTCAATAGCCACGTTACTCGTATTAGTTATCTTCATAGTACAATCCGTACCTTCCCCATTATGGAGCGAAATATTCGTAATACTCCCAACATTCTCCACATTGGGCAGGTTCAAATTGCCAGATGGCGCCACTGTGGTCTCTATAGTTATCGTGGGTAGGCTTGGGATGACTTCTATAGTATACGAAGCTGGGAATTTGTTAGGGGTAGGCATATTTTTGAGTCTACAGTTTGACTTAACACCTAGTGTATGGGTAGAGTACCCCATAATTTGTAAATCGCCCACTTCTTTTGGAGTTCCATGGAGATTCACGGTGGTTGGAGAGTCGGGGGGTAGGATAATAGTTTCTGGAATGGATTCGAAGACTATTCCAGAGGTTAGAAGGCGCATGTTGGATACTTTTAATTCGAACGGCAGCGGGTTGGTTAGCTTCATTTGGACTTCGCATATGTCGTCTTCTACCCACAGGTATTCTGAAAAAGAGATAAAATGTTAGATCACTTGCTATAAAAACTTACTTATATCGACATATTCTTAAGCGAGGTTTAGATTAGCAAGAACTTGCATGCAATTTTCTTTACATTGCGATATCTGATCAAACTTTTAAATGCAGTTTACCTTAGTAGTCGGCAATGGGACGTACATTGAATGCAAGTTCTTGCTGGTCTACGCCTCGCTTTATAATACCTCAGTCGTTAATAAATTGTGTGATTCGGTGACTATTCAGGAATGCCACATTAATAGCGAATTATTTTTTAAGTACTTAGCAAAGCCATCTAACGAAAATTACATTTTTAAATAACACACTAGCTCGATTTCTGTAATGTTTTCCATCACTTCCTTCTATGTTAGAATCTCGCCAGAGTCAATGAATACGTTTTTTTTTTCTTTTATCGAAAGGCTTTGCTCCATTTAGCGGCATCGTAAAACGTACCCATTTTCCCCTCATCCTTCTTAGCCTTCCTCTCCAAACTACCAAAGTGTATGGGCGTGAATATAAACGGCCCGCTCTGCGTCTTGCACTTGATGAGGTGCGGCGCGCGCGCGGGCGGCGCGGGGCGCGGCGCGAGCGCGGAGCAGGACGGCACGTGCGTGAGGTTGGCGGGCGGGATCACCTCGCCCGTCTCTAGGACTAGCGGGACTGGACCGCCTTCGCATTGTGCTGATAGGGCCTGAAAAAACGGACGATATTTTAATGCAGTGTTTTTCAAGCCTTAGCATAACTGCGGTATGAATGTGGGTTGTACGGAACAACTTTGGCTATCGGGTCAATTTCGGCTGATGAATATTTTCTAAGGGAGGTCAATTTATGTCGTTTTTGGGTAAAGCTGAAAATTAAAAAAAAAATGTATAATTTGTTCGTTTCATACAATTTGTAATCGTCAGTGAAGTGAATTACACATAATTAGTATTAAACATCATTTACAGCTTCGCAAGTATTATGTTGCCGGTTATACTGACGATAACATCAAACGAAACCTCAAATCAACAGTCCAACATAAGATAACATTCAAAAATACATAAACAAAACAATAAATCATGCAGAAATCAGTAGACGTTTATTAGTATTACAAACGAGTATGCAAAAAAACAATCGCCAGATTCATAAAAGAAGAAGTAATCAGTCTGTAACATTCTACGAGTACAAGCAGGCGCAATACAGTAAATATAGGACACATCGAGTAATATGTCTCATTTTCAATGAACAATGAGATTAAATAATCTTACCTCCAAGTTCTGTGCATGTAAAGGAATTAAAATTAGTTATGTTTAAAATTATTTTAAACATGGTTATTTACTGTTAGGCACCAGAAAGAATATTCGTTAACCCTTTGGCCTTTACCAGGCTGAGGGATATATATTTCCCACATACGGCACTTTCAAACATGTGTCCTACTTTCGATGAGTACCACTGATTATCATTTTTGAACTGACAGCCTGGTAAAGGGTTAAGTTTCGAAAATGAGTTCTCCCCGGTAGTGGAGATGAGATGACGAATTAACGATGGAGGAAAGAAGGGTATATCTCTAAAACTATTAAGAATTTTGTTAAAATCTATTTTACAAAAAATACTGCCGACTGCATTGTCCGCTGTTTCTGCCTACCTCTCCGGGATATAGGCGTGATTATATGTATGTATGTATGTATGTGTCATGAGTGCAACTCTTGAAGCAGCTGAATTAGCAGATTAACCGTTTTAAAATCGTAACATTTTACCTGAAGTTGTATAGCGAACTCCTTATGTTGCTGCTTGGTGAGATGCGGCCACATGGTTTGTAGTAAGAAGGTCATGTGTCTCGTTGCAAGCGCTGGGTGCCCCATACGGCGTGCTGCGATCACCAACTCTTGGAGTAACTGGATTTGAAGGGCTGGCCAACCTGTACAACAAAATTATGTTGTTTGAAGCTGACTATTGTCATCGTCATCATCGCCGTGCTATACTTACAAAATTACCAAGAAGAGAGATTTTTTAAGAAATACGAATCTTAAAAATCTCTCTAAATCTGAGAGAGAAATTTTTTGATCCGGACAACCCTTCCAATGCGATTTCGTAATATTCAGTTCGATATTTAAATGAGTTAGTTGTTCAACTGGCCAATTGATGGACATAGGCCTCCCTATTTAAAAGGATGAATGCTAACGTTATCATGCTTCCTTCTTTTAACAACAATTGTATAGTAGCGGTATCAGAGATTGCGGAAAAGTTTATTTTACTTTGTAGTTTGTGCACTTACCAACTTGATGCTGTATGACGTAGTTGGGGTCCAGACTGAGCTCCTGCCCGGGGAAGCTGTGCAGCATGAGATAGTAGCACCGCTGCCAGTCCGGGTTGGGGTTGTTGCTGCTGACATGCCTTGATGCCGCCAGGCGTTGGCAGAACGCGGCTTTGTAGTTTGTGCACTTACCAACTTGATGCTGTATGACGTAGTTGGGGTCCAGACTGAGCTCCTGCCCGGGGAAGCTGTGCAGCATGAGGTAGTAGCACCGCTGCCAGTCCGGGTTGGGGTTGTTGCTGCTGACATGCCTTGATGCCGCCAGGCGTTGGCAGAACGCGGCTTTGTAGTTTGTGCACTTACCAACTTGATGCTGTATGACGTAGTTGGGGTCCAGACTGAGCTCCTGCCCGGGGAAGCTGTGCAGCATGAGGTAGTAGCACCGCTGCCAGTCCGGGTTGGGGTTGTTGCTGCTGACATGCCTTGATGCCGCCAGGCGTTGGCAGAACGCGGCTTTGTAGTTTGTGCACTTACCAACTTGATGCTGTATGACATAGTTGGGGTCCAGACTGAGCTTCTGCCCGGGGAAGCTGTGCAGCATGAGGTAGTAGCACCGCTGCCAGTCCGGGTTGGGGTTGTTGCTGCTGACATGCCTTGTTGCCGCCAGGCGTTGGCAGAACGCGGCTTTGCGAAGAAATCCTACACATACAGGTCTATTAATAAAATTGTAATATTTCAGGCTTGGTCTTGGGCTAACGCTGTATATTGGGTATAGCATCAGAACCTCACATTGAGAAGATAAGAACATTTCTATAGGTTGTTGTTTTAACTGAGTAACTTCTATTCTGAATCCCGAAATTGCAAAAATAAAATTGGTTGCCCCTTGCCTGATCAGATGTTTTGTCAATTATGATGACGCTATACGCAGCGTAACAAAAGTCCAAGGCTTTATGCGGAATCTACGTAAAAAAAGTAACTAATTTAAGTTATTTTGTGTATCAATCTATTTATCAGAAATAAAACTTTAATAATAAAATAACATACCTATTTCCATATAAAGCTCAGCAAGCGTGTCAAATCTCTGTATCTTCTCCTGCTCACTCAAAGTGAGATTGATAAATATCACATTCTGAAGGAAACCCGACACGTGAAGGCAATTCCCCTGTTCCACGGCGATCCTCGCCGCTTTAAAGCACGCCTCCGTCTCGATAATACCCGCATTCTGATACTTGCTATAATGGATAATAGCTTTCCGATATTTCTCTACAATATCATCCCCGTTTAGCAAGTATTGGTTGATTATTTGAGACTGAGGTTGCCGAGGTATCGAAGGTAAGTCTGGACCTAAGTAGGATTTTTGACTCTGGTATTCGATGTCACTGGATGAAGCTAAGGATTCTGAGTCTGCGTTGTCAGTTTCGGATTGTCGCGAAGATGATTCAATACTGTCTGATGACGAAGGCGTTAGTTCACTGGGAGGATTGACTGGGCTAGAGGTTTTTGAAGACCGGAGAGGGGAGGAAGTGGTTTTGAATTTTCTGAAAGGGTCGGTTTGGGATTGGAATAGGGTTAAGGATTTCGACTTGTTGGGGGAGCTCTCTTGTAAGCTTGCGTTTCTTTGTAGAGGGGTGGGGTTTCTTAAGTTTGGGTAGAGTAGAATGGCGGACGATGCACAGAGGCCTGGAAAAAAGAAATAAAAGTTAATAGTGAATGCCTACTAAAGTTTATACGGAATATATAAAGCAACGTGGGTGTTTAAATAAAAAACGAAGAAAGAGTAAAAAGATAAGTTTTATCTAGTGTAAATTCTTATCCCACATAATCACAAGACTAAACTCAATCGTAAATTCTGCGCTCATATAATCCATAGGTACCGACTTATTTCGGCGCTAAATATATTTTAAGTATCAGAAGTATTCTACCTAGCTTATGAACGCCACTCTTTTAATGAGAATGCTTGAAGTCCAAACTTAGTTTGATATTTTTAAGCCAAGACTTGGAATATCATCTACGATCAACTACAATAATGACTTCCTATCATTTTCAGAAATAGGTAAACTAGTTGTGGTTGTAAGCGGAATCCTTGTGGATTGCTTTATCATTATAAGTACCTTCTTTAGCAGCAGCAAGCCACAGCCAGTCATTAACCGACTTCAATATCTCCGCAGACGAGTGGTAGAGACTCAGGCTTTCATTCACGAGACCGGATTGCAGGGTCAAGTCTGCTAGGTTCTTTGTCACGCGACCCATGCATCGCTTCTTGTTGTTTCGCGATTCCATATCCAGCCCTGGAAAAAGGAATAAAGATACACTTTCATACAATTAATTTACCCCATCATTAACACTTATTTACCTAAACCGTCTTTATTGCACATTTCAAGAAATACACATTAGCAGCAACAGCCGCCGCTTATCGCTGAACATCATTATTTATCCGATTTTATTTTGCATTTTCAAGAAGTACCTAAAAATTACAAGAATAAGTAACTCAGGGGTCAGGGGTCGGCAAATTGCGGTTCTTTGGCGGTACGTTCTTCAAGTCACCCAAAAAGTTCACAATTTGTATGTACGTATGTATGTATACACTTTATTGTACATAGAAATAAAAACAAGAGAAACACAGTTACAGAGTGAATTAAATACAACAA
The DNA here is from genome assembly GCF_910591565.1 of Cydia splendana. Classification (NCBI taxonomy): domain Eukaryota; kingdom Metazoa; phylum Arthropoda; class Insecta; order Lepidoptera; family Tortricidae; genus Cydia; species Cydia splendana. The sequence goes on from NC_085974.1 coordinate 12,064,310, forward strand.
AGGCGAACTTATCCCTGTATGGGATCTCTTCCAGTTAACCTAGTCTGTCTGTCTGTCTGTCCTAGTCTGTCTTCTAGTTTCCAGTTTGTGTTCCTAAGACCACATAAACAACATTTGAGACTCCTATAAACTGTGGTTTCTACTCCGGCTGACTTTTGGAAAGTTTCCCAAGCACTGAATTAACTCACCAACAAAGTCCTTCTTCTCAAAAGGCGCCAAAAGCAATGACACCTTTTCCAGTTTTTCCCTCGACCTTTCCAACCTCCTAGACTCAACCACCCAGAACAGGGCATTGATCAGATCAGCCACATTTTGTTCTAAGTCTGGCACAGGATCGTTCTCGCCATAAAACATAGCGTGGGTCTTGAAGTTGGAGGGGGTGGTGAAGTTTTCCTCCGGGAGGGGAATGGACGCGCTAGATGAGGCGGATTGTGGGAAGCTCTCGGCTGAGGACAGGCTGTCCGCTTGTTCACTGGGGATTGATGCCCTAAAATAACAGAAAAATGTAGTAATGTCAAGCCTTTACAAGACAGAGGGAGTATATTTGAGTAATTACTGACACCTTTATGCTGTTAAAGTAGTGTTAACAAATAATTATCTACAATATGTTTCGATTCTCTAGATATTATTTTAGCCTGACCAACCATATTCACCACTAAAAAAGTGCAAAGTGCGAACGTATTTCACACTTGACTGAATTTGGCTTTGGTTTCCGGCTAACTGCAGCCGCCGGCGCACTTCCCCATTTTATTTGATTTTACTGAGAAAATTTGGCTCCCATTTTTTCTTATTCCTTTAATGCATTTGGTCATTTGAATTTGATAAAAACTGGACCAGTGGGGTAGGCAACTGTCAAAGGTTTGCATAGATGGCGCCATCAAAGCTTGCACCTTTCTCTAGATTTGGTTTTAGGGACTGGCATCCCAAAAACAATTCTAGGGATTGACAGGGCAAGCTGTGCTAGCGCCATCTGTAAAACACTTCGACCATTCAGTCCAAGTGCATTTGTATTCTATGCAAAATTAAATAAATTTATTCTTACTTGTCACCAAAGCTTTCTCTTGACTTGTCATCCTCGTAGCTGTAAGTCTCAGGCTCCTGCTCCGGTCTCTTCATATTGCTCACTGGACCGAACATAAATGCCCGTGAATCATACAAGGTGCTGGAGTATTTGACCTTGAGTGATTCATGTACGCGGCAGACTTCGTTCAGTTCCACTTGATTATTGAACTTGCTTAGTGTAATTAGACCAAGGAGTCTCCTGAAATCAGAAATGTATACAATCAAGGACACGGGAATTTACGCAAAAACAAGGAAAGGATATTCTCTTTTTGGGGTGGGAGGAGGTGCCCCACACTGCATGGCCAGGATTGGAATCGGTGGGAGAGTATTGAGCCCTACACCCCTAGTAGGTACTCTTATTTTGGTGTTGGTTGGTCTGTATACAAAAGTTGAAGCATCAATAGTAATAGAAATATGGCTGTTACTTGGTTTCCTTTCATGGAGCAAGATTCAGAGTTCACAATCAATGAAGCAGAATGCCAAATATTTCCCAATCCCAGGCAAAACCTGGGAAAAATTAAGAGGACCTAGCATTTCAGTCACAATACCTGTGTGTCTGAAAGTCGCCCCAGTCATTGTTCTCCACTGGGTAGTCTCGGACGTAGCGCACCCAGATGTCTCTGACTTGTCCACTTGAATCTAGGAAAAACGTTTGTGGTACAATTATCTCCCAACAAGCTAGTATTGGCTAGTGTTTATTTATTTATTTTATTTATCTTTATTTGTATTTATTGTCTTATTATTACTCACATTAATTAAATAAATGATCAAGGTTTACTTTATACACTTTTTCTTTTGTTTATGAACACATTTATGAACAATAATTTCTACCACATGGGATTTGGAACCAGAATCCACAACCGCTGGTTTCAAAGGCACCAATGTGTAGGTACACATAGAACCAGTTATCAGCCTAAGTACAGCAAAAGTAGCTCACCAGTAACTTTAATATTGTTGACTCTCTGTATCCTCTCCCACAGTTTGTTGAAGTTCTTCAGCATGCCCCCAACGCCTTTGACGAGCACCAGCAGGCAGGCATGGTGCTGCGCCTGCTGCGCGTAGTCGGGGTGCGACATCACCGACTCTCCGGGCGCGTGAGACAGGATGTAGCTCACTGACGATCGCATTGATATCTCATTTGGTCACTCTTTGATATGTTTCCACGTACTTTTGAAGAAGGAGAGACTACAGGATCGGATTGGAACTAATGGAAAGTTTATGCAATTATCCACGGGAGCTGATCGTTTTAATTATAGCTCTGGAATCTGGAATTAATACATAATTGAACAGCAAAATATTTTCACGGGCGTATTTCTTGTTTACGTCAAAACATTGAAAATGAAACGTCAAATTGGGGTGGGCATATCAAAAAAGAAAATCCCTACAATCTGCCATGAACCATTCAAGAACCTTGACGGGAACCTTACCAACATGCAACAAGTAAGTTTAAAAAAGTGATACATATAGTTGATCAAGCAGATCTTGTCAGTAGAAAAAGGCGGCAAATTTGAAAAATGTAGGCGCGAAGGGATATCGTCTCATAGAAAATTTGAAATTCGCGCCTTTTTCTACTGACAAGATTTGCTTGACCATCTATACGTCCGAATACTATATAAATCAAGTTACTTTATTCGTTCACAATTACTATTTCGTTTTAATTAAATCTTTAAATATGACCCTTTCAACCATGTATCTTAGTATTAAAACTGATTCTGGCATGAGGGTGGGGATAACTGACAGAACGGGATAGTCTTATGTATCTTTTAGAGTGCCGTGTGGTGCCGGCATCAGAAAAGAATAGCACCACCCCATCTCGTCCCGTGGGTGTCGTATAAGGCGACTAAGGGAATACTGGCGACAGATATGCATATGAGGAAGGCTCGCCCGTATCCTTAGTGGGGTCCTTGCTCACAAGAGCTGTGCGTGTGTGTATTGTAAAATAGGGATTTAACTACTGAAATAAGCACGAATGTAAAATAGCACATGTGAATATATTGACGACTTCCGATTGATAGACAGTTTATTTTTCTATACGTAGACAGCCTACATTGCACTCCTCCACGATAAATTATTAATAACACATCAAACTAAAAGGACTCCCTTAATGAGTACAACAACAAAACTATAGATCTAACCTAGTAATTCCCTTAAGGCGGCATTGCCTAAAAGGACGAGCCTGGGGCGGTGACGGTGTGTTCGGTAAAGAAACATTTGGCGACGGAGGCGCGCTAGGTAAAGCATCTTGAAAAATAGGCGACCCAGGTGGTGACTTAGAGGGAGAAATGCTCGGTTGAGACGCATGCTCCGGAAACACCACCATGTCTGACGTCGATCCCGCCGACCGCGTGACTGAGTCCGTCCGGGTCTCCATTTCCATTCCGTCAGGGTTATTTGTTACATTAAGTTTACGAACTCTTTCATTATCAGGATTTGTACGGATATCAGGTTCCAAAGTTTCTGGAACGGGATATACAAGAGACTGTCTACCCGATCGCCGCTTCAATTGATCGACATGTCTATGTACCACTGACCCATCAGCCCCCTTGACGCTATAATCACCCGACCCGGTTCTATGCACTATTTGACCTGGAGCCCATTTTTCCCCCTTAAGGTATTGCCTATACCAAACCTCTTCTTGTAACCCTAGTTCCCTATGTGCTCCTCCCGCAGCTAACTTCTGCCGTTGCTGCGCCAGACGGACCACGGCCCTAGTGTCGGGCTTCAAAGTGTCGAGCTTGGTACGAAGACTCCTACCCTGAAGTAATATGGCTGGACTCTGGCCGGTAGTGGGGTGAACCGTATTTCTATAATATTAGGTCATTACCTATGAAATTGGCGTTTTGTCCGGAGAATTTCAACGAAACACGAATTTCCATACAATTAATTTTGCGGATATTTTTTTGATGGCTAATTCAAACCAAACAAAATTTTTCCAGTAATTTTTGACACCTTTAAGGTATGTTTTCAATATCTCCATTTCTTGAAAATTGGTACCATTAGAAAAATATAAGTAATTTTAATACTCGAACCGACAGCACATGAAAAGACCTATTTTCAAGGCTTAATTCTAAACACTTAACAATAAAAAATAACAATTAATTGTATGTAAAATCGTTGTTTATTGAGTGCACTGTAGTTTTATTGTAATTGTGTATGTACTTTTGTAAAAAAAAAAAAACTAGGATCAGACTTATATCTATGAACAAAAACGCCAATTTCATAGGTAAGGACCTAATATAACAAATAAGTCCATAGAGCCTTATTTACATCATTTTTTTCATAAATTGCTTTTTTGATTACTCTCTTTAGAGTTTTTACCGTAACTTCAGCCAGACCGTTTGAAGCGGGATGATAAGGTGCAGAAAAAATATGTTCGATACCGAGTCCCTGGCTGAAATTTCGCATTTCGGTACTAGAGAAAGGTGGCCCATTATCTGAAACTATTTGTTTGGGTAACCCCCACCTGCTAAATAATTCGCACAAAATGGCAATTACAGCAGTAGCTGTGGTACTAATCATGTGGAATATTTCCACCCATTTGGACATCGCGTCAATTACTACAAGATAAGTCTTTCCGGCAATTGGACCCATAAAGTCGAGATGAATTCTAGACCATTGCCGATCCGGCCAAGGCCACATGCAAGGCGCTTGCTTTGGTGGAGCATCCGCTTGTACTGCACACGCGTCGCACTCGCGGCACATGCGTTCTACTGCCTCGTCGACCCCGGGCCACCAGACATAACTCCTAGCTAAAGCTTTAGACTTCACTATACCCATGTGAGGCTCGTGGAGCATCCGTAATACCCGATCCCTGCATGACTCCGGAATCACTAACCTGTAACCCCACATAACGCAACCCAGCTCTTCGTATAGTTCGACCTTCCTATTAAAAAATGGTTGTAGCCCAATTATGTCACAATCTGCGGGCCAACCCTCTCTAATGTACCTTAAAACCCGTGCCATTATGGGATCCCGAGCAGTCTGTGAACAAACCTCACCATAGTTGAGCAACAGAGCCTGCTGAATAAAATGCAAGTATGTCTGCTCGGGCGCTGTCGGGCTCGTTTCTCCGCACTGGACTATCGGTAACCGAGACAACCCGTCTGCTCCATTTTCGTTTGTACGAACATACTCGATAGTGTACGTATATGCTGATAAAATCAGAGCCCAGCGTTCCATGCGACTAGCGGCCATAGCTGGTATTCCTGTGTGCGGCCCGAAAATGGATACCAACGGTTTGTGATCAGTCCTAAGTGTGAAATGCCTACCATATAGGTACTGATGGAACTTATTGACGCAAAAAATTATTGCCAACGCTTCACGGTGTATTTGAGAGTAATTTTTCTCTGCGTCCGTTAGCGTCCTAGAAATGTAAGCGACTGGACGTTCACCCCCTCCACTCTGGTTTGGTTGCGACAAAACTCCACCAATTCCCCGTGCTGACGCATCACAAGTCAAACTCAGAGGACGATCTGGGTCATAGTAGGCTAAAACCGGCGCAGTGGATAACACTGTTTTAATTTCTACGAACGCCTGCTCACAATCTTTCGACCAGTGCCATTCAACGTTCTTCTTTAGTAAATCATACAGTGGTACGAGCCGTCCACTTAAGTGCCTAACAAACTTTGCATAAAAGTTAATCAACCCAAGAAATGACCGCAACTCTGTGATATTACCCGGTCGGGGTATCTTGGTGATTGCTTCTATTTTATCCGGGTCCGTCTTGACCCCGTCCTTACTTAGAACATACCCCAAATATTAAAAAAAAAAAAAAAAAAAAGTCATTTATTGTCGCAACAAAACTTGCAGCAACAAATCGAACAAAGAGAAAACAAAAAAGGCTACAGCTTACATTATAAGGTTAAAGTCCGATAGGGTTGTTGACTGTATATAAAATATAGAATATATGTAATATATTTAATTAACGAGATATACAAGGAGAATGTAATTTTAACGTGACATCGTGTCGTGTGTGCGTTCATATACACTCCATAGTCGCTAACCGTCCCGACACGTCGCAAAAAAAAAGAGAACTTGATTTGACTTGACAGTCAACCACCCTATATAAAGGCAATAAGCATTAATTACAGCACAAAGCAGAATAGCGATAAGTATACATACATCTTTTTATAACTATTTATATAATAGGTATAACATTTAGAACTATTTGTTAATGTTTAATTCCTAAGTGCGACAATAGGCTCGGGACTCAGCTTATGCCGCGAGTCTGGCGACTGCACAGCGCTGTTTTTCAGCCCGTACCTGTCTCTAAGCGTATAAAAAAAAAATTGCTAGCTATAGGGGAATACATGCCTTCGTAGCCTGTATTAACATTTACTTAGGTGCTCATTTAAATCTAAATTACAATTTTATATAGAAATACTTGTTCACGTATCCCTGTCCGGCAATTGGGCCCCAAACGGTTAAAATTTACTTTAAGTTTAAGTTTAAGTTTAAATTTAATTTAAATCATCGTTCACATTATTGTTCTCTTAAAAGAATTCTTTTAAAATTAGCTTTGAAAGTCGGTAATGACATATTCGTACGGAGAGGGGGTGGTAAATCATTCCATATTTTCGAGGCACGATAGGTAAAACTACCTTGGAACCCTATAAATTTATGCTTCGGTACAATTAACTTATTAACATGCATACTGCGAACTCCACGGTCTTTATTTTTCGGCCATCTAAGCTTTTTAAACAAGTACTCAGGCCTGCGAGTTTGAACAATTTTATATACCTGTGTTGCTAGATGTAGTTGCCTCCGCGCCGCCATTTTTAGGGACTTTTTTTCATTAAAGAAAGGCGTGACATGCGCGCGCTTTGGCACGTTGTAACAGAATCTAGCACACGCGTTCAGAGGGGCTACCGCGAAAACCGAAATTCGCAAATTGCGGGGATCTTACTCTTTTACTCCAATGAAGGCGTAATTAGAGTGACAGAGAAAAATGCCCGCAATTGACGATTTTCGGTATTGGCGGTAGCCCTACTGTACCCGTTGAATAGTTCGCGCGGTCTTAGCGTATAGCCGAGGCCCATAGACTGTATCGCAGTAGTTAAAGTGTGACAAAACTAAGGCTTCAACGAGGGTTTCCCGTACCTTTTCTGACAAGTGCTCCCTTAAGGTATAAAGGGCCTTTAAACGGTAATATGCGTTTCCAACCTTACTATTAACATGTTCACAAAAGCGTAGTTCGCTATCCATTAAAATGCCTAGGTTTTTTGTAATATTAACTTGTTCAATTAATTGATCATCAACTTTAATACGTGGATTATTTTCTTTAATTTTCATACATTGTCCGGTAGTTCCGAGGATCATGAATTTGGTTTTTAATGGATTTAAAACGAGCGTATTTTTAGCCGACCATCGCGATATTGCGCTTAGATCCAAATTTATTAAACTTTCAGCTATTTTCGTGTCACAGCTTTTGAAAGAGTAATAGATCTGGGTGTCATCTGCATACAGGTGTATCCTACAATTTTTAACACACTTCAGAAGATCCGCCGTATACAGGATGAAAAGAATCGGACTCAAAATTGACCCCTGGGGTGTGCCTCTTTCTATTGCTTTAACCTGTGATTTTTGCAACTCCCCGTCACTGTTTTCAGTTTTTACATACTGGGTCCTAGTGGTTAGAAACGACTTAAACCATTCACATGCTGTGTTTGATATACCATAATAACGCATTTTAGCAAGTAGCAACTCAGAGCTCAAGCAATCGAAAGCGCGGGAAAAGTCCAATAAAACCAAAACGGTACCGCAGCCCTCGTCGGAGGCCGCTAGCACGTCGTCAACCACATGCGCAAGCGCCGTGGCCGTGCCGTGTCCGCTACGGAAGCCTGATTGCGTTAAGGGCAAAATTCGATTGTTTTCTAAATATTTCGTGAGCTGTCTACATATCACCCTTTCAATTATTTTAGATAACACAGGTAAGATGCTAATTGGCCGCAGATTTTTAAAGTCTTCCACTGAGGAGCCTTTAGGAATGGGTTTCACACGAGCGCACTTCCAGTCGTCCGGGCACACACCAACAGCTATAGATTTATTTACTATGTACGTAATAACGGGTAGAGTAGTCGGCAAGGTCATCTGTATCATATGGATCGTTATGGATCGCTCGAACGATCGATTCTTGCCCCCAATTACTACGTCGTCCAAAAACACTTCGACGTTGGGAATTCCGCCTAACACAGTACACATAATTCGTTGGAAAATACCTGGGCTAGAAGCAAGACCGAAAACAAGCCTGTTGTATTTGAATAAACCACGATGAGTATTTATAACCGTGCAGTTGTTAGACGAATCCAACACTATTTGATTGTACGCTTGTGATAAATCGATCTTTGAAAAGAAACGTGATTCGCCCAATCGAACAATTAAATCGTCAATCTTTGGTAGTGGATAGCGGTCTACTAATAATGCCGGATTAACAGTCGCCTTGTAATCCGCACAAATCCTTAAGGAGCCGTCTGGTTTGTTTACCGGTACCAATGGAGAGGCCCAGTCGGAACAGTCGACGGGCTCGATGATGCCGTCGCGTAGCATGGCGTCCAGCTCGGCGTCGACGCGTGCGCGTAACGCGTACGGCAGCGGACGCGCACGGTGGAATACCGGGACCGCGCCGGGCCGCAACTGCAACGTCGCTTTACCGCCCGTGTACCGCCCTAATCCGCCTTGAAACAACTCCTTATACCTGTCACATAAAGTTTTAATGTTATCAGTTAATTTAGGATTTTCATTATTTCCACCTACATGATGACAGTTATCAAAAATCGGAATGCCTGTTTTTAATTCCACTAACCAATGTCGACCTATTAATGGGGTTTTACCACCCTTAATCACAAACAACTCTAACTCTTTCTCTGTAGCACCATAACGAACATTGGGCTTTATCATTCCGGAAGGAGTCAGTGGTGTTCCGTTGTAAGACGTAAAAGAAGCACCTGTGGCCTATTTTATAAAGCTACAAGTTACAATTTACAAGCGGAAGTCTCGTTCTAACACATAGGGTTAGAAAGAGACTTCCGCTTGTAAATTGTAACTTGTAGCTTTATAAAATAGGCCACTGGTGGTTGTAAAGGAATATCCTTGAAATAGGTGTGGTATGTCTCACTACTTATGCAGGACGCAGCCGCACCCGTGTCGACTTCCATAGTCAGTGAATGATTATTTATGGAAACAGGTAATCTCACCGGTGGATAGTCACTTAAGCATAAGTGATGAAAATCTTCCTCCTGCAGGGCCTCCAACGTGCGATGCTCTTCTCCGTTATCTTCCGTTTTCCCGCATAGTTGATGTAGATTAGTCCGTCTTTCGCGCGACCCCTCCGTTGTCAGTTCTGGACAGACGCGACACAAATGGCCAATGCGCCGGCACCGGCTGCACTCGTAACTCCGGAACCTGCAAGTCTGGTAAGTATGGCTGTTCGCACCGCACCCGCCGCAGTGGTGGGTACCTCCGCCCGAACTCCGCCCTGGTGAACCACCATGTCCGCGCGATCCGCGCGTCCCGCCACGTCCTCCGTGGCCGCCAGCGTTGATACGCCGACCGTATGCCGCGGTTATAGCGTGTACTGGGTCCGCTCCCGCCCCAGCACCCTCGCCATTAACCGCTCCCGCCGAACCGTCAACCGCAGCCGAATCTTTGATTGCGGCCTCTAAAGTCGTCGCTTTCTTAACCGCGTCCGAGAAGGTCAAACCTTCATCTTCGGCAAACAAACGTTCTCTAATCTGATCGCTTCTGATACCACATACGAACTGGTCCCGCAGATCAGTGTTTAGATTAGTCGCAAATTTACAAAACCGGGCTGCCTTCTTCAACTCCGCCACATAATCGCTGATACATTCCGTGCCCTGTCTCTTTTGCCTAAATCTGCAACGTTCCGCTAAAACTGACGGAGTCGGTTGTAAATGATCTTTGACTAATTTGACAACTGCATCGTATGTTAGCTCCGATGGTTTCTTCGGACTCGCGAGGTTCGTTATCAGCTCATACGCCTCGTCCCCGACTGTAGCTATCAATGTAGGCAGTTGATTCTCCGGTTTGATATCATTTACCTTAAAATACATTTCCATTCTTTCAATGTAAGCCGACCATGTTCCGTTTTTAACGTCAAACTCTTTTATTTTACCAATCGGCATTTTCTTGCCGTATTTTATATATGTATGGTGAGAATAAATTACCGCAAGCACGCTTTTCCTTATTTCCTTTCGTCGCCAGTGTAAAATAGGGATTTAACTACTGAAATAAGCACGAATGTATTATTATTTTTTATTGGAGAAGTGGCAGCCTCATGGGCCCTTGCCAAAATACAGTAAATGTAGATTACAAGTAAAATATTTCACAATACAAAGTATTAACGCATGATGTACGGTGATAGGCCTTCACGATGCACTGGAGGATAGCCGGAGCAGCAGTACAAAGCGTAATGGCGGCCGAGACCACGAACTGCCGAATGATGTCCAAGAATTGGTACTCGCATTTCCAGAAAAATTCTTCATTAAAGACTGCACCCGTCAACTTGCCATTCACTGCATAATATGCTATCTAAATTATACATTAAACAGCAGAATGCAAAAAATAAAATAAAAATGTCTTTAGCACGATCCGCCATGTTCCATGGGTCATTCGAAAGTCCAGCACGAATGTAAAATAGCACATGTGAATATATTGACGACTTCCGATTGACAGACAGTTTATTTTTCTATACGTAGACAGCCTACATTGCATGTATAAAATGTATCTTTCAGTAGGAGTAGCAGCGAAAGCGCTATTATTGTTTGTCCTTGTCACAGTCTCACATATTTTTTGTTCCCCGCCGTTTTTTTTAGTTTGGATTATGGTGGGCAACAAATGAATTCGACCAATCACAGTGTCGCATTTGCCAATGTTTTGTCCCTCACGGAGGCACGCGTACACCACTTCTATACGATCCTACATCCTACCTTCTATGCTTTCAACTGATAAAAACTACAGTAAAGTAACCGACTATATATATAAAATATTCAAATTGAGTATTAAGTAGACAACTAGCAACCCTGAACAAGGTTTTGTTCAGAAATTGTGGAAACGTAATAAAAACTTTTTATATATGAAATATTTGTAAATTAGTTTTAAAAATATTTACAATAAAAATAATATTCCATTTTATGGTCTTTTCTTTGTGAATAACTGTAAACTACTTTAGACCTGTATTTGTAGAGACACAAAACATGTTTTTTCTTCAAATTCGTTCAGGAACTAGTTGTTTCCCTCCAATATGCGATTGATCGTTTGACAGCTGCCGTTCGCGTTTGACATAACCTTAAAATATTGTTTTGAACTTGCATTTCCATATTTCGCTATTATTTATATGCAAACACAGCTGATACCGGCAGTATAACATTCTAGAATAGCCAATTATTGTTTAGTATTGTCATAATATGGCTTCAAAAGAAGGAGGAGGTGATAAGGCAAAGGTAACAAAAACAATATTTGTATGGAACAGAAATTTAATAATCTCTTGCATTTTAATAACTATTTTATTTATACCCCACTCATAGGGCCCTCAAGGAGCAGGAGATGGAAAAGAAAAGCGAAGGAAAGAGTCTATTCTCGACTTGAGTAAATATCTGGAGAAGAGTATTCGAGTAAAGTTCGCCGGAGGGCGCGAGGCCGCCGGCATTTTGAAGGGTTATGATCCTCTACTAAACTTGGTGCTCGATAACACCACAGAATTTCTTAGAGGTTAGTATAAAATCAGCTCTAATTCATATATAATTTTCGTTTCATATTGCTTACTCACAACACCTCACGTGAGATGCAGGCCAAGATAAGTCTGCCCGGATCCAATTTTGATAGCCCAGACTTTGCAAGTTTTATTTTAAATGTTAACCTTCTATTAGAGATGCACTGGATATTCGGTTACTATCCGGTATCCGGCCTATCCGGGCATCATTTTAATATCCGGCCGGATACCGCATAGTGACATACTATCCGGCCGGGTACCGGATAGTAACATTGCTTGATTTCAGAGTAAACAATTTGGATTTAACAAAGAGTCACAATCATAATCATACTCGTTTATTATTTTAAAACAATTTAAACATTCAACTGACTTGCACACACACTCATTTTGAACCTAGAAATGAGTCTGCGCGAACGTTTACTAGGAAACAGGTCAAACCTGCACAATGCGCACCTGAAAAACCGTAATGAAAGTATAGTTCCGCCAGTCGAATATTCGGCAGCCGGATACCGAATATTCGGCCAATGGTCAGGCCGAATATCCGGTATCCGGCCAAACAACTATCTGTTGCATCTCTACCTTCTATGAAATTATGACGTACAAATTACACTTGCACAGTCTGTGTTGTCAAAATCATTGCATAGTTATCTTGATCTACTCTACACATGTCATTAAGTTGTAGTTTCAATTTAATACTTTCAATGTGTAACCAACAACAGATTTATCATGATCAGACCCCGTTATCAGGGTGAAATTTTATTGAAATGCAAAGGGTTGGCACTCACTCCCCCAGCGTGCACGTAATATTCCGCAAGCTATTGGGTAAAAGTACGCATGTAGGGTAATTGTTAGCACAAAAAAATTTCAATGGAATTGTCAATAAAATAAAGTTTTACGATTATTTATGAAATTGTCTGATCAATAGCCACGTACATTTTAACAATATTAAGTAACATTAGTACTTAAGATATTGAATAGTGCTTCATTATTGCATCAAAACTTGACTTAAATGAACTATAGAGGTCATAATTATAAATTAATAATACGACTTGAGTCGAACTGCTTTCGCTTTGCGTCCGCAGCTCACGTGGATCCAAAATATTGATCAGACTATTTCATAAATATTCGTTAAACTTTATTTTATTGACAATTCCATTTAAATTTTCTTGATGCGAACTTTTACCCCACATGCGTACTTTTACCTAATAGCTTGCGGAATTTTACCCGCACGGGCGGGGAGTGAGTGCCAACCCTAGCATTTCAATAAAATTTCACCACTGATAACGGGGTCTGATCATGATTCAAGATAAAATGATCTAGTAAAATTAAGTTTTGCCATTATGTATCAAAGATTCATTTTAAGTGGTTGCTTATAACAGTCTTAATTTTTTTTTATACAGATCCTGATGACCCATACAAACTGCTAGATGACACCAGAGCATTAGGACTAGTCGTGTGCCGAGGAACTTCAGTGGTGTTGATCTGTCCCATGGACGGAATGGAGGCCATTCCAAACCCCTTCATCACCCAAGAAGGATAGTCTGTGTAATGTATCTTTTATATTTTTAAGTCTACATTAAATAATTTAAGGACCATAATGTAGTTTCAAATCAAAACCAACAAAAAAACGTTATTTATATTTATTATCTACAAAAAATAAATTATTGCACACATGCTTAACATTTAAAAAACCTATTACATTAAATAATACTATGGAACAACCATGTCCAAATCCATTCATCAAGTCATCTGCTCCACTGGTAACTTAAGTCATAAGTTATAGTATATTTACTAACACCAACACACTTAACTGATTATCGGTATACTTTGTCTATACTTGCCGGAGCACCATGTAGCGAGTTGGGCAATATATGTCAGGTACCATGTATCATCGCCCACACTGTTAACTGCCCATCAGGAGACCTTATGCCTTTTGTAATAAGGTCTACTCTGGATAGTTAAAAGTGTTGCTGTATGTACCTTTTATGCATAATACTACCTGCACTACTGTTGCAAGTCCCACTCCATAAGGGCGTGCAAGTGCGTAAGAGACAGCATGATTCCGATGATTTATCTGACCTGACTCGCCAATTAGTTTTCCGGCAAGTATAGTTGCAACAAGGTATACAAATAGTCCATTAACTGTGTCAATGATGGTACATTTTTTTTAAATACTAGTCTAATCCAAACTCATTTCTTATCCATGGATAGCTCTGTGGGCAACCTTGACAGGTTATCATGTACTTATCATGCTGTAGAACCTTTGACTGTAGTTTACAAGTCCTTGGTTTGTGGCAGGCATATTCAACATCGTCCAAATTGTGATTTTTGCATTGCCACGGCTCAAACTTGTTTATATGGAGCACTGGCGTTGACCGCTTCATCCATTCGATGGCTTGTTTGTTAGTCACGAAGTAGACATCCGGTAGTTTCATTAATTCACTAATAAACTTCTGTAAAATAAAATTATATCACATTATTTCATTATTGAGGAAGAGGAGATATGAGGTTTGGGAGAAATTATAATTTTTTTTGCCCATATTACCATATTTTAAAATTAGCTAAGCTTGGCAGAGAAAGAAACATGTGGATGTGGAACAATGGCCATTAAAAATATTTATAGGGACTTTGCAAGTTGTTCAAAAATGCATTGTAGCGCCTTGGCAATAGACTCTAGATTTGATATTTGTGAGCAGGTGAGCACATTGTTTGCCCTTTATCTAATGGCGACCCTATTGCCATGCCTCAGAACTGTGTCCATAAAAATTACCTTAAATGCATGCAAATATTCAGCATTCTTCAACCACGTAGCATTTAAATGAATGCCGAACGGAGCCCTGTTCTTCAGATAATGTCTTTTGAAGTTGCTGACCAGGACATCATACACATCCTTATCTGTCAGCTTGGGGCACTGTTCCAGGGCCGTACACACTTCCTCTTCCTTTCCTCCTTCGTTCAGGAATGGGTTTATGGGCATCTCCCATACGCCGGCGTAGCTCCGCGTTGGGCAGTACTGGTTTCCTGTTGAATAGTTTTAAATTTATGTGACTCTAAAATACAGGCTTGGTCTGAAGAATTTTTGAGGAAACCGTGCCCTCGCCCACCAATCTATAACTAAATAACGGACTGTACTATACGGTGACAATTAATATAAGCAAAGTGTATTCCGAAGGAGTTAAAGATATTCTAGTAGGGGCGCAATATATTGAATTGAATTGAATATGCCCGTGCTCCACTTTTATCATGAAAGGAAAGGTCTTCCTAAGGAAACAAACCGCACAAGCGTGAAGGCAGATTCCTTCCTGTTATTAACAGCTCGAATAAAAAAAAGTCGTAAACAATGTCGAATGGTAATTGCGCTTTTATCATGCAATCGCATGACGATATTCGGAACTGTGCGCGGAAATATGCGTTAACAAAACTCGATTTGTCATGCATGTTTACGTTACGGAAAGGCTTAGCACTTTTATGCCGGGAAAGAGTGTAGTGTGATGCTTTTGTTATGTAATTTATACGTACATCTTGCGAGTTTCTAGTCGACAGCGGCATAACTGTTACTTAATCGGTCGCACGCTCTAATTACATGTTGATCAAAGATGTCTCGTACACAATGAACATCGCGTATTAAAAAAAATTAACGGTACTTTTGCATTGTTTATATTTTCTTTAGTACTAATCTGTTTGTTCTCCTAAAGCGGGTATACGGTTCAACAGCTGTAATTTTTAATTTGCAATTTTTCCTTTTTCATTCTAAGTTAGCTACATGCAGTGGCGGATTTACAGTGTTGGCTGCCCTAGGCCCCAGGCCCTGTTGACTACTAGCCGCCCCTTCTCAGCACCCATCTATAGACTGCCGCCCTAAAAATCTTGCCGCTCTAGGGCCGGGCCTACTGGGCCTTAGGGCAAATCCGCCACTGGCTACATAGCTGTAGAAATTGTTTTACACAGTGGATCGTATACGGTCGATCCACGCAAGCCATACAGTACACCAACCCAAACATATGAGACGTGAGTAACAACCCGAATCTTCAGTAGATAGGTAATAAACAAGCAACTCATAAAGGAATGTTTACCGGAACACTTATGCGGCATTTTATAATCGAGCGTGTACGGCCAGTACGGCGGGTCCGACACCGGCGCGACCGCCGTCGCGTCGTACACGAAGCCAAACTCTTGCATCATGAGGAACTGGCGGTTCCAGCCCAGCGACAGGTGCGGGACGCGGAGGCCCCTGAAACAATTGAAATTCGTTAAAAATCTGCATTTGTATTGCACTTTTGAGCTGCATCTATTATAGTCCTTCGACAAGGAACGCTAAATGCTTTTCCGAATTTATAACGGTTGTGGTCCTTCGAGCCGGATACAAAATGATATTTGGAAGTGACTGAAGGATAGTAAAGTATTCATGTATTTACCTAAAGTCTTCCATGCGTACTTTAGCGAATCTGTTGATTATGTTCGCTTGACCGACCATCTCATCGAACCAATCCTCTACAGTGGCGTTTTTGGACCACCATTCTTCGGGGCCGCGGTTCCTGTAATCAAAAGTTTATTCAATATTATGTCCCCTTTATGTTGCTTCGTTGGGTTTTTGGCGCTTGGGCGTGAGAAAGTACTGTTTGAACACAACACTTACGTAATAGAGTTGACAGCGATCTCATGCCCCTCGTTCCACAGCTTCTGCACGTGCCTGTAGTTGGTATATTGGTGCGGGATGAAGAATGTCGCCTTTATGTTGCACCCGTTGGGGTTTCGGCGCTCGGGAGTGAACAAGTGCTTTGTGAACACGTCCCAGTTCTCGTGGTTCACTGGACCGTGGAAGGTCAGGGTGATCATTTGAGGAGTCTATAACAGAATAACACTACGACGTAGAGAATTTAAGATTTCCTTTGGTGTTCATTCTATTTGGACCCGACTCGAGCTGGAGTAGGTAACAGTCAAGAAACTTTAGATTTTTGTACAGCTCCTGAGAGCATTTCTAGATTCTTGCTACTTACCTACATTTCATTTTTACTTCGTTTTTTAGGCGGGAAAATCAAAACTTCTTAGTTTAATATTAGATAAACAACACAACAAATAGGCGCTTCGAAATTTTACACCTAAAATATGTCGTTTATAATTGGGTACCTATTTTTTACCTGATTTGGAACTAAACCACCAGGGATCTCAGTCCCTGTTTTGGTGCAAAAGCAGTCCGGTAGCTGGCACAGTCCCGTGTCGCAGGGCGCCGCAGAATTAGGGTCGTGCTGCACGTCGCACCAGCCCTGAAATAATGCTTGGTCAGGCGCAGAGAAAGTAATTGCAGTCATGTTGCACCTATTACATGGGTGATGAGAGATCGCTTAGGTTATGTAGATAAACTCATGACACGGAGTATTTATAAAACTCGATGACTTACTAGAAGTGGCACAAGATTTGCATTGATTAATCAATATTTACATACACGGACTTTTGGAGTTAGCTCTCGAGTATATCTCATATATCAGTAATTGAAAAAAAACAGCCGGAATTTCTAATATTCAAAAGTTACCCTTATAGAGTATGTATACTTGTGGGCCAAGGACCAAGGAGGGTGTAGAGGGAAGTTACCTACTTATCTAGGTTCAGAATTCTTTAGTATTGCGATCATCTTGATAACTATAATTTGTTAACTGAAAGGGTATGACATCCCTTTCAGTTAACAAATTATTAGTTACTAAAGAAAAAGTGACCAAAAATTCTAGTGGCTGAGGCCGGAAGCCGGAAACGACCCGCGCTGCATTTTCTTCTTAAATACGCGGCTAACATATACCATTAGGTACCTCTAGGCCACTCGGTCACTAAGAAACAATATTACTACCTAACTGCGTGAAACTCTGTGTCAAACAACATAGCTTCTATCCGGGTGTATCTATAAATGGGCAACTGGTGTGAACCATCTAGTACTACTTTTTCTTTGAGTTGTTACGTGTGGTCTAGAGAAAGCTGACTGGACACTTGGGCACCAGTATTCACAGATAAACAACGCTTACTTGACCTACGCGACATGAATAAGATGTCTTGAATTGGATAACTTTGATTATTAGAATTCCAAAGAAAGGAATTCTAATGAAAGTTCTTTTAAATTCTAATGAAAGTTATACAGCATTTCATCACTTGATCTATAACCATATGAATATATGTGAAATATGTTGGGATGTAAAAGTTAATTTTGAAGAGAATCAAGTTAGTAAATGTTCTTTTAGAAACTTAAATTACATTGACGTAGCAAAATGCTTGTAAAAGACAGGAACTTATCGCCGTGTACTTTTAAGTTGCGTCAGGCATATTGGGTCAGTCCTTATCTTATACCTTTAAACGAGCAATTCTTGTTTGTTTATTTATTTATATGTATATACAGCGTGACCTTAGCCATTGGACAAACCCTGAAATCCCACGTAGGGTTACTTCTAAGGAATGCTCTAACGGTAATATTTTTTAAATTAGAACAAAAGATAAAAAAATAAATTTTCAAACAAAAGTTATTTCCAATAATCGACAACAAAAAGAAACATACTGTATTAATCATTGGCAGTGCTTTTGGCAATTTGTTTGAAAATGTGCGGCAATGATGACATTTGTCAAAAGTCCGAATCTTATTAATGTCATAAATAAAAAAGATAATCAAAACGGTCGAAGAAGGTTTCATACTATTTATTACCTCAGGAGCTACTAACCAGCTACTAACACATACAGTTTGCTCCAAAGTAAAAAAATCGTAATTTGTTAATTTCTTCGTAACCGCTACACCGATTGTTATGATACTTTGTATACTGGTTCTAAATACCCTAATGTATATGTACATTTCGGCTTTGTCCAATGGCTAGGGACACCCTGTATATATTTCGGCGATCTCGGAAACGGCTCTAACGATTTCAATGAAATTTGCTATAGGTATGGGGGTTTTCGGGGGCGATAAATGGATCTAGCTAGGTCTTTTTAAACGAGCATTTTTGAGTTTTTAATTTTTATGTTTTCCGAGCAAAGCTCGGTCTCCCAGTTTACTTATAATAATTGTCTTATCGTCTGTCAGCTTGTTGAGATAGAAACCGTATTAACTTCATCAGATGAGTCAGCGCAGTCGTTGGATCCATCGCAGAAGTATTCCGCAGGCACACAGTTCCCGTTAGCACAGGCGAGGTGCGTCTCGTTGGCGCACGAGCCGTTTTCCAGCAGAGGCTTCGGGATAAGTGTCTCTGGAACAAAGATAGGTAGTTTGATATCGTAACCTACGCGCAGTGGCGGATTTGCCCTAAGGCCAAGTAGGCCCGGGCCTAGGGCGGCAAGACGTTAGGGGCGGCAGCAAGGCGGCCAGTCTAAATTATGGGTGCTGAGGCTGAGAAAAGGGCGGCTAGTAGTTACTACGGGACCTGGGGCCTAGCCAAGACTGCAAATCCGCCACTGGGTACGCGAAATCTGGCCTGAACTTGAACATGGTTTTGTTATAATGTACTTTGACCCGAACAGAAATTCTGCCTAGGTAGCTTAGAGAAGTTGTTAATAAAAGATCAAAATTACTGTTCAGAATAAATATCGCATCTTTTGAGTTTGAAAGTTTTGGAACTTGGGATCGATTTGGCGTTCTAAAAGGACTACATTGAGAAGATCAAATGGGACAACTAAGTACTTCATTTATAACAAGGGAAACCACGGAGCTAGAATATCTTCGTTCTGGAGGCACAGGTAATAATGTTTGACTTCATAAAGAGCCCACACACGGCAACAATACAAGGCAAACAACTCACCAGTAGTCACGTCACAGTTGTGAACATTCTGCGCCTGGTCACAAAGTTGCCTGTTCACGTCAAACAGCAGGCCCGGAGAACAACGAAACTCGAAGACCTCGTTTTGGAGACACAGGTAATAATGTTTGACTTCATAAAGAGCCCACACACGGCAACAATACAAGGCAAACAACTCACCAGTAGTCACGTCACAGTTGTGAACATTCTGCGCCTGGTCACAAAGTTGCCTGTTCACGTCAAACAGCAGGCCCGGAGAACAACGAAACTCGAAGACCTCGTTTTGGAGACACAGGTAATAATGTTTGACTTCATAAAGAGCCCACACACGGCAACAATACAAGGCAAACAACTCACCAGTAGTCACGTCACAGTTGTGAACATTCTGCGCCTGGTCACAAAGTTGCCTGTTCACGTCAAACAGCAGGCCCGGAGAACAACGAAACTCGAAGACCTCGTTTTGGAGACACAGGTAATATTTGGCGCACTCGTCATTTGTCCACGTTGCTTCTTCCGTGCGATCCGGGTTTCTGGTTAGAAAATGAGTAGGCAAGGTTTGATAAAAGGCAAGTAAGTACAAATTAATTTACAAAAAGTGGCGTTTTAATGTCTATGAAGATATTGTAAACTTCTCCAAACTCTTATGGATCGTACTTAAATGTTACTTCACTTATTACGAGTATTTGGCAACGCAGAATTCCACTACAATGACTGTCGTTAAATCCTATTTAACGATGTTGTAACAGCTGCTACGAAAAGCCACGTGACTATTTCCATACATTATTTAAGTTTCGATTTGCGTTTTCTATCAACAATTGCCATCTTGGCTCAGGTTACAAAAGCTGGTCCTTCGAACCGGACAAAACAATTGACGTTATATCACTTTCCGAGGCAACTCTAGGAAAGCTACATAAATTCACAGTCATCATTCAGTGCTTGAAGAAAAGTTTCTCTTGAGGGCGGAAAACTTGCGGAAAAGCGTGTTCAAGTTTTACAAACAAAAGATAATCGATCACAGAACAACAAACTAACTATAATGTCAGACTTTCATATGGTAGGCTTAGGTACATTTACATATTCATTCATGGCAATCAATTAGTATGGATATGATTCATATGATGGTCGTATTTGTGTAAGTGATAATGACGGTGTCCGTGTCTTTTTTTTTTCAATCTTGTGTTGTTAAAAGTTGACGTTTATTTTATCACGTGGATAAAATCTATAATAGGTAGGTACGGCTGCTGCTCGTCGTATGTGATATTAATATGAAGAGCGAAAGTTTCTCTGGCCGGCGGAAATGTAGATGCGGCGGACGGACGGTAGCGTCAGTCAAGGTTGCGGCGAAAGTCGACCGGGGTCGATGCCCTGCTGGGAAATTTGCAATCAGTGCAATTCGCGGGCAACATTGACGTCATTGGCTATTTGCATTTATGTCTTACGTAAAGTGACCATAGAGACTATTTTTTCTGTTTATGACCTTACTGTGATAGATACCTAATAACCTATGTCTAAGATTTTGCTATAACCTGAAACTACACGATACGTTTCGCCGCGCCCCAGAAGTCAAGGAAGAAAAATAAAATGCAATTCGACAGGGGCGCCGTATGGCCCATATGCCGCCACTGGCGGATTGGCGCCCCGGGCCATGGCCCGGATGGCCCTAGGGTAAATACACCCCTGAATGTATGGGCCTAGATGGTCGCGCTTTTAGCTACTTATGGTCTGTTTATCGTGGTATGAGACGATAAAAATTCAACTACCATATCCGCACCATCACTATACTCACCGCATAATATATGTGTCTGTACATATTTATCATTTTATCACTCCATGGAGCAAGTGTAACAAAAATATTGAAGGTAAAAAAATGTACCTAGGTATGGCGGGTTGACCTATTTGGACGACCTCTCTGCCTTGCCCCATACTAGATTTTTTATTCACGTTTTTTATACTTATTCTCAATCGGATCACGATACCGATTATGTCCATTCTTGTTACTTAGCTCTATACCTTATAGGTATGTGTAGGTAGGTATCTTGAATGACACATGCTTACTTTTGTTTGAAAACTTATCCCGGCATTTTTGCCACGGCTCATGAGAGCCTGGGGTCCGCTTGACAATTAATTGGCGTAGGCACAAATTTTTACGAAAGCGACTGCCATCTGACCTTCCAAGCCAGAGGATAAACTAGGCCTTATCGGGATTAGTCCGGTTTCCTCACGATGTTTTTCTTCACCGAAAAGCGAATGGTACTTAAATATCATGATATTTCGTACATAAGTTAAACCAAACGGTTAAGTAGAATTATGAAACTTGAAAAGGTTACCTAGTGGTTACGATGCGACTGCACCTTTAATGCTCTTTGACCGCAGATCGTGATAAACATTACTTATAGCTATTATATGGTATAGATTCGTTAACGTAATCTGATGGTATTTTGCAGCTCATACCGTAATGGGATAGATTGTATACCTACAGGGAATCTCGACTGAATGGCAAGTCATTAAAATATAAGGTCAATATGGATATATATTAAGATCGTCTACAAGCTCTTTCGTGGTTTCTGTCTTGCGTTTGTACACATACCCCAGAAGGGCGCGGTAGAGCAGAAGGAGCGAAGCTCTTCCTATGACTATCAGCCGTATTCCAACAATGAGATACGTCAAATACTAGATATTGAAACGATATGGATTGGATATGTCAGTGTCAAACAAGTGTCAAATTTTACGTTTCTTCAAACAAAAACGCCACTTTTGACACTTGTTTGACACTGACATATCCAATCCATATCGTTTCAATATCTAGTATTTGACGTATCTCATTGTTCGAATACGGCCGTATGACTGAGCGATGACGCCGATGACCGACTTCCTAACCAAACATTTTATATTCTTCTTCACATGACGTTGGGAGAGTATTTATTTTCAAGAATACAAGTTACAGATTATGTCATTGGTATCCGCACTAGACTTTGCCCGTATCGCGGGGAACCAGGTACAAATTAGTTAAATAAAATTAAATTTATGGTTTAGCTAAAAGTTTAAATTTATAGTTTAGCTAAAAGTTTAAATTTATAGTTTAGCTAAAAGTTTAAATTCATAGTTTAGCTAAAAGTTTAAATTTATAGTTTAGCTATTCGATAAAAATTGGTTCTTAGGGGCTGTCCATAAATTACGTCATCGATTTTTGTCGATTTTGGACCCCCCCCCCCCCCTATAATCATCCAAAAATCATGCTTCAAATGACCCCATTTCCTCCTACTTCATGCTACCGTCATCCGATGTCCAGACCCCCCCCCCCTAATTTGAAATGACGTAATTTATGAATAGCCCCTTAGGCGCTTAATTGTTTACCTAATTATAGATGGTCAAGCAAATCTTATCAGTAGAAAAAGGCGCGAAATTCAAAGTTTTCTATGAGACGATATCCCTTCGCGCCTACATTTTTCAAATTTGCCGCCTTTTTCTACTGACAAGATCTGCTTGACCAAGTATATCTTTCCGCATCTTAGCGTTTCCTCGCGTCCGCTAATAGACACCTAATTAATAAATAGGTTAGTAGGTACCTAGAGTATGACAATTGTGTAAAAAAGTCAAGAGTCACGACTCTTCTTATTCCACGGAATATGGGAACCAATACATTCCAGTTTTCACGACTCTTCTCTTTCCGCACAGACTGTACCTACTACCTTGTTTGTGTCTTATGTAATAGTGTATCTACTTTAGTGAGTATGTAGTTGAATATCGTGCCTATAAAATGACCGGACATTCGTATTATGTTATGAATAACTGACATTTTTCGACCAGTTTTTTAAAGTGGACCGATTTCACCTCGCGCGATTCTGAGATTACCGAGTAATGACATAATGATTTCTATTCGAAAGGTATGAATTTGTCGTCGATTATGTTTTCTTTTCTTTACCTACACATTAATAATCAATTAATGAACTAAATTCCATCTATCAATTATTTAATCAACCATAAAAACTATTACTGTTGTTAAAATTTAAGGAAGGAGCATTTAATTCGGAGCAATTTTTTTTGGGTGATAGTCAGCTTATTATATTAGCCTAATATATGGTTTGCCTGGCCCCAATACAAATAATGGGAAAATGATCATCATCATCATCAATGATCAGATCAGCCCTTAACTTCCAGGAGAGCAAAAAATGTATTAGCACCCATTCGTACCTATTAATATGAAATTACATATATAATATAAAGATGGCGGGGTCTGATAAGTTTTACTTAGCTTTATGTTTGTTAAAGCTTGAGGAAAAATAATGTATTGTTACCACACCTGTAAAATCTTCCATTTTCATGACACTTTAAATTACTGGTGCTTCTTTTGTTTAGCACATGTTTCTTATGTCTGTGCTTTCCTTGCACTCCTGTAATTAAATTCGAAAATAACTTTGCATAATCACTGATCGTATTGGTAGGTTGCTTGAAACCTTTAGGAACTTTTTTAATGTAAAGCAAATATTCAAACTGCTTCTCCGGCGAAAGCAATGGAAATTTGGAATCTTGGCCGAGTAACGCTGAAATTATTTTTTGTTTACGGTTAATCGGAAGTCCCTTCAATTTCGAACAACTACCTAAGGCCGCGCAGACGGCGAGGGTCGCGAGAAGGAGCCGCATGGTGCGACGGTTGCGAGCTCGGTCTTGGAAGCACTGAGTTATCAACGAGTCATTATCGTCGTGGGGTTACTTTCTTCCACCTCCACGGCGGCTGGTCGTTTGGTGAGGCGGAACGAATATGGCGACTTCAAGTTGTACGTGAGCGAGAGACATAAATAGTAGGTACATAAGGTATATTAGATACACAATTTTAGTTTCCTACACGTAATGTACACGTTAGACATTCTTTTTAACTACTTACCTGTTTTTATACATTATTAAGTTTCAATTGTTTTTAGATACCTACTTACTAAAAAACACACTAATAGCTGGTTTGTTGTTAGTGCACGACCTTGCATTTTGAGACTATGCGCTGAAACTTGGCACAGTTGATTCTTAGCTGGTCATGAGCAGATACAGACCGGGAGCCGCACTGTGGGCTGAAATTCGGCTCGACATAGAAACCGAAGTTGTTATTTTTATGATTTTTTGATTGAAATAGGTTTTGCTAGGCATTGTTATGGTAACCTATGAATTTTAGACGATTTGGAATGAAAAGTGTCGAGTAACGAATTTTTTAATGTATGGAGCAGGAACAAGAAATCATTATTACTCAAGAACCGCAAAACAAACCGTAATATCGTCGCAGGTGGTTATACTACGAATTATTTGTGATTTTTTGGCATACTACATATATCCGTCACGGGTGCGGTTTTTTTATTTAAATCATTAATTGTTTCTATGGAAAAAGCACAAAAACCAAAGTCACCATTTTAAGATTTTTTTTGATTGAAATGGGTTTTCCTTAGTGTGTTTATGCTAAGTTATAAGTTTCAGACGATTTGAGTTGAAAATAGTAGAGTTATGATATTTTTTCAAAAAAAATGTATGGAGCTGGAACAAAAAATCAAAACATCTCAAGAACCGCAAGAAATACGGTAATATCCTCGCAGATGGTTATTCTACGAATTATTTGTGATTTTTTGGCATACTACATATATCCGTCACGGGTGCATTTTTTTTTTAAATCATTAATTGTTTCTATGGAAAAAGTACAAAAACCAAAGTCAACATTGATCGAAATGGGTACCATTTTCAACTCAAAACATCTGAAACTTATAACTTAGCATAAGCATACTGGGCAAAACCCATATCAATCAAAAAAACCTTAAAATGTTGACTTTGGTTTTTGTGTTTTTCCATAGAAACAATTAATAATTTACCACCAGCTACGAATCAACTGTGCCAAGTGTAAGGTCCCCATACAACGGTGTGCACTAACAAACCAGCTATAACAGCCTGAGGTTTTTATACTTTATATATAACTATTATCCTGTCTTCATTGTCTCCACCTTGCGATTCTAATTCATTTCAAAAAAACTTGCACAGTATTAAGCTAATCTTGCAACAATTGAGTCTGTCAAGTCAAGCCATTTCCGTCAGTAGAATAAAACGGCAAAAAAAATGCAAGCGCTAAGGGTTTAACCCTCGTCCTATAGAAAATTTGTTTTTCATATCTCATGCTCTGAAAGTGGGTCGTTGTTGTTCTAAAAGGTGCGCAGAAAGTGATACGTTTATGCTCTAGCGCAGAAAAGTGGTGTATTCCTCTGCGTCACCGTCCCACAAACAATTGGGTGGAAACAAAATGGAAAAATAGTGTCTTTATTTCCTCGCCTGGAACAATTGGTAATTGTTTAATTTTACTAATCCCACGTTGATCCTTTTTTTATAAAAAAATATGTGAGTAAATTAAATTTTAAACAAATTATTCTTGATTTCTTTCGTTGAATTCTATTTACTCGATTTCATAAGGCGGGAACCAAAAGGAATACACCAAAAATTTTTTTTTTAAACCTTACTCTTGCGTAAATGAGCAAAGGCAGAATCTTATACAGCCACAAATAAACGTTTGTACGATATTAAATTGGTTTTCAAAGTTATTTAGCACTATATTCTAGAAAATAAAATAAAATTCAAGATAAAAAATCTTATATAATTAAATAAATTGTTATTCAATATTTCAAATACATTTATTATGTTATTACGTGGTGCGGCGCACCAAGGTCGCGGTGCGGTCCGGTAGTCTGTTGCGGCTTTTAGAACGAAAAAGTATAAAATTAAAAAGTAAGAGGCAATCCCGCTGATTTTCATACTATAATGAACAAATAATTTTAAAATTACTGTAGTTTGTTAAAAAATGTGTGTTTTCGTAAATATTGCAATCTAAATGATTTTCGCTAGGGGTTATTAATCTTCACACATGTAAAGTCTCCGATTGCAAGTAAGTCCTAAGGAAAAAAATCATGGCCGTAGGTCTATTAGGTACTTCAATTACTGATTTTGCGAAATTGCCTTGTCTTGTTTGGTTTCCTCGCATTCGATATGAAAAGTAGAGTGTTTAACTCGGGTGAAAGGCACCATTTCCGTCTCGGACTATTGGCGCTCTCACTGCGTTCGAGCGCCAAACTACCTCGACAGAAATGAGTGCCTTTCAACCCTTGGTTAACAATCTACTATTTCGCGCCTTTTTCTACTGACAAAGTTGTTTGACAGACTATTAAATGGCCTGACTACATATTATACATAATAATATATATGCGTTGACCTTTTTAACATATTTTTTTAGCATGATAAAATTCCAATAGCATGAAAAAAAGTGATATGAGTAGGTCGTTTTCAACGTTAGCTCAACAATCTCAACATTACTTACAGGCCATAGAACTTTGAGTAATCTCCAGTTGAATATCTACAAAAAGTACCTACAAAATCCGGATAGAAGGACCGACATTACAACGTTAATTTTCGCGCGCCAGTATAAGGGTCCTAAATGTAGGTTCGTGTTTAAGAATAACTTGATAATGACAATTTTATTTTATTCACTAAATTTAAAATGCAGAGTTTTTTGTTTGACTAAACTAATTTTATTTGATTCTTAATAATATCGTACTAACGTGTTAAAATGCTTGAAGTCAGGGTGATAATTTTACGTTACAGACTCTTGTTCAACTGTTGTTGGTGGTAGAGTGACATTTTCTATATCGCTGCACGATGTTTTGTGCTATGTATATGTGGAAATTGTGGAATTGCTCTTTGTTGGGGAAACGACCGATTGTTAGCCGCTTCCAATGACAAGCAACTCACTAGCGTACGGTTTGGACCAAACTCTAGTGTTGACGTTTCACCTACCAAATCGTGGCCGGCGGCGAATTGATTGTTTTCACATCAGTCGATAAAATCTGCAATAACTATTTTCCGAGATAATATATTAATATTAAAACGTGGCGTGTAATATAATAGAAAAATGAAATGTTTTCAAATTATTCTACATGTTTTAGTTTTGCTTTGCATCTGTTTAGCGACATTATCACCACCATCTGATAAGAAGGGACAGAAAGGTATAAAACCGCAGGAAGGACCTAGAAAACACAATGTTTTGGACAGGAAATTAGTGAATGAAGCACCCTACATTAAAGACATAATAAAATATCATGCCACTTACCATCAAGACGTGTCTACAAAGAACTTTGAGAATATTGTATTGGGCTATGTGACGCCGGTATGTATTTCATGAACAAAATATTTCTTATCAATCTTATCATAGAATAATTAATATTAACTAGGACTTGGTCCAATCAATCATTCTTAGAATTTATAAATGTATTGATTTTTGCAACCTCGTCTACTACCCATAACAAGCCTTTGTGGGGCTAGGTTGATATGTGTGGGTAATATTGTCCCGTAATATATAATATCTGGGAGACCGAGCTTTGCTCGGAAAACATATAAAAACTCAAAAATGTGCGTTTTCCCAGAGATAAGACTATCTAGCTAGATCGATTTATCACCCCTGAAAACCCCCATATAGCAAATTCCATCGTAATCGTTAGAGATCCGTTTCTGAGATCCCCGAAATATATATACCTATAAATAAATAAACACGAATTGCTCGTCTAAAGGTATTAGATATATATATTTTTATATGCACCTAGTTTTTCATAGAAATAAGCACAATTATTGTCTACACTGAACCGATCCTATTCTGTGTCTGCAACAATTGCTTCAAAGCTAAGAAATTAAGAACTTGATTACACTAATTTCTAACATAATTTTTTTTTTAATTCTTCTGCTTTAGTGGAACAATAAAGGCTATGATGTGGCAAAGACCTGGGCGCCCAAGTTCAACTACATCTCCCCGGTGTGGCTCCAGATCAAGCGGCAGAGCCCTAACATCTACATCATCTCGGGGCTGCATGATGTGGATCATGCCTGGATGAAATCTCTCCGCCAAAAGGGATCTGATAGAAACTTAAAAAGTCAGTGTTGATATAAGTTTATACCTTATCAAAGCACACTAAGTTACATAATTATGCTAAGTTATTTTTGTCAATAATTACTTGTACTGGAATGAATTCTATCTCACAACTGTTTACCTACCTGGCCTGCTTAAGGCCAAATGTTTTTCTCAATGAATTCCCTGTAGATACACATCACATACCTACATATAATATATATGTCATAAGTTTCAATCATTAAAGTACTCATAATTTATGTATGTACTGTACTGTAATGAAGTAAAAATCATTAAAGCGCTTAATACTTTTCTGCAGAACAAATATTTCAAGTGGGTTCTACCTGTCAGACCATATTTTCATTTGATGTCATTCACGGAGAGTTATTTTTTGTACCATTACAATGACAATGTTCTAATTGGTCTGCTTCATCTGTTTTGTAAAACCTCTATTTTAATACATTTGAATTAAATAAATTTAAAAATGTCAATTGCAGTTCTGCCAAGAATCCTATTTGACAACTGGCAGTTGTCAGACCTCAAGGCCTTCTTCATGGAGCCCTCGTCACTCTCTGAACAGAAAGCCCTCATCGAGGAGGTGAAGAAAGCCTGCAAGCAGTGGAAGTTCGATGGAGTGGTGCTCGAGATGCTCTCGCAGGTCGGAAAGTATGCTGACCGCTCTGTTAAATTCATACAGCAGTTTGGTGAGTTCACTTGCTCTGGTTATTTTATTACTAATCGGGGTGTTAATTGCTTTGAAGTTACATTAACCTGTAATAGGTAGTCAGCAGCAGAATTAGCTAAGCGGGCGAGGTGTTCAAAATTACCTTGACACGCTCTTTATTCTCTTAACAATAAAGCCGCGTCAAGATCATTTTGAACATCTAGCCCGCTTAGCAACTTCTGCTGCTGACTGTACTAGTGTTCAATTATGCCATTCGTACCTTTAGAATAGTTGTTGCGTTCACTGTGGCAACACTTTGTCACAGTTAAAATTCAAACATTTAAAAAAATAAACTGTTGCTCTGTCATACAGTTGACAGAGCCAGTGTGTCAAAAACCTACCACCAATTCACATCTACTCTCGTTGCTCTCGCTTATTTTCGCACTTTATTCAAAGCAGTACTACCATTTAGGACATTAATTCATTAGTATCAGTGTTGTGTACCGGAGGAAGCCGAACTCATCCGTGGAAGGGAAAATCAGAGGTCTAAGTTGGGCGACTGCAGGTAACGATTTTACGCTTCCTCTAGCTTGCGACAGAAAGCCAGAATCACCACCAGCGGTCTTCAACGGTGACCAACGATTTGGCTCCCACAGTCTCCGGATCAAAGGTAACTCCGTCTACACATATACACACTTTAGGTTTAACTTTCATACTATTTATCTCGACTTATCCCAACTTTCTTGCTCCATCGGCCCTAAATTTCACCTTACTTTCGCCCCTTTTTTCGTTAAATACAGTCCACCTTCGCTATCGAACATTTTGGCCTTCGATCCGCATATTTTGATAAAGTACCTATGGTTTGTCGTTTCTCGTTTTGGTACTCATAGTTGCTTAGTCGAAATTGTGTTGTCATCTTTTACATTCAAAATTTAGGGTAGACTTAATAAAAAGTTCGAGGGTAAGCAAGAAAGTTGGTCGTGTAGTGGTGCTTTAATAAAATCATTCGGTCATTTATTTAATTGCGCTGGCAACATTTTTCATAATTGTCAAGTGTCAACTGTCAGCTGTCTGTCATTGAACTCATTGAAGTTGTGGAAAGTGAATTGCAGTTTGTTTTGAACATTTTTTGTGTAATTACTGCAATTTTTGTGTAGGGTTGTGTTTATTAATATGGGAGGTGGTGATAAGTCTGTAGAGAAAGATGATGCTGGTGTAGACACGGTGATGATTGCTCGTGATTATCAGGTAATGAGAATAGAGTATTTGCAAATGTTGTCGGATGCTGAATTAGCTTTGTGTGACGAGAGTGAATTGTGTACAATTGCGAAAAACTTTCGTGAAGCTCAAATAAAGCTTTTAAGTACTGCTCCGCGAAGCGAGCACCGCGAGATTTGTTCCCATACCGCGATGTTCGACTCGAAGGTTAGGGCAGTGAGATCGCGTTTGCAGAATAGGAAGCAGGCTTTTGCTGCGGCTTCCGGGGTGTCGGGGACGCCGCAGCCGGTCTTGCCGAAGTTGCCGAAGTTACAAATTAAAGCTTTCGATGGGAAAATTGAAAACTGGGTAACGTTCATACAGTTGTTCAATTCTTTAGTAGATAAGCGAACAGACATTGCCCCTGTTGAAAAATTACACTATTTACTGTCGAGTGTGCAGAATGAGGCATATGACCTTATAAAAAATTATCCTGTCACCGATGACAATTATAAGGTAGCATATGAGGCGCTGTACAAGCAATATAATAAAATTAGATTAATTGCTACAACTTATTATGACAAGCTTGTTCAGTGTGAACCTGTGAAGGCATCCCGGGCTAGTGACTTACAGCGGGTTCATCGGGTTTTCACTGAAAATCTGTCCATTTTGAAAGGTTTCGACTTGCCGGATAAGAATTTCTTACTCATTCAATTACTGTGGTCAAAGCTGGATAGGGGCACGAAGGAGCAGTTTGAATTAGAGCATAACTCAGATGATATCCCGGAGTTCAGTAAATTGCAGGATTTTGTTGAAAAAAGATACCGGGCGCTAGATGCTGCAGGGTCAACAGGCTTTGTTGCTAGTACTCCTCAGCCTAGTAGTAGTAAGTCTTCTAGTAAGCCAAAGATGGCCTTGGTGGTCACTGCTCCAACGTGTGTAGTCTGTAAGCAGGCTCATAGCCTTGTATCTTGTCCAACTTTTCTAAAATATGACCCCGCTGATCGGTTTAAATGTGTAAAAGAAAATAAGTTGTGTATTCTATGTTTGTCGGGGTCTCATTCTGTCAAGTCCTGCAAGTCAAAGCAGCGGTGTGAGCAGTGTCGTTTCTCCCACCATACACTGTTACATTTCAATAATGCAAATGTGCCTGCCTCCCCGGCTGTGGATGTAAATAGCTCGAAGCATCCGTCTGACACATCTAATCCGCTGGTAATGGTGGCAAGTAATGTTGCGGCCTCTTCTTTGTTTGCAACTGCCAAGGTTTTGGTGAAGAATGCCCATGGCGGCTTGGTAGAGGTAAGGGCTTTGCTCGACTGTGCCAGTGCTTGCAATTTTGTAAGCGAGGCATGTGCAAAGAAGCTTGGTCTCCGGGCAGAATATGGAAAGCATGTCGTGACTGGTATTGGTGAAGTGGTGTCTAGGCCCGGTGGCACATTGTCATGTACCGTCTCGTCCAGGCTTGGATTCTGATACCGCTATTTCAGTAGAGGCTTATTTGTTGCCAAAAATTTGTCCGGAAATGCCAACGGATCATGTTGATGTCTCATCATGGCGCCATATCAGGGGCTTAGAGTTGGCTGACCCTCATTGGCACATTCCAGGACCTGTTGACTTGCTCCTGAACGTTAACATTCTCGCTTCTTCGTTGCGCCCTGGGTTAACCCATGGGGCCCCTGGCCAGGCGACTGCCCTCAACACCATTTTCGGGTGGATTTTGATGGGTGACGCAGGCGACTGTGCTACGGACATTTGTCGTCCTCGGTTCCGTGGTAACAATTGTCAACTGGTCGTGGGCAGGTTATCGATTGACGACTCTATTAAGAGGTTTTGGGAGTTGGAAGATGTCAGCTCTCCGAACACCGTCATTTTGTCGAAGGAGGATCAGCTGTGCGAAGAATATTTTCTCGCTAACTTTCGTCGCACAGAAGAAGGTAGATTTGTCGTTCCTCTACCTTTCGCTGACCATTCCAATAAACCCACCTTTTCGGGCTCTCGAGCCATCGCTCTCAAGAGATTTTCGTCGCTGGAGCGGAAGTTACTGAGTAACTCCGACTTCTATAGAAACTATGTAGCCTTTATGAAGGACTACGAAAGCTGTCGCCACCTTGAGGAGTGTGACCCTCCGGGGGTGGATGTGGGGAAGTTCTTCTACATTCCCCACCATGGAGTATTGAGGCCCTCGTCAACCAGTACTCCTCTCCGGGTCGTTTTTGACGCCAGTGCCAAGGACAGCCGAGGCATCTCGCTAAATGATGCGCTGCTGCCAGGCCAGAAGCTGCAAAACAACATTTTCCATTTGCTCCTTCGTTTTCGGTGGCATAATGTTGTATTCACGGCCGACGTCAAGCAAATGTATAGACAAATTTTAGTGTCTCCGGAAGATGCTGAATATCAGCGTATCCTGTGGCGTCCGTCTGTCAATGAGCCTGTCCGGGACTATCGGCTGCTGACCGTTACTTACGGCGTTTCGTCCGCTCCTTACCAAGCTCTCCGCACCATTGCCCAGTTGGCGAGGGAATCGAGGGAAGAATATCCTTCTGGTTCAGCAGTTTTAGACCGCGACATCTATGTCGACGACGTGGTATCTGGAGCGCATTCTGTCGAACAAGCACGGAAGCTTCGTTCGGAGTTGTCGACGATATTAGCTTCTGGCGGTTTCCATTTGCGGAAGTGGACGTCGAACCACCAGGAGTTCTTCGACGGTGTCCCCTCCTCAGACTTGTATTCTGAGGACTTTCGGGAGTTCAACTCCATTGGGGACATCTCTCTAAAAATTCTTGGCCTCTCGTGGTTACCTCAGGCGGACAACTTCACCTTTCAAGTCGCTGTCGAAGATCGTCGGTGCACTAAACGTACCATCCTCTCAGAGATTGCTCGGATCTTTGACCCTCTGGGCCTGCTCTCACCTGTGACGTTCTTCGCGAAGTACCTCATGCAGCTGCTGTGGGTCTCAGGTGTCTCATGGGACGACGACGCGCCAGAGAACCTTGCATCCGAATGGCGAGAGTACAAAGCGCAGCTGCCCTCTCTGAAGTCTGTGTCGGTCCCGCGTCGTATGGTCAAGGACTTCGTTTCGCTCGAAGTTCACGGGTTCTGCGATGCCTCAGAGCGAGGGTTTTGCGCGGTGGTTTACGTCCGAACGACAGGCGAGGACGGAACGCAGTACGTCCAGTTGGTCTGTGGTAAATCGAGAGTGGCACCCCTGCGTAAGTTGTCGATACCGCGTCTGGAGTTGCTGGCCGCGGTACTGCTTGCAGACCTGGTGGAGTCGGTCGCAACAGCTCTGGAGCCTCTCCACAAAATCGATAAGGTACAGGCGTGGTCTGACTCTAGCGTTGCGTTGACTTGGATAAAGTCTTGCCCTTCAAAGTGGAAAACTTTCGTGGCTAACCGCGTGAGCCACATTCAGGAAATTATTCCTCCCGATTGTTGGCGACACGTGAGGACTGGCGACAACCCAGCCGACTGTGGGTCGCGGGGGCTCTTGCCGGACGACCTGGTCCACCATAGTAACTGGTGGAAGGGTCCATCTTGGCTCGTGCTGGACAAGCCTGACTGGCCTAAGTCAACGTTGTTAGTCGACGTGGATGTCCTACATGAAGAGCGTAAGGTGACAGTCCTCACTGTCTCAGTGCAGGAGACGTGGACAGACAACCTTATGACTAAGTTCTCGGCATTGACGACACTCCAA
This sequence comes from Cydia splendana, assembly GCF_910591565.1. Lineage (NCBI taxonomy): Eukaryota > Metazoa > Arthropoda > Insecta > Lepidoptera > Tortricidae > Cydia > Cydia splendana. The sequence continues at coordinate 12,098,321 of NC_085974.1, forward strand.
CGTGTCCTCGCCTATTGTCTTCGTTTCGTGCACAACGTGAGAAATCGAAAGACGCCCAACAACTTGTTGGACGGCCCTTTAACACCCCTGGAGATTAAACAGGCGCTCATGTTCCTCGTGCGTTCTTTTCAACAACACCACTTTGCTTCGGAGATCGAGAAAGTGAAAAACAATCTTTTGAACTCTCTCCCGAAGGCATTTAAGAAATAGTCTCCATTCCTCGATGACGCGGGTCTCTTGAGGGTGGGCGGACGCCTGTCGCGAGCTTCTCTCGAATTCGATGTTAAACATGCCCTGTTGCTACCTCGCGACGACCGTCTTACCTCCCTCTTGATCGACGAGTACCATAAGCGTTTCATGCACCCAGGCGTCCAAACGCTTCATAATTTGCTGGCGCAGCATTTCTGGATACTGTCCCCAAAGCGAGCTATCCACGCAGTCACGTCAAAATGCATGAAATGCTTCCGTGTTCGACCACTCGGTGCTCCTGCGCCGTTCATGGGCGACTTGCCGTCTTATCGGGTAGCCCAGCTCAAAGCGTTCTTGAGTGCTGCTGTCGACTTCGGTGGACCTTTTGACATAGCTCTGGGTCGCGGGCGAGGCAACAAGACCTACAAGGGTTACATTTGCGTTTTCGTGTGCACCTCGACGAAGGCTGTACACACGGAGCTCGTCACTGAGCTGTCCTCAGACGCGTTTCTCGCCGCGCTTCGCCGCTTTGTCGCGCGTCGTGGTCGGTGTAATCGGTTGGTGTCCGACCAGGGGAAGAATTTTGTCGGTGCGAGCAATATTCTGCAACGTCTCGTAGGAGATGCTGCTACGCATAGCGAGATTAAATTCGAGTTTAATCCGCCAGGCAGCCCTCACTTCTCAGGTCTCGCTGAGGCCGGTATCAAGGCTGTCAAAACACATTTAGCTCGAGTCATCGGTAGCCAGAGGTTGACGTACGAGGAGTTCCTAACAATCTTGACTCAGGTTGAGGCTCTTCTTAATTCAAGACCCCTGACTCCTCTTAGTACCGATCCTAATGACTTATCGGCCCTCACTCCGGGCCATTTTCTCACGACGGAGCCCTTATCTGTCGTACCCGAGGAAGATCTCTCGGATGTTCGGCTGGGCCCACTTCAACGGTGGAAGTTGCTGCAGAAAATGCACCAAGACTTTTGGACCAAGTGGTCAAAAGAATACATGCATACTCTGCAGCAGCGAATGAAGTGGCACGACAAACAAACCGACGTCCAAATCGGTACTCTCGTGCTCGTAGTCAACGAGCAGACAGGGCCCATGAAGTGGCCTCTGGGTCGCATTGTCGACACTCATCCCGGGTCCGACGGGATTTGTCGTGTGGTGACGGTGCGCACAGCTACCGGACTGTACAAACGACCCGTGGTCAAGCTGTGCCCCTTACCCGTTTAATCGCTCTTTGAGCGCTACCATTGTGTCGTCTATTTTTGTATAGTCTTAGTATTATTTTTTCTAAGTTTACTTCTATCGTCTTTGTTTTCGTCTAGTCAAAATACTAGTGTATTTTGGTGGGCGGAATGTTCAATTACGCCATTCGTACCTTTAGAATAGTTGTTGCGTTCACTGTGGCAACACTTTGTCACAGTTAAAATTCAAACATTTAAAAAAATAAACTGTTGCTCTGTCATACAGTTGACAGAGCCAGTGTGTCAAAAACCTACCACCAATTCACATCTACTCTCGTTGCTCTCGCTTATTTTCGCACTTTATTCAAAGCAGTACTACCATTTAGGACATTAATTCATTAGTATCAGTGTTGTGTACCGGAGGAAGCCGAACTCATCCGTGGAAGGGAAAATCAGAGGTCTAAGTTGGGCGACTGCAGGTAACGATTTTACGCTTCCTCTAGCTTGCGACAGAAAGCCAGAATCACCACCAGCGGTCTTCAACGGTGACCAACGATTTGGCTCCCACAGTCTCCGGATCAAAGGTAACTCCGTCTACACATATACACACTTTAGGTTTAACTTTCATACTATTTATCTCGACTTATCCCAACTTTCTTGCTCCATCGGCCCTAAATTTCACCTTACTTTCGCCCCTTTTTTCGTTAAATACAGTCCACCTTCGCTATCGAACAACTAGAAACTTTTTAAATTTTTTTGTGCTCATATGTTTCAAACAAAAAAATTAAATGCTATTCTTACTGTAATATTAAAAATTATGAAAAGATATAATAACTCACATATACATAGTATCTGTCAGTTAGTGATAAAATTTATGAATTATTTACGGGGGATGAACGTTGCTCACGTCCGTAGGAGATTGCCACCAACGCCCTACACGTGTCCCCTGGGTGGCGCTAAACGAGCAACAACCTTTTTGGCTACTGTACTTGTCGCTATATGAGACCTCACAGTACCGTTCAGTCGTTTTGTGGATTAATAATTATGCCTGGATACGCACATGCTCGCTCTCCAAAGAGCCAACTGACTAGAGACATTGGACCTATTACCAGAGTCTGCCAATTAAATATAGAAAGTATAAGCCTAGCTAAGTGTGAAGTACTACATAAGATCTTAATTGAAAATGACATTGACATACTCCTGCTTCAAGAAACCCATGCCAGGGATGAACAAGATCTGAAGAGGAGGGGGAAAATCCACGGTTATAATATCGCTCACTCTATCGATCACCCACAATACGGAATAGCCACATATGTAAAGGACAGTATAACGGATGTAGCTGTCGAGAGTTGCCTTTCTGGACCCGACATCTTTGCTTCGGCTGTCAAAATCAAAGACCTCACTATTGTGAATGTGTACAAGCCACCTAACTCTCCATGGTCCGCAAATATACCAACCTATTCACACCCTTGCCTATATGCAGGAGATTTCAATAGCCACCACGAAACATGGCGCTACAGCAACAATGATATAAATGGAATTAATCTGGTACAGTGGGCGGAAAATAACACTCTTCACCTTGTTTTTAACGCAAAGGATAAAGGGTCATTTAGATCGGCACGTTGGAAAAAGGACTATAACCCAGACCTAACATTTGTCACCTGCGATCATAATGGAATTCCTTTACACACGTCCCGAAAAATCCTCAAAGATTTTCCCAATAGCCAACACAGACCAGTTCTGATGGAAATCGGTATTAGGATCCCGCTTTCAAAATCAATGCCGCTACCGCGATGGAACTTCCAAAAAGCCAATTGGCAGAACTTCGCCATAAATATGGATGCTGCTATCAGGTGAATACCTCCTTGAGCTGAAAACTATGATCGGTTTGCTAAACTTATTATTGCTACAGCTAAAAAGAATATTCCGAGAGGCTATCGTAAACGGTACGTTCCCTGCTGGTCAAATGACAGCGAAAAATTATATGAGGAGTACAAACGAACTGGCGATCACGACATTGGCGAAGATCTTCTAAAATCATTGAACGAAAGCCGGCGAGACAAATGGATAAAGACAGTGGAATCCATGGACTTTAAAACGTCAAGTAGAAAGGCTTGGAGAGTTCTAAATAAACTATCCGGTACGTCTGCTTCTAAATCAAACGCTGCTACTAAGTCTTTGACAAATGCAATTGCCAACAGAATTGTAGATGTATCTCGAGTTAAAGGAAAAAAGGCTGAGACGACCATCATAAAACAACATGCAAAGCAGCTCAAAGCGACACTTCAACCCAATGACAACGTATCTAAAGAATTCTCACAGGACAAAACAGACCACGCCTTAAAAACCCTGCCTCTTGGCAAAGCAGCTGGTTTCGATGGAGTCTACAACGAATTCCTCAAACACGTTGGCCCAAAGACCAAAGAATGGCTCACACTTTTTTACTCAGACTTTCTTCATCGCAATAAATTACCGCGCAACTTTAACCGGGCGAAAATAATAGCAGTTTTGAAACCAGACAAGCCTGCCGATGACCCCAAAAGCTATCGACCCATCGCTCTGCTGAGCTGCGTATATAAGCTAATGGAGAGGCTGATTTACAACCGAATTAACAAACACGTGGATAAAGTCCTACCGGTTGAGCAAGCTGGTTTCCGCAGCGGCCGCAACTGCACGGATCAAGTCCTTTCTCTTACAACACACGTCGAAGCAGGGTTTCAAAGAAATATGAAGACAGTTGCCGTCCTTATAGATCTGTCTTCGGCGTACGATACGGTGTGGAAGCAGGGGCTGATATATAAACTCATGATTGCGGTACCATCGAGAAAAATAGTGGCACTAATTAACACCATGCTGAGCAACCGTGAGTTTATCGTACATCTTGGCGAACACCAAAGTACGATCAGGAAATTAAATAATGGTCTGCCTCAGGGATCAGTATTGGCTCCTCTTCTATTCAATTTATATACACACGATATGCCGGTTACACAAAGTCAGAAGTTTATGTACGCCGATGACATCGCTATAACATCTCAGCACAAGAGCTTCAAACCCTCCGAAGAGATGCTAAACAAAGACCTGGTAAGCTTGGAGGAGTACTTCAAAAAATGGCGCCTGGTACCCAATACTACTAAAACCGAGGTAACAACCTTCCACCTTCACAACAAAGAGGCTAAATACGAGCCGAAGATATCTTTTGGAGGGAAAACTCTAAAGTACAACCCAACACCAAGGTACCTAGGAGTGACACTTGACCGCAGTCTTACCTACGCGCCACACATGAGCAAATTAGGGAAAAAGCTTCAAACCCGGAATAACATCATGCATAAACTGGCCGGCACCACATGGGGGGCAAGAGCTGATGTGCTTCGCACCAGTGCTCTGAGCTTGGTATATTCGTCGGCTGAATACTGCGCACCGGTCTGGCTAAATAGTGCGCACGTGAAGCGAGTGGATGTCCAGCTGAATCAAACCATGAGGTGCATTTCTGGAACTATCAAGAGCACCCCCGTACAATGGCTCCCGATGCTCAGTCATATTGCTCCTCCTCATCTAAGAAGACAACAAGCGCTTATCCGTGAAGCGAGGAAGATCTTGGCCTGCCCAGACTTGCCTGCGCACGCTGATTTCCAAAACCCACCCCCAAACCGTTTAAAATCTCGGCACCCTTCATACCATACTGCACGAACTCTGATCAACTGTCAGTTCAACACATCTACAATGTGGGAAAAGGAGTGGAGAGACAAGCCTCCCGAAACCCTGGGCGTTAGTATCAACCCTACAGTGAAACCACCTGGCTTTTTAATGCCCAGAAAAGAATGGTGTCAGCTGAATAGACTAAGAACCGGTTGTGGACGCTCACGAGCGCTCCTGCACAAATGCGGCTGGGTGGAGTCTCCGAAGTGTGAGTGCGGTGCTGCGGAGCAGGATGTCGCGCATATCTATCGAGACTGCGCGCTACGTAAATACGATGGAGATCCAGCAGACTTGTTCACCCTTGACGGCGACGTTATCCAATGGATGCATGGTTTAAGCATAGTACTATAAACGACTGACAATATGCCATACGATTAAATAAATAAATAAGTGATAAAATTAAAAGATGAACAACATTTAAAAAAAAAGGGTCAATAGGGGGTAGCCCATAAGTATCTAGTCGAAACAAAGGTATCAAAATTAATAAACAAAACTTGTGCAATAGTAATTCTGTATCTGAGCATTTCTCAAAAAGTTTGTACAGTTCGATCACATCTTAGATTTCTATAAAAATTGGTATGCTGGTAAAGTACGTAGGTAGTCTCTATGAAACATTCCTTTTTTGTTACCAGATTTCCTTACACATTTGGTAACAAAAAAGGAATGTTTCATACAAACTTTCTGGGACATTTTATAAACAACAAATAAGGTGGAAGTTGTTCAGCTTCATGTACTTTACCAGCATACCAATTTTTATAGAAATCTAAGATGTGATCGAAATGTACAAACTTTTTGAGAAATGCTCATCTAATGTTTTATGAAATGTTGCAGGTCTGGAAATGCGACAAGACGACTTCAGTTTGATCCTAGTGTACCCGCCCTTCAGGGGCTACCCCACGGACGAGTTCTTTATCCAGGCCTTCAACGACATCTACCCTTACGTCGAAGCCGTGTCGGTCATGACCTACGACTTCTCGAATCCACAGAAACCTGGTAAGGAAGTTTTAATATCCGGTAAAAGTAATTGATTACTTTTTCACGCCAATGATTTGGTCAAAATCATAGGGAACTTTTGGATGACGGATGACTTTTGGAAAGCGTACGGTCCGTCGTCGTTGATATTTGGAGGAGGCTTATGTCCAGTAGTACTGTCCTTCAGCTAATATGATGAGGATTGAGCTGTATCAACGATCAGCTACCAAGTTTCTCGACTTATATAAGTAAGTACTCGTACTGAATGAGTTGCGATACTAATACCCATTTGAAGTAAGTATATAGTATACTACGCTCATAGCCGATCCCAGCGTTTTCCCGCTTTCAGAAGGAAAACTACTACGAACAGTGAACCCGCCGAGCCACGGCACTCAATGTGTTAATATCCAATTTGTATACTGTATAAGTAGGAAGATCTCCAACCTACGATATGCCGACGACACTACACTTTTGGCTTCTGACGAGAGTGAGATGAACCTGTTGTTCCGACGAATAGAAGCAGAGAGCAGCAAGCTGGGACTGCACGTCAACCTGGCCAAAACAAAGCTGATGTTTGTCCACAGGGATAACTCACCCCTCCGTACTCTCGAACTTCAGGACCTAGAGTGCGTCGATAGCTTCACCTACCTGGGCTCACTCATAACGAGTGATGGGAGCTGCGACAAGGATATCGTCCGGAGGATCCAGATGGCTAAGGGAGCGATGAGCCGGTTAGACAAGATTTGGAGGGATCGTGCTATCCAGAGGAGCACAAAGATCAGACTAGTGCGATCCCTAGTATTCTCGATCTTTATGTATAGCTCAGAGACCTGGACTATCCGAGCCAAAATGAAAAGTCGCATCGATGCCTTTGAAATGTGGTGTTGGCGTCGACTTCTGCGAATACCTTGGACTGCAAAGCGTACGAACCAGTCCATTCTAGAAGAGCTACGCATAAACCGCCGGCTGTCGACCATATGTCAAGACCGCATCCTTGCATATTTTGGCCACCTCTCACGACGTTCTCCTGATAGCCTAGAAATGACGACTATGACGGGCAAAGTTGAGGGCCAGAGGACTCGCGGCAGACCACCCGCTAGATGGAGCGCACAAGTCACTACACCGCTGCATCTACATCTGCAGGAAGCCGTACATATGGCGGCTGACAGAAGCCTATGGAAGAGACTGGTCAGCAACATTAGGACATGATGTCACGATCCTCAGCATTGAGGGAACGACTGATGATGATGATGATGATAAGTGTATACCTAGATGTTTTGACTTAGGCCGCCGCGGTCTCAGGGTGATGTGTAGGTACGGTTAAATTTTTTTTGAGATGACAACATTACAATAGAATGTGCGACGCAACATATCGCTGCCCCAATATTACAGGGTTCTATGTTTCACTTTTATCGAACTGAAATTTGAACATTGTCATAGTGACATTAAGTCTAATTTCAACTATCTTGAAAATGTAACATAGAACCCTGTAATATTGGGGCAGCGATATGGCGTCCACCAAGACCTTAATACCTGAATATGGCGATTGTAACGTTTAACTAATAAAGATTAAAACCTACTAAGTTTAAATAGAATCCAGACCTACTTAAAGTCTCAGTTTGTTTTATATTCCCTTCCAGGACCGAACGCACCACTATACTGGATGAAACTATGCATAGAAAAACTCATAGACGACGACGAGAATCCCGCCAAGCGCTCCAAAATCCTGCTCGGGCTGAATTTCTACGGCAACTCGTACACCGCGAACGGCGGCGGGCCCATCGTCGGCACCGAGTATATAGAGCTACTCAAAAATGCCAAGGCGAATCAGGCGTTGACGTATAATAATAATACGGCGGAGAATTATGTTGAAATCAGGTGAGTTTCGTATAATCATCAGAATTTCTACGGCAACTCGTACACCGCGAACGGCGGCGGGCCCATCGTCGGCACCGAGTATATAGAGCTACTCAAAAACGTTAGGCGAATTAGGCGTTGACGTATAATAATAATATGGCGGAGAGTTATGTTGAAATCAGGTGAGTTTCGTATAATCATCAGAATTTCTACGGCAACTCGTACACCGCGAACGGCGGCGGGCCCATCGTCGGCACCGAGTATATAGAGCTACTCAAAAACGTTAGGCGAATTAGGCGTTGACGTATAATAATAATATGGCGGAGAGTTATGTTGAAATCAGGTGAGTTTCGTATAATCATCAGAATTTCTACGGCAACTCGTACACCGCCAACGGCGGCGGGCCCATTGTCGGCACAGAGTACATCGAGCTATTGAAGAACGCTAAAGCAAATCAGGCGTTGACGTATAATAATAATACGGCGGAGAATTATGTTGAAATCAGGTGAGTTTTAGTCATAGACATAGAAACACTAGGGGTCTGTTGCACCAACCGCATTTAGCGGACTGATCAACATCACTCAGCAGTGAACTTTGAAACTTCCAGGACAATTATGTACACTAAAACTTTGTCATTGGTTCATGAAGTGCATTCTTGTTGTTTTCTTATAGGCAGGCAGTTTTTTAATCCCTTAATAACCTTTCAAAATATTTTTTATATAACCTCTATTAGCTGCCAACCGCCCCCCTTATTCATAAACGCGCTACAAACCTCAATTAGCTAATAATCATTTGTCTTTATCTGTCATTTTGACTTATGTATTTGTAAGAAAGGGATAAAACATTTACCTAAATCATGCCCGTAAAGTTTTATGAATAAGGGGGTGGGTGTCTAGAGGATATACAATTTTGCTTATTCGGTAAACAAATCTTTCCTTTTTCAGGACATCGCAGGGTACAAAGAAGATATTTTTCCCCACACTATACTCCATACAAAGGCGGCTCGAGCTAGCGCGCGAGTACGGCACCGGAGTCGCCATCTGGGAGCTAGGGCAGGGCCTGGACTACTTCTATGACCTGTTCTAATTATGTGATATTAACTTTAAGTTGTAATAAATGTTCGTGTTAGGTTATTGGCGTCTTTTTTAGAACACCCGATTCCTCGAGAACCGTTTGAAAATCTACAGTTACAATGTCAGTGGATGTGGTTGAAAATTACTTCGTAAAGTAATAAAGATGAGGTAAGCGATATTATCTTTAGTATCTTAATTCTTAACCTTAACTTAATAGGCTATAATTTTTAAAGAATCAGACCAGGCCAAGGTCCATGTACCTAATCAATTTGAGTAAGAATTAATTTTATCAGGATCAAAGTAAATGGTAATTAGTGATCTTTGTATTCTTTGTTTATCTACTGCTTTAAAAACAAACATGATTATAGGGAGCGTCCATCAAATTTAATGTAGGGGGCAGCACCTGCTTGCAGGTGTTAGATCGTTTTCGCATTGTCCGATTAGATGTCGGATACGATTCCAAAGAAGCAAAAAGTAAAAAGTACCTTTTTATTTACTTTTATACCTACAATTAATTATTCTTGTTATTCACGAGAATGCAAAAATAAAAGGACTTGATGCCATAGGGCATTTCTAGCAATTGTTTTTCTCCAAAGGTCATCCGACGTCCGATATCGGATCGGACAATAGCGGACGTCCAACGCCCATGTTTTTTTAGGAGACAAGTTTCACAGGAGACAGGAGCAGAATCGCCTAATGGGAAACAATTAACGTCGCTCGTGGACACCTGAACCTAAGATGGTATGAACGGTCACCGGCCTCTCCTCCAGTAAGGTACGGTAGGTAAATCCTCCTCTTTATCTTATTAGAATATCATTACGGACTATTAGGAATTAATTCCTTTGTTGCACCAACAAAAGGCAGCTGTTTATTTCATGTTGTTAAGGAACCATTAAATTAAATCGTCACCGTGTTAAGCAACAACCGCAATGCAATAACAACACTACTTACAACTTGGGGTCACAATTTGTTTAAAATAATATACAAATATGTTGTTAAGCCTCTGTATTCAATAACAGTTCAGTCTTATAAGTTAATCCATAACTCACACTAATAATTCTATAGATAATTACCTAAATTACAAAATTCGTCCCAAGTTACTCTAAGTTGAAAGTTACCAAAGCCATAAAGTGCAGAATCAACTTCGCTTAGGTAACCAGGCTGGCTACAAGCTCGCACCATCAGCTATACTCTGGCACAGCCACTGCCACTTTGTCAGTAGAAAAAGGCGGCAAATTGAAAAATATTAGGCGTGAAGGAAGATCCCATAGAAAATTTGAATTTCGCCCCTTTTTCTAGTGACATGTTGTGTTTAAGTATATTTGTCAGCCGCCAGCCACCTTCGGTTTCCGTTTGAGCTCCATCATTGACTGGGGCCCCTTCATCACGCGGTGCATCAGATCCCAGCACATTTTTGCCGGGAGTAAGCTGAAACAATAAGTAAACCGTTAGGCCCCATTTACACGAGAGCTTTTTCAACGCACGTTAAAAAAGTGCTTGAATCCGTCTACACGCTAAACTCGATTTAACGACCAACGCTTAAAGTCGAAAATCCAACAACGCTTGATAAAAAGCGCCACCGCCATCGTGTGAATAAATACACATGTATCCATTTGTGTCATTCAAACACTTTTTTAACGCGCGTTGAAAAAGCTCTCATGTACCTAAATGGGGCCTTATCGTATGGGACTCTCCTTTTTGGAAGGTTAAGGGCGATTGTGCACTACAATGAATTTTACTGTCCGACAGTCTGAGTTTTCATGGTCCGATATGGCATGAAAAAAACGGATGATTGGCTTGTGCACTTATCCGTCTTTTTACTCGCAGGTGCGGCGCAGTGGCATGAAAAAAACGGATGATTGGCTTGTGCACTTGTCCGTCTTTTTACTTGCAGGTGCGGCGCAGTGGCATGAAACACACACCCCCCCTAGCCCGCCTCTCCGCCCGGCCAAGTCATGAATAATACTAATTCCAGACGCAGTGCACAAGCATAAACACGTTTTTCATAGCTGTCATCTCGGACCGGAAAAAAACGTTCCGGAATGGGGAAAAGTAAAATGTCGGACGGTAAAATTACGTGTAGTGCACAAGCTACTATATACATTTAATGGCGTGCCATGTCGGACCGTAAAAACTCGGACTGCCGGACAGTAAAATTCATTGTAGTGCACAATCGCCCTAAATGTATTCGATGTCATCCGGAGGGAGGACTCGATTGGCGCTTCTCCAGGGTCTCTCCAGATATATCGAAAAGCCCACATAGGAAAAAGCTTTATGTCCGCGCAATAAGAGCGAAAAAGCCGTCGGCAGGCGCCGGCCTAATGCGAGCCGAGCCGGACGACGACTTTTTCGCTCTTATTGCGTAGACATAAAGTTTTTTCCTATCGGATTTTGTCGAATGCGCGTCGACATATGTGAGGGAACCCTTTATTAGGGGCAGACTAGCGTCGCGTGGATCGTGGTGTGGCCGTGTGCCTGTAACTAACCATTTAAGTGGGAGGAGGTACCGCACGGAGCCGGGCATGATGCAGTTGACCTCGTTCTTGCGGATGGAGTCGATCATGTTCTCGGCCACGTAGTCCGGCTCCAGCATGGGCATGAGGTGGGGAGTCACGCCGTCGAACATGCCCGTATTGATGTAGTAGGGGCAGACTAGCGTCGCGTGGATCGTGGTGTGGCCGTGTGCCTGTAACTAACCATTTAAGAGGGAGCAGGTACCGCACGTAGCCGGGCATGATACAGTTGACCTCGTTCTTGCGGATGGAGTCGATCATGGTCTCGGCCACGTAGTCCGGCTCCAGCATGGGCATGAGGCGGGGGGTCACGCCGTCGAACATGCCCGTGTTGATGTAGTAGGGGCAGACTAGCGTCGTGTGGATCGTGGTGTGGCCGTGTGCCTGGTAATTACTAACCATTTAAGTGGGAGCAGGTACCGCACGGAGCCGGGCATGATGCAGTTGACCTCGTTCTTGCGGATGGAGTCGATCATGGTCTCGGCCACGTAGTCCGGCTCCAGCATGGGCATGAGGCGGGGGGTCACGCCGTCGAACATGCCCGTGTTGATGTAGTAGGGGCAGACTAGCGTCGCGTGGATCGTGGTGTGGCCGTGTGCCTGGAAATAAAAAAGGAAACCTTAATTTATCATCCAAAATATGACCATTGAAGGACAGTTTTTAGGGTTCCGTACCCAAAGGGTAAAACGGGACCCTATTACTAAGACTTCGCTGTCCGTCCGTCCGTCCGTCCGTCCGTCCGTCCGTCCGTCTGTCACCAGGCTGTATCTCACGAACCGTGATAGCTAGACAGTTGAAATTTTCACAGATGATGTATTTCTGTTGCCGCTATAACAACAAATACTAAAAACAGAATAAAATAAAGATTTAAATGGGGCTCCCATACAACAAACGTGATTTTTGACCAAAGTTAAGCAACGTCGGGAGTGGTCAGTACTTGGATGGGTGACCGTTTTTTTTGCTTTTTTTTCGTTTTTTTTTTTGCATTATCGTACGGAACCCTTCGTGCGCGAGTCCGACTCGCACTTGCCCGGTTTTTTAATGATATAAGAGGCAAACGAGCAGACGAATCGCCTGGTGGTAAGAAATTACCGTCGCCCATGGAAATCCGTAACAGCAGAGGGGTTGTAAGTGCGTTGCCGGAATTTAAGATGGATGGATATTTTCTCAATGACTGCCAAAATAATCGTGATGACTTCATTGCAACAGCCGCACATGGCACGCGCGATTCAAATGAAAGATATTCCCTGAAGTTGGTAGGACCGTATCTTTTTCAAACTGATACCAGTGGCAATAACTGACTTTTAAATCCAATATGTAATACTAATATTCTACAGCTGGGATTTCGTCTCATCTGCCAATACCTAATACTAGAGAGTAATTTGCAGCAGACAAGCGAGAATAATTCTTACCCTAAGTTCAGTGAAGAGGCTCTCATGGAAGCCGACCGTGGCAAACTTGGTGGCACTGTAGTCCGTGCACCGGTAGGTCCCGAGCAGTCCCGCTACTGAGCCCACCGTAACAATGTGACCTTTGCCTGTCTCGATCATCTCAGGGAGGAAGGCTTTTACCGTCTGAAATATAAGTTAAAGGTAGCTTAAACGAATTTGTACCTACGTCACAACACAAGTGTTTGTTTAAAACTAACGATGACGATGACTGACCTACTTGGGGCCATGCAGTTGCACAAATTATCACAAATCACAATTGATGGACAGATCAATGCCACTCAGCAGGGAAATTAGGTACTCTATGAAATTTAAGTGGTATCCAGACGGGACTGATCAAATCAGTCGATTTGATCAGAAATGAAATTGGCGTCTATCTCCAATTTTAGATTTATGGTGATATTAAGAGCCCTCTAAATTGAAAAAAATGCCGCAGAACGAAAATACTGGCCTCACAAATTGGTATTCTTGCGTCCGCACCTCATTTTATCGGTAATATCGGTCATTATCGGCGGTTGAATTCGGCGAGCCAAATTGGCGTTTGCGTCCGCACCTCCTGATTCGATCGGGAAATTTAATCAGATTGGCGAAAAATTTACTAGTCTGGATACGCCTTTAACATACAACAAAATCTAACAAACAGACGGTTTGGTGCGACGGACCCTTAGTAAGTCTTGAAAGTCTACATACGATTATTTTTTCGATTCTCAAAAGAACGTAAATTTTATTTTAAAATAACCTACACATCTTTACATGTTTTAATGACAGGGTTAGGGAATGCAAATCGGTTATTTTCGGTTATTTTTTGTATGGAAATTATCGGTTATTAACCGAAACCGCGGTTATTTCCATACAAAAAATAACCGATTTGCATTCCCTAGACAGGGTACCCGTATAGGCAACCTTGTTCGCAACTCACCCAATAATGCGAGAGGATGTTGACTTTGTAGGTGGTTTCGATGGCTGTGTCGCTCAGATCCAGAAGCGTTTCTCCAAACACGGTTCCTGCGTTATTGATGAGGACGTCCACTTTCCCCACCTTCAAATAATGTGAGTAAATTTGCATTAGTTACCGTGTAAATTTACATACGATGAAGAGTTTATGTACCTCTACAACACCACTTGTTTGCATAGTGACTTGCGGCTCATCATATTTTAAGAAAATGCACACTGAACAGACAGCTGGGCTTTGGGGTAACCTAAATCACTTTGTTGTGAAAAACAAAAAAAAACAATTCAATTTATTTATTTAAAAGACAACAATGGCCCATAATGGTTAGTAACAATTAAGATTAAAAGCTAAGTGTTAGTGGAACAAAAGCATACATACCTACATACATAGCAGAGATATCTGCTTACACAAAGAAAGTACCTACAAAAGGTTATACGTATCTCTTTGAGGGATATATCTTCCAGGTAACATCGTAAAATAATCTAAATCTTCTAAATCTACAATCTACATATACCTTGTATTGTTATGATATGAAGTTGGAATATATTGCTGTATAGGAATTAACGTCTAATATATTAGGTACACGTAGCGTTATAGAGACCGTGCGCGTTGGAGCGTCTGCCATCTTGTGGCCTGAATCGGAAATATATGTGCACATGTACATATTGTACATTGCCAAAACAATAGTGCTACCATCTACCGTTCTCGTAGGTACGTTTCCTTGTGCAATTGTGCATAGTTGGTTCTGCCATCTTGTGGGCTACATCGGAAGCATAAACTTCACATTTAAGCCTCGCGCCAAAAATCTGACGGCTCCTATGCTGCCCCCTATATAGTTCATGCGCGCCCCATATACGCACTCTAATTGACGTGCATTGCATGTCAAATAGAGCCCTGTGTCATACATATTATTTCATAATTTAACTTTTCTTAAATGTATAAGTAGTATTTAATTTGAAATGATGTACCTCCTTCTTGACCTTTTCAGCGGCCACGTAAACGGCGGCGCGGTCGGCTAGATCCACAACGTAGCTAGCGATTTCGTAGCCCTCCATCGTCACATCTGCGCACGTCTTCTGCAAACCTGGTAAGTACATATTCCCAATTTTACTAACTGCCATCTAACTATACCCCAAAAACTTCCAACTGTGGTCCAAAACTAACCCAAATATCTTCGTTCCGATGTGAATATTATTTGAATGTTGCAGTTGTGTTGTGAGGAAACATATTTTCATAAAACGAAGAAAAAACTCGGGAAACACTAAAAAGAACTTTGGTATAATTACGTGTTGAACTTGTGGACCATCGTCGGCTAAACTCGCAAACCTCGTAACTTCTTTTCAAGCACATTAGGGATTTGCTACCTTAGCCAACAATTCCTAAAGTTGCAAATCTCGTAACTTCTCCGGAGGAGTTGCGAGGGTTGCTAGTTTAGCCGACGCATAGTTGTAGTATTGGACTATCTATACCTAATACATAGTTAGGTGTTAGGTTGGGTATCGTAATACCTACCAAATTCATCCCGCGTCTTATGTATTCTGCGTAAAATAGTTATTTCGGTGACAAAAAACTATCCTATGTGCTCCATATTATTTTTCATCTAAATCTGGTCAGCACTTAAGGAGTGAAGAGGTAACAGACAGATTTACTTTCACGTTTATAATTGACCGAAGCGTTAGCAAAGGTCTCAGTTTTGAATCCGGCAAACTGCTTTCGTATGTTCTTCTCTACAGATCGCAATTCTCAACCGATTCTCGTGAAATTTTGTGAGCAGTTACCTAAATATAATTTATCTGTCGTTCTCGGCAAGTTTAATAGTTGTACTCATAAAATATCCGCGTTTGAAACATAAATATTAGCTATATTTATAGTTTGTTAGGTATTATTTGTAGTTTGGATATACTTAATTATATTAAACCGAATTCCAATGAATCTCGTGCCGCGTAGTTGTTTATTGTAATTATACACATTCTTGTAAACAATCTCGGATACTATTGACTTATTACCCAGTCTAAGCACGCGAGTTTAATTTATTGCAATCACTAATTTTATTGTCATTCTTCACAGCCATCTGATGGTAATATTGGTAGGTAATGTATCTCGGAAGCACCAACTCGGAAGTTACTTCTACTGCGAGAAAATTTGTCGGAAATCTGTGTTGTTGGTCGTTTGCGACATATACCTACGTGGGATGCTGGTTATTATTGTCAACACTTCAGTTTTGAAAGTTGTTTAGTACATTACTCTAACCCAGGGGTCACCATTGCAATTCGTTTCTTCAGGACCGGACCGGTTTTTAAAGGACATTTCTATTTAAAGTTGTAACCCCAATAGATTTTGGAATTTTTATTTTTTTTTCCATTCGGAATCACGAGCTCTTTCGATCCTAATACGAGAAAAAAAGTGTCCCCAAAATTTCTTACAAATTTGTTTTGTTACGATCATAGACCAAAAATTGAGGGGACACTTATTTGTCTCAGTAAAAATGGAAAGAGCTCGTGATTCTGAGTAGAAATAAATATAAAAATTCCCAATTGTAACACAAACGTTTTTGGTACAACTTTAAATAGAAATTAATGCCCTAAAATATAATTATAATTGCGGTCCGTGTCTACTTGAGTTTATTAAATAAGCAAATGTAATGTACAGCACAAAAAAGGTTGGAAGTCCGGATCCACACCGCGGTCCGCCATTTGATGACCCCTGCTCTACCTAGGTACTTACTTTATATTATATCAATTACTTATTATTTTTATATTATACTATATTATACCATATATATCGACAAATTGCATTCAAATAAATTATATAATGTGACGCTAGTCTCTGCATATTCTAAAACGTAGGTAGGGAATTTCTGACTAATATACAAAGAATCACAATCACAACACTCGGAACAGTATCAGGTCACCCAGCATTAATTGTGATTTGTGAGTCCGAATCCTATTGTTCTGTCTGTCTGGTCGTCCGTCCAGGTCGGCTGTCTGTCGTGAACTGGGCTGGTTTTGTCTTCTTGTTGTCATGTCTAATTTTGAATTTAAAAGTCCGTAGTTCCAAAGTTCAAATATGTATGTCAGTCAGCCAGTCAGTCAGTTGGTCTATGTCAGGTCGCCACGGCGGTCGGAAGCCACGACACCTATCTTCACAGACTTTCAAACATACCTTCTTTATTAATGTCCCAAACAACCACCTTAGCTCCCAGCCTCGCCAACTTGACTGCCAACTGTCGTCCCACTCCTCCGCCACCTCCAGTCACCAACACAACGTCACCCTTCAGGCTCTTCATAGGCCTTATTGCATTGGGCACTAAGGTCCAAAATAGCGACTCCATTATGTAGTAACATGATATAATGAAAAATAGGACAGTGTCCTTTGCGATGTCGAAAATTTTCGACATCTGGGAGTGCGGGTTTATTTTTGTTCCTTCTAACATTTTCGTGTTCTGAAAAAGAGATAAAAAACGTCTTTTTAAATATTTATTTCAATAATTTAGTGTAGCAGTCTAGGTTATTATAAGAACGCTTAAAGATTACTTATTTGCCTTATTTGCCGGGGATATCATACATACCATCGACCACACTGTTAACGGTACACCGGTGGACTTATGCCTTTCGTAATAAGGTCCACCGATGTTTGT
Organism: Cydia splendana; assembly: GCF_910591565.1. Lineage (NCBI taxonomy): Eukaryota > Metazoa > Arthropoda > Insecta > Lepidoptera > Tortricidae > Cydia > Cydia splendana. Next base: position 12,115,839 of record NC_085974.1, read on the forward strand.
ACATCATACCTCATCATCATCTTCCTGGCATTGTCCCGGCATTTTGCCACGGCTCATGGGGCCTGGGGTCCGCTTGGTAACTAATCCCAAGAATTGGCGTAGGCACTAGTTTTTACGAAAGCGAGATCAGTCCGGTTTCCTCACGATGCTTTCCTTCGCCGAAAAGCGACTGGAAAATATCAAATGATATTTCGTACAGTTCCCAAAAACCCATTGGTACGAGCCGAGGTTTGAACCCGCGACCTCCGGATTGAAAGTTGCACGCTCTTACCGCTAGGCCACCAGCGCTTCATACCTCATCAGCATCACACCTGATATCTATTTAAATTGAAAGTCTCCCAAAAGGCATCAATTTGTAAGTAATATGAGCGTAAAGTTATACTACGGACGAGTTAGTAAAGTAGATATAAAAGGTATCGTGTAATAGGATAATAAATATTAACATTGGCAATAAAAGTTGACTTATAGGTAAGTAACGGTTTTCGTGTAAATGTCTTCGTTGCGCAAAATCGGATGGTCGTTTCGAGACCCAAATTATTTTTAATTTGGACCATTCTGGGTCACCTTTTTCGTGTGTGAAATATACATCGGACCGCGTTATTATTTTCCTCAATGAGTTGTAATTTAGTCCGGTTACTTTCGAAAAAAAAAAGACTTTAGTAAGGATCGGTTGCACCAAACGGCCTGTCACCGGTAATGCGTTCGCTAAATTTTATTGTATGGGAATTTTCATAGTTCTCTGTTGAGTGATATTGATGAGGCTGTCAAATGTGGTTGGTGCAACTGGCCCTAAATTTGAAAATGATATTTTTGACACAAGTTTATTTCACAATTTACGGTTTGAGTGGTCAGATCAATGTGTAGTTGTTGCACGCGGCGCGAGTGCCGATTGCGGTCATAATAACACCACTTTCTGCGATTTCTGACATTGTGCGCGTAAGTTATATTGCAACAGACAATGTTGCAGGCCAAGAAACCTAGGCTATCGGATTTCCCTCTCTAGGGACGTAATCATCATTACCGGACGATAACTAGAAATTGCCTGCGTGTTTAGAATGACGCTACGTGTGACCCCAAACTGAGATAATATCCTCTAATTTGAGTTTTAAAATAATGTATTAACTAAAGTGTCTGCAATTAGGGAACTAACTAACTATTGTAATGCCAAAATTGTAAATGCGCTTAGTATTTATGTGATTGTACTGTCACATGTAATGATATCTTGTACAACAAAGTGGGCAAAGATATAATTATGACACGATCTTATGGGGCTAAAGATAAGACAGTCAGATTTTTTGTGCTTTTCATTACATGAAAGGTATTATTGCTGGTGACTGTTGTACTTACTGTACCTAAGTATTTGTTATTTTGTTTCTTACACATCTCGACAAAAATAATTGCTCATTGGTTTTACGTATTTCGCAAGACGTGATTAGTAGGTTCTCATTAGAAATTAATTAGAAATGATCGAATATTAAAATACGAGTTCACTTTATTATGGGTTTCTACTAGCATGTCTCATCAAAATTTACGAACGGTAGAAGGTCAACTCAACGAGTTTGTTTATTCTTAGAAAGTAGACGAAAAGAAAGTGGGACCGCCGGCTTAGCGTCGTTGGTGTGAATTGGAATTGCTTTAGATACCTAGTGTTTGGTATTTTCTTTTGGTGTGAGGTACATATTGTATAGAGACTTTGGTTTTGCTCGCTTGGCAAAATTGGTGGGCTAGCACGAAAGCGTAACAATTTTTTTTTACGTACCTATGTAAATGACTGGAATACGCCTAATAAGTTACGATTATATTTTTATGTAGCTGAAAATGGTAACATGTACCTACTTAAGTTTGCTTAAGCATACAATTTTAAAGATTTAAGAATTATTCACGCTTTTACAATTTTAGCACAGTTCTAAATTATGTCCGGTGCGGTTTGTAATAGATAACAATGATATAATACATTAACATAATCAAAAACATACTCTACATTTTTTGTAATGTCGATATGACCCACTTTTTATCACACGGTAGCAGTAATTAATACCTACTTATTAATTATTTTAAAACACCACTATTTTATGTATTTTTTTTTAATAATATCAATATCCCACAAAATATTTTTTTAACACGTGAACCAAAAAGAATATGCATACTACAAGAAATGATTAAACTCAATTTAAATATTTTTTATTTACTTATAAATTAAAGTCTTATATAAAACTATTAATACAACATGAAACAAAAGCATACCTCTGTCCGATATTCCTCAATGAAAAAATCCAAAATATTATGAACCGCGCACCGTTATCCACTCTCGCGCAAGTCCCGTGCGTGCGCGGGCGGTCTTGGTTGCGACTGGCTGCGTCTGCGTTCGACTTACGAGATCGCGGACAATACGGGAACCTACTTTTTGACTGGACTAGACTCTAGAGCAATGAAAGCGGGACACTTTACTGAGTGTGGTATGGTAATTTCTTTACAAGCGATCAGTTTTCATTGGTCTTGAGTGTATTTATGATATAGGTAGGTAATAACTGCGCTCAGTCACAAGTTGTCTGAAGTGATTTAGAATAAATTCTAATATCTGAGAACATATAAAAACTCAAAAATGCGCGTTTTCCCTGAGATAAGGCCTAAGGCTATTTAGATCGATTTTTCGCCTCCGAAAACCCCCATAACATAACTATAACAAATTTCATCGAAATCGTAAGAGCCGTTTCCGAGATCGCCGGAAGGGTGGAAAGGCACGACGATCCTTCCCGGAAGTATTAGGTCGTTTAAGTGATACAGAGACTATTGGTAATGGTAAGAATCGTTAATTGAGTAAAAAATAAAAATTGCAAAAATACTACTTTTTAACTGTGGTGATAACCCTATAGCATGTGCACATGACGGCTAGATTAAGGATCTCCGTCGGGAAAGCTCGGGACTTTACACTTTTTTCCGATCGTTGACAGTATCGCAATGATGTATGAATGACGCATAAATGTCAAATAAATCAAATGCATGCAAAAATATTACAAACAATTTTATTACTTTCTTAGATAATTACTTTTTTCCAATATTTAATACTATCTTCTTTTCACATACGGTGTTCAAATGTACCTCCGTGTATTACAACGCCGCCGCAGCCCGTACCCGAGTATGTCGATGCACATGCGATATAGTGTATGCTCTTCGTCATTTATCCTCCGCAGAAAGCACCAATTAGCCTTTGTCTCATTTCGTCCGCAGTTTCACATTCCGTTTGGTTTGGTACACCATATCTTTTACACAGCCCCACAAATTTAAATAGCCACGAGCATCTAACATTTTTATTTGAAGAATATGACATTCAATAAGTATAGTTCAATGAAAATTTAATTTCAAACATCAGACGTCTTGTCTATTTCCTACCACGCAAGAAGGTTTGTTAGTTTGGTATTGAAGAAGTATTTATTCTTGATTTATTCTTAGTATTTCATTTTTGCAAGTTCATTTGGTGCAACTAACACAACCTACATGTAATTTTTTATTATTTTAAATAGTTTCCACTTATTCGAAAATAATTTTGTGAAACGTGTTAAGAAACTAAAACCTTTTTATCAGTCAAGGAAACCAGAGATATTTATTATGAAAGAGGTTGTTGTTGTTGTTATTATCATAACTACTTTATTTACAACTGAATAAATTCACATTCTATGTTCAAAGTGGCCTCCGTGCATAATAATGCAGGCTGCAGCCCGTGCGCGAGTATGTCGGTGTACCTTTGCTAATATTCGCTCTCGAACGTTTCTACGGCGCAGGCTGGCGAAAGCAATGGTTAACCTTTGCCTCATTTCTTCGGCGTTGTCACACTCCGTTTTGTACACTATATCCTTGATAGTCCCCTAAAGAAAAAAGTCTAGAGGCGTCAGATCCGGAGATCGTGGTGGCCAACGATGCGGTCCGAACCGGCCGATCCATCTATCTCCGAATTCGTCGTTCAGGGCTAGCCGCACTTCGTTAACAGAATGGGCCGGTGCACCATCTTGCTGGAACCATACTTCTCTACGCTCGGCCACTGGTAAATCGTCAAGGTAATTCTGCAACTCCGTATTCAACAGTTCCAAGTATCCAGCTCTGTTCAAAGTTGGAGGCAAAAAAACAGGTCCAATCAGTGTATCCCCGTGTATTGCAGCCCAGACGTTAACGGACCACCGATATTGGTGACCCGAATGTCGGTATTCGAACGGATTTTCTACTGCATACATATGTTCATTTCGCCTATTCCACATGCCGTTACGGGAAAATAAACTTTCATCGCTCCAAATAATGCGGCGGATGAACAGGCGATCTTCCTCCAGTTTATTTAAAAGCCAACGGCAGTATGCTGCTCGTACAGGGCAGTCCCTGGGCAGCAGAGCTTGAACTCGCTGAATGCTGTAAGGGTGAAGACGTGCACGTTTCAAGATTTTGAGTACTGCGGTATGAGTTAGGCGGAAATGTCGGGCTGCCTGCCTCGAACTAGCCCTTGGATTTTGCTCGAAATACCGCAGCACTCGCTCTTCAAGTCTTGGTGCAATGTGAACTACACCTCCTCCCCGTTGGTCGTTTTGGCCCGCTCGTGGTACTATGGGCTCATTATTTGCCACGCGATCAATGGCCCGTAAAATTGACATACGGCTAGTTGGGTGTGGTGGAGGATATCTTTGTCTGTAGCGTCGTAACATCTCGGCGGCATTATAATTACACTCCCCGTATAACATAAGCAAATTTAGGTAATCGCGGGCTCCCAAGGGCATTTTGGAACTAGATTTTATCGCGTAATTTGCAATTTGTGGCACATTTAATTTCAAACATCAGACGGTCTGTCTATTTCCTACCACGCAAGAAGGTTTGTTAGTTAGGTATTTAAGAAGTATTTATTCTTGATTTATTCTTAGTATTTAATTTTTGCAAGTTCATTTGGTGCAACTAACACAACCTTGTTATTTTTAATTATTTTAGATAGTTTCCAATTATTCGAAAATAATTTTGTGAAACGTGTTAAGAAACTAAAACCTTTTTATCAGTCAAGGAAACCAGAGATATTTATAAGACGATTGCGTACTTTTGAGTGGTTGTCAATGTCACCATTTGAACTGTCGTTGTAAACAATGTTGTGGTTAGTATTATTAATATTAAGGAATAACATAACTATTTCATTCAAGTATTGAACAAGTGGAACCACTAAGAAAGCGAAAATCCTGCAATGATTCTTACCGTGCTGTAAGCAGACCTAAAAATGGTTAGATGGCAACAAATTAGCATAATTTCCTGTCGAATACTGATTGTTTACAAGTAAGTTCATTGACCCTGTCACCTGTTAGGGTTAGAACAAAGTAGTTTTTTGCGTGGATGTTTAAAAGGTCATAATTTAGAAACGGTTGCCCATATTAACATAGTTTCTATGGAGAAAATATAGAGCTTAGGCTAAACTATCTCCCATTTCCGGAAAGGATCGTCGTGCCTTTCCACCCTGTATATACAGGGTGATTCATGAGATGTGAGCAGGACTAATCCTGCACAATCAGTAACTGATAATTGATCGATCACCGTCGTATTTAGGTGAAACAACCACACTTTTTCCTATTTTTTAACTTTTTGGTGAGGGCAAATTTAATCCTCTACAATCATGGTCACCCTACAAGACCTAATTAATAAGCATAAAACCTCTTTAATTTTTGATTACGAAGAAAATAAACTGTCAAACTTGAGTGAGATACGAGTTTTCATAAGTAACCAGACCGCGATGACAGTGGTGACATTCAATTTGACACAGAATATCGGTAGTTTAGTATTTTTAATTTTAGGGTGACCACGCATGTCGTAAATAAATTAATAACTTTTTTTTTTCAACACGACTCGAAAATTAACGTTAACCTCACTAATACTGATACGAAAGTGTTGCTTATCATTTACGAAATGCGCAGTATTAGTCCTGCTCACGTCTCCTGAATCACCCTGTATAAATAACACGTTTGCTCGTTTAAAGGTATAAGATAGGTATCTATTGCAAATAAAGATTTAATATCTGGGACACTGGGATAAAAAAACCCGGGCAAGTGCGAGTCGGACTCGCGCACGAAGGGTTTCGTACCATAATGCAAAAAACGCCAAAATAAAAAAAAGGTCACCCATCCAAGTACTGACCCCAGTGACCCCGCCCGACGTTGCTTAACTTCGGTCAAAAATCACGTTTGTTGTATGGAAGCCCCACTTAAATCTTTATTTTATTCTGTTTTTAGTATTTGTTGTTATAGCGGCAACAGAAATACATCATCTGTGAAAATTTCAACTGTCTAGCTATCACGGTTCGTGAGATACAGCCTGGTGACAGACAGACGGACGGACGGACGGACGGACGGACAGCGGAGTCTTAGTAATAGGGTCCCGTTTTTACCCTTTGGGTACGGAACCCTAAAAAGCTAGATCGATTTATCGCCCCCGAAAACCCCCATATAGCAAATTTCATCGAAATCATATTAACGATTTAAATCGCGGTCTCCAAGCCTTGATCAGCCGTGGTTCTCTAGGTAATGGATGTTCAAAATTCTTGACGGATATTCATATTGTCTGAGACAGTAGGTACAGATAGACCAAGAAAAGTCTGCAATGATTTTGAGAGCACATGCAGTACAAGTGTTATTTTAAACGTCAAACTCCTACGAATAATGACGTATAAAATAACACTTGCCCTGCGTATGCTATCAAAATCGTTGCAGACTTTTCTTGTTGTTTGTTGCCGGTCCCGTATTGGGATACCCTCCTCCAATTGAGGGGGGATTTAAATCTTCTCGAGGCAGAGGTGTAGAGTTGGAGCCGGTATAGCTTTATTTGACGTTCATAAGCGCATTGTAATATGCACTTGAATAAACTATTTTTTATCTTATCTTTTATCTTTATCTTGGTCTAACTCTACCTAGTCTGTATCTTTAGGTATTTAAATAAAAGTAAACAAAATCTACCGTCAAATGGCTCCTTATGTCAGTTGAGGGTAGATGAAACATTACATGATCAAATAATGTAGGCTAAAGTCAGGTCGTTCAGTGACTGATCCAGGCGGTTTTGTATTTGGTTGGTTAACCAATAAATGTTATAACTACCCGAAAATGTACAAATTGTTTGTTTACTTTTATTTAAATACCTAAAGGTACGGAGTATAAAAATAGTTGTAGTAGTCATATCCACGATATAGAGGTACATCAATGTCTCATGACTGCTCTACACGATGGGCCAGCGCCGGCTACTTCAAGGGACGCATTTATGCGTTAGAGGGAGCAAGTGATATTGCCATCTCATTCTACCGCATGGCTGCGTCCCTTGGAGTGGCCGGCGCTGGCCCATCGTGTAGAGGAGCCATCAAAGCGTTGATCGGGCGTAGTTCGTTAGCGCATTTTGCTCCACTCTCGGAACTTTCTCCACAACGGTACTCGATGCACGTGGTCATGGTAATCGTCTCCGGGAAACGTAAACCAAGGTCAACAGAGGACGTTGCCCTATTTGTAGTAATTAAGATTTAAGTTTTCTTTATATAATGCAACCATGGACGATCTCCAATTTAGTAGGTACCTATCGTCAATTAATACCGATGTTTTCGATGATTGTGGTATTTTCGACTTGTTTTCCTCGCGAGTACGAGTAGTTTTTAAATAATCGTAAAACCATTTAATAAAGTCGCTGGTCGACTCTAGTACTTTCTGAACTAGTGACATCTTGAGTTCGAATATTTTTATTCCTTACTACTTACTTTGGCTCAGCGACCCAAAATGAGACTTGGCCTCCTGTCCTGTGCGACCTGTCATATTTTTATTTGTTATCGTCGAAATATTTTTTTCAGAATCTGTAAGTATTTGGTTCCAATAACTCCACGGAATCCAAGAACTAGACGATTATGTAAATTATTTGGTCTAAGCGAGACCTACTAAATTCTTAACTCGTTAAAATAGTGAACGGAAAATGTATCATAATATTGGTCGATTTTTAGTCCAAGGATATTAGAGATTAGTCGCTTGAATGACCAATTCTCAGTAACCTAGACATGTTTAAAGGTAATTTGAACACAAAGCTATAATAAGTATGTATTACTTTTGCAAAAATATTGTCAGTTCGGGATTGTGCAATTATTTTCCTGGGTGTTGTTGAAAGTGCTTAGCCTTCTAAGGCCCAAGGTTCTACCTATAGTACTTAATCATTTCGATGAAATTTAAACCATATTGAAATAGGAATAGAGTTGCAATTGTTTTGTTTCGTTCAATTTTCAAACAAAACAAACTCAACTCTATTCCCTGCACTATAGGTTCAAATTTTAGTGGCAAATTTTGGATTTTTCATTTGTATGGCTGGGCCTTAGGAGGAGCGCGCGTTGGAGTCTTTTCCTACAATAAATGCAGTGACAGAGAGACTCAGTATGGCGATACACTGCCGTCTGACCTTCCAACCCAGAGGGGAAACTAGGCCTCGTTGGGATTAGTCCGGTTTCCTCACGATGTTTTCCTTCACCGACAATAAGCGACTGGTAAATATCAAATGATATTTCGTACATAATAGAATAGAAGAATAGAAATAGAGTAGAATGCGATATTACATATATTATGTATATCTTAATGCGTTTCCTGTTCTTGTGATACCGACCCCTGTAATTGACTAGATTTCAGCAATGTAACATATAATTGAAGCAGTGAAGCCTCAATATCTAATTTAGAACACCGAAAGCCTTCGGAAAAGAAATCCGCAAAGGAAACTATGTTTCAAACATGATGGAATCACGGGATGTGACGATACCAGCCGACGTGCAACGCGTTTCTTCACAAAGCTGCTAGTGTACTAACGGCGTAATCGACTAAGGTATTAGTATACAATTAAGGCGATAATCCCTTGAACAGTGAAACGGCTGAGCGGGTTCGTAATCAATATGTGGGTATTAACGGTAAAATGAATTTATTGTTTTTATTGAGCTTAGTAATTCTTTTGTTTTTACTTAGTTTATCAGAGTGAGTTATGTATTTCTCGCGCATGATCATGTATTCGGCGGTGGTGGCCGAGTGGATATGACATCCGAGTCCGACTTTCGATCCGGAGGTCGCGGGTTCAAATCCTGGCTAGTACCAATGAGTTTTTCGGTACTTATGTACGAAATATCATTTGATATTTACCACTAGCTTTTCGGTGAAGTAAAACATCGTGAGGAAACCTGCATACATCTGCGAAGAAATTTAAAGGTGTATGTCCCCAATCCGCATTGGGCTAGCGTGGGGACTATAGCCCAAGCCCTCTCGCGCATGAGAGAAGGCCATTGCCCAGCAGTGGGACGTATATAGGCTAAAATTATGATCCTGTATAGGTATAAGGTATGTGGCGGTGCATATTCGTAAGCAAGCCGGACCTGATTTGGATTTGGTAAATTTTTTTAGACGTGTAGGTAATCAAAGTGTTATTTGGAAATTAGACAAGGTGGGAATTATGTAGTAACACGAAGGACGATTGCATCTGAAGGATGACAAAACCTCCTAGATTCTAGGCCATAAAATCCCGAAAAATAAACAAGAATTTGACACTTTTGCTGGCGCCACCATCTGTAAAAAACTTCGGCCGGCCAACCCTACTTGTATACGGTTACCTACTTCGGGACTTCAGTCACAGAATAAATGATAGTACTACCGTACAGAAAGGACTCTTCCTACTTTGTTTCTGTTGGTTCAGGGTCGAATAATGCTATCCCTTTCTAATATATGGCACTATCCCTTTCGGCTATTTAGGGTTGTCAAAATTCAAGTGGTTATCTTATCTGTGGTCGTGCACGAAAAAGAAAGTCAAGTGGTGCCAACCCTAATAATTGCTCGGAGCAATGCTGGGCTATAACCGCGAAAATCGAAGTTCGCAAATTGCGGGGATCTTTCCCTTTCACTCTAATTACGCCTTCATTGGAGTAAAAGAGAAAGATCCCCGCAATTTGCGAATTTCGGTATTCGCGGTAGCCCCCCTGAGCCGCACGGAGCCGAGTTCGACCAAAGTGAGGAGTGTCTGCCCACTGCTTCAGTGTGTGAGGTCTTACAAAAGCGGATGTCGAAGACCACGCAAAGATGACGAGGAAAAGTCCCTTCGTTTGGAAGCTAAATATTTACTGTCAGATCAAATTTAGCTTTATATTAGATGTCTGCGGTGGCCATATTGTACTACATGGTGCAACCGGCTTAATCCACGATCTATGGCCCAAAAGTTACACAACTGCGACAGATATCGCGTTTAAAGGCCTACGGATGCTCATTGGCTATGCACATATTCATAAAAGGGACACCAGAACTGTCAGCACGTGCCGTCTTTATCAAAAATATGTCTACAAGATTGTACCTTAATCCGTTGCAATATGGCGAAACGTGTTTACGTATCTTTGACGCCGATCCTGCAAGATAACGTCATTTGTATGCAGCTCCAGTAAAAGCCATTATGCGAGGACACGCGTGCCGATTCTGTTCTAAGCGGAGGTGTTTATTGCCTGTAAGACTAAACTGTGATTGTGGGTGATGTGCATATGCAAAGTCATAGTCGAATGAAGAGGTCATGAAAAGTCGGAGACATGCGAGGTTGTAGTAGAAATCACATGAAAATTTGGAAAATGTATCTTAAAGTTAAAGCCGAAATGTACCTAGCACAATGACTACAGATGGAATGAAAGACAGTATTAAAATATTTATCGCTAGTGGTGAGTTCTGTCTGTTCTGCCTTTTGTTTGTTTGTTTCTGTTGGTGAGTTCTGGTACAGAGTCCAAAAACTCCCATGAATCCGACATTATTTAGAAAAATTCAAAAACTGAATGAAAAAATCCATATAAATATCAAACCTGCTCATAATTGTCACAAAATTTCACGAGGTTCGGTTTAAACATGCAACATATATACCTAGATACCACCTAGACCTTTAGAGACCTAGATTTAAAAGCAGACTTACGTATTTTTGGCCAGGATGAAACGAAAACGCTTCGCGCTCGCTCGGTCAATAAATTCAATTACCTACTACAGATTACTTCGTCAAAAATAAAGAAAATGAAAAACGTGAAATAATTAATGATGGGGTAGCCACAGGCACGTCACCTTCAGTCAGTTTCCCCAGTCGAATAGGGCCCACATAGGGCATTATGTTTTAACGAAATAATATTATTATATAAGTATATAAATAAATAAGTAATTTCTTTATTCAGACAATACAGTCCACATTTGTTAAACAGCTACTTATAAACTAGGTTAATTGTACTTACCTACATATAATAAAATTATACAGGAATTTTTTTAACCTTTTACCGCATACGAAGTCATTTATGGCGGATATAATATTCAACTCTATTGACAGCTATTAAAGTTCAAATTTAAAACAAATAATAGTTATTTGTTTTACAAGGGGGCAAAGTTGTTGTTTATCCGCTCGTGCTAATAAGTATTGATATCCGAGCAAGCTAAAGATTCCAAAATTGAGCGTTGCGAGGGTTTCAAAGCACGAGGGTTAAACAAAATTGCCCCCCAGTGAAACACATAATTTTTCACCACACCAACCCGAAGCAAATCTTAAATGTAAAATATCAAACAAAATCAAATCCAAATGAATGTTATTAAATATTTATCATCCAAAATCATCATTTAAAAGTAAATTCTACCAGCAATCATAAGAAAACAACTCAAAATTTGCATTTGATTACTTTGCCTCACATGTGAATAAAATGCAACTTTGCTATCCGTTTTGAAGTGCAAAGTAAGCCTTTCCGAGCTGATGTGGTGAAAATAAATATATAGCTTACATATATAATTTTATTGGTTACATTATTTATAACTAGCTAAAACTACGAGAGCTAGTAAATTTTGCATTTGAAAGGCATAGTACAAATAAGTACCTATGTTAAGTTTAAGGTTTTCTTAAACAAATTTACCTTTTGTAGCCATGTAAATAAACTAACGGTGCGTTTCGTCAGGCTTTCGCAATGTAAGCGATGCTCGTTATGGACATGCCATGACTGCACAGTGGTCGTTTGAAGGTATAATTATATATACCCATGTCAACAATTTGACGAAATTAAGTGTTGAAACAATAAATACCACGACTATGGCAATATTGTATTGTATGGCACAAATGCACATCGCAATATAGGAAAGAAGTACAAATCACAAACTAAAAGTTTTGTTAAAGCTGTCTATTTAATTTAAATATAATTAAGTAACAGACTTTTAGGTACTCATATGTTTTTTTGTTCCCCTTTATTTAATTTTTCTTATAGGTTTGCTACTTAAATTTTCAGCGAACAATTTGGGGGACTGTAGGTCCTCTCGCCTCTGTGTCCCGCTATGAGAAGATATTTAGACAAGCCTAAACAAAGTCTCTGGTGTGCTTGTGATAGTTGTGATTGTGCTAATTCATGCAAACAGTTAAGTATCTACTCGCAAACTTTTGCATAAAACTGATTTTTAGCGTAAAGCGTAAGCATGACCAAGCCGAAGCGCAGGACTGTATTTAAATCTATTCAGCATATAATACTTAGGTCATACTGAACGTTCCTATAATCTTAAAATACGTTAAGTAGGTAGATATGTAAAATTGTCATTTATAATTCCTTTTCTTATCTCTTTCTGATAATGCATTCCTATCGACATTGCTTGCCCTTATTAGTCAAAAGGGCCAATTAGCCCACCCTCCTTTCTGTAAAACCGACTGTAACTTAATAATATATTATGTATAAAGTCTAATATAGGTACCTATAGCGTGTAATTAAGTAAAGAAATATTAAGTTATAAATACCAATATTTTACCAATTTTATGAGCCAATTATAGATGCACTCACATGAAACCGCGTTAATTACTGAGTTATTTTCATAGAAATACTTTCTAAATTATATGGTACGTTGTTAACCGTGTGAAATTACACGAAATCAATTTTGAACCGAATCTTCATTGATAATAATGATAAAAATATATATCTATGTATATGTACCTAAAGTAAAACTCTAGGTTCTAAACGTATCACTTTCAACCCGCTTCGTAAATAAACAATGAGTCACTTTCAGAGCATGAGAAATGATAATAATACATACTCGTACATATATATTTTTATTTACTAGGGTGCAAAGTTGTTGTTTAACCGCTCGTGCTAATATTGATACCCGAGCAAGGGAAAGATTCCAAAATTGAACCATGCGCGCTGCGAGTGGTTCGAAATATGCCATCTTCACAGTTGCGAGGGTTTCAAAGCACGAGGGTTAAACAAAATTTACCCCCGAGTGAAACACAAAATTTTTCACCACACCAACCCAAGGCAAATATTAAATGTAAAATATCAAACAAAATTAAACCAAATCAAATTCAAATGAATGTTATTAAATATTTATCATCCAAAATCATCATTTAAAAGTCAATTCTACCAGCAAACATAAGAAAACAACTCAAAATTTGCATTTGATTACTTTGCCTCACATGTGAATCCGTTTTTGAAGTGCAAAGTAAGCCTTTCCGAGCTGGTGTGGTGAAAAAATTATTAATTAATACTACTATCCATCGCGTAGGTATATCAAACTCGGGATTAGATGTCTGAAATCTGTACTTACAGATAATAAACAAATTACCATGTCCCGGACTTTACAGCTTAATTCATATACAATATAATGAGATGATTACTAGATGTAAATGAGGCGCTTAACAATGTTGCATTGCAATGAATGCTAGTGTTACGATAGTGCCTACTGACCCTCCCCCTTAGAGAAGGGATTTAAATGAACTGTGTCAATGTTACATTCCACTCCATTGACCCTTTTTATGTGATTGAGTACCTAAGTAAAGATTCAAACCTGCTAACTGTCCAATTTGTGTATAATTAAGTTAGTATGTAGTAACAAATTTTTACCATCGCAATTAGTAGTTGCAACAAATGTTTTATACAATAGCTATAAAATGCTTGGCACAAGCCGGTAAAAAATATTCATTCTCATTCTATTATATTTTATTGGTTAAAAGTGGCCCCTCAAGATTTCCACGAAATGACATTTAAAAAAGTAATAGGTATCTTTGCCAAAACTGTCAGGGGCCATCCAAAACATTCTGTACGTCTTTCATCATGTTTTTTTGAAGTGAAAACTTCTTTAGCGGCGCTGTGCACTTTTTGTGATAGGGAAAAAATGTTAAACTCGCGACAGCGTAAGACGTTAGACGCTTCGTAAGACGGACACGTTACCTGTACGTCTACCATCAGTTTTGACATTGACATATACTCTCACGTCTACGTAACTTACTTTCTATGCATCTCGCTCGTACTCGCATATTAGTGCAAGCGAGATGTACAGAAAGTAAATTACGTAGAGGTGAGCGTTATGTCAATGTAAAAACTGATGGTAGACGTACTGATCGAAAAACTGTTACAATGTTATTGAGTTTTCACTTCTGCCGGCACTCCCGGAGTGCAACCCGTTGTTTTTTTATTAAAAGTACTTAGTGTACGGAAAATGTATTGCATAAAGTGTATTCATCCTTACGTGTCTTATCATGTAAACAACAAAACGTCAAATCCATAGAAAATCTAGACATCGTAATGTCAGATGTTTTAGGTGATCCGTTCGTTACTGCGATTATAGATGAAAACCATATTAGAAATTATATTTTTCAGTGGTTATTTGGTTGATTTCCATACTTTGTGAGGTTATTTAATGATGCAACAGCATTTTAAATGATTATTGAGTAACTCCAGAGAAAAGTGTGATAATATCTTCGTGAAGTGTTTGTTTATAGATAAGTAAGATAATACACGTAAGGTTGAATGAAGGTATGTATATTTCACGTTGTTTCTTAATGTCCTAATGTATGGTCCTTCGACCGGATAGTATTAGTAGTCCTCTTTTCTGCTACAGTGTTTCCATCTAGTAGCAATGACAGGCACTAGTACAGTTGTACCATGTTATTCCGCTGTACATGCGAACTCGGTATGCGATGGTGATGAGCTGTTAGTACATGAAGTCCGACAGAGATGGCGCAGGCGTGGTGATAATGTTCAATAAATTCAGATATCACATTATGAATTATCCCATGTTTGCCCATCTTTGTAAATAATAGATGTGTTCAATCATTTGCAATATTCTTGTGCTCCTAGATTTATTTATTTTTTTGTTTAATTTTTCTTGAAAAATCCTCAAGCCTTTCAACTTGAATTAAAAACAAGACCGAAGTGATCCCATAAGTGTTCCGTGAACAAAGTTTTGTACGGAACACTAAAAAGAGGAATGCATTTTTTTGTTATGTGTAATGTTATACGGCTCTATAAAACTTGCTAGCATTTTATGAAACATCAATTTATCCGAAGGTCAAATTTGATTTGCAATAAAGAATAATTATGTATTAATATTTAAAAAAAATCGTTCTAATGATGTGTAATAATAATAATGCCAAAACGCCCTGATTATATGATGATAAATAGGTAGGTACTTACTTACAAAATTAAAAAATAAAGCTCTTACATATAAAATAATCTGTGAATTCTTTATTGAGATTGGGACACACTTTCGAAGCATATATGATTTAGAATAATTTTAAACAAAAAGCGTCACTTTTGACACTGGGGCTATCCATAACTTACGTCATTTCAAATTAGGGGGGGGGGGGGTCTGGACATCGGATGATGGTAGGCTAGCATGACGTAGGAGGAAACGGGGTCATTCGAAGCATGATTTTTGGATGATTTTAGGGGTGGGGGGGGGGTCAGAAATCGTAAAAAAAAGATGTCGTAATTTATGGACAGCCCCACTGACAGATCAGATCCATATCTAATTCAGATGTCATTCTTACCGCATTATTAAAATCATAATACGTTTGTAATGTTTGTTTGTGTAGGGTACTCGTCTAGTACTTGCTTTTGCTACGGGCGTGCTACGCCGTAGCGCTTCTGGTAAGCAGTGAAAGCGTAAAAACCATAATGTTATAAATTATTTGTTATGTATAGGTAATTTGGCAAATAAATATGATTATTATTTTTTACGTAGTTAAAAGTTACGGTTTAGATTATCTGAAAATAATCACTTTATTTATAAAAAATATAATATTTTTTAAAGACCTATCGAAACGTGCCCGGCGTGCCAGAGGGTCATATTTAATATGTTAAGTAATTTATAACGTACAAAAAAATATACATACTTATCTTATTATTCGCGATAAACATTCTACATGTGCAAGGTCTTTGCGTGCATGACAATGTTCAACTTTTTTACGCGTAGGTAGATACAGCGAAGTACCTCCGCGTGCAAATCGCGCGTGTTGTGCGTACGCCACATAGGTACCCTCTATTTGCCCAGACGTCATACCGCGATAAAATTCTCACCCTTTACGCCAATATTGTTATCGAGGTTAGGGTAGTCACCCCATGTCTGGCGGCAAGGTCGTCTGCAGTGGGTCCCCGTGCGCGCGCAACGTCCGTCGCCGCTTGTACGCTCAGTCGATCAGAGTCGCGCGTCGAACCGAGACACACCGGCGTGCGCTCGCAAAGGCCTAAAATCCAAAGGTATTATAGTACCGACCGTGTTCGTTACCTTGAAGGTATTCAAGCCATCGAGCAACGACTTAGTGAGAAGTGAGTGAACAGCTGACTGCCGGCTGCCGAATTGTGTGTGATTGGAGATTTGGTGAGTTTTCATTTAAAGGATGCATTGGCAAATGTTTAGGTTAGGTAGCCGTGTATAATGTTTTCGCATAGTTCACGAGGGTTTGAAAGTATTTCAAGGCGATCGTGGTTCTCGCCGGTCTCACATTGAATTAACCGTTCTATGTACCTGAGCCTGGAGGTTTTATAAGATTGAAGGAAAAGTGTTTATGTTGCTTAAATACAGAAATATTGGAAATAAAATTTTCGCGCCTAGCCAACGTAAGTAAAAAAGCGAAATTTTAAATAAGTATTAATGTTTTAATCAACTTCTGCGAGGATAAAGGGAAATATTTATTATAAAAATATTTCTTATTCTGTTTAAAATACAATATCTGGGAGACTGAGCTTTGCTCGGAAAACATAAAAAACTCTATAATGCGCGTTTTCCCAGAGATAAGACCTAGCTAGATCGATTTATCGCCCCCGAAAACCCCCATATAGCAAATTTCATCGAAATCGTTAGAGCCGTTTCCGAGATCCCCGAAATATAAACAAGAATTTGCTCGTTTAAAGGTATTAGATAGATAAAGTAAAATTAAGTAGGTACGTATTATTTAAACCTTAATTTAAGTACATACAATAATAATATTAAAAATACGGTCGAATACCTCTTTTTTTTGAACTCGGTTAAAAATAATAGTATGCATCTATTTAATCACAAGTCACAAACTTTTGCACCTAACCAAATCTCATACCTATGTTACGAGGATGGATGACCAATACCCGTAAGATTTGAATACATATAGGTACCCTACCTACACCTAAAATAAATACAAATCGCAAGTAACTCAATAAACTGGGATGGGATAAATTTGGAAAGATTAAAAATATTACCAACATGGGCATTAGACGGCCAACTTATAAAAACGAGAGACGTGAAGGTCAGAAAAGTCTTAGAGACTCAAGATACTTAACTATTTTTCATTAAGTAAAATGTTACCGTATTGCGGTCAAGTTTGTCAAATGTTCCGAATCAAACTAGGTTAAGTATACATATTTTTAAATTTGATCTGACGAATATGAAGATATGTTTATAAGATATGTTTGTTAGGTGCCTCTTAAAATTAAAAGACAAGTGAACAACTATCGATTTTTGTTAGATACTTAATAGATATATAGAGGTATAGTTAGGTACTTAATATATACCTTACCTATGGCAGATAGTACATTTCTATTAAGAAAATTATTTACCTATTTACCTTAAAATAAAATTGCGAAAATATCTCGTGGTAACTCTTTGTATTTAATTCAGAAATTAGTTCCATCAGCACAATGAATAGAGCATACGGAAGGAAACTATTATAAATGCTGCTATATACATTGGTTGTTCATGTTATGTAAACGTGAAAAACTATACCTACTCACCGTCTACGTGCTCGCTCAATCTGTATTAATGTTCTAGAAGGTTTTAATGATATTAATCAAGATTTGCAATATAAACAATTGAAAAAATATGCACATAGTGCGATAAGTGAACGTATGTGTTCTATGTCATGTCATCGAATCAAACAAGACAAGTGTTATTGTAGGTACTAGGTCAAGTTCACGAAGTCAGTGCTGATTCTAGATATGACTAAGATTAAGACTTGTTATAATTTAACTTGTTTGCAACTTTGTCAGCATGAATTAAACCACGTTATGTAGCTACGTAAACGAAAGTAGGTAATTTTAATCCACGAAAAATATAAAATTTGCACGTTAACGCGGTAATCTCATGAAAATCTACACACCCGCAAATGTCAGCTCAGTTTAATCTATCTGATTCTGGATACGAGTAAGAGCTTTTTCACATTGTCCGATCCATCGGACTCGGATCGATCGGATCGATATCGGATGTAGGATCCTACATACACAATGTCGGGCCGCGGGGTGAGGGTGAGGGCCTTCCGCGAACCACATTCGACGTGTTGCCTCTCTGTGGCACTTGAAAATTCGTACGTAAGTGTGACAGGGATTCAACACGTCGAACGTGGTTCGCGGTAAGCCCTCTGGGGCGCGGTCCCTGGTTGAGCGGCACATATTATACGCACAATAACAAAAGTTATCGGCCCTCAGCTAACGCAGGGTCTCCTGTCTGAAATTATTGGAAGTGTTTATCCGATATCGAATATCGGATGGCCCCTTTGAAAAAGACAGATGTCAGAGAATACCCTGTGGCATGAAGTCGGTCATTTTTGGGTTAACTTTTTTATTTTGTCATGCAGATTTCTTAAATGAATAAATAAATACAGAAAAACATATGTTATAATCAGTGATCGGAATAGGCAGAGTATATTTACCTACACTTGGTAGAACATAGATAAAAAGTGGAGACTTCCTTACGACAACATTTTTTTGCGGGACTAAAGTCCCGGGAACTTACCGAATAATTAATATTGTTCTGGATAGTACAAAAAACAATGCAAACTGCTTCAATACAATAAATAGGCATAAAATAAAACAACCAATATATAAACGGATTCTTCTATATTTATTTTTAATAAACTCTCTTTATGTACAAAGTTATTATTATTTTATTAAGTCTAAATATAAATAACATTGCAACTCAATTCACAAATACAAAATTATTATATTGATTTAAACTAACACCATTTTCACACATACCTATTATTAAATGAAAACGGGACTTAATCGCGTAACACTTATATTTAATATTTGGCCCAAGGTTTCGGATGTCACGTTACGTCCGTAGTCAGAGGCATACGGGTAGGGATTTGTGTCAACATTTTCTAGCTATACGAGTTTTTGGAACTACCCGCACTTGATTTCCATTAGTTACTTTTATGCTAGGGTAAGTGCTACGCGATTAAGTCCCATTTTCATTTAATTTACAAAATTGTTTGTCGTCACTATCAGAATCACATTCATAATCATAACATTCATTCATTTCAGTACTATTATTATTCTCCTGGAGATGATTGAAATATATTACTATATTTTTTCCATATTTTCAATTTTCAGTCTATTTCTTTTCACGCTTAAAATCCATTTGTATGTAGAAAATGACCGTTCAACGTCTACAGATGTGAGTGGTGCAAAATTATAATTCAAATCATCATCTGCGTGTATATCCTTTGAACAATTCTCTCACTTTTTTCTCTAACTATGTCATAGTCAGGATTGCGTTCTATAACTTTCTCTAATTTATTTTCTATTATTTCGTTCGATGACCAGTTCAAAACACATCTAACGTTGTCAATAATATCAAAATATTCTGCTAGCGATAATTTAGACTCTTGTAATTTTGTAAGTGCTACTTGAATTATTCTATAGTTTTCGTGAATAAAAATAACAATGGAAAGTACAATTAACATAGTAGATAGTAATACTGTTATTACT
Organism: Cydia splendana; assembly: GCF_910591565.1. Classification (NCBI taxonomy): domain Eukaryota; kingdom Metazoa; phylum Arthropoda; class Insecta; order Lepidoptera; family Tortricidae; genus Cydia; species Cydia splendana. The sequence continues at coordinate 12,135,829 of NC_085974.1, forward strand.
ATCTTTTTCACTTAAACACAGCTTGTATTGGCGTAAAAGAGACGGACAAGTTTGAAATAATATAAATACAATAATGTTATATTATCACTCGTAAACTAGTACAAACTTGTAGTGTTGTGGTTGCAATTTAATTTTACTTACATTGGGGATACATTATGAGATTTTATTTATTTAACTGATTTTTTAATCCGGGAAGTCCCGGAAAAAAATGTTATCGCAAGGAAGTCTCCACTTCATGACTTTGTTCTACCAAGTGTAGGTAAATATACTCTGCCTATTCCGATCACTGGTTATAATTTTTTTTTTCGATATCTATCTGTGCCATGTTTATCAAAAGCTTGTAACTTGTAATACAAGTTGAAGTCCCTTCTTGACAGCTTTTGTTAGAAAGGGACTTCCACTTGTACTACAAGTTACAAGCTTTTGATAAACAGGGCACAGATATCGGATCGGACAATGTGAAAACGCTCTAAGGTAAATTACGTCATTTATTAGCAACTATTGGGCATTAGCGTGGCAAGCACTGTAACCTTTACCTCGCAAACATAATCATATAATAATATCTGTATTAATATACATTTTACAACGTTTTCGATACTACCTTCCATGTTATAAAATCGTAGCTTAATTAAGTAACTTATTTCAATACTTACGTTGACAAACTAGTTATACTTGAACAAAATATTATTCTCAACTAACGTCTAGTTTATACTGGTATAGACTAAAACATAGTAAAACTTGTATACGGGTAAGTTCACTAAACTTTTATAACTTTCGCAACATGGTCGCATTCAAATTTATATAACTCGTTTAGTATCCAAGATGAACTTGAGACTTCTGTTCACAAAGGTTAATGGAAAATAAATATTTCTTTATATGTACTTAGGAATACGACAAAATATTAGCGCTGTCTGGTGGCTTCAAAAGTATATAGGAGCGATCGCTGGTGTATTAAAAATCATTTACAAAACTTAAATGTTTTTTTTGGAGATACGAGTAATTGGGAAATTCTATTCGTGTGTACAACCACAGTCCCAAGTCTCAACCTATGTGACGTGAGCAACTATAAGGTAGGAGGTAAGGTGTGAGGAAGGAGACGGCTCGTCTCTGTTTCCTTATGGGTAAAATGGTACTCAGTTGTATATAAAAAACTTAAAAAAGCACTGTTATTTAGTCACTCATCTACCTACTAATAATGAAGACGATTCTGACAAGCCACTCAGTAATGCTGAATTTCTACTTAATCAAACATCAGGAACTACTTAGTTCAAATCATGCTTACAAGATTTAACCTTCGAATAAAAAAAGGAACAAACATCAAACGTTAAATAAAGGCATGACAAACGAAATAACCTCAATACCTTCATTTAAGCTAAAGCTTCGGTCGCCCGGTACCTACGCACTTACATTGAATTCATATTAAATTGTCGATTGTTATCATTATCAAACAATAGCCGGCTATCGAAGTATAGTTTTGTAGCTGTTGGTTGTGTTACCGGCCATTTTATTTCGCTACAGAATATTTCGCTTCAACTAACATGCTTATTAGTTACAACACTGAATTCTCAGTAAATAATAGGTTCTTTTGCTTTGCATATTCCAACATTTGAAGTTAATTATACAGCTAAGCCCTCATACTTTAGCGGGGCCTTGGGTTTGGTCATTATAACAGGTCATAATATTCGTCAGTAAAGTGGTGATTTTAGAAGAGGTTGTGTAATCTAAATATACGTGACTTTGACGTTGCCTTGACTGTTTAGCGTCGTAAGTGGATGTATTATAAAATTTATTAATAACCTGCTAGCCTCTGCTGACTAGTGCTAGGTTGCCTATTCAAATAAATTCTTTCAATATTCTTTTATTAGCTGTAATAATTAAGTATAAGTAGATAAGTTGAATTTAACAACAACATTACTGTAGCAATGTATTTACTTCCACTTTTGAAAGGAAACTACTCTTAAAATACTTTTTTCGGATTTTAATTGATGTCAATGATCTACCTGTAAACTTAATCTTCCTGTTAACATCAAAAGATGAGCTCTGGTTTGAATTCCAGCTCATACTAATGTGTTTCTTTAAACTTACATTTATTGCTACCTACGAAATATCATTTATTTCCGGCGAAGAAAAATCTTGAGGTAAGACCGGACTAAATCCAAAAATAAATTATGCCCCCTCTAGGTTGAAAGATCAGATGGCAGTTGTTTCACATAAAAGGTGACTGACTTAACTAAGTGTACTTAGGATTAGGTTGCCAAAAGCGAACCCTGAGTTCTTTTACTTTTTTAGGTGTGGATGTATATCAGAATTAACTACAAAATTACAAATGTCTCTAAACTAACAACACAAAAACTAGTCACATAATTCGCCCCGTGCCCTTCCAGATTCAAAAGAGCCCAACACGCTCGCCGCGTTGCCACGTTGAACCGCGTTGGACAACCTTTGTATAAGGAAAATAATATCAAAATTAACGATTGAAAAACGAAAAACATGACGAAAAAATTAAAAACGTTTGTCAAATGGAAAATTGAATAAACAGGAAAAAATTTAGCGTACCATACCACGTGATGGCGATAAAAATAAATGTTTACGTTACAGTTTTCCTTTGCGACTTAATGCAGGTAGGCAACAAAGTAGCAGCTAAGGTCATAAGTGTCATAACCATAAATCTACAGACTACGCAGTCTATTGATGAAATGGAATCGATTGAGTTAGAGCCTGCGCGGGCGCAGGTATCGAGCGTCCTTCCGTCGTTCGCGTGCGCGTTGGGAAACGCAAGAGAAGGCCGCCCGGTCCGCTGATCGATCTTCTTGCACCGCAATAGAAATGCACACGTTAAAACTTTTATTCCATTGACAGATGGCTGATTATTGCTTGCCCGGTGGTAATATTTGTTGTGTTTTAAAGCGACTGTTTCGGAAATGCTTGCTCGTTAAATTCCTTAACTCGTAAAATTAGGAAAAGGATTAGGAATGTGCGCAGATCGGTCTTCTTGTATGATTATCGTTAAGGGTGCGTTCGCTTTAATGCGGTACATTTTTCATCTTAGTACTGGCTGGCCACCGTATTTTAAAAAGTTTCTTTTGAAACCATGATAAAATGTAAATGCGAGAGAATCATCGTACATTATTACCAATTATATCTTCATTGTTCTGAAGCTGCCCATTGTATTGAATTGTAAATATAAAGCTGTGACGCCTGGAAGGATCAGAGTCCAACTTTAATAAGTCCAATTATTTGGTGTAGGTACCTACTACAATTTAAAAACCAGTCTTCTAGTACATTATATTTTCTCTAATGACTGCCTGAGATAACGGAATAAGAAGCTAATTACTCCCATTATCTATCATCTCATCAATTTAACCCGAGATTGTAACACTTATGTTGTCTATAATAAACTGTCTTATTAGAGCTCAAAATGTAGGTTCTATGCGTGACTACAATTCCTGTATTTTTTTATCCATGTAATTAGCGTGTTATCGCGTTAAGCGTTAACCAAACCTTTGGACACGCGAGATTTCCGTGTTTAACAGGCGATTATTAAGGCTGAATAAGAAGAATATTTTATGGATATTCTTTAGTTTAAGAGGAAAGGGGACGGCCGTTTCTCCATACAAACGTCATTCCTATTTTCCTCTCTGAATATTGACATTATGAAATATTTTTTTAAGTAATTTGATGTATATTAATATTAACCATATTAGCTATGCCACGTTTGAGTCGTTTCGATTTATTGATTACCTAAAAATTAGGAGCGAAAAAAAAATCATAACTCGAATATTTTCAAGCCAAATCGTTTGAAATTCATAGTTTAGCATAACAATGATAGGCAAAACCCATTTCAATAAAAAAAAACTGTAAAATTTGGAATTCGGTTTGTACCACTTTTCCATAGAAACAATTAACGATTTAAAAAAAAACGCACCCGTGACGGATATATCTACTATGCCAAAAAATCTCAAATAATTCGTAGTATAACTATCTGCGAGGATATTACGGTTTGTTTTGCGGTTTTTGAAATAAATAGATTTTCTGTCCCTGCTCCATACATTTTTTTTCGAAAAAAAAAACATAACTATCGTCATCGTGTCTGTTAGTAATCAAAACAAATATTATTCATCTTCATATGATTATAAACAGGGGTCGGACTTTTAGAGTAGGTAATTTTCAATATACGAGGTGCGGTCCAAATATTTCTGGCTGGAATGATTTGGCCGTTTAAAAAAAAAGAAAAGAATATGTCATATTTATCCTGTTCTTTTGGATATAGTTTTTGGGTTTCTATTGTTTGCGGGTTTTATTTCACGGCGATTAGAACAACAGGAAGTGTAAACTTTTTTTTAAGCTTACATCGAAGTGAACGAAAAGCGTGCTCTCAGGAAGTATTGGATGCATATAAAAAGAATGGAAATAGTTTTCTGAAGTCCGTTGTTACTGGGGACGAAACAATGGTTTTGTACTATGATGAATCGAAGGAGTGGCATCGTCATGGTGAACAGCGGCCTCGGAAGGCGAAGGTAACGCAATCCACTAAAAAGACCATGGCTACCATGTTCTGGGATTGTCAAGGAATATTAGTAGTAGTAGTAGTTAGTAATCACTTTATTGTACACAACACAGGTTTACATAATATTTACAGAAATAAAGGTACAAAGGCGAACTTATCCCTGTAAGGTATCTCAATTTCAATTTCAATGTTTATTTGCAACCAAGAAGGTACAGTGGGCACATGCAACTTAATGCTAGGTAGGCACATACATAACTACTAGGACCCGGATAGGGCTTAGCAAAATAAGGTTTTAAATTTTTCATAACACTCTTTATGCCAAATCGTCCCAAATTCAAAAGTTACCATAATAATGCTGAGCAAAACCTATTTCAATCAAAAAATATTAAAAATAACAACTTTGGTTTCTATGTCAATAAGAGCCGAATTTCAGCCCACAGTGGGCCGGTCGGTTCCGTGGGAATCTGCCGCATCCTACACCGGAACAGGCCATGCAACAGAAAACTGTGTCGCCGAAGTGATTTTTATTTAGCTTTCAAATTTTTATTACTGTACCTATAAGTACAGTCAGCAGCAGAAGTTGGTTAGCTGGCGAGGTGTTCAAAATGATCTTGACACATCTTTATTTTTAAGAGAATAAGAGCGTGTCAAAGTAATTTTGAACACCTCGCCCGCTTAGCTAATTCTGCTGCTGACTGTATGCTAGTTTGTAAGATATACACATGTATCTATGGGCCTTAGTTGCATGGAAATAAATGTTTTTTAAATATTTAATTTTATTTAAGATCGACATCGACAACCTATTATTGGGTGCGCCAAAGTTCATATAAAATTGCAAATTCGATTATTGAAACTCCGAAAATGATCTCATACATTTTTACATCCTAATTTGATCATTATACATTTTCATTTTAAATTATACTCATTGGAACTTCGAATTTATTATATTCATAATGTCATTCTACATAAATATCTCTTTTACCTAAATTTATTATTACTCGACATATCGATTTCGACATATTTGATTTTATTTATGGCAGCATGCACCTGCAATAGTAAATTCTAAATAAGAAAAAAAAGACAAAAATAAACAGAAATGTAGGTCAAGTCAGGTTAAAATCCTGCCAGAAAGGTGGGTTAGGTTAGAACTGCGACCCTCACAGAACCGAAATGCTGCCAGAAACGTGGGTTAGGTTAGGTTAGAACTGCGACCCTCACAGAACCGAAATGCTGCCAGACACGTGGGTTAGGTTAGGTTAGAACTGCGAGCCTCACAGAACCAAAATGCTGCCAGAATGGTGGGTTAGGTTAGGTTAGAACTGCGACCCTCACAGAACCGAAATGCTGCCAGAAAGGTGGGTTAGGTTAGGTTAGAACTGCGACCCTCACAGAAGCGAAATGCTGCCAGAATGGTGGGTTAGGTTAGGTTAGAACTGCGACCCTCACAGAACCGAAATGCTGCCAGAAAGGTGGGTTAGGTTAGGTTAGAACTGCGAACCTCACAGAACCGAAATCCTGTGACCCTCACAGTGAGCGAGCGTAGTGAGAGCAAATGCTCCCGGCTTAGTCTTCGAGAAATTCTTACAAATAACATTATGGGCACAGATACATTCTCAGTGACAACATTATGAGTAAAAAAAAAAACGGAAAACTTATCGTTATGATGAATAATGTAGGTAGTAGTACAAAAAACTATTAAAACAATATATGAGAAACAATTTTCGGAGAAGTGATGATTATGACTGCAAAGCGGTATTATTAGAAATATTCGAATAATAAATTGTATATGAGCCAATGTGGACCCCCTATTATTCTATCTATTAGTAATTTCTAAATTAGCGGGTTAATTTCTTTCCCATGGTAATTTCCGCAAACTAACCATCGAAATCGTAAATTACGAAAACTTGATAGCACTGGCATAAAACACAGCTCAGGCAAAAAACGTGGTCCAGCAGGTGAAAGCAGGAGAGAAAGTTGTGACAGAGACGGAAGATCTGCCCAAATTGCCGGACAACGGTATTTGGCTAAATGATGCCGGCGCGATAACCATTTCTTTCAACGCACGAACATAAAGAAACGGAACGAGTTTTCGCCATTGACATTTTGATTGACACTACTGTAATAAACAGAAAATCGTTGGTGCACATTCGACATGCAAGGTTCAAAAGTAAATGCGAATGAACGCCATGCCATGTTGATACGGATGCGGATGTTATTACATTTTAACTGCAGTAACAGATTTCCGTTGATGACCTTTTTAAGACTCATAAATTGCTCAGTGAAACTTTACTGTGTCTACACAATGTAAACGCGCTAGCTATACCTATTAAGTACCCCGTTTTAGCAAAGTATTAAAAAAATATTTTACCTACTTAACCTACCTACCTAACCGAAAAACGAACATGCGATACAAATAGGGTTGCCAGATCGAAAGGCGCTATTATCGGGAAAAAATATCAATTTTTCGAGATTTTGGGACTTAAGTCGGGAACAAAAACATTCAAATTAAAGTATTAAAAACAACGATATTTTACATTATTGGCACTACGTCAGCTGCTCTGTCCATAGACGTTTTTAAATAAAAATAGTATTAATTATTTGAGATCTTGAACATACAAAAAAATGTCTTCTCATTATCTACATATATGTATTATCAACGCGGGTCGCTCGCTCGCTCGACGACAGTTCGGAACTTGAAATTATTGTTTTATAACGTGAAGCTGTTTTTCGGGACATTTTTCACTTTGTCGGGAATCGGGAACACATGCTAAAAATCGGGAGAATCCCGCCAAATCCCGACCATCTGGCAACCCTAGATACAAATGATACAATTAACTTCTCTTACCCTAGCAATAGCCACTTCTCAGGGCGTTTGATTTAATATGTGCATCAAGTATGGTGCATACTTGTGCAAAAGAAACGCGCTTACTTATGGCCATTTTGATGGAATATGCAATATTCCTAGGAATTTACTAATTCTAAAAATCTATATAACTAGGTTTAATTCGCGGGAAAAATTTGCGGAATATTAACGCATTTGCAGATGGTGAAAAATCGTTTATAATTTTATGACAGAGAAAAAATAGAGATGCCCCGAATAGTGAATTTGGCCGAATAACGAATATCGAATATTCGGCCCCTCTCTCGGCCGAATACTGAATATTCGGATGACATGCAAACATTTTGAGTCACAATTATTATGAAAACTGCTTGCCAACAAAGCACAACGTTTGCTAAGATGTATTTTTATGTTGAACAGAATTAATGAATGTAGTTAGAGTTAATCAAATCAGACCAAATGATAAAATTTTTAAATATTAAATATACCTAGTTTTTGGTTGTTTTTCTTTTTAGGTAGGTGCAGGCAACATTCGGCCGAATACCGAATATTCGGCAAAGTGGCCGAATAGGCCGAATACCAAATAGTTGCCGACTATTAGTGGCATCTCTAGAAAAAATCATTATCAATGAATCTTAATGAATTTTTCCCCCTTTTGACAATTGACGACGACTGAATTTTGTCCCCCTATTGACAGTATTGACTATTAGCGATGACGTCCGTCATACAGATAGATTTCAGAGTGATAATGTGATCGATCGGCACCGGCGCAGGCGCTCATCAAACACCACCGATACGTCAATTTTTCTCTGTTTACTCGAACATTGCCGCCACGGCCTTCGATTATTTGCTATATTCAAATTTATTTTAGGCCATTCCGTAAATGGTCAACTGCACATAATGTTTAAATACATAAAAAACGGGGATTTCCTAAGTATACCTAAATTACTCAGTGAATACCTGAATACATTTACTGTCTGTAATATTTACATTTAAATCATTCTGAAATCATTTGCCTTTTCCTTCATGAATTAAAATTGTTTCTTTTATATTATTCCTATTCATATTATATTATTTTCCTATGTATCTTAATATAATCATATATTAAAAAACTATTTACAAAAAAAATTAAACCGACTTCAAAAAGGATGAAATAAAATATTATCCTTTTTTATGTCTATGCGTTACCAACTGATGTTTGAAGTCAGTCAAACAAGTCAAACCTGAACCAGCAACCCTTCAACCGCCATTCCCCGACCCCTTAATCCCTGACCCCTTAACTCCTAACCCTAACCCTCGATCAGTAGCCTTACCACCTTACCACGAGTTTGACATTGATATATTCGCTAGCATGTGTGTAACTTAATTCTTATGCATCTCGCTCGTACTAACCTTAGTGTGAGCGAGATGCATAAAAAGTTACATTTAGATGCATAAGACGTTAGCGAATATGCAATGTCAAACTCGTGGTAAGGCTACAGTTGCAGTACATCAAATTGGTGGTTTTCGGAAGCAAATGCTCGAGTTACTTTAGAAAACCCCGAAATTACTTAACACGTGCCTTTAAAAATTGAGGAGTTCCCTCAATTCCTCATGGATTCCATCATCAGACCAGAACCAAAAATAATACGGAAACAATTTGGAGGTAACTTCTTTCAAACAAAAAAAGAATTACTGAAATCGGATCACAGGTGCCAGAGTAATCGCTGAACATACTTACATAAAAAAAAATCATCAATTTATCATCAAAATAATCATCATCATCAGGTCTACTTCATCAAATTGGTGATATTCGGGAGAAAATGCTCGAGTTGCTTAAGAAAACGCCCAAAACACCATGCATGTGCCTTTAAAAATTGAGGAGTTCCCTCAATTCCTCATGGATCCCAACATCAGAACAGAACCAAATTAAAATGGGACCAACTCGGAGGTAGCTCCTTTCAAACAAAAAAAGATTACTGAAATCGGACTACAGATGTCGGAGTAATCGGTGAACGTACATAGAAAAAAAAAATAGCCACAACCGAATACAGAACCTCCTCCTTCTATGAAATTGAAGTCGGTTAAAAAAAAAAGCCACAACCGAATACAGAACCTCCTCCTTCTATGAAATTAAAGTCGGTTAAAAATACCATTGAACATAAATTAACAGGTAAACTTGGAGTTTAATTGCTTCAATCTCAATCCGAGACGTGTTGACCTCGGCATATAATTAGTAACCTACAGGTTAAATTACATACTATTAGAATATACTTCTGATCATATGTGACGTCCCACGGTCAAAGGTACCTTATGGCGGGTATGGAGTTATGCATACCCCAGTAATCTACAATAAATAACCTATCGATAACACAAAAGATCAACCTTCTAGGTTGCGTAGTTACAGAGATATGATTTTTTGAAAATAATGTTGTGAAATGAGCAACTTTACGATAGAGAAGTTTTAAGTTTAGCCGCCTAAAAAACTATGTTCCTGAAGTAAGTTACATAGTTGACTACAAATAATAATACCTTATATATCTGAGATTAAAAAAATATTGCGACTTGTTCTGTAATGCAAATAGAAACTTTTGATATCGACTGATTTATGTGTATACTAACCAATCTGTTGAAAATAAAGTTTTATTTCATTTTCACGATTGATTGCAATGAGCTCTCAAGATTTAAATTTTATCTATTAGAAAACGACACTGACAGACAGTTTAAGCAAAAAACAATACCGATTTAGAGGTGAAAATGTATTTTCTGACTTTTTCATATAAAATCACAAAATTGAATATTTTTACTTTTAATGTGACACACAATCAATTTTTCTGAGCACATATGAAAGAAATTCTGTCATTCAAATGAAATAAATCCTAAAACCCCAACTAAATACTATATTTAACCCCTTATGCCACTTTAAACTTACATAACAATAACAGTATTTGCTCCATACATTTACGAAAAGGTACCTTATGGAAATAAATCTAATAATACATCACTACAAAATATCAATCATATTATAGTTTATCTTTTATGAATAGAAAATATTAATTTACATTAAACTGCCCCCAATTTAATTAGTTCTTCGTCATAATAATCTTAAAAAAGACCAATAATTTGTATGTAATGAAAAGGTACCTTGTGGTCAAGTTACATGATGAGGCATGATGATGATGGAACAGTTAGGATAAACTAATAATATTTTGGGGTTAAGATGGTATAAATCGTCTATTTCTTATCAATAATATATTTCGGTTGCTATTGAAGATAAGCGGCATTGAGGTTCAATGACCTCAGATATTCCATAAGGTAATGCGTCGGGTATTGGCATTTTTCAGCAAACCAATGGCTGATTTACTGCATGCGACCAAACCAAATGAAGATTATTCTAGTTAAGAAAGACTTGACGAGAGTAACTTTGGTATAATAGCAGTCTACTTGGATTTGTGATGTCGGTCTATGTACGGTTATAATATTTGCGAGGCGCCCCAACCAGAACTGAAATTATCAAATTAGTTTTGCAGAATGCTAATACAGTTCTCTACCAAACTTCTTTTCCCGTATTGACTAGTTTTTTTGGGAATTTTCAATCTTTTTTCCATAAGGTACCTTTTCTACTAAACTCTGAGACGACATTACTAGGCTTATAACTAACTTATAACAAAAATAAAAACAGGTAAACAAACGTTACGCATTAAGGTTTCAGATCACACAATAAAAAAAAATTGAGCATTTTTTCACCTCTTTACAAAACATTTAATATCTCCGAAACTAGAAACCCTCATAAGGTACCTTTTCCCGTGGAACGTCACATATTATAGTGTTGTAGGTTAGTATGTTCCTAAACATACACATTTTTAAATACCTAGTTTTATTGATTTTATTAGAAGGTAACTAAATATTCTCAAAGTTAAATTTAATATGTTTTTGAGTTGGTAACTTTGTTTTTTAGGTAGTTATTTATTGGGTAGTTCACTAACAGAACACGATGGCATATTTCACCTTTTCATTATTTTCATTTAGGAGAAAATCACGTAAAAAAATGAAAGTAAAGGTAACGAAAAGGTTATTAATTTACTGTATGAAGTAAAATTGCCGCATATGATAAATTAATAACGGCTCGTTCAACATGTCTGCCTTGCCAATGATACAGTGCCTTATAGAAGACAATAGTAGATTGTTAACCAAGGGTTGAAAGGCACCCATTTCTGTCGAGGTAGTTTGGCGCTCGAACGCAGTGAGAGCGCCAATAGTCCGAGACAGAAACGGTGCCTTTCACGCGAGTTAAACACTCTACTTTTCATATCGAATGCGAGGAAACCAAACAAGACAAGGCAATTTCGCAAAATCAGTAATTGAAGTACATAACAAACCTACGGCCATGATTTTTTCCTTAGGACTTACTTGCAATCGGAGACTTTACATGCGTGAAGATTAATCACCCCTAACGAAAATCATTTAGATTGCAATATTTACGAAAACACACATTTTTTTACAAACTACAACAATTTTAAAATAATTTGTTCATTATAGTATGAAAATCAGCGGGATTGCCTCGTACTTTTTTAATTTTATACTTTTTCGTTCTAAAAGCCGCAACAGACTACCGGACCGCACCGCGACCATGGTGCGCCGCACCACGTCATAATATAATAAAAGTATTTTTAATATTAAATAACAATTTAATTAATAATATAAGAAACTTTTATCTTGTATTTTATTTTATTTTAATGAATATAGTTCTAAATAACTTTAAAGACCAATTTAATATCGTACAAACGTTTAACTGTGGCTGTATAAGATTCTGCCTTTGCTCATTTACGCAAGCGTAAGGTTTAAAAAAATATTTTTGGTGTATTCCTTTTGGTTCCCGCTTTATGAAATCGAGTAAATAGAATTCAACGAAAGAAATCAAGAATAATTTGTTTTTAACAAATTACTTACATCATTTTTTATAAAAAAAGGATCAACGTGGGATTTGTAAAATTAAAGAATTACCAATTGTTCCAGACGAGGAAATAAAGACACTATTTTTCCATTTTGTTTCCACCCAGTTGTTCATGGGACGGGGACGCATAGGAGTACACCACTTTTCTGCGCTAGAGCATAAACGTATCACTTTCTGCGCACCTTTTAGAACAACAACGACCCACTTTCAGAGCATGAGATATGAAAAACAAATAGCAATGCGCGGTACCTGTGCAATTTCCGATCTATGAGGCAATGGTGGTTTTGTTGGTACAATACAACTGTTATATATTTTTTGTTTTAGTGCAATAAAACAACGTGAAATTAAATCCATTAAATCTAAATAACAGTACAAATTGTTCGATAAAGGTGCGTATTCGTTACTTGCACTGTGAGTAATGTCTAATGCATATCAAATCATACACACCCAAACACAATAAAGATATATCTTAAAAGCGGCTACCCACATACCTAAATATAACATAAAATCTAAAACGAATAACAGGCCATTTTGTTTTAGAGGGCCACCAATATAGCCAAACATGACGTCAATATTACAAAGGTTGTCCATATGATAGTCCATATCAACTGCATCTGGGTATATATAGATATAGTCGTACAGTTTTAAAATGTCGGTATCCACTTGAGAGACTACCTGACGATGAATGACATTGTTATCTTTTGTTAAACCAAACCGCTAATAACATGAAACATAAACAAACTCCTGAGTGACCACGGCTCTAAATTCCAAAACGTCCTATAGATATCGAGTACCTACCTGTTATTGTAATTTTAATTCTATTCTTTAAGCGGTAAAGTTGTTATCTGTATGGAATCTTTTGTTGTTATTGCTTTTTATTTCGCACACGTAATTAGCGGTTTGGTTTAACAAAATATAACAATGCTATTTACCAGCAGGTAATCTCTCACGTGGATTCCGACATTTTAAAACTGTACGACTATACCGACGATTCGCCTTGTCATTAAAAATATACTTATGTAATTGGAATTTTTATAAATTTTACTTTTGGTAATTTGAGCAGGAATCACAAGTTCAAAACCGAACTAAAAATGTGGATGCAATTACTTATATCATATATACTAAGTACTAAGTAGATTGTACCTATATGTATTTCATACAACCGTGAGATAAAGGATTAAGTGAAGTGCAAAACTGCAGAAAAGAGGTACCTACAGAAAACGCGTTGAAGTCGTTTGTTCCATTTTAGTGAGAGGACAGAGATGTTAGGCGATTATCAAACTGATGCGGTTTGGAACGTGGTGCTTGTGTGAACCTTACCTACGGGTGTGAACCATAAAAGTATAAAATGATAAGTTACATGATTAATATTTAAATTTTCCGGGTAGTTGAATAACGAATAATTCAGTTCAATTAGAAGCGTGATGGGTGTTCAACATCATAGCTCTGAGAAATAGAGGTAGAAAAAATACGTCGATCAATTATATTTCTTTAAGATGAAGGTAAACAGTGATAAATTTTAATCATAATCTTTCACAACAATGCGCGAAAAATATTATAAATAATATAATTTATCTGTAAGAGGTATTAGCAACATTACTACAGTATTATCTGTATCTGTATACAAGGTTAAGAGTACAATTAGTTGCTATACTTATGCCAATAAGTGGGCACATACACATAGTACAGTCACCTGCACTAATATGTTACACAATGAAGGCCGCAAAAATATCTGACACAATCTTATTTGTAGAGCCATAAGGGCGTGTCACATATTTTTGCGGCGTTCGAAGAGTAACATATTATTGCAGGTGACTGTACCTATCAAGTAACGTTTTAATGTGACCGACGTGTCAGTACATAGGTACTTTCCATTTTTTGAACCAATATAATATCACAACATATGTCAAAGTGTCAACTTTTATAGTGTTGCAGTCATTAACGATAACGACTGACTATTCATAAGTAGTTAAATATCTCGTATGGATGTAATTATCCGAGATAAACGTTTAATACTCGTATAATATGTTAATGAATGGATCACTGTTCCAGGTAAAATTCATATAAAAAAAAACAGGTATCGGTAAATGTTATGTAATGTTATGTCATGTATATGGTATAGATACCAAGTACCAATCCGTCCCATTACTTCAAAAAAAATTAACTACCTTACGTTGTTTAATTTAAATTAAACTATTCTAAACTGAATTTCAATTGTAATTAAATAGGTGCAGGGGAAACCTTACTTATACAGTAGCAGGTGGCGTATATGACTAAGTACTTTCAACAATGCTGTTCTAAAATTAAATCAAGTATTATGTTGCTGAGTTGGGCTGGTCTGCATTAAAAAAAAAACATGAATTAACTTTGTAAATAGCTAGCTATATAGCTAGTGACAGTGTAGTGTCACACATGGTATAATAATATACTCCGCCTGGTACTCCATTCCCGTCTTTTCTAGGTCACCTAACTGACACGGGCCTACGTCATCATGCGACAGCGCTTTATGATAATATGCGATAGCGCTATATATAGCGGCCATGTTGTTGTGACGTAGGCCCGTGTCACTCTGGGAATGGAAGACCATGTTTTATTAGACTATGGTGTCACATAACTAACATCAATAGGTACAGTCAGGTACTTTAGATAAGATTCGATTCTAGAATGTGATTTATTTAATTGTATTTAATATAACTTAGTTGATTCATTATCAAAGCTCGGAAAGGGTGAGCTAAGTATTTGCCTTATAATATGACGTAAGACATGTCAAAAGGTAAATACTAAATATCTCACCCTGTCCGACCTCTGTGCATTATTAATAAGTTATAAAAACCGGCTTGATTTTGGTCAGGGGATATTTAAGATTTCATGTGTTAATGGAAGGTTTTGTTTGTGTACTTAAGTTTAACGCCCTCTGAATGCAGGGAGCGTCCGATCCGGTTGTAAACTCGTTTGACAATAACACCAACAAAATGTTTGTAGGGTACTTATCAATAATTTTCGACTACGTTTTCTTTTTTCGTCTGTCCAACGGACGTCACTCCCCGGTTGAAAGTTTATATGGTGAGTACCGATATTTTAACTTAGTCTACGTTTTTTAAATTGGATTGGTAGCTAAGCGGGGGTGCTCTAAGATGAGGCGGAAGAGTGGTAGGCGGAGGATTAACAGTTTCTTGTCCCCTAAAAAATCGACTTCTCAAATCCACCTGAATATTTTCTTAATATCATAACATAATGCTCTACTTTATGGTATTCCCGTTCAGCACGGTCAGGATATGTGTTAATAATAGACTAGACTTTTAGTCTTAGGTATGCAATTAGTACTCAGTATTCGGAGTTGTACGGTCGCTTTGTCCTCAGAGCCTATTTGGTTATTGTCTAACCCCCTTATTCATAAACGCGCTAGCCGCGCTACAAACCTCAATTAGCTAATAATCGTTTGTCTTTATCTGTCATTTTGATTAATGTATTTGTAAGAAAAGGATAAAACATAATTTAACTAAATCAGGCCCGTAAAGTTTTATGAATAAGAGGGTTAATCTGCCATACCTGACACTTGTTACACTAACCTCTTCAACGAGACAATTTCATCCTACTCGTATTATATTACCTAAACACCGACACGGTTGAGTGGCGCTGTGGAAAACCGTCTGCGACCGTCCTTGTGCACCCGGTGGAACAATCGTGGTTGATTGAACCTATAGAATTCTCTCTGTGGCTTGCCTAATCATATTCCAATCACGATGCAGGGCGATAACGTATGCGCTGGTCATGATGCATTGATGTTTTGGTATACAATTATGAGCCGGTGTAAGTACCTATAAATAATATATAGTACCATACGATGGAGTAGTATATATACCTATATGGAATGAGTATTTTGATTGACTATCTTTGAGAACGATTGCTTTTGAGATGCTAGTTTCTACTAATTTTAGGTTTATGAAAACTGATAGCGTGCTGTTTTATGTATTTTTAAAACGTAATATTAAATGCAATTTCGACTTGATTTAACGTCAGGTCTTGACATGGCGACGTTACCTTATGAAAAATGCAATATCACCCACAAACGCTTAAATGTTACAATTCAAAATTTAATGAAAGTCCTAACATATAGGTACATATACGGTTTTGACATAGGTAATTGACATACGAGTAGGTATTATAGTTCGAATAATAATTTATGTATCACACAATTTCTCTCTCACAATCTCTGTCACTAATATTCGTAGGCACTAAGACTACTCAGTCATGTTTATCCCATATTCAACATAAAATAAGTGTGACATACTTATACCTACACAATTTTGAAACTCATAGAACTAAACTTGATTAAGTTTAATCAGAAATAAATTGATTTTTTCCTAAAGTATTTCCTTAAACTGTTTTAATCTTATTTATTAATCCATAAACAGGCATCTGTTAAATCAAGCTTCAAATCTAGTTTGGTCTCAAAATTAAATACGAATTTATTAAAATGTATCCTGGAAAACCTAAATGACAATAAAGTATCAGTAAACATTCAACGTAGTTACCTAAGTACCGTTTTTAAAAACTACCGTAAGGGTTCTTGTGTAGGGTAAGGGTAGGTAATCACCTATGTAAGTAAACATTAGTGTTTAATACTCGGCTTTATATCTGACATCATTCAGACATCATTTTCGGTCATACGTTTCAGGGGTAAAGTCATGAGCATAAAGCACGCATAAAGTTTGTTGGTAATATTTTCCTGCGTGTATTTCAACGTCGAGTAACGTAGTTAAACTTTTAAAATGTAGGTCGCCGGGTCATCCATCACCGGTGTAAGACATCCGAGAATTTATTGTCTTTGACATTTCGTAAATTCATTACCTGCTTTTTACTCAACACACGCAAACACCATATTAGGAGGCAATAGATAAAGGATATGTAATAAACTACATACGTACCTAATGACATGACCTTTGCAAATTTTTAAACAATATTATTGTTAGACGCTTTCAAATAAGTAAATATCCAATTTTTCAAGGTGTTTTCCTCAAAACAAAAATATTTTTTTGTTTTGCTTGACATACAATTAGACATTGTTTGACGATGGTGGCTGACAAGTTGACATATTTATTTATATTTCCATTCAAAATATATCGATTTAGAATAAAAATTTTGCGTCATTGTCCTTTAACCTCATAGTAATAGTAAAATAACAACTAGGCAACAAACAATTATTTTATAAAACTATTTTGATTTGTGTTTTAGGTAGACGACTTTAGACGAGTAAGTTGTACGTTGTACTGTGTTACGGGGCAAAAAGCAAAGCATAATTTTGCTATTTGTGCCGTTTTCAATAAAAACTTACTTACTTATTTTCGGTTCTACCTAAAGTACCTTTTAACTGTCACATTATTTAAAGATAAAAAATATTTTTATTGCACAGATGGTAACAACACGTAAGAGTCGTGCATAACTAATTTGACATTCAGAGATTCCAGGAGTCGCCGCACTAGGCTAGGCCTGATGTACATTGTATGTCATGCAAGTTAACTTAAGAGAAGAAAGATAATTTTAATTTTAACAATTGTGTAATTTATGACTATTAGTATTAATTTTTGTTCCTAGGTTCAACTTTAGTATCAGTTATAATATCTTAGTCTAATCAGTTAGTTTTATATCTATTAATTCTATTAAAGTCTTGTGTTAAACAGTTTTTAGAGCTATACAATTTTAGTCTAGTTAGTTTTACATTTACCTATTCGAGAATTGTGTTAAACAATTTTTAGAAGTAATGTCTCAGTATCATTATAATCAAGTGATAATAACCAACTAAAAATTTAAGTAACCTTTTAGCTATATGCACAGTGCAATGAATTAATTCGCTCTGGAACTTTACGGCCGTATTATGGATCATATTTAAAGAAGTTTCATGCTTGGACGTCTTGGAACTACCGTAATTCTTTTAAAAAACGCGATGCAGTTCCCCCATATTGTATCGGCTATCGAGCATTTAAAACGACTATGCAATGCGATTCTGCAAGAGCTGCTTCACACATTCTTATGGCGTGTTTATCGACAACGTTGACAATTTGACACCGCAATCAACTTGTACTACGGACTCACGATAGTCAAATTTAAATCGTATTGTGTTGATATATTATCTGTGGCAATATGATATATATATGCTATTGTTGTCACTGATGTTTCGTTATGCAACGTCAACGGTACGTACGATATCAGGGAGATATAGTGACGCAAATACCTAATTTAGGTGTGTTTTTTTATGGCATGGGGCGACATTTTTTACGTAAAGCCGACCACTGACTAACAGTCCGCCGGACGATATCGGCCGGTCAGTTGTTCGGAACTGTCAAATTTTTGTTCTAACTGACAGGCCGATATCGTCCGGCGGCCTGTTAGTCAGTGGTCGGCTTAAGAATATACAGCGCTGCAAGTAATATAAAAAATTACGACCTTACTCAACTAAACGGCTAATTACGTTTTAAAGTATTTCTTTAAACTATCTTAATCTTGTTTATTACTTCCATAAGGCATCTCTTAAATCAAGCTTCAAGTTTGGTCTCAAAATGAAATACGAATTAAATCTATCTATACATATAATAAAGCTGAAGAGGGTCGAAAGTCTGTACATGGAAGATATTCGAAAAAAAGTTGGCTGGGGATACTTAGAATCGATTATAGAACACGTTCCAACAGTTTTTAGAATTTTTGTCTGTTTGTCTGTTTATCTGTTTATCTGTTTATCTGTTTATCTGTTTATCTGTTTGTCTGTTTATTTGAACGCGCATCACGTGAAAACGGCTAAACGGATTTTGATGCAAACTTTACTAATCTGTCGAGAACATCCCCGGCCAGGTTATAGGCTATAAAAATTTAACCCCTAAAAGGGGGGGTAGCCACAACACTCGATTGACTTAAGTTTGCCCCTGAATCTTATGGCGCTACTTAGGAAGGAGGGGCAAACTTTTTTCAAATATGTGCTACCACTATAGAGTACCCTGGTAAACTAACAGATGGCGCTGAATTTAATACGTGTTTACATGAATATAAGCCACCGAGGAAGGATTTTGCAAAATTAACTCTAAGTTTAGAAGAGAGGGTACGGATATCAACAAATTTAATTGATTGTTGTGTTGATTTAATAATACAACAAAATTAAACGACAGTAAATTAATTGCTCCTCATTGCACAGTGCCATCTTTTGGGGAACTGAGTAAACATTAAGTAATCAAGAAAACTAAAAATGAGTTTACATAGTTACGCAGTGGTAAAATAAACGGCTACAAATATAATGACCACCAAAAAATACTTTGGTACCATGCTTACCAAAAAAAATTACTGAACACCAAAAAAATAAGACCTAAAAATACAAAAGTACCACCATTTTAATTACGACTGCACTTTAAATTATATTCAAATACCAAATATATTGAATGATCACCAAAAATCATTAATGATCACCAAATCTTGAAGACCAAATTAATGCGATATTTTCACCTAAATAAACCACCATGATTACCAAATGTATACATATTACCAAATAAAGTAAACTGATGCCAAAATTACTAGCCCCTCCCGCTCAACCCCCCGTAGCTCGCACCGCATACCTACCTAACCTAATCTACTTTTCTAGTAGCATTTCGTTATGCTACTAGAAAAGCAAGTTAAACTGCTATCAGTTAAGTGGGTTAGGTTAGGTTAGCACTGCGACCCTTACAGAAACGAAATGGTACTAGAAAAGTAGATTAGGTTAAGTTTCAACTGCTACCCATACAGATACGAAACGCTACTAGAAAAGTGGGTTAGGTTAGGTTTGAACTGCGACCCATACAGAAACGAAATGCTACTAGAAAAGTGGGTTAGGTTAGGTTTAAACTGCGACCCTTGCAGAAAAGAAATGCTACTAGAAAAGTGGGTTAGGTTAGGTTTGAACTGCGACCCTTACAGAAACAAAATGCTACTAGAAAAGTGGGTTAGGTTAGGTTAGAACTGCGACTGTTACAGAAATAAAATGCTACTAGAAAAAGGTGACGAAGTGGATTAATTAATTTAATAGGATAACGATATATTAAATATTTGCACATTTTTAATTAAAATGTGGTTACAATTTTTGTGATCATTTACTATTTTTGCGTTAACAATGATTATGTTGGAGTCATTTGCTTTAGTAGGATAGCAAGATTTAAAAATTTGGTTATCATTTTACATTATAATAGAGTTTTAATTTTGGTGGTCATTTACTATTTTTGGGTTTACAATGATTATTTTGGTGTCATTTTCTTTAATAGGATAGCAAGATGTAAAAATTTGGTTATCATTTCACATTAAAATGGGGTTTGAAATTTGGTAATCATTGACTATTTTTGGGTTAATAATGATTAGTTTGGTGTCATTTCCTTTAAAAGGACAGTGAAATGTAATAAAATTGGTAATCATTTCACATTAAAATGGTGTTATAATTTTGGTGATCATTCATGATTTTAGGGTGGTAAAATAGATTTTTTTGGTATTAAATTTTACTAAATCTGGTGATCAGTTAAATAGCAGCCAAAATAAACACACATATCAACACGCGTATAATTGCATAATTATTTAAAATTAATAATTTTCTCCGTCATGAATTATACCTAATCGTAATTATATCGCATCCATATCAAATCCATATTCATACGTATACCTACAGCACTTAATAATTGCTACGAAGGTGGGTACTTTGAAAAAAAAAACATTGACCTCTGTCATTTGCAGTGCCGGATTAACCCTTTTAAGCAAAATAAGCACTTGCTTAGGGCACCACGTCTAGGGGGCACCAAAACCATAGGCAAAAAAACGCGCAGGCTGCATCAGCATTGCAGTCGTCCTGGAGTAGGTACCTACATGAAACTTTTATACGTGTCTACCCATCTAATAACGAAGGGTCGTAGGGATCAAGTAAGAGAGTGAGGGTAAGTACGTAAGAACATCTCCAACGTATGCTTTCGATTTGACCTTACGCGGAGGCCCTTAAAGTCATGGAAAAAAATCTTTCTTTCGGGCTTGCGGCCAGCCGATTTTTTCGACATAGGTTACCGATTTTATAGCGAATTTTGCTCTCTTGCACGCCAGATTTGTCGGCCAAGCCGAGTTGCTCCTAAGCCGCGATCCTGAGACCTAAAAACTGTCAAAGTGTTATAAAAGCATCCTATCAAGTAGCGCTTTCGAGTGAAGCCAAAGAGCGAGCAGTAGAAGAGACTTGATTACATGCACAGAAATGATGTTACTGATTTCCATACTAAAAGTAAGAATGTACAACTGTCTATGAAATTGCGCTTTTTTTATCGAAAAATTTTCGCGCTCGCTTCGCTCGCGTTTTCAATCACTTTCTAAGATATGATAAAGGTGACATTCAGGTGGCGGCTGCAGCAGCATTACTCTGTTGCAACGTTACTGCTGCGGCGCTGTCAATTTTCGTAATAAAATGATGTGACTGATTTCCATTCTCAGCTGTAATGCGGCAATGAACGTCACTCAATTTACCAAAAAAATTCAATGTAATCTTGATGACCCTAGGGAGAGGGGGCACCATGGTCTAGAAATCCTTAGGGCATCAAAATATCTTAATCCGGCACTGGTCGTTTGCGGAGTCAAACGATTTGGGACTCGCATTTTATACGCATTTCCATGCCTTCCCGAAAAAAATCGAATCATTCACGAAAGTCTCGCAACGCATTGAGGTTACAAACGGCACGCGGTCTTCCTCAGGAGTCTGAAGAAGACCACGGTGAGTGGAGCTCTAGCCAGGCAGGCCGCTTCGCTTTCGCTCGCGCGCGTATACCTTACTGTATCGTCTGATATACACCTACTACTCTGTCGTTAAAATCACGTGTAAAATTTTAATAAGGGCGAAAAAAACTATTGATTTTGGAGTGTAGTTTTATTTAGTGGTACCTAACTGTAAAATATTTTATCTGGACTACAGACCTCTAGCATATCCATCTGTCAACTTTACTTCAAGTTCCGCCTCCAGGGGAGAGTGAGAGAAATTAGGATTAGAAGACACAGACCGAATTCCACGCGGGCGGAGCCGCGGGCATAGCTAGTAATTAATATATATGTATCCTGGAAAACCTAAATGATAATTTAAGTATCTGTAAACGTTCAACGTAGTTACCTAAGTACCGTTTTTGAAAACTACCGTAAGGGTTCTTGTGTAGGGTAAGGGTTGTAGAGCTGCACTAAGAAAGGATATATTATCTGAAAATAAGACTGAAAGGTAACAATTCCTACACGGACGAAGCCGGGGGCGAAGCCAGTAGCGTTATAATTAAGTCAGAAAGGATTAGTGAACGAGCTTGTTCTTGTTTTTATTGTTTTTTTAGGGTTCCGTTCCCAAAGGGTAAAAACGGGACCCTATTACTAAGACTCCACTGTTCGTCTGTCTGTCTGTCCGTCCGTCCGTCTGTCTGTCAGCAGGCTAAATCTCATGAACCGTGAGACACTTGAAATTTTCACAGATGATGTATTTCTGTTGCCGCTATAACCACAAATACTAAAAAGTACGGAACCCGCGGTGAGCGAGTCTGACTCGCACTTGTCCTGTTTTTTTTAGATAATCAAATAAGTAACTGTAGCGACGAATTGGTTTTATGTTCCAACTTTTGCTTATTGGAAATTTGTTCGGTCTTTTTTATAAGTAGGTACTTAGTAGTTCATAAATACAGATATACGAGTATAGACTTCTACATAGCGAAGTTTCCAAAGGTATGCGTATATCGTGCTTTTGTGACCATGAAAATCTTTCGATTGCCACTCGCTCGTTGTAAATTTGTTTCGAACAAGGTTGTCGTTGTAATTGCTACATTTTCTTTACAATCTACTGGCTCTTGCTCAACACCGGTACTTGACAGGAGAGGTGAATGTGCGCTTCTTCACCTTCGTGGAGTAAAACACTAATTACGCTAATCTGATTCAAACGTGCCTTGTTATACCTTAGGTCTAACTCAGTCGCTAAACTTTAGCTCAAATTTGCTGTCTGAAATTGTACTTAAGTACATTATACATAGGTACATGTAAAGTGATTAATGAGTTATTTTACTAATGGTTATTTTTTTTAAATAGAGTCTTGAAATTTAGTCATTCATAAATTATTTGTGCAACAAAAGAGCAAAAAAGTTTTTGCTGCGAGTGCTAATTGAAAGACCAGTCGAAGTGAATGATTTTAACAACAAACCATCCGCGAATCACAGACGTGGTTGAAGTGAATGATCTTAAGAATGAATCACGAGTGAAGCAATGATGATTCGAATTTCTTCTGAAGGGAAAAAAATGTTTTTTTTTTATTGCTGAATTGGACTTATTTGAGTAGTCATTATTAGATTTTTTGTTAAGTGATTTTTATCACTACACCTTATAATGTAAAACAAAGTCCCACGCCGCGGCTGTTTGTTTGTGTGTATGTTCGCGATAAACTCAAAAACTTACTGAACGATTTTTCACGGGGTTTTCACCTATCAATAGAGTGATTCTTGAGGAAGGTTTAGGTGTATATTTGTTAAGATTTTCTGTAACCCGTTCGAAGCCGGGGCGGGTCGCTAGTTTTTAATAATCCGTCCGGAGCCACAGCCGACCGCGTCCGCGAGCAGCCGACCGGCTTGCGCGGCTTGCGCCTATACAAATGTGAAATGCGCTTTATGCGCTCCGACTCCGCCCGTTCGGTGGGACTCGTTGATTTGCTTTGAATTTGAATGCAATTAAGTTACTTACCTTTTTACCTACTAATCGATTGTTGACACGATATTAGCTAATACAATACGTACACGTATATAGTTTTTTATTTATTTATTAACCCTACCATTCCTACGTATGTTACTAAAATTGTGGGTTCAACCCAAGAGCAATAAAATATCGTGCAAAAAGGTGACTGCATGCACTAAACTAACACGAAAGATTGTTGACGTTGTTGTTTAAACTTCTTTTTTTAATTTAAGTAGCGGGTGCAAATTTATTACTGTTGGCAACTAAATGTTTATAAGCTTACTTGAGATGGAATGTGATATTAAGACGACCTTCTTGACGAGTGTTGACGGACTCCGGATGCACAGGCGCGGTCTCAAACGAAGCGGTTTCTAAATTTTACTCTCTAAGATTTTCTCAATTTTTATGTCACATGCGTATTAAGTTGGATGTTGGTGTTTTACAGGCAATCTAATAGTACCTATTGCATTCTCTTATTAGGTAAGTACCTATTGTTTGGAATTAAGATTTAAGATCATATGACAACTAATTGGGGCAATATGAAATATTGGCACATTCACTTTATTTCGTTGCTTAAACGATAATTGATTTTACATTAGCCTATGGCCGTTAGGTACTACCTGGTACTACATAACATTATATTAGTTATTTGACAGGGGGCCGATTTTTGAATTTCTACCGCTCGATTTCGTGTATTTCGTTAAATAATATCTCCACTACTAGGCATTTAAATTCTACTAATAGAATTGAAATCGAGTGGTCAATACCACTAGATACCAAATTTCGATCGCTCGTATTTTAAAAATTAGCATTTCGCCGTTTTCCACCGATTTCCGAGTGACGAAATCGAGCGATCGAAATTCAAAAATCGCCCCCCCTGGTGAGAAATATGAAATATCATGAAAAATTATCAATATTTTATTTTATTACGCTGTAAGTACGTTTGCAAACGATATCACAATACATTTTTAATTATAAAAGTGAGACGTGAGACTCGAACATAACTATTAAAATTATTTTAAACGAGTTACTCACGTATGACTAAGTCGAATAAACGCTCGACATGATTCGATCTAATTTTCGAGGATCTTCTTCACGGACCACGCACCGACTGCTGCGTATTGGTCGACCAGTATTTTGGAATTCTGGATAAAAATGGGATTTCTTAATTATTAGAACATAACTTTTATAACAAAAATAAAATTGTAGGAATGAAAATAAGACTAATAATAAAAGCGTCCCGGTCCTGTGCCGTTTCTCGTGCAGCGTGTGTTGTGTGTTGTATGCGGTCGTGGCACAGGACCGGGATCAGTGGCGAGCAGTCGTGTTGGAGGCCAAGACACACTTTGGGTCGCTGCGCCAGAGGAGTAAGTAGTAATAAAAGCGTCCAGTTTTTACTCGGTCGCTTTTAAAAAAACTGGCCAGATGTCTCCGGACAAAACCGGGGAAATCCGGATGAAAATTAGATATCACTGAATAAACACCGCTTCCGCTGCCTCTCTAATGTGTGCCCGCATCTTGCACCAACTGTGACTGGCCGAGCTGCACCCGCTGCAGTTGCGACACGGTGCGTCCGAGCGCCCTGCGCATACCGACATTCCACTTTATTTACTACCATCCAAATATTTTTATGAGTATTAAGTAAACATTGTTATCGAATGAGTGGCGATTAATTAAACTTTTTGAAAAAATGATTTTTTTTAAATGATATTATTTTCAATAGCATTGGGTCCTAAAGGGGTTAAAAGGGGGATGAAAGTGTGTATGTACCTACTACAAGTTTAATTTTAAGTTAAGAACTGGAAACTTCTTTTTTAATCTATAAAGGTGGTAAAACAAGGGTTTCAACCATCGCAAGTTTGTATCGAGTACGAATTTTTATTGAGTGAAGCACTCGAATGAAACTTTGTAGAAAGACACAATATTAGAAACTGAAAAAGGATTTTAACATTTTTTCAAAGTTTAGGTAGGTACGAGTATATCGAGTTAATCGAGTAGGATTTTTTTTTCAAGTGAGCGACTTGAAACTTATCTACACAATATTAGAAAAGCAGAAAAGTTATTTCAGTGTTATGTTATGTGTGGCGTTAGGTACGTGTTGTCAAATTATTAACCAGATTGCTATTTTTAGTAGCACAGTGTTCAATGTCACATCAATACGTATATTAATAATCAAATAGGTATATATATTTGATGAATGAGGTTATTGCTAAAGTTAACTAATATCGAGAACTAAGAAACTGACAGCGGTTTTAAAGTATTTTTTTATTCTGGCGTAATTAAGTAAAATAGGTTTGAGATTGTATAGAGCTCCGTAAATAAAAAAAATAAAGTCATTAAATACACATACGCAACTGCCACTTTACTCTTTTTCTAATTCTGGATACGATTATACGAGCCCCACTACTTACTAGGCGGAATTTTCCGACGTCCGAGTCCTAACCTAGCATGCCAGGTTTTGCAATACGACTAGAACTATCTAGCTTCTAGATCTAGCTCACATGTCAGTCGGATACTCTATTTACTAGAAAACAAACATCATTTTAATTAATGTTAGCTATTTAATATAAGTCAGTGATGAATGAAAATATAGGGCAGTCTCTTCTCTATGTATGTACAATTGTCTGTTTTTATTAAGCAGCTTTTAAGTAAATAGTAGATAGAAATAGATAATAATACATTACACTGATTACACATTTGACTGAGTGACGGCTATATACTTGATTTACTGGAATGACCTACATATGGGATCCAGAGGCACAGTATATAATTTAATGTAAATATGTAGATTTTAATTTAATTTTAATGTAATTGTTGTTGACATGTATTTTTAAGTTTATTTTTAATTTTAATTTTAATATGATAATATTTTTAATTGTAATTATTTTAATTTTAATATTTTTGTATGGGTATATTGTTTTTTGCCTGAAATAAAATTTGATTGATTGATTGATTGATTGATTGATTGATTGATTGATTGATAATTATCACATGTCTGTAAAATTTAAATTGTATAGTTGTATTTGTATTTTGTTATTAAGTATACAGGTAAATTACCGACAGTTTCAATTTTAACCAATTCAACCCAAATAGATTTACCGAGGAACTTCAGAACACAATTTCTTATTTACGAGTGTTACTGTACCGATGATTAGTCAATTAACTAACGTGACATCTTTCTTTGATTTCAGATGACAGCGAAATTCAGTGAACTATGTGCCAGCCCAGCTAGCAGCCAACAACATCCCACACAAGTGATGCACAGAGACTTCAGCCCCCTCTAGCGCACCAGTTCCCCCTTCAAGATGTCTGTGGAGACCCAGGAGTACATCAACGGCATGAGGGAAGGCCCCCTGACCAGAGAGATCCCAGAATGCATGCGAAACAAATATACTATAGTGCAGACCGTTTTTGATATTATATGGTTCCTTCTCCTCGCCGCCGGACATATCATCCTAGGGATATACAGATATATTGTCGGATATCCTAAGAAGGACTTGAAGGGGGGAATAGCGGTGGTGACGGGCGGAGGCGGCGGCCTAGGCAGTCTCATAGCGCTTCGCCTCGCTAGATTGGGATGCAAAGTCGTGTTATGGGATATTAACAAACAAGGTGAGTAATTATTTTTATTGCATAATTTAAACCACGTACGTGTTGATTGTAATCAGGAGGAGTTATTTGACGACATGCGTGCTACATGCCCTTGCGTAATTCAGACGTTTATTTACATAAATGATATTATCGTTATGGAGTCATATTTTTGCTAATAATTCTAGCGAGTCAAGTTTTAATCGAACTTTGTATTACAATAGGTATAAATTAGGCAATGGCGAAAAGAGAAATATACATTATTTTATTAATACTTATATGTAACATACAGCATGTACCGTTCCTATCACTGCCAAATGAATAAATCAATAAATTGCATTTAATCGGAAATTATAGATTTATATTTTCACGATTTCATATATGGATTAATCAACGTCCCTAGTTGTTTTTTTACGAAGTTTCATTGTAAATAATTACTAAAAAAATTATGATTTTGTCATTCTGTTAAATACCGAAGACTTTCTTCCTGTAATTTCGTTAATCACAAAATTAAAAATAATAACGTTTAAAAATACCGTCAATGACAGCAATGGAAACGTGTCATTTTGTCTGAAAGATGTTATGCGATGATCTACGGTGTAGTGTGTGAAAGATGTTATGATGTGACCCGTTTTCACTATTCGTGAGTGTAGTTATCTCTAGTGATTGCCAGCATTGTTGCACTTGCAAAACTGCGAGCGATCGATCGCGATTTCCCAACCCCGAGATATATGTAAAGTGCGTTCCATCCACATCCTATCACTGTGCAAATATCTACATTGACAGCCTAATGCGACGGTTACAACACTTCATGTAGAATATGATATTGCTTCACGCGAACAAGACAAATGCTCGCAATTTATGATTACGATGAAACTAATGATCACACCGCATAATGATTGACGTGGCCCACACAATGACCGGTCAACTTTTGAACTTTTTTAAATTGTTAAAATTTAATTAAACCGCGATAGTCACGTTCGATTGCCACTTGCAAAAACTTGGCGTCACATCGCTGATCTAGATAGGAAATATGTAATAACTAAGATACGCTGTTTTGCTGTAACAAGGCACGGTATTTAGCGGTCGGAACTACCTTACTATTTGTAGCACGCTCCGAGTTGGTCAAACCGCTGATTGTTCCACTCCATCTGCCCCACGCCGCCGCACGACGTGACGGTTAGGTTGCCTTGCACCGGAAACCACCAGCCTTGATTACTGCAGGATTCACTGCTTCGTATAGCAAGAACGTTGCAATACACTGCCAACTTTGAGTGCCAACACCTACTAATTACTTACCTGCAACCGGCCAGACACAATAAACGAAACGTCGGTAAATAAAGGTAATAAAATAAATTCGCGAATTTCGCGATAGACTCGTCTATAAATGTGAGTTAATATGCAGACACAATAACTGTTAAAGTTGGTTTAACGGTATTCACGAATCCTTAATTCGACGGAGCGAATTTTTAATATCTCGCGTTTTCGTTTTTGTATAAAGCAGATGGACGTTGATTAGAAGTAGTTAACCCCAACGCATCCTTCTCCTATAATTACCGTTATTTAATCCTACGTAACGGACAAACTCAACGATCATTATCCTGTACCGAATGAGCACATTTTAGAGAGCTCAATTTCCATTTTTTTTGTAGTTATCACGCGTTAATATTAATATTGCAGATGCTATCAGAGATAACAATATAAGTACCTAGATGGCATGCTACGGTAGTGCAATCAGTGCAAGGTATTTCTGTCCTGTCAGAAGGTCATTGCAAAATTGCATTATAATGTTGAGGATGCAATCTAGCGCGGCCTTAAGAAAATTATCGTACTTAGAGCAGAATAATGATGCATATTGATTAATTTTGTGCAGGCAATTCATAGAAAGCGCTTTATTACTGTCATCAACTTGCAGCATCAACTACTTATTGCTATTGTATTCCATCGACTTTCTGATCATTTAGTGACCCGCCATTTGAACCGAAGAAGAATAAACGAACACTGCCTTGACATTTAGGTACGTCGTTACTGTGAGTACAACGATGCACGATATCAACTCGTTTCAGAGTGCGGTCAACCAACGTTTGTTACGTTTTTATGCCGAAGAAACTGGTTTTAAGTTTAAGTTTCGAGCAGGTTTTCGGGCGCGATTACGAAAAATCCAGAGTCAATGTCGCGTCGGGGCCGCAGGGGCATGCATGCCGGCGTGCCGATTAGTGTCCTAGCGTGCTCGTTAAATGTTTGCTGCCTAGCTTGCCTGTCGCAATATACTGTTTGCCCTACCACTCTGTCCTAAGGCCGGAGATGCTTTTGCAACAGCTGATCGGTGTGTACTCGTTCAAACTGCTTGAATAAACTCCACGCGGTCTAATCAAAACAATAAATATTAAAGAGAAGTATATCCACCATACAAGGCGATATTAAATTTAATATCCTAACGGACATTATTTGATCGTGTCAATATTTATACTTACAATTAGTAATGTCGCTTGTTAAAGT
Organism: Cydia splendana; assembly: GCF_910591565.1. NCBI lineage: Eukaryota > Metazoa > Arthropoda > Insecta > Lepidoptera > Tortricidae > Cydia > Cydia splendana. Next base: position 12,165,919 of record NC_085974.1, read on the forward strand.
GCCGAAATATTTTCAAAGTAACAAAAGGTCAAGTTCGTTGGATAGAAAATTGCATCCAAAATATCACAAAATTAGGCCTGGCCGTAGCTCCTCTTATTAAATCTACCTAGCGTGGACGTTCCTAATTTTATATCATCTCACGAAATAAACCGAACCAAATCGAACCGAAGACAATATTTTATAAGCAGGTATTATCTGTTAATTGAAATAGACTGACGTTGCAGAATTCGGTATTCAATCTCAAACCATGCTCAGCGAAGCGTTTAAAGCTCGACCTTCAATGCAAAACTTTACATAAAAACAGGCAATTAGAACTGCTTTTTCGTTTATTATATAGTCCTGTGAAATACCTACTTGGTACCGAACCTTAATTTATTTACTAAGAATATTTGCAGCAAGTTCATAACAGTTAATTAGACTTATAATTCCAGGTTAATTATAATTCAGACTGTTTTGATCCTAATCTATGACCTAAACATTTCATCATTCAGTTCCCGTATTCAATTATCGAATTGATGCGAATTATGTAGAGCAAATTATAATTTATTAGTTATTTGGTACCTAGTAAACCAGGCTTGTTCGAAAGAAATTGTTGTTTACTCCTAGATTCTTATTAATTATTTATGGACCTTACGTACTGTGTCAATTCGAAGTAATTTACGAACAGAGCAGAGCAAGACTAACCGTAATATTTAATATTTTGTCTTAACTTAATATATGATTTTACTCGACATTCGGTTATTATTAAGTATGTACAATACAGTCAATATTGCATAGACAAACAACAACCAAGTAAATACTTGCGTTAATAATTGTTAGCATAGATCATTGTTGGGTATACTTATACGGTGCTTTGAACTGAATTAAATTGTCTTTTATTTAAGTACACGATTCATTAGTGTGTATCTTATAATGAGCAGTTGATGTGTCTTTGCATTTACGTTCTTCATAAGTATTGTTCTCTTTTCGAACAACTTATTTGTATGACATCAACTACAATTTACATGTTCTGAAATGTTCTAGTACTAGGGAGAATAACAAATAGGCCAACTTAATGGTTTCAAGTTGTGGTAAAACCAAAAAACAGGCCAAGTGCGAGTCGGACTCGCACACGAACTGTTCCGTACCATTACGCAAAAAACGGCAAAAATATTAACGTTTGTTGTATGGGAGCCCTTTTAAATATTTATTATACATATTCTGTTTTTAGTATTTGTTGTTATAGCAGCAACAGAAATACATCATCTGTGAAAATTTCAACTGTCTAGCTATCACGGTTCATGAGATACAGCTTGGTGAAAGACAAACAGACAGACGGACGGACAGCGGACTCTTAGTAATAGGGTCCCGTTTTTACCCTTTGGATACGGAACCCCTGAAAAGCAAATCGTAACTGTATATCTCTTCCCGTGGGATTGGTATCCCAAATTAGGTCGCAAGCAATAAAAAAATCAGTTCAATTTGAGATTAGAGATAGAGATGGCCTTAATTCATATGTACATATAAAAGATATAGAAAGAGATAGATCTTTCACGTTATGGTGGCCTCCAGAACATTTTGTTGAGGTTTATTCTAAATCGCTGATTTCATTCTATTTAATATCTGGCAATAAAGGGTAAGTGAGAGTTGGTTACGTAATACTCAAGTGCAAGGTCGGGTCGGTGCAACAAACCGGATTGCGTCCTCCGCGTCGGACATTGCAAGCGTACCCCTTGCCGGCCGGTACAGTCGCGAGTCGTGATGCTTTAGTTCTAATACCGGGCAATAAAGAGTAAAGTGAGAGTCTGTTATGCAACGTCTCAAGTGCAAGGTCGGTGCAGCAAACCGGATTGCTTCCTCGGGCGACGGACGATGCAAGCGTACCCCTGCCGACCGGAACAATCTCGATCATAATTATTGATAGGTAGATTTCTATAGTTACGCAACACGCTATTATACAATACGTATAATTTAATGCCGGTAAAGATCGTTATTACGTAAATAGGTACTCGGTAGTAGAAGAGTAGGTACCTACTTATTGTTAAATATTAATTGATATAATTTCAAGAGGATGATCACTGTGCATGAGGTAGATTAAATAGTAAATAGTAGCAAACAGTTTTTAATAGTAAACAAGTGTATCAATAAGAATGAATGAATTTATTAAGGAATTTTGTTCAACAATATATAGGTTACATCTAAAATACAAGTTATTTCAAAATTTACAAAGCATGTGTGGTACATAGTATTATAATGTGTGTGTTAATGTGTTTTAAAATGTAAAATGGGTCCTCTTAGCCACTTTACGGGTATTTTACACATACAAAGATGTGGATCCAGGATGTGGTTGAGCGTCAACATCTTTTAATCTGCTTTATTTCGTGAACACACGCATGGCGAATCAAAATTTTCCGGATTTCCGGTATTTCCGGTTTTATCGGTTTATGACTTCTGAGTCTACGAGTGACGATTGCGTTGATCATTTGAAAAAGTAGGTAGAGTTTATGCGGAAAGAGAAGAGTCGTAGAATGTATTGAATCCCATACAATCACGACTCTTCTCTTTCCGCACAGACTCTACTTTCTGACGCGGCTCGACAGGACGTTTCATCTCTCATCATCACTTGAAAGTCGTAAGGAGTTTATTATAATATTAATGTGGCCTAGAATTAAAATTTGTTCAAGTGACCGGGTAGAGTGTAGGTAGGTACATGGGCTCTCCAACGAAATAGTTCAAACAAACGTAAAGCCTTGACGACACCGTGCACCGACCACATACTCGCACCACATGTCGAGGACGTTTGCACAACATTAATTATTATATGCACGTTAAATAAGGTGGGGATTTAAGATTATGGTTTCACCTAAGCGTTTTACCTACCTACTTTAAAGCTTTAATTGCCATACTTAAATGGATTTCTGTTAAACTTACTTCGGATTCGGATCTGGCTAAACGATTACGTAGATAGTTATTAAATACCTTTTGTTAATTATTATACGATATCCCGTTAACTGAACTTGAAATAAACACTAACGGTTCGACTATAGATATAATATATAGAATAGAATGGACTATAGATTCACGACAGGTATTAGGTACCTACCTACGTACCTAATGAAATATGATCACTTAATAAGTATATGTATCTTCCACTGTAAGTAAGGATCATCAGCATTGGCATAATCTTCCAGTTCTATTTTACTATATATCCCGATGTAATATACAAGCTTTTGTGAAGATAACTTTTGTGCAACGATTTTATCAAGCCAAGTTCACTTAGAATAACCCTGTAAAGCGTTTGGCTAGGAATATTAATGGGACAGAAATATTCCCACTAATAGGTAAACAGTTTTCTCAGGTCCCACTTAACGAAAGTTTGACTGTAATAAACTTGACAGTTTTCTCTTTGTTAAGTCCGCTTATTTGCCGTATGTCTGCATGAATATACGACACACAAATTCACGTTTCTCGCCGACGGTTGTCTCCAAAACACATATTGAGTAGTCATCTTTGTTTGCTGTACCGGCTTTAGGAAACATGAGCAAGGTTGAAGTTGACGTGCCATTGCTGAGATTTCATCTTGTAAATGTAAAGGAAGTGAATGTCCGCCGTTTTCGTTTTCAGTGTCCTTATTTGGTCAACGCTCCGAAAAAGGAAAATGTTTGTTCTGTTATCCTTTGTGTCAGAAATAACCTGTTTTTAAGACGAGCACAACATTAAGAACAAAGGATGTCTAATGAAGTAAAGGATCGACTTAATCGAAGCCTTATTTCATACTCACAGTGACGCGGGTAGTTCATCATGTTTTTAACATATAAAGTTCCAATTCCAAACCGGAGCATAAAATATTCTAAATCTGCAACAACCGGTAGCTTTTCTTGCTCTGGAGATTAAATTACTCTTTATGAGTTTTATGGCAGTTCATGTGGTCAGTAGCTATATCAAATTTTTTATTGTCTATTAGAATTAACAGACTTCTTGTAGTTGCAGAGAAATGGGAGAAAGCTCATAAACCTGCGAAACTTTTAGTAGCTCTAACACACCCACAATAACTTCCAAATAGCCGATAGATAAACCTGATCACCATGTTTTTTGCATGACGATTTTGAATGGAATGTGTAAAAACACAAAAGTAAAATAGTAGCTTTCTCTTGGACTACTTATTCAATGGTGAGAGGTATATTTTGAATTCAGAAAAATGAAGTAATGCAGGACATTGATTAAAATGCATGATGATGACTTTTGAATGTTTTAGAATTTATGATAGCTACTTTTATTTGGTCGAATAGACTATGAATGCCATTACAATGTTAATTTACACTTACAGGTAATTGCTAGTAACCTAGTTGATATCTAATAGTAATAAAAATAGTGAAATAATATTTGCATATATTAGATACAAAACAAACACAGCCTGGCGTCATAGGTCATGCAATTACTTGCAAACACTGACGCAAAACTGGAGCAAGTTTAGTAACATCCGAATACAAACAAAAGTAAATTCAGACAAATTACCGGCGCCTGCGACAGAAGCATAGAAAATCTTACAATGCCTGCAATGACCCGTAATGCGACCTCGTTACTGACTAAAGTTTTTTTGTACGTCGACTTCAGAGTTTTAGTTTTGCATCTTACTATGCTGTAATACGGCACGTATTTTCGACATCGTCTCTAGCTACGAAATCGATTTTGTGTTCGCTTCGTATTTTTTTGGTTTTGCGGTATACACAGCTGTAAAAGTGCTTGCTTACCCACTTAATGAATGGACTTCATTCATAAAGTGCATAGGTATGCACCTTTTTTTTTACTCGCTGACATTTTTATTTCATGATTTTACTGTCATGGAAAAAAGCAAGTAAGTAAGACAGGAATATTACAGTCATTACAGTAAGCAGTTATAAGTAGATTCATATTAAGGCCTTCATAACGTCATGTGCGGGTACATATTTAATCCTTTATATTTCTGTATTGCCTATATTAGGTACTTAACGTAAAGTTCACTGAGCTAATACGCTACAAACAGATAGACGGACATAAAGAAACATACGTTTTTCATATGTTCAATCACATACATTTTAATTATAAGGCTGCCCATAAATAATTAACTGTTAACAGCATGCTGTGCAGTGTAGAGTTAGACCAAGAAAAGTCTGCAACAATTTTGATAGCACACGCAGTGCAAGTGTTATTTTAAACGTCAAAATTCTATGAAATTATGACGTGTTAAATAACATTTGCACTGCGTATGGTATCAAAATCGCTGCAGACTTTTCTTGGTCTAACTTTTCTAGACTTCTATAGCAGCAGTAGTCAGTAAGACAAAGGAAAGAGACACAACTTCAACAAAACAGAAGTGTCAGATCCCTAATACATAATGCATATGCCATTAAACACCTGCACAAATTAAATAAAGGAGAATAAAATCCTAGTCATTGCCTTATCATACTTTATAATTATTGCATGTAACCATAGAATATGTCTTATAATAACCGGTGTTATTGTGTGTGAGCATCTTCTAAAGTTTATTACATAAAATAATAGATATTTATACAATAAGGGAGTAGTTTTTACTTTATAATTTGTCTCTGCCTCTGTACATATTTATTTATTTAAACTTCAGTACACTTTGTAATGTTCTACGGAATAGAACCCTGAGCAAGGCCCGACGTTCTGATATCAATGATATCTAGATTTTACCGACATAATTTACTATCTACCTTTTTAACCTTTATAATTCTAGTACCAAACAGGTTACAATAACCTCCAATTAAACCAAATAAATGGAACAAGTCTTTGTTTTTGCCAATGCGAAGGAGATATTTTTGTCAAGCTGTTTACATGCCGTATATTTTATGTTCAATATTTTTTCCACGCAATCGAGGTCAACAACATTTACTTACCGTTTTAGAGATTCTAGAATCTCGTCTCTTTTACAATCCTATTAGTTTTATTGATTCAGATAGATTTATGCATTTAAACAACATCTCGAACTAACATTAGTTCTAACTTGTTTTTAGGTGTAATTTTATGTCAAAAAATACCGTTTCCATCAGCATGTTTAAAAAAAAACCTGAAATATAAATATGTATAAACCGGCCAAGTGCGAGTCGGACTCGCGTACGAAGGGTTCCGTACCATTACGCAAAAACTGCAAATAATCACGTTTGTTGTATGGGAGCCCCACTTAAATATTTATTTTATTTTGTTTTTAATATTTTGTTATAGCGGCAACAGAAATACATCGTCTGTGAAAATTTCAACTGTCTAGAGCTACTTATCACGGTTCATGAGTTACAGCCTGATGACAGACAGACGGACGGACAGACGGACAAACGGACAGCGGAGTCTTAGTAATAGGGTCCCGTTTTTACCCTTTGGGTACGGAACCCTAAAAATTTAGGAATTGCCTGAATGACAATAAAATAAAGTTTTATAAAGGTTAAATTTCGAGAGTGACTTAGAATCGGACCAAACACCCTTTGCAAGGCATTAAAATAACAAAAAAAATCACTGCCTTTCGTTGTTCTGAAAAAGTCGAGGCAGAGTTAGCTTTTAGACGAACTTTACCGAGTATCCAAAGTTCTTTATTGGTACAATATACAGCAATGTACAATATAGGTGTTAAATATGTAACTTATAATAAGGATCAAACATGTGCTCTGCAAGGGCATAACAACCAATATATGGGTCATTTGCAAATTTATTGTACCTTTGTTTTGTCTATTTTTTTCTTAACATTCTCAGTTTCGTAACGAAAATTAACCATACAAAAATGCAAATTTGTATAGCTAACATTCGTAACGAAACTGAGAAAATTAAGAAAAGATGAGATTAAGTTTTCTTCTTCTAGACAAAGGTACAAAAAAATTGCAAATGACCCATATGTGACTTAACTTATACCTGATAAAATTAAAATATTTATCTTAAATAACTTATCATCTCAATATTCATTTAACAGAATCTAAAGCCGGCGGGCGGCACATTCAACATGTTACATATTTATTACATATCATTATTCATATCATATGATTATGCATATATTCATAATATGTATAATAATTTCGCAAGTCGGAACATATTGTATTTATTTAATAAATGTTGTACATGTAGTTATTTATACCGTCAACTAAAATTGTGTACCTATTACATTTTAGCCCCTATTGGGTCATATTTATCTACATATTTCCCCTCTGCATCCAACCTCAAGTCATATTTCGAAATATTAAGTCAATTTACATTATTCTATGAAAATAAATATCCTACAAATAAAAACATTTGTAAGTATATTATTAATTAGGTCATTTTTGAGTATACGATCTGCGTTGGTAAATATTCCTACAACTTATATAAACCTTTTATATAAACCTTTTGGGAATAAAATCACGCGTGGGTTTCCGGACGTGTTTCTCTCATTAAAATTCTTGTGCGTTTTGACCACAGCGTAATCGCCGGACATTTTCCATCCCACCTGGATTACCGCTTTCGAACGATCTTCTGCTCTAATGCTCTTTCTTACCGTATACTCTATTACGGGGAATAAACTTGCAAGTCATGTGTATTAATATTATTATAAGATAATTTGTAGAAACGTACGATAATTAGGTTCAACATCTAGTGATCTTGAACCTAATTAATGTAAGTTTCTACAATTATTTTCCTAACATTGACAATTCGCCGCAAGTTGCCCAACAAGTAAACATTGACGCTATAGGTACCTACCCTCGAGTAACGAGTGTAGGACTGGGTACCTAGTACCTAGGGTAGTACGGTAAGTACCGACCCAGAAATTTACAGGAAATTGTCAGTGTCAGGTGTCAATGGTCAAGTTGGTGAAATTAGGCGTTAGGTATAGTTCGTTTTTTTTAGCATTAGAAAAAGACTACGCGATCTTGATGTGTCTTTTAATTGAAAAACGCTTTATTAAAAATCAGTAGGTAATTATTACTTAAGAAAGCAAACTAATGTAAATAATCCTATATGATTAATAATTGTTACATATTTGCCGTGACTTATTTTTCAAAAGTGTTTTTCAATAAAAAGTCACGTCAAGATTGTTTACCTTTTTTAATGCTAAAAAAACGAACATATTTGTCTAGAAAACGTTCTCTTACGTTACGGATGACTTTTCTCAATGACATCATGTTCAGTTTGTTTATTCAGGTCCTAATTGAAAAGAATGCACTGAATTAATATGTCATAAAATCCAATCGGTGGTAGTTCGCATTGACCCAGTATTTTGGTTAAGGTCAAGTGTTTGTCCTTCCTAAAAACGATAGTAGCGTTACAAGTATTATTTACGGGAGAACTTATGCACACTTATGTAAGCTTTTACGAGCTTTCGCACTGTTACGGTCAATACCATACTTACGATACGATATAAGTGTACATACGTACATATATTTAGACGACTGGCGTCAAATATTGCTTAAAACGGTAGAGCTTAAGTCATGATATTATTTACATAAACATGTATTTGTTTTTTATAGGTATTTTAAATCAAGCGATATTATATTTAAATTAGAAGGTATGAAAATTAGTTTTTTTAAATATGTTAGTGATTTTTATGATACATGCCGGATTAAAATTATGTATGCCGGTTCTTAAAAATAAACACTCATGAATAAAACATAAAAAGTACGAGTAAAAATACACCCTACATATAAACTAAACTTAAAATTAAGCGGAAACTAAAACTAATGCCGATGACATACTTATGTTGTGTATTTTTTATTTAATGCTGTTAAATAAATTATTAATAAGAAAACGAAAATAAACAATACAATAAAACAGTGTTAGGTACATTTATCGCATTTAAGTGTCTTTCCATCGCTACAAAAAAGAGGGGAATTGGAAGGCCCCAAACAACCTGGATGACGAATAAGGACATGAAGGTATTGGGACTTCACGAGCAAGACACCCAAGAAAGAAATAGATGGAGTCGCATGATTGGGAAAGCCGACCCCGTGTAACGGGACAAAGGCGAGGCAGAAGAAGAAGAGTGTCAGGTACATTTATAGCTGGCCTGACCACCGTTAAGGTTGGTATTCCACCTGTCCAATTTCTTGGTCCAATGTGCATTGCGTCTCACTCTCTCACTAAGAAAAATGTGAGACGCAAATACACATTGGACAATTGGAATACTACCCTAAGCCTAAGAAAGATCGCTGAGGTAAGCTGAGGGCCTACCGCGAAATACGTTCGTCGTGTTGCCTCTCTGTCGCACGTGTAAATTCGTACGTTATTGTGACAGGGAGGCAACACGTCGAACGTGGTTCGCGGTAGGCCCTCTGGTTGTTGTTATATGTAAATAAATAAATAAATAAATAAATAAATAAATATTATAGGGACATTCTTACACAAATTGACTAAGTCCCACGGTAAGCTCAAGAAAGCTTGTGTTGTGGGTACTCAGACAACGATATATATAATATATAAATACTTAAATACATAGAAACAACCATGACTCAGGAACAAATATCTGTATCATCATACAAATAAATGCCCTTACCAGGATTCGAACCCGGGACCATCGGCTTCATAGGCAGGGTCACTACCCACTAGGCCAGACCGGTCGTCAAACCAATGACAATGTCAATGTACTTGTTATTTTACACTTGTTCGACATCACGACATATAACTTCCGACGTTCCTTGTTATTTTTAGGGCACGACGGAGTTCCTTTATTTATAAGATAACTACATAGGTACTCTTAATTAAATTTGAATGATCGTTAAAATTAAATTAAAATGGTTAACATACTTATGTCAGATACCTACTAAAGCCTCATTTCTAATTGTGATATAACTTATAAGTCATTTAAAAGTAATTATGATATGGATGTTAAGATGTATGGCACGTGTACTTTAATCTGAAAGTATTCGTTTTATGAAGTTAAAGCACTTAAGAGCCCATCAACGTGCACTCTAGCGCCACTGCTAAATAATCGTGATTATTTAAATTTAATGACAGGTAGGTATTTGAAAAAGGAGGCCGCTACGTACTGCATTGTGTATTTAAGTACCTTTTGAATACATCAAACTAGTTATTATGTTGCTGGATTCGTCGATCTAGGAACTCAAAACAAAAACGGCCGTTTTAACTTTGGACGCATAGATTGACGAATTCAGCAACATAAAAACTAGTTTAATGTATTCAAAAGGTACTTAAATACACAATACAGTACGTAGCGGCCCCCTTTTTTAAATACCTGTCGTTAAATTTAAATAATCACGATTATTTAGCAGTGGCGGTAGTGTGCACGTTGATGGGCTCTTTCATTTAAATTTAAACAATAGGAAAAAATAAAAGTCAAGAACATTGTGGTTTAAAATTATTGTTAATAGAAAATAGATAATCCGATACGCTGCAATGACAGTGATTGGATACAAAAACCGGGCAAGTGCGAGTCGGACTCGCGCACGAAGGGTTCCGTACCATAATACAAAAAACGGCAAAAAAAACGGTCACCCATCCAAGTACTGACCCCGCCCGACGTTGCTTAACTTCGGTCAAAAATCACGTTTGTTGTATGGGAGCCCCACTTAAATCTTTATTTTATTCTGTTTTTAGTAGGTATTTGTTATTATAGCGGCAACAGAAATACATCATCTGTGAAAATTTCAACTGTCTAGCTATCACGGTTCGTGAGATACAGCCTGGTGACAGACGGACGGACGGACGGACGGACAGCGGAGTCTTAGTAATAGGGTCCCGTTTTACCCTTTGGGTACGGAACCCTACGACTAACGGTTCACAAATAGTTTTCATACATTTGACATGTAATCATATTTAATGGCTTGTATGATAGATAAAGATAACATAGAGTAAATTTAGACATTTACACGTGCCTTGTAAATGCCTCACGTGCGTGCGTCGTCGAAAGTTTTGCTGACTGGACCGAGATGGGCACGTCACGACTCTGACCGTGTTTTGAGCAAAATATGCTTACCTAATTGTGAATCGCTGACCGAGAACCAAATATCGCATATTGAAGGTTAATAATATAGTCAAACGTACTTTTGCATAATTTAATCTAAAATTATGCAAGTACTTGAAGGCTAAAGAATAAATAAATATGAATTACTTACGATAGTTAGCAGACTCTAATTTGATTTAAGTAGGTGTAAAACTGTGACATGCTATGCTTGATTAATGACCAATGCTAAATTTTGATAGAAATCTGCATGTATACAGTCAGCAATACTATTCAGGGGTCTCTTTTCTGTGCAGCTGACTGTACATATTTCCTTCCTCCTGGAATCCAGACATGAAAAACATTTAAAATTACTTGTTACTCTTTTCAAAATGGAGCCCTAAATAGAGGGAAAATGTTTCAGATAGGTACAGTGTGTAATACCACAAAGATGGCAATGACAATAGATAGCCCATCACAAGCTGCTTAGTGTGTCAATGCCAGCGTGCGCCGGCGCCGAAGGAAGCGCTTCCGCAGCGCAATCGCACCGTACGCGCGCGTTCTTTCTCGAACCACTTTCGATATTTTTTTTTCTGGGTGACCGGCTAAGGTTTGCTTCTATTGATTGATACATTTAGGTACTTATTGATTGGCCAGTAACTATATTGACAATGGTACATATAGATATAGTAACAAAATAAAATGATCGTGGTGTACTTTGGTGATAACACAATACTATGCTTATGGTACCACTACATGTTGCCCGTGACTTCGTTCGCGTAGATTTTTATGCTGGTTATTGTAATGCTACGTTTAAACATTGCCTGTTGCACTGCAAAACATTAGTTGGGTTCATAATTAGACACGTAACAATTCTCTATGTCTGATAAGATTGTCGTGGACTTTTAGAATTTAGAGGATACGGAGAATCCGGGAGCCGGAGCCGATAGTGCGGTGCCGATAGTAAGGAAATTTATATGTACTCGCAGATAACTACTTACCCCTTTCGTCCGTAGTCCTTGTCCACAATCCACAATATCCAAAGCGGTCTCTTGTTAAGTGTAGCGGGTGGAGCGATATACTTATATTAAACTTGCAGGATTCTAATAATATCACAAGGAAAGCAATGCTTGATGCGGCGAATTCAACATTGAAGTCTGTTGTCAGTATGTCAGTATGTCATCGTCATATCTAGGTGGCCAGCAGTCACTGTAGAGTTTTTATTATAAAAAAGGTCGAAAGGGAATTTTGGCGCAGTAGCGCCACCAATGTCTTTCTACGAAGTTTCAAATTATTTACTCAAAAATATATTTGTTTTCTATAGGTGTTTACAACCTCCTCTCTAGTCTCTTAACCGACTTAGAGGAGGCAATGTAAAGCCTTTTCGCGAAGTTTCAAGTTCCGCACTCAAAGTCATTTTCATTCCGATACAAACTTGCAACACCCTTTTAACCACTTCATGTACCTAATGTTTTATTTTAAACCTATTTCAAATTCACCTTGGGAGGGGATGAATTTTCAAAAACGCGGAAATTAATTAATAATAAGATTAGTTGTTTTACTTGTTTTTAGTTTTAAGTTTTATAGTTTAGACAACTAGATGTATTTAATTCCGTATTGTGTTACCTATTGCTTATCAAATAGTTACATACTACATTAGGTATTCGTATTTATTTAACTACCTACCTTAACGTCAATTAATACGTCGAAAACAATTTTTTGCTCTCTTTATGTACTAGGTAATTAGAGGTCGTTTGTCAGACATGAAAAAAACGGAAATATATTATTTGGCAAATGACACTTGACTTACGAGGCCTAACAATGAAACAATAGGTTTTATTTGCATCTTCTTCGTATAGAAAGCTTAAGAGGAAAGGGCACGGCCGTTTCTCCATACAAACGCAGCCCCCATTTTTCTCTCTGGATATTGATATTATGAAAAATATTTTTACATAATTTGATGTATATGAACCATAGCTATGCCCCTACGTTTGACTTTTTTCGATTTTTTATTACTTTAAGTATTAGTAAAAATTAGGAGAAAAAAACAGATTTCATACAATTTTTTAAATGCTCCTAACTGTAATAATAATTAAGAATTCATAAAAAATCACGTAGGGCTATAACTGTGGTTAATATACATCATATTATGTCAAAATATTTTCAATAATGTTAATATCCAGAGAGGAAAATGAGGACTACGTTTGTATGAAAAGGCAATATCGCGCGGGTTCTCCACTTTCGTCTTAACGCTTTATGCATGCTCGCGTATCTGTGGGTTAATAATATGTTGCGTCGCTAGTCTTTGATCTCCATATTTTCTACCACATTGTAGATGCATTGACTTTCTATAGTCACTATCTCGACTGAATCACTTAGACTGAACTGAATCACTTACTCCGGAACCATATTAAAAGAAAACGGATTGTTGCAAACTCTAGTAATAAGTACAGTTAGCAAAACTATTCGCTTGTTAGCATAACGAACCTTGGCATACGAAATTCTATGCAGGGGGGTCACTTTTCTCTGCAGCTGACTTTACGTAAATCTTCTTCCTCGCGTTATCCCGGCATTTCGCCACGGCTCATAGGAGCCTTGGGTCCGGCATTTCGCCACGGCTCATAGGAGCCTTGGGTCCGTTTGACAACTAATCCTATGATTTGACGTAAACACTAGTTTTTACGAAAGCGACTGCCATCTGACCTTCCAACCCAGAGGAGAAACTTGGCCTTATTGGGATTAGTCCGGTTTCCTCACGATGTTTTCCTTCACTGAAAAGCGACTAGCAAATATCAAATGATATTTCGTACACTTCGTACATAAGTCCCGAAACTCATTGGTACCTACGAGCCGGGTTAGAACCCACGACTTTCGGATTGAAAGTCGCACGCTCTTACCGCTTAGCCACCAGCGCTTCGCCTGACTGACAGACTAATTAGCACTAATATAAATATGTCTGATTATATCAGCAAAAAGATAAGCTTAGCACCCCTGCACACAAATATCTAGTGCTATGCTTAGGTATCGTTTATACACTTGACATTTATTAATTTTATTATATAGGTACACATGACATTCAATTAAATTTAACTTTACAAGAAGCAGCCTTCAGTTTTTACAGTTGTTAATTTATTAAACGACTTCAATATTTCAAAAAAAGGAGTTGCTTAGTTCGACAATTTTTTTTGCTTTTCATTGTTCCATTGTACTTGAAAATCTATTTACACATTTTGCCAACGGTCCCAAGCATTGCAATTATTCGCGTACGTAGGTACCTACGTGACTTTGGTGTTAGGGAATAGTTATATGTATTATATTAGTTATCCTCCGACCATTACCGTTCACTTTAACATTTATTGCATTTTATGTTATATATTTTGTATAGGTATAAGTAATACATTAAAAAGAGATATGTGAAGGTTTGAATTTCAAAACTTACCGCTATTCATCAAATTTCTCTCAAAGTAACAGATCCGTGAGATTGTAGACTCGCGCGAAATAACGCAAGTCAATGCTAGTTTTCTTTAAACATTAACATTTCCTATATAATGAGGACTTTGATTTTCATTTATTGAGGGGTATAATAAAGAGTATTGTTATGTTATTTATTGTGCCATCACTTTCTCTAACCAACAGCTTATGTTATAATTGGGTGTGTAATGATCCGTATAACAATTTTTGATATATTTTCAAAAGATATAACAACTTTTGATATAATTTCATGCTGTATAATCACTTAAACGGTATAATGAACTTTTGATATAACAACAAAATAACTATTTTCGTCCCACAAGGTGGACTGACGACCTGGTAAAGGTCGCGGGAGTCCGCTGGATGCGGGTGGCGCAAGACCGGTCATTGTGGCACTCTTTGGGGGAGGCCTATGTCCAGCAGTGGACGTCCTCTGGCTGATATGATGATGATGATGATGAACTATTTTCATGGGGTATAATGCTTAATCGATATAAAAGCTATTCGATATAACGTTTACTGGGTATAATGAATATTTTTATAAGTATTTATGGTATAATGTATTCTAATGTATAAAAATAAGTTGAGGTTTGTCAGTACTTAAAAAACATTTATTTGTAAAGTAATAAAAAAAGTCGGTTCTGGCGCTTCGCCGGCCGCTACCGCGGCACGCTCGCTTCGCTCGCTCGGCTCGCGCGCTGTAGGGTCGCAGTTCTACCTAACACTCCTCCTCACTTCGCTCGTCGTCGTACCTAACTGAGACCTGCCTTAAGTTCGAATACGTAGGTTGTTATAATAGTAGTAAATATTACAATTTATACCAGTACTACATTATGCCAACTGAGCGTTATATCGAACATAATTATATCACATATACGTTATACGCTGTTAATGTTAGATTAGATGTTGTTATATTACAAGTTCATTATACTTGACGATAGTTAGACTCTCTAAGAATATACCATGTATTGTTATAGCAAAAGTGCATTATGTCCCTTAATCGTTATATCGACTAAAAATATATCAAAAGTTGTTATATGGACCGTTACGCACCCGTTATAATTATAATGCTGAGGACAGGGATTTAAGTCACCTATTGCCACTAAACCACTCGCAAGAAGAGGCGTAATCTCCCAGTAGTAATCACTGATTAATTATTTTTCATACAATGTAAAGATTGTGTTATGTTTTCGCAGTACCAATTATAAATGCTAGTCAGCGATCGTGTTTACCTTTAAACTTGTTTTGTATGCTTTTATAATCCTACCGGCAAATTGTAACTTTTATGGTTTTGTGATTGCATTAATGTTTACGCTCACTAGCATATCATACAACACATTTTTTCGGTTTAAAAATCTTTAGCTCTCAAAAGAATAACAATAATTCACTTACTTACTTGAGAAAAGAAAACATAACATGCATAATACGTGATAATACTTAGCTATGATACTTAATCTATAGATAAAGATCTTTAAACCGAAAATATGTGTTGTACAGCGATGGTAAATTATGAATACCTATGGTCTTAATTAGGTAATCATTAAGATAAAAAAAAAAACAGTATCTGGAAAACAGAACAATATGCCTGGGCATATTGTTCTGTTTTGTAATCTTAAAAAGTACGATATCACATCTACAATTTAATACATTGTATAGGGACTATAGAAAGCATTTTAATGCTTCCCATTTACGAAACATCTCCATATGTGCTTATTTCGTTGTTTCAGGACTGGACGACTCGGAAAAACTAGTGAAGGGTATTGGAGGGGACTGCTACTCTTACGTGGTGGATCTAACTGACAAGGAAGATATTTACCGCGTTGCGAAAAAGGTTCACGAGGAAGTCGGCAGGGTAAGTGAATTAGACACTAATCGAATTTAATATGGATTTAATGCATGGATTTAAACAAACCTAGCTTTATTGAAACAGGTCGGTTTGAATAACTTTTTTAAAATAACCGGTCAAATATGTTTGTCAGTAGCAAAAGGCGCGAAATTCAATTTTTCTATGGGAGGATTACCCTTCGCTCCAACTTTTTTCAAATTTGCCGCTTTTTTTCTACTGACGGAATTAGCTTGACAGTTTTAATTTAAATAATCACGATTATTTAGCAGTGGCGCTAAGTGTGCACGTTGATGGGCTCTTAAATTGAATCAAATTGGGTATTTTTGTATATATATATATATAACTAAATATATGCCTATATATATGTATATAAATAAAAGTCACTTTCCCAAAGTATCAATAACAATAACATACTTCGACTAGCGTACACAAAAGATCACTTTGCTTACGCCTGAACTGGTTTTATTGGCATTATCAGAATCTCTGTCGTCATCGGAAACAGTTACATTGTCAAGGCACATTTTGATATCGGCATTAAAAAGCACGATAAAGGTGGGCCATTGTTCGTTGACTTGTCAGGTGCTTGAGCAACTGTTCGATTGTTCTTGCAGGTGAGTCTGTTGATAAACAACGCCGGCGTGGTGTCGGGGCAGTACCTCCTGGACACGCCGGACTATCTCATACAGAGGACGTTTGACGTCAACGTTTTGGCGCATATATGGGTAAGCAATTATGTACATTTAAAATCTACACACCTATCGTAAAATGGTCCTTCTTTGCTTCAATATTTACTTGTAATTAAGGAAATTAATGAACAATGTTTACCTACAGTTTACTTAAAGGCACAGTTACTAAACATAGAAATATAATATTTGAATATATTAAACGACAAGTCATTTGACAGAATTACCCCCTTTTCATAAAACTTTACCCCTTTCTTACAAATACATAAGTCAAAATAACAGATAA
Source organism: Cydia splendana (assembly GCF_910591565.1). NCBI lineage: Eukaryota > Metazoa > Arthropoda > Insecta > Lepidoptera > Tortricidae > Cydia > Cydia splendana. The sequence continues at coordinate 12,183,096 of NC_085974.1, forward strand.
AGACAAAGGATTCATAGCTAATTCAGGCCAGTAACGCGTTTATGAATAACGCCATTAGATCATAATTACTAATTACCCACAGGGGAACAAAGTAAGGCCATTTTACGGTAAATTGGATGAGCAATGATCATTAAGAATCAAAGTAGGTACATGGCAGTGAAAACGTGAGCCCATTCTTATTTTATTACTTTCATTAGCCGTTGATCTCATTAAACGCTTCAATCGGATCTTAAAATCACAAACTTGTATGTACCTACATATTATCTACATACCAGCAAGTTTCTTTGACTCCTTTGCATCTATCTATCTCTAACAAATTATCAAAAGAAACAGACTTTATCCATAACTAGCGACCCGCCCCTGCTTCGCATGGGTTACACAAAACCTTAACAAATTATACACTTAAACACACCTCAAGAATCACTCTATTGATATGTGAAAACCGCATGAAAATCCGTACAGTAGTTTTCGAGTTTATCGCGAACATACAAACAAACAAACAGACAGACGCGGCGGGGGACTTTGTTTTATAAGATGTAGTGATACCTTTCCATATCCAAATTCAACTAACTATACCTTTTCTTAGAACTTTCCTAATCCTTTTCCAGACGGTAAAAGCCTTCCTGCCCAAGATGATAGAACACAACGACGGCCACATAGTGACCATAGCGTCCATGGCGGGCCACGTGGGCGTGGCCAAGCTGGTGGACTACTGCGCGTCGAAGTCTGCGGCCTGCGGCTTCGATGAGGCCCTGAGATTGGAGCTGGAGGTGCGGGGCGCGAAGGGGGTGACCACGTCGCTCATCTGCCCGTACTTTATCCGGTCTACGGGCATGTTCGAACAGGTTAATTCGAGGCAAGTAGAATGTTAATAAATTCAGGTCGGCAAATTCCGTCATAGGGGCAATTCTCTCGAGCGATTTTTTCAAACAATAGTGCACAATTGATAATTTCATCGACAAAGCAGCGATTGCTTTTAGTTTCAACAAACAAAAGTAGAAAGGTTTTTTTCCCTCCGGTTGAAAATAGAAGAATTCAATATACGCTCGTGTATGGAATTGTCCCTATGCCGGAATTGATCTTACCTACTATTTTACTATGCGTCTCTGTAGCTTGCAACTTCGTCGATGCCCTAAAATGGAACTAGACATTGGTGGAACAGGTTTGTAGGAATTTGGAACCATTTTGGAACCCACGTCATACAAAAAAATAAAAAAACAAGTTATTTTCATTATTGATCATTTTATGCTTTCTGACTTCTGGCTGTAAAAGGTTATACTACCAGAAGTAATTGTACATAAACGTATTGATTCGAAAGGCAATAAGATATGTCGATGAACTTTAAAGGTATGTTGGTGATTACCGTTCGCCAGTTTTCAAGCCTTAAAAATTACTTTGCCAAGGCGATTACCACCTTTAGTGAATGTTTATTGACACAAATTAAGGTTCAGATACGTGTTAACATAATTGCAATGCTACTAAAGCTTTTTAACGTCATGCCATGACGTACCTACATTACCGACGTTTTTTTAACTTTTTATTATTGTGGCTACTACTACATTTCTGTTTCTTTGGACATATTCTTATTCCTATGGTAACAAAGATGTTGGAACGATATAATTTTGTCATTTTCCCCGTCGCTATCTATTTGAGCACAAACGCAAATACAGCAAAAATGTTTGTTTCTTTCAGTGCGCATGACGCACAGTATGCGGCATTACGGCATATTAACTTGCTACGGACTACGGCGTAGCACTCTCTTCTCTAGTGACACTGCGCATTTAAAGGAATGCCATTATTTAATATCCTCATTATGTCCTCAGCAATTACCGGCAGCAACTCTTGAATACAAAATGATTTACGACTCTATTGTCAAGCTAATAAGATGTCACGCGTATAACTTCAAACGGTAAAATACGTTTGTGAGTGTCGCTCCGAGTGTGAGAAATCTACATTAGAATTAACCTTTTGAACGCCATCTGTCAAACCCAAGAACATCATGTATACGCCAATATCAATAACTAGCAAATATAAACCAACCAGTACGGATATGATGGTCGTTCTTGTCTACGTGACAGCGTGATAAAACGGTGTCCGTCACTTTCTATCCCACGGTGTTAAAAAGATGGATAAAGCCATCCATAATACGTCGGCTGGAAACGTTGAAGGTTACTTTGACAGCGTAAGCCATTAGCACTTATAAGCGTTCTTGGCGCCACGGACACGACTTCTTACGATAGTTCCTGACGTTCAAAGGGCTAAATGGTGGAAATGATGTTTTTGTTTCGTTTTGACTGATATCTGTATATATAATTTATGGAAATGATGTGTTTCAGGTTTGTGCCTCAACTGAACGCGAACGAGGTGGCGGACCGAGTGGTGCTCGCCATCCGCACCAACGAGGCCATGGCCGTCATGCCGGGCTACTTCAGTTTACTGCTGCCTTTCAAATGGTAAACATTTACCCCCTTATTCATAAAACTTTACGGGCCTGATTTAGTTAAATTATTTTTTATCCCTTTCTTACAAATACAAAGCTTCCGAGCGAGTTGGTCTGAGGATGAACATGGACAAGACGAAGATCATGTCAAATGCCCGTGTAGAACCAACTCCTGTTACAATCGGAGACTTTACACTTGAAGTTGTAGACGATTATATATACCTAGGACAGACTGTCCAGTTAGGTAGGTCCAACTTCGAGAAAGAGGTTAATCGACGAATCCGACTCGGTTGGGCAGCGTTTGGGAAGCTACGGCACATCTTTTTGTCCAATATTCCGCAGTGTCTCAAGACGAAAGTCTTCGACCAGTGTGTGTTGCCAGTGATGACATATGGAACTGAAACGTGGCCGCTTACTGTGTGCCTCATAAGAAGGCTCAAAGTCACCTAAAGGGCAATGGAGAGGGCTATGCTTGGAGTCTCTCTGCGTGATCGCATCAGAAATGAGGCCATCCGCAGCAGAACCAAAGTAACCGATATAGCCCTCCGAATCGCTAAACTTAAGTGGCAGTGGCCGGGGCACATTGCCCGTAGAACCGATGGCCGTTGGGGCGGAAAGGTTCTCGAGTGGCGACCACGTACCGGAAGGCGCAACGTGGGTAGACCCCCCACAAGGTGGACTGACGACCTGGTAAAGGTCGCGGGAGTCCGCTGGATGCGGGTGGCGCAAGACCGGTCATTGTGGCACTCTTTGGGGGAGGCCTATGTCCAGCAGTGGACGTCCTCTGGCTGATATGATGATGATGATTACAAATACATAAGTCAAAATGACAGGTAGAGACAAACGATTTATAGCTAATTCAGGGGAGTATCGCGTTTATGAATAACGCCATTACTGTCGAGATAGCAGTGGTATTTAAAATATTTATGTACACTTGGAAGGATTGAATGTAACATATCTTCAATACAGTAGCGAGTAATTACTGAAATCCATGAATCATGAGGGGTAAATATGAGGTCAGGATGAGCACATCTAGGGCGCCATTGACATTTATTCAGCCTCAACTTTAACCGCTAGCATGGTGTTAGACTAATTTAGGGCACATACCTAATCTCAGAAACGTGCACATATTTAAAAAATCTTGAAGAATATTTGATATATCTAAGGCTGGCCACCGTTGTCGGAAACGTGCAAAATTCAGACGCAAACAACATATTTATATCAGTTATAAAATTAGAAAATATCGATACTTCCCTTCGTGAACTTTGCCTAAAACAATGAATATGCAAGAATATAGTATTAGTTGCTGTTTACTTCAAGTTATGATAATTAATTGTTATTGATAATATTTCGTTACACGCACTGCGCAATAGCGCATGCATAATTGAATACATAAATGTTAGCATATTTTAACATGGTAGATTAGGTACCTTCATGGTTCTCAAGTTCATTGTCACAGAAATAAACAGTGGTAATTACTTAAACAAGGAAATACTGTAGGAAGTCAGAAAAGGTCAAGCCAGTCTAAAGTGTTATGGAAAAAAACCATTAGTAATAAGATTGACGACGAACTCAACCTGACCTAGACCTCTTGGTATTCATATGTATAGGAACCATACATTTTTAAACAGCGTGTGGTATACGAGACGTTGATTAAACGTTAGACGGTGACATCTTTATTACAAGTTTTATTAGCTAGGTATACGTAGGTACCTATTTTAATGCATCAATAATATCAATTAATGTACCTAATTAACGGTAAATAAAATGCAACTACGAGTATATTTGTTCTGACGACAGCTGGCGACGACTTTACGATTTTTGGCGTCGTGTCGTCGATATTCGATGGGGACATTTTAGAAAAAGGTCACTTCTGTAGACAATAAAAGTTAACGACTCTGGTACCAACACAGATATCCCCTTTTTGTTATTTGAGTCTCAAGTACTGAAAAAATGGATCCTGCCTGTAAAGGTGCCGCGTAAAAATTAGCTTTAGATTCCCTTACATTTGCGATGTCTACAGGAAAGGCGCGAACAAATTGGCTACTCTTATCATTTCGCAACCACCCTTTAGGCGTCGTTGCCGTTCAAAGCGTTATTAGGCATATACCTATTCGTAAAATGCTAACTGTAGAAAAACTATATTATCTTCTTATATATAATTAGAAGGTAAAAATTACCTTGTAACCTATTTGTTTTTGCTCAATTCAACATTTAGACACGGAATCACAATTACGAGCACGATATTCTTATATTTTCTCATTATTATGACGTCCAATGTAATTATCGCCGACATGATGCAATTTGCCGCAATTTTCTAAATTAACGAATATAATTTGTCTGACATACATTTTAGTTATCATGCTACTGCATATAATTCACTAATTTAATTTAATAAAATTTAAATTCATTAACTCAAATTTCGCAAGACGTTTGAACGGTTCTTAGCGATAGCGAACTAACCGCTACTGTACTTTAAAAAATATATTAGACTTTCTACCATATAAGTTTACTTTTCCTCCAGGATCGTTCCCTGGCCATGCCTATCGGAGTTCCTGCGGCGCCTGGTGCCGGACGCGGTGCCGGTGACGCCGGGCGCGGCCGCGCATGCGCCGGCGCCGACGCCGGCCCGGCCCGCGCCGCCGCCCGCCAAGCCCGACGCGCGCCCCATGACGCTGGCGCCGCCGCGCCGACACGACAGGCACGTCTGACGCACAGCGCGCCACGGGGGATGCGACATGTGTGGACTTAGGTGATATTGCTAACTGAATTACCATTAGATTGGACCTTTGTTAAGTGACAAGACAGCACTTTTAGCTGCCTTCTCTAGGGCTCTAAGTTCTAAACTGAGTGGTCGATGAAATTTTTATAGGTATTTTGACCAATGGTACCAAGTACGCGGTACTTGTGATTGAGGCAGCAGAAGAAAATGACTGGTAGCTCTTCAGCCACGTTGTTTTTGTGGCTAGAAGCCATGAAAGATAACTATATCGTATGAATTGTATTGGCGAACGAGCTTCAGTTAGCCGTATCGCGATATCTTTGCGCGAGTTAGATTAATCCCCAGAATTGTTATATCGTGATGCAAAGATGAGAGACTCTATCAAAAGGTTTAAAGGGAAAAACCTAGTGAATGCTGTGAGTGAGAAGCTGAAGCTTGATTTGTTATTGATTAATGGAATTTTATGCAATCAGCAGTAAAATGCGTTTTACTACACTTCTGCCTCAGTTATTTTAAACGGAAAGTAGACCCAAATAACTGTAAGAACGATATGGTTTTCGAGTTATTCGGCATATTGGTAAAGTCTCTCACGGGTATTTTGATACGTACGTACTTAGTTAATTTTAAAGTTGTTATAGCAATTGTTGACCAAAAATTGCGTGTACCTAATTGAGATGTTGCGTTTCAAAAGTAATTGAGGTATATTTAAGGTTCCCGTTATCGCAAATGTTGTGTAAGATCAGTTTGGATCAGTGCCCTACAGAAAAGTGCCATCGACAAAATACGTAACTTTTGGTATAGAATTTCATTAGTACAAATTGATTAAATGTCGTGAACATTTTCTAAATAATGCGATTAAAATAAAATGGGACCTTAGAATACGATCCGTATTTCTGCATAAAATTACAATACCTGTACATACATATGTCATATAAGTAAGCAAGTATTTAAAACGTTCTCAGATCCGTTTGAACCAGCTTTTAGATTTTAATGTGAGGTAAGGCAGAGCTAAAATATTGGTAGGTAAAGTAAAAATGGCCACTATATCTTACCTACTCCGTTTATGTAGTCCATTTAGTATCGAAGTGGATGTAGGATGAAGGATGAAGGAGTTACATTACAAGGCCCCCGGTCTTTCCTACCTAACACTTAAAGTGTGGATTCAAGGAAATCAATAGCGCCACTGAATTACGTGTTTGGTAAAGGAAACATCTCCAATATAATTATATGGAGGCCGAGTTCTAATAAGTTCGAATAGGCCTCATGATCAGTCTTATAGCGTTGTGGGACCCTATCGTTATGAGGTTATGACGATAACATGACATTTCAGTCACAGTCGTAGTGTCTCTATGTGATAATGATAGAGCTTCCTTTGTGCTGCAAAGTCTGGTCATAGACCGTTATACCTATTCGTCTTTTTGAAACCGGGCCCTCAACTAAATATATACCCTTTAAACGCCACGCCTAACGTGCAGTGTTGGCGAAATTGACAATTCTTGACCATTAACCAGTACAAATTGAACCGTCAACTGTAACCGTCCGTTACGGGTCAATTTGTAATGGTTATTGGTCAATTGCAATTAACGTTCGGCCAACACTGCTAACGTGCGTGGCGCGTCATCGAGAACTTTGTCGGTGTGCTCGAAGATCAAAGGGATATTTCCATTTCAATCGACATACGAACGCCGACGTTCAGATTTTGTAACGGCGCTGTTTGACTTTAAGGTTTACTTACCAAGTTTTCGACTTTAACTTAGGTTAAGTAATGTAGTGTATTGTTACTGTGGTACTTAGTCAAACTAAGAAACGACGAGGATGTGATAGCGATTACCTTATACGATATTGTAGAGACATCGATATTAATTACATTCCATAATTAAGTTACCTTTTAAATACGTAATCATCAAATGTACTAACGAATACACTCTTCACCCACAAAATAAGTACCTAAATTGGACCGTTCCGTAGGCCTATTTCGAATATCTATCTATCAGAACTTTTGAGATCAATGAGAGACCTTGAGGTCGAATATTTTAAATAGCATTTGACAAAGTCGCTCGTGACGATATGTATAGAAAAGCGTAATTTGTAACGGTTTAGACAAATTTAATGTAATGAAGATTTGCTGTCTTTATCATTAACTTGACTCTACTATTAGAACTTTGACATTACAAATGCTAAGTATGGCTAGCATGCAATGCAAAAAAAAAAGATGTTATTCTTTCGTAGCAAAGAAAATTTATGAAAATATTTTTATTAAAGTGAAATTTCTTATGCTGCGGTTCGATAATCGGTACGTAATTTGATTAGAATAAATAGTGAAATCCCGCTGAGTTATATCAGAGAGGGGAAAAATATGATGTAGAGAGAAAGAAAAATACAGCTAAAAATAAAAATTATTTATTCATTCCCCCTTTTTAATAGGTACGCATCTACTGTGGGTAAAGATAAAAATTAATTTCTTCAATTTGTCACAATTACTATTAAGTTGTTCTCAACGAATGTTGAAAGTTATTTACTAGGTAATACTAAAACATAGGTTGTAAGGTAAACGTGAATTTGAAATTTGCTCAATTTTGGCTTAGTAGGTATATGTCAATAAATTACTTTTAATTCGGGTGTTATGGGCTTCCGTGTAAGTGAATGTATATAAGTAATGTATAACGCGGAATTGTGGCTGTTATATTATTGGCATAAAAAGGTATATATGGTGTATAGCAAATTACGAAAAATATAAACCTTGTGACATTCTTAAGCAGGAGGGAACATAGAACTCTACTTGTTGCGAAGCTTTGCATTTGTATTAATGCAATATAAATAGTATTAAGCCCCTGGGGGCAGCCAAGATGACAATGAATAGAAAAAAAAATGTAAATTGTATATTTCCATACATTAATTAAGGATTATGGTTTTCTATCAATGATTGTCTCTTTGGCTGGCCCTGCCATGTTATACGTCCCTTTTCTTTGAGAATGGCACATTCTATTATAATAAATTTAGTTTACCTACCTAATAGAGGGACCTGTAAAGTTGCATTTATTGCAAAAAAAAACTGTTATACGTTCAGTTATAAATATTTTTGTAATATGTTAAAAAAAGGGAATAAAGATATAACTGAAATGTTTTAGTGTGTTTTATTTATAAACAAGATAAATTGTGGTAGATTTTGTTTACAATTTCAAGAAACTTGATGAAAATTATAAAAGTTAATAGGTCTGTACTTGAAAAAATCATATTAAATTATATTAGTAAGGTAGGTAACTCTTAACTGGTAAAAATATAACGGTAATAAATTATCAACATCAATAAATACTGAAACATGCAGTAATACTTCAATGAATACAAAATAGCCGTTTTAATCTATTGTGATTCGTTTCGTAATAAAATAAGAAAAAAATAATACACTACTCTACTTTCAAGTGAATGTTTTAAACTGTGATGATAAGTAAGAAATTAACGTACAATAAAATGGACAACCTTAAAGCTAATTATTAATCAACAATATGGCATAACTAGGAAATACTTCAATAAATCATCTTATGTACACACTACATAATGCAAAAGACTAGCAAAATTACGTTTAACATTTAGACGTAGGGTAGACAGAGGCGATTGGGATCACTTAGGTAATCGGATACCAACGAGCATTTCGGCCATTTGATCCTAGAATTTTCTTAAGATTGCGACTAGCTTGGCTTGTAAAGCGGCATTATACTTTGTCTCCATAAGTCATCCAATCCCAATAAGGGGTACTTAAATAATTTATTGGAATGTGTTCGTCTTTTGGTCTATAAAAATAAAAGGTAGGTAAGGTAGGTAACGTAGGTATGCAATACATAATTATTTAGTTTTATACTTGAATAACGAATTTATTCAGTTTTGTTTAGATAAATAATACTTATACCAGCTTAAAAAAATATTTATTTAAGTATCGTTCCGTACCAATCGTACCATTGGTCCGATACGTCTCGGTTTACCCTACATTACTTTAATATTGACTCAAATGTAACTCGTAACTATCAAACTATTAATTGTAAGCACCTAAAGGATTTAACTCTCAACATTTAAATTACTTCTAAAATATCTTACTTGAAACTTTAATAAGTACTCTACATATTTTTGGTTCCATAAGTTTTCTTAACATTAAACTGGTCTTAGACCAGCTTAAATATGTTTTTAATCTAAAGATGTAAGTACACAGAAAGGCACAATCTCGAAACACTTAAGATTAGAGATATCTACTGTCACAAATCATTGTGTGTCATTAATACTAATTTATACTTTATAAGAAATTACCTCTTTTTTTTTTTAAGAAATTACCAATTACAATTCCATCCTTTACGATGAGTGCATGTACAATATTATACACCCTCTGCCCCCTCGTAACTATGGGGATCTATAAATTTTATAATATAATAATATTTTAGAATAGAATAATACATAATTTTTCAAATAGAATACATAAAGAAATACACAACCCATATCCCATCCATCATAAACCACACTTCAAAGTTATTAAAACTAATCATTCTTATCCCTAGGAAAGCTGTCCGGTAACCTGAACTCAGTGATCGGCGATATATATAGAGGATTCAACTCCTGAGCGTTCAACCTACTCATCTCCGCTTCCTGAACAAACTTAGCATATGCGCGTCTATCGGACACTATTTGTGCACTCTTTATGCCCATGATAATGACTATGCCGCCTGCTATGACACAGACCATTATGATTAAGGCGCTGGTCATGAGCTTGGCGCTCGTCAGCTGTCCGCATTGCTTGGAGCGGATGACTAGTTCCATAGCGACCATGTCTTGGGCGCTGGCGCTGTAAGTGTACCTGTATTCGCATTCCTGGCTGCCCTCTTCTACTCGGAGTATGCAGGATACTTCCTCGCTGCCTTCCGTAACTGTAAAAATAATCGTCATTTTCAATAACCGGAAACTTGCTCCAAATTATTCAATTAAACTAAAAGAGAGTGGACAAATAAAATACCTACTTACATTAAAATAAGTCATTTCATATGTCGGATTTTATAAGTAATAAACATTAATACCTGTAGGTAATTGGGTGAATACTCTAGCAATCTTATGTTGGCGAACTTAAATAAATAATAAGTACGTTTATAATGCACCACGTAGGTACGACATCTAGAGTTAACTCACATAAAACAAACTTTCTGAAATGGTAATCTACATTCGCTAATGAAGTTAATTTTAATAGTGTGAAAGGCAGTTAATTTAACTGTAGGTAATTTGTTCACCACAAACCGCATCGTGCGACCATAACGATTAAAGAGGCCGTCGAGTCGCCAACGTACGACCACAAAGTAGATCATAATTAACCTATTTTCTGCCATCATTACTCAAACATGCATGACACTTTCTTGATTCCCATTTGTTCATGAAAAGATGATTAAATGAAAATATATGATGATGAGTCTGATATAAGTTCTTAATTAAGAAAATTAGATTCTAATCAATAGCAACTATTCTTGAATCATTGCGTACTTTTGCCAGTATTATGATGTAAATAAGGTGTTGTGAATCAAAAAATCAAATCAAAAAATCAAAATTATTTATTCAATCAAGAGTAAATTACAGATAACATTATAGTATTTAGTACCTCTTTTTAAGTAAAATTATTACCTGTGTTAAGAGGTACTGCTCTTCTCTTATTTTAACAATAACACTTAATTATATTACAATAAAATCTAATGAAATACAAACTAACATAACGTATTCTCTTGAAATAATATATAAAACATGAGTTCGGTATCTATGATCTATGTATGATGTATGTTCTTTCCTTTTCGTATTTATGTGCATTGGATGTATGTATATAAGTAAATTTATTCAATTTCAGCAATGTTTAGTAATATGTTTTCTATATTATGGTATGTTTTCGACTTAATCCAGTCCATTATATATTTTTTGCATTCATAATAAGGTAAATGGTAAATGTTTATTTGTTTATTGATGAAGTTATACAATTTAGTCGATCTAGTGGTGTATTGTCTACTCGCAAAGGTAGTGTTAATAGACGTGGTTGGTAAAATATTATCTTTTCTTCTTCTATTTTGTACAATGGATTTAAAATGCAAAGATTTATGCCGTCTTAAAGTGGTAAAAAGAATGTATAGTTTTCTAACAGATAAAACGTCGGATAGCTTATACAGGTCTATGGTAGGGTATCTAAAAGGCTTGAAATGAATTACTTTTAATAGAGATCTTTGAGCTCTTTCAAGTTCTAGAAATTTCATTTTTGTGGCGCCTCCCCAAACTGGTATACAATAAGTAAGGATAGATTGAGCTAGGGTTAAATATATCTGCTTCAGTAGGTTTTTGGAGGCTACGTGTCTCAGGTTTTTAAAGATCCAAATTAGTTTTCTGGTACGGGACATTATTAGCTCAGTGTGCAAATGCCAGGTGAGTCGTTGGTCAACTAAAATACCAAGATATTTAGTATTATCTACTTTCGAAATAGAAGGACAGGAACAATTTTGTGGATTAATGCATGTATGGATTTTGATTCTGAAATCATTACTTGGTTGAGAACTTTTATAGTTTGTGAAGCAGATATAATTGGTTTTATAGTGTAAACAACTTTATTTACGGTATTTGACACATTATGACTGACGTATATAGAGATGTAACTAACGCAAATCGATTGTCACAGCAAGCGATTACGATTGGATGGCACATAGACTGAGGTATCGAATTGTGACGTATAATGATTTTTTATTTGAGATTTAAATAAAGCTAAAATTATATGTTTTTCCCGCAAGGTAAATGCATTTAATACATCGACCTAGTAGGTCGCACCTATCGTCAAAATTGAAACTATCGGAATATCCATTTCCTCATCAATAATCAAATATACCTAATAAATAAATAATCATTTCGAATAACAATTAATTCCACCGTTTTGTCTTTCACGCTCAAAATGCTCGTACAACTGCACGACCATACGCCGAGCTTGTTTGCCTAAAACCTTAGGCATTTTTGACAAAAAGATGTCAAAACACAAGTCCAAATCACAAATTTTATCAGTGTCCAGTAAGTAACGAGCCAAGGTCAACGATGAATGCAAATATCAGTCCAAAAACGAAGCCGGGTCAGAAAGATACAAAGAGAAATTAGAAAAGCGCACAGTAAGAAGGAGAAACTACGACGAACTGCACCAATACAAAAACTTTACTTTCAAACGTCAATACCGGATCGTTCAGAAATCGATACACTATCTATTCGAAAGTAAATATAATAAATTTAATAATGCTTTGTTGCGACCTAAAATGAAATATTCATATCGATTTACTTAGACGACTACCGATTCATAACGGTGGTGTCCGGACAACACTAAAATTAAAAAAAAAAAGACGTAGAACGTAAACGTTCGCAGTGCAGTTGTTTTCCTTTGTGATTTCAATGTGCAAGACATTTTACGTAGTGTTGCTGTAGTGAGTGACAGACGTCAAATACCGTAAATAACGTTGTTTACACTATAGCTGTATTAAGTGTAAGTAAGTGAGAGTTAAGCCAGTGAGCTACTATGGATAGATCTTGTTCTGCATGATTTTTAGCATTTGCCCATGTCTCTCCGGAAAAAACAATAGCGGTATCATCTGCATAGGAAACAATATGACCATTTTTTATTTGTATATCACAGAGTCCGTTTATATAAATAAGGAATAAGGTTGGTCCAAGCACGCTACCCTGGGGCACACCAAACGTTATATTGGATTCCTCACTGATGTGGTTTCCTATTTTAACTCTATGTGTGCGGTTTTGGAGATAATTTTCTAGTAGCTTCAGTGGGATGTCTCTTATGCCTATGTTTTCTAAAGTATTGATAAGAGAGGGAATAGAAACGGTATCAAAAGCTTTTTTAAGATCTAAGAACACTGTTAAGCATTTTTGATTATTGTCAATTTTATTTACTATCAAAGAAGAAAGATTGAAAAATGAATACTAATGATTATTAAAGACCATCACTGTTACCTATAGGGACAATTATATTTTTAATTAATTATCTATATGCGGTCAATTGCGGTTAAATCAACGTTTCAGCTTCGGTATTTAGGAACGTATCTATCGTTCTGCCGAGGCTTTGCCGATAGTTTCTAGTAAGGCGTTACAAAAAAACCGGCCAAGTGCGAGTTGGACACGCGTTCCAAGGGTTTCGTACATTACCCAATTTTTAACAATGTATTTTTTATATGTAAAACGCGAGTGAATTGCCTTTAAAAAACCTGTAGGGGTCGGATCAATAACTAAGTAATTAGTCCGACTCACGCTTGACTGCATATTTCTAATAGGTTTTCCTGACATCTATAGGTAAAGAACTATTTTGTATATTTTTTTCAAAAATTTAGACCCAGTAGTTTCGGAGATAAAGAGGGGGGGGGGGGAATGGTAATTTTTTGGCTATTTTCTTAAATAACTCCTAAACTATTTATTTTAAAATTACAAAAAAAAAATATTTGAGATTTCCAAAATCAGATCTTTTATTTGATATGTAACACGATATAGTTTAAAAAAACATAATTTTTTAATTTTCGTTTTTACCCCCCAAAAGTGGCCTTCATGTTTAAAATTAATTTGTTTACGTATGATGTCCGTCTTTGGGTTACAAATTTACATATGTGTACCAAATCTCAACTTAATTGGTCCAGTACTTTTGGAGAAAATGGGCTGTGACAGACGGACAGACAGACAAGTCCTTGAGTCCTGATCGGTGTTAGCCAGCTCCAGCTCCAAGTAATGAATCATAATTACTTACAGGCATCAGAGACCTAACTTTAATTGTTAACTCAGAAATACAGAGATAATTATCAATACCTATAAGACGTTACCTTACCTGTTTCTGAGAGTTTCTCAGCCACAGTGTAGTTGCTGCCTCCAATTCTGCACACCTCAGTGCAGTTCTTAGACAGGAAGCAACTGACGCAGGGCTCTGCGTTCGCGCAGAGCGGGTTCTCGCACGTTGCGCACGTCTCACAGAACGCACCCGTGTACTTGCTGCCTTCCTCCGAGGATGAGCACTCGCAACGACCTGCAAAATTGGAGGACGAAAGACGATTTTAGTAAGTCATAATTAACCTACAATTAAAAAACGAGTTCAGTCTGTTATGTTGATGAGGCTTTCTACGATCCGGCTCGAAGGACCATGTCGACATTCGAATACTTTCAATTTATGGTTCATTTGCAAACATCAAGAGGCTTATAAAAATATTGGAGTTTGCACGTAGTATAAAAATTTGGGCCAAGCAACTTAATAAATACTATCAAGGAAATATGTGGCTTTCCAAGTTTCATGTGCATAAGGACCTTTCTATCAGAAAAGGGCCCTTATGCTCCAATGACATTAGGAAATTTCCTGATGGAAGAAGGTTTGGCTCTACGAAGGCTAATGCAATTTAGATCTGTCAAAATAAAAATTCAAAACACAAGGGAATGAAAGGCCTTTGAATAGACCTCTTGGCGGGTACGGGTTAAAACTTAATGCTAGTTTGAAGGAACCCAACCCACCCCCGTTTAAGGACAGCAAATAATGAGTGACGTTCAAGGTTATATTTCCTAGCCTAATTGTTCTATATACACCCATACAACCATTTCCAGTCGCCGTTACGACGCGGTGTTGACACATCTTGTGTCGACACCGTCTGTTTCGGTCACAATTCCAGTCGCAGAGTCGTCGCCGTGTCGACACAGTTACCAGAAATGGGGAAGGGTCGACACATGACACAAAGTGACATAAAGTGTGGTCGCCGTGTGCACACATTGTTTCGGGTTTGCGACTACTTTATGCCAAAATCATTCGTTCATTCGTTCATTTTGTTCCTGTCAAATGGAAACTGTCAGATGGAAAAATACTTAAATAAAAATAAGTGACATTAATACGCCATCTCTAAAACGGATTACAAGACGTAATTATATATTGTTTGCATTTATATTACAATATGACTTAAATTATTATGGGGAATTAAACTGCTCGAGTGATTTGATAAACTAAGTGTAATATAATCAACGCGCCACCAAATTGTTTTAGTTTAGCCGGAAATGAAATTGTTTACTTCTCAGTGCCTGTGTTCATAACTATATTATTTGAAGCATTTTTAGTACTTCGATGCGTATACTATACTTAAATAACAGAAATAACGCTTTACATACTACGAAACTTGTTAATTATGATGTATAAATATGGTTCAAGGCTGAGAAATATTGCAGTCACAAAGTAGTTGCAATGTTTCGACTTTGTGTCGACTCTGTGTTGACACATGACACGCCCTGTCAAAAGTAATAACAAAGTTACTGGAATGTTACTGGATTTGCAAAATGGCTCCTTGTGTTGATTTGTTTTCAGATATTCTCAAAGTGTAAAAATGCCGTGGTCAGAGATGGGCATTAATCGATTAACTGTTTATTCGACTAATTAATGGAATAAAAAAAGTTAATTCTCAAATTTTAATCGCGATTAGTTTAGTCGACCTAACATAGATTGAAATTGAATTAATCTGAATATTAATCGAATAAATTATCGATTAAATCTCGATTGAAAGTTGACAGGGGGCCATTTTTGTACGTAAAAATAATAGAAATGTCTTGCATGCAGATGGTAGCAAAACACTTTGTCATAAAAGTCGAGATGGGTGTCGTTTTATAGGTTTTAGGGGGCGCAGATTTCGAAAATGATAACCATTTTGGATTCCAAGATGGCGGCCATGCACTATGTCATAAAAGTCGTCATGGATGTCGTTTTATAGGTTTTAGGGGGCCCCGCTTTCGAAAATGATGACCATTTTGGAATCCAAAATGGCGGCCATGCACTATGTCATAAAAGTCGTCATGGGTGTCGTTTTATAGGTTTTGGGGGGCGCAGATTTCGAAAATGATGACTATTTTGGATTCCAAGATGGCGGCCATGCACTATGTCATAAAAGTCGTCATGGATGTCGTTTTATAGGTTTTAGGGGGCGCAGATTTCGAAAATGATGACTATTTTGGATTCCACTTTTATGACAAAATACGTAGCCGCCATCTTGGATTATAAAATGATCATCGTTTTCGAATTCTGCACTCCCTAAAACCTATAAATCGACATCCGTGACGACGCAAGTTATCTTTATTTTCAGATCTAACAAATTGCTACAGAATACAAAGGACAAAAAAGAAGCGAGGAGGTAATGAAACAAGCAAAAATACAGATGATTCCTCGACGCAATTGGGTGATTCTTAAATTGTATCCAGATTTTTTTTGTCATAAAAGTTTATATTTTTCACATATTACTAAATCTATGGCAAAAGTTATAATATTGCAATGGATTCCATCGCATGTAGGTATAAGTGGCAATGAGACAGCTGATGCATTAGCAAAACAGGCATGCAGCGATGGCATTGAATTTCACTTGAAACATTATATGGGGGCAATAATGACTGTTTACATTTAGTCAAATTAAGGTGTCGCGAATTGTGGAAGGAATATTTCGACGAGAGATCTAGGGACAAAGGTATTTGGTATAAGACAATACAGCCACTACCCTTTAATTCTCCTTGGATTGATAATAGTGTGTTGTGTAGGCAGGATCTAGTTTTATTATTGAGATTGCGCTCTGGACACATTCCATTGAATAAGTTCGCCTACCTCATGCGTAAAGTGAATTCGGAATTATGCACCTTATGTAATCGCGTCGAGGATGTGTATCATATTTTAATGGAGTGTGTCCGAAATGAGCGACTTAGAAGACAGATATTTCATGACAATGACAGTTCCATTGGGTTATGTAATACCTACCTTTCGAACCCCATGTCTGAGGTTGTTGAAAAGGTACTAAATATTGTTAAGTGCGGTCTGAGGGACAGAAATGTGTGATGTAATTAAACTAGATGTAGCTATTTACTTTCTTTTAACTTTGTTAATTAAGTCTGTTTTTTATGGGGTGACATATTCGTTCAATCGAAAAAGCCCCTTAATAAAGGAAAAAAAAAAAGTTCCATGACATTTCGACCTTGTAATTTTTTAAGTAAATGTTTTTGTTTATCTATGAGGATCTCACTAGAATAGTATAATCAAGGTATGTTTATATTTGATGAATGAAATAGTAACGCAAAAAAAAATATATTTGTGTCTTATATTCCTGCCGAAGACTTTTATTTTACCTTTTCCTTCTACACAAGTTTGGCCAAGTAATAAGAATTTAGGGCACTCAATTTTATTTTGACTTCTACAACAGTAAAGCTACGAGGCCCTGTTTTGGTATCGTTTTCGTATAAATTCGCAGTACCAAATTTAGTTAAGGTATCACATTGACACCATTCCGAAGTAAAAACATATAAACTTATTAAAATACTTTCTTTTAAACTCCTCTTCACGCTTAAACTGCTGAACAGTTTTAATTTAAATTTGGTACACATATATTTTGAGTCCCGAGACAGGATATAATAAGTTATCTCAAAAATCACCCTTTAAAGGTGTGAAATGAGGTGTAGGGGGGAATTCAGAATTGACTTCTTGAAGTTAATACTGTTTAAGTTTAGGTTTGAAGTCATGTTTTTTCATCATTTTTAACTAAATCAAAGATGTAGACCATCCCAAATTTCATATAAATCGGTTCAGCGGTTATTGATTTCCCGTACAAATTTCCACGCCACTTTTCACACCTTCAAAAGATGATTTTGGTTATAAGATCTACCCTATGTCCTGTTCCGGGACGCAAACTATTTCTATACCAAATTTCAACGAAATCGGTTCAGCGGTTAAGCGTCAAGAAGAGTTTCAAAAAAACCGGCCAAGTGCGAGTCGGACTCGCCTATTAAGGGTTCCGTACATTAAGTCCGACTCGCGCTTGACTGCACATTTCTAATAGGTTTTCCTGTCATCTATAGGTAAAGAACTATTTTGTGTATTCAGACGGACATACATACAGACGCAAGAGTGATCCTATAAGGGTTCCGTTTTTTCCTTTTGAGGTACGGAACCCTAAAAAGATTTATTTTTATTTTGTGGAATGGTGTCAATGTGATATCTTAATAATGTAATACCAAACACGGCCTAGCACCTTCACTGATATAGATATATCAAGATAAAATTGAGAGCCCTAAATAAACTTTCAAGAGCGGATATCTCAAAAACTATTCAACATATCGAAAAAATTGACGGAATAAACTTGTAACAAATTAAATTAACTTTCATTTTGTATAAGTGGCCATGTCGCTGAGATGCATAGTTTCCGAGATATAATCGAAAAACGGGAAAATGGGACCTTCAAAGCCCCCTCTCTCCCTCCCGCTCAAGGGCTACGGCCGGGGACTTTTGATATGTTCACCTCCTAACTTGTAAACCGAGTTACGGAGTCAAAAATTGTGTTCCGAGCATTTCCCTCTACAACTTTTGGAGCATTCGTTGCCTGACCTAAGTAGCTTATTGAATTTCTTTAAAAACTTTTCTGTAAAAGGTTGACGGGTGTTGGGTGTTTATATGGTTTCGGTCGATTATTATCATTTGCATTGCCCATGATGACTTACTAGAATTACGAGCACACGAGACACTAATAGTAGTTTGACAAACCTTGGTTTTCAAGAGGTATTTTATATTGACATTTGCTGTCACAAATTTGCTGTCAGATTTAGTCGCAAACCGCACGCAAAGTGCACACAAATGTGTCGACACCTTGTTACGGAAAAGTGTAGACACGGCGACGACACTTTGTTTCGAAACAATTCTAGACACATTGTGTGGACTCTGTTACGACACATCTGACATTTAGTTACCACTTTGGGATTCTGCGACTGGAATGGTTATATGGGCAACCTCCAGACAGCGTTATTTTTTAATTTAGGTGCAGATGCACCGGTCGTCAAGTAGCCGTCAAAATCTCCATGATGATCGCCGACTCATTTTATGTCATAAGTCCTGGACATAATGTCGACTTTACTCTAACTCACCACAGACGCAGTCCCCACGCCCCGAGCACACCTCCCCTCCCCCCGGCGCGATGCACGTGTCGTTCCTGTCGACGCAATCGCACGCGCTGCCACTCCAGCCTTCAACGCAGACGCACTGGCCGCAGGCGCAGTCCCCGCGACCTACGCCGCCGCATTCTATGCCGTTCTCCCTGGAGATAGAGTTTAAATTAGCTTCACATGGCTCATTGTTTGGTCAACCACAGAGTAACTAAAAATATTTGGTGAATTAAATAAGTTTTGCCGTAAGCCGGTGGTGTTCTTTACGCCAAACACAAACATTTAGAATTTCAATAAAAAATACGATAGGTATTTTTGTAGCTGGTTGTCCTGGCTAGTACCTAAACGGGAAGAATGAGCCATGAGTTTTAAGATTTGCTTTATAAGTAAATCCAACCAGCATGTTTATCTGCAGCAGGGCTAACAATGTCGGAAAGGAAATGAATCTTTATGAAAACCAACCATACGCATAATTGAAATTATAAATAAAAACCAAGCGCCTGGAAAAATAGTATGAGCAATGTTGTGTTGATATCTAATGTTTATAAATTATAAGATTTACTGACGTTCAAAAATATCAGTATTAGGGCTGATTTAGACGACGCGCGAACTCGCATGCGATTTTAGTTACATTGCGGACTGTTGGTTACGTCCAATTCAACCGACCGATCAAAACCCGCCATGGTATGAAACTCGCATGCGAGTTCTCGCATCGTCTAAATCAGCCCTTAGGAGCGCGCAGTAACTATCCTATAGTTGCTACTTTTTTGCCATCTTCGGTATAATCTAGGCTTCTTTCTTCTTCGTCTTAGACACAGCCGCGTGGAATGGTGACTATGAGCTAAAGTTGAGCCATGTCCGATGATTTCTGAGCAATAGGTCACTTTCCCGGTGATCTCTCTATCAATAGAAGAAAAGAGACAAACCTATTAATCTCGCAAGCCTTGCACTGGCAGTATTTCCCATTGAACCCGCGATCACAGTTGCAAATACCGCAGATGCAGTCGCCGGCGCCCGAGCAAGGGATGTAGTGGGTCGCGTTCGGCGCGCGGCACTGCGCGATGAGAGCCATCGACTTCTCCTCGTCTTCTATAGAGCAGTCGCATGAGGGGCCAGACCTGGGTAACAATAAGTTTAAAACTTAACTTTTGTTGCCCACTGTACTTTTCTTTCAACAGGCAACATTTACTCTGCGAGACAATTCTAATTATGTCCATCATCGATCCTCAATGATACCTACGATAAAAAAACAGCTTTTTTTTCGTGATTTCGGGGTTGGTTCCATAGTAAAAGTTGATAAGTATTTTAAGTATATTCACACCTACATATTCATCCCTCAGAGTTTGGTCAGAGATAACTATTTCACCCTATATAGTCTTCCATTTTTTCATTAGTAGGTAGGTATTATCAGGTATTCTCGTTATCTAGCGCTGGATTTCACTTTAACCACATAAAATTTAACAATTTATTAATAAAACAATAAATAATCATGATAATGATCATATTGCAGCCTTGTATTAAATAAGTACCTAGCAACAATTTCCCTATCTTTTGTTTAATATTAGAAAAGCCTGTAAACTAGAAAATTATAGGCAATTATGTGAAATTTACGTGCCCACTAGTTTTGTTTACGTAAGCAGTCTAATTAACAAAACCGTTCGCAAGCTTCTAGCCTCACCGAAATATGTAGTTTAAATACAACCGTATTTTTTGAAACTTAAAGCTGAAATTGAAACTCTTTTTCTTTCAGGAACTCAAGTTGTTACCACGGAATGTAGGAAAATTGCCTAAGTAGAGAGTAGTAGTTGTACGTTTCTAACATTGTAAGTTAGGTGTTAGGTGCTTCCTGTTCCAGAAATTTGGACCCCCTATACGTCGCAAAAGATCGCTTTAACCACTGCAAGTGCAAAACACCAGGCTCTTAAAAACAATAATTTTTAACACTTCGACCGTTTAGATATTTCTGCTGTTGAACTTAAAGCTTGACAAAAAAGAGTAGAAATTAAAAAGTGCCAACACTGTAGTTTCGTCCCGTTTTCTTATACTAGTGGCTCTGTGAGCTGTAGACCTCGCGAGCAGAGCTTGAAATAACATGGTGCTAAGAGCTTTAAATACACCGTGTTTTTTTTGATTTCCGTTAATTTCAAGGGTGCATTCCTGAGCTTAAATCAAGTAACTTTCTCAAAGACACCGATGTTCTAATTAAGTCCATTTCGGAGATAATCCATAATTTATTTTTTTACTATAAGGCCTCTACAAGCGTGTACACTTGCCTTAGGGCCGGCTTACATATTGATTAGTGTTTAGAATGAGTTCATACATTTGCTACTAAACTTAAGTACAATCTCGGTCGATTGATGTACGAAATGACATTGATATGTCACAGATTTCAATTGTTTGGTTGAGTTAAATGTAATGCCCGTGTTACAACAACGCTATATGCTACATTTAATTACTTTTTAAACAAAAAAAAAAACAAAAAAGAAAACAAAAAAAAATTTTTTTTTTGAAAATTAACTATGCCATTTAGTTCTTATAAACGTACTTAACTATACCCCGAAGTTAACGGAATTCAATAAAAACACGGTGTATAGTAAATTAAAGAAAAACAATACGAAATTTATGTGTAAAAAAATACAAAAAGTTATAATATCCCAGCATAGAATTACTGGGGATCGAACCCAGACCCTCTGTGCAAACAGAAAAAGCGAACGTTTACAAACTGAGCCAAATAGTTCTTAGATGGGTTGACGAAATTTAGCTACTCCTTCTCAAATTAAAATTAGTTAAAATTAAATATCTAAATACCGCCTAAACCAGCGATAATTTTTTTCTGCATTTTTTGCTATTAACTCTGTAAACATGTTTCAAAAAGAAAAAAGTCTTATGATATCGATACGACTATTTGTTTAGGCGCCAGGTATCACGACTCCGCCATTTTTAAAAATTTCCAAAAACCGGATTGACAAAAAAAATTTATTTAGTCATAAAATTCGGTCACAAAATTTCACGAGAATCGGTTAAGAATTGCGACCTGTAGAGGAGAACATCCGGACATACGAAAGCAAAATGCCCGAGTCAAAACGTAGACCTTCGCTTCGCTTCGGTCAATAAATTGGTTTGAAAGGGACGACACTACAATACTGCCACTTTTTAATTTCTACTCTTTTTTGCCAAGCTGTAGTTAACGTGCATGTTCTGTTATCAAGAGCCCTAGGTATTACGAGTATCATGGTTTTTATTTAAGCATAAATATGGCGTACCTACATAAACATTTTAAATAATCAAGAGCTAAATAATTATATATAGCTAAATCCACATTCCATGTATGATTTTTAATTAGCGATTATAAGTAGGTAGGTACATAGGTATTTATAAACTGTGAGATGCATAACCCTCATAAATACCTACGCATTTATCTGCATTTTGTAGCGCTGTCTATCAGAAGCAGATAACGAAATTTCGATGTACAATGTTTCTATGAATTGCATCAACCCTTTAAAACCCATAGTAAAAAAAATATCTCCCGAAGAAAATAATATCGACATATCTGAGCTGCCAAAGAATTTTATGAAAGAGCATTTTTCGCGATTTCGTGTTGATCCCATAGTAAAAGTTACTTAGTTGACACCCCGTATAGGTTTGTATTTTATAATGAACTGATGTGTGTAGCGTAAGTGTGTACTCACCATCCCTTATTGCACTGGCAAACCCCGCAAACGAGGTGCGAGTTGACCGGACAAGTCCTTGAGTCCTGATCGGAGTTAGTCTCGCACTCGCATCCGCACTGGACCTCCACCTCCAGCTCCAGCGAGTCCTGGCCTAGCTGACTGTCCGATATGCATATCGTTTGGTTTGACACCCCATATCGGTTTGTATTTTATAATGAACTGTGTGTACTGTGTAAGTGTGTACTCACCATCCCTTATTGCACTGGCAAACCCCGCAAACGAGGTGCGAGTTGACCGGACAAGTCCTTGAGTCCTGATCGGTGTTAGTCTCGCACTCGCATCCGCACTGGACCTCCACCTCCAGCTCCAGCGAGTCCTGGCCTAGCTGACTGTCCGATATGCGTATCGTTTGGTTTGACACCCCATATCGGTTTGTATTTTATAATGAACTGTGTGTACTGTGTAAGTGTGTACTCACCATCCCTTATTGCACTGGCACACGCCGCAAACTAGGTGCGAGTTAGCCGGACAAGTCCTTGAGTCCTGATCGGTGTTAGTCTCGCACTCGCATCCGCACTGGACCTCCACCTCCAGCTCCAGCGAGTCCTGGCCTAGCTGACTTTCCGATATGCGTATCGTTTGGTTTGACTGGAATTGTACAATGTATGAAAGTTTGAAAGACGATTTTTGCACTGCCGTAATATTTACCTGCCACACTATCATATATAAAGCTACGGTTTTTATAATATAAATATATTATGAAAACCGATTTGAAGTAATTAATGGCGAAATTAGTGTAAGTAGATTTTTTTGGTAATTAAAATAGTGGAAAATAAATCGCATTTCAATATGTAAATGTCCACTAGACGTTGTCCTAAAATTTATTTAAAGCCAATTACACAGTGACTCAAATTGACTCATTTGTGATTATTTGATTAAGCAACCATTATATAAACTATAAAAGTGACTATTATCTCTATAATTATTCGAAATGCATTGACCTAGAAAGTCCATATTGATGTGGACAATTACTTCTGTAATATTCCAGGCACCTCACAAGATTGTTGATATCACGTGCAGTCAATAACAATCTCGAATTGATCCAAAACAACAATGTTGCTTCTGTTTTTTAGTCGTATACACGTGCATTATAAAGCTGTCATAACAAAAAGCAAGATTTACTGTATCTAACTGAAATTTTACGGCTATTAATAAACCGAGCCGCATATGAATACTCTACTGAGTGCTACAGTGTAGTGTCTGTGCAATCTGTGTTAACACCCAATCGTAAACTTTAGTGCATCTTTTTCCGTATGGCTTGATCCGCACTTCCTGGATACCATGATTTCTATTTAACCGAAGTTTACTGTTATGTGTACATTGTATGTAAAACTGAATGTTTAATAGTTTAAAAGGCCGTTGTGTTCGTTTTATGTGTAGTCTATGAACGCAATTTACATGCATGAGCCTTTTTTGGAATTGAGACTTTTAAGGCGCAGTTCATGGCTCCATTATTCCGATTTGGTTAGGCAATAGGTACCTACGCACGAATATTTATACAGTAGGGTCCTTACCGTCAGTTGCATTTTGAAAGAGCACGTGAATATGCCTGATTAGAATACGTAATGTTAGCGCTGTCTTCAAATAAACATTTCCTATTGCTTATGCGTTAATGCATAACATAATAGAATTATTTAGATGTGTACATTTCGAGTGCAGTTTCAAAGCGTACGAACGCACACGTGAGGGATGTAACGGAACTGATACGACGCAACAATAATGCGCTGCGTTCAGCTACAGAATACTTAAACAGAGGCGCTACTTGATAGTAATTAATTGACTACCTTCTTGTATTCGGGGCATGACTCCAATGTGACATGGACCTCGTAGTTAAGCGTCATGCCGTATTCGACGCCGGCGCACCGCGTAGACTCTATAAGCGAGCCCCCTTTCACTCCACAATCCGTGAAGTACTTGACCTTCACTGGCCCTGCACTAGAGTCATCCTCGAAGTCCACGACACTCACGATGTCTTCATAACCCGTTTTGACTAGCTTCAATATGTTCGAACTGTCGCTCTCGAGCTTAGCGACGTACGTGAAATCAGCCATCAGCTGGTGAATGCTGTCGTAATGGTCCTTCACTCTTTCCGTCACGGCGAATATTACGTTCACCTAAAAATAACCACATCTTTATTCGAGACTAGCTGTGCCCGCGGCTCCGCCCGCGTGGAATTTGGTCTGTGTCAGTAAGCGGCTAATTTCTAATCCTAATTTCTCTCCCTCTCCCCTGGAGGCGGAACTTGAAATAAAGTTGACAGATGGATATGCTAGAGGACTGCAGTCCAGATAAAATATTTTACAATTAGGTACCACTAAATAAAACTACACTCCAAAATCAATAGTTTTGTTCGCCCTTATTAAAATTTTACACGTGATTTAAACGACAGAGTAGTAGATGTATATCGGACGATACAGTAAGGTATACGCGCGCGAGCGAAAGCGAAGTGGCCTGCCTGGCTAGAGCGCCACTCAACGTGATCTTCTTCACACTCCTGAGGAAGACCACGTGCCCCTTGTAACCTCAATGCGTTGCGAGACTTTCGCGAATGATTGGATTTTTTTCTGGAAGGCATGGTAATGCATATTAAATGCGAGTCCCAAATCGTTTGACTCCGCAAACGACCAGTGCCGGATTAAGATATTTTGATGCCCTAAGCATTTCTAGACCATGGTGCCCACTCTCCCTAGGGTCGTCGAGATTACATTGAATTTTTTTGGTAAGTTGAGTGACGTTCATTGTCGCATTACAGCTGAGAATGGAAATTAGTTTATTACGAAAATTGACAGTGCTGCAGCAGTAACGTTGCAACAGTGTAATGGTGCTGCAGTCGCCACCCGAATGTCACCTTTATAATATCTTAGAATATTAATTAAACGCGAGCGAAGCGAGCGCGAAATTTTTTCGATATAAAAACGCAATTATCAAATTGACAGAAAGCAAAAAACAAAAAAAAAATCTATCAAGACAGTTGTACATTTTTACTTTTAGTATGGAAATCAGTAACATCATTTTATCACGAAAATTGACAGTGCTGCAGCAGTAACGTTGCAACAGAGTAATGCTGCTGCAGTCCCCACCCGAATGTCACCTTTATCATATCTTAGAAAGTTATTGAAAACGCGAGCGAAGCGAGCGCGACAATTTTTCGATATAAAAAAACGCAATTCGATAGACAGTTGTACATTTTTAGTTTTAGTATGGAAATCAGTAACATCATTATATCACGAAAATTGAATGTCACCTTTATCATATGTCAGAAAGTAATTGAAAACGCGAGCGAAGCGAGCGCGAAAATTTTTCGATATAAAAAACGCATTTTGATAGACAGTTGTACATTTTTACTTTTAGTATGGAAATCAGTAACATCATTTTATCACGAAAATTGACAGTGCTGCAGCAGTAACGTTGCAACAGAGTAATGCTGCTGCAGTCCCCACCCGAATGTCACCAT
Organism: Cydia splendana; assembly: GCF_910591565.1. NCBI lineage: Eukaryota > Metazoa > Arthropoda > Insecta > Lepidoptera > Tortricidae > Cydia > Cydia splendana. The sequence goes on from NC_085974.1 coordinate 12,209,402, forward strand.
TATCATATCTTAGAAAGTTATTGAAAACGCGAGCGAAGCGAGCGGGACAATTTTTCGATATAAAAAAACGCAATTCGATAGACAGTTGTACATTTTTACTTTTAGTATGGAAATCAGTCACATCATTTTATCACGAAAATTGACAGTGCTGCAGCAGTAACGTTGCAACAGAGTACCTAATGCTGCTGCCGTCGCCACCCGAATGTCACCTGTATCATATCTTAGAAAGTTATTGAAAACGCGAGCGAAGCGAGCGCGACAATTTTTCGATATAAAAAAACGCAATTCGACAGACAGTTGTACATTTTTACTTTTAGTATGGAAATCAGTCACATCATTATATCACGAAAATTGAATGTCACCTTTATCATATGTTAGAAAGTTATTGAAAACGCGAGCGAAGCGAGCGCGAAAATTATTCGATATAAAAAACGCATTTTGATAGACAGTTGTACATTTTTAGGGTTCCGTACCCAAAGGGTAAAACGGGACCCTATTACTAAGACTTCGCTGTCCGTCCGTCCGTCCGTCCGTCCGTCTGTCACCAGGCTGTATCTCACGAACCGTGATAGCTAGACAGTTGAAATTTTCACAGATGATGTATTTCTGTTGCCGCTATAACAACAAATACTAAAAACAGAATAAAATAAAGATTTAAATGGGGCTCCCATACAACAAACGTGATTTTTGACCAAAGTTAAGCAACGTCGGGCGTGGTCAGTACTTGGATGGGTGACCGTTTTTTTTTTGCTTTTTTTTTTTGTTTTTTTTTTTTGTATCATGGTACGGAACCCTACGTGCGCGAGTCCGACTCGCACTTGCCCGGTTTTTTACTTTTAGTATGCAAATCAGTCACATCATTTTATCACGAAAATTGACAGTGCCGCAGCAGTAACGTTGCAACAGAGTAGGTACCTAATGCTGCTGCCAGCGCCACCCGAATGTCACCTTTATCATAACTTAGAAAGTTATTGAAAACGCAAGGGAAGCGAGCGCGACAATTTTTCGATATAAAAAAACGCAATTTGATAGACAGTTGTATATTTTTACTTTTAGTGTAGAAATCAGTCAAATCATTTTATCACGAAAATTGACAGTGCTGCAGCAGTAACGTTGCAACAGAGTACCTAATGCTGCTGCAGGCGCCACCTGAATGTCACCTTTATCATTAACATCTTAGAATGTTATTGAAAACGCGAGCGAAGCGAGCGCGAAAATATTTCTATAATTTTTGGTGCCCCCTAGACATATATGGTGCCCTAAGCAAGTGCTTATTTTGCTTAAAAGGGTTAATCCGGCACTGCAAATGACAGAGGTCAATGTTTTTTTTTAAGTACCCACCTTCATGGCCATTATTAAGTGCTTAAGGAGGCGATACCTATGAATATGGATTTGATATCCTGGATGCGATATAATTACGATTAGGTATAATTCACCACGGAGAAAATAAATAATTTTATGCAATTATATGCGTCTTGATATGTGTGTTTTTTTACCACTTCGTAACTGTGTAAACCCATTTTTAGTTTTCTTGGTTACTTAATGTTTACTCAGCTCCCCAAAAGATGGCACTGTGCATTTGTGCAATGAGGGGCAATTAATTTACGGTCGTTTAATTTTGTTGTATTATTAAATCAACACAATTATTCAATTAATTTGTTGACTTGATATCCATACGATTGATTGAAATTTTAGAAAAGGGGTCTTCTAAACTTAGAGTTAATTTGGCAAAATCCTTCCTCGGTGACTTATTTATGTCACATCGTTTTAAATTCAGCGCCATCTGTTAGTTTACCAGGGTGCACATATTTGAAAAAAGTTTGCCTCTCCTTCCTAAGTAGCGCCATACGATTCAGGGGCAAACTTAAGTCAATCGAGTGTTGTTGCTACCCCCCCTTTTAGGGGTTGAATTTTTATAGCCTATAACCTGGCCGGGGATTTTCTCGACGGATTAGTAAAGTTTTCATCAAAATCCGTTCAGCCGTTTTCACGTGATGCGCGTTCAAATAAACAGACAAACAGATAAACAGATAAACAGACAAACAGACAAAAATTCTAAAAACTTTTGGAACGTGTTCTGTTATCGATTCTAAGTATCCCCAGCCAACTTTTTTTCAAATATCTTCCATGTACAGACTTTCGACCGTCTTCAGCTTTATTATATGTATAGATCATAACGATGTAAACAGTGGGCTCAGCTTGCTTACATTGGCCAGACTATGTAACGAAAGCTTTAATCCGGAGAGGAAACATTATTTACCTTGTACTTATCTAAGAGTCTATAGACTTGGGCGAGCGACGGATAATCATAAATGGAGTACTCGGTGTAATATCCATTATCGTCCAAATGGCACTGTTCGTCGTTTTTCCTGATAGCTCCACCTGAATATAATTTCAGATTACTATCATGTTACTTGATGAGAAAGCGGCTCAAATAGAGCTTTTTATCTATAAAAACCGGTAGCATTCAGCTAGAGCCCTTATAATGGCCCCATATATGGCCCATAATAATAATCATAGAGCATAGAGTTTACATTACTTATGTATTCCTTTGTGATAAAATTATGTACAGTCGACGTCAAATATGTATATATTTACACTTTTGCACACTACTCTTTTGTAATAAGGCGAAAAATGTAAGCATTACCTTTGACGTCGACTATAACTTTGGGTAGGTACACTTATACATGTGACTTTTCTAGGTTGAGTAAGCAAGGAAACCATAACAATGAGATTTATAAAATATTGCATAACATTCAAACATTAGAATATGTCAACACGAGGGGAACTCTGCACTCTGCTCTCTGGCTTGAAATTGGAAAGTAAGTACAAAAGTTAAGTAGGTGACAGTAACGTAACTACGAGTACGTAACCCTGAAAGTGATTCTTTTTCAATGCGATTCACAGTCAATGTTAGCTTTACTTACATCCATGGCATTACTGCGTATATTTCTGAGCGTAGATTCGGAATTCGGTATACTTCCATAAGTTTAAAATTAAAATTCAATAATGCAATAAAAATATGACCAAATGTTGGCTTACGCGTATGTTTAGTTAGATTAACTGCTTGATACACTTAGGTATTACTTATTTAATCTCGTAAGTTTATGGTGTATGATTGAGCTGAAATATGGCGTAAGTGCTTCCGTAACTTTGATGGCAATGCAATAATATGCTATCATGGAGCTGATCCGAAATTTGCTCCTTGGCGAAAATACGCAAACAAATGAAGTTTGGACTTATTGAAGGAACTGATAGATTTGCAAAGAAGAGAACTTATAATCGCCTTTGCTCGCGGTGTTCCACCCTTAGGCCCCTTAGGGCGATACTCGTTTGAACGCCTTGCAGGTAGCAGGTAGTAAGGATTAAAGCAATTTTTTTTACTGGAACACCGTAAGCGCAGGCGAATGTACAATCAGAATTAAAAACATTGGTCAAAATACAGTTGTTTGTTACCAAGCTTCCCGTCTCCCGCGGTGTGCAGCAGCCCATCCGACAGTAGGATGACGATCTTCCTGCTGTGCTGTGCCCAGCCGACTTTGTCCCCGCAGGTGACGGCCTGCACTAAGGCGTCTAGCTGTGCTTCCGCGTCGTCCAGGTTGGCTGTTACCTTGCTGTCGTTTACATTCTTGATGAACTCGGTAACCTGGGCAATGAAGGATATATAAATGAGGTAATAATGGGATAAAAGTTTATCTTAAACGACTTCAAAGTAGAAGGCTTTAAATATATTGTGTTTGGTGGATTTGGAGAATTAGTTGTAATAATTAATTTAGCTTAGGTACCTATCTTATTTCACGCCGGCTTTGATAATCGACATGTAGCAATACACCACATTTATCGCAAAATCATGATATGAAAATAAGTGTGTTCTTTCTCCCTAAGTTTAAATCAAATAATTAATTAAACGCTCATACAAAATTTACTTACATCGATTGTTCAAATATTACAATTTGTTAGTGTTAGCAAAAGTGCGTCTGGGAACAAAACCGCAAAGTGCGTAATTCTAAACAGAACCGCTGACCCGCTGCCAAATGGGGCAACTCATAATAAATTAGATTATATTTGGCCGGTACTTTACTATTATTAATAAGGGCAGTCACATGCGCTAAACTGCTAGACAGGCTTATAAATTAGTTGTCTGATCAAAATTCTGATAGCTATGTGCGTGACTTTGACCAAGCCTTTTTAAAGAGTTCTTTAATCATGTGCGCGTCTATCCATTACCTTCCCTATTTAGGCTCTATGATGTCAGGTAACTGATAAAATGGATTTCAATTATTTGATTACATTCATGGGAATTAGGTACTTTCCTCCTACAGTAGATTCAAGCGCGTGCACACAATATCATGTAATTGAATAAGAAACTAACGTGACGTAAGTAATGACGTGAAGGTATTTTCTGTAGAAATATCAAGTGAACCGAGTGCAACGACTTAACATACCGGAGTCTAGCCTCAGTAGAAAAAAATACAATATGAAATTCATTCTTCTAACTTATTATGTACTTAAGCAGTTATTATATAGCGTCAAAGCCGTCCACTTAATAATGAATTAGGCATGGTATATGTATATGTCCATACTTGCTAGAAACAGTCCTCCGTTGTGCTATGCATAGGCAAATAGGCATTTAGTATCAAGGGTGCTATCACGTGCTATCACGTTAGGTAGGTACCTACTTACCTGGTTAGTAAGGGAGAGGTGGTGCCGGTAACTGTATGTAGGTTCGCACTTTTCCTCTTCGACGTTGCAAGGGTTCTCACGGCGTTTCTCATCGATATTTATATAAGGCAGCACTGGCTTGTCCGCGAAACTGCCGAAACCTAATCTGAAATTGATAAATATCATACAGAAGAATAGGTACAATATTGATGTCAGATGATAGTGAATAGGCAAGTTCTGGGTAAGTGTCTACCTTAAACTTTGTTTGAACATCAATTACTTAAATGTAGTTTAGGCTAGAAACATTGTACCTTACTTTAACATTAAAAAAATCAGATTAAGAATTAGATCAAACTCATTCATTTGCTAATCTATTCATAATAAATAAAAATATACACCTTTAGTTTTTTTTTTTTTTTTTAATCGATGGAAAAAATCATTTATTTACATACAATATATATACAGTGGTACTACTAAACGAAATTAATAACTAGCTTAAATCTAAAATAGGCCCTTGAGGCATTGTACCAAGGATGCTGGCGGCATTTCCTCGCTGTATCGCAATGCTGATACGTTGTGCGAGGTAGCCGCCAGCTCTTCGGTTAGTTAGTTATAGATTCCATAAACACAAGGAAAACTACAACAAAGTACGGATGATTGATATGTAACTAAGTATTTCATTGAAAATAAACAGAATAATGAGTAATTGTTCTTCTAGGAGATGACATCTATTTACCTACTAACCTCTGCCTATGATTCTAGGTCCAGTCATTAAATGGCAGATTTAATAGTGTCGTTCGTACCTAGGTACGGATACTTTGTCCAACCACAGTACCAACTGTCATATAAATAATCATATATGTACATACATATTAGCATTACGGGAACCTCAATATTTTACAAACAACTGACGGATAGCGATAGATCAGATGCCAATACATTAAAACGAGCTTTTACTCACATAAGACCTTATTCTTATTATAATTTGATTGGCAATTTCTGAAAATTATTCTCGATCGATGTTTTGCGAATAGCCACCAATGGCGTGGCTATGGTAAACTTTGCAGGTTAATCCAGTGGGGAGACACAGCTCCTCCCTTCGGTCAATCTCGGCTCCGTTCGGCTCAGCATTGCTCCGAGCAATTATTAGGGTTGGCACAACTTGACGTCCCTTTGCGTGCACGACCACAGATAAGATAATGACTTGAATTTTGACAACCCTAAATAGCCAAAAGGGATAGTGCCATACAGAAAGGGATAGCATGATTCGACCCTGAATCGCTGTCAAACTTCGGTTTTGTAGGAAGTGACCTTTCTATACGTTAGTACTATTATTTATTCTGTGGTTAATCGCATCATACCTAAAATTATCAGTAAGGTTCTTCAGCATGCTGGGCAGGTCGTCTCTGAGCGACACCAGCGTCTCTTTATCGTCCTTCATCGACCACGTCAAGTCCATCAGGTAGTACAAGTCGAGCGGGTAGTTCTTCGCTGGTCTATATGAGAATTTTACCTTCACTGTCTCTCCTGGAAACAACGGAATATTTTTATGAATTTTTATTTCGGATCTTTTACCCGGTAATCTTGCCCGGTATATGAAAGAAGTTAACAGGACGCCTGTTGCGTTACATTATTTTACCAATGAAGCCGAAAATTTACAAACTTAAAACTTAAGGATTTATAAACGTCTGAAGAAAAACAGGCAAATTAAAAGGTTAGATGGCTCGAGAAATTCAATGTAACAAGTGTAACAACGGGGAAAAATAAGGTAAGACATCGTCCAATAATGTATGGAGTAGAGGAACGGCAGATGCTTAGAGGATTTACTTTTCTACATGATAAATTCCCTAACACTTAAACGTTGGCTTCCGACCTCTACTGACACGTAAGTATGGCTTTCGATATGACCCATATAATAATATATTTAAGCTTAAATAAGGAACTTACGTGGTTTGAGTGACAGCCGTACTCTCTGCGGTTGTATTTGCACCACCGCCTCCACGTCTTCAGAGTCCACGTCTTGAAGTGACCGGTTCTCAGACACCTGCCACACCGGCTTCGCTGGCTTCTGGATCATGTCTTCTTTGCAGCCACTGGACACTAAACTGGAAACATAGAAGACAAATGGTGGTTTGATGATGCGTTAGATTGGTAAACTATGGTAAGTGTACCTGTACCTAATGATGAGATTGATGAGCAAACAGAACATGGCAGTTACAGTTGAATAAAAAAACGTAACCTTTCTAGTACAACAAGGTTTCTATATTATGTACGAGTATATCTTTGCTAGGCCAGGCGTGGCTCACTCCGCGATTTCGTCGCTTTGCTACAGGTAGCTAAAAGTACATCCGTTCGGCCCCAATTTTGGGGTTTGCCATAAGCCGCGCGCGGCGCTGTCGCCACCTAGCGGCCATATCTGTGCTGATCGTAAAACAGACGCGTTTTGTTAGAGAGTGAGTCTTCTGTACCTAGTACTATTATTTATTCTGTGCCTAGGCCTACTCCAACCACCAGTTTTCAAATTAAAGAGACCGATTAGAGAAAGACATATTGACTTAAGCCTAAGGAATTAATGAAGAAGAAAAACGGTTAAAGGTGTACAGTCAGCAGCAATAGTTGCTAAGCAGGCGAGGTGTTCAAAATGATCTTCACGCGACTTAAATTTATTGTTAAAAGAATAAGAGCGCGTCAAGGTAAATTTGAACACCTCGACCGCTTAGCAACTTCTGCTGCTGACGGCGATGTTCAGGATGATCTGCACACGCTCTTACACCCTCAACAACAAAGGTGCTTGTTCTATTACTGAATGTACAAAAACGAATCCTACTTATTTTCGGTAGGTGTGGAATCTTGGGTTTTACCTATTTAACGGCATTCAAAAACGTAAAACGGTATGCAATTAGGTACCTTTATAATAGCTTTTATTTTATAGGGGCTATAAATTGTCAATTGTTCTAGAGACCTCAAAAGGCTTTTAACCGCCCACATTAAGATGAGATTTTAACCATTAATGAAAGCTCGTAACGATCCATATTTTAACAATTAATTAAAAATCTATTCACACTTCCGGTACTAGTAGCAGTGCTCGTTAAGAGATAGGTAATAAATTGACCAACCAATTTATTGTAGCAATTAATAAATATTTAGGCATTTCTTCACTTTCCTGGTGGCCTATAACGAGCCCTTTTTATAACTAACCGCTTGTGATAAAAGACCCGGCCGTGGCTTCCGCACTCACAATACTTGCTGGAACGAGACATTGATGTCTTATTAACCAATACGATAAGACGATAAGTGATAAAAAAGTGACCTCGATATCCGTAGATGTACTGTCCGTGCTAAGCAAAGTGAGCATTGAGCAATTTTCATTATGAATTTTGCATAGAGCCTAGAGGCATGCGACTTTCAATTCGGAGGTCGCGGGTTCGAACCTCGGCTCGTGCCGTTTAGTTTTTGAAACTTGGCTACGTAATATAATTTGGTATTGATGAATGGCAGTCACTTTCGTAAAAACTAGTGCCTATGCCAATTCTTGGGATTAGGTAGCCAAGCGGACCCTAGGTTTCCCTAGTAAGCCGAAGTAAAAATCGTAGTCCCTGCTAAAACGCGACATTGAAAAACAAAATACTAACTCTTCCGTTTGTTTTTTTTGCTTCTTATCTAGGAAATTATGAATGTGTCAAAGTTAGTGAGTAAAGTGTTTTGCCACAGATGCGAGTAACCTTGGTTAAGTAGGGAATAGAAGCTATTGAGTCATGCTACAAGAGTATGTAGATTTACTCGTTTAAGAGAGGTTTTTTGAATAGGACGACACACATTGTTACTAGAAACTAATATGCAGAACAGTCAGGAGCAATAGTTGCTAAGCTAGCGAGGTGTTCAAAATTACCTTGACGCGCTTATTCTCTTAACAATAAACTCGCGTCAAGATCATTTTGAACACCTCGCCCGCTTAGCAATTATTGCTGCTGACTGTAGGAACGTGAGTACTTATAACATAACATGCCTCTTGTATACCTAATACTCAGTCAAATTACCATGAAGCAAGAGATTCCTTACAATTTAAAATACAACTCCAAATCGTTATACTTTTATGGTGGTCCATGTTTTTATTTGTAAGACCGTAGCTACGATGACAGAAGATGGATGAAGCTACAGAATCCAAATTTATTCTCACGTTTCAAATGATACGGACAAACAAACAAAAATTAGGCTCATGACGAAATGATGAGCCCACGGTGTTTAGAACAAACCCATTGAAAACTACTCATCCGAGTCAGCCGTGTAAGCAGCACAATCAATAATCAATCACGCTGATCGTGGTTACGGGAGATCGGGCCTTTTTGAACCTAGTGATGTACCATTCCCGTGGATATGCCCGACGAAACAGGGCCCATTTATCGGTAATATACTTTTATTTATTTATTAGCCTACTTTGGTGTCCCACTGCTGGGCAAAGGCCTCCCCTTGTTTTTTCTACTCGACCCTGTCATCAGCATTTTCCCACCATCTGGGGAAGAATGCGTCCAAGTCGTATCGCCATCTCCTTTTCGGTCAATATTCTAACAAATATTATATTTGCCCACTAAATGTTGAATCGAAAAAAGGTAGGTAAAAAGGAGTGTATGTGGCATTCGACTGTGCAGTTTCCTAACCGGGTTTACCTGTAAAATTGAACTGTACAGGCAAAACTGCGCTGGCATACCCTAGTAAGTATGGCCACTCAGCTTAACCATTCGAACCATTCGAAAAATGGGCCCCTGACTAAGGATTGACCTTACAAGGGTGACACGGAAAACCGAATAGTTAAAGCGTGTAAGCTACACGACCACTTATCAATCACGTTGATCGTCGTTACGAGAGATGCAACTTTTTTGGATAGTCAGATTTAGTGATGTGCCATTCTTGTAAATGTTCCCGACGAATACTTATTCGACTACACTCAACCCAAAACTTCCAAGTCCCAATCAATAATCATTCACGCTGTTTGCATCGTGATTACGGGAGTTATGGCCTTTTTGGACGACATTTATGTCAAAATATCGCGAAGTAGGTACTGATAGAACTATATGTATAAAATTCAATTTTGGTATTATCGTATATAAACGCTATAAACGTATAAATACGACGTTAGGTCTAAAGGTTCACTGGTAGAGAATTCCGTGTGGCATTAAGTTCATCTTTTGTAATTATATATTTCTATTGTGCAATCAAGTTTAAATAAACAGAGGGACATATTATTTGTAATTTTATGGTCCATATTTTTTGAGGATTATTCCCTGGAATGATTCCCATCACTACTCCAACCCGAATGTCAGCGAACATCGGCCGACGAACGTGGGAACAAAACGGGACCTCACAACTACACCGCACCGGACGGCTCCAAAGAATGCGCTAATGCAACGTCTACCAAACTATCAAATCAATAAAAGAACCGCCTTTTGTAACTCTTATCTCACAGCTTTTTCATCTCAGATAACGCGGCAAAGAGCAAACGCAACGTGTTAAAAGCTTAATACTAAATAACAAATTGACCATTAATGTTGGTAATTACTCCCCTGCTGTGCGGCCCGACGCCTGCTGTTTGAGACCATGGAGTTATCAGACTTAATTAAACATAGTGTAAATACTTTGGCATCGAGAAATACCTACTTAATTAAGTGTTTGAGAATAAAAACAGAATGACTGTATTTCGTTAATTAACTAAGTTAATTTGCATTACTATGGCGCCGTCTGGTGGTGTGGCCTACATTAGTTAATACAATTAATAAAAAGTTTATATTTTTGGCATGATGTGTGATGCGATCGTTTATATTTAGTTCTCCATTACGAAATCCGAATACAAGGCAAAATGGCATATTGACCTTAATCATATAACATTATTTTCTTAGAATAAAATGTAAGAGAAAGTGTATTCCTTTATTAACTTACAAATTAGCATCAAACGTTGTAGGAAACTAGAAACCAGAAACGCATTTAAATAAATTGTCACTTCCAAAAATGTAGACATTAGTAAGACGATGATAATTGCCGCAAACAAGAATGCCACTCATAAAATTGTAATGAGATACTTATTGAGGTCGAAGTTGACAAATCTAGCTAATGACGAGATTTTTTCCCAAACCGAAGTCTAATTATTAAGAAAAATAATCGAATTACAAATAACTGAGTTATGACTCTTATGACCACTCAATGTTTACATCTATGTTGGTATACGTATAAACAATCTGCTTGTATACAAATTGACCCGTTTTAATTGCTATTTAGTACAAGGCAATGTAACTTGCACTAATGTACTATAGTACAGTACAGAGTGTTAAGAAAAAAAAAGTAGTATCATCAACCTATCTACGAGAGACTCATAAAGATAACAAGGGATAGACATAAGCTTCAGAAAGGTCACATTATCTAAATAGAGGTACCGTTATAACATATCTAATAGAATTATCTCTAGTAGTTAATCCTTTTGTGGAGAACTTTACAACATCTACAATTTTGGGCCGCGGACAGTTGTTACGTCACTACCCGGGTCCACACAGAGCGAGCATATGCGCGAGGCAATTTCCTTGCGCACAAAACGGCCAGTGTACACGTGCCTTGGCCGTGACGGCCTAGCCGTTTTGTGCGCGAGGAAATTGCCTCGCGCGTATGCTCGCTTTCTGTGGACCCGGCTATTTTGTAACACAGCTCTAAGTTTAGTTTTGGCAATTGTAAAAATAAATAATTTTGCAAACTGCAGCAGATGCAGCGAACTCAGCTAAACGATCAATATGTAACCTAACGTACGATTTTTTATCATGTATGTTATACTAGAAATTTTCCAATTTCTTAATGTTGAGTTACTAAACGCCCATGATACAAGTTATAATGAAATTATAATTCAAAGCTATTTAGTTAAAACGAAATTATATACTAAACGCGAATTTAGTGTAGGTAAGTATTTTTGCCAACCCTTATTTTCAATGAACTGGAACATTGATTACGGGGTTTGATAATAATTAATAACTCACCTCTCGTCATCGTTGCATCTGGCGGCAGCGCTGAAAGACGGGTCCGCGCACCAGCGACAGTGCGAGGCCGCCGACAGACACGCGCCGCACGAGTCATGCTCGATGCAGACCAATTTGTTCTGTATTTGTTGAGGCACTGTGAAAGAAAGCCATGGTAAGCTTGGCTGAGAGCAGCTTTGGTGTCTTAGTACTCTAACACTCTTTTACTGGCCATTGGGGGACCTTATGTATTCGCAATAAGGCTTTATTTACCTAATGGGAGGCAAACGAGTACACGAATCGTGGCTTCAAATACCTATATCCTATCTAGTGGCTTTTAATCAAAGTACCTATAGTAATAGAGTAGTACGTATTATCTACGAGTAGGATAAAAGTAACAAATGTTGACGATGATCCATTCATAATCTCGTGTAAAACGGTAGAGCACACCCGTTTTTATTCGTGGAATAAAGTAGTTAGGTCACAATTTCAAGCATCGCATTGGAAAGTATGGTACAGAACCAGTCCCGACTTGGTAGATTGATATATGATAACTGATTATATTATGGTTCCCTTTATTAATAAAGCGGAAATGCTGACGAAGATACAAATCTAAACTAAAAGCAAGATTGAGCGAGGTACATGTACAGTGTTCATCGTGGTAATATCGTTACTTTCGATTTCAAAGCTACTTAGGTATTTGAATCATTAAATTAGCTAGGTACCTATGTGGAAGCATTCATCATACCCTTGAATGCTGATTTTTATTAGCAATCTTAGATTTTTATTATCAACCTAAGCATAAATTGAACGCTCAATGAAGTCAGCACTATCGATGTCGAGACGAAAAGCTCGTGTAGGAAATCGAACATAGGAAGAATTGAATAAAATCGGCATCAGAGGACAAACGCAATAAACACGTTACTTCATTGTCCCTTTCTTCCACTTAGGGAGACACTATAGCATTGTCGAAAGTAAGTGACTACTTATATGTAAATAATCCTATACGTACGTCCTATCCGTGAGGAATGCCTCTGAAGCGCATAGGAAAGTAGCTAGTCCATTCACATGCCATCTAACTTACTTGTCAGTGTGCAAAGATACGTCCGCTAGGAGAAACGTATAAACTCTACCATTCACACAGGTACAGGCATCTGCGTATTTATATTACTTATACAGCGCGAAAATATCTCACAGGTAGTTTTAGGTTTTCAAATCGTGATCGCACTTTAAGTTTCAGAAAACTACCTCTACTTATTGCATCTACAATTTTATTTACTAAGTAATTTAAAATACATAAGGCAACAAAATCCATGCGGTAGGTATAGTTTTTGATTTCATGGCACCTTTTTATATAATACAATGCTTTATATTTTAGTGCCGCGCTCTACTTAGGAACACATACAATTGGACCTTAAATGATAGTGAATAAATTCGGATTCTTAAACTTTGCTAAATTTATGTATCTTTGAATAAATAGCCCAAAAAGTTTGCACGTTATCATATTGGATTATTAAGTACATATTTGTGTCATGTAAATTCATCCCTGTAAGTCAGACTCTAGGTACCTAAATATTCTTAATAGGAGCCAGTACAGTCACCTGTATTAATATGTTACACAACGAAGGCCGCAAAAATATCCGACACGATCTTATTTGTAAAGCCAAAAGGGCGTGTCACATATTATTGCGTCCTTCGGAGAGTAACATATAATGGCAGGTGGCTGTACCTATCTAAATAAGAGCCTGATTTTGTCTTCTAGTCCGTCACAACTCACAAGCTAAGTACTAAAACTCGCCACAGATTTAATGTGTAGACCTACATTTTCCGGCATGTGTTTGCGATTGTAAATCACGATGTCTACTCGTTAATTTTGAGTAAACGATGTCGGCTTTCTAGTACCAACAGCAACACTTAACTAACCTTTGGTACCTAGACCTTATATCACATTGCAATAAGGTTACCGAACAGGCAGTTTCACAGTGTGTACGAGGGTAGGTACTCATAAGGAAATATGAGATAGCGTTCCATTCATATGACACCAGAATTAAAACTTAAGTAGATAAGTACAGTCACCTACAATAATATGTTACACAACGAAGGCCGCAAAAATATCTGACACGATCTTATTTTTAGAGCCATAAGAGCGTGTCACATATGTTTGTGGCCTTCGAAGAGTAACATATTATTGCAGGTGACTGTACATACATTTATTTTCGTGCAGAGTTAGAACATATTTTATTAAAAAATGTGTTATACTTACTGTATAATGTACGTCATAAGTAATTGACGTGAGTATTGAATTACAGGGTTTACTAACGAATGGGCCAAAAACGTTTCCCAAAGTACGAGTATCACATCCCAAACTATGTTTCCCAAATTATCATTTCCCAAAAAAATGTTAGGCAAAACAACTTAGCGCAATTTTTCAGTTAGCAATAGACTTTTTTGGCAAGTTATTGTTTAGCAAATAATTATTTAGACACGTTTCATTTTACCAAGTATTATTTAGTCAAATGTATCATTAAGCATAACATATTGCATGGCATACAATTTACATACCAATAGATACTTTTATTTTTGCTTTTATTCGAAATACTTAATCCCGACCTTGTTTTTTTTATCATTTTGGTTATGTTTTACGCATACGGATGTGATTAGTTGAACCATAAACATTATAATTTTTAAGAAAAAAACTGATTTCTATGGGGGCCGGTGGAAGATTATTGTAGATGGTGCACTATGTAGAAAAGGAGGTAAAACCACCCACTTTTCTAGTAGCATTTCGTTTCTGTAAGGGTCGTAGATCTAGCCTAACCGAACCCACTTCTCTGATAGCATTTCGGTTCTGTGAGGATCGCAGTTCGAACCTAATCAAATCCACTTTTCTAGTAGCATTTCGTTTCTGTAAGGCTCGCAGTTCTAACCTAACCTAACCCACTTTTGTTCGGTTCTGTGAGGATCGCAGTTCAAACCTAACCTAACCCACTTAACGGCTTTTTTGGAATATAATATTAGCCAATAAAAAACGTTTGCTAAATATTTTTTTGTCCTAACAACATTTGACAAAGTAAAATCTTGCCAAGTGATATTTTGACCAAATAAATTATATGCGAAGTGTAACTTTGCTAAAGGTTCCTTTGGGAAATGAAACTATTGCGATAAGTTTGTTGGGAAGTGAAATTTGGCGAAAGGTATTTGGCCCAAACGAAAGTACACCGAATTACAGATGTAGGTAGTGCATAATTGTTTTCCATCCTATTTTCTCGGAAACTTTTGTATTTGGCATGCTACCTACTCCATTCAACTTCAGTACTTTTTGTACTGAGACTGAATGAAGTAGCAAGACACGTTCGTACGTTTCCGTGAAAATACGATGGAAAAGAATTATGCACTACCTACATCTGTAATTCAATACTCACGTCAATTACTTATGACGTACCTTATACAGTACGAGTATAACACATTTTTTAATAAAATCTTACATAAGTATACATAAAACCATGCAACTGCGAATATTGTAACACTGAACTGAACTTTTTTACAACCCTACAAAGCTGTAGAGTGGACTATCAGAAACAGTTTAATCTAATAAGTACTTACCTATGAAAAAACTAAAAACTTCGATCGAAAAGAAATGACAAGCTTCTTTGTAGGCTCTATAAAAATTAAAAAAAAAATGAGTTCGATATTTTTGCGCGCTAGCTTTAATACCTAGATATTAATAGATTATTATATTAATAGATATTTAATAGATTTAATACCTAGCTGTAGTGCCTTGAACTTTTAACTAGGAAGTTAAAACTACAAGACACACTTTCTAATCTACAGCAAATTAGGTCCGTCGGCAGCCATAGTGATCTATTTTATATGTAAAGCCGATGAGATAAATATCCCTACCAAATTCAACATTTCAATGGAGCGGCATAGGAATGTGTCCACTCTCTAAATTAGACTGTTTATATATGGACTCTCTATTTTAGCCGCGTCTCCACTCGATGTCCGCGCGGAAGTAAAATCAACCACCAAATAGGTTGTGGAGTTCACGGACATATATCTAAATAGACGACGTATGCGCGCGATTCGTAAGGAAATAAAGATGGTCAGTTCAATAGGTAGTTGCACGGTTAAGGAATTTAATTTCGTACCTTGTCACAGTGACAATAGTATGATGTTCTTATTCTTAGCGACTTTCACATTGATTTTCACTGTGACAGGGTACGACATACGAATTGGTACGGAATCAATTCTACGACTGTACAAGAGATGTGAAAATGTGAGTTTTAGTGATGAAAAGCGTAAATAATATCTACTTACCTATGTATTAAATGATTGTATTTTTGAGTTAAGTACCTATAGGTACCGATAAAAATTGTAACCTATTCAACAAAACGAGTTGAAAAAAATGGATTAATTTACCCTCCTAAGCCAGTGGAGTAAAAAGCCGTTTTAATACGATACTAAAAATAATTATTTATACTAGATTGCAATGAAATGTGCTCAGAAAAGCATAATCACGTTACTAACATTTAATGGGGGCTTTTGGTAGTTCTACTTTTTTAAATAAGTGGACGATATATATCCACAAGTGGTACATGTAGTTGTGGTAACATTGTTTACGTTCCGTCGCCGTAATTTACGAGTGACCGTGTGCGTGTGAGGTTGCGGTAGTGGGCGTGTGAGGTTGCGGGGTGAGGTGTTAAGGCTGATTTAGATTGATCCAGCAACTGGCGCGACGTTGACGTCACCGATCGGCCACTATCGGTGCAAGCAGATGGCATTGTGTTTACTTTTATCAGTATACATATGTATGTGTAGTGAGTAATGGAAAATGGTATTACTTTGTCAGTAATCATTTTTATAGGTACCTACTGATTTTAACTAGGTACACTTTGTTTCATAGGTACGTAGATTTAAAGCCCGTCTACAATGTTGTACCGACTGAGTGACAATGCATGGGAGTGCGATACTTGACATAAAAACATATCGTGGTCAAACTCACTAGAGTTTACCAGTAGCAAAGATATATGTAACTCCGTATAAGATAAATAAAGTCTAAGAAAAAAACGTGCCTCGGAAATCAAGACAAGTCATTCTCGAATATTAGATGGCGCCATACCTTTGGCCTATTCTCGGCTAGATGGCGTTGACGACACCGTTTGATATTTAACAATTTGAACACATATCAGTGAAAGAACATGGGTCAGTATGGAACAATAAAAATTAAAAATCATTTATCCGTATTCATATTTTGATTAATTTATACATTTTCAATTTTATTTTAAGTTTTAATCGTGTGTCGATAGATGGCAGTAAATGTACCGTGACTACAAAATTTACTATGGCAATAGCCCTCTATACTATCTATTCTCTTTGCCAGTAGTTACTAAATTAGGCATTGACAAATGGAGATTCATAGACAATAATGCAGTCATATTATTCTCCACGAATACTCCCTACTATGCAATCGATCCTATCGAAGCATTATTTACAAAATTATCAAGAATACCTATTGAAAATTACCAGGGGGCCGATTTTTGAATTTCGATCGCTCGATTTCGTCACTCGAAAATCGGTGGAAAACGGCGAAATGCTAATTTTTGAAATACGAGCGATCGAAATTTGGAATCTATTGGTATTGACTACTCGATTTCAATTCTATTAGTAGAATTTAAATGCCTAGTAGTGGAGATATTATTTAACGAAATACACGAAATCGAGTGGTCGAAATTCAAAAATCGGCCCCCAGTTACAAGTTTAAAGTACGAAAATATCAGTTAAACCCAAAAAACATCAACACTTTTCTAAGTAAGTACTAAATCAGCCTAAACGGTGGTGGAACGAAGTTGCTCTATTGGGAGCTAACGATTTAGGAGCAGACTCGAGATACTGTAAAGCAGCGGTCGGCAACCTTTTTTTGCGTAGTTTTAGTAGCGTAGTTAACGATATTTATGACTTTATCAGACATTGTCGTTTCTCAATATTACATTGCCAGAGAGGCTCGCAGGCCGCAAGTGACAGTTTCACGAGCCGCATGCGGCCCGCGGGCCGCAGGTTGCCGACCGCCGCTGTAAAGCAATAAATTGTTCAGTAAATGGGCTTCCCAAATTAATGACAAGACCGAAGACAGTAATTGGGGGTTCTAGTGATGAAAAACACTCTGTTTTTATTATTTTCGTATTCTATATAAGCCTCAATTTTATTAGTCCTATACCTACTTCTGCTCAGATCTATAGTTGACTGATAGATAACGCTATTTGGCATTAATTAAAATATCACTTTAACTATCTTTGTTATAATAGTGTAATTATTTAACAACAACAGTTTAAATAAATATAACATTCTCAACGCTCATGCCGGTGCAAGTAGGCCGTGGTTACATATTTTCGTGACGGTTCAATGCACGCTTTATTTTCACACATGACTGTACATGTACAATTGTTTCGATATCTTCGAAATTTGGAGGCGCATTACGATTAGTATAAATGCGAAAGACTGTCTGTCTGTCTGTCTGTTATCCTTTCACACTTAAACCGCTGAACCAATATAGATGAAATAGTTGAGGTCCGAAGAAGTACATAATAAGCTAGTTTTTAGGGTTCCGTACCCAAAGGGTAAAACGGGACCCTATTACTAAGACTCCGCTGTCCGTCCGTCCGTCCGTCCGTCCGTCTGTCTGTCACCAGGCTGTATCTCACGAACCGTGATAGCTAGACAGTTGAAATTTTCACAGATGATGTATTTCTGTTGCCGCTATAACAACAAATACTAAAAACAGAATAAAATAAAGATTTAAGTAGGGCTCCCATACAACAAACGTGATTTTTGACCGAAGTTAAGCAATGTCAGGCGGAGTCAGTACTTGGATGGGTGACCGTTTTTATAGATAATGGTACGGAACCCTTCGTTTGCGAGTCCGACTCGCGCTTGGCCGGTTTTTATCACTCATCAAGATCATCCCACGCAGACGAAGTCGCGGGTTGAAACTACGTGGTTTGTAGTAAATTTCCTCAATTTTTATACAAATCGGGAAATCGGGACTGATTTTAAATATGAGTCACAAATCACAATCAGACACTCAGTCTTTATTAACCTTAACTTTTGGAAATAGAAGAGACACTTATTTTTAATGCGTGCGTAATATAAACCATAAAAATAATACATTTCTATACCATACATACATATAATTTATTGAAATATCACACGTGCCACGTGCCCCATACGACTCGGACAAGACATAGATCGGGGTGATAACGTCGATTGATTCATTAAATGCATCAATTAAAGGGTTGGTGTTCATTTTTTATTACGTTTTAATTATTGTTAAGTACTGGCCAGATGTTCTGTTTATCGTGTCTCGTATTACTGACTTTTGTTTTTACTCGACTACGGGAAAAGTATTAATTTTAGCAGTCTATTTTATGTTTATGTCGTGTGCCGTAGCGTCAAAACTAATGAACCGATTTTGACAAACATAAATGTTTTAATTGATTTTTAATTAAGTAAAAAGTAGGTAGTACTATGGAACATATTTTTGAGTAAATTGTATGCACCCATATTTTTACACTTGACTGTAGGTACATCCGAAGTTGCCTGATATTTTTCAATAATGGTGTCGTCCAACTAACTAGATTAGGATGTTGATATTATATACGCATCCATGGTAACGACTATTTAATTGAGGATGCGGTGACCGTTGGTAACGTACAGATTTATATTAATAATTTGCATCCAGTAAAAAGTATAGGTACCTCCCTAAATAGAAATATGATCCGGCCCGGAAAAAAGTACAAAAAGTGGGCTACGTAGAAATCTGACTAAAAGCAGTAAATTATGGGAAGGAAATATATTACTACGAATGTCAACTAGAGTTGCTAAAGTTGGTGCATTTCTCAGGTGGGCCATAGGTCGCTGTCCTACTTTTATCTCGAGAGGTTCGGCTTACAACACATAATACATATTCTGTATTATTCTGGTATTTATGTACTTAGGTAGGTAGGTAATACTTACTTTTGTTACCTAATCAGTGGGGAAGTTATTTACAACATTTTACAATTTCTTTCAACAATAACGGTATGATGTCCTTTTTCTGACATAAATTTTAATTGCTAAATTGATTGTTGATATATAAAATGGTATAGGACAGGGACTATGCGACTACATTCACGATAGGCTCGCGTCTACGTCTTAGTATTAAAAAATAAAATAAAAGAAAAGGCCATATGGTTGATTGACGAAGTTTTCTTTACTATTTCTGACTGTATTTCAAATTTATACTAACATTCAAAATAATTATAGTTTTATTAGTTCACTGATTCACTTTATTTCATACTTGAATACGAAACATGCATCACACATAGAGATATGACACAATATCCACTTTTTTACATATCCTGCTGTAAAACTGTAGTCCAATTGTTTTCCTAAAACTGTAAAAACAATTGGATGAATGGAAAACAGTTGGATGTTGTTGATTTTGCTACTATATCATACATATATCACTAATACGTACACCTTATTACTCGTAAACAAAGTCCCCCGCCGCGTCTGTCTGTTAGTGTGTATGTATGTTCGCGATAAACTCAAAAATTACTGAACGGTTTTTCATGCGGTTTTCACCTATCGATAGAGTGATTCTTGAGGAAGGTTTAGGTGTATGTATATTTGTTACGGTTTTGTGTAACCCGTGCGAAGACGGGTCGGATCGCTAGTTAAAAATGAATTATTTTATACAGTTTCCATTTATTTAGATATCTAAAGTATATGTTGAGATACCTACCATATGCTTACACGCGGAAATCGAATTCTTTCAGACGGAGCACATTGCCCTTCCTCCAGTTTTACACTTTATAAATAACACTGTGAACACTGTCAATCTCTATTAGCATTTCTCCTATCTTAGTAAAGTAATGCCCGTGGCAGGTGGCGGTGCAGTGGCGCCTCGTCTACGTCTATTTTAGTTTAGACATGGATGTAAAATAAATCATTCCTTTTGAAGCCACGTAGATAAGAACCAGTTTTATTTCAGCCTGTAAAACCGATTAAAGGCGCTGCTTATTTGAACACGTGTTTTCTTCAGACTTCAGCCATATAATTAAGTACCTATTCTTAGTACCTATGTAATACTTAATATAATTTCAGAACTTATTATTGTGAATGACTAGCGTACAAAAGATAAGTTACACAAAGTTTACTAGTTTTCGTTAAACTATGTCAATATCACATTAAACAAACACGCCTAACACGTTTTCAGTTATCACGTACCAATTTCAGCAAAGGAAAGCTTATCACTCTTATCAACTTACCTTGGCCACTCGCGTATTCCAATAACACATAAACACACAAATTAAACACAATATTCCTGATCATGATCATAATTAAATCTCACATATTAAGCGGGATATTCGCGAGTGTGCTGAATCGATCGGAGTTCGTTTGCGATGAGTAAGTGATAAGGTTTGATAAGGATTGATAAGGAGATATTAAGGGCGCGAGCAGCGCGCTCGGCGCACTCGCTCGCGTCTACGCGCGGCGGCATCTCACGCTACTCTAGGCAACTTGTTGGGCGCTTCCTCCACAGTTTAAAGGCTAAACACAGTAACCTATCTTCGAACTTTTAGAAATTCACTTTATGCGTTCAAATCTCGAATGAAGTTACGACTAGCACTTTCTTATCCAGGATATCTGCGTCCTTTGTAGCTGTATATATCATCAGTTGTACTTTGCCTTGGAGATTTTTTGTACATATAGAGTACGTTATACACATTGACTCTACCTATTCGTTCCCTTCGTAGTAATGTCACTGTAATGGACTGTAAGAGCCGATAAGATGTAGTTTCAGGTCTGTCGCTGTAATGAGTTCACGCTTCAGCTGTCCGGGCGTGTTTGTTTGACGGGCCGATTAATGATACAGGGAGATAAATATTCATGTTGTTAGTGTAGCTTCGTGTAACTAAATGAGACTGCCTGCCTGCGTTATTTATTTGAGGGATCTTAGTAGAACCGTTTCCAGTAGGTAATTATAGGTACTTGCGGAATAATAACTTTGCAAATTTTAGGAGTTATTATATAAAGAAAACTTAACCATCATAACCATGTATAGCAAATATATTACTTATAGGTAACTCTTCTGTAAATCCTTATCGTAGTACCTGCCTAATAAAAAAACAATCATCTACTCTGTGTTTCGACCAGTGTTTCGACATGTTGTCCATCATTCATTCATTCATTCATTCATGATCATGAAGAGTAAAAGTTTTTGGTTTAAGTTTAATGTAACTAATTACTCTAATTAGTATTTAAGTTGTCTTAGAGTTCAATACAATTCCTACTAGAGTTCAATACAACTTAATAGCAACAGTTATCTTAATTGGCCATCGGTAATTCTCATTGCAATAAAAATTTAACAGTGTGGACGATGGTATACATATATTTAAGTACCTAACTAAGTATACAGATGTAAGTACTAAATTAGCTACGTATATGAAGCCACATAAGTCATCAATCAACATAGCAAAATTGCTACACAACACGCAAACTATTCAAGTGTCTTTTGCAACTTCATCTGCTAATAAAATAATTTCCTTGAAGCTTAATTCAACCCAGATACAGGCGTCGTAAACCTAAAGTTAGTTCAAAAGCTAATCAATTTCCATCTAACGCGTCACTATTAATTCCCTGTCGTTCTTCGACGTTATTAATACAACGCTGAGTTACTCTGCAAGATACACGACTTCGGAACACGCATCAAAACCACTCCTAGATCCACAAATGTTCATTATTTGGAAACTAGCATAAATTGGACCGCCTCTCCCACCGCCTTCTAAAGCACCTGTTGCTGCGAAGGGGAAATGGGAGGAAAGTTAGAGGTTATGATATTTTGGTGGGTTGTGGGCGTACACTCGAGGCCGAAATAACAAAGCGAAACAAACGTTCGTTAGCCAAAGCCTTAACATTATGTTTGGTCAAAGATGACTCCGTGGGCGGGCATGTCCTTTATTTTATTTGGTGATGCAAATTGCACGCTAGATTTGGGCACGCAAAAAGTTTGCGCAGCCTACTCAGTGCGTGATCGCATAGATATAATTTTATATCTATTACAACATAGGTATTAGGCGTGACTAGTTCGTTACCATACTTGGTTATATGAATGCCACAAGGTAATAAGATATAATTTATTAATTTGTAAAGTTTTAACTTTAAATGAAAATGTTATACGTACATAAAAGTAGCGTAGTGTTTAAAGATTTATTGATTTAACCTTTCACGGTTTTCACACATTACGTATTCAATAATGATCGGGACTTAACTGATAGGTAGGTAGTTAACTTTTACGTTTTGATTTACGTCTAATATACATTGCATTCACTTCGACTTTTCGGATATGTTTTCAACGGGACATTGAGCGTTGCTTGATCATGAGAACATGTCGATGGGAATAAAAAAATTAGGGGGCCGATTCTGATTCAAGAATTTTATAATATGATTTTCATCTTACTATGATACGATCTTGACTGCGAGCACCATAAGCGTTAGCGGCTCACGTTGATTGGTGCTGACGAAATGCAATCAAGGGCCCGTTTCTCAAAATCTTGTAACTTGTAATGCAAGCAAATGTCACTTTTTGACAGCTTTTGTTAGAAAGGGACTTCCACTTGTACCTATTATAAGTTACAAGCTTTTGAGAAACGGGCCTCAGGTGTCCTCTCATAAGGCATTTCGCTTGCACTTATTTTTCCGCCTTGGATGCCTGGTGAGTGATGATACGACAGACGTACAGTCAAGTGTAAAAGTAAGGGTGCACACATCATAATCAAAAATATATCGCATAGCTCTTTTATGTCAGCGAATTAAGAACTATGGGACATATTTTTGAACAACTTTATATAGGTATGCACCCATATTTTTACACTTGACTGTACCAAGATGAGATGAAAACTATATGAAATTGTTGAAATAGAATCGGCCATCTGATCCTGCAAATTAGAAATAATATTTAAGATTTTCTCCCCATTTCAAATTATTAAATTTAGTAGGTACCTATGTTATATTCAATGCAATTATAATATAGTCTTCCTTTGTGCAATTAACACATCAATCGCTTCCTATACAAAGTGATAACATTCTCTCAATTCACGGTTACTAACCCGAACAAGTTTTGGAAATTAACAATACCAATACCATGTAGGTACGAAGTTGGCCCTTAAAATACCACTGCCACCGAGCATACCCACTTTACCGTAAGTGAGTTCAAATGTGAAGTGTCGCTCGCGTCTAACAGTTAGCGTGCAAGGTGCGTCTCACTAAGTGACTGTGTTGTTTACACAAACGCATTGGTGGTATTCTGTGATCTACGTTCGACGCTATGTATGGTGCAAACCAACATAACTAGATCCTTTAAGCTTTATTACCACTCAAGTCGAATGAATGTCAGTGGAAGCGGATTCTTACTATGCGAACGAATGGTATTAATAAAAGCAGTTAGTGGATAGTCACAGCGTCGATCACAAGTGGACAGATGAGATGAATAACCACAGTTCGCTAACTGTGGCCATTCATACTGTAGGTACAGTAAATGTATACTTGAATCATTTGAGCAATTTCTTCGTTAGTGTTGGCATGTAGGCAAGTGCGATATCCGAAAGTACTTTAAAGATGAGCAGGTTTGAAATAGATGCTCCAATCAACTTTTATTTTTAGACAAAATAAGAGGGAAGGGCACTTTTAAACTATTTTGAAAAGAAATAAGATTTCGTCTTAAAATAATATAATCCGAAGCAGGAAGTAGCTACAGAGCAAAATAGCGTGCAATAGTGATTAGCAACCTTCAGCAAATCTGGGTAGGTACTAAGCAACTGCTCAGTATCCAGTTAAATGCGTGTCAAAAACATTGTCCGCGTAACCTTCCTTTGACAAAGTATGGTATTTCGGTAAGTATAAAAAAATATCTGACCGTATTGTCCGTTGTTTTTCTAGTTATGTTGAACAGACCTTTCCTGGCTACTCTGCGATTTCTCACTCGGTCTTTCTAACGCCTGATAGTAGTGGTTCCAAGGTTCCAGCAGTCCAAACCCGACGTCCGCCCTTCCCAACCACACATGGCCGTTCGGATCTGTCAGCGCCATATATTTCACAGGACAGTTCTCAACAAATTCCGTGTTCAACACCGTGCCATCGGGATACGTGTATTTGCCTCTACCGTTGTAGGTCCAGTCTTTGATTGATCCCTCGTATTTAGAGCCGTCAGCGTAAGTTATGGTTACATCGTCGCCAACGAGGCGGTCGCCTTCCCAGTTGCCGGTGTATACAACGCCTTCTGCCGTGGTGTAGACGCCGGGACCTAAAAAATCGAGCGTAGTCACATAATAGGCGAGTAAATTCATGAATTACCGCCAAAGATCAGGTAAAAATAGTAACGACTAATGAGGTAGTGGGTAGTGGTATCAGAGCTTTGACCGCATATTCGCACAAGCACTACATTAATTGCCAACTCTCAAGTGGACTCCAAGTCAAGGAAGCAGTGTGGCTCTGTTATGCCTCATGGAGATAATTTATAATTAAAGTGAAGTCGTTCCCAAGGACCATACGATTAAACAAAATATAGGTAAGTACCTATTAGGCACCAACTTATTAGAACCGTATCGTTGTAAATTCCTTATAAGACGAGCCTTGGGATAAGGAATTTACACGTATTGACACGTAATTTTTTTACTATGACAAAGTTTTATACATAATCCGTCATTTCCGTGGGCCGAACGTACAATGGATAAGTACCTACCGTACAATTAGAGCGTGAACGTTTCGGAATGATGGCACGGACCATTAACTCTGGATAAGAGACAAATCCGGAGTTACTTTTACGAGCTCTTATTTTACTAGTATTAGCAGTTGTAAAATGAACCTTATTGAGTTATAAATACGATGTTGGTTCGGAAAAGTACTGTAACCCTGTTAGAAGTTATTTGTTATTAATTTGTTGACGTTTCAGTACCTACCTACCTAATTCCTGTTTCTAAAAGGTTACCAAGTACCTATATATTCTTTTTCACCACACCAGCTCGGAAAGGCTTACTTTGCACTTCAAAAACTGATAGCAAAGTTGCATTTTATTCACATTGATGATTTTTGAAGTTTTTGTTTTCTTATGTTTGCTGGTAGAACTGACTTTTTAACCGACTTCAATTCCATAGAAGGAGGAGGTTCTGTATTCGGTTGTGGCTATTTTTTTTTTTTTTTTCTATGTACGTTCACCGATTACTCCGACATCCGTAGTCCGATTTGAGTAATTCTTTTTTTGTTTGAAAGGAGCTACCTCCGAGTTGGTCCCATTTTAATTTGGTTCTGTTCTGATGATGGGATCCATGAGGAATTGAGGGAACTCCTCAATTTTTAAAGGCACATGCATGGTGTTTTGGGCGTTTTCTTAAGCAACTCGAGCATTTTCTCCCGAAAACCACTAATTTGATGAAGTAGACCTGATGATGATGATTATTTTGATGATAATGATGATGATTTCTTTAAATGTAAGTATGTTCACCGATTACTCCGGCACCTGTGATCCGATTTGAGTAATTCTTTTTTTGTTTGGATGAAGTTACCTCCAAGGTGTTTCCGTATTATTTTTGGTTCTGGTCTGATGATGGAATCCATGAGGAATTGAGGGAACTCCTCAATTTTTAAAGGCACGTGTTAAGTGATTTCGGGGTTTTCTAAAGTAACTCGAGCATTTGCTTCCGAAAACCACCAATTTGATGTACTGCAACCGTAGCCTTACCACGAGTTTGACATTGACATATTCGCTAACGTCTTATGCATCTAAATGTAACTTTTTATGCATCTCGCTCACACTAAGGTTAGTACGAGCGAGATGCATAGGAAGTAAGTTACACACATGCTAGCAAATATATCAATGTCAAACTCGTG
This sequence comes from Cydia splendana, assembly GCF_910591565.1. NCBI lineage: Eukaryota > Metazoa > Arthropoda > Insecta > Lepidoptera > Tortricidae > Cydia > Cydia splendana. Next base: position 12,235,975 of record NC_085974.1, read on the forward strand.
GTAAGCTGGTAAGGCTACTGATCGGGGGTTAGGGTTAGGAGTTAAGGGGTCAGAGATTAACGGGTCGGGGAATGGCGGTTGAAGGGTTGCTGGTTCAGGATCGAGGGGTTCCTGGATCAGGGGTTGATGTGCTGTGAGGTTGAGTGATCGGGGGGCTGAGGGATTGGGTCAGTGGCGGGGCGGGCGGATGGATTTAGTTGACAGGAATTATAATTTCCCAGACGGACTCGAGAAAATTCCTGGTTCAGGGTCGAGGGGTTCCTGGATCAGGGGTTGATGCGCTGTGAGGTTGAGTGATCGGGGCGTTGAGGGATTGGGCCAGTGGGGGGCGGAGGATGGATTTAGTGTAGTAGTGACAGGAATTATAATTTCCCAGACGGACTCGAGAAAATTCCTGATTACATACATATTTATTAAAGTAATAGGTACACGAATTTAGTGTTAAACATGATCTTGTTTTTCATTCATGCGTCGCGCTCTTAACAATGCGTTAAAACTAAAAATGGAAAAATAAAAACTTTTTACAAAAAAAAGCAAACCGACTTCAAAAAGGATGAAATAAAATATTATCCTTTTTGAAGTCTATGCGTTACCAACTGATATGTTTGAAGTCGGTGCCAAGCCAAGTAGTAACAATACCAGTCAAAATAATCAGCTTTATGGCTATAAATCCCATTAGAACTGCACTAATAACTATTACAAATGTGTAAGTAATTTTGTCTGCCTCTTTGTCGCCTTTTCAAGGCTAAACAACTGAACCGCTTTAGGTGAAATTTGGCAAGAAGGTAAATTTCTTAAATTGTTTTATATTTTGAAATGTAGTCCTCTGGATAAGGGACGGGAAATTACTCAGTCCCAATCTCACACTTGCGTGCTATAGACTGTTCGAGCATTAGTAAGAAATGCTCTTTAAAAAATACGACGAAAAAAAATGCATTGGATTTCCACTAATGTGCCGACAAACATACATGGTACAGACTGCGCCAAGAAGGTTTGATCGTGTGTTCTGAGGTGTGTTCTTAAGCCTCCTCCACACTCGTGCGCCAATCGCGGCGCAAAGCCGCGAACGCGAGTGTGGAGTCCTGAACGCAGACCTGCGAAATCGACTCCACACTCGCGTTCGCGGCTTCGCCCGCGATTCACGCGCATAGTCTGGAGGGGGCTTTAGATACAATCGACGTCAAAGATATATTTACACTTTTGCACCTTACTCCTTTGTAATAAGGCGAAAAGTGTAAACATATTTTTAACGTCGACTGTACCTACAGAAAGTACGTTCATTGTCGTCGTGTAAGGCAATCCAACGTAGGTACATCCTTATCGAATCGCACCAAAATCATGGTATGCTTCAAAATTTGGCTTGGCACCGACTTCAAACATATCAGTTGGTAACGCATAGACTTCAAAAAGGATAATATTTTATTTCATCCTTTTTGAAGTCGGTTTGCTTTTTTTTGTAAAAAGTTTTTATTAACCGACTTCAATTTCATAGAAGGAGGAGGTTCTGTATTCGGTTGTGGCTATCTTTTTTTTTTTTCTATGTACGTTCACCGATTACTCCGACATCCGTAGTCCGATTTGAGTAATTCTTTTTTTGTTTGAAAGGAGCTACCTCCGAGTTGGTCCCATTTTAATTTGGTTCTGTTCTGATGATGGGATCCATGAGAAATTGAGGGAACTCCTCAATTTTAAAAGGCACATGCATGGTGTTTTGGGCGTTTTCTTAAGCAACTCGAGCATTTTCTCCCGAAAACCACCAATTTGATGAAGTAGACCTGATGATGATGATTATTTTGATGATAATGATGATGATTTCTTTAAATGTAAGTATGTTAAGCGATTACTCCGGCACCTGTGATCCGATTTGAGTAATTCTTTTTTTGTTTGGAAGAAGTTACCTCTAAGGTGTTTCCGTATTATTTTTGGTTCTGGTCTGATGATGGAATCCATGAGGAATTGAGGGAACTCCTCAATTTTTAAAGGCACGTGTTAAGTAATTTCGGGGTTTTCTAAAGTAACTCGAGCATTTGCTTCCGAAAACCACCAATTTGATGTACTGCAACTGTAGCCTTACCACGAGTTTGACATTGACATATTCGCTAACGTCTTATGCATCTAAATGTAACTTTTTATGCATCTCGCTCACATTAAGGTTAGTACAAGCGAGATGCATAGGAAGTAAGTTACACACATGCTAGCGAATATATCAATGTCAAACTCGTGGTAAGCTGGTAAGGCTACTGATCGGGGGTTAGGATAGTTAAGGGGTCAGGGATTAAGGGGTCGGGGAATGGCGGTTGAAGGGTTGCTAGTTCAGGATCGAGGGATTCCTGGATCAGGGGTTGATGTGCTGTGAGGTTGAGTGATCGGGGGGCTGAGGGATTGGGTCAGTGGCGGGGCGGGCGGATGGATTTAGTTGACAGGAATTATAATTTCCCAGACGGACTCGAGAAAATTCCTGATTTCTATTTACTAAAGTTATTACTTTAGTAAATAGAAATCAGGAATTTTCTACTACTAAATTAGTGTTAAACATGATCTTGTTTTTCATTCATGCGTCGCGCTCTTAACAATGCGTTAAAACTAAAAATGGAAAAATAAAAACTTTTTACAAAAAAAAGCAAACCGACTTCAAAAAGGATGAAATAAAATATTATCCTTTTTGAAGTCTATGCGTTACCAACTGATATGTTTGAAGTCGGTGCCAAGCCAAGTAGTAACAATACCAGACAAAAATAATCAGCTTTATGGCTATAAATCCCATTAGAACTGTACTAATAACTATTATAAATGTGTAAAGAATTCTGTCTGCCTCTTTGTCGCCTTTTCATGGCTAAATAACTGAACCGCCTTAGGTGAAATTTGGCAAGAAGGTAAATTCCTTGAATTTTTTTGTATTTTCAAATGTAGTCCTCTGGATAAGGGACGGGAAATAACTCAGTCCCAATCCCACACTTGCGTGCTATAGACTGTACGAGCATTAGTAAGAAATGCTCTTTAAAAAATACGACGGCAAAAAAATGCATTTATATTTACACTAATGTGCCGACAAACATGGTACAGACTGCGCCAAGAAGGTTTGATCGTGTGTTCTGAGGTGTGTTCTTAGGTCCAGTCGACGTCAATGATATGTTTACACTTTTGCACCTTACTCCTTTGTAATAAGGCGAAAAGTGTAAACATATTTTTAACGTCGACTGTACCTACAGAAAGTACGTTCATTGTCGTCGTGTAAGGCAATCCAACGTAGGTAAATCCTTATCGAATTGCACCAAAGTCATGGTATGCTTAAAAATTGGCTTGGCACCGACTTCAAACATATCAGTTGGTAACGCATAGACTTCAAAAAGGATAATATTTTATTTCATCCTTTTTGAAGTCGGTTTGCTTTTTTTTGTAAAAAGTTTTTATAAATGATGATTTTGGAGGATAAATATTTAATAACATTCATTTGGATTTGATTTGGTTTGATTTTGTTTGATATTTTACATTTAATATTTGCTTCGGGTTGGTGTGGTGAAAAATGTTGTTTCACTCGGGGGCAAATTTTGTTTAACCCTCGTGCTTTGAAACCCTCGCAACGCTCAAAATTAAATTTTTCGAACCACTCGCTACGCTCGTGGTTCAATTTTAAAAACACACTTATTTAGGTACCTACCTCGTCGTTTTGGACGCCCTGTTGATGTCACAAGGCGATTTCCTTTGTTGGGTTCAATGAGCCGTTAGCAGGTTCCTACTAACTTATAATATTTAAGTACTTATGTCACCTCACATCACCATTCCTCGCCTTGCAAGAGTCCTTGTACGAAAAGCGTTTGGCCAAAGACCAGATTTTCTTTGCTGGTTTCCGTTGGCTCAGTCTACTTAACCTGTAATTTTATTAACCGTCTTAGTTCCTTACCCACCGTTTATCTTCAAGAACCTGTTCTTCTTCCACGCCACGAAGGAGCCTTCGTAGGAGTCCCCAGTTTTGTGCACGAAGGCCCCCTCGTCGAAAACCACTGCGATTTCTTTCACTAGCTTCTTTTGGCTCTACTTACCGTGCATCTTCAGAAACCTGTCCTTCTTCCTCGCCTCGAAGGAGCCTTCGTAGGAGTCCCCAGTTTTGTGCACGAAGGCCCCCTCGTCGAACACCACTGCGATTTCTTTCACTAGCTTCTTTTGTTCCTAGGGCTCTACTTACCGTGCATCTTCAAGTACCTGTTCTTCTTCCTCGCCACGAAGGAGCCTTCGTAGGAGTCCTCAGTTTCGTGCTTGAAAGTCCCCTCGTCGAACACCACTGCGATTTCTTTCACTGGCTTCTTTTGTTCCTAGGGCTCTACTTACCGTGCATCTTCAAGAACCTGTTCTTCTTCCTCGCCACGAAGGAGCCTTCGTAGGTGTCCCCGGTTTCGTGCACGAAAGTCCCCTCGTCGAACACCACTGCGATTTCTTTCACTGGCTTCTTTTGTTCCTGGGGCTCTACTTACCGTGCATATTTAAGAACCTGTTCTTCTTCCTCGCCACGAAGGAGCCTTCGTAGGTGTCCCCGGTTTTGTGTACGAAAGTCCCCTCGTCGAACACCACTGCGATTTTTTTTTTGACTGGCTTCTTTTGTTCCTAGGGCTCTACTTACCGTGCATCTTCAAGAACATGTTCTTCTTCCTCGCCACGAAGGAGCCTTCGTAGGTGTCCCCGGTTTCGTGCACGAAAGTCCCCTCGTCGAACACCACTGGGGCTTCTTTCACTGGCCTCTTTTGGCTCTACTTACCGTGCATCTTCAGGAACCTGTCCTTCTTCCTCGCCTCGAAAGCGCCTTCGTAGGTGTCCCCGGTTTCGTGCACGAAAGTCCCCTCGTCGAACACCACTGGGGTTTCTTTCACCACTACCTTCTTTTGTTCATCGGGCTCTACTTCGTCAGTCATGTTTACTGCTCCAGGGAAAAATAATATTTAATTAGGTACAGTACAGTCAAGTGTAAAAATATGGATGCACAAATCGTCTCAAAAATATATCCCATAGCTCTTATGTCAGCGATTTAGGAACTATTATGCTATGGGACATATTTTTGAGTAAGTAAGTATACACCCATATTTTTATACAGTATGTATGAGAACGAAAGGCAAAGAAAGAGGCCCATTAATGTTTAGGTCATACTGAGCCACTTTTACTATGGGACCAACCCCGAAAACACGGAAAACAATTGGATGTTTCATGCATTTTGCTGGTCTGATGTTGAAATTTCCTACGGGAGTCAATTTTTTTCCCGCGTTTTCGGCGTTGGTCCCATAGTAAAAGTTGCTCAGTATGACCTGCGGGCGCAGCATGGTTCCCTTTTTATCGCCTGTCACCTGTCACTAAGTCCGTCACTTTCGCACTCACGTACTTGTTAGAGCATGACAGACATGGTGACAAGCGATAAAAATGCGACCGTGCTGCGCCCGCTGAACATTAACACTTTCGCAACCGGGCAAAAAACGGCGCACTACCCCAGAAACCGGTCGTCTATATCTGCGTACAAAACAACCCGCTGGGCGGGTTGTCCGGCATCTGAGTAAAGTTTACGAGTGCCCGAGAGTCGGGTACGCGGTGTCGAATGTGTTAATGGGTCTCTTTGTTTTCCTTTCGTTCTGATACATACTGTATTGTAGGTATAGAACAGGGAAAAACTATCAAAGTATATATAAATTTTACACAAAATTGGCCTATTTACTTACAAAATCCGTTATCTATCAGGTTATCACGTTCACGTCACCGTTTATACAAACGTGCTCGTCGCGATAATGGCGTGACAACCTTGTGACGTGCCCGTCACAGCGCCGTCAAGCGTTTATGTCTCGTTGTTCACGCCATAACGTGGCCGTGACCGGATTATAAACTAATGAGGTTGTAATACGCTTCTAGGGAGGGCCCAACCAAATAAATGTTTTGTGCTGTTTCGTTTTATTTGTTGTCACACGCGATGTTGCAGTAGCTTTATTGCAAAAGTTCAAAGTTTTTTGGCAATTTTAAATGCTATGGAATGGTTTATGAAGTGATCGAAACTACGGACATACACACAAACAACATCACAATTTCATGTTCTTCTTTAAAATCTCTTTTGTTTAGAGACTTGGATCTACCGAGTAATTATTGGGTAAATATTTAGAGAAATTCATTTTTTAGAGTCTTAGGGTGGTATTCCACCTTTCCAATATCTTTGTCCAATGTGTATTGCTCCTCACATTTTGCCTTAATGAGAGAGTGAGACGCACTGACATTGGGCAAAAAATTGGACGGGTGGAATACCACCCTTACCGATAAATATCGACATAATACAATAGGGTTTACGGTTGAAAGTCAAATACATGAGAAATGTCTGCCCTTATACTTGAGCCGGGTTAAATAAAACAATCCACTTTATTTATAAATAAAATATATTTACTAACATTCATAAAATCATCTATCGGCATCAAAACTCGACGCATGGTAACAAAACGATATCTTGCGGCGAGTCACAACGCACGCCCAATAATACAAAGACCCAATCTGTTACAAAATCAATCATAAATGAATATAAATAAGGTTCACAATTAAAAACAGCCTATCGGAATCAATATTGTAGAAAATCTGCGTCACAAATTCGATCGTATCTAATTAAGATATAAGGTTGAAATTTGAAAAAACTACGAATTGGCCTTTATGTTACTACGCGTGCGGCATTTGTTCAATATGTACACCAGCTACTCTGCCAAGCTCACTTCAGTCCCCAAACTGGCATTGGTAGTAATAAATAAAGATCTGTACTCCAAAATACATTCGAATTGTACGCATTCCAAATTTCTTGAAATAATACCTATAAAAAATCTCGGAGCAGTTTCTCTTACTATTGAATTGTACGTAATCATTCCTTCATTTACACTAAATAAATAAGCCCTTAAATAACGCACATCCTTCGATGTTGTGTGCTTATATGTATACAAAAATGTATTCAACTATATCAATACAAAAATGTGTAGGTTCAACGCTGTAACACAGCCTCAATTCTATTCAATAATGAATATAAAATTAATATGAATATAACGACGGTAACGAAGGATATGATGAGGTTACTAGTTCTAACCCGCGATTTATACAATGGACCGCCTGATAAAAGCTCGAAAAAACACTGATTAAATAACAAAAACAATATGAACAAAATAAAAAACAATGATAACTCTTATATATGTACAATCTCAAGCGAGCTAAGGACATTACATGCCCACGAAAATCAATAAATGCTAATGCATAAACATTCACATGACAGTATTTTTTGCAAATCAAAGTCGTGCATGTGCTCATTGGATAGGACTATCGGGGCGTAGGGTAAACGTAACACTTATTGGCATAAGCTACCGCCCAAAGGTCTATAAGTACTTTAACTCCAACGAAATTTAATCATCAGAACGGTTGCATGTACCTCGCTATCGATTTAAAAGCAAACTGTTCCCTGTCGATCAAATTTCACTGGTTCAGTGCAGAGCTTATCCTCCTAAGGCCCAGGGTCCTACATATAGTATTTCTTCAGTTCGATGAAATTGAAATCATATTCAATTGGAACAGAGTTGAATTTCTTTTGTATCGTTAAATTTTGTAACAAATAAAAATCAATTCTATTCCCTGCACTATAGGTTCAATTTTCAGTGGCAAATTTTGGGCTTTTCATTTGAATGGCTGGGCCTTAGGAGGTTATCGGTCCAGCGGACAAATGGGGCGTGTAGAGGGTGTTCACAGGATGATGTTGGCAGGGTCCTCCATGTTCTGTTTGAAGACCTTCATCCATTCGGCTCCGACCGCGCCGTCGATCACCCTGTGGTCGGCGGACGCCGTGAACGACACGAATTTGGCTAATCGGAATCTGAAACAACAATTTTTATGAGTATCAGCAAGGCCTTTATCATTAGCGTAGCTTGAATAGCGTGATGAAGCTAAAAAAATTGACTGGAGCTATTTTAGACAATCTTATCAATTAGTTGTATCGTAGTTTGAGAAACTTAGTGCCGAGAATACTCGTAGGTACTTACTAAGTAGTTACAACGAAAGCAACATGTCATCTAATCAAATCTAAATTAGAGGAAAAACTAGGCCTTGTTGAGATTGGTCCAGTTTCCTCACAATGTTTTCATTCGCCGAAAGGAGACGACTTACGATGTTTTTTTTAGTCTGGTTTTGTATAAAATTATTGTTGTATTGGCAGGCGTAGCTCACTCCGTGATTTCGTCGCGTCGCTACAAGTATGCGGCCATATGCGGCCCACGCCAATTTTGGGGTCTAGCAGTAGTAGTACTAGTAGTTGCCGCGCACCGCTACGGAACGGACGCCTGCTTGCGCTTGTACCCGTACAAAACGGTCTCTAACAAAACGTATCGTTATAGATGCGTTTTGTTAGAGACCTTATGTACAGTCACCTGCAATAATATGTTACACAACGAAGGCCGCAAAAATATCTGACACGATCTTATTTGTAGAGCCATAAGAGCGTGTCACATATTTTTGCGGCCTTCGAAGAGTAACATATTATTGCAGGTGACTGTACCTAGTACTATGTATTATTTATTCCGTGGTATTGGGCAGATTGGGTGGTAAATTAGGTCCGGGATATAAAATGTAATTGATTAGACACGCACCCTTTCTCGGCCTTCTCGTCAGGAATAACCAACTCCTGAACGCCTCCGCACGCCAGGATCAGCGACTGCGGCGGGTTGATGATCGCGTTGAACATTGTGATGCCTGAAACAAACAGGTAATTCATCAAACAAATATAGTACACTCACCATCAGATATATCGGAGCTGCCGAGATACTCAAAAATATCAGAACACGCCCACTAACGTCTTGAAAATAGAGGCGTGTTCAGATATTTGTGAGCACCGTGGCTGCTCCGATATATCTGGTGGCAACTGTACGTATTTATCATACAACACGGGGAAATCAAAATGTTAAATAAAGTTTAATACGGCTACGACTTTCCTCCGTATTCACAGTGTTATACAAATGTAGTCGATTGATATCTGTTCTTTTCCACCATCAATGCAAAGCCGCCCCCTTTCCTTTGTCGCCCGAAAAATTTTACTCACCATACATTCCAAGGTTGGAGACAGTCACAGTGCCTCCTTGGTACTCTTGGGGCTGCAGTTTGCCGTCCTTAGCTTTCTGTGCGAGCTCCTTCATAGTTTTAGAGATGTCGATGACATCGCGCGAGTCCGAGTTGAAGATAATGCTATGTGGTATAAAGACCAAGTTGCATTTACTCACCATACATTCCAAGATTAGAGACAGTCACAGTGCCGCCTTGGTACTCCTGGGGCTGCAGTTTGCCGTCCTTAGCCTTCTGTGCGAGCTCCTTCATAGTTTTAGAGATGTCGATGACATCGCGCGAGTCCAAGTTGAAGATAATGCTATGTGGTATAAAGACCAAGTTGCATTTACTCACCATACATGCCAAGATTAGAGACAGTCACAGTGCCGCCTTGGTACTCCTGGGGCTGCAGTTTGCCGTCCTTAGCCTTCTGTGCGAGCTCCTTCATAGTTTTAGAGATGTCGATGACATCGCGCGAGTCCGAGTTGAAGATAATGCTATGTGGTATAAAGACCAAGTTGCATTTACTCACCATACATTCCAAGATTAGAGACAGTCACAGTGCCGCCTTGGTACTCCTGGGGCTGCAGTTTGCCGTCCTTAGCCTTCTGTGCGAGCTCCTTCGTGGTATTGGAGATGTCGATGACACCTCGGGAATCGGAGTTGAAGATGCTATGTGGTATAAGATCAAGTTGTATTTACTCACCATACATGCCAAGATTAGAGACAGTCACAGTGCCTCCTTGGTACTCCTGCGGCTGCAGCTTGCCTTCCTTGGCCTTCTGTGCGAGCTCCTTCATGTTTTTCGAGATATCGATGACACCGCGCGAGTCGGAGTTGAAGATAATGGGCGTGATTAGGCCGGTGGGCGTGGCTACGGCTACGCTTACGTCTACGTTCGAGAATCTGAAATTGATTAATGATTTTCATTAAAAGGTCTGTTATTAACTGAAATAAAATAATTTATTTTGTTCAAATACTTCATAGGTCTGTTATTGTCATTATCACTACCCCTTATAAAACAAAGTCCCCCGCCGCGTCTCTCTGTTTATGTGTATGTATGTTCGCGATAAACTCAAAAACGAACGGACGGATTGAACGGATTTTCATGCGGTTTTCACCTATCAATAGAGTGATTCTTGAGGAAGGTTTAGGTGTATAATTTGTTAAGGTTTTGTGTAACTCGTGCGAAGCCGGGGCGGGTCGCAGACATAATCATAGTGTACGTACAGAAATACACATTACTTATCACAATTCTAAGTCTCTTCCCAAACATGATCTTCAATACTTTTGTCGGAGTTTTAGACGATATTGTCGATATTAATTTACATTGCATTACAGACAAGTCAATACACCGAGAAATTAAACATTGCAAAATACACAGTATGCAAACACATGAAATATATCTATGATTTTGACTCGAGTATCTAAAGAAAGAGCATGAAAACGTACTGTCTGATAGAGGTCTCCATCCAGTGCGAGTTGACGGTTGGGACGCGCTTGCACGCCGCCGCCACGGCTTTGATGATGAAGTCGTTCACGGACACCTGAAAATAAAAACATAAAACGTTGGTTAGCGAATTAACACTAAATTCTACGTACTAGTGTATTGCCAATAGCCGGGTCCACACAGGCGAGCAAATGCGCGAGGCAATTTCCTTGCCGCCTCCGTCGAGGCACGTCTACATTGGCCATTTTGTGCGCGAGGAAATTGCCTCGCCCGTATGCTCGCTCTGTGTGGACTCGGCTATTGAATCGATATAGCATATCGTTTTCCTTTTACCGCACAGTGGAATAATCCACAAAGGTAGTTGCAGAGTGGACAAACGTAGGTCACTTGCAAACAAGAATTGCAGAAGGCAAAATTTACCTTAACACCGGGGCTTTCTTTAGCTAATCTGGCATTGATCCTCTCTCGCATTTCCAATGTCTTCTCAATATTAACCGTAGCAACCAGCTGATAATGCGGTATCTGCTGTTTCGCGGCGCTCAGTCTCTTGGCAATGGTTTCCCTCATGCCAGAAAGAGCAGAAGAGATCAACGAAGGCACAAGTCACACAAAGATAGGTAAGCGCAAACAAACACACAAACTCACCTTAACACCGGGGCTCTCTTTAGCTAATCTGGCATTGATCCTCTCTCGCATTTCCAATGTCTTCTCAATATTAACCGTAGCAACCAGCTGATAATGCGGTATCTGCTGTTTCGCGGCGCTCAATCTCTTGGCAATGGTTTCCCTCATGCCGGACAGCGGTATATCGACGAAGGTGGCTCCGGGCGTGGGCACGGCGAAGGAGACGGGCGCGGCGGCGGCGGCGGAGAGGTCGCCGCTCTTCAGGGAGCCGTAGAGGCCGGAGCCCGTGCCTGGGGTGAGAGGACGAATGTAGTCGAAAAATATAGCCGATCAAACAAGTTTGTCAGTAGAAACAGGCGCAGATTTTCTATGGGACGATAACTCTTTTTTCTCTCTTTTCTACTGACGGAAATGGTTTAACAGAGCATATCTGCACTATACAGGCGGGTCATTCCACGGAGTTCCGTAAAGTCAAGATTTCATTGCGTCGTGTAAATATAGTAAAAACCTACAACAGTGGCACAAAATGTAAATGTACTGTTTAATCAATCACTCTGTAAATAATTAGTTTTAATGTATGTAAGTTTCTCATAATAAATTTTATTCAGTTACCTATGAAAATTCGTATGTGGAATAAATATCCATGAACCTGATTTAGATGTGAGTATAATTATACAAAACTAGAAATAAAAAATAACACTTATGTAGATATACATTAGAACTTAAATTAACATTATATATAAAAGGAACACGTAATAAAATTGTGACTTAAGTTTCTTTTGCCGTGGAAAGACCTAGAATCCAGACGCTCATAATTATTTGAAAATGCACTATCAAAGTACGCCCAGATTTGGCCAGACATGTTTCAAAGCTGTTTTTAATACTTAATAAATAAGACTAGACAGGTACTACAGTCAACCAATATACTAAATACGGGTATTGTAACTCTAATGACAACAAACTCGAATAGAAAATACATACGTCAGTATTAACGCTGCAATACTGACCTACAAACTTTACGAGCAAAGTTACACAAAAAACGTAATCAAAGCCACCAATCAAACCATGATAAGAAAAACTAGAAGTACTAAAGTTCCAGGCATAAAATAGCACGCTATATTTATGCGAACTAAATAAAAAAAATACAGAATAGAAATAAAAAATAACCAGGGAGGAATCCTATGCAGACACTTCTCTGACATTAACTAAAACAAAGAAAAAAGAATAAGTGTATAGCAGACATCCGTTCACCTTACAAATAGAGAAGATAAGCCATTCAGAAGATCTAAATACAACTGTGTACATACATCTGATCTCGCAAAAGGAACACAATGATTGATTTGTAAACATATAAATTATTTGATCAATAGAAGTTCGCCTTTATACTGTTATCTAATACCTTTAAAGCAATTCTTGTATACATATTTATTTATATATATTATAATTCGGGGATCTCGGAAACGGTTCTAACGATTTCGGTGAAATTTGCTATATGGGGGTTTTCGAGGGCGATAAATCGATCTAGCTATGTCTTATCTTTGAGAAAACGCGCATTTTTGCCTACAATGCGACTTAATCGCGTGTAAACTTGAAAATTAGCTCCAACATTTCGAAATAAGCGACTTTGCCAAGTGGTCAAGGAGAATCACATACATATACTATTTACAATCACGTTTTTAGGGTTCCGTACCCAAAGGGTAAAACGGGACCCTATTACTAAGACTCCGCTGTCCGTCCGTCCGTTCGTCTGTCCGTCCGTCCGTCCGTCCGTCCGTCTGTCATCAGCCTGTATCTCACGAACCGTGATAGCTAGACAGTAGAAATTTTCACAGATGATGCATTTCTGTTGCCGCTATAACAACAAATACTAAAAAGTACGGAACCCTCGGTGGGCGAGACCGACTCGCACTTGTCCGGTTTTTTAAAAGTGATTTTAATTTTATTTATTAGTTCTCATCATTACATATTTAATCACATCAGCATAAATATCAAGATAAGATAAGAATAGCCTTTATTGACCAAAAAATAAAATTTCAGTACATATTACATTTAAATAAATTCACATTTCATTTATATTAATTAGTTTTAATATTTTTCCTTATTAATTTTAATAAATAATTTTAATGTCATTGCTTTTTAATATTTCAGTCTGCCTTCTTGGCATAGGCCTCCTCCAGCTCTCTCCATAGCTCTCTATTCTGTGCTGTCCCAATCCAATTTACTCCCGCATGCTTCTTTTTGTCATCCGACCACCTCATTATTCGTCTCCCTTCTCTCCTCTCAAGGGAGAGAAGGCCATAAATATCAAGAGAATTAAACAATACACATTGCACAGAAATTCATCAAATCAATTAAATCCGATTTAGGTTGTCCTTGTCATCTAAGCGAGTTGTGTCGCAGAATCAAAACAGTTTAGCAAAACCAATAAAAAAAACTTTTAGTATTTACGAAATCAATCATTCAGTCCCCGTATCTATCCAAGCCTCACTTGCACTCATAATAAGCCCCTGCAGCATCCTCTCACCTCCCAGGCGGATGTTCCTAATCTCGGCCAGTCTCCGGGCCATGGGGCTCGCGTACACCCTACCTCCGGGCGCGGCGGCGGCGGCGGCGGCGGCCGCGGGGGCTGCGGGGGCTGCGGGCGCCGCGGGGGCAACTGCGGGGGCCGGCGCGCCGGGCGCGGCCGGGGCCGCAGCTGCCGGGGCTGGAATAAAAACCTTATTTTTAATACGGTAAAGTTGAAATTACAATGTGCTCTGTACAGACATCATCAGGTATGTAGGAGCAGTCAAATTTTTGAAACGTTTCTCTTGTCGAAGCGGAGTACATGTTATCTCATAGGTATGTAAGTATCTGATGACAACTGCACGATTGAAGGTAGTGTAGACCAGGGATGTTACGGAGCTCCGGTTCCGTTTCCGTTAAGGCGGAACTTCCGTTTGGTATTACACATCCGTTTCTGTTTCGGTTCCGTTATGTTTGAAACGGAAGTTATAACGGATGTCAATGCTTCGCGCGGCGGCGGCGTACATCAAAAACAAACAGGTTCATACCAGTCATTCGCTCATCGCCCTGCTTGTGCTACGCTAATTTGTTGTTTGTTTGTATACTTTGTTTTATTCGTGTTATTAAAATTAAAATCGTATGTGTACTGTTGTGTACTGACTACTGACTGTGTGTAGTGTGTGTGGTGAATGTTAGTGTGTAAAAAAACGCACAATGAAGCCGAAATCAAGTTCGATTTGGAACTATTTTGATGAAGTTAGTGGGGACACGGCTAAGTGTAAACTTTGTCTGAAGGTTTATTCTAGAATTAAAGGGGAAAACAATTACATCGTTAAAAAGTCAGGCTCCGATTCTGGTTCCGGTTCCGTTTCCGTTTTCGGTTCCGCGTCCGTTTTCGGTTCCGTTAAACTAAATTGAAAACATCTGTTTCCGTTTTCGGTTCCGATAAAACCACATCCGTTACATCCCTGGTGTAGACATTTCATAAAAAGCAAGTTTCAAAGAAGATTAAAACGAAATACATAAAATAAGTTTTTGGCAAAATTTTCATTTTTGGTACAAGCTTTTATCGTTGACTATACTTTTTTTACGACGTACAACTAATACTCATCGAGACAATTCTAAAAACCCCTAACACAATTAGGTTGCGTTGTTTCATCACAGAGTTCCTATGGCCACCTCCTGTCTCCATCATCAGATCACCTTGATGGTACCATAATATTGCATTGTCATCCGATTTATACATGCATGCAAAATTTCAGCTCAATGGGAAACCGGGAAGTGGATCAAATTTAACTTGCAAGATTTGATTACAGACAGACAGACAACGGTCAGATGAAACTAAATAAAAGCTTGTAATAGAAGTATGTAGTAGATGAAACATCAATGAAATAATAATTTGACTGGAAAAGTAAGTCTGACCATTTTAAGACAATTCTTTTGAGTAATTCTGTTGAGTAGTTTTAGGACATTAAATAAAAGAAATAAATTGAAAAGTAAATGAATATGTAATGAAGAAATGTAAAGCATTTGGTCTATTAACAATCAAAACTTAGTCTTACTAATAAATTCCTGCATAAAACCAAACTCGTATCTCAACTTCGATTCCGTATCGAGATACAAACAGCAACAAACATCACTGACCATTTCTAAACCTTATTTCGTTGCAATAAAGTTCACAAATGGTCAGGTCATTGTGTCAACGATTGTAAAGCGTTACTAAAGATCCGTCCACATCTAGCAATCGCGTCGAAATTCGTCCGGTATAGAATGCTCACCTTTAGAGCCTTTTCACATCGTCCAATGCGATATAGAATGTCGGATAACCTGCCTAAAGACAGCTGCTAGAGAGTACACAAACACTTTCGTGTGGTCGTATATCGGATCAGATAATGAGAAACCACTCCAGAGTAGAAAGAGATTGACGATTAAGTTTTGCTTGTAATTCGACCGAATATAGATAATATGCAGCAGTAGTTTTAGTTATGTTTAATGGGTAACCTTTTTCGGCTGGGCGCTTCGCAGGGGCTCCAGTGGCTGTGGATGAATTAAATGAGTTAGATCACACCATGCAATGTCATATGAAATTCCTGAAAACTTTTAATACCATGTTCAAACCAATCTAGTATAGTTATTACTGTTATTAGTCACTAAAGTAAGTATTTTAACATGCATTATCATAAAATTAAGGTATATGTATAGAAAATCTATTTTTTTTTTCTTAAATAGAAATAAAAAACCGGTCAAGTGCGAGTCGAACTCGCGCAAGAAGGGTTCCGTACCATTACGCAAAAAACGGCAAAAAAAAATCACGTTTGTTGTATTGGGCCCCACTTAAATATTTATTATATTCTGTTTTTAGTATTTGTTGTTATAGTGGCAACAGAAATACATCATCTGTGAAAATTTCAACTGCCTAGCTATCACGGTTCATGAGATATAGCCTGGTGACAGAGAGACGGACAGACAGACAGACGGACAGCGGAGTCTTAGTAATAGGGTCCCGGTTTTACCCTTTGGATACGGAACCCTAAAAATATTGTCTCCACAAATTAGACACCTGAATTAGATGATGCATGACGCTGTCCTGCGTCATAGGTTTACTGAGTTGACAAACATTGGAGCTTGAAAATCTATTTACCGCATAATGTATGGGGCACGCCGTGCCATCTACTTTAGCTGCCGAAACGGCGGTTGGAATATTTTGCTCTACTGTATGCGTATTAGTCTTTCTGCCTATGCTAATATTTCTGTAGCTTATTATGTTTGTTGGAAAAAGCAAATGTCGATTTTTCGACAGAACTCTTTAAAGCGAAACCTGTTAGTTCAATCAGTGAGGTTAATGTCTGTGTAAAAATATAATAAAATGGGTTTTAATACCTTTAGCCTCGGGCCTAGGGCATGCTCCCGGGAATTCCCGGTTCTCGAATTCCCGGGAATTCCCGGGAATTTTATAGTGTCAAAAGAACCGGTACTGAAGACCCGGTACCGGTACTTCCCGGTTCTCATCCTATGACTATTTATTCCCATTTCAATAGTAGTAATGTTTTAATACTTTAGCTCGGGACATTAAATACCATTTAATAATGGTGCTATTTCATAATAGCCCCCCCATCGAGACCCAAATAACCCGACAAACTAACCTGGTAAAGTAGGCATTTCAATATTTCCAATCGATATTACGGATAACGGTGAATTGTAAAATTTCACCTAATTTATCTATTTCAATTTTATCTGAAACATTGCTCAGTACTTTTATGCCGGTTACATAGACGGACTATGTTATTAGCAATTTATCCGTTATCGGGTCGAAATTTTAATTTCTGTATGCCGTGCCGTCATAGTGCTGAGTGCATCGACTACGCTACGACCGTGTGGCTCGGCCCAGGCGGAGGCAGTGTGCCGGTTAATTTAGTAAAATAGGTTGTGGAACGCCAATTAAAACGTTTTTTTTTTTTATAAAATAAGTCAGTTATTAATAGTTATGCAATTATTTATATGAAAATAAGTCTATCATGAAGATTGTACGCTAACACAAACAATTTCTTAAAAATAATCATATGATGCCTTGAGAACCGGGAAGAACCGGGAATCCCGGTTCCGGCCATGCCCAGAACCGGGAAATGAAATTCTTGGAACCGGGACCGGTACTGCATGCCCTACTCGGGCCGCACATCATACAACATTAAGGACTGTATCGTTTATTATGAATACAACTTTACTTAGCAAAGCGAAACATCTGGGCATAGTCTAATCATTTCTTTTAGTTGGAAAAAAAGTTTTGGATCTGTGCTTGGTGGCCTTTTAGAGAATATGGCATGTTACTTACGACAACCCCGACTTTGGTATACAATATAATCATCATGGAGCGTTTCTATCGACCTGTTCTAGCCATGGTTCAACGGCATGAATGTCCGTTAGGCTTTGGATTTCGGTAGATTCTTTTAGCTGTTTCCCTCATTTCGCTAGCGTCAGAAATTGACGGGAATCCAAAATGTTGCATAAAATGTCGTTTTCATGTAAAGATAAAAATTCACCACATTTATTCTGTGGATATTCAATTGGGCAATCATGAAAAGGACACTTAGATGGCATATTTTGGCAGCATATTAACCTTTTGTTTCTTTAAATCGTACCAAGGAATCGGTGAAATAGTCTCAAATTAAGCTCGATAGGCTTGTCCAAATTACATTTGCTAGACGGTATTAAAATCATCATAAAGTCCCTAAAATAAAATAAATGTAAAACCTTCTTATATCAGATATGGCTTAAAAATACCCCCAGATTATACTTTAAGAATATAGTAATACAAAATAATACACACGTCAACAGTTAGACCAGGTTTTATCTGTATTTATAATAAACGATACAGTCCCTATAGCTAAGGAAATTTGAATCTAGTTGTATTTTTAATTGGGCTGAATTTAATTTGTGCGATTTTTTTTTTCGAAATGCTACTTTGTTTGTTTCAATGACGGTTGAGATTTCATTGAAACAGAGTGTACATCATAATATACAGTAAGCTGCAGAGATAACTGAACCCCCTGCATACAAACTTGTTTGAAGGAGGGGGTGAATGTCAGAAATAGTGGAATATTGTCAAAGCAAATTATGTAGTCAGCACATTTACTGCCATCTTTCGACACAAACTATTAACACTTTTAGAACGCCATTTGACTTTGATCCTTATTTTTTCACTGATATGTGTTAAATGTCAAAAAGTATCGCCATCTACTCGAGAGTAGGCCAAAGGTATGGCGCCATCGCTCAGAAAGATGGAAGATGGCAGTAAATGTACTGACTACATAATTTACTTTGACAATAATCCTCTAGTCTAAATTCTCTTTGCCCAAATTTACTCGTAAGCAGTATCTTACAGTCATCCTTAAAGTCCTTGAAGGCAGCAACGTCAGCCTGGTTCTCCACAATGATGCAGAGCAGTTTGCCGACGGCCACGCCCTTGGTGCCGGCTGGGATCAGGATCTTGGCCAGGTAGCCTTCTTCAGGGGTCTCAAAGCCCATGGTTGCCTTGTCTGTTTCGATTTCGCAGAGCAAGTCGCCTGGGGACAAGGTGATTGTAAATTATATTGTACACATAGAGTTGAAGTGTGTACAATTGGAAACGAATCAAAGGTTTGTGCGTTTCCAATCCACGTTAGGCTAGCTTGGAAACTATTAAGCGTTTTGCTTAAGTTGCTACGATTCTAATATAACCCAGACCGCGCCGCTCGGCACCGAACGATTCGAGCAAATATATAGACTTGAAGTTGTCTTGGACAGTGGTGGGCAAAGTACGGCCCGCGGGCCAAGTGCGGCCCGCGAAAGGATTTATCTGGCCCGCCGCCGGTCATTTAAAGAAATGTATAATATGGCCAGCAATATAATAAAAATATATTTTTGCTGTAAATCTGGCCCTCCTCTGAAATTCCTTCAAGTTTTGGCCCCTCATGAAGAAAGTTTGCCCACCACTGGTCTTGGATGACAGTGGCGGCGGCCGGCGGTAACGGCCGCACCATTCGCAACCTGCCGCTGGCCGCACCATCGGTTGCGTTGCGTCTATGCAGCGCGTGACCTTACGCAAATTACGAAAACTATACACTGCATTTGATACACAATAATTATGTAATCCAATTACTCAGGAGTTGTTTAAATTACCTTCACTGAGCTTATCTCCCTCCTTCTTCTCCCAGCTAACGATGGAGCCGCTCTCCATGGTAGGCGACAGTGCAGGGAGGTTCACCTTTGAGTGTGAGGGCAGGTCGGAATAGTGCCTTAGCTGAGGTGTCCATTGTGGGGCAGCGAGCACTCGCTTGACGTGTGATGCTGAGAGTAATCTGTAATGTTTATAAATATTTTTATCATAAATATACTACATTAATTTAACATTATCAATTTCGTAAAAATGCCAAGCTAGTACAAACATCAGAAAGATGTTTTCTTTCTATCTACCCCGCTCTTCTCTGCGACAGTAAATCGCACGCGAGATAGACTTCCCGTCTTTTTATGACTGTATTAATAAGAAACACAAGTAGTCTATCTGGCGCATGAGATACTGTCGCTGCATTCTCGTGCTAAGCAGGCAGAAGATCATTAATACAATTTTTATACAGATTACAACCCCTACTTAATAACACATAACAGCCTAGTTTTGCAGATGTAAGAAATTATGATACTGAGGAACTACTGAATTTGTGTTATCTCCATTATCATTAATATCATTATGCTAACAAACCTTCATCTAATTAAGCATCTGGGATACTACTAAGAATTTTAAGAATTGTTTTTTGGTCTTATGATAATTTACACAACAATATTATTAAATTATTTTTTTTATTTCTAATTTAATTGTTTGATGTTATTGAATTTAATTTAACCTTGTAAGTTCTGAATTTAGATTCCCAGCATTGTCAAGAATAACATTCTGTGACTGCAAAGAAAAGCCTTAGATAGCTTAATCTGCTTTTAATAAAGATTAAAAAATAAAGGGTATGTGTTAGGGCAGATGCACTCATAAGTCATATGATAAAGTTAATTTTAAAATTCATGTTACTTACTAGAGAGGTCATTACTAAAGAAGTTTAATTTTATAAATAAACATACTTGCAACTTATCAATGTCAGGGCAATGACAAATTAAGCTTCTTATCAGACAGGAGGAAATCAGATTTGATATGAGTTAGCAGTCTACATGTCTAGGCTAGTAAAAATATATAATTTGAATGTGCTACCAGTGCCTTTATACACATTCTTAGTAACCTAACATCTGACACAGCACAAATGGTGTATAGATTGGCCTGTTATACTTAATAAATAGATTCAAATTATTTTTAAATATTCACTTATAATTACTGAAGCTATAAGAAGTGGACTTGATAGGGCCCATATGTACAATAGTATAAAGGTCCTG
This sequence comes from Cydia splendana, assembly GCF_910591565.1. Taxonomy (NCBI): domain Eukaryota; kingdom Metazoa; phylum Arthropoda; class Insecta; order Lepidoptera; family Tortricidae; genus Cydia; species Cydia splendana. The sequence continues at coordinate 12,256,535 of NC_085974.1, forward strand.
TTAAATAATAAATTAAAAAAAAAATGTGCCACCATACCACACTATTAAATAATATTAAGTTAACTTTAGTTAGTCTTATATTGCACTTGTGTCCTGGAGAAGGATTATAAATGAATTTTTGTAAATAATATGTAAATATTATCAATGTTTAACTCAGTACATAACTTTAGTTACAATAACTTTGCTGTTAGAACAATTTCCTAATATATCAGTAGCAAATACGGCATCCTATGAAACTGATTTGCAAGGTGCATTCCTATTCTGAGACAACAAGAAGATTCTAAGAACCAATTTCTTTGTAAAATGTTTATTGTGTCTCACATTTTGCTTTAATGAAAGAGTGAGACGCACTGACGTTGGACAGGTGGACTACCACCCTAAAGTGGAACTACTAAGAAATAGTTAAGAGAAACATACAAATTTATGGTGGCTGATGTGGGGTTACAAGAATTTACAAATTACATTCCCTACATTTTTCAAAACACCAATGTTTACACGTGGACTGTTGAAGCTTGACGGGTGCTGATCATGATCACGTCTGATGACAGTGATGACAATTCGCAAGGTGAAGACCATTGACGTTTCGGTTATGCAATTACCGCTAACTTAACCTACTGGAACTTACGCAAATACGAAATAACGTAACTTATCAAAACAAAAACTTTAACTTAGTAACTAGGAACAAGGAAGTATACTAATTGTTTAGTCTTTTTATAAACAATTACAGCAAAACTCACTTGCTAGGGTGCTTTCGACGGGCCAACTCGGTGCTTACACATCTCGTGATGTTGCTCCTGACCACTTTATTTAAGCTATTGTTTAGTAACTGGTTTCGTAATACAATCGTTCGCAACATGTTTGATTCTGGATGAAGCTAAATCTATGCCGTCCTGATGATCTGGACGGTTTTATGTTTAACCGTAGGATCGACCTTTTCCGATTTGTAGGTCGTTGAAATCACAGATAAAGTAGGGTTAGAGAAATGTCATTGTGTCAATGTCACCGTGACATTATGTACTCATAGACAAAGTTCACGCGGTTATTGCACATGGAGCATGTAGTTTGCTCCTGTTGAGGTCCTTGCGCAAGACTGCGCAACTTATAAAATAATAAAATAACAACGATAAAAAGTAAACTAGCGGGCTCAGCACGGTTCCATTTTTATCGACTATCACTATGCGCGTCCCTTTCGCACTTACATACTTGTTAGAACGTGACAGGCATGGTGACAAGGGATAAAAACGCGACCGTGCTAAGCCGCTAGTTCAGCATATCTTCCTCTGCTGTTGCGTTTAGCTTTCAGCTCACGACGTTTGCGCAAGTACAACGCGTCTTTATTTTGTTCCAGTTACATGTGCCGTGTGTGTTATTACCCAGATGCTAAAAACTTGGAATCCAAAACAGTTTGATTTTTTTATTTACCATAAACAATATTCTGTCTTTTCTTTTCTCTTCTGTCAACTGTTGTGTTAGACAGGTTATCAAAAATGGTGAGAAATTAAACTCGTAAATATTACTGCAATCTTGGTGTAAATTCCGAGTTCAATTAACTAAAACAAGTGGTGACACAGTGTTCTAAATCATGTTAAGGCTATTTCATCAGTTCCGCTCAGGTTTTGAACTTTGTGATGGTGTCAAGTGAAATCGTTTGTTAAACCGCTCTCCTCGATGTTTTCAGGCCAAACGCACGAAAAAGGTTGGAATCACTGGCAAATATGGCACACGTTATGGTGCCTCCCTTCGTAAGATGGTCAAGAAGATGGAAGTGACACAGCACGCTAAATACACTTGCTCCTTCTGTGGAAAGGTTAGTTTTGGTTTTTGGTTATAATTTGTATTTGTTATCCTAACTAGAACACTTACTATTCATATAAAGTTTAAAGCTGAGTTTAAATTCAATACTGCAATTGATTATTTACTATTTCAATACGCCGGTAAACTGAAGAGTTGTTTAAATTGTGATATATTTACCTCATTACAGTTTAACTCCTAAATTACAAGTCAATCTTTGATTGTATGAACGTATCCACATCCAAGTGAATCCAACTAACAACCTTTCTTTCATTTTTCAACAGAATGATGCAAATGTTGAGAATTGACATGCATGATTTCATACACTTCTATTGTTAACTAGTACTTTTTCCACTTTCCAGGATGCCATGAAGCGTTCCTGCGTTGGTATCTGGTCCTGCAAGCGCTGCAAGAGGACCGTAGCTGGAGGTGCTTGGGTGTTCTCCACTACTGCCGCCTCCTCCTGCAGATCTGCTGTGCGAAGATTGCGCGAAGTCAAGTAAACAGATACTAGCATAAGCCAATAAAAAAAAATCTAAATTCACTCTTTCATTTCATTTAAACTCCTTAGCCATTGTTAGTACCCAGTAGATTTGTAAGACCAAAGGTTTTTAAGCTATCATTTTGTGTTTGATGACAATGTATAGTAATTGTCTGACTTTGGTTAGCTTTCAACTAATCAATTAGCTTTTTCCATCACCTGATATAATAAAATCTTGAAAATACACAAAGTGCTCAGTCCCATTAAAAAAAATTGAGGAGTTTACACTGTATTTGAATGGGTTTAAGTACTAGATTTTTAACACAGTGGTGGCTTTAAAAAGTTACCTATATGTGTAAAATCCATAGAAAAGAAGCTCAGTTGGCAGCAATTTTCATAGCCCAGACTGTGTTATTTTAAATGTCAATCTTGTATGGAATTATGACTGGACCCTTAGTGGAGTGTGCTCAAGCCATAAAAAGGTCAAATACGGCATTCACTGAATAAGAGATTTCCTTTGGTAGAATCAATCTTTGTGTTCCTAAAATGTATTTAAGAAGTGGAGCCACCCAGATTTTTGATGCAGGTGGGGGGTGGGGGGTTTTAAGGATTGGTGACGTCTGAGGTTAATATTTTTTTAAGTATAGGTTCTATGTCAAGTTTAGTATCATTTTCAACTAAATCAAAGATTCTACATCTACAGATGTCTACCATCTAAATCGGTTCAGCCATTATTGATTTCCCATACAATCTTACACCTTCCTTTTCACTTTTGAGAGATTTTATTTAATAAAAAGTATCCTATGTTCTTCGCCGGGACTCAAAATATCTCTATACCAAATTTTATCTAAATCGGTTCAGCGGTGTCATTATGATATCATAAATGAATTCGGCATCCCCGATTTATACGAAAACGATACCAAACTTGGCCTAGTAGCTTAAATGACATAGATATCAAGATCAAGTTGAGAGCCCCCTAAAAATTTACATCAAAAATCTCGGTGGCTCCACTTCTTAAATTCATCCTTGGGTCCTAAGGACCAATCCTGTCAAAGGAAATCTCTTGTTCACGCAACGCCGTATCCCACCCCCAGCACCTTCCGCTATCTAGAGAGATTAGGATGACAGATGCTGCAGCAATCAAATTTATAATTTCCAAGGTACAGTCCCCTTTAATAATATGTTACTCTTCGAAGGCCGCAACAATTGTGACATGGTCTTATGGCCCTACAAAGAAGATCGTGCCAGATGTTTTTGCGGCTTTAGTTGTGTAACATATTGTTGCAGGTGACTGTACCTGTTCATATTGTCTTGGTCATCTTTGACATATTATCTCCTGGTGGAATTGAGAACACATACAAAACACAAGGCTTATTTAGATATCAAATATATTGTAAATATAGTTTTGTGTGTGACATGTATTTTGTTGTCATAATAGTATAGTTACTCTATACAAAAATAATTTGGCAATTAAAAAGAGTACATGACATGTATTGACTGTATTGTAGTCACATTGAAGAGTGTAAACTTATTTGTAACAGGCAGTAGCACCAATTTACTTTATTATTTTCCTTATAGTCAGAACAAATTGTAACCTATGTTAAAAATACCTAATATATTAATAAATAGGAATAACAATCACAATTTTTGACTTAATAATCACATAAGTTTTTAATGACACATGGAAATTAAGTAACAATACTCTTACAAACAATTTAAGTATATATTTAATTAAGTAATTGAAGCATGGGGTTGGAGTAAGCAAAATAAAGGTATAAAAATCTGTCCATTCGGTGACACGGGTCCAGTAACCCAATTTGGAAACAGGACCAAAGACAGCTTACTGACCTTTAAATAGTTTAAATCTATCCCCAATTACACAAAACAAACCAGGTTACTGGCAAATTCACAAGTACTGAGTAAAACTTAAATGCAAAGTTTATCTTAATATTGTTATCTAAAAATGTAAATTGGATTTCATTATGCAGTAAGTAGGGATTGCAAACCGGATTTATTTTCAATCCGGCCGGATCCGGCCGGATTTTAGCCTCAATCCGGCCGGATCCGGCCGGACCGGATCCGGTTAGGTATGAGGATATTAAGGTTAATTAAATGACATATTTTTCAAGTTTTATGCGTTATATGAGAAACAAAGGTTACAAGTTACAAATGTATTCATAAAACAAATATTTGAAGTTAATAAGAAATAACTTTTTAACAACAAAATAAAATTAAGTGCTGATTTAGACGGCGCGCGAACTAGCATGCGATTTTAGTTACATTGCGGACTGTTGGTTACGTCCAATTCAACCGACCGATCAAAAACCGCAATGTAATTAAACTCGCATGCGAGTTTCATTACATTGCATCGTCTAATTGAGCCCTAAGTATTAAAAAGTGTCACAATGTCAGTCAATTAAAAAATAAAATTTGAAATCTAAGTCATTTATTAACTTTATTATATTAAATCATTCACATTCTGCTCAAATTTACGTTTACAATATACCTAATTATATATTAGATTAGATTCCAAAGCCTGTTAATGGGATAATTATGGGATGGGAATTGGAACTCCTTGAAAGGACAAGTTTTCGTAACTGTTCTTTGATGGAATTATTTGTAACGCTGACATCCATTCTAGTAACAAGATATTTTACTTTTAACCAAAAATATATGAAATGCGCGCCAATATTATCTTGCTTAAAATAGTTTTATAGCCTAAATCATAAATAAATAAATAATCCATGAATAAGTATTTGAGGACAATCTTATTCAGATCGACCTACTCGTAGACCCAAGCAAAGCTTGTACCTACTATGGGTACTAGCTAGCTGGGTAGTACTACTAGGCGACGATATATATACGTACCTATAGTATATTGATAAATACATGCTTATATACATAGAAAACACCCATGACTCAGGGACAAATATCTGTGTTCATCACACAAATAAATGCCCTTACCGGGATTCAAACCCAGGACCATCGGCTTCCTAGGTAGGGTCACTGAATGGTCACTACCCAGCACTAGGCCAGACCGGTCGTTATACATGCCTTCCATGACATCTCCATCCTTTAATTTTTACTTCTAAGTATTTAAGTAATCGTCGTATCGTGCCGATTCGTGCCACCAACATGAAATAAGAAGAAATCATCTTCTGTTCTCAATCATCGTCATATTAAATATCTTCTTATTTTACTAAATTTTGACCTTTTTCATTCGTTCTTTATTCTGTTTAACTTCTTTCTTCTATCCGTCGCCTTTATCTCACGTAAAACGCACAGTAGGTGTTGTGTGCGGTCTTTTTTTCTATTTTCCCGGATCCGGTCCGGATCCGGTGATTTTAACCGGATCCGGTAGCTCCAAAAAAGTGCCGGATCCGGCCGGATTACCGGATCCGCCGGACCGGATTGCAATCCCTAGCAGTAAGAATAACTTTTTTTAATACAAACTGAAACACTATTAAACAATGAATAATTTTATTTGCCATGCATATGTAATTATGAATAGGTATGTAAAATTTTATATTTTTTGCACTATAAATACCTACTTAGTTTTGTAGATAACCAAATAAAAGCAACTTAAATTTAACACTTAGTGTATAATATATTCGAGATATGTGCTCAGTCAAAGGATGACTATGATATAGTTATGAATGGCATTAGATAAAACAAACTGCCTCAGTAAAATTGATAACTGAAATTGAACAAAGACCACTTGAAATATCTCAAGTACATACCCTCTAGCCGCCCATACGTCAAACCTTGCCAAGCAAAATGAAATTTTATTTTGTCAACACAAAGTTCAAATTAGAATGGAACAGGAGACCTTTTTATAGGTCTCTGGGCGGCTAGAGAATACATTAATCTCCCAAATCTTTGTCTTTATCTCCTATGGCATATAGTATATGAAAAGCGACACCTAACAAAGCTGTGCCCAGCAGGTCTCCCAGTGCTGTCAAATATGGTATGGCAGAATTGTCAGGATCCATTCCCATCTTCCACATCCATATAACCATGTGGTGGCTAATAGCTAATAAGAGGAAAACTTGCAGCAAGGCTGCAGACATGTAAATGAGGATAAATATAGGGGTCATAGATGTGTGCCCAGCTTTTAAATAGCCTATAGTGTATATAAATATCAACTGCCCTGGTATGACCATCAAGAGTAATAATTTTGTTGTTTTGCCAACAAGAGGCCCGGGCTTGTCTCCTGTATGTAACACAGTTGACAGTCTAGAAGCATGCACTGCTACCATGTTGCCACCTATACCATTGATAACTAATTGAAATACTGCAATACCCTCATAGTTAACTACTGTGTAGTCTAAAATTAAACCACCAATACTGCTGATAACCATTGCAGAGACAACGGGCACCCACCCTTCATCTAAAGCTTGTTTAGTGAACTTATTATCCCAGGCAATGTAACCACAGACCGGCACAAGAATTGCGCCAGCAGTGATAATAATAGACGGCAGTACAACACTTGTGCCAATATTTGAGTACAGAAGTGATGCAATCCATGACAACAGTGCCAAGGTTGTCAGGTCACCTAGACTAGCAGCAATTGGAGTGGCAATATTGTCTGGGTTAATGTTTAGTTTCTTTGAAATAACTATGACACCAATCATGATCAGGCCTAGGATAAAACTGGCAAATGAAGCAGTGAGAACACTTGATGCTGCAAGCAGTAATGCATGGTGAATATCGAACTGCCCATCTGGTATCCAACCCATCGCTATTGCAGCCATGGCCGCCAAAAATCCTACCAAAACAGCTTGACATTGTATCAAACACAAGTTTCCTACAACTAATGCACTCAGGTCTGTGTCCAGATGCCCTAAATGGGCGTGAGTAGACAAACGCGATGCCAACGTCATTTCTAAATTTCCTTTCAACCCTAAGAGAGCAGGCACTAGTATATACACTTCAGATACTTGCTCAAACACCTTCCAATGCTGCACCACATCAAGCACAAGACTTGCAGCAACCATACCGAAGCCGGCGAGCAAGAAAGACACAAACATCTGCACCCCCGCCACCCAGGAATTCTCTTTTCCATGTTTAATATCTGGAGGCTTACTTTCACTGTTGAGGAGCTTGTACCCATTTGTTTCTTCAGTTGTCTCGGTTCTTGCCATTTTAGAATTACTGTTCTTGCCTCTGTTCATCGTTACAAATATATTTATTAATTATACCGGTCTAATAAGACACGTAAACATTTACAATGACAATTCTGAACTTGAGGCCAAAGTTATGAAATTCATATTGTAGTTGAACACATACTGTTTTAGGACCGTTTCTTGGCACTGACTTATCACAACTTCGTATTATTGTTGGCTAGCGATTACTGAACAACAAATTTATAAATGTTCGTTTCAAAATTTATAATCAGACGGCAATCGAAATAATCTTGGATGGTGGCAAACCACTGGCAAACAAAGATAACGTTGCCATCTCTCTCTCGCTCTCTGACATTGACGTTCACAAGCACAGTACGTTCCAAATCCAAAACATAATATTATTGACTAGATTTTAGAATGTTCGCATACTTTAATGTACCTATTTCTACAGATGAGTACCATTTTAGAGTTCCGTACATTATAATTTATAGTAGAAATATGCAGGTGAAAGCAGGAAACAATATAATATAATTATGAATAATCTCAAACTAGAGTAACATTTAGTAACTGAACGTATCTTTGTTTTTTTTTGGATACGCATGTACGTACGCATTACATCATGTTAAGCCAACTAAAAAACTATACGATGATTATCAAAATATTGTTAAAAGATTACATATTAATAAGTTTCTAAATTACAGTAATTATGGTAGCAATTCTTTTCCCCCTACATTTTATTTATTCAGTTGGTATACCTGCACGGCCACCAACACGACGAGATGACGCGAGGTAGAAAGTTTGGTTTGACTTTTGACGTGAAGTCTACGTTTTCGATTGTCGACCGCTCATTACCGCCAGCCAGCCGACATGCACTCCTTCCAACTCATTTAATTTATTCACGGAGTGTAGAGTATTTTACTAAAAATCAATAAAACATAAAAAATAAACGTGTCGGGTTGCGAATAAATACGGTAGTGCGTATAAAGTGCATAAGATGTGTTTGCCATAAAAGTTGTAAAAAAACATCGGTGCGATATCCACATTTTGGATCCGGAAACCTACTTCCAATATTCGCATACTTTTTATCTCTTGCTTTAATTTAATCGTTCTTCTGTGATAATTGCCGTAGATATTAGTTTAACGTCTTTTATTGGATCAGTGGTTGATATCGTCGCCGCGAGTTTGGTTTCCTATCACTCGGTCAGCGCGACCTTTAAGAAACCAGCGTGTACGAATTGATATGTGGCAGTGAAGTGTAGAAGTAAACATGTTTAGAAGCAAGATAAGGATTCACACATGCAGAATAATCTTGCTGACATCGTTAGTGTGGTTGTTGGTGGATGTGGCGCTACTGACTTTGTACTCTGATTGTATTGGCGACGGCTGGGATTGTAATAAAAATAAGAATGCAGATTTCGTTGCGCCGGTGAGTAAACCCATATATGTTGTTATAAATGCACAAAACCTTATAAGCCTTTAAGGGCAATGCCCTCAGACACACAATGCCACTAGTATTTGATTATGAAGAGGGTGCTAAAAACTTTCATGCTAGTTGTTTGTTGAGCGTAATTTATACATTTGTTAGGTATTGCTGATCATTAATATATATGCAATGTAAAGAATTGGTGAATTAAAGTAATTCTCTGTGATTACAATAATTATTCATGAATAATTTGCTTCTCAAAACACAATATTATGAGTATAACTCAAACTTTAAGTCAAACAAAGACAAAAATTGAACAACTTCCCAAGTCAAACAAAATAATGGAATGTGAACTAAAGTTTTAAATTGTTACAATGACTTGTAAGAATTGTTGACAAAATTTAAACTGGTGTAAGTTAACGTTTCCTGTTATTATCTTATTAGTCTTGGCAGTGAAAACATAGCATTGTGTGATTAGCAACCTGAAGGTCAGGTATAAAACATATGAAAGTTATAAGTTACTCTTATAAGTTACTACTCAGCTGATATCAGATGAGAATAAATTTAAAAGTGAAAAAATTTACTGTCCTGGGTGAGACTTGAACTCCTGATCACTGGATCACTAGCGCAGTCTCATATGGTGGAAATATTTGCTGTCCATGGATGGGTTCTTGGTAGCTTAGATGGTAGAACACTGGCTATTGATTTGATTCACTGGTTGTGAGTTCAACTCTCACCCAAGACAGTAAATTTTTCCACTTTTAACTACTTTTCCTTTTACTAATCTAGCATCGTTTGCAGATGTTTCTGCTTGATACAAAATTAATTAAGAATAATTTGCTAATAAACTTTAGCAATATAATGGGATTGGTACATTTGTACAAATTGGCAGGTGAAAGGGAGTCTAACTGGTTCCTAATGACAGTTAGTGTCACTGCAGTACTCCAACAAAACACATTACCTAACTATATGATTTCTATTGTAACGGCAAAAATATTGCAAAGAGAAAAGTGATTGCTCAACCACCTTTTATTTACAATGCAATTTTGATAATGGAAGAGAAGCCGTCTGAAACAAGTCCTTTGTTAACTTTAAAGTTTATTTCATTGTGCTATGATAACTTATATAAAGCAGAGAAAAGATTTTTTTAATAGCCTTCAGGTAAAAAACAATTTTGAATACAGGGCTATAGGGATAGGGCAGTAAGGAATTATGGTATTTAATTTAATATTACTGACACAAGAGCAGCCAATTCAACAGATCCACACCGTTTTGTCCCATAAATAGTGTTTAGTTTCCAGTTTATAAATAAAATACATATGCTAGTCTGTAAGGTCTTTGTAATATGGGCTTGTTGCCTGATTTAAATTTTAAATAAATAAATATTAAGTAATGACTTTTAATAGCGTCACTAAGGTATTCCTGCAATAATGACAGAAAAACTAATATTAAACAGTGATCGAGGGTGTAAGAGGGGAATTCATGCCGAGGCTTAGAATTTAAGCCTTAAAACATTCAGACTGTCAGAACAATAAAATGGCTTCCTAGCATTCTCGGAAACATTAAAAGATAAGTGTCTCATAACATAAGCAACTCTTTGGGGGTATTCCTTCACAGCCTATCCATTAAAATTGGTCATGCAATGCACACAGCATTTTCATTTGAAAAGATAACTCTATCCCTCTTAATCACTTTATTAGAATACTTTTGTGTAAATTATCCCAAAAAAATCTAAGAACTAAGTGTACAAATGTACAGTGGTGTTCAAAAGTGCATGGATAGACGTCAATCGTAATGCCTTAATATTATGGTTGAAATATCTCCATGCACTTTTCAACACCAGTGTACATATACAAATTGTACAATGTTAGAATAAATTGTAAAATGGTACTTGTAAAAAATAATAAATTTATTATGGTACACTCAGTAATAAATAGGCAGTAATAGCTCACTCCAAGAAACATCATATTGAAAATAGCAATTTAAAAGCTTGTTTAGATAACTATGCTATAAACTACCACAGGTGTGCATGTGTGCAACCTATAAATAAACTGTTTTATACATTAACGTATATATCTATGGACTGGCCTTACGGGCACTAAAAACCGGGCAAGTGCGAGTCGGACTCGCGCACGAAGGGTTCCGTACCATAATGCAAAAAAAAAAAACAAAAAAAAAAAGCAAAAAAAAAAACGGTCTCCCATCCAAATACTGACCACTCCCGACGTTGCTTAACTTTGGTCAAAAATCACGTTTGTTGTATGGGAGCCCCATTTAAATCTTTATTTTATTCTGTTTTTAGTATTTGTTGTTATAGCGGCAACAGAAATACATCATCTGTGAAAATTTCAACTGTCTAGCTATCACGGTTCGTGAGATACAGCCTGGTGACAGACGGACGGACGGACGGACGGACGGACAGCGAAGTCTTAGTAATAGGGTCCCGTTTTACCCTTTGGGTACGGAACCCTAAAAATGGTACTAGTTTAGCGGTGTGCCTCACGAATTCCAGCCAATCGTGCAGTCTAACGCAACTAGTTGCGACCAATAGCGCGCGTGATGCGAACTCATCAACCAATCGCGCGCGTGATGCGAACTCGTCAACCAATCGCGTTGTACCGGTGTATTCTGTTTTTAGTATTTGTTATAGCGGCAACAGAAATACATCATCTGTGAATATTTCAACTGTCTAGCTGTCACGGTTCATGAGATACAGCCTGGTGACAGACAGACAGACGGACAGTATAAATTGGGTCCCGTTTTTACCCTTGAGTTTAAAGACTTCGGAACCCTTAATACGATATTCGTTTCGCTTCGATTTGGACATTTTGGACGACGCAACCCGATATTTTTTAAATATAAAAGCCAAATCACACCGCAAACGTAAAAGGCTCTCTGCATACAATCAGCATCAAATAGATGGTGACGGCCAAAGTGGCCAAATATTGCTACACATCCTTATTTCTATGGTAACAAAATTGTGTTACTATATGTACATATTATATTTGGCAACTTTGGTCGTCACTATCTATTGATGCTGACTGAAACGCAGTACACGCAAAACTGAGGGCCTACCGCGAACCACGTTCGACGTGTTGCCTCCCTGTCACACTTATGTACGAATTTACAAGTGCGACAGAGAGCAACACGTCGAACGTAGGCCCTCTGGACTTTAAATCAATTGCTCAAGTTAATACTGCGTCGCAAAATGTGGTGGCATCCTCAGCGTGTGTTTATATGTATACCGACGAATGAGATAATGTAGAGTTTCGTATCTAGGTAACACTTAAGTGTTCATTACGTCTATCCTGCCGCCGAATACTTTCTGCTGAGAGGGACAGAGATATATTATTTTCCTGTGGGTCTTAGGAGCAGGATAGCAATAACCCCTTTATCCTCTTGCATCACTATTCCATTCCAATGCAATATCAACAACCTGAAAAATTGCCTTTATAAAGCCAGTATCTCGTCTTTGTCAACAGGATAACACACACAAAGAAGAGTACAGAGGCAAAAAAGCCGCTATAGCGGCAGCGCTCAAATCGGAGCAAGAGAACGATATAGAAGATGCCATCGGCGGTGAACATGACGTGGAAGATGTTGGAGAAGACGGGCTGCTGCTGCCGCCGTATTCCAAGTCCAGGCTTAAGCGGTGGGAGAAGGCACCCACTGTGCTACCACAAGGGAACTCTCCTGGCGAAATGGGTAAGTGGTATTTGCGTCCTTGTACTCCTTGTAGGTTGTAGGTCACCGCACCAGGCCAGTCTGGTTTTTATTAGTGATGTACCGACTATTGATTTGACCGACTAGCCGACTAATCGGCGCTCGGATTACCGATTAGTCGGTCGGCTAGTCGGCCAGATCATTAGTTTGGTCTAAGTTCGGTTCAAATGCACTAAAAAACAATCGTTTTACCCCTTTCGTCGCGCTATTTATCATTATTATTATTATATAGCCTTTATTTCGGAGTCTACAGTGAACATTTCTTATTCCATTATATGTATTCTATCATTTGGGCCTTGGCCACTTTCTGTAGATCCGTTTGTCTCTCGACAAAGGCCTCCTCCAATCTATTCCATTCTTGTCGTTCCATTGCCACTTGATGCCACGTTACTCCAGCAACTTTTTTTATGTCATCATCCCATCTGCTCAGCGGTCTGCCTCTGTATCTTTGACCTTCTCTTGGGTACCACTGAGTGATTATTTTGCTCCATTTGTTTTTTCCTCTTATCATGTGTCCGGACCACTTCCATTTTAGCCGTTTAATTTTTAGGGATACATCTTGGATCTTTGTTTTTTTCCTTATAATGGTATTTCTTATTCTGTCCATCATCTTGATCCCTAGCATACTTCTTTCCATAGCTCGTTGAGAAATGGTAAGTTTATTAATATTGTTTCTTGTTATGGTCCATGTTTGACTGCCATACATTAAAATCGGTAATATGCAAGTGTCAAAAACTTTACTTTTTGTTGTTATTTTTATGCTTTTGTCTTTCATTACTTCACTATTTATCATAGAGTAACGCAAAAAATTTAATAAAATAAATAACAAAATCCTAAGGCTAAATTTCATACGACGACCGAATCGGACATATGAAAGCGACCACATGGTCAATAATTTCGAACAAAAGTTTTCGTAAGCACCCTAAATAGGAATTTGGGTAAAATAAAATAGGTGACAAGCTTATGAAAATATGTTCTTTTTGACCTGTTTTTCTGTCACTTATAAAGTGCCGACTAATCGCTCTAATCGGCCATTTTTGCCGCCGACTACAAATGAGGCCGGATAGTCGGTTTTCCCGACTAGTCGGTACATCCCTAGTTTTTATAATTTTTTAGGGCGTTACATCACCGCAAAGCATCTTAAGTAGGTGGTCGTTACCGAGATACAAACTGTAGTGTGGTCACCGATCGCTATTTTGTGGTCGCGTTTACTGGTCGCTACTATTACTTACACACGCTCTTAGGGCGTGTTTACATTGGGACAGATTCCCATGTTTTATAACCATGACGCTGTCGATTACCGGAGGCAGTAGTCGGCGAGGACCCAGTGTAAAAACGCCTTTAAACCAACAAGAAATTATAGCATTTATGTAGCCATTTATTTGTGTTACTTACCAGCGACTAAATGAGCATTCGGTCTATGAGTTCCGCGAAAAGTATGAAATTGTGCAATAGTGATGAACTCTGACATATACCTTACCTACTTTCTGCATGACATTGAGATTCGTCTTCACAAAGCTTGGCCAATGTATTGAGAATACTTCTAGGTATATTCGTCTACAATGATTGCTTAATGATTCGGTGACCCAGTTTTCAATGGTTATGTTTGTTTATCATGTCTGTAGTTTACAGCTAGAACATAATGCGACGTGTTTAGAAAACAACGGTCAATCATTGCCGTACCTAATACCTATTACGTGCCCTAACGAAGCGTGGCATTTTGATGTCTCTGTCTTGTAAATGCCTAATAAATCACGCGACAGCCTAAAAATGCCACAATGCAATTAAGCTGTGTAAAGTCACTAGGGGCAAGATTGTTTTACCGGCGACATAAGTCACAATGCACGCTCCCTTGACATTGTTGTAGATATACATAAACACTAAACTATAGAACTGACCCTGTTTTTATATGCCAGATACTAAAATGATTTAAGTTTCTCCTTATATAAATAGAAACCAAATAGATATATTATACGTATATATTGTTTTTAATTTATCGCTAAAGTACGAATTTTTAGTACCTACTGAAGGTACCTCGGCGTAGCTAGTGTGGAAATGTAGATGTGTCTGGTTGACAGTTATTTCATCATAACGTATAGGTAAAGCGATGCTCTACCGTCCCGACAAGCGGTGAGACTAAGTGGCATTAATATAAACGCTCACCCCACGCTCCCAAATAGACATTCACGTACATTGTTATATACCCTAATGAAAGTACTTGTAATGATACTGCAACACAATAAATGGGACTCGCCAATAGGGATGATGACACATGTTGAAATTTATAACAAAATCTAGTAAAATAGATAGCGAATGAGCAATTTATCACAATAATGTGGATATTAAAATAATATATGGTAATATTACAAAAATACAAGACCTAAAAGTTTTAAAATTTAAGTTTTCTTTTAACTTCCAAAAAGAGAATAAGTTAAGATACCATTCGATTCCTTACATTTTATCTAAAAAAAGATTGTACTGTAACTATATACATAAACGCAATATTTCACCGACAAAATAGCAATTTTCTTGTTTTCTCCATACTTCAAGATAAGCTCTCAGTGACCTTGACGTCACGGTCATTTATCGTTTTGTTAGGAGCGTTTCACGAGTGAAGTACGACTGTCGGACTTTGACTATCATTTCTGAATTTTGTATTGCTTTAATGCAATGGGTCCCATATAGACATTTGATCCTAAAAAACACCTGATCGATTGATACCATAAATGAAAATTTGTCATCTAGCCTATTGTTCCACAGAGTCACAATATCCAAACTAGAGTAATAGGTAACTGCTTATTTATAAATCGTTTCTTGAACGCAGGTGACTCAAATGCTACTACACAAATTGTAGGGGAACCGCGCTAGCCCCTCACATCCCCATGCTCGCGTGCACGGCGAGGCGCACATCCTTCCTAAGCTCGAAAATGAGTCTAGTTATTAATATCTATTAATACTGATTAGTTTGAGCTTTCCACTCTGCTGCTACGGCTGTGACCTGATAGGAACAGAGACTAACGGGTTTCCGTAGTGGATTATTAGGGTTCCGTACCCAAAGGGTAAAAACGGGACCCTATTACTAAGATTCCACTGTCCGTCCGTCCATCCGTCTGTCTGTCACCTGTAACTCGTGAACCGTGATAGCTAGACAGTTGAAATTTTCACAGATGATGTATTTGTTTTGCCGCTATAACAACAAATACTAAAAACAAAACAAAATAAATGTTTAAGCCGGGCTCCCATACAACAAACGTGATATTTTTGCCGTTTTTTGCGTAATGGTACGAGTACGAAGGGCTCCCTTCGAGCGCGAGTCCGACTCGCACTTGGCCGGTTTTTATTTCATAATAACACACCTGGAATCCGTTTTGATCCCGTCAATGTGCCTGCCACTTAACCTTTAATGGAAACATTCACTCCGAACTATGACATTACCCTAATGACAGTGCAACATACAATGAAAGGGACGCGCAAACTATTTCACACAATTCAGACAGACAGCAGCAGACTGAATCAGGGTTGGTTCACAAATCACACCGCGTCGCTTCACTTTATTTATGCCACCATCGCCAGTCACCAACCGGGCCCCATTTTATAACTGTTCAATTTACAATGTTACGGGTCTAATAAAGGACACTTGTTTAACCAATGAACGACCTTTTGACGGGTGTTGCTTATACATATAATAATTTTGATCTTGAGACTTGTACTAGGAAAGTACAGGTGACATTATGAATGGGAATTACATATTTGAAACAACCCGATACAATATACTTATTTTTATCATTTCGACTAGCTTCTGACTAGGTAATGGCTTGTGGATTGCATATTGTGACAATATCAATAATTGCTTCGAGCAGTCGGCGAGCCAAGCGCGCCCGATCAATTGAGTTATATTTATATACACTGAGAGAAAAAACTAACAAAAACACACTTAGAATTACAAAAATAAAACTTAATCCGGGGACAAGGAGAGTCAACTAATAGGAACAAATTGACTTTTGCAATTTCCATTTAGTAGGAAATACAACTTCTATATTTGTAATTTGAAGTATGCTAGAGTAATTTCAGAAATTTGGTTTTGTTATTCCGAGAGGTGCTTTAGCAATATCGGAGGTGATGACGTCATGGGTGAAAACTAACCGTTTTGTAATTCTAAGCGTGCTTTAGCAATATCGGAGACGATGACGACATAGGTTTTACTAAACTGTACTGCGATTCCAAGCTAGCTGTTGTTATTCTAGAGATAATGACGTCACAGGCAAAAACTAAACTGTTTGCAATTCCTCCGCCCCTAGCAAACGGGCGCCGCGAGAGCATGTCGCGCGCGTGGTAGCTACCCGTCTCTATTTCTGTCTGTATGAATAAAAAAGCATTTGGTAGTATATCTCTGTACTAAAGAGGCACTATAAAAGCCTGTCGAGATATTCTACCCATTCCTTTCTTATTCATACAGTCAGAAAGAGACTAGTAGTTATTACGCGCGCAACATGCTCTCGCGGCGCACCTGTGCTAGGGAGGTTGGAATTGCAAACAGTTTAGATTTACCTTTGATGTCATTATCACTAGAATAACAACAGCTAGCTCGAAGTTGCAGAACAATATGTTCCTGTAGACCCCAACTACACAGTAGGTCGCGGGTTAATATGTCCATGGCCCACAATATATCCTAAATTTATTATTTAACTTAAGTATGTTTTAAACAAAGAAGACACGAGACACGCCCGCCCGACATCCGACACAATACTAACTCTAACCAAATGAACGTAGCAAGTAGCTGTGTTGGTATTACAAAACTCGTTTAGTGATTGGTACAACAATGAACATAAACACAACAAGTCTATCTACTAAATACCAGTAAACTTTGTAATGTCGCTATAGTAACAACTGAATTGTTATTTTAAATGGGGTAATGTTATTCCCGCGAACTTGTTTTTAGATATTACAAAACTATGTAAGTGAGACATTTACTAAAATCATAACTTGAAATCACAGATGCTTTTTTCCAAAAATCACAAACTTTACTAGTAAAAATCGGAGAATTTTAGTAGTAATAAAAATGGATTGTAACAAATACTGAACTTTGTTTAATGCTCCATTTACTAAAGTCTGTTTGCTGAAATTAGATTTAGTATTACTGAGCAGTTTGTAGAAATAAATAAATTTTACAGAAATAGTGAAACTTCCATGATTACTACTAAAACTTCATTTTTTCCCCCAGTACAGAACTGTTTATTAATTCCTGGTGGTGATTTTTCTCTCAGTGTACCACTGCTTATACTCAAAGGTAGTTGTGACGGACTTTGTGGTCATCTTACACTGGAAACCAGCAACAATTCGCGACAAAACGTTTTACAAATGATGTAGCACCAGAATGAAAGCATCTCTCGTCCCAGGCATGACTGTCTGTTGCATTCACTTCATCGGTGTAATTATTTACAGCCATTGACCACTAATTACTAGCTCATTTGTTTACAATATCGATATAATTGTACAAAGGAATGCGTGCTGCCTCTATTGTGGAAGTTTGATTATATATTACCATCGTTGATTGACGGATGTACGTTCATTCGGCACTATGTGTATTTATATTTTCTAATTGTGTACTTCTATTCAATTTTCTACTTAACTATTACCAAATTGGGCAAGTTTGAACTAACAACCGGATAAGTTAAAAGGAAATGTATGCTGGAGTTCAGTTCAAGTGGTGTTCCAAAAATATCCGTTCAGTTCAAACGTAGGTGGCTCTTATAAATTTCTAATGCAGTTTGCTCTTTTCCTTAAAAGTATGCCGAATTGCCGACCCCTGTTGTAGGACTTGTAGCACAGAATGACTAATAGCACTTTGTAGGTCGATTATAGTTCGTGCATTTCACTCAGAAGCTCTATTATGGTTCTTATTATTCTGATGTTAAAGTCTTATGTTGTTAAACACAATAGCTTTCGTTTGACCTCCGAAATGTCGTGCATTCTATTTTTTGCAACCGAATTTAACGTAATAATGGATGACACATCGCATCAACGCTTTGCAACCTCTGTCCAACTAGTTATCGGTGACATTTTGGGTTAACGGGTAATATTGCCGCAAATTTGTACACACTATTCACTAATATTGGGTTAAAACATTGACCTAAATAGCGTCGTCAACATTAGGTGCCAGTTAAGTCTGATACTTTTCGTCCTAGGCCACCCCCTTATTCATAAATCTTTACGGGCCTGATTCAGTTAAATTATGTTTTATCCCTTTCTTACAAATACATAAGTCAAAATGACAGATAAAGACAAACTATTATTAGCTAATTGAGGTTTGTAGTGCGTTTATGAATAAGGGGGTTAAAGTTTATTTCTTAAGGATATGTAACCTTTAATACCTAACAGTATATTAACTAATGTTGTTGTCAACCTCTGTTGATGATAAATACCTACAGAAAGTCCATAAAAAGTCGACAACGCGCTTGTGACACCTTAAAGATGCAAGTGTCGATAGCCTATGTGGTCATTGGAATTCTACTTCGTTTGATTATAAATTATAAGTATTATTTTCATAAGAAAAAGTAAAGTCCAGCGTCAACGACTCCGTAGCGATTTTATATTCATGTCGTTATGAATAATGCATGCGAAGCAATGTTTATTGTGTTATTAACGACACTTCACAACACCTTTACCATATACACATCTAAAACGACTTGTTTTTGACAGCTTATTTATGAAATAAAACTATTGAAACGGATTAAATCACGTATATTGAATACATACTACATTCCGACGTCGACGTCGTCGTCGAGTAAGTATTCTATATACGCGATATAATCCGGTTCAATAGTTTTATTTCATGAGTAACTACCGCGGTAACCGAAGACAAAACTTATTTAGCTAGACGTACAGTCAACGGTAAAAATATGGGTGTACAAATCATTTCAAAAATATGTCCCATAACTCTTATGTCAGTGAATTAAGAACTATGGGACATATTTTTGAGTAAGTTGTCTACACCCATATTTTTCCCGTTGACTGTACATACATTGTACGTATTACGATTGTTTGTTACATGTAATTGGATGTCAACAATACGCTTTCTATTTCATCTAGTTTGATCTAAATTAAAGATAAGACCTGCATCACATTCTCACAGTTTTTACACGCGCTTTAATAGCTTTCAAATGACATTTATATCGCGCGACAAACAGGTTAGGCGATTAACAGTAAATGTTATTAGACAACCATACAGTTTTTTTGTTCAATAATGTGAGCACGATTTAAGAATACCTTTGGGTCAGCATACTTAGAAAACGAGTATAGGTAATGTATCCTAAATCTGGATGTGACCTATATCGTCTAAGACCGGTGTTGACGTAGTTTAGGGCTGCTCCGAAAATGATGACATTTGTTTCACACTTTCATCAATTTTCAAATTTGCGTACAGAAAATATTAAATTAGAGCCTAAATCTGTGTATGACCCCCTTGTTGTGCTTCTAGGTCCAAGAAATATTATATCATATTAACTAACTAGCTAGGTGGGTAACAAAGAAAACTTGAAAGAAGTTTTAAAAAGCTGCCTGTGTACAACGGAGATGGCACTAATTGTCACTAAGAGAAGCAATACAAATCCATTGACTCCTCATACTTACTTAGAAACAACCTACAACTACAACTTACCACAAGAAAAACTAAAAATAAATACAAATTAAACACATTCAAAAATCATTACTCTATAATCTCATTACATTACATTACTCTAAAATCGGGGCGAGTAAAAGCTTGCCGAAATGTTACTCTAAATTCTCATAAACATTTCCGGACACCTACCTAAATGTCAAAGGCTCTAGAAACTTGTAATTTATGTAAATATATTAGACGAGTATGCCTACTCAATGCTAGCTCTCCAATGAATGGGACGTTTCGAATTTCTATCAATATTTAGGAGAGCTAGAGACATTTACGGCACGTATAGTCGCCATCAGATATATCGGAGCGGCCAAGGTGTTCACAAAATTTGAACACGCACTCTAACGCCATGACAATAGAGGCGTGTTCAGATATTTGTGAGCAGCTTGGCCGCTCCGATATATCTATATCTGATGGCGACAGTACCCAACTTTAAACTTTATTAGTTTTATTACACAGGCGTACGTTTTAACGGCAGCATATATTTAATGGTAATAATCATTTCCGCAATTTCCGGTTCTTTCACTACCATTAGTAATTATCTATCATATGTCACTATCTGCTGATCATAGGCTTTATTATTCTTGTGCCATAAAAACGTTCAATGAAACGCTGTACACTACTGTACAGTCAACACCAAATAACGTACTATGATAGCATAGTTGTTTAGCAATTTAGGTGACAAACACATAGGTGTTTAGCAATTTATTCATCGTGGATAGCCACGATGAATAAATTAAAAGTAGGTATAGACCTATGCTTTACAATACATATAAAAGTAGGTTAGGGTTTAATTTAGTTTGTATTCTTCCTACTGTCAGTTTATAAGGTCACTGGATACTACATTATAAAAATCATAAAAATATAAACATTTTAGTGATATATTTTTATTGAGACTATTATAAATTATAATAAGGATAATGCAGATTATGTCGATTATTTTCGCGTAGCAACTTCAGCTACGGACTCTTTTTTCTGGTAACAGTAGAGCTCAGAAGAATAAATCACCTCGGCACCGTCGTCCACACAATTAACCGGCAATTTTAAACTTTATTACCAAGATATATAAAGCTCACCGATGGTCAGAGAGCTGTTAGTAGATCGAAACTCGGACGGTACGGTAAAATGTAGCATGTGGAATAGTAAACCGATACGATTATCATCTTACTGTTTTGCTTATTAGATCGAACGGTTAACAGAGCTATTATAGAATAGGTAAGTATTGGTATTGGAAATGAATCGATTTCAGGTTTTGCCTCTAATTGCACATAGTTCACATAAATAGGTAGGTTTCCATCACCTTAGTAATAGGCCCAATCCATTTTACAACATTGAATTGAATCAATAGTTAAATTGAAGAGGTGGGCTGAACTAGCCACGGAGTGGGTGCCACAATGTAAACGCAGGGGAATGGCGGGACTACCTAGACACATTTCTCAGCAACTGGACGGATGTGCTGCAGTTAATTGAAGTCTAGGGGGGAGGCCTTTGCCCGGCAGTGGGACACCTTATAGGCTCGTTAAAAAAAAAAGTTAGATTAGTTAGCCCACCCGAGATTCTTCTAGTAACGTTCTCAGGAAAAGGTATCAGTATCACTTTGTCGGTTTGTCAATCTTCTTCTACCTAGCGTTATCTCGGCCTTTGCCAGGATCCGCTTTCCTACTTGCTTTCCTCCACTTTGCGCGATCCTGGGCGACGTCTCGTGTGAGCCCGTTTACGCTCATATCTGCTTTCACGATATCGAGCCATCGCTTTTTTGGTCTGGGCGCTTTTGGGGTCGGGGGATGTCAAGGGCTAGGTTAAGGCATATGTTTCCTACGTAGTCTGGCCTGCGACAAACGTGGCCGAACCACCGGAGGTCGGTTTGTCAATAAGGCCGATTTTGTAGCAAACTTGAATTAATATCCGACAAACTGGTGCCTTTTGACTAAGCATGTCACAATTCATGTATGCTGTCTTTTTAATGGGTAACAAAAACAATCACGCTTCATGAGTTTATATAAGGGGCATTTTATAGAGTAAATATCCATATTCATTCGATTCGATACGCGTGTGTTTTACATAAGTAAGTACTTTAGATAATAATCGTTTCGTTTCGATAACTTTAACGCCATAACGAAGTGAGAAATGTGGACACGGAATCGTTTTTATTACATTTATATTTCCAATGTAATAAAAGTTGAATTATACACTCAAGCGCAAAGTAATCAGGTCACTTTGTTTGGAAATAAAGTGCCATCGTACGTGTACACTGTACAGTGTACACTATTAATTGAATTGATATAAGGTCCATGGATGATCAATAGGTATCTCTCCATCTGAAAATTACTTACAATTACCTCACTTTAAAAGCTTAGATAGACGTATCGACAACTCGCATGCGAGTTTAATTAGATTGCCCACTGCTTAGGTACAATCGCCCACACTGTTAACTGTACATCGGTGGACCTTAAGCCTTTTGTAATAAGGTCTACCGATGTACAGTTAGGAGTGTTGCTGTTGGTACATACAACTAATTCAAACGATCAATCAAATGTATACCGTAATTTACGGTCTGTAATGTAACGAAACGAAAACAAATGAGATCTATTTACACTATTTTTACAACTTGGGTAACAAATCAAATTATTTTATTAAATATCAGCCCCAAGAGTTGGTTAAAGCATTTAAAGCAGCCTATTAGCCGTGGTAGGGTAGCCTAGAGGTCCAGGGATAGTCGCGTAAACTGAAGACGCCAGTCAGTATTCGGCTTCCGCCAATGGAGGATTTGCTCACTTTTTCATTTGGGCTACCCCACACTAGCGTCTCCCGAGCGTCGGCGTCCAGTCAACTCTATGGCTGCTCCTCGACGCAACGTTGGCGCAATCTGCGGGGCGACGCCATTTTCCATAGCGCTATTAGACGCCGACGCTCAAAAGACGCTAGTGGGGGGTGGTAGTATACCTCTATGACTACACTACACCTTATAAAACAAAGTCCCCCGCCGCGTCTGTCTGTGTGTGAGTTTGTATGTTTGCGATAAACTCAAAAACTACTGAACGGATTTTCATGCAGTTTTCACCTATCAATAAAGTGATTCTTGAGGAAGGTTTAGGTGTATGATTTGTTTACCCGTGTGAAGCCGGGGCGGGTCGCTACGCTAACAGTTTATAACTATAACAGACTGACAGTTTATATTATAACACTCATTTTGTTACAGGTAAAGCGGTGAACATCCCCATTGAGCAGGAGAAGTTGATGCTGGAAAAGTTCCAGGAAAACCAGTTCAACTTGATGGCTAGTGATATGATCTCACTCAACAGATCGCTTACGGACGTCCGGTTTGAAAAGTAAGTGGCTTTAATCTAAGATCATTTTATTCAGGTATGATAAAAAAAATGAAGTAGAAAAATATCACATATAATACAATTAAACCACTATTCACTGCTTAGTACAATAATATATTTTTAACCAAAACAACACAGCCGTAATTTTACACACACGACGCCATATTGCCTGCCGAAGACAATCATTTGTCTCAACATTCGTCTATTTAAACAAAGATTACATTTATTACCACTTTTAAACATTTGTAAATTCTTTTCTTATTATTTTATTAGTTATGATATATGTTTATCTTACATTAAATTACTTATTAGGTTAATTAGTATTATAACAACACAGGATATATTACACCGGATGCCGCAATGCAATACTGTGGTAAAAGGCTAATCAATGACCGTATTTTTATCAACTGGTATCAAAATAGAAATAGTTTGATGGCTAAAAGTGTTTTGTCAATAATAATGATATAAATTATCTTATATTTCTAACAATCGGCCATCCTGAATTTTGCCTGACCCTAGGCAATAGAGATATACGCTATTTATTTCCTAAGAAATTGAGATATTTATAGATAAAATTATAAATAATGAATATAATTATAACTAATAAAACATGACAATGACATGCTACTTATCACGGACTTCGTAGGTAATAATAATAATAATCAAATCTTTGTCTTACAAAATAAAATTAAGTTACGTGTCCTACAATTACTAAGATGAGACAATACTGTGTATTCTATAAATTATTAATACAGATGTCAATCATAATGAAACAAAATCAACGATGATCAACTCTGGCCAACGTGGGACTCGAACCCACATCCTTGGATTGTCGGTCCAATGCGTTACCCATTCCGCTGCACAATTGCACGGTGTATTGTATACAATACAATATAAATACTCTTTATTGCACACTTCAATAAAACAATACAGAAAGAAACCTGCAAAAGAAGTAGAGGTAAACAACAGGCGGTCTTATCTCCAAAAAGCGATCTCTTTCAGACTACTTTTAGGTAGCGGAAATCGATAAACTTACACAATGTTAGTAGGATGAAAGAAATCTATTACTAAATACACACAAAACAAACAATCTATCATGCGACATGAAGATGATAAAGTATGGTATAAGTAGATAACAATTACCAACAGAAATTAACCACTCTACCGCACATGAAACCGTAAGTATAATATGTTAGTTATAATATTCAACTTTGTTGACAGCTATTAAAGTTCAAATGTAAACAATTAAACATGCGTTAAGGCTTTATCTGTTAAGCGACAAACTTATTTTTACAGTGTTTGATGTCATAAAAACAAAAAAAAAACAAAGCAAGTTAGAAATCTTACTAGTTACTTGTTACGTTTTCGGCCATCCTTAACAGATTGGATGACCTCATTCAATGATATATCACTATTTATTACAAACACAAACACATATTGACTATTATAATAAAAATAAATAAATAGTTTTGGTCTATGTATGACATTTAGTATTATTTTAACAAAACACTACTGGGATAACATGGTCTTTTTTTTTAAATGGTAAAAAACAATATCCTTCACTTTTACACACTTATTCTTAACCACAAATTAGTCGCTAACTTGATGTGGGTAAACGTAACATAAACTGTAATAAATGTCATATACTAAGAAAAAGTGACCAAGGCCTCCAGTGCCCCAGACTGGAATCGAATCATCGTCCTCTGCTATAGCGGGAGAATTTAATTTGTTCTAATTTGTACTTCTAAACGTAACATAAATAGAATCCAGTGACTTTACATCTTGTCTCCAGTCATATACATTAGATTGTACTTACAGTTTTTGGCAGTTATTTATTTATTAATTTGAAATTTAAATCAGACAAGCAACAAGGCTATATTGCAAATACTTTACAGACTAACAAACATAAAAGTTAACACTATTTCGGCGACAAAATAGCGTGCCTCCATTGAATCGTCTGGTCTTGTGTCGGATTCGGCAGTTTTCAGCGAAACGTTGACCATAAATCGGCGCACTCGATTGTCCCCTGCAGCGGTTGCGGCGCGCTCGCCACAAGAGAGTTGAAGTAAGTGTAGTGGCCTAGTGGCGCGATCGAAGCTGAAACATCCTCGGCGCGTAGTACGATGACTCAGAAACAGAAATTAATAGTGTCACACTTACACATTAGCAAATTAAATGTACAGACACGGGCTGTATGGTGAGCTTGTTACGGCGTACCCGCACAGGGAGTATCCGTCTCATGCAAGCTTAAGTGGTGCTGTTTGTTACCGCGTTTTCGCACAGGGAGCTATCAGGTTCAAGCAAGTTTACTTGGTGATCCCTGTTACCGCGTTCTCACACAGGGAGCTATCGGCCTCAGGCGATCTATCACACTTGTTACGGCGTACCCGCACAGGGAGCATCCGTCTCATGCAAGCGTAAGTGGTGCTGCTTGTTACCGCGTTCTCACACAGGGAGCTATCGGCCTCAAGCGAGCTTAATGGGTGACCCCTGTTACCGCGTTCTCACACAGGGAGCTATCGGCCTCAGAGGGTCCTAACGCTTATTACCGCGTACCCGCGCAGGGGGTATCGGCCTCAAGCAAGCGTTTCAAATATATCTTGTTACCGCGTACGCACGCTGGACGTAGCAGCCTCAGCCAAATTAAGCGCAGTGAAGTGGTGGTGAGTTATCTTCCAGCTACTGCGCACACACATTGGATGCAGCGGCCTCCAACCATGTCGTCTTAGCACCCAGTTCAACTAAGCGCAGTGAAGTGGTGGTGAGTTATCTTCCAGCTACTGTGCACACACACTTGATGCAGCGGCCTCCAACCATATCGTTTCAGCACTCAGACGTATGCACTCAATTCCGACATGTAAATCATTAAACATTTTACACTGTACTTATGAAACATACACAAAGATATATTAATATATATCTGTTAAACTTTGGTAGGAATTGCGTTAGCAATAACTTAAACTAAAATGAAACACGTGTGCATCGCGTCATGAATATGAATTTCATGTATACAATTTGTAAATTATAGTTGTACAATAATAGTAGCAGTAGTAGTAAAATACTTTATTGTACAAAAAGAAACATAAAACATGAAAGAGCACACATCATTGGTACAAAGGCGAACTTATCGCTTTCAGGGATCTCTTCCAATAATTATAGTTTAATAAAGAGAATACTTTTATTCACTGCCTCTCCGAGTAACAACATTAATTTTCAGAACCAGGCTCAAAATTAGAGCCTAGACCTATCCACAGTTTTATCTAATCTGCTGGGTTAACATTATTGTATGTATTTTCGGATCGAGAACTCTAGAACCTTTACTCAGTCTACTATAAAAACATTATAAAGTATAAAATTTATGTTATAAATCCAATTTGGATCTAGGCACTAGTGCTAATTGAACAACTGCTGAATAGTCATACTGTAAAAGTTGCCTGTAAATAAATCTTTGTTGTTTGTTTGCATATCCCCACACAAATTCAGATACATTCGCTGTCAAAATTGTTGTAATTAGATTATTATTGAGTCTCAAATGATCACGTCTTTTACGTTTCCAGTCGTAACAATTTCTTTGACCATAATAATGCTGGTATAGTGCGCCTCTATTGGCACTATATAATTTGTGCTCAAATAGACATTACATTTTGTAATTTAGGTATATCATAGTAACTAAATGAGCTCTTGACTATTTGCGGTAATTGTCGTAACTTAAATTGTAAAATACAAATTATATAGAACGGCTCAGAGACAAAAGTACTATTCTAATTTATTAAAGTACAAACTTTTTATTTTAAAACATATCATATGTATAGGTAATTGCTAATCATTTAAGCTTGATTATTACTGAAAATGTATTTAATTCTTGAATTCAACATGGTGCTATAGCACTATACCTTCCACTGGAACTTTGTCTACTGTCAAAAGTACCTATAGCTGATATAAAAAAAAACTATAGGTAAAAATATAAATCTGAATAATTATTTCACCAACCAAGTCAATTTAAAGATGGTTATCACTTATCAGTAATACCCATAAATTTGAAAGTAAAGATAATGAAAATCGTGAAACTATATGCGACTGCTGACTCTATTTTTCTATACACAATCATAATGCTAGGCCATAGGCTAGTCTAGTAAGTATTTAAGTAGTCGACAGGATTTCAACATAATCAACACAGTGAAGACGAACTACCTTCCTGTTACTATTAACAACTTATGGACTTCTAGTTAGTGATGGGTAGGACATAAATTTAAAATGAGCTTGTATAGGTACCTCATTATCTAAATTGTTTCTATAAGAGGTACTAGCATATTTTCAACACCAACTCCAACCATAACCAGAATTATTATATATCTGTATATATTTATGTATTCCTAACTTCCTTTCTACATATATAGGTAAGTACCTATATGTAATATCTAATTGAAGTGCAATTCACGAGGTTGAAAACAGATCTTTAATAACAGAAGACTGATAAATTTAAACATCAACTTAAGGACAGAATGTACCTACAACTTTGCTATGTATTTAAGATAATTTGATGCTTGTATGTAACTTCATTTGATGCTTTTATGAAACATATTCTAATTTAGCTGTTTATTATTTATATTGTAAGATTGTTCAGTATCTCTCCAATGCTAGAGTTTGGCTACTGAAATTTTACCCAAATGTATGGCGAGAAATTCAAAAAAATCTTGGGCTGATCACACTTTGTGTAGTAGGAATTATAGTTTTGCACTAGAAAATATTTTTGATTTTCTGTGCACACGTAAGGTACCGGTCAAAGCGCGGTTAAAATGCCAATACTACACCTTTATATTGGACGTAGATGTTCCGTGTCACTTCTAAGATAATACAATTAAACCACTATTCACTGCTTAGTACAATAATATATTTTTAACCAAAACAACACAGCCGTAATTTTACACACACGACGCCATATTGCCTGCCGAAGACAATCATTTGTCTCAACATTCGTCTATTTAAACAAAGATTACATTTATTACCACTTTTAAACATTTGTAAATTCTTTTCTTATTATTTTATTAGTTATGATATATGTTTATCTTACATTAAATTACTTATTAGGTTAATTAGTATTATAACAACACAGGACATATTACACCGGATGCCGCAATGCAATACTGTGGTAAAAGGCTAATCAATGACCGTATTTTTATCAACTGGTATCAAAATAGAAATAGTTTGATGGCTAAAAGTGTTTTGTCAATAATAATGATATAAATTATCTTATATTTCTAACACATATGATCAGGACGGGGGAGGGTGTTGTAGCAATCACGTGTAATTTTTCGTACACAGCGCGAAAATAAATATAAAGGCAATTAAGATTTGATCACATGATTGTTGGATGAACAAGAGTCCATTTACCAAGAGGTAATGTTTCTTTTTTTGCAGAAGGTTAGTGTATATTTGCTACGACCTAACGAAAAATGCCTTTAGTCATAAATATCGTCGTTTGTATTTTGGAATCTTGATGATAATGATGATAAATCAGTAACTGCAGACAGTGCAGACATGATATTAGCATATTGATATATGTTATCAGATTTAAGTATTTATTACACAGTGTCGTTTTTAGCCAGTTTTTCCTTAAAGTATTTTTTTTGTGCTCTCCCGACACTCAACCAATGTAAATAATATGTCACTGTGTGATTTTAGAACAGCGTAATAACAATTTTTGAAATTCGGTTAAGGCCCTGTCTACACATTGATTTGTGTTTACTTGTTGAGTGCGAATCGTTGGTGCGAATTCATACATTTTTGCCACTAAATACAAATAGCAAATTGAAGTATGAAATCGCACTAATCAGTGTGTATACGTACCATACCCTTTGTGTTGTGCGTGCCGGTCCCCGTACTTGGAGTGACTTGGATAAATATAGGAGAAACATAAAGCGCATTATTCATTGCAAACTTACGGCTTTTATATAATGGGAGAATTAAAAAAATACCATACTTTAGTATCTGTCTATTGTGAAAAGTGCATTTCTTGCTCAACTTCCAAATTTAACTCATGTGTGCCGCTTGTCTTATCTCGTTCGTCTCACATAGGTACGGGCAGACTCGGAAACCATTACAATTTTATCCACGGAACCCTAAAAACGTACCTCAAGATCATTGTTTTACCGTGACAACTGCAACGGCCTACAAATCATATTGGTTGAGTGTAAGCCAGAAATTAATCGATTTTTTATGATAACTCATATGATTTGTATGACTTGAGGAATTTGAATCGGCTCACGCAAATCACGTATAAGTTTTTTTAACAGAGCGATGCAGGTTAAATTGAGTTTGTGATAGAGTAAACGGTTTGCAATTTTTCACTTCTCGACGATGGAATCAAATGACGCTATTAAAGTAATTTAACACGATAACTATGAGATAATGAAAACTTACAAAGATCAAATAACAGTCGGTCTTTATTTGGATTTTATGAGTTTACACTTCGCTGGCCCAATATTACAGGGTTCTATGTTACAATTTCAAGATACAGTAGAGTCCGGTTAGTACGACTTCGCTTATAACAACCAACCGCTTATAGCGACGTAAGTATAGGCAGGTATAGGCACTTGTTTGGTTTTAGTACAAGCTACTATGAAAGTACAACCGTTTAGAACGACTCCGCTTATAGCGACCGACCGCTTTTGACGACGGAAATTGACACAAAATCCGTCCGTCAAGTCCGGTTACAACGACGAGCGACGTAGTTTTTACAAATAAATTGTTGGTAAGAAACGCACTCAACTCCTCTCCCCCCTTTGCCTATACGCATGCAGCAAGATGAAATAGTCATGTGACTTTTCGTAATCTTGCAAACAATATAAAACCTAAATCCCATTATTTAATTGAGCTTAAACTTCATATACACGATTATCTTAGTTGGGTGACAATGCAATATTTCTGTACCTTCGAGCTGATCTGATGATGGACTCAGGAGGTGGCCATAGTAACTGTGTGACAAAACCCATCCTAATTGAGTTTGGGTTTGTAAGAATTGACTCAATTTGTAAGAATTGACAATAAGTTACTTGTTGAAACATAAGTACACAGTCAGCGATAAAAGCTTGAGTGAAAATTGAAATGCTTTTTACTTTTTTGATTGTCGATGTACGATTGTCATCTTGATTAGATTTTTAGATTTTTATTTTACGGGATTCGAGTAATTTGCGGATGATGAGTCTTACGCGTTGTCTACAAAAGTACCTTCTTCTAAACACACAAAAGTCTCTCCATTGAAGACAAAACGTAATACTAACGTAAATAAATATTTTAATTGAAATGTTTTTTTTCTTTGATTATCGCATATGTATTAATAACTACAAAATGATGTAAGTAATTATTTTGTTTAAAAAATATATTTAAATTGGCAGTTCGTTTAGTGCGACGTCCGGTTAGTACGACGTAATATCAGCGGTCCCTTGAGCGTCGTTATAACCGGACTCTACTGTAGTTGAAATTCGACCTAATGTCACCTTGACAATGTTCAAATTTCAGTTCGATAAAAGTGAAACATAGAACCCTGTAATATTGGGGCAGCGACTTCACGAGGTAGTTTAATTATTTTTTGCAAGTAAGTACAAACAGCAACACTTTTAACTGTCCATTAGTGGACCTTATGCCTTTCGTAATAAGGTCCACCGATGGACAGTTAACAGTGTGGGCGATGGGCGATGGAAGACTTTTCAAACCGTGTTCAATTTCAACTTGATTGTGTTTATATCATCATTGGCCCTTTCGGTTATTGCAGACGATTTATGCTGAAATCGGATTTCGTCTGCAATTTCATTTTAATTCTTGTTGTCACACTCTATCCCCCTTGAGCCGCGATTTTATCCCAACACTTTAAATTAAGAATAGTTTTAGATGCCTACTGTAATAATTTAAGCTTAAATATACCAAATGCACTGGCGGTCCTAATTTTCCCAAGGTTGATTGACTATTATAGGCCCAGAACACTCAGCGAACACATAATAATAAACAAACTGAGGAACGTATCTATTTGAACTTTCTTTTAAGTCTAAAAGCATGATGCGATTGCGTATTTGAAAGATTTATGGAAGTAAAACTGAATAATAGTCTACTACAGTAATAGTTTTAATCAGACAAAGTAAAGTATGGAGTGTAAGTCAAGCATTGTACTATATTTTTTGGGTAGAAGTATTATTTTACCATCATTAAGAAAAAGTGAAAATACCAACGAATGTTTTAATTATCATTTTAATTCATAATTTCATAATAACATTATAAAGTAAGCAGCCATTTATCTAATTACTTTTACGACTTTAACACTTTCCAGAGAAATATTCTCACTTTGTATACTAGAGAATTATGTCTTTGGCAAGTTTGGCATTCTCTTAATGGTAATTGCTAAGGTCTAGAATAGGCTACGTCGTTCTGTTAGTTTCTTACCAAGATATACACAAAGTATTTCAATAACAACAATGTTCATTAGTTTTTTGTGTTGTTCAAATAAGCCTGTAAATTATTGACTAAGTTTTAAATATTCAAATACCTTCAAATATTATTTTCAAATCCCTACTAAATGACCCCACTCGACATAATACGTTACCCTCCTGTGCGTTGCGCTGTCAGGTAAAAATCAATTCTTACTTTACTCCGACTTATTTTTTTAATAAAATATATTTTATAATAAAAGACGGAAGTTTTCTAAGTGCACAGTAGTACTTGGTATTGGTACTGGTAAACTGAAGAAGAAGAAGAAGATGCTTTATTCAAAAACGCTTAATTTAAACTTAACTAATAACACTGACATAGATTGGTTATAAAGCGTTTCTGAAATGGTCTCCACTCAGCATAATGCCAAGGAACCTTTGAATACTGAATAGAGTTCTTCTGAAGAATCATAACATAAGACTCCAGTTCTTACCAACCCTGTTGCACACATGGTCGATTCTACTCACGTCCAAATATATTTGCATCGGGAGTTCATTTCCCCCATTTTACCATAAATATGTCGTTTCCCGCATATGAGGCGCCATTATTGCCTACACCTAATAAAGATGAGTCGTCTCTTTTAATATAATACTCGCACGTTTACGTTGGGATTTTTGTTCCTTTTAAAAACGGTTCATATTGTTAAAGGTAAAACAGCAATCACCATCAAACCATCATGGCGACGACTCGGGAATTTAACCGTTTTAGATAGCAAATATTTTAAAATCAGTGATAAATATCGATACGCGGAGTCAAAATGCCGATCGGTAAAGTGGAACCTTTCGATTTACAGTCGAAGCAGTGGTTAAATTATATACGCCGCGTAAAGCAATTTATATTACTCAACGAAATCAAAACAGAATTGAAAGTGGCAACGTTAATAACATTAGTCGGTGAACCCACATATAATTTAATGTGTGATCTGTGCGCGCCTGCTAATCCGGAGGACAAAACGTTTGCGGAGTTGGAACAATTAATGACAAATCATCTTGAGCCCAAGCGGTCGGTTATCGCCGAACGCCATGTTTTTAGATTACGTAGACAACGAGTGGGCGAATCGTTATCGGATTATTTACAAAATTTAAAACATTTAGCTGTAACCTGTGTTTTTGGTACTACATTAGAGGAAAACTTAAGAGATCAGTTTGTGTCCGGATTGGCGAGTGATGATATGAGATCGCGGTTATTCGCGGAAACCAATATCACATACAAAAAGGCGGTGGAGCTAGCTCTGGCGTTAGAGGCGGCTGAGAAACATGCGGAGGCGAGTGCTAGTGGTGTGCGCGGGGGCATGAGTGCGAGTGCAGGCGGTGCGAGTGGCAGCGGCGCGAGCGCGAGCACCGGCGGCGCGCCCGCTGGCGGGCTCGGCGGCGGCGGCGCGGCGGGCGAGGGCCTGCACGCCGTGCGGGGAGCGCGGCCCGGCGCGCCCGCGACGGCGGCGTCGGCGGCAGCGGCGGCGGCTTGTTGGCGATGTGGTAAACAACACCGACCAGATAAGTGCCGTTTTAAACAATATAATTGTGATAAGTGTCAACGTAAAGGACACCTGAAAAGTATGTGTAAGTTGCCTGATAATAAGGGGCAAAATAGGAGACATTTTTTTATGGAGGAGGAGTCGGAGGAGTCCGATAGTGATTTTTATCACATCCGGGTGTGCGCGGAAGGAGAAAAACCATTTTTTGTAGACGTTACAATTGACAGTTCGGTGATTAAGTTTGAAGTGGACACTGGTGCTCGAATTTCTGCCATCAATGAAGTGGATTATTTACGTTATTTCCCGGATTATCCTTTGTTTAATGATGATATTAAACTTAATGCATATGCAGGCTCGGTGATCAAATCGGTGGGCTATATTGTATTAACTGCATCTATAAATAATGTTACGGAAAGAGATTTAAAGTTGTATGTTATTAAAAATGGTAGCCGCCCAATACTAGGTAGATCGTGGATTCGTCGTTTCAATATTAAGTACTTTGACATACACAATATTGAGACAGACGAGGATAATGTTGTTCAGAATCGATTTGTCAACGAGTTAACTCGAGAATTTCCACAAGTGTTTACAGATGGTTTAGGAAAGTGTAAAAAGTCCATTCGATTACAACTCGCAGATAATGAACCGGTTTTCATACGCGCTCGGCCCGTGCCGCTCGCGCTGCGCGCGGCCGTCGAGAGGGAGATCGCGCGAATGGAGCAGGAAGGTTCTATATACCCGGTAGATCAGTCAGACTATGGTACTCCTATAGTACCCGTGATTAAACCATCGGGAGAAATTAGGATCTGTGGGGATTATAAAACCACCATCAACCCAAAACTCAAAAGGGACTATTATCCCCTCCCCCGTATTGATGAGTTGTTCGCAGCTTTAAGCGGGGGACAAGAATATTCAAAAATAGATCTGACTAGAGCCTATATGCAGGTACCGTTGGAAGAAAAATCTCAGGCGGCGACGGCAATATCTACTCATATTGGAACGTATGTTTATAAAAGAACTCCGTACGGGTTGAGTTGCGTGCCTGAAAAATTCCAGAAAATTATGGAAGAAACGTTGCGAGGTTTACCAAATACGGTAGTGTTTTTAGATGATATTTGTGTTACAGGCAAGGATAGAGAGACACATATTAAAAATCTGCGAGCGGTAATCGAAAGACTGGCCGAAATGGGTCTAACTGTAAAAATTGATAAATGTAAATTCTTACAAAAAAGTGTTTCATATCTTGGATTTGTGATCGACCGACACGGGTTGCATCCCGATGAGTCAAAAATAGTAGCTATTTCAAATGCGCCGCGACCGGGCAATGTTACTCAATTAAAAGCGTTTTTGGGACTGGTTAACTATTATGGTAAATTTTTGCCTAATTTAAGCACTCTATTACATCCTCTATACAATTTATTAAAAAAAGAGGTCACGTGGGAGTGGAATGAAAGTTGTGAAATTTCGTTTAACAAAATAAAATCATTATTAAGTAGCGACAAAGTTTTAACACATTATGACCCAAAGTTGCCCTTAATTTTATCGGTAGACAGTAGTGCTTATGGCATTGGGGCGATTTTAACACACAAGTTTGCCGACGGTACCGAAATGCCAATCAGCTGTGCTTCGAGAACGCTGACAGATGCCGAAAAAAATTATAGTCAGCTAGACAAAGAAGCACTAGCAATTTTTTATGGAGTACAAAAACATCACCAATATTTATTTGGTAGGCAATTCATACTGAAAACGGACCATAAGCCTTTGACTTATATTTTTGGGCCAAAAGGGGGTATTCCTCAAACGGCAGCAAGCAGGCTGCAGCGATGGGCGGCAAAGTTGGCTGCATATGAATTTCAAATTGAGTACGTCACTTCAAAAAATAACGTGACCGCAGACGCACTCTCGCGCTTGCCGTTACAGGGTAAGTCACAGAGGGTAAGGGAGGAAGACGATTGTCACTATTTATTTTTTACGGATGAGACTTTACCGATAAGTTTTAAAGAAGTAGCAATAGAAACGAAGAAAGATTCGATACTTAGTAAAGTGGTAGGTTTTATTTTGTTCGGTTGGCCAGAACGATGTGACGATGAACAGGTGAAACCATTTTATTTTAGAAGAGCAGACTTAAATTTACAACATGGGTGCATTGTTTATAAATATAGAATAGTTATTCCACCGAAATACCAAAAAAAATTGTTGTCGGAAATTCATGAAGGCCATTTAGGAGTAGTTAAAATGAAATCGATCGCGCGTAATTATGTTTACTGGCCATCCATTGATAAAGATATCGAAACAATAGCCAAGGAATGTGACGCGTGTTGCAGTGTGCGCGACGCCCCCCCGCGGGCCAGCCTACACCCCTGGGAGTTCCCCGACACGGTGTGGCAGCGTTTGCATGCGGATTTCGCACAATTTAATGGAAAGTATTATATTGTGTTAGTAGACGCGCATTCTAAGTGGTTGGAGGCGGAAGAGATCCGTAGTACGTCAGCAAAAGATACAATAACGTTCCTAAGATCCCTTTTTGCGAGATTTGGTCTTCCACGACAATTAGTGACTGACAATGGACCCCCGTTCCAAAGCGAAGATTTTAAACAATATTGCGCAAACAACTTGATTAAACATACCACCTCCGCCCCGTACAGACCACAAACCAATGGGGCGGCAGAAAACACTGTAAAGTCAGTAAAAAAGGCTTTAAAAAAGGCATTGTACAGGGGACAAGATCTTGTAACAGGTCTACATAAGTTTCTTTTTCAATACAGAAACTGTGAACACGCGAGTACTGGCGTATCGCCCGCAGTCGCGTTACTCGGTCGACGCCTGCGCAACCGGCTCGACGCACTGCGACCCGAGACCGCTGAGGTCGTGCGCAGGGCACAGCAACGGCAGGTGGAGGCAGCCGGCGGTCGCGATAGGGAATTTCAGTTAGGAGACGCAGTACTGGCAAGGGATTATTCGACTCGCGGAGGCAAATGGACTCCGGGTAACATTGGGGAAAGAACGGGACCGGTGTCCTACAAAATAAATTTAGGCGGGGGGACTAGCTGTCGTAGACACGCGGACCAAATAATACCCGTGCGCCGCACAAGGTTTTCCTTAGCAGGCCCTAGTTCATCGTCCGAAGGACACACGGAAAGCACGGGCGCTAATCCTCCGTCACCGCCAAAGGAGCCCGTAAGTTCAGCAAAGGAAGGGTCAGCAGATGAAAGCGAGTTTGATTCTGCTTCGGAAGGATCCGAAGGATGCTCGGCAGACCCACCCAAAACCCAAAGTCTAATACCTTCCGCAGAAGGCAGCGAACGCGCTAAAAGGGCATTTAGAAGGGAGAAAAGATTACGGGGGGTGGAATAGAGTAAAAAAAAAAAAAAAAAAAATGTATATAGTTAGTAACAAATAGATTAAAATAATAGTAGGCCTAAGTTTTTATTAATAGTTGTTAACCAGTGCCGACGCCGCGCCGATGAGAAAATAAAATGTGTGCATTGCATAGATTGCTTAGGTATTTATTACCTTTTGTAATGTTGTAGTATTAATTTATTATTAAGTTGTACCTTTTTATGTATGAAATATTGGTACTATGTTTCTATTATATAAACATAGTATCAACTCCAACTCCCATTTGTTGTATACCTATATAAGTAGTATTGAGTACTTGTATTGCCAAGGTGAAGGGTTTTCTTATTACAAAGCTATTATTTAGCAGGACTTAAATGGGTCTAAAGCAGAGGGTCAATTATTTATATATAAGGGGGAAGAAAACAATACAACGTCAATGAAAGTCTGCAGTCGGAAGCTAACTGTTTATTGATAAGAACTTAAAACTACCCTAATCTTAGTTACAAGCATACCCTACATTAAGGATTTAATACAATAAAACAGACATAACTTGGGAAGCTTGACCTACGACGCCGCCATTGCGGCGATGCTCATCTGTCAGTCCTTGCCGCGATATAGTGAGGTGACCATTTCTAATACCGATTGTTAGGCTTCACACGCGAAAGATCATTATCGGTTATCAGTTCGGCCTCCTGATGAAAAAAACACCTTCGCCCCCGAAGGTCAGCAATCAGCACCACAGAACTCTTGTCCTCGTACTCCTTGCACCGAGGGATTCGTGACGTAGGTAGCCAGTTGTGCTCAACGACTTCGCTGGACGCGATGTTAACTGTGCTAAAAAATAAGAAAACAAAACCAACCGACTTGGTCAGTTCCACAATTCATCTTCCGATGTTTTAGGCTCTTTAGGCTACATCAAAATGTATTTTCTTGGTGTCATATTCGTAATGCC
The DNA here is from genome assembly GCF_910591565.1 of Cydia splendana. NCBI lineage: Eukaryota > Metazoa > Arthropoda > Insecta > Lepidoptera > Tortricidae > Cydia > Cydia splendana. Next base: position 12,294,314 of record NC_085974.1, read on the forward strand.
ATTTTATGCATCAAAATTGTCAGATCATTGCGACTATTACGAGCTGGTAAATCAATCTTAATCGTCAGCTCTCAAGTGATAGTTCCGTTATGGTTCAAAACCAGGTTTATATTGTAAATTTCCAGTTTTCTTAAATAAATATCATGTTCTCCAATCGTCAGTTCTTTAAGCAGATATAATAATATTATAATATCGTCAATTGTCATTTTATTACAAAAACTTCACCGATTACTCCTTCCTTCCTTCCTTCTTCAAGGTTCACCGATTAGTCCGACATCCGTAGTCCGATTTGAGTAATTCTTTTTTTTGTTTGAAAGGAGTTACCTCCAAGTTGGTCCCATATTAATTTGGTTCTTGTCAAGTAGCTCTTTAAGCCTCATCATAAATATCATCTTCCGAACTCACTATTTTAACTTCGCTGATCTGTAGATACTATATAAGTTCGCTAAATCAATTCTTAAACTGGTCTTGCAAAGGTGATCATATTCTTGAGCTCGCTAAGCGTACATATAATTTACGTATTAATTAATTACTAAATTCTTTTGCAAGTAATACTCGCTAAGTACCAGGCATGGGGTTCTCAACAAATTCAAAAATACTCGCTAAGTCACTTTCACGATCTAATAAAGTACTATCTCATTTGGATGAGCTCTTTCAGGCGAATATGTGCGCTCATTAAGCGTTGGTTCAGCTGTGTAAGACACTTCAGGCGATAATGTGAGCCCTTGAGGCGATCATGTATGTAAGCCACTCAGGGGATCATGTATGTGAGCCCCTCAGGCGATAATGTATGTGAGCCCCTCAGGCGATCATGTATGTGAGCCCCTCAGGCGATAATGTATGTGAGCCCCTCAGACGATCATGTATGTGAGCCCCTCAGGCGATCATGTATGTGAGCCCCTCAGGCGATAATGTATGTGAGCCCCTCAGGCGATCATGTATGTGAGCCCCTCAGGCGATAATGTATGTGAGCCCCTCAGGCGATCATGTATGTGAGCCCCTCAGGCGATCATGTAGGTGAGCCCCTCAGGCGATCATGTATGTGAGCGCCTCAGGCGTTCATGTATCAAGCCGCAAAGGCTATCAACAATCAAGCCACTAAGGCTGTCTAGTACCAGGCCCCGAAGGCAAATCATGTATGTGAGCCCTTCAGGCGATCATGTTTGTGAGCCCTTCAGGCGATCCTGTATGTGAGCCCTTCAGGCGATCATGTATCAAGCCACAAAGGCTATCAACAACCAAGCCACATAGGTTGTCCAGTACCAGGCCCCGAAGGGAAATCATGTACGTGAGCCCTTCAGGCGATCATGTATGTGAGCCCTTCAGGCGATCCTGTATGTGAGCCCTTCAGGCGATCATGTATCAAGCCGCAAAGGCTCTCGACAACCACGTAAAGCCTTAATGTATCTTGTGAGCCCTTCAGGCAACCATGTACTTAGGTACATCTTTAACGTACTCTTGTGAAACCTTGAGGCAACCATGTACCTACATCTTTAACGTACCTTGTGAAACCTTGAGGCAACCACGTACCTACATCTTTAACGTACCTTGTGAAACCTTGAGGCAACCATGTACCTACATCTTGTTAACTTTTGTAGAATTAAGTACGATAGTTGCGGGTATTTGAGATCGTATTGGTATAGTTGTACCTTCGCATTCTCATGGCTTTATTGATATCACCGTTGGACTGTTAAAATATGTATGATAGTCGAAGGTAGATTGGTTTGTACATTTAATGGTGATACCTTCAATAATTATAAGATCATTTGTTTGGTTTAGACATTGTGGGTATATTAGATTGATGTTTACCAATATACCCACAATGATTAATTTTAATGACTAGCGATTAATATAAAAGTCGAGAGCCACGTGGTTCGAGGGACAGTACTGTGAAACGATTCATGGAGTTAACATCTAGTAATGTTTTGTGAATAAACAGTGTTGTAGTATTTCACCGTTTCATTTGGATTTCATCATCGGCCGCTATCCTTGTTGTCGGGAGTTATCAGCTTCAGAAGGTGGGATGTAAGACTGGCTCACTAGAAAAGGTACACTATATATATATTTTTTTTTTCGTTTATTGTATTTCGTTTCCGTTAAGCGTTTAAAAAACTTAACTACGTATGATGTAAGGTGTAATAAGTATGTGATAATACTACTTTAAAGTAATTGTTCTGTAAGACAAATTAATGCAGTTTAATGCAACGTAATTGTTGCTTTTATACAATTTTGTTTAAATAAGGATAAAATGGTGCCTTAAGTGCTTGTTTACTAGTATTTTTTAGAAAATCGAACATTATTTAGTCCCTTGTTTGATTATGAGATGAAATGGAACTTGTGTGTAGATATTAACTTCTGTGTGCAATCAGGTTTGCGTAAATACATACTTTGAGTTAAGCAAGATGTATTCATTTGCGACATTTATATTAAATAGAAATCCTGCTTTTAAATCACAATGATTACTTGATTAGCATTACGAATCCTGTCTTTGTCCTTTTTTATTCTTTAGTATGGATGACCAAGTCTTATTTACTTTCAAGTACCTACGTGCATTACTCAAACTTTAAACTTGTTAAAAACGAAATCTTAATAAGAACATTACATGTCCGATACAATAACCCGTTTCAGCCATGGACAAGATACCCACTGAGCGACGGCTGGCAACGCCAGATGATGGCGGAGAGCGCCAGGAGAGGCAGAGTCGGCGGCGCAGCCGGGCACCAGACGAGCGGCGCAGTCGCGGCTCCAGGAGGTCACGCAGCCAGCAGCGGCGCAGTCGCGGCTCCAGGAGGTCACGCAGCCAGCAGCGGCGGGACTCCTATCGACCGTGCAGTCACCGGAGGGACTACGAGAGGTCGCGTTGTCGACACACAGCGGAGCGACCGTCTCGCAGCCGTTCTAGAGGTACGCGACGTTCATGTAGTCATCGTAGAAGCAGTCGCAGGACGATTAGTGAACATAGATATTATGCGAGGGTTCGAGGTAGTCGAAGTGGAGGTCGGAGATCTCGCAGTATAAATAGAAGGACAAATGAAGCTTTACATAACGTTAGATCGCGTAGTCCCCATATGGGTGATAGTCGTCGCGATTTAAGGGTTAGTGAGGACAGTAATGTGCATGCTCGTGCCTCAATAGCTAGGTCCCTAGCTGGGCATACAAATGCAAACAATAGTGATTTAAATGAGAACACTGGTATGACTTTATTGTCCTCTCAAGTAAATCAGGTTCAGAATAATGAAAATCTAGATAGCAGCAACAACCAAACGGAGTCTAACGTCTATGGGCAGCGCGGAGAGCCGCAGGATGTAGCGGGTGTGTTTAAAGAATTTATTAAAATCATGAAAGCCGAAAATGCTAACTCTAAACCATCTGTGAGATATCCTGTTGCTACCAGCGCAGTTCCAGAGTTTGATCCAAGCAAAAGTAGTCAAACTATAGATATGTGGCTTAATAAAGTTAATGAGTGTGCTGCTATTTACAATTGGTCTGAACCTGAAGTGCTGCACTATGCATTACCTAAATTGAGCGGTGTAGCGCAACGTTGGTATCAATCATTGCCTAGTATGAAATATACATGGCAAGAATGGCAGGTAAAATTAAGTACTGCGTTCCCAAGCATCGAAAATTACGGGATTTTATTAACAGAAATGCTAAACTTACGAGCCAAATTTGGCGATTCTCTTGAGAATTATTTTTATGATAAAATGATTTTGTTACACAAGTGTAGATTATCCGGCAAAGATGCCGTAGATTGTATCTTGCTGGGTATTGATGACAGATCCGTGCGAACAGGAGCAGAAGCTGCACAATTTAGTGATCCAGATAAATTATTAGTTTATTTGCGGAGTGTAAAATCAATTAAAAGACCTGAGAGATCCTTTCAAAAACCATCTTCTGCTTCTGATTCGACGCCAAAATCAAAACCATTCATGAAAACTAGTAGAGATAATAAGGTTTTAAAGTGTTACAACTGCGGAGAGGAAGGTCACCCAAGCTTTAAATGCAAACAGCCGCAAAAGAAATGTGAAACATGTTCAAAACTAGGACACTCGTCTGAATTTTGCTTTACTAAGAATTCGAGTAATAAACCGCCTGTAACGGAACAGAAATCAATTAATTTAATAAATGGTTCTAATAAAGATGACAGCAAATACTATAAAACTGCTGTTGTCAATGGTAAAGAGTTCGCGTGTTTTATAGATTTCGGTGCGGAATGCACTATGATGCGAGTATCTGATGCGGAAAAGTTTTTAAATATGAGCTTTGATGACCTTCCCATTCTAAATGGGTTCGGTAAGGGATCTGTAAAACCTGTAGCTAAATGTACTGTGGATATGTCAATTGAAGGGGTTGGTGCTAGGGTTCTGCTTTACATAGTTTCAGATGAGTTTTTGTCGGTACCTTTACTTGTAGGTCACTCATACACGGAACAGAGTCATATCACTTTCGTGAAAACTCATGAAGCGGTCATTGTGATTGATACAAGTAAAAAGGCGGATAAAATATTACTTTATGCTAGCGAAGACACTAAAGTTGATGGCGTTAGTACTGTAGAAGTTTATTCTAAGCCAGTGTATTCTGGCGAACTTTATATTGAGCATCAATTAAGACAGGAGCCACGTAAAGAATATGAGGTATGTCATGATTATTGCCGGATTGACAATGGCAAAGGTCAGATAACTATTAGGGGATTTCCGTCTCGACAGTTTGTAATACCGAAAGACACACTGTTAGTTCGCTCTCATGCAGCTAATATATTACAGGTTAATTTGATAGAAACTTGCAGTGATGATTCTGGTAAAGTAGATATTCAGCCTAAAGACTTGTTAGTTGATACTGATTTAGATCCTAATTATTTGAGTAAGTTAACATCTTTATTAACTGAATATAGAGAGTGTTTTGCCTTTAATACTAGTGAAATAGGATGTACCAATGTTTCCGAAATGGAAATTCGTTTAAAGGACTCAACCCCAGTGGTCTATCGGCCTTACAGATTGTCCCACACGGAAAGAGAAACTGTTAGGCAAATTGTTGGTGATTTGGAAAAGTGTGGTATTGTAAGAGAGTCGTGTTCGGAATTTGCATCGCCAATCGTATTAGTTAAGAAAAAAACAGGGGAGACACGTATGTGCGTAGACTTTAGAAAACTTAATAAAAACACAGTCAAGGAACATTATCCAATGCCACGAATCGAAGACCAAATAGATAATTTAGCCGGATTTAAATACTTTACGACTCTGGACTTGGCATCTGGTTATTACCAGATCCCAATGTCTGAGGAATCTAAACCATTGACCGCTTTTGTGACCCCAGACGGTCATTTTGAATTTAATCGTATGCCTTTCGGGCTCGTAAATGCGCCGTCTACCTTTCAACGTACCATTAATAAAATACTAGGTCACTCTCGGTTTAAAAACGCGTTTGCTTATATGGACGATATTGTGATTCCATCTACAGACATTGATACTGGGCTAGAGGATTTACGTCACGTTCTTTCCTTGTTCAAAGAAGCCGGATTGACTTTGAAATTATCTAAATGCCATTTCTTTCGGAAAAATATTGAGTATCTTGGTTTTGACATTAGTGCTGATGGGGTCAAGCCTGGTAGTAGAAAGATTGACGCCGTTAAGAATTTTCCAAGGCCACAGGATCAACATAATGTCAGACAGTTTATAGGTCTTGCAAGTTTCTTCAGGCGATTTGTGCAGGGCTTTTCTGTGATTGCTAGACCACTTACACAATTATTAAAAAAGGATTCAAAATGGAAATGGGGTGAAGACGAAGAAAGTGCATTTAATACGTTGCGTAAAGTATTAGTCGAACGGCCTGTCTTAGCATTTTATAATCCAACCTTTGAAACGCAAGTACATACGGACGCGAGTAAGAGTGGCCTTGGTGGGATATTACTACAAAGACAAAATCCGAACACTCCTTTTAAAGCAGTTGCATATTATAGTCGCCAAACCTCGCCCGAAGAGCAACATTTTACGTCCTACGATTTGGAAACGTTAGCTGTTGTCTGCTCATTACAGCGTTTTCGTGTTTATTTACTGGGGCTACATTTTAAAATCATCACGGACTGTAACTCACTGAGAGCAACTCTGGAAAAAAGAGATATGATACCCAGAGTGGCTCGTTGGTGGAATATCATGCAAGAGTACGATTTTGACATGGAGTATAGGCCGGGCACTAACATGCAGCATGTAGATGCGCTTAGTCGTAATCCCGTTGACCCTGCCACAGCGGTAGTAGAATATGATGTTAGAGTATGCGAAGTTAGAGAAAAGGCTGTCGATTGGATCACAACGGTTCAACAAAACGATTCCGAAATTAAACGCACTATGGAAATCTTAAATGATTCCTCATTGGATAATGTCCCCGATATTAAAGCTAATTATGTCGTCAAACGCGGTTTACTCTACCGGAAAACAGAAAGTGGCGAACACTGGGTTGTTCCTAAAGGGGTCAGATGGCAGATTCTAAAGTCTAACCATGACGATATAGGCCACTTCGGGTATGACAAGACGTTGCACAAGGTTAAAAGTCAGTATTGGTGGCCTAAGATGAATCGATTTGTAAAGAAATATGTGCAGAGCTGTTTAGAATGCGCATATTCGAAAAGTCAAGGGGGTAAGAAAGCAGGTGAACTGCATTCTATTCCCAAGATAGACTCTCCGTTCCATACTTTACATTTCGATCACTTAGGACCATTCATTAAAAGCAGGCGAAATAATGTGTACTTGTTTGTGATCATAGATGCTTTCACTAAATTTATCGTATTGGTACCAGTCAAAAATACTAAATCATCTACCTCTATTAAAGCTCTTGAGCATTATTTTGACCTTTTTAAACCCCCAACAAGGATCATTTCTGATAGGGGTAGTGGTTTCACCTCAAAGCGTTTTAAGTCTTTTGTAGCTTCTCTAGGAATAAAGCACGTGCTTAACGCCGTTGCAACGCCGCGTGCAAACGGGCAGGTAGAGCGCTACAATAGGACCATACTGGGAGCGCTGACGGCAGCAAATTGCGGGAAACCTGAAAATGTTTGGGATGAGGCAGTTTCTAAGGTACAGTGGGGACTGAATAACACAATTAATCAAGGGACGGGTAAAACTCCATCGGAAGTGCTATTTGGTCTTCAACTTACGGGCAGAAGTGATGCTCTTTTAAAATCAAGTTTAGGTGATAATGATGCAAACACAAAAAACCTGGAATCAGTAAGAGAAGAAGTAGCGGAGCATGTACAGAAAAATCAGGAAAAACAGAAGGAAAGATTCGATAGGCATAGGAAGGTAGTGAAGTTCAACTTAGGAGACTTAGTTAGAATCGAAAGAGAGATACCTGCGACTGGCCAAAGTCGGAAGTTAGTACCTCGGTTTCAGGGACCTTATCGTATAACACAGGTACTAGATCACGATCGATATGAGATTTGTGATACTCCTTTGTCTAAGAAAAATAACCGCCCTTTCAAAAGTATAGTTTCTGTTGACAAAATGTTACCCTGGCTTGTATTTAACAGGGATGCAGAAAGCAGCGATAATGATATGACTTTGTCCGAGTAATTCATAACTTAGGTATGTAAAAATAAGTATGCTTATGAATGGTTATACTCAGTGAGATATAAATATAAGAGTATATAATATAAGCATTCGATAGAATCATACTTTTACAGTATAAGGAAACAAGAAGGATTTCCCATTACTGATTATCCTAAAAGAATCACTATGTTACTTTATGCACAGTATAAGGAAACAGGAAGGATTTCCCATTACTGATTATGATAAATAGTAATTAAGGATTTGATAGAATCACATATGACAGTATAAGGAAACGTGAAGGGGTTCCCATTACTGATCATAAGTTAGTGAAGATTCGATAGAATCATTTTAGACAGTATAAGGAAACAGGAAGGGGTTCCCATTACTGATCCTAGTTGTTTAAGAGATTTAATAGAATCATAATTATAATAATATAAGGTTTCATTAAACATGATTAGTAAGGCGATGATTTGAACATGTTAGAGTTCAATGCAGTTGTCCAATAATTATTCATGATCTTAATGAACTGTTAGTTCCACTATATAGGTATCATGATTTGTGATTTAAATATATAGTTGTATACCTTATGGATTAATTGTAATTAACAATAATATAGTACATTTAAATATAATAATAAAGCCACGAGGACGTAGCGTAGCCAGGAAGGCCGACTGTTAACTTTTGTAGAATTAAGTACGATAGTTGCGGGTATTTGAGATCGTATTGGTATAGTTGTACCTTCGCATTCTCATGGCTTTATTGATATCACCGTTGGACTGTTAAAATATGTATGATAGTCGAAGGTAGATTGGTTTGTACATTTAATGGTGATACCTTCAATAATTATAAGATCATTTGTTTGGTTTAGACATTGTGGGTATATTAGATTGATGTTTACCAATATACCCACAATGATTAATTTTAATGACTAGCGATTAATATAAAAGTCGAGAGCCACGTGGTTCGAGGGACAGTACTGTGAAACGATTCATGGAGTTAACATCTAGTAATGTTTTGTGAATAAACAGTGTTGTAGTATTTCACCGTTTCATTTGGATTTCATCATCGGCCGCTATCCTTGTTGTCGGGAGTTATCAATCTTTAACGTACCTTGTGAAACCTTGAGGCAACCATGTACCTACATCTTTAACGTACCTTGTGAGCCCTTGAGGCAACCATGTAAACATTTCTGTGAGCCCTTGAGGCAACCAAACTTGGCGGACATAACTTTTCTTTTTCACCAACATGTCTTGACTAACTTAAGGCGACTTTACGCTTACATGGATTCATTTCTTTTATCACGGGCATTAACCTTATTTGTGACAGCATAACAAGTTTGGCAACAATAGCAATTTTGTACCTAAGTGTAATAGCCCTGTCGGCGTTATCACCACACGACAGCCAACTAGAGCCCTAGAGAATCATTGTCACGCCAAATATATATATTTTTTTTGTTTTCATAATTTATCTACTCTGATAATTACCTTAACATGCATACCTCAAACATAAGGTATGTTGCCTTCAGAAACGATTTTCATGTTTCTCTCATCAATTTGACCTTTGTCAACACTAAATAATATAGTAAAGTGTGTGATGTAAAGATATTACCAAGTAGCAAGTATATGAACAAGTAATTTAAAACATTGTTACCTCTAGGCATAAACCTGCTATAGGTACATAACTAATGTTTACCAATTTAACTTACAAAATGTTGTCTAGAATAATAGGTCGCTCAACAAGACCACTTATTTTCTTCTTCTGTCTGAGGTAGCTTTGAATGCTAGAATGATCTGCGTAAGGGGTATGTATCACCAGCCAACAGTAGGTATGCCTTAGCACACACAGTAGTTCAGTCACACAGCATACTATTCAAATATTATTTGTTTTGTTTACTAGATGGTTTTTAAATGTACCTATTATAGTATCCATCCATATTAATTACTTGATATTATAATGTCTTTGAAAAATTGCAAACAGACAAGACATAAAGAGACATTTTATAAGTCATGCCAATTATCAGTAAAGTAGGCATAGGCAGTATGATTCATTTGCATGAAAACATCCAGAAACTTACTTCAAGTAGGTACTTGGTGAAACAACATGTGTTAATAATATTGACCATTACTGTAAACTTGTAAACTTATGTGCCTCATTCAATTGGATAACTTTAGTAATAACATCTGCAGTCACTTCTCATTGCAGACTCTTCTTTCATTGCAACTCATTTCAGCTGCAGTTCAGTGAGGAAGAGGACTCACTTCAAGCAGCCGCACCGCCACGAGCCGCAATATCCATTCTAGGAGTCATATTGACTTTATAATAACACATGTCATGATAATACAACATTTAACAAACAAATTGAACATGTTGACTCATTGAATATTATCACTTCACACTGTTAATTTATCAATCATTTACTTTAGGTAATTAAGAAATAACATTATAAAAATCATTGTTTCAATATGAAGCCATACACACACACAAATAACATATTAATAATTTTAATTGTTCTTGGAAGTACCCATCTACATGGAGCACACCATCAATAGACTTCAATTCCTACCGGCCTAATTTTAGCCAGTTAATACTTTTACTACCGGTCAACCAGTTTGCCCACAACCATATGAACAAGCCGCCTCTGTGAGATAGATATCTCATATCTAACAATATTGGCAAGCTCTGCATAACTAATTAGAATTTAGTTTTCAGCCCTCTTAACATGACACAAATTTCATTCAATAACAAAACATTATTACCTACCATTCAATTCACACTTACAGGTTTGCATATACTATAACCATACCAGTTGTCTCCACTCAATTTGTTACTTCATCTCACCGCTGTTCTCACTGCCTCCTGCAGTGCATGTGCAAATTCAACGTACATGCTACTTCAATTCTTGGGGTTGCAATCCGCCTGAACTTGTATGGAATTATCCACAAAGCACCGGCCTAGTAAGCATGCTAATCTGCACTATTTCATCTGAGAACATGTCAACAAATATCCATTAGTCAGTGTCAGTACTGTTACACTACACTCATTTTGTTCATTTAGTACATCTAGGTGTACATTTAAACAACATATTTTACCACAACAAAGTCTCCAATTCGCTTTTGAACATGCAAAGTATGTGCAGTACCTTGTGTTAAAGTTGAATTATTAGTAAGTATATTTTACCACACAAGACCATACTTCATTCATAACCAATAGTTGATTACATAATACACAAACACATAAGAACCATACACAGTAATTTATCTCCATGTACTCACTTTGCAAAGATTAGGCAATTTGCAGCCACCAACATAATGTTTGACATGACTAGGTCTATAAGCATTTTATTGTGGAGGACTGTACACACAAAACAGTCAAGTACTTACAGCAATACTTTCAACCGATCATCAGTAGACCTTATGTTGTTGGAATAAAGTTTACAAACTGCAAGTTAATAGTGTGTATATGAAATTGTCTGTGACATTTTAAATTCTTGCCTCATTTAGGTAAATGTAACTCAATTCATTAATAATCAACTCTAGTCACCTCTATAAATTTCTAAAGCTATACAGCTAGTTACACAGTGACAATTCATTTCATATAGGTAGTCCAGATAATCATCTTTTGATTTACATGCCCAGCAACAATCTAAGAGTTGCATTTATCTTACCGTAATCTAATATAGCAGATAATATAATACCACTGCATTTTATGATAAATTAAAACATAACCCAACAATTTATTCAGTACTTATTGCATTAACACAAGTCATCATTTATGATCTCCAAATATTATTTATTATTAAGCCACACAAATATGTTGTGACACTCCACTAGATTTCATGTGCCTAAATTTTACCACAGTGAGTGCACAAGCTTGGATGAATCCAATAAAGATCTTTATTTCTATTTTCTGCATAGCGCATACTATATAAAATATCTAACACACTAGCCACTTCAATGTTCCTCATAATTGGGTTGTAAGTAAAGAACCATGACAATGATTAAATCAATTATTTCAGATACCTACTATTATTTTCTTTTTTCACTTTTGAAATAAAGGTGGTTGAATCAATGGCTCATTTACTCAACCAGTAAACCGGCCAACTTATTTAGTCACAAGTTTTATAAGCGCTATGAACATAGAACACTGCTATGGAAATTACTGTATTCTGACCACTGTGAGGCCAATTAGATGATATTGATTGATGATATAATTGTAACAATAGCCTTGTTGGGTTGTCATTTCTGTATAATAATTCTATGATTACTGAACTCCGCAGTAGCCAAGAGTGACCAATATTTATTTGGCATGAGTAAGTAAGTATAATATTTCATACTTGCCAATTATAGTAATGATTTTAACTTTTTGAAATGATTACATACTTTCTCATACTATGTGGATATGTCAACTTGTGATTTTACCTTAGATTTCTGATAAAATTAAATATTTATCACACCAAAAGTTCACTTACAAAACTATTCACAAAACTACTACAAAGTTACACCATTGTAAGTCACACGACTGTAATATTTTTCCCAACAAATTGGAACGATAACTCATAGCTTACCATACATTGTAACCCAATTTAACATGGATTATCTGATCACAAACTTGACCATAACTCAAGGTCACGTACACAATCTTGATGACGTGTAAACTGATTAACAGCTTTTTAGTATAATCGTAAAGCCTTATTACGGCTACAGAAACTATTTATGTCTGTTATTCAATGATGATTGATGCGAATTCAATTAAATCATTATGATAAAATAATGCAGACCGGCATTGTTTCCATGGCAACCATTGTGTGGTTGAACTACATCATTTAACAAAGTAAAATGTATTGTGGACGGAAATTACTTATCGCACTTCTGAACTGTTAAAGGTAAAACAGCAATCACCATCAAATAAAGGATTTAATACAATAAAACAGACATAACTTGGGAAGCTTGACCTACGACGCCGCCATTGCGGCGATGCTCATCTGTCAGTCCTTGCCGCGATATAGTGAGGTGACCATTTCTAATACCGATTGTTAGGCTTCACACGCGAAAGATCATTATCGGTTATCAATATTTAGCGCGGTAGTAAATTTCCTTCAGTTGTTTGTAGTGTTAAAACGGCCGTGGAAAGGCGATTTAGCAGTGTACCTACTTCCCTTTAGACGTCAGTATAAATGCTACATTTTGCAGTTTTTAATGCATTGGGACTTGGGACCACTGGTATCTGGTACCATGTAGACCGGTGACCCACTAAATACCATCGCCCACATTTTTAACTGTACATCGGAGGGGGCCTTATGCCTTTTGTAATAAGGTAAGGTCCACCGATGTACAGTTAGGAGTGTTGCTGTTTGTACTAAACATGAAAACCGTGAAAGTGTCATTCATAAATATTTCCCATTTTTTCTTAAAATACTTTCTGCCGAGACTTTTCTTTTTCTTGACCTAAGAAGAAATGTCTCAATTGTACCGTTCCGGAAAACACGCTTTATTATGGATTTTTTTTAATTGTACGTGCGTGGCGTAGTTAAAACGACAAGTACGACAAGGGCACACAAACCCTAATACTTATCTACTTTTTATAAACATCAAGATCGAAAGTTCTTTTAGGCGTGAGGGGAGAGATAGAAAAAATATTTTGGGCGACGGTAATATTTCGGGAAAAAATAATTGAAAACGTTACATTTATTAGGTGATCGTTCGCTCTCCCGTTACTCCCAAATAGTTAAATAAATAAACAGCTCTCTACAAAGGTCCAAAATCACATCTAATAATATTAATAATTATCTTCTTGTCTCTATAACACTTATTTGAATGCAGCTTGCAATGTATTAAACTAACATGGAAGAAAACTCAGACGAAACCACAAAGGGAATTTATTTTCGGACCATAGTTTAGTTATTCTTGAGGGCTATTCTTGGTTGGTGTCAACCTGTAACCACAAAAAAGTGGTTTTAGCTCTATATGGGTTAACATATAATTATCCAGAGCGACATTATTGGTGCGCTCGACATCAGAAATAGAATAGCGACGAAAGGGATACTGAGCTTCCGCGTACCGAAACCCGGTAGCTTCAGACAATGAAGTGTTAACGACTTCTTAACTTCATTAAACTTGTAAGGCAACTTTGGCCCGGGTATTCCAACGCAAGGACGTTAGGTTAATGAAAAATTACTCTGTTTACAAACTTTTGTCGTTCAAACAATGGTTATCAGGTCGCCGGTTTTAGAGGCCGTTTGAAATTTTACGGCACACAAATAAATGTGAAATTGTAAATAATGGATATGGGAGCGGTAAAAATGCCATTTTTGTATAATAATAAGACGGCTTTAGACAAAGTTTCATGAAGGCATTTTTTAATTCTTTTTATTATAAGTCTAAGGGCCACTTGCACCATCCCACTAACCCGGGGTTAAGCGGTTAAACCGTTAACTCAGTGTCAAATTGTACTGGTAATCATGGTAACTCCAGGTTGAACCGGTTAACCCCGGGTTTGTGGGATGGTGCAAGTGGCTCTAAGAGTTTCAACTTTCAAGGAAACATATTTGGTTTGAACAACATAGCAAAGAAGTTGGAAGGCCCCTTCCAATTTTACGACAATCCGAAGAATATAAAAATAAATCGATTTGCGAGCGATAAAACTGCCATTAGCTACCCACACGTAGAACGACGATTATTTCGCTATTTTGTAGTTTACACATTTTGATATACCTACATGACATTTTATTACCTAATGAATAATGAAGTGTTAATAAGTTTCAAAGAACCCTCGAAAATTTGCTTCATACTAACAAATATATAACACTAACCGATCTTCAAGCTATAAAAAAATATTGGACAATTAGAAACATGATATGATCCGTTTAAATCGGTAATTCTATAACATGATGGAGAGACATGATATAGTTTATTTTCTCTAGGATAAGACACACAACGTGTCGGTCGTATCGCCCGAGACAAATATTGTAACTATAGATAGCGACCTTACTGTTTCAGCTACTCTGCTAATCTTGTCCTTCCTAGTTAGTTAGTTATTGTTGTATTTATAGTTCTGTCAAGGGTTTCTAGTGGGTATTTTCCACAGATTGACAACTGTTGTGTCTATTTAGCGTGAAAAAACTATACTCAAACCACCCCAGCTCCTCCACAAAACCTAGCAAGGTTTACAGGTTGCCATCTAACCCTATTAATAATTCCACAGATGCAAAGACAAGAGTTACCCGGCGCGCCTGCCGACCACCAGCGTGGTCATAGTATTCCACAACGAAGCGTGGACTACCCTCATCAGAACTATCTGGAGTACGATTAATCGTTCGCCGAGGCCGCTACTCAAGGAAATCATACTAGTCGATGATGCTAGCGAGAAAGGTACGAGTTTACTTTGTATTAGAGACCTGATTTTTTGTTACGTATTTTTGAGGGCTAGATTCGGGCTATAGATGTGGACCAGTTCGTTCGCTCGTATCTCTATTTGTCTCTATCGTCATTGAATATTCTAGCAAAAGAGAAGCAAATAGACGAAATATCGACTATCGATATTTTGGTAGGCCCTAGCGCTGCACGTGCATGTGCGCTTTACATAGTTTTGTACTTGATAATGAGCAGCGGAAGCAGTTAGCGAGTCTTTTGTAAATACAATCGCTAAGACGCAACTTAACAACTTAAAAATCCTTGTATTCTCGACTTTATGTACCTTGCTTACTTGTTACGGAGAACACCTCTGCAAGAACTCAGTAAAGAGCGCAAGCAGTTAGCGAATATTTCGTAAATATTTAGACGCATTCGCGAAGCGTTCGCCAAATCTGAACGCATTTTAACAACGTTTAAGTCCTTGTATTCTTGACTATACCTTGCTTACTGACACAGAACACCTCGGCAAGAAGCTGGAAGACTATATAAAGACGCTGCCAGTACCGACGCACCTCTTCAGGACAGAGAAACGCTCCGGTCTCATCCGAGCGCGTCTGCTCGGCGCTAAACACGTCAAGGGAGACGTCATCACCTTCCTCGATGCCCACTGTGAATGCACGGGTAAGTTGTACATTTCTATAATTTTCTGTTGACTCATTTCTTGCTTTCTCGTATAAAATATCTTGGAAAATACGTAAAAATGCTAATTTCCTTTGCTCACTCATCTGACAGAAAACTCAGGGCTGCACTAATGAACATTCTTGACTTTTTTAATTAAATTCTAAATTAAACCCATTTAAATTGCTTTTGAGCATAGATATGTATGAAAGATATGTATAACGATATAAAGACAGTCAAGTGCATTATATCAAGTGGATCTATATCCGCTTTTAAAACCCCTCACACGAACACGTGACATAAGTAGAGCGGTATCGCTTTCCTTGAAGTCCGTAGGTAACTAAAGTTCGATCTTATGTACTCAACGCAAGTATGTAGTGTGATAACGTCACATTCCCCAGAGTCCCTTGATATATTAAGTTCTGTATCGCTTTCGTTTCTTGCCCTAGTTGCCCTAGACAGTCTGGTTAATACTACTAGATGAAAAATAACGAATACAAACTCAGTGATTTGATATTAGTAAATGGTGTTTAAATTACTACTGTTTCAGTCGTCTTTTGCATTTTATTTACGGAAGATTCTTGCTGTAGATTTTTTTTATACCACATCGGTGGCAAACAAGCATACGGCCCGCCTGATGGTAAGCAGTCACCGTAGCCTATGGACGCCTGCAACTCCAGAGGTGTTACAAGCGCGTTGCCGACCTTTTAAAAACCTGTACACTCCTTTTTGAAGAACCCCATACTGTAGACCCTCGGGAAAACCTCGGAAGGGACCTCATTCCACAGCCGGAGCGTCCGCGGGAGGAAATTCCTCTTAAATCGCACAGTACGCGACCATTTAGGTTCTAGGGTGTGAGGATGAACACCCTGCCGACGGCGAGCGGTGCGGTGATAGAAAGCGGCCGTAGGCATCATGTCAAATAATTCCTCAGAGCACAGCCCATTGTACAAGCGGTAGAAGCGGTATAGGTACCACTCAGATGCTATTAGCGTTTCCTTGATATTTCCTTCTTGCCGATGTATAAAAAGAAACTATTTTCATTTATTTGAAGTGGGCGAGGCAATTCGCCATCCGGTATCTTAAAAAACTAATATTGAACGGCCCGAGGCAATTCACCACGTTCATTAGCGGAATCAAAATAGTTGAACATTATATTTTATTAAGTTCAAAGGGTCACCCGTGAAACGTTAACATAGGCACGGCGGCCACGTGGCTCCACTATGACTCTCCAAAAAAAGAGGTCAACACACGACCCAATTAACGCTAACGAACGCCTTGCATTTTAGATTAAAGTGGCTAATCTACTTCGTTAACGAACAGATTTGTATTTGTAGTCTTTCGTGCAATATTGCGTGTCCGGTTGACACACTTCTAGTAATCTGATTGAATTAATATCGGCTCGAATGTGTTGTTTCGACTTGGAGATTGTTATCGTACAGTTAACAGCCCACACGTCCTTTTCCTAGTTTAGATTGCAATTACAGTCAGCTACAAAAATGTTATCGCTATACTAACGTGCACGGATTTGAGACCAACTTTCTATATAATAATTATTAAGATGACGGTTGCAGTCAAAATAGTTTAATTGATCATGGAGTGTACAATCAGTATTTTTTTTAGTTTCTATATTAAATTTGGAGAAGACATTTATGATTATTTTCCCGTTTTCAGTATTATCTTATCTGCCTTTTGATGAATCAATAAGTAAAAGCTCGTCGAGTTTGCATAATTAACTATAGATAACTTGCAAACTATTATCGTGATATTGAATAAGTACTAAGTACGTATCACGATTGTGATAGGCTTTATTATTGTTAGCAGTATGTTATTGGAACTCTTGTTGATCTTGATAAATAAATATTAGTATAGATGGATACCTACCTATCACCAAGGATCACGAAAAAATATTTGTTCTCATCACACAAATAATTGCTCTCAGATGTGTTATTAATAGAATCAATTATATTTTAGAGGGCTGGCTCGAACCATTACTGGCCCGAATAGTCGAAGACAGAAGCACAGTGGTGTGTCCCATCATTGACGTCATCTCGGACACCACGTTCGAGTACATCCAGGCCTCGGACATGACCTGGGGTGGCTTCAACTGGAAACTCAACTTTAGATGGTAAGTTCAATTTTGTTTACCCAGCTTTCGAACCACTATTAGCCTGAATCTTCACAGCATGATTGATGTCTGTTTTCTTTTGTATTGTTTTCTGTGGTGTGCAATAAAGAGAATTTGTATTGTATTTATGTCATCTTGGACACTACATTCAAATATCAAATCAAATTCTTTGAAACTTCAGTTGACCTGGGCAGGTTTCAGACGAAAAGTGAACTCTATATGGTAAGATATAAAATTGACAATGACTCTGAGACATTGCTACAGTTTTTGTAGACCTTTTTTTTATTATAATCTTTTATGCAGATTAGAAAAAAGTCGGTCGACTCTGTCAGTCTTATTACCATGTAAATCAGATTTGTTACAAAGTCTTAATTCTAGGTATGGTCTTTAAAAATGAATAGGAAGATGAATGAAGGAAGCGTGGGAGGGCCGGTATCTTTGCTCTTTGGCAGAAATTTAATTAAGCCTGTATTTACATAAGATATTTTCTTTACCTTAGTTGTGGACGTGCCTTCATACTTTTATTGACGTTATTTTTCCTCAGAGACATATATTTATAGACACAAGGATTGGAAGTCAATATACACAAAAGTAAATCTTTTTGTACCCTATTTTGGTACAGTTGAGTTGATTCTAACAAAATATACATTGAATCAAAGGTTGTTTGAATTGACTTACGGGAGCATAAAGACATGTTTAGAAATGTTCGATCAATTTGTGAGGTTAAATAAACAGAACGCACGGATATCCTGAAAATAACAATGTACACAAAACCTACCTTCGTCTGTGTAATGCCGATTCATTCTTCTGTATCCTCTTTATTCATCTTTAATCTTACTAAAATATAGTCTGGCAAACCACATGTAACTCAACAACAGTAAATATTAACAAGAAAACTATACCTACTCATATATTTCTTTTGGTTGCTAGTGCTAGCGTAAGACATAGACAGTATGATTATCTCTGTCCATGTTTAAAATGAGACAGTCCCTGGCCAAACTATAGTTACTAATAAATTAAAAAAATAGAAACAGACTTCTGATTCAATAAAGACATAACGCCTTCTAAAAAGAGCTATGACAATAATTATTGAGTGTCGTTATACGAAATACGAATAGACGAATTCAAGTCATGCTTCCAAAATTACATCATCAGATGCTGATAGAAAACAATTAGTGTTAGCCTCCTGAATTTATGGCTAATAAAAAAACAAATCGAAACCTCTACATAAACATATCGATATCAGTATCTTCTTTATTAGCTAGTCGGTAAAAAGATATCGTCATTGATTAATGCCTCACCTAGTACCGGCTATTGTACTGAGTATCTCAATACACCCTGACCGCTTGGCTTGCCTTTTACTCCAACTGACCTACGGAACCATCCATCCATCCAAAGCCATTGTCTTGCCAGCCCTACGTTCTATTGTTCCCCATATGAGGCTAGCACAACACCTACAATACAACGAATACTATACCTACCTTCCAATCAATTACAACCGTACAAGTGATTAGGAAAACGGTTTTTGCTAACCCGGCGTATCTAATTAACTATTCTTAATCCGTATTGCGACTACATAAAGTCTACTTTGAGTCAGCAAAGTTGGTTTATACTTTGAAACGAGCCTACATTAGCACACTTCCTTCGATAAGATTTGCCAAAGCAAATTGCGTAATGCGATGAATTTCGTATCGAGGTTAGTACTCGTAACGATGGTTTGCCATTGTAAAGTAATTATGTAAATAAACAACCATACCATGGTAAAAACTCGATGAGACTGAAACGCAAGAATACTTTTGCGTAAGAAGTTAGTTTAAGTGCAATTACGAAAATGCCTATAAGAAATAACGAATCGTTCTGTAGGGAATAGATTAATGTTGGGTTGGGGCCCTTCCCTTCACATAACTTTGGATGTCCTGTTCTGTTTGTATGTAAATTTTTATCTTGAGAGGTGATTGTGTTTCTCTAAATGAGACGTAACCAAATGCATTGGCTTAGTGGTTGTATCGTTATTGGGAGTTTACAGAAAATAGTGTACCCAATTAGCATGAGTTGTTAAGAAAAGTTTATCGCTGTCAGTTTTGTGACATATTATCAATTAGTTATTGTTTCTATAATATGACACGAACTTATAAGCAAAACTAGAATGCCACGTGTTTTGTGGTAATGGTAAACTTGGTAAAAGTCATTAGCTGTTAAAATTCGAAATACGATTTTTTCTTAAGACTTTACCCCTCATCTACCCTTAACAACTCTTAATACATAAGTATTCGAAGTGTATGTGTGTCTTTCGGCTGACATGGTATTTTTAACCGACGAAAAAAAAAACGGAGGTTCTCAAGTCGACGCGTATTTTTTTTTTTTTTTTTTTTTATGTATGACCACGCATAATTCCCTTAGGTACCGCGTTCCCGAGCGCGAAATGCAGCGCCGCGGCGGCGACCGCACGGCCCCCCTCCGCACCCCCACCATGGCCGGCGGGCTGTTCGCCATCGACCGGGACTACTTCTACAAGATCGGCTCCTACGACCAGGGCATGGACATATGGGGCGGAGAGAATTTGGAGATGAGCTTCCGGGTATCGTATTGGATATGTTTAATTTTGGAACTAAGACGCTATGATAGACGATGACTGACATGGACGATAGTGTAGACTTGTAGAGGGCATACTCGGCAGTCCCCGTCAGTCATCATATATCATCGCCTGCGACCCGTGAGTTGTCGGTTTTTGGGCACCCATCAAAGGGAATCGCCGGGTGGTTGCTACTACAGGCGATAGTATGGATGCTTGCACGATGATCTTGCCGATGATAGACGATGATACTTTCAACGATCATCGCCGATAGATTCGAACGCCGCTCCGATGAGCGAGCGGGAAGCTATATACGTGCATAGCGCTTTCTCGCTGGCACAGCGGAGCGGCGTGCGGAACCGCATCCGTGTGATAATTGCGTAAAGTACGGCCACCGATCACAAAGAATTTACACGGGTCAATGGACGGAATTGTTCAAGCTCCATGGTCGTACTTTACCTCCTCATGGGAGCTAAATGTCTGATATACCATTTTAAAGTATAATTTGCGATCGCGACATCTTTTTTGGTAGAGTTTGTAGACGTTTGCAAAGTCTTTATAAGTCGTTATGTTTAGGTTATTTTGTCACAAAAAAAACAATTCTTCCAAGTTTTATATTTCTGTATAATCTTTGCCTATATGTGCTGTAGTGTACTACACGGTCTATACGTGTCGTACGCTTGTCTAATAAGCTTTACGACCAATCGTAAAAATAATATCGGCTCGAGTTATGTCGAAAACTATACTTAATTTTTCAAGGCGTACGGTTGAATTTACCTTAACAAATATTAGGAACATAATATCCTTAAATAACGCAAATTAAAATTACATCTTTCACGCTAATACGAAAGCAATTATGTACTGCAAACATATTCAAGGTGAAACCTCTTATCTTGAAAAAATGAGTAAGTAGGTAAATACTAAATACGTTATCTGTGGGAATTTAATGTTATTTTTGCTCTTTGATTCGTGTTTAAAGCTAATATATTTCAAAATGAACGATACTAAATGATTATGCATTTAATGGTCGGGCATAACAAAGTATGTACTGTTTATTGAGTGATCAAAAGGAATAAAGATAGATGTAGGGCATTTTTAGTAAAAGTACTGAGTAACCTAACCTGTTTAAAAATTTCCATCTGATTAAATTTGAAATTAAGATTTCTTGGACTTATTCGGATTTTATTGTAATCGTAGACAATTATTAGTTTTGAAATTCTATTCTTAACGTATTGTGACGTCATTTAAAGGTGAAAGAAAACCGAAAATAAGTTAATGTGAATCAGAGAGTAAGTTAAGACAATATTCTAGGTAGACATCCAGTGTCTATGGTTCAAATAAAGATTAAAAAAGACAAGTGAAAATAAGAATAGTTACTAACTATAAATTGTAATAAAAATCGGGCAAGTGCGAGTCGGACTCGCGCACGAAGGGTTCCGTACCATATAAAAAAAAAAAACAAAAAAAAAAAGCAAAACAAAAAACGGTCACCCATCCAAGTACTGACCACTCCCGACGTTGCTTAACTTTGATCAAAAATCACGTTCGTTGTATGGGAGCCCCATTTAAATCTTTATTTTATTCTGTTTTTAGTATTTGTTGTTATAGCGGCAACAGAAATACATCATCTGTGAAAATTTCAACTGTCTAGCTATCACGGTTCGTGAGATACAGCCTGGTGACAGACGGACGGACGGACGGACGGACGGATGGACGGACGGACGGACGGACGGACGGACGGACGGACAGCGAAGTCTTAGTAATAGGGTCCCGTTTTACCCTTTGGGTACGGAACCCTAAAAAGTGTAACAATGCGGCGATCGGCTGACGATCAGACGATCAGGGCAGGTGTTCCGTGACAGGAGTCTTTAGTCTTCATACTGTCATTCACTTCTCTCGCGCTGTGTAAAGCGGCCTCGTATGACGGCTTTTAAACCGTTATAACGTTATAATGAAAGGTGTGGCAATGCGGCGGGCGGTTGGAGATCGAGCCGTGCTCGCACGTGGGGCACGTGTTCCGCGACAAGAGCCCCTACACGTTCCCCGGCGGCGTGCAGACCGTGGTGCTGCACAACGCGGCCCGCGTCGCCGAAGTCTGGATGGACGAGTGGGGCGAGTTCTATTACGCCATGAACCCAGGTTCGGAGTCGCTGCTAACATTTCTGCTGGGTTTTGCTAATCGTACAAAGGAATATATCGTCGGCTAAACGCTTATTGAAGGGGCCCACAAATTGCCAGTTCGCCTGACGATATCAGCCTGTCAGTTGTTCGGAGCTGTCAAATTTTGCGTTTAACTGACATGCTGATATTGTCCGGCTAACTGGTAGTCAGCGGGCCCCTTAACTGCATTTAAAGATGAGAAATTTACGACTAGTTGACAATGTATTCCTTTAGACAGACACCTTTGGTGTAATAACTAACCTATCCTAACCATTGTACAGTAAGTAACCGCTAGAATCGCTAGATGATGACGATGCAGGACTATAAAACCTAAAGTCATCGCCTGACCTACC
Source organism: Cydia splendana (assembly GCF_910591565.1). NCBI lineage: Eukaryota > Metazoa > Arthropoda > Insecta > Lepidoptera > Tortricidae > Cydia > Cydia splendana. Next base: position 12,317,092 of record NC_085974.1, read on the forward strand.
TGACCTATCGGTCGTAATTACTTGTTGACTAAAATGTAGTTAATAGAATGCAGATAAAATTATTTTCTCAAACATGCAATGAAATATTGATGTTATGTTCCTTATAATAGGCTGCGAAGTATGACGTTTCAGGTGCGGCTAGGACAAAAGGTCGTTAATGGAATTTCATACACATCTTGCAGGCCTAGGCCGGCAAAGTCCTCTTTTTTAATTTTCATTTCACAGATATTTGTGACACAGCATCGTGGCATTCATCCATTAAAAAAAACTAGAGGCAGTATTTGCTTTATGGTTCGTAATGACACTCTGCCACTACGCCTATAAAAAAAAAAACAAAAAACAATGTTTGCTATAATTTGCAGTTTTATTTGTATAAAATCAACATGAACTTAATGAATAATACATTCTATAATTTTATAATTTTAAATTATAAATTTAACTACATAAATAAAAACATTTAAAATATTTCATCTAAACGTTAGCGGTAAAAAGGTCTACTCAAACACGCGTAGTTATATTTTTTAAATTGTTATGGAGGTAAAGTTGAAAAATATTCATTCTGTTTTATTGGATTTATGGTGCGTTGTTGATTTTTTGACTTTAATATGAGTTCCGACGAAATAATGAAAGTAATATTAATTGTAATCGTAGGTGTTGGAATTGGCAGCGTAAGCAGAATTGATTTTAATAACTTGCTACCTCTGCCGCCAAGTCAAAGACGAAGTATGTATATGGTTGCTTATGGCAATTTTATTATTTGAGAAACTAAGAAAAACGGCTTACAGTTTATTAGTAACAGTTTTGTGGCATATTTTAAATGAATGTAACTACAAATTCGTCAACACTGTGGAAATTATACTTATTTACTCCATGCATAAAGCAACGATGTATGTGAAACATGATATCAACATGAAAGACTATGTAAACTTATGTGACGAAAACGACAGTCAGACGGTTACAAGGCGAAAAAATCAAAGATACATGAAAATATACGGGTAGTAAAAATACACGACTCGTGTAAAACATACGCGTGATAATGATATAGGTACGTGTTGGTTATATTTTGGGTGTAGTTTACTTTTAGTTTTTTCTATAAATAAAACTTGGGTTTCGTGGATTTATTATTTTATTTATTTCATTGCATGTTTGAGAAAAGCACTATACATACCTCGGCGGGAAATGGGGTTGCCCGCGCTCAGACCTATCCGGCCTCGCTTCGCTCGGCCGTCTATATGTCTTCGGCCGGCAACCCCTTTCGTCCCGGCCTCTGTAGTAATGTACTATTATATATTAAGAGACAATTACTTTAATTTTTGGGATTTATTTAGACTACTAGGTATACGCAGAAACTTCTTCTTCCTCGCGTTATCCCGGCATTTTGCCACGGCTCGTGGGAGCCTGGGGTCCGCTTGATAACTAGTCCCAAGAATTGACGTAGGCACTATTTTTTACGAAAGCGACTGTCATCTGACCATCCAACCCAGAGGGGAAACTAGGCATTATTGGGATTAGTTCGATTTCCTCACGATGTTTTCCTTCACCGAAAAGCGACTGGTAAATATCAAATCATATTTCGTACATAAGTTCCGCAAAACTCATTGGTACGAGCCGGGGTTTGAACCCGCGACCTCTGGATTGCAAGTCGCACGCTCTTACCACTAGGCCACCATGCGCTTCGCCTATACGCAGTAACTAAACATTTATAATTAAACTAGCTAGCGGGAGCAATTTATGTCACTTTCACGTCAAACATCGTTTAGTGACAAACGTTTATCGTTTATGTAACTTAATTCCATACATTTTACTTAATGGATACTTAGAACCGTATGTGACCATGTTATACTTTCCTTGGAAAATTACTACCCGTTCCCGACCACTCGACGTAATGAATTGCTTAAGTCAAAGCGAAATAATGGTTTTAAAATAGAAAATTGGATAGCATTTTCAAAGTCTTTCTATACACTATTAAATTTTATCGGTGATCAGGAACCAATTTTTCTAATTCAGTCAGCGATGGCGGTCACATTTAACTATGAGAGGAACCCCGAAATCGCGAAAAAAAAATTGACGCATAGAAAATATCAACATCGGACCATCGGAAACCATCCAATTTTTTTGTGATTTCGGGGTTGGTCCTATAGTTAAATGTGATCACCATCGATGACTGAATTAGAAAAATTGGTTCCTGATCACCGATTAAATTTCTTGGTGTATATGACACAAGAATGCAGTTTGGTAAAACTGTAATTTATATGACAGGTTTTACTATTAATTAGACTAGCATAATTGACATTTTATTATCGTGATTTTAACAACGCATTTGCTGCTTTTTGCGAGGCTTGACACTTGTGCGAGAAAAATACATAGGTAATGTGTGTAATAAACTATATAGGTAGGTACCTAGATATTGTACACTTCGTGTTTAACTCGTATGCTATCTCTACAGCTGGCGTCATCTAGCGGTTTTTGACTGTCTCCTGATAACATAATGAGAATTAACTTCAATTAATGTTGTATTAACAAAACTAATTACCGAAATAACCGTTATCATAGCAATAACCCCTGCAAAATGATAGCAGTACACGTACAACTAAAGTTTTGTTGTGGCTTGGGGACTAACGTTGCATTAGACGACATTTTAAAGATTTATTTATTGTATAATATGTGTAAAGTCTAAGAAAAAACCGGGAACTTGACTTTGACAGGTAAAGTAAGTGACGTTGTATGGCACCATGTCTTGGGGTAACTGAATTTTCAAAAATCAACTTTTGACAACCAGATTTACCGCATAGCACGGAGTCGTAAAGCGTATCTACATCAGGGGGCAAGATGGCAATCGTTCGCAGAGAAACGAAACGTACTGTCTCTATCGTACTAGTATGGAAGAATGATAAAACGACAGTAGCTTTTAGTTTTCTGCAAACGCTTGTTATCTTGGCTAGGCCTGCAGCCGTCAAACTCGAAGCATGAATTGTCTTAGACTACACATCTAATACATTAAATGAATCATTGGTTGACATCAATGAATGTAACAGTTTGAGCAATCTTAACAGCTTCATATTAACGATGATCGCCATTGCAGCTGCATTCCATCCATTTCGCATGATCATTTTTGTTTGTTTCCTACTTCATTTGTATGTTTGTGTTTCGTTTTTTTACTACCTTAGACTAGTGATGTAAATAATAAAAATGTAATCTCTGTATAAAACTGCGTTTCTCGTTATTGTTTTTAATGAGTCATTGTTGCTATATTGAATTCTCGGTATATTTAGTAAATGGTATTATATTAGGATATCAGAGTTACATCAAAATGTATTTGGTATTTCGGACGAACGTATTTTTAAAGAGATTGGCAGTTTTTACTATTTACAAGCCTCTGATATTACTTTCGACCTTTTCCTTACATTTTTCTACTTACTATTTACTCTTTCTGTTTTTATTTTTACTATTATTTGCTTCTATACTTCTGCTTCTTCTCAATGCAGAAGCAATGAGTAAACTTCGGGGTTTTCAGAATTATTGTGTCAGTTACCACACCAATTCTTTCGACTAAGAATTGTATTACTTTAAGAAATCATTACTAATTATGCAGCACATAAATTGTGATCATTAACCCTTTGAACGCTGAATACGGCCTCAGACCCGCAGGGTTACAGTTTAATATTAACATTCGTGCATTCGAATAATTACGATAGCGCGTTATTTAAAATGGGCGTGGCATTCAAACGGTTAAAAACAAGTACATGTATTAGTTGTATTGAAGTATTACAGTTCTTAGTTAATAATCATGGCTTAATAGAATTATATCTATTATCGTATCGCAATTATGTCATTACATGGCTTATAGACATCTGATATCAGATATTTTGAGTAATTTTATCGTATTTAATAATAATTAATTATTGTATATCGATAATGTTTTTACTAACCGTGGTATTTAATATATGCATAGATAATAAGGCTTTAATATTTATCAATTTAAAAAATAATGATAATATCATGTTATTTTAATACTAATAAGTTTATACAACTGTTTCGATATTGACGTACAATTATAACTTAAATTTCATTTATAGAATAAATGATTAATGACGTAACTAGTTTAATTAAATTATTGTTTGAACAAGTGCAAAGTTTAGTAACATGGTACGTCAATGTCGTATAGCATATACGAGTATGTGTGACTACTTACAAATAACTTAACATGCGATTTGGGTAAACAATGTTCAATGAAATACGTATAATGTATTATACAATAACACTGTTTGTCTTTATAAATTGAAAAGTAAATTCATTTATTATGTCATGTCGTATTATACGTAGCTACCAAGTAAGCACGTGTATTCAATTTATATGTTGTATGTATAGTATAATGAAACAAAATTGATTTTATAGTAATTTAACGTAATTTACTACGCTAACCGGAACGATTCATAAATCTATCAATAAAACGGATCTCGGTTATATATTAGTTTATAATAAGCGCGTAATACGCTATTCAAATAAATAATTAAATTTTTCATTAAGAAAAGTGTCTCTCACTTTGTTGGATAATATCTAACATTAAAATACAGTATAAGAAGTGGCGATATGACAATTTATCTTCTTAAATTATAGTCGCTGTCAGCGCCAATTTGACATTTAGGATTGGGCCTGTGCAACCTTCTTGCATAAAAGCAGAGTTATATGTACCGTAGTGCGTTGAACATTGTCACTAACACGGCTAGGTGTGGATGTGCGGTGGCACGCTGGAGATCGCACCGTGCTCGCACGTGGGGCACGTGTTCCGCAAGACGACGCCCTACTCGTTCCCGGGCGGCACCGGGCGAGTGGTCAACCACAACAACGCGAGGCTGGCCGAGGTGTGGCTCGACGATTGGAAGCATTTCTACTACAACATCAACCCAGGTTGGCACTAGACAACTCCTTCCACACGGCTAGGTGTGGATGTGCGGGGGCACGCTGTAGATCGCACCGTACTCGCACGTGGGGCACGTGTTCCGCAAGACCACGCCGTACTCGTTCCCGGGCGGCACCGGGCGAGTGGTCAACCACAACAACGCGAGGCTGGCCGAGGTGTGGCTCGACGATTGGAAGCATTTCTACTACAACATCAACCCAGGTTGGCACTAGACAACTCCTTCCACACGGCTAGGTGTGGATGTGCGGTGGCACGCTGTAGATCGCACCGTACTCGCACGTGGGGCACGTGTTCCGCAAGACCACGCCGTACTCGTTCCCGGGCGGCACCGGGCGAGTGGTCAACCACAACAACGCGAGGCTGGCCGAGGTGTGGCTCGACGATTGGAAGCATTTCTACTACAACATCAACCCAGGTTGGCACTAGACAACTCCTTCCACACGGCTAGGTGTGGATGTGCGGGGGCACGCTGTAGATCGCACCGTACTCGCACGTGGGGCACGTGTTCCGCAAGACCACGCCGTACTCGTTCCCGGGCGGCACCGGGCGAGTGGTCAACCACAACAACGCGAGGCTGGCCGAGGTGTGGCTCGACGATTGAAAGCATTTCTACTACAACATCAACCCAGGTTGGCACTAGACAACTCCTTCCACACGGCTAGGTGTGGATGTGCGGGGGCACGCTGAAGATCGCACCGTACTCGCACGTGGGGCACGTGTTCCGCAAGACCACGCCGTACTCGTTCCCGGGCGGCACCGGGCGAGTGGTCAACCACAACAACGCGAGGCTGGCCGAGGTGTGGCTCGACGATTGGAAGCATTTCTACTACAACATCAACCCAGGTTGGCACTAGACAACTCCTTCCACACGGCTAGGTGTGGATGTGCGGGGGCACGATGCAGCTCGCACCGTGCTCGCACGTGGGGCACGTGTTCCGCAAGACCACGCCCTACTCGTTCCCGGGCGGCACCGGGCGAGTGATCAACCACAACAACACGCCCCTGACAAAGTAACTTGACGACTAAAAGCATTTCTACTGCAACAACAACCCAGGTTGGCACTAGAGAACCCTAGTTCCCAGCACCTCGAGGTCAACAACGCGCCCCTGACAGAGTAACACGCGCGCCTTACCGAGTACCACGAAAATTGCAAGTATTTCTACTACAATATCAACACAGGTTTGCACTACACACCCTCGCTCCCGGCACCGTTTGGTCGACAACGCGCACTTGCGAGTATCACAGGTTAGCACTCGACTACTCCCTCCTCGCTCTTGATGTTGCAAGAACATCAAACTTTCGTCCAGACACTACAATGTTTGACTCAATCATTATGGTGATCCCTCAGATCCCCAGGCCGCCAGGCATAAACACCAGGCGTGGTCATTTTAAACAAATCCAAATGCTATTTCTACTTTACGCACCACTACAATCTCGACCAAACACTACGTTGTTTATCAGAAATACTGCAATAAGATATGTATTCCCAACAGGTAATTGCAGAATGCATGCCGTTTCCTTTTTTTGCATGATACCTTTATCCGGTTCTAGCACATTGATTTAAGTTCATTGCCGATATTGCCACCAATTATTTGCAGCAATTGAATCGACGAGGAAATTTTAATCGTAAGTTGATGTTCTGAATGAATTATGCTTTTTTGTTGTCTTATTGATCTGTTTTTCGTTATAAAGTTTCGACTTCTCAAATATTGTAACGAAAAAGGGAGGCATTTAGACAACAGAATTTATGTCTATACGAAACTTTATACTTATGTTTATGTTAAGTAATTTTATAATAATATATCTCTATCGTATTTTATTTAAATTAACAATCATTAGTATTCCTCATTATTCTCAATAATTTGCCAATTATATGTAGTTGAGTCGTGTGCTTGGGATCATGTATAAAAATCATTAACACAATTAACCAATTTAACATAATATTCATCCATTTACGCTTTTTGTGTGTTTAATTAAACTTTCTGTGAGCTACATGTTTCATACAACTACGCAAAGTTCACTGCTTTTAGAAATAGTGTGTTCACTGACGAATTTGATTTCTATACAAACCCCTAATATCTGTTCTCTTTTTGTTTAAAGAAGCCCGCTCTTCGACGGGTATTATTAGATTTTTTAACTATCCTTATAAAAAAAAGCCAGCAGCGCCATCTTTATAGCATTCCCAAGTTTCCCAACTTCACTACTAAGTTTTCCTCACGTTTACTACTTTATGTACGATCCAGGAGCGCTCAACGTGCCGGTTGGCGACGTGAGCGAACGAAAAGCGTTACGAGAGAAACTGAAGTGCAAGAGCTTCCGATGGTACCTGGAGAACATCTACCCGGAGAGCCAGATGCCGCTCGACTATTACTACCTTGGAGAGGTAAGTTATAACACTACAAAATACAAATACAAAAAAATACCTAGTTTATTTACCAAATATTTTTTACAAATTGACATCACAGATTGAACTTAACAAAAATTTAGATTTTACAATTAAACTAATATCCATCGGCACCAAACTAGGCACAGTCTGTATTTTGTTTTTGTGGTGTAGTGACCGAGCAGATTTTTACTGAAAAATATAAAAAAAGAAGTTATATAAATTGACTTCAGGCTCAAACTCTGATAGTTTTGTATTGTAATTACAATAAGTGATAGAAGAAAATGGGACAAGTTTACACTAACCGACTAGCACTGAAAAGCAGTATAAACGGAGAGATTTTTGTTGAATAATTATTTAAAAACCATTTGTCTAAGACTGAATTTATATTCGTTCTTATTACCAAAATACCCTATACAATATTCGAAATCAGTAACGATAATTTCGCACGGCGTGTGTATTTATGTTTAATTGTTTATTCTCACATAAACAAATGTGAATGAATGAAGATGAATGAATAATAGAGTCATTGATTAAAGTACAATAGTGTTATGGTTTCCATTGTTTTCAGATACGGAATGCGGAGACGTCCAACTGCCTGGACACGCTCGGGGGGAAGGCGGGGCAGCCTCTCGGCATGGGCTACTGCCACGGAATGGGGGGCAATCAGGTAAACCATCTGAGCTGTACCCTCGTAACATTGGCTAGAGTCGCAATAATCTTAGCTCCGTTTGAAGGAGTTAAACGATTTGTGACTTTAGTTTTTAGTTGATGATTGCAGACTTTTACTATAATTAATTTAATTATAGTAAAAGTCATATGCATGTATGCATGAAGGAGCAAACCTCTTTGCTCCTTCATGCAGGCTGTACACACTCGTCGAGAGACCCCGAGACAGGCTGAGAATAAGTGTGTACAAGCTGCTCTCTTTTCGTTCTTTCAAATCTACCTTTTTTCTGTGGACTTAAAATCGAATGATGGTGTTCCAGGTGTTCGCGTATACGAAGCGTAAGCAAGTGATGTCGGACGACAACTGCCTCGACGCGGCGCACCCGCACGGACCCATCAAGCTGATCCGCTGCCACGGCATGCGCGGCAACCAGGAGTGGACCTACGACTCCAAGGTATATATAAAATTCTGTTATTAGAACGCTTTTATAGCGTCTGAAACAAAACCGAAGATTGCCACTTGATGTATTTTATAACTTGGACAAGTCTTGTAAACCTCACGAGCCATAACTCGTAAAGCGGTCATGGGAGATGTAATTTGAAGCCAGACAGTTGCCGCTCCGTTGGCAGGTAGCCTGCATAAAAATATGTTTAGTAATTTCCTCCTGATTAGTTATCCATCAAAGCAACGGCAGCTAATGTTCATGAGCCTTCATGATACATCTCCTTTAACCACTTTACTCTGTCTATAAATTGTAAATACAGATGTGAATCACAATGAAAACCTCAACGATGATCAACTCTGGCCGACGTGGACCGGCAATCCAAGGATGTGGGTTCGTTCGTTATCTTAATCGTATAACGTTACATTACAATTGCGGTAAGTTGTGGCAAGGAAATTATCACAACTGTCTAGTGCGAGTTTTTAAAACTATGAAAGTCAGAAGTGAGCAACTCTTAAACCAAAGTTCGTTTTAGATGTATGTGAAGTGTTTGACTTAATGTGTTTTGTCGACAGGCGCGAACGATAAAGCACACCAACACGGGGATGTGTCTCGACAAGCCCGAGTCCACAGACGTGTGGAAGCCGGTCCTGCGGCCGTGCAACCGCTCGCGCGGCCAACAGTGGCTCATGCAGGTCGACTTCAAGTGGCAGGCGCGGCGCAACCAGAGAGAGCAGGACAGCTAGTCCGCGACCCCCGCACAGGTGAGACAGCTATACGGGAACATTATGTAACAAGCCCGAGGTAGACGTGTGGAAGCCGGTCCTGCGGCCGTGCAACCGCTCGCGCGGCCAACAGTGGCTCATGCAGGTCGACTTCAAGTGGCAGGCGCGGCGCAACCAGAGAGAGCAGGACAGCTAGTCCGCGACCCCCGCACAGGTGAGACAGCTATACGGGAACATTATGTAACAAGCCCGAGGTAGACGTGTGGAAGCCGGTCCTGCGGCCGTGCAACCGCTCGCGCGGCCAACAGTGGCTCATGCAGGTCGACTTCAAGTGGCAGGCGCGGCGCAACCAGAGAGAGCAGGACAGCTAGTCCGCGACCCCCGCACAGGTGAGACAGGGAGAACATTATGTGTCGCAACAGTCGATGATGATGATTCATAATATAAAAATTTTACCTTCCAATAAAATTGATATTATGTTTCCTTCTACGTCAGAGATGTTCATTGAGAGAGTAACGCGATCGGTGACCGATAGATGCCGCTAGCGTCTATGTAGTCGCTCCGCCCCACGCCGTGACGTTGTTCCGCTTCCCCTCACTGCAATCCGTTGCTCGCTTCCCGCGACTCGCCGCCACCATGTCATTGTTGAGGAGAAGTACCGTCGGCATAAAAGTAGCCTAGTAGCCTGCCAGGAAGGCATTACTCACATCTCTGACGTAGAAGGAAACATAATATCAATTTTATTGGAAGGTAAAATTTTTATATTATGAGTTCCGTACTCTACGTCAGAGATGTTCATTGAGACCTGTTTATTATCTCCTGGTGGCGAGTCAGCGGGCGTGCAAGCGTTAGGGCTACACCTACTGTCATAGAACTCAGAGAAAGAATAAATATATACGTCTTATTGCAACCCATGAAATCACAGTGACTCGTTATAATGATGCATTACAGGAAATTGTGAATTTAAATTGTAATCCCAGGTTCGAATCTGACGTTAAACTGGTTTGAGAGATTTCTCATTCGAAATCGCATCCAATCCGCAGAATCTCGGCGATAGAATCGTCTAAAGAAGAGTCATGTTCCCAATTAATTTAAGCCAAAATATCGCTAATTGGATATATTTCCAGCCAATTTAGTGATTAAGTACATCGTGGATCGAAAGCAATCTTAAGCGAGGCCGGCTTGGATGAGACTGTGGCTGAAAGCGCAGTGTCCCCTAACATTTTGTGTAATTCTCACAAGTTGACGTACCCAGACTACCTACTTACTGGGTCTATACTTTATTCCGGAGCTTCTAAGAGTCCAATCGGTAAGACACGTTATCTGGTTTAGAGCCGAATTTCGGACACAAAATAATAGCGTGAACGTTATCTATGTAATTGCCCGGGCTACAGTATAGTAGAGTAAGGTCATTGACCCTGCGGCCTGATGCTAACAGTAAAAATGCGGCAGCTCTTCTATATAGGTACGTTGTAGGGCTATTCAAATTAGGGCAAGTAGATTTCTCGCGTCCCAAGCTGGTGGTTTGGGAGGCGCTGGTCTCGCTATTAATGGCGTTGGAAGAAGGCATAGTGTCCGATAGTGGTTCACATACAGCGCTTGTTACAGGCTTATGAACAAGTCTCGTTCTGAAAGCTAACATGGGCAATAGAAATATATGTCTGAGATAGCTCGCTACTTCACTGGATATTAGAGGTACCTGGCAGTCGATCTTATTTTTGATGCACCATGAAGACCATTTCTACATTGTGGGCGTACAGGCGGCCTAGAGAGTTGCGTCTCGTTCGCTATGTAGCGTTAGCCCTTGGCATGTTGCATGCATGCGCCAGTCACGCCAGCTCGGTGTTGGAGCGTCCTATCTGACAGGAGGGCGGTCGGGCGGGCGGGAGGGCGGTCTGACGCTGTGTTCACTAGGACCGCCAGTAAATTGCAAGCTTAGCACAGCTGCGTGAAGGCTCTCCTTATCACGCCGTCACAGGTAGCAGACTAGGCTGGGAGGTGGAGACATCCATACCAAGTCGTATCACCGGCAGCTGCCAGAAGAGACGTGGTAGCAGTTCAAAGAGTCTGTTAAGAAATACCGTGACACAGTGCGAAGGCTCTCGAAATCGGAGGCTGCCAACAAGGCGCCTATCAGGCGCAGATAGTCTCGGCGGCTTCTGGGCGTAGCTGCCACTCGGGCGCGCAGTGAATTCTTGATAAACCGTCGCCCTCGGGGGTTGTACCGACCTGGTAAGTAGCAAGGAACCAGCGCGACCTGTAGACGATCTGCTGGCATCAGCAGTTTTTGCGACAGCCGTGGTAACGGAGGGGATGTAGTGTCGCCGTCGTTTTATGTATACTGTAGTGGTGCGGTTGTATGTTTACACTTCTGTCGTCAGCGCTGCAGATGTGGCCCGTTAACGGTTACTCTTCACTGTAAGGGCCTTACCTCGTACATTGTCTACCAATATTGGAGGTTGTAACGGACTGCTTGCATAAGATGAGGAAGAAAGTGGCGCGAGGCTTTCGGCAGCTTCGTGTTGCTGGGGACTGCGAAGGTGTCACCTTCCTCCATGAACTAAAGTTTGCGAGTTTGAGACTGAACAGGAGGCATTGAGTCTCATTTCTGCGAGAAACTCGGCAGCAAGGCAGGCCTGTATGTCGCGAAAAAGAAAACTTTCAATCGGGGTGTTGTGCCGCGTGTCCCACGTGATGTCTAGGAGCGTGATAGTTTAATTCGCTTTACCCGAAGAAACACCCTATATCGAGCTAGTATAGGGGTATGGTAGCATGCTTTTAAGGAAATCGAACTAATGAAATCAAGTCTAAAATCGATTTTAGCGCTTGCGTAACAAAACTGTTTCGATAAAGTCAAAGACAGACAGATGGAAACTGCTGGAGTCCTCCTGGCCCCTTTCTCTTAGCACCGGAAACTCAAGCTTGTTCAGGCGCAGCGGGTTTATTTGTCCCATTTTGTTTATTATGGGCTTGGCGCACGAGTTCTTCTTTGTAAGACGGAACTTAAGCTGGAGAGCGCGGGCAAGCAGAGATAATTATGTGAAGTCTGCAGACCTTTTCGATGCCTTTCACCTCGGTTTTGAGCGGTCGCACAGGGCCTTGTCGCTAGCTGTTCTTCGGTTGGATCACTCCATGGCCTCGAGAAGTCATAGGAACCTCGAAGCGGCACGGCCCTACGTCGATCAGCACCTTTATGAAACCCGGGAACACGACGTATTTTCCTCTGAGTATCGACATATCTTACCGCTTTCAACTCCGGGCAGTCGAGCCACGCTAGGACGAGGCTCCTTACGACCTTGTCTGCCGTCGCCGGAGGACTCCTTAACCGAAACCAAAAGCTTAGCGGTCTGTTCGTGCTATGGCACCATAGCTATAGGCGCCTGCGTACCTCAATGGGACCATGTGGACAGGACAAAACTGATACTGTGGCGCCCAGCGCAGCTTGGTAGGCAGCATCGGCGGCAGGTAAGTTCGCGGTGGTATTCTTGCGAACAGAACATGGGCGCCATTGCAAGGGACGACATCGTCGTGGTTGCAGCATCGGTGGACAGGTTCGACGTGATTGTCGGTGCCATCATGGCAACCGCCGCCGCTCAGGAGGCGCCGGTGCGTGAAGCTAGAGGCGTCATCGTGGCGGCCGGCTCGGGAGGCACCGGTGCGTGAGGCCGGGCGGCGCTATCATGGCGGCCGCCACTGGTTCGGGTGGCGCTGGTGCGTGAGGCGAGGACCCATCGTGGCGGCCCGCTCTAGAGGCGCTGTCGCGTAAGGTGGGCGGCTCCATCGTGGCGGCCGCCGCCGCCGACTCGGGAGGCGCCGGTGCGTGAGGCGAGACGCGCCATCGTGGCGGCCAGCTCGGGAGGCACCGGTGCGTGAGGCGGCCGCCGCCTGGCTTGGGAGGCACTGGTGTGAGGCGAGAGGCGCCATCATGGCGGCCAGCTCGAGAAGCGCCAGTGCGCGAGGCGGTGGTGCCATCGTGGCGGGCGGCGCCGTTGTGGCGGCCGCCGCCGCCGGCTTGGGAGGCATCGGTGCGTGATGCGAGAGGCGTCATCGTGGCGGCCAGCTCGGTAGGCACTGGTGCGTCGTGAGGCGGGCGGTGCCATCGTGGCGGGCAGAGTCATCGAGCGGGCGGCGCCATCGTGGCGGCCACCGTCGCCAGGCTCAGGTGCGTGAGGCGAGAGGCGCCGTCGTGGCGGCCAGCTCGACAGGCGCCGGTGCGCGTGACGGACGTTACCCGCACGGGAGGCGCCGATGGCTGGCTCGTAATTGCACGCATCATCACGGTGACACTGCTGCCCTCGGCGGCGCCATCGTGGTGGCCACCACCGGCGCGTAGGTAACCAGCGACGTCATGACGGACGGCAACCAACGCGGCGATCGTCGCTGTACTCGTAGCGTTTCCACTGCTTCCACGTAACTTACCTTCCTTCCATTCGAGCAGTCGGGACGCAGAAGCGATCCGCCTTCACCTTGGCGCCAGGACGGGATCGAGAGGTCCGCGATCCACCCGCGCCGCGACCGCAGCAATAGGAGCGGGCGTGTGCCTCTCGGAGTCCCGCGGACTGGAAGCGCCCGCAGCCACAGAAGCGGGCGTGTGACGTCTCTCGGAGTCCCCCGGACTGGAAGCGCCCGCAGCCACAGGAGCGGGCGTGTGACGTCTCTCGGAGTCCCGCGGACTGGAAGCGCCCGCAGCTGGAAGCGTCCGCACCGCGACTGCAGCAACAGGAGCGGGCGCGGCCTGGAAGCGTCCGCACCGCGACTGCTCTCGCGGGCTGGAAGCGTCTGCACCGCGACTGCAGCAACAGGAGCGGGCGCGGGACAGGAGCGGGCGCGTACTGAAAGCGCTCGCACCGCGACTGCTCTCGCGGGCTGGAAGCGTCTGCACCGCGACTGCAGCAACAGGAGCGGGCGCGGGACAGGAGCGGGCGCGTACTGAAAGCGCTCGCACCGCGACTGCTCTCGCGGGCTGGAAGCGTCTGCACCGCGACTGCAGCAACAGGAGCGGGCGCGGGACAGGAGCGGGCGCGTACTGAAAGCGCTCGCACCGCGACTGCTCTCGCGGGCTGGAAGCGTCTGCACCGCGACTGCAGCAACAGGAGCGGGCGCGGGACAGGAGCGGGCGCGTACTGAAAGCGCTCGCACCGCGACTGCTCTCGCGGGCTGGAAGCGTCTGCACCGCGACTGCAGCAACAGGAGCGGGCGCGGGACAGGAGCGGGCGCGTACTGAAAGCGCTCGCACCGCGACTGCTCTCGCGGACTGGAAGCGTCCTTATCGCGACTGCAGCAACAGTAGTGGGCGTCCCGCGGACCCCGCACCGCGACACCTCGGGCTCCGGCCCGCAGCGTCGCGGCGTCTCGGGGTCACCTTGGACGACAGCAGAAGAAAGTCGACGGCGCGCGGGGGCCGGGGCCCGGGCGGGACAGGGGAGCCCCGGTCGCGTCGCAGCTAACGACACGAGGTACTCCCAGGTTAATACGACCTGCCCGAGAACCGTCCTTTAGTGTCGAAGTAACTTCTGAACGCCAATAAAACTAGAATATCATTAAACTGGCTCACCGGATGGTTCGTGACAATCCAAACCTCCTTATCGGCGAAGCGCGGCACCCGGCAGCGGCGCGCGCAGGCTGCCCGCCTCCGCGCCGCCCGGGCGCCGCCCCCGCCGCCGCCGGCACGATGACCGCACGTTCCCTCTCCGATGCGGAGCGACTTGCGTTACCACTTGTTAACGAAAACTACTGACGCACTTCCTACTTCGATCTCGAAAATGCGAGTTAACGGTAACGATTTTAGCAGCATGGAATGTGAAAATTAATTTAGCAAGAAAAAAGTGGGTAGAATCGAAAAGCACCGTTCGATGACTTCGATCGCGAGACCGCCAAAAGACTAATATGTAGTAGCGATCTCTGCTATATCTCACTATTTAATCGACCGAGCTTTGGATCGGAAATGTTAAAACGCCATGCTGCAAAAATATACGCAAAAAAATATTTGCGGACCATCGGTCAGACGGTCGACGAAACAATGTCATGGTGGCGGCGAGTCGCGGGAAGCGAGCAACGGATTGCAGTGAGGGGAAGCGGAACAACGTCACGGCGTGGGGCGGAGCGACTACATAGACGCTAGCGGCATCTATCGGTCACCGATCGCGTTACTCTCTCAATGAACATCTCTGACGTAGAGTACGGAACACATAATATACAGACAGAACGAAAGAAAAGACAGATATAGGAAAGAACATTTTAAATGGGTCAGTAAAGCTGGCTTTCGCATTTTTCCACATTTATCGAGTTTTTATTGGGCTGTCCCCAACTCCCAAATACAATATTATAGTCCTTAACACACGCAGCCAAGGGGCTATTCATAAATTACGTCATTTCAAATTAGGGGGGGGGGGGGGTCTGGACATCGGATGACGGTAGCACGACGTAGGAGGAAACAGGGTCATTCGAAGCATGATTTTTGGATGATTTTATGGGGGGGGGTCCAAAATTGTCAAAAATCGATGACGTAATTTATGGACAGCCCCCAAGATGATAATTGTTTATCAACAAAACTCTTACTCATTGTTTTTTAACCCTTAAATGCATGATTTTTTTCTTTTTGCCCGAAATTGTTTGCCAATTGTAGCAAAAATTAAAAAAATATATATCATCGATTTTCACTGCGAAATCAGTGTTAGAAGTTTCACAGGCTAAATCATATTTTTGTAAATATATAACTATTAGTAAAAAGGGTATAGGAAAAATCTTACTGCCATCAGAAAGGTACACTATTTGTGATATTCCTATAATAAAGCTTGTCATTATAAAATAATTACAAACCCCGAAAAATCTGCCCAAAATCACATACTAAAAATCATCAACTTCCAGGTTTTTCCAAGTTTGCCCACATTTCGTTTTAAAACAAATGTAATTTTTATAAATTAAAATACTGCGTAAATTTATGAAATAATTCGGAAAATGGATTAGTTTTACTATTGAAATAATATACAGGAACAAATAGAATTTGTTTAATTATGCATAAAATTGGATGTTTATGTTGTGATGTATAAATATATCACTATGCATTTAAGGGTTAAATTAATATTATTGTGTTTGTTTCAGAATCAACAACGATAGACCATAACAGTCTTCCCCTCTCGTTAGATATCAGATTTTATTCCTTATTCCTATATCTGAAGTTTTATATCTATTAGATGTATTGACATTAGTGAAGTCCTGTGAATTGTTGACAATACATAATGTATGCTGTAATAAGTTGTATTCCCTATAAATATTGCTCAAACTTATGTATTTGTTTGGTGTGTTGTAGAGTTATTTTTGTATTGTTTGAATTTTACGTGTCCTTTGTAAATCAGGGATGCATTGACGTATAAAATCTCAGGACTGGCCTTACGGGCAATAAGAATGGGGCCAGTACAGCGGTGTGACACCGCTACAACGCGATTGGTTGATGAGTTCGCACCACGCACGCGATTGGTTGATGAGTTCGCATCACGCGCGCGATTGATCGCAACTAGCTGCGTTAGGCTGCGCGATTGGCTCGAATTGGTGAGTCACACCGCTGAACTAGTACCATTTTTAGTGCCCGTAAGGCCAGTCCATAGATATAATACGTCAATGCAGGGATGTTATAAATATTTTATTTGCGAAACTTCTGTTTCAAGGGGAGTTCGTTTATATGTGAGAGAGTGTTCAAAAACTAGGAAATTAGTTGACAACCAATACTTACTAACAAATCTGTCGCTACTCTTGAGAACCTCTTATCTTTAATACTAAGTGCTGAGTTACGAGCTTTATTTTACAAACAAATACCCAAATAGGTTACTTCGCGAGTTTTGGTTGTCAACCTAAGAAATGTATTGTTTTCAAACGTTCCCTGATAGTTATTAAAATAATTTGAAATTATCTGAAGGATACTCTCTTCCATGACCAATAAGTTGATCGCGAGCTCACGATCTAGTATTTTAATGGACTTGAATATACACTATATTTGTATTGTTTAGTCGGCAATGTTTTATAATTAGTATAACGTTGTTAATACGCTCGTGTTCTTATCTGAGAGTAATGTGTAGAAATATTATTTAAATATTATGAGCTAGCAAATATGTTTAGCACGGGCTAAGACATTGTATAAAACGTTAAAAATCACAACAAAAGGTGCAGAATAGACTAACTATTATCAATGTTTAATACAATTTCTCACTTTATTATAATGGCGTAGTCAAGCGAAATCCGACCTACGTAAATAACATCACCTACAAACATTCGCAAAATACTTTATTTTAAAAATTGTTCATTGTAGGGATTGGTTGGACACTTTTTGCTTGTTTATTCCTCAAAGCTTGTATTTTATGCTGGTGTTAAATATGCTGGCCAAATTTAATACAAGCTATGAATTCCATCCTCCTTATCGGCCTTTGTTGTGAGTTGGGTATATTCCCCACTAATTTTATTATTGATCTCTGTGTCTTAGTCACAATCCCAATCCCAACTTAGAAAAAAAAACGTCCTGCTGGACCGATGAAAAAAGTAGTGGGAATATATCTTACATGTCACAGATATGCACTGTAAGACTTATTTTTATGTAGGTAACAATTATTTTCACAGAGCGGTGCTAACGACTTTGCCATTAAGTATAAATTACCTATACCTATATTTTATGTACGCATTGGTTAGGACGGCTCGGCACGCAGTTTGTGCCATATCTTACGCCAGACAGCCCAGATTTGCCACGTATAATCTTTTTAGAAAAATATATAACTTTAGCAAGTATTAGACTTGTCTTTTGACCATCATAATTCCACTTAGTAAAGACTATTTGTATTTCATCTAAGAGTGATTATTTTTTTTCCGATTTTACGAAGAATGAGTTTTATCTGAGAAGGAATTGTTATACAATATTATAGGATGCCTGACTGTTATGTAACAATAACTTGTTTTGTTTATTAGGACTGTTATTAATGCTATTACTGCCATGTTTTATAAAAAATGGGCAATCTACGTCGAATTGTAAGGTTATTTTGTAATTTGTACACCGTCACTATACTCGAGTGTGTTGTGATACCACGTCTCACGAAGTGTTTCAATCATTCGTAGGTCTTTCGCGTCTGAGATTACTGTAGGTAAGGGATGGAAATATATCGCCGTGCATTGCAGCTATAAAACCGCACGTATTTTAACTTTTATAGTCATGAGATTAAGATTCAAATTGGCTTGCGGGAAATGCGCGAAAAGCACGTGTGATGAGATTACGTTCTAAAATAATTTAATTGAAAGTTGCCTTGTTTTTATTAGGTCTCAAATAAATTCACGTTATCGGATATAGAAGTTATAAATATTTTAAAGCATATCGTATGTAGGGCTTGATGGATTGGCGCCGTTATATTTTCTTAAAGTAGACATTTCTATTTTAGCGTAGCGTAAACTTAGATATTCCTCATATTACCCTGTTTAATAATAATATTTTATCAAATTCGGGCCCCTAACAACGAAAGTAAATTAAATTAACTTTTCTATTGATTGTATTATATTAGGAATAGTAATATAAATATATTTGTTCCATTTCGCTTTTAAAGTTAGCTAGGTAACGGCCAATCGAGGGCCATTTTGTCCTCTCTTTGCCGAATTATATGTATTATTGTATTATGCATTTTATTCATGTCCATTCAATATTTATTTTAGTATGTAGCATCACAGAGTGAGTATGTATATTTTTGTGAAAAATTGTTCACGTTTTAGGAGTTGCTCAGCACCAATCGGTGGTAGATTATATTAAACCCACAATGAAACGTGTATGATTTGCTTATTGTTGATAGATTTCAATATGTTGTAGATATACATTCTATATGATAAGATTCGAAATTCAACTGATTTTTACGGAACATAGTAAAATATTTGGATTGAAGATGAACATATCTGTTTTAGTTTATTTTATGAACTAGACATTATACTACTTTGACAGTCTATCCGCATTGACACATTTTGCACTCGATGAGATAAAAAATGAGATTTATTACGTTAAAATAATTAAATTTTAAACCGAACGTTGTTTATTATGTACGCAACATTACGGAGTCGGTAATATTTTGTTATTCATATCCTGTGTTGTTTTTTAAGCATAAATATTATGTAGATATTATATAGACGAGATTGTATTTTTTTTGTAAATAATTTGTTTAATGTGGAATTGTCCTATTTGAAGCTATTCATTAGGCAGCTGTCCCACACGGCGACGAGATAGCGATTAGCTATCAAATATGTTCGTGCTCAAGATACGTACAGTCGCCATCAGATATATCGGAGCGGCCAAGGAGCTCACAAATATCTGAACACGCCTTTGTTGTCATGTGCGTGTTCAAATATTTTTGAGCACCTTGGCCGCTCGCATATATCTGATGGCGACTGTGCATTGTGCAATAATCTATAAATCGATACAAATTTTAATAGTTGATCGTTTACTTTACCGATCACCACCTACCACGACTGCCTTGGCATTGTCAAATTGACATATTTGCTAACGTCTGCGTAACTTATTTTCTATACGTCTCGCTCGCACTAATATATGAGTACGAGCGAAATTCATAGAAAGTAAGTTACGCACACGCGGTATCTAACTAGTGGCAGCCATACAGAACCCTAGTTCTATTTCTTCCCTTTCTACTTATATCTTTCTCATCGTAGCCAGTGGGCCAGCTGCCTTGGCGTAGACCAGAAGACAGTAATAATGAATGCATTTATTTGTCGTCGGTATAACGACTGGAATTGACACGATATAATGCATTTAAAAAATATCTACTTTTATCGGACTCGCTAGATTTTATTTATATATAATAACACCCAGAACGCGGGAAAAATTACTAATTAAAAATGCAATAGCCGTCTCTAAACGGAATCTCATTGTTTTTCATATAATATATATTTTAAGTGCCAAATTCGCCGTTTATTTTAAATGTAGTAATTGTGTATAACCCGCGAATACCATTCCAACTGACGATAACTAAACTTATATTGTGAGTATTGAATATTAAATATTTGGACTGAATTTTATGTTTTGTTTCATTTACATACTTATACCTTATTCTGATGGACGGATATATGTTGTTATATCTAGTAAGTCGGAATGCTGTCTCCTTCTTCTAGAAATCGATTTTCGCTCATGTTATCTCGGATATGGGTATATTTGGTATTAAGCGGACCTACCCAGATGAATAAAATAACAATTTTATACATCATTTATTTATTAAACGTTATTGTATTCTTAATACTAAATTCTATCTTACATTTATACAATCAGAACAATTCCAAACACACATAGTATAACGAAATATAATAAAACCTGTGTCGGTGTGACCTGTATGGGAGAGTGTTGCCAATTTCTTCACATATCTAATGGAACAGAAAGGCACTCTTATTGCACAAAATAGCACTAAAACGTGCTAAACTTACACAAGTAAACATACAATGAATATACAAATTGTTTAAGATAAGTACATAAAATACAATGTAATTAGTTAGGTGGGACGCCGCTAACATTTCATAGGAACTAAAACAACGAATGAAGTTAGCGCCCGCTGTACCCTACAAGAAAATTAACCTTTTCGACGCCGTGTCAAACACAAAAGCTGTCAAGCGGACGCCACGTCACCGAAGTGTCAAAACTGAAATTGAACTTTATGCATATACACGTAGGTCTATGTTGCTCTAAGGTCTGTGACCGATTAATTCTTTGGCGTTGAACCTACGGTGCGGATAGTTATATCGGTCATTGGCGTCCAAAAGGTTAAACTATTTTATCTACACACATATCATAAACTCTCTATGACGCCTTCAAAATCCGTAAATAATGGCCCACATTACGATAAACTGTTTTGTTACAGCAAATTTCTTATCTGTGAAAATGTGGTAATAACTTCATTACTATATCAAAATCGATTTGGTAATGCATTTTAAATTTCGAACATCTCTGAATAAAAAAAGCAATTTGATTTGACCCCTATTCTAATATCAGTCGTCATGACGTTTTATTCGAAATCAAATGACAATTGCATACAATATTCACAAATCCCGTATGTAAGTTGGTATCGGACGATATGGTAATCGACCCCGACTCTAGTTTGTCTCTGAATTAAAAAAAAAACTACGGATGCGTGACATACGTGAAAAAAGTTTTCCTTTGCCGCCATTTGACGTACAGTTTATATTTTAATTAATTTGTAAGTAAAAAATAATTTGTTTTGTTGTTTTTAAAGTAACTATAACTAAAAGTTTCGTGTAAATTGTGCGATAAAGATATTTCGGAGACGCCAGCTCATATCCGCGAGTTCCGCCAGAGAGGAAAGTGCCCCAATGTCGGCTGTAATATGAGGTTAGTGAATATATCATAGAAAGTTTATAATATGTGTGTAGATAAAGCAGTGTATGTAACTGTACATAATTAGGCATTAAAACACTCGTGTGATACTATTATGAAACTCATTTCATTCGTTTCATAAACCCACACTCGTATTTTAATGCCTTTCATTATGTAGCAGTCACATAAACTACTATTACTGAATTTGTTAAGTATAAACACCATCTACATTATAGTTAAAGCATTAAACACTGCAAACAAATACATGACTCGGTATCGGGCACGAAACGTGCGTTCAGTGTACGAAGGGAAGACATTTTGAAGGCTTCTGAGATCAATATACAAGAATGTATCTACGGATGCCTCCTAAGCTAGGACCAAAGAAACCGGTATATCTAGAGGTATCTCTTACGAAAGGTAACCTCTATTTTGGAAAGAGACACAAGACATGTGAAGTATCTTAACCCTTAATTCCTAAACGTCTAAAATACTGTACATAACCTTGGACCCTTTTTTTTCTTAATCAGAATCATTGCTACTATTGAACAGGTTTGAACTCACGATATTCCGTGTTTTCTGTCGATTTAAGGGCTATATCAACTTTTGGTAGTCTCTACCGGTAACCTGTGTTGGTAGTAAGGTCCCTGGCTAAGTAAAGTCCTTGTGCACGGGCGTGCTGGTATTCTTTCTTAACCAGAATCATTGCTACTATTGAAGAGGTTTGAACTCACGATCTTCCGTGTTTTCTGTCGATTTAAGGGCTAAATCAACTTGTGGTAGTCTCTACCGGTAACCTGTGGTTGGTAAGGTCCCTGGCTAAGTAAAGTCCTTGTGCACGGGTGTGCTGATATTTTTTTTAAACCAGAATCATTGCTACTATTGAAGAGGTTTGAAGAGATCTTCCGTGTTTTCTGTCGATTTAAGGGCTAAATCAACTTTTGGTAGTCTCTACCGGTAACCTGTTGGTAGTAAGGTCCCTGGCAAAGTAAAATCCTTGTGCACGGGCGTGCTGGTATTTTTTCTTAACCAGAATAATTACTACTATTGAAGGGGTTTGAAGAGATCTTCCGTGTTTTCTGTCGATTGAAGGGCTAAATCAACTTTTGGTAGTCTCTACCGGTAACCTGTGGTTGGTAAGGTCCCTGGCTAAGTAAAGTCCTTGTGCACGGGCGTGCTGATATTTTTTTCTTAACCAGAATCATTGCTACTATTGAAGAGGTTTGAAGAGATCTTCCGTGTTTTCTGTCGATTTAAGGGCTAAATCAACTTTTGGTAGTCCCTACCGGTAACCTGTGTTGGTAGTAAGGTCCCTGGCTAAGTAAAGTCCTTGTGCACGGGCGTGCCGGTATTCTTTCTTAACCAGAATCATTGCTACTATTGAAGAGGTTTGAAGTCACGATCTTCCGTGTTTTCTGTCGATTTAAGGGCTAAATCAACTTTTGGTAGTCTCTACCGGTAACCTGTGTTGGTAGTAAGGTCCCTGGCTAAGTAAAGTCCTTGTGCACGGGCGTGCCGGTATTCTTTCTTAACCAGAATCATTGCTACTATTGAAGAGGTTTGAAGTCACGATCTTCCGTGTTTTCTGTCGATTTAAGGGCTAAATCAACTTTTGGTAGTCTCTACCGGTAACCTGTGTTGGTAGTAAGGTCCCTGGCTAAGTAAAGTCCTTGTGCACGGGCGTGCCGGTATTCTTTCTTAACCAGAATCATTGCTACTATTGAAGAGGTTTGAAGTCACGATCTTCCGTGTTTTCTGTCGATTTAAGGGCTAAATCAACTTTTGGTAGTCTCTACCGGTAACCTGTGTTGGTAGTAAGGTCCCTGGCTAAGTAAAGTCCTTGTGCACGGGCGTGCTGGCTGGTCCCTGGGCGCGGCGCCGGCGGCGTCACTCGTGCGTGTCGTCCGGCAGCAGCCAGCTGTCGTTGTCCACTCGCGCCAACTGCTTGTTGAGGCTGCAGAACAACTTGATCAAGGATTCCTGAAATTAAAGAGGGAAAAGTTTTAGCTACTTACTAATAAGGCTTTTTGCGTTAGCGTGATAGTAGCTGATACCAGTCCACTGTGTCAGGCGTATCAGTAAATTGTGATCTATAAGAGATTGTTTAGTTTGTTTTTAATAGACTCGAAGGCCAATGATGTCGATGATGATGATGATACTACGTTGGATTTACGTGATGCTGTAATTGCATAAATCGTCTGCTATTAATAAGACACTATTCGTTTTGGCCAATAATGTGCACGCTTTTTTGCAAGGTATATATAAGATTTGCTTGTCTATCGTAGTTACAGACGAAGAAGAAGAAAACAGCGAATTACAAATAACGTTATCTTTTTCACCTAAGGATTGAGTATCTGCAACTTTTAATGAACTTACAATGGAAATATTCTGTAAGGAATAGAGAGCCATACAAAAAGAAAAATCTTAGTTTAGAAGGTATTCCACAAGTAATGTTTTAAATGTTACCTTTTCATTTTGTAACTGTATGACTTCCCTCTTCTGCTGAAGCTCGCCGTGGTCCATCTGCTCCTCGAGCTCAGTCTTGTGCTGGCTGAGGTACGCCAACTCCGTTTGTATCTGAAATATCAATATTGGTCATGTGAATTTTATATGAAATCATTATTGTCTATTAATTATAATTTTTTTGTAAAATAGAATACCGCCTAAATGCCAGTCGCACCACACGCTAAAAACGGGCAACTAAAATGCAAACCGCAGGTATAGTCCGACAAGAAAATTTAGAAAATTATTGAGGGCGCCACCTACCTAACTATCATACTTTTGACTTAAAATGCTTAAACATGGCAACAACTTAGTATGGAAATTTTTAGTTCCATTTTATTGAATTTCTACTAGTTTATGTCGCACATACTGTCGGGAGTAGGGATCGAATACCTACCTTGTTATGTTTGCAATTTCATCGGATTTTACTAACTTAATGGTACATAGAAAGGAAAAAGATGACAATTTTTTAAAGGAACATTGTGAATTTGGGATCAGTCACAGTCACAGTGGTGACTTGGCTCAGGTTTGACTGATTAATGGCGCTAGGTATAATAGTAATACCTTTTGCTTGTTGCTTTGTCTTTCAAGGTTCCTTTGAGAAATGGCGACATATACTGAAGTTGGGAGTTCAGGATCATGTAGAAAGGAGTCAAGCGCCATGTCAGGCCGCTACAGGTCGAGACTGGTACATTTGTAGAGACGGTATATAGCATTGGTTCAAAAGTGTTACCTTGAGGTACTCCTGCGCGAGCTGCTTGTGCTCGTCGAAGATGCGCTTGGACTCCTCATTGTTGAGGTCTGGGGATATGGGCCGCAGGTACGGGTCCAGCATCATGTGCATGGAATCGAGCGCCGGGTCAGGTTCGAGACTGCTACATTTGTAGAGACGGCGACCATGTAGCATTGGTTCAAAAGCATTACCTTGAGTTACTCCTGCGCCAGCTGCTTGTGCTCGTCGAAGATGCGCTTGGACTCCTCATTGTTGAGGTCCGGGGATATGGGCCGCAGGTGCGGGTTCAGCATCATGTGCATGGAGTCGAGCGCCGGGTCAGGTTCGAGACTGCTACATTTGTAGAGACGGTATATAGCATTGGTTCAAGTGTTACCTTGAGGTACTCCTGCGCGAGCTGCTTATGCTCGTCGAAGATGCGCTTGGACTCCTCATTGTTGAGGTCCGGGGATATGGGCCGCAGGTGCGGGTCCAGCATCATGTGCATGGAGTCGAGCGCCGGGTCAGGTTCGAGACTGCTACATTTGTAGAGACGGTATATAGCATTGGTTCAAAAGTGTTACCTTGAGGTACTCCTGGGCGAGCTGCTTGTGCTCGTCGAAGATGCGCTTGGACTCCTCATTGTTGAGGTCCGGGGATATGGGCCGGAGGTGCGGGTCCAGCATCATGTGCATGGAGTCGAGCGCCGGGTCTGGTTCGGGCGGCGCGGCGCCGCCGGGGCCCGAGGGCGAGCCGCTACTGTTGCCTGCAACAATATAAAGGGACCACTTACAAACGTGGACGGATGGCATGACAATGCAGTTAGAAATACATATTAAGCAATTTTCGATGGCCTATGGGAATGAAAACGCTTTCTTAACGGCCTCCTATCCTATAGTTCGGTATTTTTAGCATTAGAAAAAAAATAAACAATCTTGACGTGTATATTTATTGAAAAACACTTTTGATAAATAAGTCACGGCAAATACGTAACAATTATGAATCATATACGATAATTTACATTCTTTTGCTTTCATAAGGTAATAGATACTGATTTTAAAAAAGCGTTTTTCTATTAAAAAACACGTCAAGATCGCGTAGTCTCTTTCTAATGCTAAAAAAACGAACTTTAATTGGTAGTAACCCTGCCTACGAAGCAGGAGGTCACGGGTTCGAATCCTGGTAAAGGGCATTTATTTGTGTGTGTATCACAAATATGTAGTACACAGGCTGGGTCGATTCGTGTAAGATTGTCCCAAAATATTATTTTTTTATTAAATAAAAATAACAATATGTAAAAGATTGCATAAGGGCTAAAACTACAGATAATGTATGCCTTTCATCAGTGAATCATAAATAATAATTCGTTATTAACCCTGTGAGTTGAGGTATGAGATATTTATTTTCATTTAGTTCAATAAGAGTATCATTTTTAAAGTAGTTTTATCTGTCTAAGGTTGACAGGGGTAGGTATCTCGGACTGTATAGTTATTACTTTTTCAAAAGATTTACCAGTTTATGCTAAAATTTACAAGAATTTCAAACCTCACGCTCCACTACAACCCCAAAAATCACTCTCCAAAACCAATATAGGACATACTTATTTTATGTGTTTGTGATATGCTTACGAGTACATAGATATAAACAGTGCGCAAATGTATTAATATTCGCCGTTAGCCTCACGTGCTGCGATGATTCAGAGAGACGTAATTATAACAATTGGCGGCTATAAGCAGGCAATACGAGAACAATCCGTGTGTTTAAAGGAATCAGTCGCACTTCCACAGGGTTAAATACGTCAAGAGTTAAATTTACTTCGAGTTGCTGATGTCAGACGCTTCACCTAGATTTCTGCTTTCGGCGTATGATTCTTTTCTCCACAAATAGATGGCAGCAGCGAACTAAACAAGGCGACCACACATTTGCTTTTTTTCAGATTGTTGGTTAATTAATTTTTAAAACAACAAACACAACTTTTAATGTACGACAATAAAATTGTAAGCGTAAATCACTGCGAAAACTTTAACGTCGATCTTGAAAAGTCTTCTGATTATTTAATGACTTTTTCCAAGATTCATATTGTTGACGGTTTACAAAGAGGCCGCAAGTGGTAACCGAGGGTAGAATTAGAAGGACGCGACGCGCGCAGAGCAGTTTCCGCGTAGCGTGGGGCGGGCGGCCGCGGCGGCGATCGACACTCACTGTAAAATATCCAACTACAGCTGACCGTGTCCCTGATGGTGGTGACGATGCCGGCGGAGGCGTCACACGCGTCGAGGCGCTCGTGGCGCTCGCGGCGGCGCAGGCGCGCGGGGGGCGCGGGCAGCGGGGTCATGGCGCGTGTGCTCGCGGAGACAGTGCGCCGAGCACTGCACGCCCGAGGCACGAATACTGCGGGAGAGCCGGGGCGGGCGGTGCAACAAACAAACCGCCGCTATTCGCGGTGCGGTGACTCAGCGACGTCAGGCGAGCTAAATGCGGACGCCGTGTGCTGCCCGCCCTTCGTGAGGTTTTCTGCCGTTTTCGCTGGCAGGGCGCGCTCTGCAGCCGGTCGTCGACCCGCGCCCACGCCGCAGCTTGCACCCGGCACCGCCGGCCGAGCCCCGTGCTCCGCTTGCCTACGCGGGATCACCCGGAACCGTAGAGCGGATCGTAAACATATGCGGGGACTTGCATTTCCTACGACAGAAATGCCAATGCATGCAATTATGCAATGCATCGTCGCTCGGAAAACAATTCGCAATTTGCCCTTGAAGGTGTGAAATTCTACAAACACACGGCGAAAACGAATGTACAAGAAGAGAGTTTAGTTAGACGGCATCGACGCGTCAAGCAATGCTACACCAAGCCAACATTCTTTGATACAATTTATTACGGTTATGATACGACGCAAATAATTACAAATGTCGAGGCCGATTAAGGGTTGTGTGTTAGTAATGTCAACATGTTTACGATGACGTCGGCGCGCTCACAGGGTCTAATCAGGGCTCGGTGATTGCGGCATCGGCCCTTATTCATAGAACGATTGCACGCTCAGCTCATCGAAAGGTGCAGTGCGCAAAAGATTGGGTCGGAAAGCTGGCGATCGAAACATATATTACCAAATACGTACCACTTTCTTTTGATAAATTAAATTAGGCATACGAACGTATGCCTAATTTAATTTATCAAAAGAAAGTGGCTAGACTAGGCTCTTAGAACATACACGACGAATAGGTACACAACTATGGGTAAAGTGGTAGATTTAGAGGCCCTTCCGCGGGTACTCGGATTCTTTTGATAATTTAAAATTATGTGTAAGTACAGATCACTACAAGGCTGGCTAAGCGGCCAAAGAAGATGTCTGACCTCTGTCACCAGAAAATGCTTCATATTCATTTTATTTTTAGATATAGATGTATGAAATTAAAAATATAACAAAAGGACAATAATAAACGTAGACGTCTTGAATGTAACATCTGTTAATGGCCAATAGATTTTTCGGATGCCCAACCGTTGCCTAGAACTCGTTGATAAGACGCCAATTTGTCACAACTAATATGTGACAGGAGCTAAAGTGTATTTGATTTCAGACAAAGTTGTTGTCAAGACCTACTGAAACTGTCTACTAAATTAAATTGGCATTTAAATTTATTCGAATTCCTTGAGCGAAATACACATAGAAGTACAATTGTTTATTATGTTATTAGAGGGCTATCTATCCGACAAAAGTAACATTTCATTGTTAAAATATTTAAAGAATTTTAGGGTTTCTGAATATCATCATATGAGTCACGTAAAGCGTAGTACCTACGTGTCATCAAACGTCTAGCACGTGCCCTTAGAAAATAATGCATGATGGCGCCGCGTGCCAACTCGCGCTTTAATAGCTCATTACAAGCGTATAACTAACGCAGTCTTAAACACTGCTCTAAATAATTCAACTCATAAATCACGCCGAACAGCGGAAGTGGAAGACAAGTTATTTGTTTTAAATTTCCGCAACCAGACAAGTTTTTGAAGTCGACGCGCTATGACAGTCGATAACGCGAAAGCGTAATTCCAAGAATGTGCACATAGCTCAAAAAGTAGTTTATATAGCCGGTACATATATGTTTGTATACATATATATATGTTTATAATTAGCAATTAGCTCAAATGTGGCATTTCGGAAGGTAATTAACAAGTCGTAGGCGAAGACAGGACGTGCGAGCGGCAGGGCCGCTGACGGATGGCCACCTCTCACCACCCGCTGGATATGACTAATACGCGCTGAATTTTACGACTCCTAACTTCGATGAACCATAAAATTTAAACCGGGAACAGGAAATTTTACGCGTATTTTATTCTGGCACGGGCCAAACTTGGGACGGTGAAGAAAGATGCTTGATTTAGAATCAAACTAAGAACGAGATGTGTCGAGATAGATTGTAATTAATGTTAGTGACATAATTGAAATATAACGAGCGTCAGCAGCGCGGTGCGCGTCGCGTTTGACGGATCAGCTCAGGTGTCAGGCCCTAAGGGATCACGAGCAAACATGACAATGGATGAGAATCTGTCTTGGCAAACGCGCGTTCTTCTCGGAGCCATCGTGCCCGAGCATCATATCTTTAGTGGGTGCAAATACTTCGCAACGGACATTAATGGACTTAGATGATAAGTGACGGCTGTTGTTGCAGACAGGGCCAAACAAAACACACGTAGGTATCTAATCTGTGCGATTGTTCAGTAAATATATATGTAGTGTGGTGGGATTGCGTAAAGATTAACTATTTTATGGGTTATTGAGACGTCTTGATTTAGTGCGCGTTCGAAAAACTCTGGTCCGTCTCGCCGATTGGCATGTGCTGCGTATCTGCTCAGTGGATAATCCAATAAATCTGGGCATTAAGGAAAGTTTTCTTTGATCGGTGGCGTTAATATGTTTTCAATTTGGCGTCGGGACGGCCGGCAGACCGGCTCGATTGCGTCAGTCGCGCTGACATCTCGTGGAAACTGTCCACGGAACGACAACATATTCTATAAGCGACCTGATTTATAGTTACAGGCGGCGATCAGGAAAGTGTCTGCTAAGTCGGTTAACTCTTCCCGACATTGATAAGTTGCACGAATATAGGTGTTGCATTCACGGGGTCTAAATGCTTAGGTTGAATCATAAACTGTTGCTACGCCGTCTCATCCTATCATGTCTAGCCAAAATGAAAATTTCTGGTAGGCACAAAAAGCAAACGTAAAAAAGAACAAAGCTAGGTTTGATTTATTCTTGAATATGGCTGTTGGCACGTTTGATCGATGTTTTTGTTTGAAGCAGTTTTCACACAAATATATTAATTTAGCTTTATACTTACTTTACATACACTGTAAATATACATGACTTTCTCGTCTTAGTCATAATGCACAAAAACAACGGACGAAAGCGGTCGGTAAAAATTATAAATAAGTATACTCAAATCGAAATGCCTGCACTTACTTCAGAGTTGATTGCCAAAACATCTTCAGAATGTTCAAAACTTCAAACTTTTATTGTCTGGATCGCGTTTGGCGAGTGACAGCGTGTTACGTCGCACATCCAGCCTTCGAAAGTCTGATTCACCGGAGACACTTTTATTCGCCACGGAAATATCTCCGACGCGAAATTAGGCGTCCTTGCGTCCAGTTTTAAAAGTAAATAAGGATAATAATACATGAGTAAATCTGTACAAGGCGGGTAACCTCAATGAGTCGTCGAGTGTAAGATCCATTGTACATTACTTTTTATGTACATTCGAATATGCACTATTTGGTAAATTACTATTGAATTAAATTGACTATAGCGTCAGTTCCAGGCAGTAAAGGAAAGGCAGGTGCGATAAACACCGCATTGTTAACGCCGAATCGCGTCTCAATCTCAATCGCGACACAAAAGTCACCGTGAATCTAGCTCAAAAATGTTCATTCGCCAAAGGTGGGATAGTATCTATAGGTATTCAGAAGAACATTATTTGGGTGTATCAACGCTTAGTAAAGAGGGCAGTTTACAATATCGTGCCAAATTTACGGCGAAACTAGAACTGGGCCAGTCACCATTAATGTGCTATTTTACGTGATTGTTTCCAGATCAGATCAAAGAATTGTTTGTGCGCGGATACAAAGCAGAAGACGAGGAACGAAGGCTGGAGACAGCCGGCAGACTGGAAGATTAAGACCATTTGAATTGGCGTTTTATTACAGTTCAGGCCGTGTAAATATTCCCATCGCCGAGCGCTGGCGAGGGGACAACTGGAGCGGGCTAACTAATCTGTTTTTACAAAACTAATAATTTTGTTTAAAAATTATTCACAAAAAAAAGTTGTTCTTCTTAAGATTTTTTTCGCATCATTGCTCTTGTATGTGTTCCAAATACTAATTGACGTTTTGTATTCTGCCTCTTTTATGATTTCCTAAATATCTTACACATTTACACACACGCACGATTCAACACACACGTAATAGATGCCATTAAGGTCATTACATACCTTGATAATCAATACAAAAGGACAATTTTTTTTACTTTTCAGCACCGATAGCAAACGAAGACATGATATTTCTCCTTACTGCCCACATTACTCCTTTGATCAACATGGAATATTATAAGTAGATAGTAATATGGCCCGGCAACAGTAACTGCTATAAATACTTAATCGGAAATCAAACAAAGTACAGCCGTAGTATTATGGATGGTTTTATCCACGTGATAAAATAACCGTCACTTTTTAACACCGCGGGATTCAAAGTGACGGACACCGTTTTATCACGCTGTCACGTAGACAAGAACGACCATCATATCCGTACTGGTTCACCTAGGCGATGCCTTGCTATCAATGCTCGCTTGACTGATGGGAACAAGTCCTAGTTCCAAAAACTCGAGGTTCTCGGTACGCTATTGCTGCTGTTACCTTTTGCGTAACAGTTTCTTACACGAATCGAAGATAGAAATATAGTAAGAATAGAGAGCTCACTCCATACATCAGTTTTGGTACCAAAAAGACGAAGTAGCCGTACTGATAATTCCGCTACTCGATGCTAGATGTCGAATATAAAAATTATAGTCATTTTGGTGCCAAAACTGATGTATGGAGTGAGCACTCTATGTATTTTTTTTCTCTATGACTACAGTGAGTGGGCGCGAGTCGGAAGTGGATTAGATACGAATTATAGCCCGTGGCGTCGTTAGTAGGGCACTTTATTGCCGACGATGACATAATACACGATTCTTCAGCCATAACATAATACATCATTGAATACTCTGGCTAACGGCCCGTCGTACATCACTTGGGATGTTTCAGTTTCAGTTACCTTCAAGTTTGACAACTAGTCCCGCCCTGCGGCGTTGGTAAAAAATATATATTGTTGAAAAGTGTAAAGGCCAATAACAATTCGTGCTTCAAATAACGGTTCAAATAGATGGCGCTGGCTGTAAATATATTATATTTTAACAATACCTGTAGTTTTATTAATAATGTGGTATTAGACGAAGTAGGCATGATGCAGATACTCTGGAGTGCACTTTGAACGAAAGCTGCGTTGTGGCTTTAGTTCATAAGTTAAGTATTTACATTATTATACATGACAATGATGTGAAACAAGAAGAAACTAAACTATGGGTATATAATTTTATATTGCTTCCAAGGATAACATTTTATTAAGGTAGTTCAAGTGAACTGCGGTTCGCGGAACAAATTCTTGTTAATACTAAGAACAGATCTTACCGCCTACCGCCTACATCTCCACTTCTACTCAATATACTCATTAAAAATAATTTAATACCGCTTCGTGCTTTTTTTTTATGGATTCACCATAAAAATAATTTTCATCGAAAAATTTCTTAGCACGTACCTGCCTGCTTGGATTGAAAAACAGTGTATTTTTACTAGGGGTTCTTACCGAAACAATATAATTATTTTAAAATAAATCATTTCGGGAAATTCGAAATTTTGTCAAGTTTACACGAAATTTAAATAAGTCTATAAATCCTAAATTTCAATCAATCAATCATTTATTGCACCATAGTTTAGTTCATTACCGGATGCCGTCAGAACAAATTCTGTGGAAGGATCATTGTATTGGTGCAGCAAAAGTTGGCCAATTTCAACAACAATAACAGCATGGTCCAGCCTAGTCGTATAAAAAATTTATACTTTATCAAATTTGACTATCATCCACTGCGAATTTCCAGTGCACAAAACTTGTGTTACATTATCAGTAAATTTAAGACGCATTCCCAAAAAGCGATGCCGATAAATGCCCTCTCGCAGATAGGAAGTAATACAAAGTTATTGGCAAAGGTAGCGTTGTGAAATAGCGCGGTGAGTCAGGCGCGTATTTAGAGCTGCGCCGAGCCAGCCCCTCATGTCGGCCTAAACATATTCTAATAGAGTAATCCTGAGGAAGATGGCCAATGGAACTTCATTGGACCGGGGGGCATAGTCAAAATGACAAGTGCCAAACGAAAAGAAAAAATGTATCGGGATGACAATGCTAAGAAGTCACGTAACTATTTCCATTTGTCATACATTATTTTCTATTAACGAATGTAATCTTGATTAGGACCCCTCATTAGAGTGTCACTACATTAGGTACTGTTTTGCTGTATCCGTGCGTGCGAAAAATAATCAAAAATTATGTAAATTGTTAGTTTATAAGTAGTTTTGTTAGGTGGCAATATTATTTAAAGGGTTTCATTTTACAAGATGTGTCTTTAAATAATTATGAGTAATTTTTGCAATGTTGCAAATTAAAGTAAGTGGCCATCTCTCCAGGAAATGAAAGGAGGATTGTAGTCTGTATGTATTGTATATGGATGTTTAGGTATATGATAAAGCTCGTCGAAGACTAGGTATTATGATAATTGATAGTACATAGTGAAAAATACTACCGATTATAGTTTAGTTTTTTTAAAACCCTTATTTTAGGAGACTTTATATTATTATTATTTACATAGAATGGAAGAGAAAAGTGTGAAAGCGAAAAATGAGATAAGTAGAAACACTTGACTGAACGAATGGCTTAAAGCATGACATTCAAGAGAGTTTTAAGTACCAGCTCTCTTCAAAATGTGTGAATAAATACGAGTAGAAAAGCGACGCGCTCTCGCGCAAAGCTGGCAGTCGTCAAGGCGTACTTATGTAAAGTATTCGTTTGACTGACAAGGACCGGTGTAAGCGATTACGCGGAGGTAACACTGAACATAACGCGAGTTAGCGTAAACGTAGCGGCAGCGGCGCCGGGACGTGACGCAGGAGCGAGCCCCGACCTACTTATGTCGTCGAAAAAATCAGCAGATGTTCAACTTTGAGGCGGGATATATCGAGCGGGGCAGAATGTGTTGTTCCGAATAGAAATAAACTTGTCACATATTTTGATTGTATCTAGAGCGGGCGGTTAGTCATAGCGGCTGATGCCAACGGCCCGGCGGAGTCGACCGCAGCAGCTATAAAGGCAAGGCAAGCGTTCCAGACCAAGCTGATTCACAGGAGGCGCCGTCTGCAAAATGTCTCTACACTAATTATTTACGACCAATGTTTATTGTGACAACAAAAGAATCGACTTATCATGAGATCCCATTTAATTTCGTGTTACATTAATAAAACCAAGGCGTAGCTGGAGGACGTAGCCGAATAAAAAGTTGCGGTAATTTTCTATAATTGCTTAACAGAAATACTCCCCACTATCATTGCAGCCTACGCTCACTACGAATAAACTCGACCGCACGTGCTCACCCGCTGTTACATTTCAACAAACAGTTTTAAGGGTCCCCTTGAAATAGTACAAGCTCGGTACTCGTTACGTAAACCGAGTTATTTTTGAATCTTCAAAGGGGGTTGTTTTATTAGCGTCACTTTGAGATGTCGCTACAATAAAAGAGTTAACAATGGGAATAAATTTAGAGCGGTCGTAATATTGGACAGCGTCCGAGCGTTGCCGCTAAAGCAGAACTTGTATTCGTATTGGTCATAAAGCACAGATGGGTGTTTGACTCTGGCAATCCAGCATAAACATGATCTCCTATTATTCATAATTGTTACGGATCTCTATCCGGCTAGTACTGGGTACCTGAGTCGGCTGCGCGCGGAATAACAGCCAAGAGAACGACGGGGTCGACGTGGCCATACGCAGAGGTGGCCGGGATTAAACTAGCTCGTATATTTAATTGTTTACATCTGCGGTGTACGCATCGCGCATCATAAAATAATTAGTGATTCATCGGACCGGGAGGCGGGCAGCGCAGGGCGCGAGAGCTTTTGGCATTGCCTTTTGACAGCCGATTATTTCGCTGTCGGCGATCGTTAGTGATGATTACTTTACGGTGGAGAGTTGGGCGTTAGTATTATTTATCACAGTTAGCAAGATTGACGATTGGGATACCAAAAAGGTAACAAAAAAATATAAACGTAGTTTAGATATAACGCATCAACAAGAACGCCCGTACTATATCAGGTTTTCAGCACTACAAATGTACGAACCATATACATAGGTGCAACTGACAAGTGCAAGTGGAGTTATAACTTGCTGAAAGATATTGGGAGGCGAAAGAAAAAGGGAAGGAAGGAATACGCTGAATGAAAAAAAATTAAGGGCGTCATAGAAGCTTATGGTTTAATAGAAAAATAAAGATATGTAATATAGTCTGTCGAGCTATTCCCGTCAGTAGAAAAAAGCGACATTTTTTTTAAAATGTAGGCGCGAAAGCGAAGCGGTGGTGGCCGAGTGGATATGACTGCCGACATTCAATCCGGAGGTCGCGGGTTCAAATCCTGGCTCGTACCAATGAGTTTTTCGGAACTTATGTACGAAATATCATTTGATATTTACCACTTGCTTTTGGGTGAAGGAAAACATCGTGAAGAAACCTGCATACATCCGCGAAGAAATTCAAAGGTGTATGTGAAGTC
Organism: Cydia splendana; assembly: GCF_910591565.1. NCBI lineage: Eukaryota > Metazoa > Arthropoda > Insecta > Lepidoptera > Tortricidae > Cydia > Cydia splendana. The sequence continues at coordinate 12,352,685 of NC_085974.1, forward strand.
CCCAATCCGCATTGGGCCAGCGTGAGGACTATAGCCTAAGCCCTCTTGTGAGTGAGAGGAGGCCTGTGCTCAGCAGTGGGACGTATATAGGCTGAATTATTATATATTATTATTAGTAGGCACGAAGGGTTAGCGGCGTCCTATAGAAAATTTGAATTTCGCGCCTTTTTCTACTGACAAGTTGTTTGACAGACTATATTTATCAAATTTAATAAGCCTTTGATAATCGGTTGTCCCTATGTGTCATTTTGGCTTTGTATTATTATAATGTTTCAAATCATTACAGAAATTTCTTAAGTTTTATGATCAAGGAGGTAAATTAAACATTGTACCTAGATTATTTCTTCACAAAATTGCTAGGATGCCAATCCCGGTATGCTATTGTCCCAAATTCAAATTCGGAACATTCAGAAAGGGTCTTGCTTAGACACCACTTCTTATCTAAATAAAATTATAAAGATTATTTTATTCTACAAACCTTCTTACAAAAATAGCATTACAACAGGGATTTGCACATTCTGAATGCATAGTGGAAAATACAAGATGAATCGCATAAGCATTACCTATTGTCAATCGCATGTAGCCTGATAACTGATAACTGCCAGGCCAACCAGGCCAGTATAGCAATTGATAAGAATAAGAACACGGTAAATCTCTCTACGCTGAATTGTTATACATATTAACTTTGCCAGTTAGACAATTTCCCCTTAGCAAATCACCCGCGTATCATCTTGCCTAGATGATATTCACTGACCTATACATGCTGGGTTAAGTTCCCAGTTAAACAATAAGCCACGAGTAAATATACGGTCTAACATTTCATTAAATAGACGGAATCCAATGTTAGGGATGAATGTTGATGGACGAAGAGCTGATGGTAGACGATGGATGGATTGTGTGAAAGAGGATATGAGAAAGAAAGGAGTGAGTGCTGTGGTGACGAAAGATGAGAAGAAAGAGAATGGAAGAGAAAAACATGTTGTGCCGACCCCACGTAACGTGGGATAAGGGCAGGAAGAAGAAGATATTGAATAGATCTAATCAATTGCGAAGTTGTCCGGAACAACATTGTTCCGTATACGGAAAAGCCTATCGAATATGTATTACATCGCCATACCTACAGTGTTTGGATGTGGACCTAATAAATGATGGAAAACAGTGAATTCATTCTATATAAAAGTAAGTTCAGGAGATTCAGCAAAAAACTACTCAAAATCTTTGCTGGGTTGGGGGTGATTACTTAACATTACAGTTTTTGCTTACGGACTTCGCTCGTTGGTAATTAAGTATGGAAATTGAAATAACGTACATATACTCTGTCAAGCCATTTCCGTCAGTAGAAAAGAGCGGTAAATTTAAGAAATGTAGGCACGAAGGGTTATTGTCCCATAGAAAATTTTAATTTCGCGCCTTTTTCTACTGACAAACTTGTTTGACCTATAGCTACCTACAATTTTTTTATGGTATAAATTTTTTTCATTCTGTCTTGCTGGATAAGATCAGTGAGTAACGCAAATAATCTTACATTATTTCCATAGTCAAGTACCAGATCTGTACTGCAGTCACCTTCAATAATATGTCACTCTTCGAAGGCCGCAAAAATATGTAACACGCTCTTATGGCTCTACGAATAAGATCGTGTCAGATATTTTTGTGGCCTTCGTTGTGTAAGATATTGTAGCAGGTGACTGTACTATATATCTATGAACATTTTCCATACCATAGCTCAGTTTAGTTCAGTTCAAATGAAGGTATAAAGTGGAAGCAGGGAGTCTGTGTACTGTGTGACACCTTGGAGAAGTACTTCAAGGAGGGTCCCTTTGTTTCCCATAAAGTTTTAAGTCATAATGTATTGTTTGTCATATTATCGTTAGTCATAAAACTGAAACCGTTAACTTTTCAGGGTTTTCGTAAGGTTATTCTGTAGCTAGGTTAGGTTTGTTTTATGGCAATCCTGAAAAGTTACGCGTTTCTGAGAAAAACCAATTATGACTAACGAAAATTCGGACAAACAATACATTATGACTTAAAACTATTTGGGAAACAATAGAGATCCACTTCAAGGATTACGTGAACACGTTTTTCTATTAAAACTTTTTTGTACTTTAGGAAATGCTTTGCATTCATTTTTGCGGATGTGACTATTTCCGAAGCTTAAAACACGTGCATACTAGACGTAGGACCATAAGTTTAGTCATACTTGACCGTATCTTAAAAAAATTGAAAAACAAACCACCAAAAATTACTCACTCATGAAAACGTCAACAAACAATTCCAATTTATCCTGTTGCACTGTTATAGAAACCTGAACAGAACAGTCTGTTTTAGGCATCGCACTGGATTATAATAACATCGGGATGTCCCTACTACACTGTTTATTGTCACGAGCCGCGTGGCTGCACCCGAGTGCAAGCGTGCACTGAGACGCGAGACTGTGCGACGTCGCCCGGCCGTTCGAAACCTCCCCAATAACCTTAAATTAGATTAATTGTATCTGGCTGATTCATACTTGCCGCGCATCGTACCTACTGTGACACCAGAATAATGAGCTAGCTCAATAAAAATTATAAAAACACTTGTTTTCTCGGTGCTTTCAATGAATTTTTCGATAAGTCAACCTGCATTTCTGTACCTTGTATCTGTCCAGAAGTGACATTCTGATTTGAGAAACCAATCTGTTTTTCTTTAAGTATTTGAAATTAGTATGATATTACTCTTTGCCATATCGTATCAATAACGGTTTTAAAAATAAAAAATAATACCACTATGAGTTGGAATTTATTTTTACGGACCGTCTTATGTCTACATTTTCTTTATCGTTCCATTGTGATTCCAAAATCGTGACTTAATAGTGACCAAATATAATGTCCCTATTTCTACATGTGACGAGAGCGGTGTACTTTCGTTTGGGCCAAATACCATTCGCCAAATTTCACTTCCCAATAAACTTATCGCAATAGTTTCATTTCCCAAAGGAACCTTTAGCAAAGTTACACTTCGCATATAATTTATTTGGTCAAATTATCACTTGGCATGATTTTACTTTGTCAAATGTTGTTAGGACAAAAAAATATTTAGCAAACGTTTTTATTGGCTAATATTATATTCCAAAAAAGCCGTTAAGTGGGTTAGGTTAGGTTTGAACTGCGATCCTCACAGAACCGAACAAAAGTGGGTTAGGTTAGGTTAGAACTGCGAGCCTTACAGAAACGAATTGCTACTAGAAAAGTGGGTTTGATTAGGTTAGAACTGCGATCCTCACAGAACCGAACTGCTATCAGAGAAGTGGGTTAGGTTAGGCTAGAACTACGACCCTCACAGAAACGAAATGCTACTTGAAAAGTGGGTAGTGCACCATTTCTACAATAATCTTTCACCGGCCCCCATAGAAATCGGTTTTTTTTCTTAAAAATTATACTGTTTATATTGTTTATGGTTCAACTAATTACATCCGTATGCGTAAAACATAGCCAAAATGATAAAAAAACCAAGGTCGGGATTAAGTATTTCAAATAAAAGCAAAAATAAATATCCATTGGTATGTAAATTGTATGCCAATTATGCCATGCAATATGTTATGCTTAATGATACATTTGACTAAATAATACTTGGTAAAATGAAACTTGTCCAAGTAATTATTTGCTAAACAATAACTTGCCAAAATAGACTATTGCTAACTGAAAAATTGCGATAAGTTGTTTTGCCAAACATTTTTTTGGGAAATGACAATTTGGGAAACATAGTTTGGGATGTGATACTTTGGGAAACGTTTTTGGCCCATTCGTTAGTAAACCGACGAGAGCGATGCGGCATGCATGGAGCCCTCCACAGACGTCTTTTGCTAGGCCCCTTTCTAGCTCGAGCGCTGGTCAGAGCGCATAATATGCCAGAAGAAGTATCCAAAAGACGCTACTTAGTACGCTACCTAAGTAAGACTATTGACTTCATTTTGTCTAAGTTGACTGATTCGTCTGTAGTTGGGAGATACCTATTTCTAATCTAAAAAAGTTTCAAACGATAATCGGTAACGGGATTCGATGGATACTGAATAGCTCGCTGGGCCGATCAAAGGCCGCTACTGTATAAAAATCAACACATTTGTTTATTTGATCAGCGCATAACGGCCGATGCTCGTGCGTCGACGGCGCACATGAAAATATTACGACTTTTATTTACTTTAACCACATCGATGTCTGGATGAGTCAGAGGCAGCCGGGAAACTATGCGGGATGTTGCGAGGACGAATTACGCATGCGACAAAATTTCACTAAATTTCTCTTCAATGATTTTCCAGAGTTAAAGCGAGGCGAAGCAGGGAAATAGATCATTCGAATTTAACTTTTCGTAGCATTTCATGGTCGCCTGAAAGAAATGTCTATTCAATTCTTACAGACTAGCCGGTTTATAGTACATTGTGCAACACGGGGCGTAAGTTGAATATTGCAAACGAGAGTAAGTTAAATCGCGACGGCTTGCCGGAGCGATTTATAGACTCGAGTTTGCAATATTATTACGCCCCGAGTTACACACAATGGTTTTCATCACACTTGCGATACAAAAATTAAGTATAAAGACAAAAAAAATGTTAATTATGGCACTAGAAACTTCATAACTCCCTAGGGAGAACGCCTTTTCTATAACTCCCGCTAAACCTGCGTGTAATTCCACATTTACTGAGCGAGTGTGCAAAATAAACAAAAAATATAGGTACACTACCTTTTGCCCGCGACTTAATCTGCGTGGGATGGTGATGTTAATGATGATTGATAAAACCGGGCAAGTGCGAGTCGGACTCGCACACGAAGGGTTCCGTACCATTATCTATAAAAACGGTCACCCCTCCAAGTACTGACCCCGCCCGACGTTGCTTAACTTCGGTCAAAAATCACGTTTGTTGTATGGGAGCCCCACTTAAATCTTTATTTTATTCTGTTTTTAGTATTTGTTGTTGTAGCGGCAACAGAAATACATCATCTGTGAAAATTTCAACTGTCTAGCTATCACGGTTCGTGAGATACAGCCTGGTGACAGACGGACGGACGGACAGCGGAGTCTTAGTAATAGGGTCCCGTTTTACCCTTTGGGTACGGAACCCTAAAAAACTATCCTATGTCCTTTATCGGGCCTCAAACTATCTCCAAACATAACTAATCTTAATACATATGTTTAGCGGTTTAAGCATGAAGAGGTAACAGACACAGAGTTACTTTCGCATTTATAATATTAGCAGCGATTACGCACTTCAAAGTGAAGCAACAACGCCAAATACGAAGATCGTGACCCTCAGATGTTTGAAAACAAATTGTGGTCAATGTTGTTTCGCCACAAACTAGATTTCAGCCAAACAACTCAAACAAGTTCCTAACATTTTTTCTTTGTTTAAACAATCAAACTTTTTAAGTGTAACTATAACTAGACTACAGTAACCTTTGGTTTTGTGCTCATACATCTTAAGCACGATAACTCGAGCTAGGTATTTGGAAATTAGATAGGTAGGTATGTGACGTGCGTGGTATTCTTACTTAAGAAAATATCATGATTTATCGGGTTTGATCGCTTATCCCTCGAAAGTAAGTAGGTAACTATTAAAGCAACGTTGTTAATTGACCATAGGTGGTTATCATATACCTATATGCAATAAGGTTTAGGATTTTGAGTTAACAATGTGTAATCGGCACCAGAGCAGAGTAGTACGTATATACACAATAACATGTCATGTAATGAAAGCGAGATTTTGAAATATTAGTGATCGTTTTTCGTACCGATAGCATGTTCAAGAACCCGAACACGCAATGCGATGTGTGCGAAAAGAACACGAATGGACTAAGAGTATTTTAAATATTTATTGCCTTTTTGCAAATAAGTACGGTATATAAAATACTAGCTTTTGCCCGAGACTTCGTCTGCGTGGAATTAGTGACAGCAGCTAAAGTAGGTATAGCGCCTGGATAATGCTAATAGCAATCATTCAATTCGCGCATTGCTTACTTCAATTATTAGGCAATTTATTAACTCTTCAATTCCACCCCCCTCTGCACTCTCTTCAGGGATGATTTCCGACAAAAAAAACTATCCTATGTCCTTCCCCGGGACTCAAACTATCTCTATACCAAATTTCAACTAAATCGGTTCAGCGGCTTAAGCGTGAAGAGGTAACAGACAGACAGACACACTTTCGCCTTTATAATATTAGTATGGATATAGTATGGATTTAAGTGTGTGTGTATTTGTGTAATCATTCACCCCAACTCTCCTGGCGACACCAATATAATTACCCAAGTGTTTGAGGTAAAAAAAGGTTATTTTATTCGTCACCACATATTAAAACGTAGTATGCGACTCATACTTAGTTACTGGATATTTTTTATGGGTGACACTAACGGTACGCGATTGTACGCCTTTCTAAAGTGGCGGCAATATGTTGCTGCTATACTCCCGTAATCGTTAAAAAAGTCACACGTGCCGTATTAAAAAGATTAATGACAATTAACTACATTACTCATCCAAAAATATTATTATTAGAAATAGTTAGAAATAGAAATAGAAATAGTTTATTCGTGGCATAAAAAATTGGTAACAGACAAAAGAGAAAAAAAAAGAAGAACGAAAATTAAAATTTACACTTAACATTACAACACATATCATTACATAACAGAACAAGTAAATAGCCACGAAATGGTCCCGACTCAGCATGGTGTTAGCCTTAATGGGCCAACGCTGGTCTTCCGTCGGGGCCATGGACGAGTAGGGCTTGCAAATATTCGAAACTTTCAGGTATTCGAATATTCGACTTTTTCTGACGAGATATTCGAATATTCGAATAATTATTCGAATATTTAAAAAAAATAAGAAAAGGAACGAAAAATCGGTTTATTATCGTTTTATTCAAAAGCTTTTTTCACATATTGCTAAAATTAATGATATTTTGCAGAAATCCACTTATTGACTAGATTTTATCATCCTACTCTGAAATACCCACGTTTATAAAAGTACCTAAAACGCAAAAATTAGACATTTTCAATATTTTTGATAAAACTTTTTATTATAAATGCGTCGTTGCGTGAATTAATATAACTTTAACCATCCAAACACGTATGTAAGAGAGAAAACATTTTAGGAGGTAATCACTAATCATTTTCTGATTTAAATTAACTTCTTGTCGTTAAGAAGCCTGTAAAATGGCCTTTAATTCCATTGTATTTTGAATCTTTATTGACTTTATTAGTCTTGGCAAGTTTAGTTTTGATTCCTAATGGTCGGCTGTTATATAATAAGTTATATAATTGGTATTGGAATATTTAAGGGAAAAATTTGGCTTACTACGGGGTGGATTATTCGTTAGCTAAAGGTGCATGGTTAGATTACCTAGTTCGGTAGGTTTGGTATGATCAAATTTGTGAATTGCGATAAAGGGCAAGGTTTAGACTTCGAATATTCGCTTAAGGTACGCTTTTACTCAATAAACAAAACGACCCTTTATCTTAAAACTTACGTAAAGTTACTTGTACCTAGAAAAAGCATTAGCCGCACCGTAATAAAACATACTTTTTGATTTCGTTTCCTTTGAAATTGAGTTAGGTTCTTAGGTTTAACTGTATTCATGAAGCCTATTGAGAGGAATACAGTAAAAACATTATTTCCTTCGTATTTGGGTACCTACGGTTCCTCATTCACTGTTAATACCCGGCAAAATACACAGAAACTGTAACTATAACGGATGAAAATAGATTTTACCTAGTAATAAAAAATATTCGAATATTCGAAACCTGAGCGGCCGAATATTCGAATATCAAAACAGGTCGAATATTCGACATATTCGAATATTCGAATATTCGAATTGCAAGCCCTATGGACGAGTGAATCACGGAAACGGATAGTACACAACATTTAAATAATGAACAGTGGCAAAAAAACAAACGAGTTGGAAATAAATAAATAACAGTAATTCATTAATATTATAAAATAATTACATTTTATGGAAATAAAATAAAAACCAAAAGAAATAATGGCGAAAGACTAAAATGTGAACGCGACCAATTGTGACATAAGTGTCGAGCAGTTGGCGCCATCTGTTACAACACAGCAAGGATTAAAACGCGTTAAGCAAAAACAACAAATATACGTGAGCCATAGTTCACGTGTTGGAAAGTTTTATAAGCGAAAATAATACATACTAACTACAATTACTAGAACTACGACAAAACATATTGATAATTAAATTAAGAACTACGTAAAACAATAAAAATGAGTTTGAATGGCAGTTGCGGAAGGGACAGAAAAAGATGGTAAGTACTTATACATACATGAATATTTAAATGCAGCTTGTCTCAAGTTTGAGGCATTCCTCGCTAAGCTGGTGTTCAAGCATGAATTTTTTTAGGGTTATTTTAAAACTGTTAATACTTTGCAGGTTCCTGATGGGAGGAGGAATGTTGTTCCAACATCGGCTGGCCGCGTAGCGAAAACTGCCCCGGAAGGCTGCCGATGCGTGCCTAGGAGTAAGAAGTCGGGTCGCAGACCGCCGACCCTCGCGTGGCCTGCTTATGGACAGCTTCTCGTACAGATAAATGGGTGTCTGACAGTTAATTACTCCAAAGAGTAAAGAAGCAAGGTGCAGCTTACGGCGGTGGTGCATTTTTAGAATATTGTGCTGATTAAGGAATGGTGACACATGGCCCCGCAAAGGAATGCAGAAGCAATAGCGAGCACACGCGTTCTGGATACGTTGTATAAGTCTCTTGGTTTTACAAAGAAGTCGTGGCCCAATTACCGCATCTACATAATTTAACTTTGATAATACAAGTGACTCTACTAACCTAATGCGCAGTGTTTCATTAATGAAAGGTCTGATTTTGTATAACACCTTGAGCTTATAAAAACAACTCCTAACTACATCAGCAGTATGCTTCTCAAAACGGAGACCATTGTCCATCATGAGACCCAGATTTCTAGCCTCATAAACTTGCTCAATGGGCTCTCCCAACAGTGTGACTCTCACAGAGGGTGTGATACGAGCCAGCTGATGATTGCTACCGAAGACTAGGTACTTGGTTTTGTTCGGATTGAGCAGCAGGCAGTTATCTGAAGCCCAGGAAGCTATGTTACGGAGATCAGTGTTGAGTTTGACTAAAGCATCGTCAACATCAGATGGCTTACATGAAATGTACACTTGAACATCATCTGCATAGATGTGGTACTTACAGTGAGTGATGCGTGAGCCAATGTCGGCAGAGTATAAGATATACAGGATAGGTCCGAGAATTGAGCCCTGGGGGACGCCCCTGGTTAAGTTAATTGGGTCAGAGGTTAAGTTGGAGCCACCACAGTTTATTTTTACAAGTTGACTGCGCATCCTGAGGTAACTTTCAAACCATCTTACAGTTTTGCTTTCGAATCCATAAAAACTTAGCTTAGACAGAAGTAGATCTATATTTAAGCAGTCAAAAGCCCTGGAAAAATCAAGTAAAACCAGCAGAGTGCACATTCCCTTATCTCGAGAGCACAATATACCATCGGTGACATCCAGCAAAGCTGTAGTTGTACTTCTACCCCTTCTGAAGCCCGACTGTAGATCCGGTAGAATATTGTTGGTCTCAAGATACTTTGTGAGCTGAAAACACACAGCCTTTATTGGCGTCACATTGTATAACGATATCCATAGGCTTGGAAATGCGTATTTTCCTCAGAGATCTGTCTGCATGCCGATGCCGCGGCGGAAACGGCGGGTAAACAGAAGACGATCCGTCTAGCCATCTGCGACCGTCGATACTGACGCGACATGTGCTTTTATCGTATTGTTTGTGTTATGGACACTGAAATGACTGACGTAGGAATTTGTTTTCGGCGTTAAAGTCTGAAGTTCAACGCGTGAGTCGAAGAAGGTTATGATTGTTATGAAGCATAATTCCTACAGTCGACATCTTCTAAGTCTATGAGAAGAATTTCTAAGACTTTTGATTTCTGACACGCAGTACAAATTCAGTTACCAGTAGCCAGGTTTCATCTTGTCTTATTTTCGAATATTATAAACATTACCTAGTGAAATGACTTGCTTACAATTTTTATACAGGTAAATTGTAGTATTTGCCACAACTGCCGCGGCGAAAAGGGCGGGGCGGTATAAGGCGATATAAGTTATAACCAGAAATTAGGTTCTAGTTTTTTTAACTTTCGAGAACCTCATCAATGGCCACTGGATCCCTAACGGATTTTTAAAAAATGACGCTTAGAGAATAACTCTTTCGACAAAATGTAAGAGGATAATCAGAACAAGGGGCCTAGCCAAGATGGCAATCGTTGATAGAAAACGCCAATCGAAACTTAAATAATGTATGGAAATGGAAATATAGTAAGAATAGAGTGCTCACTCCATACATCAGTTTTGATACCACAACGACTATTATTTTCGCAGTCGACATCTAGCATCGAGTAGCGGAATTATCAGTACCGCTACTTGATACTAGAATTCTCTAGTGTCGCAACTAACGAAAATTGTATTGAATAACAATTTACAACGAATATTAAAAGCAAAAGGAGTTATAGAGTTCCGGTTAATCCGGTTATAATATTAGCTGAAAATTGATGAGCATTAGACTTTTCGGTCGTCGGAACATCAATTGTCAAGTAGCAGTACTGATAATTCCGCTACTCGATGCTAGATGTCGACTACGAAAATAATAGTCGTTTTGATACTAAAACTGATGTATGGAGTGAGCACTATGTATTTTTTAGGGTTCCGTACCCAAAGGGTAAAACGGGACCCTATTACTAAGACTCCGCTGTCCGTCCGTCCGTCCGTCCGTCCGCCCGTCTGTCACCAGGCTGTATCTCACGAACCGTGATAGCTAGACAGTTGAAATTTTCACAGATGATGTATTTCTGTTGCCGCTATAACAACAAATACTAAAAAGTACGGAACCCTCGGTGGGCGAGTCCGACTCGCACTTGTCCGGTTTTTTCTCTATGGTGGCATCTGCTATTCCTATACATTTTTCATTTTAGTTTCACTTGTCGATGTAGGATTGTCATCTTGGCTAAGGTGAAATCAGGTGAGATTGTGGTCAAATGCGTAAGCATTTTAAATTTTATTTTTTTCCAAAAAAAAGAACGAATAGCCTCAGAAATGAGAAGAAAATTGAGTAGATATACCGAAACGGAATAAACATGAATGCTCAATGATTTTCGTTCTCCGGTTACATAAATATCCACGCCCAAAAGACGGCACTCAAATGTGACCGGCCACTCACATTTGATTAGCAACCGCAAGCCACCGCGAACGCTTCCTGGACGCTCCTTTTAGTTTACCAAGAATAAAATAAGGAACCGCTGTTAACCCAGGTCTAACAATACTCGGGCGGCCATCGGTCGTTGGTCCCGAGCTTCCTAGAAGCTAAGCGGACACGGTCTAAAATAACTGCCTCTTCCGAGTGAGTCATGCAGCGAGCCGCATCTGGACCGGTGCGTTGCTTTGCTTATTGTATGCATCTAGTGTTGAGATGCGTGCGCGCGAGCGATGTTCGGACTGCGCCAAAAACGAGAAAAACGGGCAAGCGCAGGTCGTTGTGTAAGAAATTGACTGATGACTGTACCGTTAAATTAAAACATTGTAAAAGATTTATATTTTATTTATCACATTTCGGCGTGATTTATATTCATATCCATGCCAAATTACAGTTTTCTAGCTGTCTGTAGCTATGCTGCAGACGGACGAATGGATATAACAAAAATATAAGGATGTACCTTGTTGAATACGGAACCCTCAAAAGCAAGATAGGTATTTATTAGGTATTCTGTTATTGTCTGAACATGCTTGTATGTTTAAAAAGAAATTTCAGACATCAAATATCCTGATTACCTTTCACGTATATTAGTGACGTTTTAAACATGGGGTGCGTTTGGACAACATTATGGACTTGGAAGTACCAGTTTGAAATGCAGTCGAATTAAAAGGAGGCGCTCAGACTTCAAAACTATGACTATCTCAGAAACACTTTCCTACGTGTCGGTCGACTAAAAAATCCTGTCCCACAGACTAAGTCAAATTAAATTAAACCTTATGGCAATGTCAGAAAGACTGAAATGGGTTATCTTGGTCAATACCTTTTTTTACACGTTCATTTGTAATAGCTTATTCGCAGAAAATATGAATCGGCAAAATGTATTTCAGTCTTCCAGATTCCTGACTTTCTGGGAGAATTTCAGATGATACCTACCCAAAGTATTTCAAGGACACGACCAGCAAATATGAATTTCAAAGAATTGTAAACGTGTAAAAAATATTAGTGTTTGCAAGATTTTCCTGTTTGTCGCAAAATAAATCGTTTATAAGACGGAATAGGAGATGGGAACCATTTATTACATTTTTATAGGGCCAATGGTGCCATTGTGGTTTTTCCCTGATATAACGTTTGTATTAAGTATTTAATAATGTCGGGAAAAGACCAGGCACAGTCCTATACGTTTACGGTCAAAATACAGTAACAGTCACTAGTCAGTTCCCTGAGAAATATGACCTCGGTCTCATTAAAGCTAGAGTGAATAGGCTATTACTGAACCGGTGAGCTTCATCTTAGGCTCTGTCTTCACTTTCCATCAAGTGTGACTAGAGCCAATCGCCGATCAGTTTATTATTAAAAAAATATATATCAAATATCTGACTGGTCGGTATTTTTTTAGGGTTCCGTACCCAAAGGGTAAAACGGGACCCTATTACTAAGACTCCGCTGTCCGTCCGTCCGTCCGTCTGTCACCAGGCTGTATCTCACGAACCGTGATAGCTAGACAGTTGAAATTTTCACAGATGATGTATTTTTGTTGCCGCTATAATAACAAATACTAAAAAGTACGGAACCCTCGGTGGGCGAGTCCGACTCGCACTTGTCCGGTTTTTTCTTAAATCATCTCAATTAAGAATGTAGTGATTGATGAATCAGGATACTTATAGTAAAATCAAAGCATTATGTTCAGAAACTGATTAATATTATATGTACAAGTAATAAAAAAGCTACACAGAAACAATAAAAAACCTAAAAGCAATAAAATTATAGATTATACATCCGTATTTCAGTTTTACGAGTAATAAATGTTTTGACATACCTACCTCCAATGTAAGTAATTGTTTAAGAGAGGGTATGTCATAGTTATAATAACCGTACAGTCGACGTCAAAGACTCCTTTGTAATAGCGAAAAATGGAAACATTTTTGAAGTCGTTCGACTGTACCTTTTTTTAAATTGTAACTAATATCGATAGGAATAAATTGGTTATTTCGATACACAAATTCGAAGAAACGGAACGAAATTCAAAAATATGTACATATCAAGTTGTATTTCCCGCTGTCAATATCACATTCGACTGGAGCTCGGCTCATCTCTGAAGAATCAAGTTTCCGCAACTAATCAAACGATACATACATAGAACATTGTTTTATCTACAGCGATTGCATCGTATCGCATCAGGCCGGCAATGCATCACTGCGCGTGAGTAACCGCTCCGAAATAGCCAAGTCCTTTGCAGGACAACAGTGACTCAGCTAGCGATCATTAGTCGTTCGTAGAACAGATAGCTGGTCTTCCTGTACAAGCTGCAACTTGACTGACTAGTTGTACACCTAATTACGTTGCAATAAGATTGACGAATGGACAGTTGACGGTATGTTACGAGTTACTACTAGCCAAATGGGTACTGCCGATGGGTTCAGCCAATGTTTTTAAGTCTTTTTGATTTCGAGTAAACTTCTCGGTCTTTTGTTTTTGTTGCATTGGCATTTTAATGATCGAAGCTGTTGTAGTTTAGATTTAATTGCTTTGGACAGATTAAAGATTGAAAGAGTGTATGAACCACTCGATAACAAACCTACAAATGAGTACTGCCGGATATTTTAGATATTATATTTAAAAAATAAAGAATACAATTAAAATGGCGGGCTATCAAACTTTAATTCAACCAAACAAGAATTAAAGTTTGATGGCCGAAAATGAATAATTGGATAATTTATACTTCAGTAAAATACCTATGCTTCAGTTTATTTTTACTTACAACAGGTATGGATATTATTGATCCTTTGTTTAGTGGAATAATAAATAGGAATTTGAGAACTACTATTATAGTAGTAAATAAATAAAAAATTAAAAACGATGCAAAAAATAAGCTTTGTTTTTTACCGCTAGCATTTTGTGCTCATGACATTTGGTTCAGGCATGCAAATCATAAATCATAACTGGTACTCGTAAAAACGCATGTGTATACATAGCGGTTCCCAGAAACTTCAGGCAACCCATCTTACTGAACCTATCTCAAACTAGTAAGGATGATGTGTGTTAGTTGCTCTTAAGCTTATGAGACTTTTTATATCTGATATCAGACTGCAGAAATGCCAACGGTCAAATATCAAGATGAGTCACCGCGGTGCGAAATGCCAGTTTCCTGTATCTTTTTGAAATGGAACGCTGCTCTATATAAACATCTCGAATAGGTCCCGTACCGTGTTTGTTTGTTTACGAAGTTTTTCTAGTGACGTGGAAGCGTAAACAGAGGGCTATTAGCTAATATTTCGAATCTAAATTCAGTATTTAACCAGAATAACGAAATTTCACCGAAAACAAATCTTTGGCGTGAACAGTACGGCGCCCTGTGCGACTCGCATGTATTTTTGGTACGCATTTTAAGAAAAGAAAAGGAAAAGAGTTTTAGAGGTTTACTAATCACATGGGCAGTGCCAGATTTACTGGTGATCAAGTGAATTATGGTTGTCAATGGACAGTTGTAAATACGTAAGTATTTAGGATGCGGTATTTGCAGTTGACAACTGAGGGGAGCAGATTGTAATCCGCTCCCCTGACATGTGACAACATTTCACGAATCAACGAGAGATTTGATTTTATAAACGAGAAGCAGGATTACCGAGTCATCGAAATTATATTTTTTAAATATAAAACGAAGGGGATTAGGATTTAAGAGAAGTGTATACTGTTTGTTCCTAACATAGTAGCGACATCTGGTTAAAGAAATGAAGAGTTTTGATTTCATACATACCTAGACAGCTAAAAATTATAACCCTTAATTTTATCTTTGACATAACCGCGCAGAAACACGAATTAGAAAGTAAATTTGCAGAATATGTATATGCGAACTATTTGTTATATTTTGAATGCATTGTTTTTGATTGTACATATTTCTACTTTACATTCGTAACTTAGCCCAATAATAAAACAAATAAAGCATCAGTAAAATAAATAAGTCGTATTAATTTACTTATCTGCAGTCAATGGCATTATATATTGCGGAAAGCAATCCAAATTGGATTCATCCTCGTATTTGTAAATAGCATAGTTCTATTAATACGTATAGCGGCGACTAGCACCATCTAGCGCGGTGTCCTCGTACTTTTTCTTACATTATGAAACGTTTCGTCAGTTGAAGGCTATGGATGATACAAATATATCAATGGGATTTAGATGGTAATCAAAAATCTTAATCACCGCCATTTGCGCTCCGGATTCCTTGCCATAAGGGAATTCAAAATAATCTAGTGTTCGTACAGATCAAAACTGCATAGTCGGTATTATCACTCAAATATTTCATTCGGTATCCTATTTATACATTTTGGTATGTTAATATTGAGTGACGGTTTCAATAAAAGCGATCATCCTATTAAAATACTATCATTGTAGTATAGACATTTCGATGTCTCTACGGTATGCTTTTGCTATTGAAATCATTAAAAAAAAATCTCTGGCCTAATTGTCTCGCTGCTGGACAAATGCCTCGATCACCAGCCGGCTATGTGCTTCTTTCTAGGCCGTCTCATCTTCCACTAACGCTTACGCCCATCTTGCACCGTCTTACACACTACACAGGCCTACCTATCAGCATGTATACAGCTAATATGACAAGCCCAGGCCCATTTGAACCTTGCATTTTATTCGTACTTCAACAATGAAAGTTAATGCACTTGTAGAGGGCATTATGATGTTCCTAATGTAATCGATCGTTTTAATACCTAATATACCTATACGTAATCAATTACATATTTAGAACATCTTCAAACCCACATACAGGAAGTGGAAGAGCCCTTAGGCCAGGCCGTGATTCTAAGAGTCTTAAAGTTCGATGACCACTGTTGTACAGCATAACCATACTATAGAGATCGGGTCTGCCATCTCGTGACCTGAATCGAAAGCAATTCACGCTGGCTCTATTTCGCATAGTAGGGTCTGCCATCTAGTGGCTTAAATCTAAAAATGGAAACTTGACATGATGCTTCGCGCCTACTAATCGGGGGCTCCTGTGCTGCCGTATACAGTTCATGCACGTTCCTATTTATATAGTGGGATATTTAAATGGTGGGCCATTTTATTAAGTTTGAGGAAAATAAATATGCGTAATACTATCAAAAAATAGAACGGTTATTGAATATCCATGTGGTCTGTTTGTACTGTTTGTAGAGCAATGATTGGCATCATTTTGAAAATTTCAAAGACAATAGAAAAAAACTCACCCATAGTGATGAATTTATCGAATCCGGCCATGTTCTTGACTCCGACGTAATCGTACAACGCTTGGTCATCTTGATTGAGTTCCCACGCGTTCTGAAAATAAGCATTCGGCTTATAACAAAAACAAGGTCGTCTTACACTGTATGCGATTTTACGACGAATAAATGATTTGGTAAGCATTTGAGTAAATAGTATATTCTAATATGTTGCAATCTAGGTGGTGAAGATAAATCCGTATACATATTCATATGACGTGGTGTCTTAAAATGTTACACAAAATTTAATTTATACATTTTTATTGTTCATCGGAAGATCAGCGCTGGAAGTCGCCAGCAACATGCTGAGATGAGGCCATTTCGTGGCACTTATATGTTCTACGTTTTTATAAAAATATTTCTAAATCATATTGTAAGATCTCCAGGTGGATTTTAGTACATACCTACCTATAATGTTTCTCTTATTTAAGCTACGACTGTGGCAGGAACACAGAATTTTAGCTTCACCATAACTTTACTGTCAATTGGGTTTTTCAAAATGAGATTCGTAAATAAAAACCCGCCTTAAACAAAGGTCAAATCATTTTTATTTTTTGCTCGTATTGTATCGTACTTCTAAGTATGATAGGATTACATACGCCACTCTCAGTAAGTATATTGATTGGCTTTAGTTAACAAAACCTTTACAGACATTTTATAATGTGTTATGGCAATTGGAGCCATATTTTCTGAGAGTGACTTTCTATTACTACATCTTATAAAACAAAGTCCCCCGCCGCGTCTGTCTGTTTGTGTGTTTGTATGTTCACGATAAACTCAAAAACTACTGAACGGATTTTCATGCGGTTTTCACCTATCAATATAGTGATATTTGAGGAAGGTATAGATGTATAATTTGTTAACCTGTGCGAAGCCGGGGCGGGTCGCTAGTTATACTTATGAATTAGTAAAACAAAACACCCAGATGTTTGACAATGTAACTAAAATAATTGACATGATGTTTGTCACTCCAGCTGTTATGAATAAGATCGGAGTGTGTCAACTAATGGGCCATAGTCGAGCATTAGGACATTACTCATACAAAATATAAAGCATTACTCACAGGATCTACTTCAATCTGTAAAGGTGTATATCTCGCGTCCGCCGGCAATCTCTGTACGTTTCCATTGTACATCTTGTTATTGTTACATTTCCACTCGTTCATTGGCGTCATTGGACTATTTCCTGCGCTTAATCTGTCACAATAGTTCTGATTGTAGTCCTCACGTACCGAGTTACTTGTATTACTGGCCAAGGGACTCCTCGCGGGGGATAACTTATCGCTCTGACTGTTCCAATACTGCTCTATGTCTATATGCCTAGGGTTCATATTGCCGATGTTATAATTGACTATAGGCGAGATGCCTCTAGGCGATGAACTCTCACTGAAAATATTAGGACTCCTTATAACTCTTAATGTATCTTGAGGCGTGCTTCCTTCGCTTATAGGGCCTCTGCCAGGCACTGGGGAGCTTGAAGTAGTCTGTATGACAGGTGACCTGTCTAACTCCGGCTTTCTGAATTGCTGTGGGATGCTAAGGGGGCCTATTCGATTGTGTATGTCGGGCTCTTCTCTGGCTAAGGCTGAGGTTTTCGGTTGTGCTTCGGCAGCCATTATGTGTTGAAGCTTTGACACTTGTGTTTCGACGAAGCTCCGGGGCCTAGGGGAGGTGGGAGGTTTGTTCCGGAGAGGTACCGGGTTGGACTGGGTTTCTACGGGGTAGTTAGTGGGGGTGTTGGATAGGTCCTCGCGGTCGAGGCTGTTCATGGTGTCGTTGTACGATATCATGTATTCCTCGTCTAAGCTTTGAGAGTCGTCGTCTTCGCAATCGTCGTAGTTGATTGGAGTGTCCGCGCCGGGGAAGAATTCGCATAACGCCGCCATTATTTCTACAACCTGGAATATGATATTTTTGAAAAAGCTTTTTAACTTGTGATAATAAAGATAGATTTATGAATTAAATAGCGAACATCTTTGGACCACAGAAAATACATATCATTAACAATCAGTCATATATTATTAAATTTAAAATACACCAAATTTTCTTTATAATTATTTTAATCATTTATTTTACGTTGTCTATGCAGGCATAGTCCCAGGGGACTCGAGGGTATAATAATTATATATATCAAACTAAAGTGACGCAGTCATATTTGCTCAAATTTTAAATGATACAGCCAAATGTGTTAAGGGCAGCTCACCTTAGCCATACTGGGTCTTTCCACTGGTTTCTTGTGCCAACACTGTGTCATAAGTTGCTCAATGGGTTCGGGACACCCCTGTATTAGATTTGGCCTTTGCCCTGAAAATCACATTAGAAAAAAAAATTGAATCCACGAAAATAAGTTTTTGACAAAAATTTCATATTTGGGACAAGCTTTTATCGCTGACTGTATTTCTTACCACAGGCAACTAATACTCATCGAGACAATTCTACAAACCCCAAACACAATTAGTTTACGTTGTTTTATCACAGATGGCCACCTCCTGTCTCCATCATCAGATCAGCTTGTTTTCATGACCACCTCCTGTCTCCATCATGAGATCAGCTCCATGTCATCATAATATTGCATTGTCATCCGATTTATATATGTACGCAAAATTTCAGCTCAATCGGAAATCGGGAAGTGGGTCAAATTTAGCTTCTAAGATTTGACCCACACTAACAGGGCAAGTTAAATAAAAACTTGTAAAAAAAAGATCAACATACAATCATTCCAATTTGAATACTAGTCTATTTAATTCCGAATGTACTATCCATTGGTAAGGTGGTAGGTACAGTTAGTGCCCCAACTTAAGTACCTACCCACGTCGCTATACTAGCTGTAGGTATAGAATAGTTGATAGTTATATTAGGGCAACAACTGTACTTGATCATATAATACGACGAGAGACAAACATTCTCAGTGTAGGTCTTTTATTTTAGCTTCACAATGCGTACAAAGAAGCGGCCATAGGGGCCAAATTCTTGCGAGACCCTATCGCGAAAAACGAAAATAAAAATTTCTTTATCTGACAAAACTTCCGTGAGACACAGACATATTAAATATATTAAAAACGGGTCACTCACGTATTTTAAGTCGAAAAACGCTCGACGTTTCACTCCGTACCGAGGAGTGTCATGAGGAGCTTGCGTTTACGGTGACGGCCCGGCGCAGACTGCGCGCCGCAGCTCTCCGCGCCCGTGCACGAGGCGCGGGCGCCGGTGGCGGCAGGGGGGGCGAGAAACTACCCTCATTTATGGCATTATTGTCAAATGATGGGTTGCAGACAACACTCATTCATTGTGGTCGTGAGTGACCCGTTTTTAATATATTTAATATTTCTTTATCTGCTTTTCAATCGCTCGAATATGCAAGAGCGATAGATAGGGATAACGATATTTCGGTTTTCGTGTATCGTATATTAGGTCCTTAGGCTTACCTGTTCTTGATGCATTCTATGATGATGATATCATGCGGTTGTAACATGGTTACAAATATGTTGTGAATTAAAAAAAAAGTACCCTTTATCCATTTGCATTTATAAAAACAAAAAATGTGTTTTAGTAGGATTTAAAGTCAAGAATGAAAGCATAAACAACCAGTTTAGTTTCTGTCTTAAACAAGTTCATAATATATAGTTAGCACATAAAACATTACCTAAATGTACTGCCCACATAATTTGAAATGCTGAACCACCTTCTTCGAAAGGCTTTCTTCTAGATAACACCTCCCATAGAATAATACCCCATGAGAAGACATCACATTTTTCTGTGTAGTTTGAGCCCTCAAATACCTAGAACAGAAACAAACAATATCGTTAATATCGGAGCATTTTACACTGCAACAGTAAGTACAATTAGCCCCCTATTCATAAACGCTCTACAAACCTGAATTAGCTAATAATCGTTAGTCCTTATCTGTCATTTTGACTTATGTATTTGTACTTGAAAGGGATAAACATAATTTAACTAAATCAGTCCCGTAAAGTTTTATGAATAAGGGGGTTAGTCTAGAAACAGTTATACACATTGTGCATGAAAATCTCCCTGATTTTCATACACAACTTGTGTTCACTCATTCGCTGCAGCACTGCATAAATGCCACAGTAAGTATTAACATTTTGCATTGCATGCACAGTGCATCATTGTGAAACTTGTCAGAATGCATAAAGGTTGATATTGAGCATGTCAGTTAACATCCTTGGCAGTCAAAGTGTTAACAATTTCTATGTAGATCAAGTAACAGACAGAGTATAAAAGTAAAAATAACTGGGAGACCAAGCTTTGCTCGGAAAACATCCAAAAACTCACTAATGCGCGTTTTCACAGAGATAAGACCGACCGCTAGATCGATTTTTCGCCCCCGAAAACCCCCATATAGCAAAATTCGTGGAAATCATTAGAGCCATTTCCGAGATCCCCAAAATATATAAATAAATATACAAGCAATGCTTGTTTAAAGGTATAAGATAATACAAACTTACTTCCGGAGCCATCCATGCCGCACTGCCTTTATTATTAGTCATGTATGTAGCTTTGTCTGCAGCAGTTCCGAAGTCACAAATCTTCAGGCACTGCCCACCGCCCACCAGCAGCAGGTTCGGGGGCTTTAAATCTCTGTGTATTAAAGGCTTCGGCTTCATTGAGTGGAGATATGCAACACCCTGGAATTAAAATAGGAATTTATTGTAATTATTCTAATATATGGATTTCAATGCTTACAGGAGATATAAATTAGGCTCTTTTACAGTAACATACTATTTGCCATAGCATTTTAAATATTGTCAAGCCAAGGGTGGTATTCCACAGTGGCAGATTTGCCCTAAGGCCCAGTAGGCCCGGGCCTAGGGCGGCAAGATATATTAGGGGTGGCAAATTGTGACAAAAAATTCGCTATTGTTGTAGTCACTATGATGGGAGCTGAGAAAGGACCGGCTACAGGGCCTGTGGCTCAGGGCGGCAAAAACTGCAAATCCACCACTAGTATTCCAATCTGTCCAATATCTTGGTCCAATGTGTCTTTGCATCTTACATTTTGCTTAATGAGAGAGTGAGACGCAATGCACAGTGGACAAAGAAATTGTACAGGTGGAATACCACCCTAATAGATATTATCAGTACATATAGTATCAGTACAATTATAAGCAACAAACTATAACGGTTAATATTTACCTCTGCACACTGCCGAGCCCAACTCATAGCATGAGCAGCAGTGTATTTAGGCTTCGGGCGGTTGTGTAGGACGTTATAAAGGGAGCCCCCCTCTGCATATTCCATCACCAGACATACATTTGTGCCCTGTGTACACGCCCCATAAAGCCGCACGATGTTCGGGTGCGACACACGCGACAACTGTCGCACTTCTATCGCGAATTCACGTTTCTCAGCCTCTGAGTTGATATGCTTCACAGCCACGAATGTGTTCCGCCATAGACCCTTCCACACAACACCGAACGCCCCCTTTCCTACGACCTGTTGACAAACCGATTATATCACCGCACTGTTAACAACAACAACAATAAATACATATGTTTGTTTAGCCATATTTACCTGTAACTCTTCTATCTCACTGTAATTTATCTCTTCTACAAATGTTAACGTCTGCTGTACGACAGGCGAATCTTGCGGATTGGAAGCCATGGGTACACTAAATATCACATTATCAAGTTGACTAGTTCTTACAAATATTGCTAATTTAAAAGACTTATTTAAAATTACTTATCATTAGGTAAAAATGGTTGGTTATATCAATTTTCTCAGTATTGTTTGGCAGAGAATAGCAACTGCGACAGGGCCGCCATATTTGAAACTGAAGAAGAAATGTCACGTCAGTAGTGTTGTCCTCAATCGTTTATACAGAATACCGATTTTTAGCAAGAAAGCTCGAATATACAGTAAATTGTATTATTATAGTTCTACTCAGTTTTACTTAAATGAAAACGGTGATTATATTGTTTATTGTTTATTGTGTACTGCATTTCCATGTTGTTACATAAAGGTGTTACAATAATTTCCAGTACAGTGACACGGACCCTGTAAGGGCAAAATACCTTACCGGTACCTTTTATGTAATAAAATTAAATGTATTTACTTACAAATACATACCTCTTACAGACTACTCCAATCAAAGGGATTATTTTGGCCAGATCTGCTTGATAATGAGCTTTTGCTTGGACTAAGATTCATGTGCTCCTTTAAACAGTTTGTTGCTTCTTTACACTTAAAAGTTACAGCAACATCGTAAGGGGTCTCACCCCTGTGGTTTTTTGCAAAAACATCGGCACCAAGATCGATTAAGACATGAATGAGCTTGCAGTTATTGCTCATGGCAGCGAAATGTAACACTGATCGACCACCTGGTACATTAGGATCGTTAATCAAGGCTCCTTTTTCAAGGAGCAAAGCAAGAAGTTCAGTCTCTTCTGGTGTTGGAATACACATCATGGTAAATTCTGAAATAATCAGTCCAGCAAATCATTTTGGGTGCTTCTCAATCAATATAATAATTTTCCAAGGATCATGACCAATTTACAAGAGAACATTGCTATACTAGCGACTTTTAAAAAAACTATTATTTGTCCTTCCCTGGCACTTTATCTAACTATCTCCATAGATAGATGCCAAGTTGCATCTTAATCGGTTCAGCACTTTTATAAGCGTAAAGAAGATAACAGACAGACGAGAAAGTTACATTTTAGTAGGGATGAAAAATATGGGTAATCCTTACGTAAAAATAATCCTGTGCTCAGAGGTTTTACCCGAGGTAAAATGACAGCTCCGTAGCTAAATAATAGTTTTGCAACTTCCACAGACGGCCTGAAATTAGTAATTAACAATTTTTTCACCTCAGCACTCGAACAAGCAATGAAAAATTCTTATTCTTAGATTTTTCATAATTGTTAGTTGTTCGATTAGTTAGATTATTAAGTAAACCGTGCGCATATGCTGCATTCAAAAACAATAATATCAGGTCTTTTTGTATGGACATTTTCATATAAGAAAATCATTTTCAAGACAATCAAGACCTTGGCTAGACAACACTACCTCCATTGTGTCTAGGGTTGCCACGAGTAGGATACCATAGTACAATACTTTATTTATAAATTTTATCATGTATACTTTTTTTGTAAGGCCCTAGTTGTGGCCTCGGAGGATTATAAAAAAAAACTGACCTCCTCATGACGCATATCTGAAGTGGGGTCAGACCGACATTATCCATTACAGTTGTACTCGCTCCTGCTTCAAGCAGCATTTTGATAGCCCTAATGTTTCCATCTTGCACTGCAAAATGCAGTGCAGTTCTACCGATCGGATCCCTTAGATTTACGTCCACACCCTCACTAAAAAAAAATAAAAAAAAATCATGCCAATTAATTGTTAAAATCAGCCATTTTGAAACATAGGTAACAGTAACAGTGTGCTACTACAAAGGGAGGTTCACGCTCTATGACGTCACACCGTCAGTTTTTATTTGGGTCCCGTAGTCAACTATAGCAACCCTTATAAGAGCGCTCTTACAAGAAAAGTCGAAATAATGCAAAATTGATGATACTAGTCGACGAAATTCAGGACTTTGCGCTCATTATTAGAAACAATGAGTACTTGTTCCAGTAAAAGCGTCTTCTTATCTTTATAAATATCGTTGTAAATATTAGAAAAAGGACTTATTAAATTAGTAATGATTTTTTTTCTGATGGTCGTTTCCGAAAAACCCCGTGAAGCACTGAATGGCGAGATCTTATTTGGAAATGTTGAGAATTTTACTCTGCTAAACCTGGCTATTTTGTATTACTAATACCCTGTACTTTAGGCATATCAAACTATATTTTTCCTACATACCTTTGAGAAAGAGAAAATCAAAGTAAAACGAACTCGATTTTCTCTCCGAAACAAGTGTCAATTCCTACGAAAATCTACTTAATATCGAAGTCATTTTCATACTCAAGCAATCTGCAACGTTTGCTTATACTGTTGGTATACATTAGTGTTTATGAAATTCTACTATAATTTTTTGGCAATTTTTTGAAAACTACTCTATATTACCGATGACGCGCGCTGCGCCAGCTCAGTGCCGCGGCAGAGCTTGTAGAGGCAGGACGTGTGTCGGTCGGCTCCGCACATTTTCAACGGCGACGACGAGGTTTTTTATCATTGTGTGCGGCGGGCGCCGTGTAAAACGCTATACTGTGTGCGTGTAAACCGCAACGAGAGACTTTGATCCTAGCACTGTTTTTATAGTATTATAATTTATAATGGTACAGTTTAATAAACTACCGGACAGGATTAAAAATATTTGAAACGACCTGACATTCTATATGTATTTATTTGACTCAAGATAGTACTCAGGGTCTGATGATGGAGCCGGAAGGTGGTCAAAGGTACCAATCAACCATGCAACTAAACCACTTCGTGTTTAGGCTCGTTTTATTCATCTCAACAAGATCTTTGACACAAGATAGTACTCAGGGTCTGATGATGGAGCCGGAAGGTGGTCAGCGGTACCAATCAACCATGCAACTAAACCACTTCGTGTTTGGGCTCGTTTGATTCGGCTCAACAAGATCTTTGACTTAAGATAGTACTCAGGGTCTGATGATGGAGCCGGAAGGTGGTCACCGGTACCAATCAACCATGCAACTAAACCACTTCGTGTTTAGGCTCGTTTGATTCGTCTCAACAAGACCTTAGACACAAGATAGTACTCAGGATCTGATGATGGAGCTGGAAGGTGGCCACGGGTACCAGTCTACCATGTAACTGAACCACTTCGTGTTTGGGCTCGTTTGATTTGTCGCAACAAGATCTTTGACACAAGGTAGTACTGAGGGTCTGATGATGGATCCGGAAGGTGGTGACCGGTACCAATCAACCATGCAACTAAACCACTTCGTGTTTGGCTTCGTTCGATTCGTCGCAACAAAATCTTTGACACAAGTTAGTACTCAGGGTCTGATGATGGAGCTGGACTGTGGCCACGGGTACCAGTCTACCATGTAACTGAACCACTTCGTGTTTGGGCTCGTTTGATTTGTCGCAACAAGATCTTTGACACAAGGTAGTACTGAGGGTCTGATGATGGATCCGGAAGGTGGTCACCGGTACCAATCAACCATGCAACTAAACCACTTCGTGTTTGGCTTCGTTCGATTCGTCGCAACAAGATCTTTGACACAAGTTAGTACTCAGGGTCTGATGATGGAGCTGGACTGTGGCCACGGGTACCAGTCTACCATGTAACTGAACCACTTCGTGTTTGGGCTCGTTTGATTCCTCGCAATAAGATGTTTGAGACAAGATACTACTCAGGTACCCGTCGCCACCTTCGCGCTCCATCATCAGACCCTGAGTACTACCTTGTGTCAAAGATCTTGTTGAGATGAATAAAACGTGCCTAAACACGAAATGGTTTAGTTGCATGGTTGATTGGTACCGGTGACCACCTTCCGGCTCCAACATCAGACCCTGAGTACTATCTTGTGTCAAAGATCTTGTTGAAACGAATAAAACGAGCCTAAACACGAAGTGGTTTAGTTGCATGGTTGATTGGTACCGGTGACCACCTTCCAGCTCCATCATCAGACTCTGAGTATCACCTAGTGTCAAAGATCTTGTTGAGACGAATCAAACGATCCTAAACACGATGTGGTTTAGTTGCATGGTTGATTGGTAATGGTACCTTCCAGCTCCATCATCAGACCCTGAGTACTGTCTTGTCTCAAAGATCTTGTTGAGACGAATCAAACGAGCCCAAACACGAAGTTGTTTAGTTACATGATAGACTGGTACCCGTGGCCACCTTCCAGCTCCATCATCAGACCCTGTGTATCTTCAGTGTCAAAGATCTTGTTGAGACGAATCAAACGAGCCTAATCATGTTACTACATGGTTGATTGGTATCCGTGACCACCTTAATCATCATCAGATCCTCAGTACCAGTTCGTTTTTAAACCCTCGTTGATACAAACTTTACAACCTATAGGTACCAAATGCAATGACGAAACATGTAAATAAGCGAGTAGGTACCTATAATTTCTTTCGAGTAATATACCTTCATAAGTACGAGTATGGGGCTATTCATAAATTACGTCGTTTCAAATGGGAGGAGTGGGGGGAGGGGGGTCTGGACATCGGATGATGGTAACATGACGTAGGAGGAAACAGATTCATCCGAAGCTTGATTTTTGGATGATTTGAGGGGTGGGGGGGGGGGGGGTCAAAAATCGTCAAAAACAGATGACGTAATTTATGAACAGCCCCTATGTACATTTGCACTGCATTTAGTATTTTCGTACTTACCAAATAACAGTTTTAGAACTTTAAAAGTTAAGTACAGTTAGTGTTGTTATGGTTGATTTCAATATGCTTCGCGAAGGATCAAGAATGTTTAATCCATCATTGTAGTGCGAGTGTGGTAGAAGGGATCGGCGTACTGAGCTCGCACGGCCTGCCGCAGCGCGTAAAATACCTAAACTCGCTCAACGCCGAAATGTAATAGCGCTCTTAATACATATAGTGCGAACTGTAATGCTGTGTAAATATATTGTAATAAATAATAAATAATAAAGTCGGACTCGCGCATGAAGGGTCAAAAAAATCACGATTGTTGTATGGGAGCCCCACTTAAATATTTATTTTATTTTTAGTATTTGTTGTTATAGCGGCAACAGAAATACATCTGTGAAAATTTCAACTGTCTAGGTCAACTATCACGGTTCATGAGATACAGCCTGGTGAGAGACAGACGGACGGATAGACGGATAGCGGAGTCTTAGTAATAGGGTCCCGTTCCCGTTTTTACCCTTTCGATACGGAACCCTAATAAAAAGGAAATAACTTAAAGTTAGAATTTCGCCCTTCCCAGGCGATGACTTTTATTTTATTTTTTTCTATGTGGCTGCCATTCCTCAACCCACCAACGGAGCGGCAGTTGACGTCCGTGACAGTTCATCATATATAGCCGTTAACTAATATATACGAGTTATCGCCCGGGAGGTGATTGGTCGTGGAAATTTGTTCCTGACTCGCGGTCTATAATGTATGTTTTATCCCTTTCTAACAAAAATAAAAACCTACTCCAATTAAAGGAAAATAATTTTGTGATACTTACCTGATTCTTTCGGATGAACGATGATGTTGATGAAATGGATATTTTGCCTGTGTCATTCTATAGAACTTGCTAACTATGTAAACAAACCGCCATATTGAAATTGTCTCTGAATGATGAATTATTCGTTTTAAGCCAGGATGCCGACGTGTTCGCCGATGGCTGGCACACTTTGATTAGTAAAATACACTCATTATGTAATGAATTCATTTAAAATTTAAATATGCATTAGATCTAATGTTACATTAAATGTATTGTTAAATACTGTTGTTAGCATTATAGGCGCTTTGGTATTACTGTAAGCTTATAATTGTAATTAAATAAATAAATAAATATAAAATCTTTGAAAGCTCGAAAGAGGTTTGATCAACATTTTAGGCTGCTATTTAACTGATCACCAGATTTAGTAAAATTTAATACCAAAAAAATCTATTTTACCACCCTAAAATCATGAATGATCACCAAAATTATAACACCATTTTAATGTGAAATGATTACCAATTTTATTAAATTTTACTATCCTTTTAAAGGAAATGACACCAAAATAATCATTATTAACCCAAAAATAGTCAATGATTACCAAATTTCAATCCCCATTTTAATGTGAAATGATAACCAAATTTTTACATCTTGCTATCCTATTAAAGAAAATGACACCAAAATAATCATTGTAAACCCAAAAATAGTAAATGCCCACCAAAATTAGAACTCCATTTTAATGTAACATGATAACCAAATTTTTAAATCTTGCTATCCTATTAAAGCAAATGGCTCCAAAATAATCATTGTAAACGCAAAAATAGTAAATGATCACAAAATTGTAACCACATTTTAATTAAAAATGTGCAATCATTTAATATATCGTTATCCTATTCAATTAATTAATCCACTTCGTCACCTTTTTCTAGTAGCATTTTATTTCTGTAACAGTCGCAGTTCTAACCTAACCTAACCCACTTTTCTAGTAGCATTTTATTTCTGTAAGGGTCGCAGTTCAAACCTAACCTAACCCACTTTTCTAGTAGCATTTCTTTTCTGCAAGGGTCGCAGTTCAAACCTAACCTAACCCACTTTTCTAGTAGCATTTCGTTTCTGTATGGGTCGCAGTTCAAACCTAACCTTACCCACTTTTCTAGTAGCATTTCTTTTCTGTGAGGGTCGCAGTTCAAACCTAACCTAACCCACTTTTCTAGTAGCGTTTCGTATCTGTATGGGTAGCAGTTGAAACTTAACCTAACCTACTTTTCTAGTACCATTTCGTTTCTGTAAGGGTCGCAGTGCTAACCTAACCTAACCCACTTAACTGATAGCAGTTTTACTTACTTTTCTAGTAGCATAACGAAATGCTACTAGAAAAGTAGATTAGGTTAGGTAGGTATGCGGTGCGGGCTACGGGGGGTTGAGCGGGAGGGGCTAGTAATTTTGGCATCAGTTTACTTTATTTGGTAATACTTATGTATAAATTTTTTGGTAATCATAGTGGTTTATTTAGGTGAAAATATCGCATTAATTTGGTCTTCAAGATTTGGTGATCATTAATGATTTTTGGTGATCATTCAATATATTTGGTATTTGAATACAATTTGAAGTGCAGTCGTATTTAAAGTGGTGGTACTTTTGTATTTTTAGGCCTTATTTTTTTGGTGTTCAGTAATTTTTTTTGGTAAGCATGATTTTTTTATTTAGGATACCAAAGTATTTTTTGGTGGTCATTATATTTGTAGCCAACATTTTATAGGGAATTTAGTTACCTACTAATCGATAATAAAGTTAAAAAAATATGAAATATGATATGAGAAAAGAGTAAGTTAATAAAGGGTTAGGTGATCACCTGATTAACTTTTCAATTAGATCATTGTCACCAAGATCACAAGCTAAAATTAGATCGTTATCAGATAGGAGGAAATGGACAGCTTTCTCCCGTTCAGGATCCGATATTCCTTCGATCTGAGTTCTGTGTTTTTTAACCGTCGTGAAATAGCCCTCGGAAGTGTCCGAGTGGAGTGAGGTCCAGCTAAAGTAGTGATCAAAAGAGTAATCTGATTCTTCTCCGGAAGCTAAAAATTAGAAACAATTGAAATCAATTGAAAGATCATAGAAAAAGATCAAAGTAGAAAAAAAATCCGTTTCTTCCTGTATTTAATTCGTTCGTTGAAGAAATGGATTCTAAATTAATAAATAACACAGAATAATACAGTCAGTAACATTTTATTCTGTGGGACTAGGTATATTCTTAAATAGGTATTTACTGACATCAACAATCTTCATGAAACTGGGGTTCGGTGAAATGTGTAATGTTTCTGCGTAGAAAAATATTTAGGCATCTTAATTGCGGCATAAAGTTGAGAAAGGCACATTAAGTAATCGAAGGAAGTTTGCGTCTTTAGCTTTATTTTTCTATAGGATATTATTATTGGTGTGAACGAGAATTTCCTGCGGCGCTGATGTGTGCCAGTGAAATTGGTCTGTCTTTACTCGATGCATCAAAAGACTGCCTCAGTATACGGTAGTGGCTATATGTCACTAAATTCCCTCCCCGTTCCAACCGAAGCCTCTTGTGAAGTTTAATAAGTTCTGCAATGTGGTCAGGTAACACTCGATCAGAATACAATTTAGCCAGCAGCGATTGAAATAAATCTTTACATAAACGTTTCAGAAACATTTTGGAATAGTTAGTCACTAAACAAATTAATTCATACGTTGATCGTGATTGGTCTGGGCCATCTTGGATATAAGGATCAGTAGCAGATGTGCATGCGTCCAGTTGAGTCGAACTTTCAAGATCCCGCTTATTGTTACTGAATGTTATATCAATTTCTTCATTCATATTAACATGAGAGATTAGACTACTCTAAAACTGGTTTAGCTTAAAATAAGTTTCATTTATTTTACCTAATAGCTAAACAAGGAAATCATTCATAATAATATGACACTGACATCAACTGACATGAATACTCGTATTAATCATAAAATAGTAGCAAAGAAGTACGGCAGGTTAGCGTCTATCACTATGAAGGTGTATTAGTAGTATTAATACCATTACTCCTTTTTTAGGCTTCCGATGACTGCGACTAATATAATAATAATATATTATATTATACTACTTCTAGTAATTATTATATTCCGCGACTGCGACAGTCGCCTGGTAGACAGCCGTGCAGTATGAGCCTTACGGGTAGCATAACTGCTAACTGCTGTGTACATATCATGCTGCTTCGTGATGTACAGTCACCTGCAATATTATGTTACACAACATAGGCCGCAAAAATATCTGACACGATCTTGTTCGTAGAGCCATAAGAGTGTGTGACATATTTTTGCGGCCTTCGAAGAGTAACATATTATTGCAGGTGACTGTACCTACATATCTCACTCTAATGTACAATGAGCAGGTTGTATAGGATGTTATGACATTAAAGTAATTATTGTCACAAAGCTCAGTTTGATACCTTAAGGCGACGGTAGCGGTGGGTAAAATATCAGATTCTGTCAATTTACCCCATTTCACACACAAGCGCACTTCACGCACACTACCTCACTTTACTGGGACAGGTCAGTGACCCATCATGTTTTTTTAAGATTGGACTTTTAGTTTAGTATTGACCACTAGCCTCCTTTGAGGGTAAAAGCATTCCATTTAAAGATGAAAGAGAAACAATGCATTTAATCTTGCTTTCCTTGTCTGTTCATGTCACACGTGACGTACCTATTTAATTCATTTGATTGTTGACTGTTTTACTACCTACTATTGCTTTGTCGAGATACGCGTTTTGTACAATTAAAGCGAATAAAACAAGATGTCATTAAGTCAGATGTAAAATGTTATTTACTACTCTATACGGTTTTTCATAAGGTGCAAAATCCATTCAATAGGAATTTAAATAAATAAAGTTTCAGCAGGGTGGCAATTCCATTTTGGCGGATAAAGCGAAACAGAATAGTTCTATCGAACGTGCTTACAAATTTTCACGAGAATCAGTTGAGAAATGTGATCTGCAAAGGAGAACATACAAAAGCATTTTTGCCCAAGCTGAAACGGAGACCTTTGCTAACGCTCGGCCAATGATGGTTTAGGTACACCTATAAAAAATGATTGTCCCTGCTGTAATTTTAATATCTTTATATTTCAACCGGTATAGTTTTACCTTCAAAAATAATCGGTATCGCTAAACAATAGCGGTACCTTACTTATACGTTCACGAAATCGGTATCTGCAATCTGCATAACTTGATTGTTAGTAAACTAACCTGGAAAATAATGTCAAAATCACCGAAACATTTATGTACAGTCACCTGCAATAATATGTTACGTCATTAGCGCCAACTTTGCCTCCAGGGAAACTTTGCCCAAAACGACAATTTTAAACAAATTCGTTAATGTAGAAAAATTGATAATAGTTATGGCCACCCTGCTGTTTTTAGTAGAAAATTGGTTATATTTCTGACAAAGTATATGCCAAACTTGTGCATAACTTGACTTGGGAATTTTGAGTTTGAGCGAGTTGTCTAATATAGGGTATATTTCGTCGGGCAAAAAATTGATAAATAATGAATGCAAGTAGAAAAAATTGAGAACCCTTTGACAAATATTTCCGGGTTTCAGTTATAACACATGAAGCATAGATTATGTCTATTGAGATTTAAACTAATAAGGCCTAAATACACAAAAGTTTTAGCGGTGGGCAAAGTAATCCGGTAATTTGGCATCCATACCAACATTGCCCACCACCAAAAACGGATTAGGGTTGTCACTTTCATCTAATTTACCCAACTTCGCAAGTAAAAGAAGGTTATGTTTGTACACTAAAATAAGTTTATAAATATATACTGTATTTAATTTGTCTTATTAACCTTTATTTAGATGTTTTATCCCGTTAATGAATGAAAACACAACAAAAATCATATTTTTGGTCATTAAACTATTGTAACAGATTTTCTCAAAAGTGACAACCCTAGCCTTTGTAAAATGCTTAGGCAAGCCTTATTTGGAAATGGGCAAAAACGGGTAGGCAACATTGCCCAGCAAATTTATTTAAAAGTTTTTACACTTAGGGGCTATTCATAAATTACGTCATTTCAAATTAGGGGGGGGGGGGTCTGGACATCGGATGACGGTAGCACGACGTAGGAGGAAACGGGGTCCTTCGAGGCATGATTTTTGGATTTTGTCAAAAATCGATGACGTAATTTATGGACAGCCCCTTATCGCTAAGTTATTAACAGGGAATGGTAGGATTGCCCAAAACCTTTAAGTGATCCTTAGACATCATCATCATATATACGAGCTGTATTTGAATACCAAATTGACGTGGGCAATGTTGGCGAAAACCCCGGATATTTTTTTATTTGCCCGCCCTCTAAAACGCAAAAAAATGGGTAAAAACACGATAAAAAAATGTTTTCTTCACATAAACTGATGCGTTTGATCACAGTGGACGTGCTGAGCAAAGAAAATCATATGATGTGATATTTTTTGAGAAATTCGTGTTTAAAAAAAAAAGCGGGCAAAGTTGATGATAATAAGTAATGACGGTACCTACTCTTCGAAGGTCGCAAAAATATGTGACATGCTCTTATGGTTCTACAAATAAGATCGTGTCAGATATTTTTGCGGCCTTCGTTGTGTAACATAAATTGCAGGTGACTGTACATTTGGAATAATTATTTTATTTAGTTTCAACGAAAGTTTCAAGTTTAGTACGAAAATACTTCAGATATGCAATATGCACAAAATGTAGACCTAATCGAAATAAAACATTGCTTTTTATAGTAAATTTATAAAACATTCGATACATAGGTATACATAACAATAACCAGGCCACAACGCTATTGGCCTGTAAGCTTCATCTCGGTCTCCAAAGCCGCAAAAACTTGCTAGTACTTAGTGCTGGTCTAGCCTTTATTTTTTCTTGAAGATTTTCAGAGAACAGCACGTACATGCATTATTATAGACGGAACGAACGGCATAATCATAATAATTTATTCGTCGCAATCCATGGTATTACAGATCTAGTTACAAGACTGTTAATAGGCAATATTTTAATATAAAAGTTCTATAATATAATACAAGATTACAGTTGTCATCAAAATTCATTGACATACAGAAGTCAAATACGTTTTTAAAATGACGCAAAATGATACCAGCATAATAAAAATTGATCCCAATCAGTAAAGATGAGTCTTTAAGAGCGCTATTACATTTCGGCGTTGAGCGAGTTTAGGTATTTTACGCGCTGCGGCAGGCCGTGCGAGCTCAGTACGCCGATCCCTTCTACCACACTCGCACTACAATGATGGATTAAACATTCTTGATCCTTCGCGAAGCATATTGAAATCAACCATAACAACACTAACTGTACTTAACTTTTAAAGTTCTAAAACTGTTATTTGGTAAGTACGAAAATACTAAATGCAGTGCAAATGTACATAGGGGCTGTTCATAAATTACGTCATCTGTTTTTGACGATTTTTGACCCCCCCCCCCCCCACCCCTCAAATCATCCAAAAATCAAGCTTCGGATGAATCTGTTTCCTCCTACGTCATGTTACCATCATCCGATGTCCAGACCCCCCTCCCCCCACTCCTCCCATTTGAAACGACGTAATTTATGAATAGCCCCATACTCGTACTTATGAAGGTATATTACTCGAAAGAAATTATAGGTACCTACTCGCTTATTTACATGTTTCGTCATTGCATTTGGTACCTATAGGTTGTAAAGTTTGTATCAACGAGGGTTTAAAAACGAACTGGTACTGAGGATCTGATGATGATTAAGGTGGTCACGGATACCAATCAACCATGTAGTAACATGATTAGGCTCGTTTGATTCGTCTCAACAAGATCTTTGACACTGAAGATACACAGGGTCTGATGATGGAGCTGGAAGGTGGCCACGGGTACCAGTCTATCATGTAACTAAACAACTTCGTGTTTGGGCTCGTTTGATTCGTCTCAACAAGATCTTTGAGACAAGACAGTACTCAGGGTCTGATGATGGAGCTGGAAGGTACCATTACCAATCAACCATGCAACTAAACCACATCGTGTTTAGGATCGTTTGATTCGTCTCAACAAGATCTTTGACACTAGGTGATACTCAGAGTCTGATGATGGAGCTGGAAGGTGGTCACCGGTACCAATCAACCATGCAACTAAACCACTTCGTGTTTAGGCTCGTTTTATTCGTTTCAACAAGATCTTTGACACAAGATAGTACTCAGGGTCTGATGTTGGAGCCGGAAGGTGGTCACCGGTACCAATCAACCATGCAACTAAACCATTTCGTGTTTAGGCACGTTTTATTCATCTCAACAAGATCTTTGACACAAGGTAGTACTCAGGGTCTGATGATGGAGCGCGAAGGTGGCGACGGGTACCTGAGTAGTATCTTGTCTCAAACATCTTATTGCGAGGAATCAAACGAGCCCAAACACGAAGTGGTTCAGTTACATGGTAGACTGGTACCCGTGGCCACAGTCCAGCTCCATCATCAGACCCTGAGTACTAACTTGTGTCAAAGATCTTGTTGCGACGAATCGAACGAAGCCAAACACGAAGTGGTTTAGTTGCATGGTTGATTGGTACCGGTGACCACCTTCCGGATCCATCATCAGACCCTCAGTACTACCTTGTGTCAAAGATCTTGTTGCGACAAATCAAACGAGCCCAAACACGAAGTGGTTCAGTTACATGGTAGACTGGTACCCGTGGCCACAGTCCAGCTCCATCATCAGACCCTGAGTACTAACTTGTGTC
Source organism: Cydia splendana (assembly GCF_910591565.1). NCBI lineage: Eukaryota > Metazoa > Arthropoda > Insecta > Lepidoptera > Tortricidae > Cydia > Cydia splendana. The sequence goes on from NC_085974.1 coordinate 12,388,062, forward strand.
AAAGATTTTGTTGCGACGAATCGAACGAAGCCAAACACGAAGTGGTTTAGTTGCATGGTTGATTGGTACCGGTCACCACCTTCCGGATCCATCATCAGACCCTCAGTACTACCTTGTGTCAAAGATCTTGTTGCGACAAATCAAACGAGCCCAAACACGAAGTGGTTCAGTTACATGGTAGACTGGTACCCGTGGCCACCTTCCAGCTCCATCATCAGATCCTGAGTACTATCTTGTGTCTAAGGTCTTGTTGAGACGAATCAAACGAGCCTAAACACGAAGTGGTTTAGTTGCATGGTTGATTGGTACCGGTGACCACCTTCCGGCTCCATCATCAGACCCTGAGTACTATCTTAAGTCAAAGATCTTGTTGAGCCGAATCAAACGAGCCCAAACACGAAGTGGTTTAGTTGCATGGTTGATTGGTACCGCTGACCACCTTCCGGCTCCATCATCAGACCCTGAGTACTATCTTGTGTCAAAGATCTTGTTGAGATGAATAAAACGAGCCTAAACACGAAGTGGTTTAGTTGCATGGTTGATTGGTACCTTTGACCACCTTCCGGCTCCATCATCAGACCCTGAGTACTATCTTGAGTCAAATAAATACATATAGAATGTCAGGTCGTTTCAAATATTTTTAATCCTGTCCGGTAGTTTATTAAACTGTACCATTATAAATTATAATACTATAAAAACAGTGCTAGGATCAAAGTCTCTCGTTGCGGTTTACACGCACACAGTATAGCGTTTTACACGGCGCCCGCCGCACACAATGATAAAAAACCTCGTCGTCGCCGTTGAAAATGTGCGGAGCCGACCGACACACGTCCTGCCTCTACAAGCTCTGCCGCGGCACTGAGCTGGCGCAGCGCGCGTCATCGGTAATATAGAGTAGTTTTCAAAAAATTGCCAAAAAATTATAGTAGAATTTCATAAACACTAATGTATACCAACAGTATAAGCAAACGTTGCAGATTGCTTGAGTATGAAAATGACTTCGATATTAAGTAGATTTTCGTAGGAATTGACACTTGTTTCGGAGAGAAAATCGAGTTCGTTTTACTTTGATTTTCTCTTTCTCAAAGGTATGTAGGAAAAATATAGTTTGATATGCCTAAAGTACAGGGTATTAGTAATACAAAATAGCCAGGTTTAGCAGAGTAAAATTCTCAACATTTCCAAATAAGATCTCGCCATTCAGTGCTTCACGGGGTTTTTCGGAAACGACCATCAGAAAAAAAATCATTACTAATTTAATAAGTCCTTTTTCTAATATTTACAACGATATTTATAAAGATAAGAAGACGCTTTTACTGGAACAAGTACTCATTGTTTCTAATAATGAGCGCAAAGTCCTGAATTTCGTCGACTAGTATCATCAATTTTGCATTATTTCGACTTTTCTTGTAAGAGCGCTCTTAAACTTTTTTCATTTTAAGCGAGTTTTGAAGGAAGATAATACTTAAATTCGACTGTAATCGTATTATTTTAAGATAGTTTACTGCGGTTTTCAACAATAATGACCCGTAAATAACAGCAAATGAAATTTAAATGCGACGCGAGCTGATATTTATGTACCCTATTTTTTGAAATATATTTTATTTACTGGTATGCTTTCTCGTGTGCGTATATGATTTAATGTCAATATAATTGTCAAAAGCAAGAAAATCAAGCTGTCATTTTCATTTGAAGAAGTACACGTGTGCTCCGGTGTAGCCCCAACGGGCATCTGACTTGAAGAAGAATTTTGAGTGATGTCGTCAATGTATGGAAATTGTTCGAAAGTTTACATTTGAGATTGAATTTCTGTGTTGTCTTTGTGAGTAAAAATATAAATCGATAATAAATTGGTAGCTGAATTATCTAGCTTCCAAAATCATACAATAATTCAATTACTGTCAAAGACAAAATTGTTTTGCTTCTGTCTCAAACGGAACTCCATATTTTGATTTTTTGATACTTTTAGTGTCGATTTGTAGAGAATAACAGCAAATTAAAAATATAATGGCATAAAGAGTCGGTACACGGTTTCTTCGTGAATAAATTTACGTGTAATTTAATGCAATTATCAAACATTTATTGAACAAATTATGGTCACAAAGTGAGGTCTAAATCGAAAACGTCATATACCGGCCCCTTAAGCTCTGTTTTCCTAGGATTTCTGCATGATAGCGGTGTCATATAGCAGCCATTTCCAATATACAACATAATACGGCTAAATATGAATGGAGTAAGTATTTGTATAGAGACGGCCGCTAGTTATGACGAGACCGCCATCCTAGGAAACCAGAGCTTTACGGAATTACCTGCATTGAACACACAACACAAAGAACACAAGTACTACCTTTACTTGACTTTGTGAGTTCGTGATTGTGGCAGTATATTATTAAAGGTTAAAGGTAAGTAAAGTACCTACGTTAAAAATGTGTTGACTCTAGGAATCTTTTAGATATGTTTCAGGTTATTAAAATTACGAAAAAGCCAAATTAAACAACATTTATTCATTTAATACTAATTTAATACAGCAAGTTTATAATTTACACATACTAAACCATACTAGGCATAATTTAATATAATAAAATGTGAAGTTTAACTTCACTGTAAATATATAGACATTTCGGATTCTAAATTTCCACATTAATGTAACATGTTTAATTACTATGTATTATGAATATTAATTAATTCGTACGAATGCAGAACAGATATGCAGGAAACGAGGTAGAGGATAGTCACACAAAATATTCGTAGGTATTCTAGGCTAAAGAGAACAAAGTATAATTGTAACCATCTTAAAACATTGATTGTTCGTAATACTGATCTATATATTTAGTACAAAGTAATTGTGTTTTTTAGGCCTTTTTGCTTTTTTCCATTTATTAAGAAGAATGACTTGTAATACACTTAGACGTATCATCTTGTTACTAATACTTACTATTTTACTTATTACTAAACTGGTATCCGCTACAAACTGCGAATTAAATGCGCGACAATCTCCCGCCCCAAATTGCTACATAGGCGTCCATCCGACTAATTTATTGTTCTGACATCGAAGCAACAGGACCATCATTTCCGAGTTGTTTCGGCGATGCAACGAATGGACACCGAAAAATGCGAATGGACTTAAAGTATCAGTCGCCGATAGACTGGAATGTCTTGTTCCTGCACACGTGGTGCAGAGCGGAGCAGCTCGGCAAGCGTGTAAAGGTCGTCCCTGGGCCTGTAGTTATTAGGTTGATGCATCATGCCATCAGAGCGCTTCCTTGCCACCATAAATCTCTTCATCTTGTTGGCATATTGCCGCTTGCGACGGGCCTCCTCATATCTTTGGGCAAGTTCAGCCGGGTCGACCGGGTACACGTCAGGGTAGCCACGAGCTAGTGCCATGCGGTTCTGCTCAGAGAAGTATGAAGGTTGATGGGGATATTCGCGCTCATGAGGGTTGAGAACCACGGGCTCATTGTACCAGATGTCACCGTTCTCATCGACCTCGGGCTGTTCATCGTCGACGGAGTTCACGCGTCCATAAAAGCGGTCTGCAGGCCATTGGTTGGCTGTCCACTGATTTTCTTGCTTCCTTCGTTCTTGAGCTTCCCATAAATTCAAAAGAGCTCGTACATCGGCAGCGCTTAGTCCTGAGTCTCGCTTGCGGCGTTCAGAAATGGGCCTAAAAGAAAAAACAAAGTTAAAATATTTTAGTTGACTGCCAGATGGAGGAATGTAATGGAATGTCTTTTCAGCTATTTTTTTTTTGCTTACCTGAAATTCTTCTTATTGCCCCCAGAGTTTTTGGTAGCCGTTTTGGCTGATGCGGCGGCTCCACCTACTTTCGTGCCACTGCCACGTTTGCTTCGGTGGTCATGATCATGGCTCAATGAATCAATTGGGAAAGGAGCCTCGTGTTCCTCGGGCCTGGCGATCAATATAAGTGTAGGTAAGTATCAAGTTTCAACAAAGTATGTAATAAAATCTGACTTGGGATTGTATGCATGTAGGTATACCAGTTTGACTTACTTAAGGTTCTTCTTGCCCGAGCCGTTTTTGGTAGCTACCTTGGTAGCAGCACCGGCTCCTCCAACCTTTGTCCCACTCCCGCGCTTTCTTCTGCGCGAGTCGTAACCAGAGGACAAGACCTCCTCCCGCCTGCCCGGAGGCTCAGCGTACAGTTCTGCTCCGTATGCTGGCCTCATGATAAGGTTATCGAGATCAGCCTGCGGTGGCGCTACATCATAACGCTGCGCCACGCCCTGTTCGTATCCTTCAGAGTTGCCTAAAATATAGATTAGGGACAATTAATAGACATTCACACTGAAAGGAGAAAGCTTAGTAGGTACTTAATAAGTAAAATTAATGTAGGTTAGGTATGTACTGTGAAATTTCAACTTAAGAGTTGAGAAGATAATCAATAGATTATTCGTTTAAAAGAGCATTCCGTTTATTGAAAATCGCGCAGTAGAAATTGTAGACGGACAACAAGCTCATGACAGCCATCAGGAACTGTCCCATTAAAGAAGATTGGATGTGAGTGAGGCTCGCTTTGGTGTGGCCATTGTTACCTTCTTCACTGAGCGCGAGCGGATACGGTTCCAAATCGTTTTTGTCGCTCTTGTTGAGGAATAAAGACTGTGTGTCGTCTTTTGCTTGGTCCCAATTTTCAGGTAGTTCACCAATTGGACCGGCATCTAAAATTCAATTGATTGCTTTGGGTCTATTTGATAGAAAAAATATATTATCTAGAATTAATATTAAGGCTCATACCGAAGCGAGCTTACAGAAAAGATATTTTTTACTGATTTGCGAAATTGTTAATTATCTCATAAGGGCATGCAATAGCATGAATAAATTAGTAATGGATGATTAGTTAGTCGAGATAACACACATGGAAGCTCATTATAATTATAAATAATCTATAGCCCCATGCAAGATAACTTTTAGAACCTGTAAGTAAAATTTAAGATGTTAAAGTAGGTTTACATTTTAATGACCTAAAAATAATATTTTAAAGCCATAGATCAATAAGTGGCCTATAAATAGAAATCACTCCACCTATTGCGGTAAGCTCCATATTTATGCCAGAGGAAGTTGATGTCTCTGAAAGGAACTACGCAGCACCGGAACCGCGCAGACACCTGTTGCTAAATTTAGAGCGCAGCGAGCACCGGCTGATCAATACATGATAACAAAACAATCTGGTACACTGCTATTAAAAAAAAACAAAAGTTTCCTTTAAAAATAACAAATTGTATAGTAGTTATAATGATCGCCGAAATGAAACAAAGAAACCCTATTACAGTAAAAGAAGATAATTGTGTAGTCTATAATATACGTACCCTTGCTGTTTGAAGGGGTTGGCACAGCATGAACTGCTAGAAAAACCGCGAACAACGCGGTTAACGAAATGTATAACATCTTCACGCCAGTACTAGATTGAATATGAGCTAACAATTTAAAGGTAGCAAATACAGAACCGGATGCGATTGTTAGGTGGCCACTAGCGGAGCACAAGTGTCGCCTATCAGAGCTCACTGGAGAGAAAACCCGGTCTGTTGTCGATAAATTCGTAACATGCGCAGTAAGGACGCATACAGAGACGGATTACCGGACAACAAACATCTTCTGACGTAGACAGGCCTCGGGTCCTGACCTTATCCTGTTGTTAATGCCTGCTATAAACTTGCTACTTACACCTAATGAGGATATAAATAGCTTAATGATATTAATGTGAGAAAGTAATCTTGTTTATGAATAAGTACCTACGTAGCCTACGTACCTAAGTAGAAAAATTTCCAAGTTAACCCCATTCAGCACTAATTACAACACGTTGTCCTTTACCTCTACGAAGCATTTTCGCTGACTTTCGGAAGTCCAAGTTAGTTTATATTGGCTACGACGTAGCGCTAAGCTACGGTCTTAGCTCAGCGGCGAATGTGTTATTAAAATAAAATAAAATATTAGTCAATTTTTTTACATATGTCACAATGAGCCTTCAGAGTAAGTATATAAAATTATAAATCATAGTATTTATACTCGGATAGCGAGTTGAAAGTAAACCATCCTATTTAGAGCTGCTTTGTTTAATGTCGGTAAAAGTAGATAACATATTAGTTATTTAAGGTAAGGGGTATATACCCCCCTTGAGATCCTAGACTATCACCGGGGCAGGACAAACACTTGTATGGAATCCTTATACCTACTATTTGTCTTGCCCCGAGCAAAATAAACTATGTTCGTCTTACCTTCTTACCTTATGATGTATATCCTAATTATATTAATTATCATAAAATACTAACTAATACCTACCCCATGAAGTGAAAAATCGGTATTTTTTTTACCAAAAACCGGTAAATTACAGTTTTGTATTCCCTACGAGAAGTGATCAGAAGTGGGAATGGGAAGACTTGATAATTATAATATATATAGGTTGATTTATTTTTTCATTTGATTTGATACCGTTAACATTTTCTCTATGTATGAAATATTAGCACGGTGGGTATTCTTAGTTCCTCCCTGGCACCCAACGTAACAGACCTGAGATAAACGTAGTGCTTTATAAAAGACCAGTTAAGCGCCGCGACGAGACGGCCGGCGTCGTTGATTATTAATTTCGGTACATTAAATATTATGATGCGACTGCCGTTCTGGAAATGAGTTTTCCTGTGGAATTACTTTAGGCTCTAGGTAACGAGTCTGGGACTTATTTTTACTGATCTAGGCCAGACTTAAATGAAAAACACGTATATATAATATTATGGCTTAAGTATATATAAGTACTTTGTACTTATGAAGGTAGGTATACTGTAGGTACCTACGCGGGTTTAATAGCCGTAAAGGGGCCCACTGATTAACAGTCCGCCGGACGGTATCGGCCTGTCAGAACAACATTTTGACAGTTCCGAACAACTGACAGGCCGATACCGTCCGGCGGACTGTTAATCAGTGGGTCCCTTAATCGCTTTCTCCCTCTTACTTATGGGTGCGTCCCACAATGACCTTGGTGCGGTGCGGTAGTGTGTTACCACTATAATTGGCATCTACAAAGTAGGTAGGTAGGTAGTAGGATAACAGAATTGAGTTGTAAATAATGTAGTAATGTAGGTGGGTACTTAATACTGCATCTCATGAGATAAGGTTGTTTCACTCTGAATTGCCAGACTATGCGCTTCTTAAGTTCTTATTGGTAGGTCTCTAATAGGGATGTAACGGATGTGGTTTTATCGGAACCGAAAACGGAAACAGATGTTTTCAATTTAGTTTAACGGAACCGAAAACGGAAACGGAACCGAAAACGGAAACGGAACCGGAACGAGAATCGGAGCCTGACTTTTTAACGATGTAGTCGTTTTCCCCTTTCTAGAATAAGGGATCATCCATTAATTACGTCACACGAATTTCTAGGTTTTTTGACCCCTCCCCCCTCCTTGTCACACTTGGTCACATTTTGCAAATCCCTCCCCACCTGTGTGACGTCACATTTTAGGCAATTTTGTTTTCAACGAAATCGGTAATAGTAACTCGGCATTTTTTTAATGAAAATATATTTTTGGTAAATGAAATATTAGTAATTTTATAACACAAAACCAATTAGGAACGAAAATTACTTCCAAAAACTCATTATTGAACTGTACAGCGAATAAAAAAATATAAATTAATTTTCGGTTACTGATGATTTGATGAAGTTAAAGTGACGTCACAATGTTTGTGACTCCCCCCTCCCCCATGTCACAACATGTCACATTTTCTTGACCCCTCCCTCCCCCTACACGTGTGACGTAATTAATGGATGACCCCTAAACCTTCAGACAAAGTTTACACTTAGCCGAGTCCCCACTAACTTCATCAAAATAGTTCCAAATCGAACTTGATTTCGGCTTCATTGTGCGTTTTTTTACACACTAACATTCACCACACTACATACAGTCAGTAGTCAGTACACAACAGAACACATACGATTTTAATTTTAATAACACGAATAAAACAAAGTATACAAACAAACAACAAATTAGCGTAGCACGTGACAAGCGGGGCGATGAGCGAATGACTGGTATGAACCTGTTTGTTTTTGCGTACATCAAATGCCGCCGCGCGAAGCATTGACATCCGTTATAACTTCCGTTTCAAACATAACGGAACCGGAACAGAAACGGATGTGTAATACCAAACGGAAGTTCCGCCTTAACGGAAACGGAACCGGAGCTCCGTAACATCCCTGGTCTCTAATATCTTTGACCAGTTAAGTAAAGTACTTACCACAGACAAAACATCCTCCAGACTTAGCATAGTCGCGCTACCCCCTCTGCCAAGCATACGGTAATTTTACTCCATGTTCGAGTCGAAAGTATCTTTGTGTGACGTCCGTGAACTCGTTCGTCGTTTGAACGGATCAATCACGGCACGGGATCTCGCTCACCTCGTCCCGCGCACCCCCGCATTTTTGGCATCATCGGTTGCATGAAATAATTGCTCTAAACTCGGTCTAGAGGATTCCTAGTCTATGGTACTTACTATGTATATTCTTTTTGCTATTACCAAAGACATATGTAACTCCGTATAAGATGAATAAAGTCTAAGAAAAAAACGTGCCTCGGAAATCAAGAAAAAGTCATTCTCGGATAGATGGCGCACACACCTTTGGCCTATGGTCGGCTAGATGGCGTTGCGACAACGTTTCATATTTAACAATTTTAACACATAGGTATCAGTGAATGAACATGGGTTAAAATGATATAAAAATAATAAAATCATTTATCCATATATATACATTTTTCGATAGTTTTATACGTTTTCATTTTGAGTTTTAGTCGTGTCGTGTGTCGATAGATGGCAGTAAATATACTGTGACTACAAAATTTACTATGACAGGACCCCTCTATACTATCTATTCCTAGAGGATATAACCAAACGGAGACGCAATGTCTGTGATTTTCGGTACAAAACAGTCTGCCGATTTTAGCGGGGGAGGGGCACGTCAAATGTATGCGTAACGTCAAAATAGCCATGTCAGATAAACGTCAGTCCATACAATGTGCTTGACCATTGGCCGCCTATTTTCGACAGAGGGGAAAGCCCGTTTAATGGCTACTCCGTTTGGTTATATCCTCTAAGATCTATTCTCTTTGCTAATACCAAAACACTAATCTTAATCAAGTACTTATACGAGTAAATAGAATGTACCTATGTACCATGAATCAGCCAATCTGATTGAGCGACTGGTTCAAACATACTTAATATCGAGAGCCCGTTAAAAAAGGACCTATCTACAATACAATTTCTACCACGCAGATACCTTTTTGAGCGTACCAATATTATAATGACTGTAATTTTCTCGTTCAGTCACTTAAAGGACAAAGCAAAAACCTCTTGCGATTAGAGTTTGGCCAACGAAACATAATATTGACATGATATTGACCTTGAATGAGAACATTTTACAGCTGACACTTTATTTTCTTTAGGGTGGTATTCCACCTATCCAATTTCTTTGTCTCACATTTTGCTTTAATGAGAGAGTGAGAGTCAATGACATTGGACAAAGAAATTGGACACTTAACTACCACCCTTAACTTCATGGCTGTATTGTACAGTCGCCATCAGATATATCGGAGCGGCCGAGGTGCTCAAAACGATCTGAACACGCAATCTATCGCCTTGACAATACACTCGGGAGCAAAAAAATCGACACAAGTCACATTTTTTGGTTTTTGTCATGTTTTTCGAAAACGGCCAATATTTTAGTAAAAGTGAGATTGCAATATTATTGTTTAACCCATAAAATCAGTTGGTAATTTTCAGGTAATTGTTATTTTTGTAGAAAATGAGATTTTACCTGCTTTGATTATGCACGAGTTGAGCCCCTTTGAGAGCCATAAAAACCGATTTAACCGGTTATTTCTTATCAGTCGCTTATCAGAAGTTGACCTGTGCATATCTCACGCAATTATTCACTGGAATCACCTGGATAAAATGGACACCACAGAAACTGAAGCCAGTCAAGTCATCGTGTTGCTGAATCAAGGCCTTAAGCAGCGTGAAGTTGCTGAACAGCTGAATTTAAGTCAGTCTGCTGTCTCCAGAGTCTACCAAAAGTTCACATGGACTGGAAGGCTTGCTCAGAAACCTGGATCTGGCCGTCCCAGGTGCACATCGAAGAGTGAGGACCACTTCATTGTTGCGGCCAGTCTGCGTGATCGACACCGTACCGGCGTTGACATCCAGCAGCAGCTGATGCAGGACCGAGAGCAACCAGTGAGCTCTTGGACAGTTCGGCGAAGACTTCAGGAAGCCAACCTTACCCCACAACGGCCTGTCACAGGGCCCAAACTGACCGCGAGGCACTCGGTCCTCCCTTTCATTGATATCCCCGCCCAAATTATGATGGAACCTCCACCGTAGGCGACTGTCTCGGAGATGCAGTATGGCGCAAACCGTTCTCCAGGTCTTCGGTATACCCGTCCTCTTCTGTTACTGCCATGGAAATACACCCTGCACTCATCACTGAAGAGTACACGGCTCCATTGCCCGTACGTTCAATTTTCATAAGTCGAAACGAAATCCACGCGAGCGTCCCGGTGCCTCCCTGTCAGTTTCGGCGCTGTAGCATGCCTTTTTGGGGTAAGGTTGGCTTCCTTAAGTCTCCGTTGAACTGTCCAAGAGCTTACTGTTTCCTCTCGGTCCTGCATCAGCTGCTGCTGGATGTCAACGCCGGTACGGTGTCGATCACGCAGATCGGTCGCAACAATGAAGTGGTCCTCTCTCCTCGATGTGCACCTGGGTAGGCCAGATCCAGGTTTCTGACCAAGCCTTCCAGTCCATGTGAACTTTTAGTAGACTCTGGAGACAGCAGACTGACTTAAATTCAGCTGTTCAGCAACTTCACGCTGCTTAAGGCCTTGATTCAGCAAGACGATGACTTGGCTGGCTTCAGTTTCTGTGGTGTCCATTTTATCCAGGTGATTCCAGTGAATAATTGCGTGAAATATGCACAGGTCAACTTCTGATAAGCGACTGATAAGAAATAACTGGTTAAATCGGTTTTTATGGCTCTCAAAGGGGCTCAACTCGTGCGTAATCAAAGCAGGTAAAATCTCATTTTCTACAAAAATAACAATTACCTGAAAATTACCTAACCGATTTTATGGGTTATTAATGTTTTTGATAGCTTAATAAATAAACAATAATATTGCAATCTCACTTTTACCAAAATATTGACCGTTTTCGAAAAACACGACTAAAACTAAAAAATGCGACTTAAGTCGATTTTTTTGCTCCTGAGTGTAGAGGTGTGTTCATATATTTGTGAGCACCTTGGCCGCTCCGATATATCTGATGGCGACTGTACCCTACCTCTCTTGAATTTTATTATTTATTGTATTATACCTATAAAGGGTAGGGTTGTGCCCCATCAACTCTACCTAATAATGCTACCTGAACCCGTGCTGCATCGCGAAAATATTCTTAGAGAACCTTCCCTAATGGGTTAATTAACGAAGTTTGAAGTAAGTCGGCGACAATTTATTCAACTTTCAATTTCAGGGAAGGTCTCCTAAGACCATTAATTTTGGTATTTTTGATGTAGCAGTCTAATAGGATCTAACTACAATGAGCGTTTCTTTTATTTTTTGCCATTTTACATATTGTGACCTTTTTTGCCACTTTTGTGTTATTTCTATTCAGGATCGCGAGCCGTTTTCATCCTTATAGGAGAAAAAAAGTGTCCTAAAATTTCCATACATTTTTCATACTTTCCTTTTTGTTACCGCCATACAAACTAAATGGGGAAATGGTAACACAATAGGAAAAAAACTCTGGGACATTTTTTATCCCATTAGGATCGAAAGTGCTCGTGATTCTGAGTAGAAATAACAAGTGGCAAAAAATCACAATATTTAAAAATGGCAAAAAATAAAAGAAACAATTAGGATCTGTGGATTTTTAAATATCCCATTTAATAAATACCTCCTGTATATATATTAAATTGTCTAAAGTGAAATTCAAATTCAATAAAAATGGGAAATAATGTAATCAAATATGACAGCTTTTCTTATACAAGTTATACAACACCTATAATCTCTAGGATAGTTGTTTTCACTGAAATATGAATAATTAACATATTATATTTTAACTAGAAATTGATATAAATAAAAGATTTAAGTACCTATAAACTGTTGATAATATCATGGTTTTCCTTAAAAAGTGCAAGATGAGGTAAATTGGTTTGTTTACATATTTGCCACTTTAAATGCAATAGTTATTAAAAAAGATATTCATTCTTTTAGGAGGTAAATCTGCAATAACTGCCCCTGTACGTCTATGTAGGTTTGAGCAAGTGTGATGTAAATAAATTAGAGCCCTTGTAATGTATAGCAGTCTTTAAATAATAAACTTAATAGACAAAAAAACTTCATTTAATCCTAAATTGTAATCAACACAAAATGCACATTGTATAATGTATGGCAAACATAATAAATAATAACTATTATTATAATTTATTTCCTTTTAGACTTAGTCATAGTCCGTTTCTTCTTGTTTTTCTTTTTCTTTGCGTCACTATCAGAGCTGGAAGTTGACGAATCACTAGATGATGAACTGCTAGAAGTACTAGAATCACTGCTGCTGGAGGAAGAATACTTCCTCTTTCTTTTCTTCCTCCTGTAGTCCGAGTCACTGCTTGAGGAACTGGAACTTGAAGAACTTGAATCTGACGAGTCACTCTCAGAATCTGAAGAAGTAGACGGTTTGCGCTTTTTCTTTCTAATGTCTTTCTTATTGGAAGAGTTCTTTTTATCGCTAACTTTCTTTTTTACATCTTTTCTTTTAATTTCTCCCTTCTTTTTCTTAATTTTTTCATTGTTTTGGGGATCATCTTCTGCATGCTTAAGATCAGACTTTAACATTTCCTGTGATTCTGATTTGGCAGGTTTCTTCTTTTTTCTTTGGTGACTATATCTGTCCTTATCCTCTCTATCTCTCACTTTCTTTTCTTGTCTGTCATTTAGTTTATAATCTTCTCCTCTAGCTCTACTGGTAAGGTTTTCATGTCTTTTCTTACTTTTAGCATCTTTAGCACTTTCATGATCAGTTTGCTGACTATTTTTACTATATTCAAGGCTATCTTCATTTACCCTTTCTTTTTTACTTTTGTCATGCTTTTCATGTCTTTCTTCATGTCTATTTACTTCTTTCTCTGTGTGTCTGCTACAATTTTTTTCATTGTGACTTTTATTTTCATTATTTTCATATTTCTCTTTTACATTGTCTTGTAGATCATTTCTTGATGTATTGTCATCCCTATTTTTTCCTTGTTCATTTCTACTTTTGTGTTTGTTTTCATGCCTATTATCTTCACTTCTAGTGTTTTGTTTGTCTTTACAATAATTATTAGAATTTGATTTGTGTCCTCTTTCTGGAATTTCATTGTCTGATTCAGATTGCTGTTCAATTTGCCTTGATTTTTTCTGTTCATCTCTCATTCTTGATTCATCACCTCTCTCTTCTCTCCTATTTCTTTGTTTGTGTGTATGACTATCAAGTTTATTATCATATTTTTTATTAGAAGAGTGATAATTTCTGCCAGTGTCTTCTTCTAAATCATTCCTAGATACATCTCTACTTCTTTGTTGGTCTTCGTTTCTTGATTTTCTTACATCATCTCTCTTCCTTTCTCCATCATCTTTTCTTGTTTCCTCATAATGCCTACTACTCCTGGATTTATTATCCTTCCTGTTCTCAGACTGGTCTTTCCTATGATGGGACTTGTCTTGGTTCCTGTCTCCAGTCTGATCATCATATTTACTTCTATGTTTGTCTTCATGTCTGTGTCTTGATCTGTCTTTTTTGTCATTTGATTTTTCAGTCTTATCATTTGATGTCTTTGATTTCGAAGAACTTCTTTCCCTTCTCTTTTCTCTTTTTGTATCATCAGATTTCCGTGAGGATTGTTTTTCTCCAGGTTCACGATAATTCCTAGAATTAGATTGATATTCGATTTTAGACCTACTTCTACTTCTTTCTCTATAACTTCTTATATTTGTGACATTTGTATCAGTCCTATCTTCATTTCTTCTATTGTCTGTGTGTTTTTCTCTGCCATATTGCCTTCTTTGATTATATTCTCTACTCCTAGATCGCCTGGACCTATCTTGTTTACCTTCTGGCACTTTTTCATCATTTTCATTAAAATGTTGTACTCCTCTACCTTTCCCAAGCCATCTCATTTTGGATACAGACTGAGAGAAATCAACATGGATGCGCCTATCATCAATCAATACATTGTCCATTTTAAAATATGCATCTTCACATGATTTCTTATCATCAAATTCAATGAACGCATATTGTAAAGAGTCACCAGTTTTTTTGTCTCTTATGACTTCACAGCAAACAATTTTGCCAAAGCGGCTGAATATAATTTCCAAGTCTTCGTCAGTTGTGACAGGATTTAATTTGCATACAAACAATACATTTTCAGGAGGAGCTATATCAGCATCAGGTAAGTCGCCTACTATTTCAAGGATGGTAGCCCTGGCTTTGGCTTCCTTTTCTTCAATCATTTCCTGTATTTCAGCAGCAGTTTTCCCTTGAGCTTCATCTAGTTCTTCATCCGGAGCGATCCGGCCACCTTTCAATCTTTCAGCGCTAGGAGAAGGAGACCTTGAAGGTGCTCGCAACCCCGGAGGGTCACTAAAGGGGTCTTCGAGAACAACAGTGTGCGTAATTCGTACATCTTGGTAGGGACGATGGGTCTCGTCGCAAATAACATCGTTCAGTTTTCGTAGAATTTCATGGCCTTCCGTAACCTCGCCTATGACACAATGGACGCCGTCGAGTGAATCCAGGTCCGGGCCAAGCGTAAAGAAGAACTGTGAGCCGACCATCATTTCCCCGGTACAAACCATAGAAAGTAGTCCAGCATCAGTGTGACGTATTTTCGGCATTTTCTCTCCCGAAAAGAATCGTTTCTCAGGACCGTTCAAAAGTCCCCATATTGACTCTCCACCGGATCCTTCGCCACTCGGATCCCCAGTTTGAGCGATAAAACCGCTTCGAATCGAGTGAAACAAGTTGAAATTGTAGTATTTCATCTTGCAGAGTTTTAAGAAATTCAGACATGTTATAGGGCGTTGTTCTAAGAAAAGGTCCACAGTAATATCTCCAAGCGTAGTCTCTATCACAACAGACATAATTTATTAAGTATTTGGCACAGCAATAGTCAGTATTTAATTATATTGTTTCCTTTTACTTGAACACTGACACATCACAATAATGAAACATAACCTCAATTATTAAGTTTCATTTTATGTTAGGTTAGGTGGCGTCACTATTCTGTAATGTTTATCAAACGAAATAAAGTTTTAATGTGTTGCAGTAAGGTGTATATTGGACTGTCATATTTTGTTGCGTACGTTGGCCTGGATATTTTCACGTTACGTTCCGGTTTATAAGTTATGCGATGTTATCACATTAATCAATGATGTTTTCTAGGTAGTTTTAATATTAACTGATTTTTTTGTAAGTAAAGTAAAAATTATGTTTTGATAAATAATAATTTAAAAAATTGTGTAACTATATTTAAACAACACCAATAAAAACGTACAATATTAGTATTACGCACGTAGAATGAAACGAATGAAATGATGAATAACCGCCATCTACCATCGATGGCTGGTACTTTTTTCCTCAGCTTAGATAGCAAATCCTAGCAATTTAAACGCACGACGTAGTTAGTTGTAGGAGTTGTTAACAGATGTCGCGGTAATTAATGCTGACATTCCATAGGTACTTGGCTACTTGAAATTTTTTTACTGATTAAATTCTGCCTAATTAATGGCCGTTTAACCGTTTTATAAAATTTACTGTAATCGAAAGCTGTCGAAAGTAAAATAAAATCGTAGGTTTTGTATCGGAATTTAAAATTCTCTGATTCATGTTATTTTGAGTAAGTACCCCTAGATTGGTGCAATAAGTTAGCTATTCATTTATTAATTATAGATGGTCAAGCAAATCTTTTCAGTAGAAAAAAGCGCGAAATTCAAATTTTCTATGAGACAATATCTCTTCGCGCCTAAATTTTCAAATTTGCCGCCTTTTTCTACTGACAAGATCTGCTTGACCAAATATAAGTACTTTATCAAAAAGTAATTATGACCTCTCTGACATAAGAAAAACATTTAGCGAGCCCTTGCTATAGCTGTTTGTTAGATATCACCTATTGCCCTATTGGCACATTTTCCCCACTCGACCGACACAGGTGAAAAACACTGGACTAAGAAATATAGTATGCTTATGGCCTTTAATCCACATTCACTACTTACCTACAAATTCACTCGCATTACGAAAATGAGAATATTGTATTGTAGGTAACCTAGCTAGTGTTGGTTAGGAGTCGAGTCCTTTGAGTCCTCTGCTTCAAGACTCGATTCAGTTTTTCAGACTCTTATAAACT
Source organism: Cydia splendana (assembly GCF_910591565.1). Classification (NCBI taxonomy): domain Eukaryota; kingdom Metazoa; phylum Arthropoda; class Insecta; order Lepidoptera; family Tortricidae; genus Cydia; species Cydia splendana. The sequence goes on from NC_085974.1 coordinate 12,404,494, forward strand.
AAACTCGAGTTCTTTTCAACTTGTTAGAGATCCGAGTCTTTTGTAGATATTCGACTCCTTTTCAGAGAACTCTTGATTTTTTTTACAAATAATTTCGAATTGTCTTTATGATCTGGATTACGTACATAAATCATACAATAATGCTTAATTTCTTTACTGTTATTTAGGAAAAACCTATAAAATTGTTAACGGAGGCCGAATCCTTTTGAGTTGCTCTTAAAAAAGACTCGATAAAGGACTAGACTCGGCACCACTCAGAAGTTTTTTGCGCCGAGTCTCATAAAAACGAGTTCTTCAAATTCAGACTCAATGGACTCGAGTTCCTACAAACACTATAGGTTGGTACCAGAGCCTGGAATTCTCGTAGCATTTTTGAGCTGTCATAAGGACTTCTCGTTTATCGACTTCCGATTATACATCGATTTCGATAAATACAGAATATATATATATGTAAAATATGATTACGAGTAGAAGTAAACAACAATTCAGCAACAGAAGGAAATTATAAATAGAAATTAAAATAATAAGATTTTATTGTTTCTTATAAATAATTTGTGGACTGCTTATGCCTTTTATATTATTCTTTTAATTTCTATTTATAATTTTCTAAAAGTTGGTATCCAAAGGTTATCTCGAAGAGATCGCTCATTCGGGATAAGACTGCATGTTGTTTAAGTACCTACTTCTACTCGTAATCATATTTTACATATTGTATTCTGTATTTATCGATATACATATGTAACATATGTATAATCGGAAGTCGATAAACGAGAAGTCCCTATGACAGCTCAAAAATGCTACGAGAATTCCGGGCTCTGGTAGGCACATATACCCTATAGAATTATAATTCTATCACCTATTTGTGTGTTAACCGACAATTTATAGTGTCATGTTACACTTTCAGTTTTCCAGCGTCTGCATGACCCTTCGCGACAAGACCAAATATAAATGCTATGCAACCGAGCCATAAGTAGAATAAGTACCTACGTATTCCCTCTGATTTTCAATATCGAGGTGTCGGACGCAGACCATGCTATCCGCCGTGCCTCGATCCTGGCAAATCTAATAAAGACCGTTTCAACCCTCCTTCCGCGCCACCCTAATAAAGTGAGTATTGAAAATTTACCAACCATTCTTCGAAGAATATAAGGTTAGCCTAGCATGAATGACGGTGAAACGTGAAATTGCTGCCTTGCAGTGGAAGATGAACTTTAAGGTTTAGTTTTAACGTTGACTTTTGCTTTTGTTTTAAATTCAGATGTTTGGAAATTGTTCTCTCTGGACAAAGTCGCTTCGCAGACATATATGAAAGTAGATCACACTAAAGGTCAGCCTCCGCGTATATACCAACGATATATTAGGTACGATTTATTTTATAGGTTTATGGTCAAAACAAATTGCTTATAGACGATATTTTTAGACATTAAATGGGTTTTTCTATAATATTTTTTATATTTGTCGGACTACATTTAAATCGTTATCGGAATCGTACCCAAGGAATGTCATTTGATATTTCCTAGTAGGTCACTCTTCAGTGAAGGAAACTTCAAGGAAGGAAAATCGTTTGTCACCATGCCTATCACGTTCTAAAAAGTATGTAAGTGCGAAAGGGACGGACATAGTGACAGGCGATAAAAATGGAACCATGCTGCGCCCGCTAAGGGATAAAAAACTACAGGAGTGTTCTGATAAATTCTCATGTACTTCTCACACATCACGGTACTTATTTCATTAAAGGCACCTTATCTACACCTAATTCTACATATAATTGTTCCTTTATTTAGATATTGACAGACAGACGCTTTGCTGATTTTTTTTAATTACTTCCTTAAAATGATAATGAAAATGTAGTTCCGGACGAAGTCGCGAGAGGAGCTGGCTTATTCAATATATGTCTGTGGTCAGCACCGATGAGGTTTCGCATCGAAATAATAAAACAGATCCGGTGCCGGATGGAAAATATGATATAAACAAGGTGGCACGTGCCGACCCTTGAGCTAAACGGTCGCTGTTCATTTTTTTTTATAGCGGGACTGTTTGACTTTGGAACTCTCGGGGTGAGCCACGGCCAGAGAGGGAATTATTGTGAATTTGAGCGGGGTGGGTTAGAGAGATTTTTAACGTAAATATGTTTTTTGATAACACTCCGGACACATAGACTACGATTCCTCATATTTAAGAGGTCATGACACATTTTTTCGGAGAGCGTTCTTCATCTTGGGCGATTTAGACACCTATAACCAGACATCGTAAATTTTATAGCATTTTCGGTGCAGCGGAGTGGTGTTAACGGAAATGGCATAAACAATTTCAACCCTAATAATCAATTAGCGTTAATTACGTTAACATTAACCTTAATTTACCATTTCAGTTGGAATTATCTATACCAATTCCGTTAGCACCACTCCGCTGCACCAAAAATGCTATAAAATTTACGATGTCTGCTTAAAACACTATCTGCCTCGGTGAATGTATTTACATACATTATACTTACCGGTCTACAATACGTACCTAACTTAAATCACCGCGTTCGTATTTTTCTTATAGCGCCACTTGCACCATCCCTCTAACCTGGGGTTAACCGGTTAAACCGTTAACACAGTGTCAAATGGTACTGGTAACCATTACCATGGTAACTCCAGGTTTAACCGGTTAACCCCGGGTTAGTGAATGGTGCAAGTGGCCCTAAGTGTGTTGACCTGCGCGTTTTTATTATCAAACTGACATACAGTGAGCTGCAAAATTGCATGGCCACTTTATGTGACTTTATAAATGGCTCAATTTTGCAGCTCGCTGCACATTGCCTATGCCTATTTGCCGGTTACAGCATGTGAATTGCCTTAGACGTCTCTTCTTTGTCTATAGACAAAAACATTTTTCACCACACCAGCTCGGAAAGGCTTACTTTGCACTTCAAAAACTGATAGCAAAGTTGCATTTTATTTACATGTGAGGCAAAGTAATCAAATGCGAATTTTGAGTTGTTTTCTTATGTTTGTTGGTAGAATTGACTTTTAAATGATGATTTTGGATGATAAAGATTTAATAACATTTATTTGGATTTGATTTGGTTTGATTTTGTTTGATATTTTACATTTAATATTTGCTTCAGGTTGGTGTGGTGAAAAATGTTGTTTCACTCGGGGACACATTTTGTTTAACCCTCGTGCTTTGAAACCCTCGCAACGCTCAAGATTCCATTTTTCGAACCACTCGCTACGCTCGTGGTTCAATTTTGGAATCTTTCGCTTGCTCGGGTATCAATATTAGCACGAGCGGTTAAACAACAACTTTGCCCCCTTGTAAAACAAATAACTATTGATATTTTTTTCTTATTTGACGTCTTTATCTACCTACTTCCTACTAGACAAACCCCTCTACCTTATGTAGACCTACACAGACCTGTCTTAGACATTTTGCACGCAACATTTATTGCGTAAACATTGTAAACATCAAATATGTCAGTCAGTTCCCCTTACTTGTTGACTAACGTTTTTCGAATAGTATACACTAGGGTTCGATACCAAAAGGCATACGAGGGAACTGCGAAAAGGAATGTCCAGCAGGTTTATTTCGTAAAATGCGCACCTATATTTATGATTGTGTCATTCCCATAAATTAATTTAATCAACATCGTATCAATATCGTATGTGCAGTACTTGCATGAAAAACATCGTTTAAATAAAGAACTTATTCAAAGAGAACAAGATATGTAAATAATTACTTTTCAACTGCGATTACTGCATATGTTGTGATAGCACAGCAGCTTTGCTTGCTTTACATGCCATGCATGCTAGCTCTCTAGCTCCTTATGAAGATGTTTCAAAATGATGATATAGTAAACATATTATCTTTACTATTTCAGATCTAGTGAATCTCTAATTCATTTCCCGAATCGCGGCGCTAGCCGCCATCGCCATAAGGTACCTTTTGCCGTGGAGCTATTAGTGGATCTCTAATTCATTTCCCGAATCGAGCTGCTTGTCTTTAAAATCGACTGTACCTTAGAAATGATTTAACTGTGTCTTATAGTTTCAGACCTCTTCATAGAACAAATGTAAATAAGGGTCAAACAGATCACTGTGTTATGTCTTTCCTGTAGACATACACAAGAGTTAAGGGCTATAAAGGTTAATTTTCTTATTTAACCCTTATCCACGTGAAAAGGTCCTCCTTTTATTTAGAGAACTATGATAAAATCATTACCTACATGCCCACAAGCTGTTAACTATTGCCCACAGGAGAGAAAACTAGTGTGTTATCGCGAACAGCACATTTTTCTCTCCTGTGGGCAATAGTTAACAGCTTGTGGGCATGTAGGTAATGATTTTATCATAGTTCTCTAAATAAAAGGAGGACCTTTTCACTTGGAGAAGGGTTAAATAAGAAAATTAACCTTTATAGCCCTTAACTCTTGTGTATGTCTACAGGAAAGACATAACACAGTGATCTGTTTGACCCATAAACACATTTTTAGTGTTCATCCTGTATACCTAGTAGATATGGTCACGGCAATAGTTGTATACTGACTTCTCTGACAGATCTCTTAATTTAGTGCAAAAGAAACAAAAGCAGTGATTAACTATAATTGGGGAATCAAACTATCATATAATAGTATCAGGAATATAAAAACAGAGCTTATCACTACACCTTATAAAAGGAAGTCCCCCGCCGCTTCTGTCTGTTTGTGTGTTTTTATGTTCGCAAAAAAATTCGAAAACGATTGAACGGATTTTCATGCGGTTTCCACCTATCAGTAGAGCGATTCTTCAGGAAGGTTTAGGTGTATAATTTGGCAACCCGTGCGAAGCCGGGGCGGGTCGCTAGTAATATCTAATTGGAAGTAATCCAAGCGGTAAATAATTAATTTCGAAATTAAAATTTTATAAATATATCTGGTAGGTTCTATTATAATAGGTACTTACTGTTCTATTAAGTACTTACTGTTCTATAAAAGACTGTTATAAAAGGTAGGGTACACTTTGTAGTACGATATAGGTATCCGTTGACTGCTTTGCCTCACACGTTCGTCGGGTTAACATCAATATGTCGGTATTGTCAGTCAACCCCGCTTGTTGACTGGCGTAAACGCCGGTTTAAGCCTTCTGCGACTATTTAATTTGAATTCGTTTGGTAAGATTTTATAGTTAAATTAATTGATGATCATAGACAGGCACAGACACAGGATCAGTAGTTTTTATGGACATTAGACTGGCATCCTACACCGATTCTGATAGAGTAGAAGAGGGATTACAATATATTTTTTTGGAAAAAAAAATTCAGTTTTTTTCTTAAATAACTTGTTAGCGATTAAATACAACTTTAGCTATCTATTATATTTAAATTACACCCACTGTGCTCATTGAACGGTCTGCGCTTGACTATCATTTAAGACTATCACATATATACCTACACATAATAGATAACTGTGACAAGACCGAGGATTCGACGACTTTTATACGACACTATGAGTTTGATATGCCTAAAACTACAATGTAATAAGTATTTTAGTACTTTAATAGGTATAGATAGAATGTTCGTTCTCAACGCCGGTATCGTCATAATATCGTATGAAATAATATCGCCCTCCGCGCCCTCTCGACTGCAGCCAATTTCTCCCGCCATTTCCCTTGGATTTTTTCAATACTCGTTCGGGAACATTTAACATTTTTATGTGTAATCTTGCTACGGTGATGGAACAAGGATTTTTGCCCGCTTCACACTTTGTTTTATGGGCGTCTTTTGCGACTAAACAGATTAAATCTAGTGGGGCTGTGTTTATTGGTTTGTTTTGATGGAATGATAGCTGCGATTCACTGAAGTTAATTCGGGCGGAAATTTAATCCCCGCTTGGGTTTGTTCCCTTTTCATATGAACGGATACGTGGCTGTAAGATCAATATGAACGAATACGAGGCATCGTTTTGTCAAACAGGTTTTAATATAATGCGGATTAATTTCTAAAACCTTGCTACATTTTTTGAACAGAAGATCAATTACGCGTTGTATACTAGACTTAATAAGCACCTATGTACTTATAGTACCCATCTAGAAAATCTAGAATTATATGTATAGGTAATGTCACTAAATGTTACATATGGTGCCTATGATAGATGACTGTAAGATTAAGGGCCAGTTGCACCAACCACACTTAACAGACTGATCAACATCACTCAACAGAGTACCTACTATGAAAAGTCACATACAAAAAATTTATGCAAACTATGACTGTTTGGTGCAACCGACCTTAAGTATCGTGGATCCTGCGCCCCTTTAAGAGGCAACAAAAAATATGTTGAGAATTCTATCAGTTTTAGTACAAATAAAGTAATTTGTAAAAGTTTGAAAAGTTGTTTGTACATTGTATACTTATGATAATCCCATCACTTATCTTATAAACATAGTGTGTAAGTTATTAAAATCCTAATGCATAAAATAATGCTCAACCATCACATAGCGTTCGACTGCACCCCTGAATTAATTGAACGGCCTCACGCCATGAGCAAAATACGACTTTGCTACTTGACATCCGAGTTGTTTTTAAATTATTCAACATTTGTATGGAAATACGCGTCGCCCCGTCCCTTCGCCGCCTACTTAAAAATACATCCCGTGATATCTCGACTTGGTTTGACGGTCGGTACGATTTGATGGCTTTTTCATGTAGATTATTTATTATATGCGCTATATATTTGACTAACATAAGGTTTGGGGTGTCGGGGCCATAAAATTCTGTAAAGTTTTGTGAAATAGAGCTGCAATTCGGCATGATCTTTTAATAGAGACGTTGTTCAGAAATTTGTTGGTCTGATGACATGTATAGGTATATTCCATCTTTTTAAATATAAATGACATGTTAAACCCACACAAAACTATAACTCTTAGTTCTAAAAAATAGGTGTAGATACATATACTTAGAACAGAAACTTTACATTCATTCCATTGGGTCCATTGGGTACATACTTACTGGGTAGTAGTGTTGGCGTTGCTTAATTAGATTGCCTCTTTCCTGCAGATATCGCTTTTTTTAACCCATTAGTTACTGTTAGTGGTACGATTTTTGCATATGGTACTTGAATTCAAAACATCGTACCAAGACACCAACATACGTAACTCGTAACAAAAATCCTCCGTCGGTTCCCCTTTATTTAACTAGAACTCGAGACTAACAATCGGTGTGTAGCCCCGTGAATAATTAACGTCTTCGGCCTTTGTCGAGATCTGTGTCGAGACGCCTCCTAACAGGCATGGTGGGATATGTACAGTCGGCACCTAATCATATAAAGCTAACGTTATAATAAGAATCTGCAGATAATTGTTGCACAGTTTCTCCATACCAGTCGGTTGCTTAAATTGTCGTTGTGTTGTATAAAAAAAAACACTCAAATGTCTGACCGTGTTGATCTTCCGAGTAATAAATGGAAAACAATTATAAGTTAATAGTACATTACGATACAAGTGCGAAAAGTAGGAAATTCGCACGTGTATTGTACAACGTTATACAGTACATATGGCCCTTTAAATTTTTGACATAAGCACGTATTGCCCTTAATCCCGCCCTAGGGCGGTAAAGTAGCACCATATGTACTGTAGAGGGATTAACTTTAAATGTTGTTAACTTTCAGTACTTATGTGTCAAAAACTTAACCCTTAGCGCCACTTGCACCGTTTCACTAACCCGGGGTTAACCAGTTAAACCGTTAACCCAGTGTCAAATTGTACTGGTAACCATGGTAACTCCAGGTTTAACTGGTTAACCCCGGGTTAGTGAATGGGGTAAGAGGCCTTTAGAGAGTCAATGCAGCAATGGTTAATTATATTAATAGCCATCTAAATGTATTACGAAACTTTTTGTAGTCGTCCCGCACGATTCTAGTATAATTTGACCCCAGAAATCAGTAGCAAATACGCGTCCTCGGAGGTCAGCTTGTATTTGACTTGTATCAATCGTTGTGAACTTTGGTGAATAGCCTGTACATTCGTATCCGTATTCGTACTTTATTCCTGATCAACTCATCTCCAGTGGATCCGCAGAATCACGTGTTCCCATTTCCGTCGTGATTTCCCACTTTACTATAACAAGCTCGTATCTCTCACATAGCAATTAGCGCAAAATCAACCTTAGTTTGTAAGAGATTAAGGTTAAATTTGGATGAAACGTTAAAGACATGTATAAGTTTGATGCAAAACGTCGATTTTCGAGTGCAAGTAGGCACACTATGGTAACAGGCAGTTTGTAAACATTTGCCCTGGTGATTGCAATTGTTGTTTGCGTTGGCGTTTTCTCACCTCCACTCTTGAGGCCTCGTGTTTGGTAATCGCTTCAGTACACACCGTTTTTAGGGTTCCGTGCCTCAAAACGAAAAAACGGAACCCTTTTAGGATCACTCGTGCGTCTGTCTGTCCGACCATTCCCCCCTTTATCTCCGAAATTACTGGGTCTAAAATTTAGAAAAAATACACAAAATAGTTCTTTACCTATAGATGACAGGAAAACCTACGGAAATGTGCAGTCAAGCGTGAGTGGGACTTAATTACTTCGTTTTTGATACGACCCCTACGGGTTCTTTAAAGTCATTTCATTCACGTTCTACATAAAAAAATACATTGTTAAATCAATCAATCAATCAATCATTTATTGCACCATGGTTACAACAAGAGATGTTACAACATTTATACAAGTAAGTACCTCATGGACCCTAAAAGGGTATGACAAACATTTCCTTAAACTAAGATTTATAATATTTACATATGTCATGCAATAAAGCACAAAAAGTAGCATCGTATTAAATTATATAAATAGAACTAATAAATTACATATTAAAGCAATCTGCGAAGAAATCATTAATAGAATAATACACTTTTCTCGCAAGGAACCATTTCAATCTTTTTGCGTATGTTGTATCCCTTTCCTCTGCCTTTATAAAGTCTGGAACATGATTGTAGCATTTAGCTGCTGCATAAAGAGGGCTTTTCCTATATATTTGTAATTTAGGCGCGGGTAGCCAGGGTTGGGCAAAATACTGGCTTCCACGTATTTCAAATACAAATTACAAAATACATTTTTAAAAGTATTTGAAATACCAAATACAAATTACTTTGGTGACTGGTATTTGAAATACAAAATACAAATTACAGTGTTTAAAATAATGTATTTCAAATACAAAATACAAAATACTTTTCATTTTTTTGTTTAATCTTTTAGTTTTTTTAACGAATATCCTTTCCTAAAAACTTATTGGGTCATTGCGCTTGTTTTCGTCCAGCTCTAGTTTTCGTCCACTTGACGAAATTTGAATATAAATCTACATTGCTGCACAAATTTGGACTGATTTCAATCCTTAGCTAAAAACAATATATCTGTCCACATATAAAAATTATATTTCGCAAATAGTAAATTAAAACTGAAATATATTATTTGCTAATCTGTCAAGTGGTCGAAAACTAGAGCATGGACGGAAACTACTGCAATGACCCTATCCCCTGGCTGTTGACGAAAAGTTCCGCGCACAATAGCTCGCTCGCGCATTGTACCTAATTACCTATTTGCCCTCGTACAAGTTGTACATTATATTTAAAAAAAAACGTTCCATTTTAGGATCATAGAATTTAATAAAATGTATTTCGTAGAAATGTATTTTGATGCTTGAAGTATTTGAAATACAAAATACTAAATACATGTGAGTTCAGTATTTGAAATACCAAATACAAAATACTTTTCCAGGTAGTATTTGAAATACAAATACAAAATACTAAAATGTATTTCAAATACGTATTTCAAATACATGTAATTGAAATACTGCCCAACCCTGCGGGTAGCTCAAGTTTGTATTTTAGCCTTCGATTTGGCAGCTGTTTGAACAAGTGTATGTTTTTCTTGACATAAATACATAATTCTAAAATATAAAGACATGGTAGCGTAAGTATGCCGTGCTCAAAAAAATGTGTCTTGCAGTTATCGGGTTCTTGGATACCCACCAAAATAAAATTTGGGTGATGTACGGACTCGCACTTGACCGGATTTATTTTTTCCAAACATAAAAGGATAAGGTGAGGACCAAGGCTGATGTTTCTAGTGTGTGACACCTAGTGAGATGGTTACATGATTATTAACTTCGCTTCTCACTATCGGTCCTTGGCCCGCTTTACTTATATTGTAAAAGGTCGAGAACCTTTCTGGTTTGCTCACTACCATTGAGCCTGGCTAGTCTCTGGGCTATGGACCCAATCGGCCTCCTAGCCTCGGTAGTGGCTTGCCAACGAAGTTGGAGTTCCAGTCCAGGGTTCAAATCAAAGTAAGGACATTTGTTTTTTGTTCTTTGTTCCTAAATAATTGATTTATTGATGCCTAAGTACCTATGTATGTCATCGCATAGTATCCATAGTTGAAATTTAGCTTTGCTTGAAGTTAGGTCGGTCTATGAAAAATTGACCCCAAACATTTATTAAAAAAAAACAACGGGTTGCACTCCGGGAGTGCCGGCAAAAGTGAAAACTCAATGACATTGTAACAGTTTTTCGATCAGGTCACGTGTCCGTCTTACGAATCATATGTCTTACGGACACGTGACCTGTCGCAGTTTAACATTTTTTCCCCATCACAAAAGTGCACAGCGCCGCTAAAGAAGTTTTCACTTCAAAAATGTATTTTGCCTACTGACAATTCTCTGAGCTATGAATTTTGGCTTTCTTTCCTCATCAGCGTTTATTAGTTAGATTCATCTAGTGCCGATCTGCCACATTATTAGACAGATGGATGTATAATAGGTATATCTTCAGCGCGATAAAACTCGCGCAATAAGATGTGATAGAGCTTGTTAGGCTGACCTATGATTCCAAACTTTGCGAGATTCTGCTGTTAATTAATGATTTCGCGTTATATTTGTTTAATAACGCAATAATAAGTGAGCTGGCGAGTTCGCTAAGCTAGTTATAATCGCGGAGTGCAGCTGTGTCTGAGGAACGAGCGCGGTAGGGACGGCCGGGAATTCTATCGATAAACTGCCGGCCTAGCTAAGGTTACAATCGATATCGCTTCGACAACGAAAAGCATTATGTCTCTCTATCACTCTTCCATATTAGCGCGACAGTGACAGTTGCGTTTCGATCGCTACGGAGAGTAAGCGATTGGCATCTTGGGTACGCGGCCCGATAGGATACTTACCTACATGAAATTAAATAGGTAACATTATTTTATTGGTATATTATGTTATGTTGTTTTATTGTTATGTTATGTTTTATTGGTATAGTTATGAATAATTAATACATAAAAAATAGATTGAATATCGCCGGATTAACAGAAGACAATATTTGACTGTGTTAATTTGAATCTAGGAATTGCCATTGGTTTTGGTATTGGTTGTGGTGTGGTGGTATATTAACTTTATCCACATCCTTACTCTACATAAGTATTGCACTGCAGCCGGCTTATTATGGATAGCTTTATCCATCTTTATCAAGTGATAAAACAACTGTCACTTTTTAACACCGTGGGATAGAAAGTGACGGACACCGTTTTACCGTTTTACGCTGTCACGTAGACAAGAACGACCATCATGGTCACGGACTGGACACGGACTATTTATTGTACTAGGTTGTAGCTATAGGCCCTAAGTCTTACCTAGGACTTTTATAAATATAAATAAAAAAGTTAAAAGAAATACTTTCTACAAGTGTTTCGTTTACATATTTCTTTGTTTGTGTAATTTACTAATGTGCTGTTTTCAAGGAACCCACTGATATGTGCGTATCTACTGCAAAGATACCTTAAAGTCATGTTAGAATGTTGTTTATATATGGTAATAATATTTATTTTCTGTACCTGAAGGTATAATTAGTATTTTGTTATAATTATATATTTTTATGAACAACAGGAAACCAACGGAAAAAGTAAAATCTTTTTTTTTATACACATATTAGGAATTACAAAAAAAGTGACTGGATTAAAAGATCTCTTGCTTTTGTTGCTAAAGACATCGATGGATGAGAAAATAGTTATGTTTTTTTTTATTATATTTATCATGTACAAAGTTGTACCTAATAATCAACATCGATACATCGACAGTCGACATCTACACCGCCCATCCCTACCGCCCGCCATATGCCGCCGCCGCCCTTAAATTACAGAACTTCCCGCTCATAATAGAGAGATATGCCTTTAATATCTGCGCGCGGGCTTGTTTGCTTTTTGCTGCTCGTTCTTATATTAGAAATTGTGCTGCATTGCACGATGAGCCTGAGCTAGGGTTATTGCATACACGCCTACGGGCAGCACCATGGAACCATAGAAATAGGCGATTTTACCCCTAAAATATGACCAATGACATAACTTGTGCGCCTCGCTCGTAGTTATCTGTAAATTGGTACAGGTGTAAAAAAAGGTGTTCTACACGCCCTTAGGAAGGAGGGAACTAGTAGAAAGTCTAGTTTACACAAAGTTGTACAAATTAGGAAACTGTTTGGTATTATTTATTATTTATATTGCGTAAACCACAAAATATAGTAACCTACAAGATGAAACACAATGGTTTCGCAAAAAGTATAGTTCTTAGGCACTATAAAGGGGCCCACTGATTAACAGTCCGCCGGACGGTACCGGCCTGTCAGTTGTTCGGAACTGTCAAATTTTTGTTCTAACTGACAGGCCGATACCGTCCGGCGGACTGTTAATCAGTGGGCCCCTTAAGGCTATTAAATTATCTACCAATTGCGTATTTTACGCATACAATTTTTTTTAAACTCATGAGTAAAAAAAAAATGTCGGACTTGTAATGAAAAACAAGGGTAGAGTATACATAAGATATTGTTTCTGCTAAGAAAGATAAATACCGTAATACGTACCCGTTCCAACGATTAAGCTAGACAGCCAAATCACATTCCCGCACGGTTAGACTCCCGCCTCGCAATAACCCGGAAAAATTACATTACAAAATAGCCAATAAAAGTCCCCTCGAAAAAACGGGCCAATTTCAATCACAATGAGCACGTTGAGAACACCTGCCCAAGGGCAACACGTGCCCAGATAAGAGACTACTTAACGTAAGTGACCTGGGCAGTGACTTGCGTGGTATGGACAGGGTACGTGACCACTTGACCAGGGGACTGTTAAAAAAATAGGGGGAAATTTACTAATAGTGCTTGCTTGATGTAGGTAAGCGACTTGCGTGGAATGGCAGGGCATGGTAGGGACCGCTAGACTAATAGTAGACTAATACCTAATTTAAAAAAAAAACACCGAGGCCATATTACCAAAAGGTTTCCAATCAAGAGCCAACCCTGATACTGATATGGGCATGGTGGCTACCACTTGAAAAGTTTTTTCAAGTGTTGGGAAAATCATTAAGGCAGTGATTTCTGTGAATGGTAGTGACCACTTGACCAATCGGCAGCCATAAAAAAAAAGAGCTATGGGAAAATTGCCTGCCAATATATGCATGTGAGTGCCTGTGACTAAGAACTTTCTAACTAAACTTGACTTTGAAGTCCTTCGATATATCCCTTTAACGCCTAAACGTGCTTACTAGTTTAGACTTGGATCGGACACGGACGGATGTGTGCGTACTGTGCAACAGTACAGTCCGCCAGATCGCAACCTCAAATGCGCTCCATTGCTATGGAAGTATGCGGGCTTAATATATAGGCTTATACGAAAAAGTCAAGCTACTTATATCTCTCAGTCGAAAGCTACTCTTTCAGTTCAAAAAGACACTGAAGAAGGCAAACGAACATTTATACGAGTATCCGTAGAGGTTCTGTCCATAAATTCATGAAAATTACAAGAAACATAATTTTTTTCCAGTCCATACGTTCCATATCCTTGCCAGGACCCAAATGCTCTATCCGAGACAGTTCACCTCCATCCCATTCCGCGCCCCCGGCCGCCAGATGCGACCGACGCCAAAAAATAACATTCCCAAAAACATTTACGAAAGAAAGGGATATTAGTCTCCGCGGGGCCATAATCGAGCCAATCGGCCCGCGAGCCCAGCGACACGACACTTCCCTTATTTATATCGATACTTTACTTTTCACCGTTAAAATATACCCAAAAAGTCCTATAAGCGTTTGGAAAGGAATGTTTATACGCCCTTTTGGTGTTGCCGTGGTTGAGTAATACATGAACGTATAACGCATAATTTCAGATTTTTATTTTATTGATTTTGAGATTGAAGTGGGGGACTGTGGATATGAAAACGTGACAAATAGCGTTAATTTTCTATTTAACTTTTTTCTTTCAGGATACCAATGAACGAAATGTTGAAAAGTCGTTCATTGGTATCCTGATATGTATTTGTGTAGTTATATATTATTTATAGTTATATACTAACTTCCTAATATTCGATCAAGCTAAGCTTAAATTATTTATTAAACATTATAAGTTATAATGTAGATCGAATATTGGGAAGTTAGTTAAAAAATAACAATTGTTATTACTTCCTTTCGCGTACGCAGACAGGCACCCATCTATCTACACCTACAAGACTTTACACCTGCACAGAAAAATTAGTACCACGCAAATATAAAGCGCGTTTAACCCTTCACACGTTAACGCAAACAACTCTAAAATTGGTTGTCAGAAAACATAATGTCAGGAAAAGGGAAGGGAACCAACCCTTTCCCTATTCTTGACATTTTAAATTGTTTATTTGCGAACAAGTGTCAAGTTATTTATTCAGTGACGACGGTGTTTAGTTCACGATGCTTAGGTTGAGTTTTATAGGCTTTAGGTTAAGGTAATAAAGATGACAATTGCTTGGCGGATTGAAAATATATGCTTAGAGCGGCATATGTTTTGATTTTACGAGTAGAATGTTATAGTATGGATAGCATAGATTCTGGCTTTTATTTTATACAAAATATACATGTAGATATTAAATATTTTATATCGTAGATTTGTTTATGTTATACAGTCTTGAGAGTTATACATATACTCGTAGCTTAATTTTCCATTTAAGCTAAGCGGAGCTATGTTTTTTAATTATTCATGAACGATAATTGTTTTCATACAAATAGTTCTCTAGCTAAGCTATTTAGCGTCTGGCTGGAAAATTATAGCCAGACGCCTTAAACTAATAACGCATAGACAGATAGTCCCCATACGGCTAACCTGCCAAAAGTGAAGCCGAAACACGATCGATGTGTGGGTGGGAGGCTCGTGTTTTACGCTCAGCAACACACACACATATACAAAAACGTGTTGCCAGTATATAGATATTTCCCTCAAAATGGGGGAATTAACAACATCCTTAACACTTGGTTATTAATAATTTGTGTGTAGATTTAATAGCAAAAGCTTTTTATGTTTATTTAAGGAATTTTGCATTTCCCGCCTTTGTGAAATAAGGTTTAAATAAAAAAATTGATACATTTTTACAATTTTTTATTTATAATGTGCATACAATTACTACATAATTTGAAATAAAATAATGAAATATTTAAAAATATGTAATTTTTATATAATTATACAAGGAACTTCACTTAAGCGTATTAATTTTAGAATGTAAACGTCATGTCCCATTTTGAGGAAAAAATATTCACTACACTGTCAACATTTATAAGAAATGGCAGCTGGCGAAACATTGGATTTTTGTAGTTACGATTACGTAAAAATATCACATTAAACTCTATACTTACGCGTGAAATGTAATGTAAGTCGGTTTGTTTTTATGATATGATGCGTTGTGACACCCATTCAATGCACAAACAACCATTTTTCCTGTGTTTTTGATTTTTAAACGGGAGGTGTACACAAACCGACGTGACCTTGAGTAATGCTAGGGCCGATCGAATACGGTGACACGAGTGCGATGTGACGTCGCACTTGAAATGGCTTCACTAGGGATGTACGAACACTCGATCTATGCCTTATAAATCTATGCCAGACGCTAAATAAAATTTGGCATTGGTATACCTTCGGAAAAAAATATTTTAGGGGAAAGGATTTTTTCTATAGGTACGTGAGATGTCTGGACTACACTAATATGATTGTTTTCTATTACTTTTTTTGAAAGAGCGACACAGCTTCCGCTATATTTTTAAGATTCTACTTCGACGAGACCTTTCTACTTCAGTGTAACATATTATACTCATTGTATTAAGGTCTAAGTTTTGTACGCAAAAGTACCTAATGTTTAAATATAATTATCGTTTGATAAAGTTACATCCCATCCGTCACATATGAAGTATGAACTAGTGGTTGACGGGTATTTCGGCACAGCTCGCCTCAAAGTGGCCGTAACGGCGGCAACTTGCGTGTGGCCACATCGCGGGTATAGGCTCACCATTATGATGGGAATTGCGATACATTCCACGCTTGTTGTGACGTATTTTAACTTTGACAATCTAGCTAGTAGTGACGTATTTTAACGTTGACAATATAACTAGTAGGAACTTTGTAGAATAAGTAAGTAAATTTAAAAAATACCTAATGTCTTTTCATCTTTTCTATTCTCATGCTCTAAAACTGGCTTATATTTAAATATGTTTCCCATTTTATTTACGATTAGCAATGATAATTCGTTTGTAAAATAGAATTGATTCTGAGAATTAATTCCCGAATCGGTAAATAACGGTCATTTTACTTAAATTGTTTAGTGAAAGTATAGACATAAACATGAAATTTTTATCTCGATACGATATGGATCGAATTTGCCAGTATCAAAAGTGACGTTTATTAAAATTAGAATCAGGCCGATATTTAATGTGTCATTTAAATGAAACACCTAGGGTACAAATTACTGAATGACGCTGTCAGGATCCAACAAATGCAATTTTTCCGTCATTTTCAGAGTTCGTGGCGCCCCTAAATCGCGGCGGGCGGCATATCAAAACAAAATGGTTGCTAATCGCGGTCGGACGCGGCTGCAGACCAGCGACCGCTGTACTACACCAATCATGTTTCGGGAGTGTGGGTTAAGGTAATTATGTTTCAGTATAAATGAGAAGCGACAAATAATCTAGAGATCCATATAGTGTTTGAAGGAATTTCTTCTAAAGAGTCATTGACTTCATCATCTTTAGGACTACTAGGAGTTAGACCCAGACAAGTCTGCAACGATTTTGATAGGACACGCAGAGAGAACGACAAACTACAATGAAATTATGAGTATTATGACGTATAAATAACCCTTGCCCTTGCATACGCAGTATGCTATCAAAATCGTTGCATGCTTTTCTTGGTATATCTCTACAAAGTTTTCAGATTCTATTTTTAGGTTTCGTTTCTTTTAACTTGAGTTTTCTATAAATTGCAAGCAAAAAATACTAAATAAGTATAACGGATTGGCACTCATTGTTTAAATAGCACGTTATTGTATTGCGGATTGGCCAAGCAATATTATTGTTTGTTACGTTGAAGAAGGAAGGACTCGAAAAATCTTTAGCGCTATGGTTGGTGTTTTTATGTCTGTAGGTATTGTATCTAGTTGGTCGTGACTCATTATTTTATTTGCCCTGTCAAACTAAAGTGTGATAATAAAAGGTACAATGTTTGCAAGGAGTAAAAACGATTCTTACATGGCAAAAAGAAACGATGATCAATCAAAATCCAAGTTTTGGAAGAAATATAGCGACTACAGGCTTATTCTGTGGATGTGGATGCTAGGAGACGCGGCGGTGATGTGGGCACCAGCCGAGCTGGCCCACAACGGATTCTATCTTCATTCAATAATATACTTATTAGCTATTATCGTCGTCGCTACGCCCCTGCTTTTCTCCGAAATCTGCTTGGCCCAATATACTAACTGTGATGTCATCACGATGTGGAATTTCTTCCCACTTTTTCGGTGCTTTGGCTACGGTACTATTTACCTGGTGACGATGAAAATCGTTTACATGCTGGTGCTGACTTCGTGGTCCCTTGTATATGCGGTGCACTCGGCCGTGTCACCGGCGCCTTGGAACACCTGCGATGATTACGATGGAAATTCAACGACAAAAACCTGTATGATCAAATGGAAGAACACTTCGGTTTTTCAAAACTGTCTCGAAGTTCAAAACATGTACGGGGGCGATTGTGGTATCAAAACTGCTAGTCGCTGTTTCTTCGAAGTTCAAATCGGAAATTACGTGACACCGGTGTGGCCATATTGCACTCCGCGCTATAAAGATACTATAGCTCTATGGTGCATCGCATTCGCTTTGTTTGTTTTGACATTAAAGCGAAAGTTCCTGAGGATAGGTGTAAAACTGGCGCTGGGTTACGTGGGAGTGGGGACGTTTGTGTTGGTATGTATAGCGCTGGGAACGGGAGGCACATGGTTCTCGTCGAGTGTATGGTTTGGGTGGGCAAGCATAGACGATATGGACTGGACGGAACTGTACGCGCAGTGGGCCATGGTGCTGACAAAGGCCTTCCTAGCTGTGGGCGCGGGCTGCGGCATGGCGGGCGGCTGGACGAGCGGCGCGGAGTTCCGGAGCCCTGCCTGTATGACGGCCGTTGCCGCGCCGCTGCTCGCCGTGCTAACCTCGTTAATGCTCAGCCTTGTCACCTACAGCGGAATCAAAACCATGTCTTTCTACCACGGCGACGAGGAGAACGTCGTTGAGCTCGGCAACAACTTCTTTTTTACCCCGTTTGCCTCGATGACAGAAACTCTTAGCTATTTTGACGAATACAACCTTTCAGGGTTTATTTGGTTCTCGGTCACTTTTGTTTGTATGTTTGTGAATACCTGGCTATTGTTTAGTTATTTGAAGGAATATTTGATAAATAACTTGGCTTTTGCAAGGAGACACCACAAGAGTAGCTCCATGTCCTTGGCAGTATCGCTGGCGCTGCTGTCGTACCCGTGTTTCTGCTCGGATCTGACGCCTGCACTGCTGGATGCGATTGACACAGTGCAGATATTCACTAGTTTGATATACTCAATAACCATTTATTGGATTTACGGCTATTATAATCACAGTGTAGACATTATTTTTATGATTGGAGTAAAGACTAGTTATTTTTGGAAGTTTTGTTGGGTCTTAAACCCAGTGTTTATTTTTTTTATATTGATCTCGAAATGCAGTTTCTTAGCACTTAGCGAACATGGAGGAAACTCACATGAAAGTGAAACATTCGGAATAACTGTTGATCTGCTTCTATATATAGTGTTACTTGGAATTTATGCTCTTATTTTACTTTTCTCATTTATCGTACAGTTAATAATATACATAGCAAATGGAGATTGTAAAGGTCTGTTCACACCATGCGGCGATTGGGGACCGAAGGATGATATTTTGTTCAAAAGTCGAAAAATGTTTGTGCCCGAAATTATGACAACCGAGTTTTTGTACCGGCAAGTTAAGAAACATGGATACAGCAAAAGGAAAAGCGTTAATGTGATGAAGGAGCTTTCTGTAGAATCTGAGGCGAGTCACTGCCTGCAGCCCACGGAGTGGAGTGTACTGACATCTAATTAAGCTTGTTTTAATTAAAATTAAATTAAACCTTGATTGATCCTTACTTTTTTTTATTTCCACGCCAAAAAGAACCGTAGCAAATAACTAACTATTGGCTCTGTGAGCTGTAGACCTCGCGAGTATAACTTAATGAATAAATGTATGTTTTCGCCATTTTGAACAATTTTCAAAAATTTAATCGACGATAAAAATCTATTTTATAATTGCACCTGTTCACAAAACTTTACGAGAATTGGTTGAGAATTGCGACCTGTAGAGGAGAACATCTGGACATACGAAACCTTTAAAAGTTTTCAGTCTTTTACCATTACCACTGTAACTGCAAATTATACGCGTTTCTACAGATGTACTGCATAATTGTTTTCCTACGTATTTTCTCGTAAGCGTTCGTATTTGTCATGCTACTTCAATCAACCTCAGTACTTTTTGTAACGAGACCGACTGAAATAGCAAGACACGTTCGTACGTTTCCATGAAAATACGATGGAAAATAATTATGCACTACATCTGTAGATATCGGTTGTATGGTTCGCGAAGCATCCATTTATTTTCGACGTGACATTCCCTCATCAATTTTACTTTTGTCCTCCCACGCTTGGCTGTGAATGGATGTCTGTGTTCTCAAGTTCAAAGATCTGAGTCCGTTTTGACATTCAATGTATTATTGGAAAACGTTATTAATAATGTATAACGAATTGTATCAAACCTGGATAATTGAAATCTCAAGAGATCGGCAATTTTGTGTCAATTCATCTTGTTTTCCATTTAAACAGGACGATTTTATTCCCTGCACAAACTTTATGCGACGAATTTTTGGGCCATATAGGTGACTGGTAGAAAATGCTATTTGGCATTGAGTCCGCCGAAAATGCTACTTGCCGCTTATTTATTTTGGTATATTGTATTGTGCAAATAAAATTTAATAAATATTTCCTCAAATATTTAATTTAGGGGCTCTAATTAATAGATATTAGCGAAATTGTTAATTAAACATAATGTATAAATAATGACAATTTCATTACATCAAAATATCTCATAACTTATCAAATTTTTCAATTTCCTCAAAACATGCGCATCTCTCGCTACCCTAAATTTGCAAATGGAAAACAGCGAAACGACCGCCCGCCAAAACTTTCCTCCACAACTGTCAAACTTGGCGCGCTGAAGCCTCCCTGGGGTGCTATTCCTACTGCCTACCGAGCACCGCTGCTCCGATTTGCCATTAAACCAGTACACATACACTCTGCGTTGTTATGGAACTGAAGGTCACAGTTGTACTAGTATTCAGGTCGCCTGCGTTCTGTAAGCTAAGATAATGAGATAATGCGCGCGCATTTATCTCTCTTCTCTTTTACTTACACGTTATGAGGTATCTATCGTCTCGTTCTGTTTCTGCGGGTCGCGGCTAACCCTCGGCGCGAGGTTTGCGGCGGCAAAAATGTGTGTTTTGGCGTGCCGATAGCGGGGCGCCGCAGCCCTCAGCCCCGCCTCTGCTAACGCGTCTTCGGCCACTTAGTCGCTAAGACGTCGGGCACACTGCGAAGTTTCAGCGTCTTTGTTCTTTGACTCGCTAAGGAATGATGCGGAATGAAATATTTTGGTATGTCTACTGAAATTTACTGATATTTTTAGATTGTTATATGACTAGGTGGATGTTTCTTAGGGACTTTGGGTTTGGACTACTTTATATTCTGTTAAGTGACCAATGTTTATAACTGTTTTAGCTTTTTGGACATTTCTTAGAAGTTATTGTGAAATATTAGCATATTTTTTTTATCTTTTTAACTTATGTTGTTAGTTTTGATGTTAGATTATTTTGCTGGAGAATTTTGAGGTAGAGGTTTAATATTTTAGGAACGGATTTTAGGTGTATCATTTCCAAGGCAATTTACTAACTCATTATCTGCTAAGCTACGGGGATAGCGTTACGTCGTAGGTGATATCGTGGGTTTCCCGATATGTTGCGAAAATGCTTCGTAGTATCGATGACGAACGATTGTGTGTGGAATGTTTACGTTAGTAAACGCAAAACGAGAAGCGATAAATAACGTTTTATTTCGACTAAGTATCTGTGAACGCTGTCTTATATTCCGGCCAGATATGGAGCCGCGAGCTGTCAAAATGGAGTGGGAAAAAAGGCGGGAATGTGGCTCCTCTTTATGTGAAGCTCGTCATTGCGGGACAGGGAGAGCCGCAGGCCAGTGGCTAGGTTAGAGCGGGACGTCGAACACAACGTGGTTTATAAGAAAACCCAAGACGTTGGGCGTGTTTGGCGGGTGGGCGTGTGGTCCCGTGCGCCTGTGTGTGTAATGTAATCATTTGCGGTGGAGGTGTGGGTGAGGTGGGCTCTTTTGTCAACGATACAGCGCTATATCGGCTTGGCTTTAGTTATTAAAGTGCGCACTTAAATTTTATGACGGTATAAAATTTCCATTTTCGGGTTTTAGGGGTTGTAAAGTTTTTTTCATAACGTGGAACTCGAGTTTGGGATTGGGAGTTTTAAATTTTGAATGACTTCTGCCCGTGCTTTCTAATAGATAAAAAAATGAAAATATTATGTAGGTACTTTAATATCATTTACATTAAGTAAACATGGGATAAACATAGTATGATATCTTCACCGACTCCTAAACCATGTCCTTGTTAAACATAATTATATATATTATAATTAAGTCGCAAATTTAATTTAGCGTCACGTCTTCAGACGAGTTTCTTTTTTATTTGGAACGGAAGTTTTTTTTCCAAAACTTTTCCGACATAGAAATGATTATTTATGAGTTTAGTAATTAGATATATTTAGAGGTATTGATTTTTGAAGTGAAAACTTCTTTAGCGGCGCTGTGCACTTTTTGTGATGGGGAAAAAATGTCAAACTCGCGACAGCGTAAGACGTAAGACGCTTCGTAAACGGACACGTGACCTGATCGAAAAACTGTTACAATGTCATTGAGTTTTCACTTCTGCCGGTACTCCCGGAGTGCCACCCGTTGTTTTTTTTTGTTATTAAAAGTATTTTTCTTTTACGAAATTAAATAAGTATTCGACTTACATATCTTAATCGTGCAGTATCTTTACCTCAAAGGCAATTATAAGATGGCGTTTTATTATTTATCTTTGTCAAATACGTGATCTGAGAACTTGAGGTTTTTTGATATTTACAAGCATATTCACTTATTTTGTATTAGTATTTTTGCTTAATAAAGAACTAACTTTGGGATGCATTATAAATTGCTATCATTACTGACTTATTTCTAAATATCGCATATCCTATATTTTTCATAGTTACTTTTATAAAAGTAGAAAAGTTTTAGCTTTAAAAGATAATTATCATCCGGTTAACCGGTTGTAAGCGAGAGCGTAACCGCAAAGGTCGGGCGTAGCCGCGCGTAGCTCGTAGCGCTACGGACCCGCTACGACGAGCTACGCCAAGGAAATACTATTTAGGAATATTGAAACACTTTGTTATAATATTGAGAAATATTTTATCATTTGTGTTAATAATAGAACATTAGAAGATTATATTGACTACAAATATGATGAGATAGGTTTAACTTTATTGGTATTAGCAAAGAGAATTAATAGATAGTATAGAGGGCTATTGCCAAAGTAAATTTTGTAGTCACGGTACATTTACTGCCATCTATCGACACACGATTAAAACTTAAAATAAAATTGAAAATGTATAAAAAAATAAAAATATGTTTACGGATAAATGATTTTTAATTTTTATTGTTCCATACTGACCCATGTTCTTTCACTGATATGTGTTAAAATTGTTAAATATCAAACGGTGTCGTCAACGCCATCTAGCCGAGAATAGGCCAAAGGTATGGCGGAGGTATGGCGCCATCTATTCGAGAATGACTTTTTCTTGAATTCCGAGGCACGTTTTTTTCTTAGACTTTATTTATCTTATACGAAGTTATATATATCTCTGGTATTAGGTACGCCAGAAAAAATATTTTTCAGTTGTATCTCTTTTCAAAATTTTTATTAAATTGTTCGCAATGATAATATTGTTCTTTAATATTTCTGCTTTGATTCTAATTTGAAACTTTATTTAAAAATACTATCATCATAATATTTTTGAAATAGTGCTGTCTGATGATGGATATTTTCAACGCCAATATTAATCGGTTTTGGTATTTTTAATCTGGATTTTGATTGATTAAACTCAAATCTTCAGTTTTTTTTTTGTTTTAATTGTATACCTACCTACAACCAAATAAAGCATAACACTAATTAATTTTGTTTATTACCATTTGTTAGTTTTTATCGGTTCAAACGATCTCCATTATTTTTTACTACAGTACATTAACAAATAACTTTACCATTTTAAGTAATAGAAAAGCAGCCCGATTCTGATTTTAATTTAT
The DNA here is from genome assembly GCF_910591565.1 of Cydia splendana. NCBI lineage: Eukaryota > Metazoa > Arthropoda > Insecta > Lepidoptera > Tortricidae > Cydia > Cydia splendana. Next base: position 12,428,273 of record NC_085974.1, read on the forward strand.
TGTTCTGAAACTGTTATGGATTCGATCTCTCATTTCCGGTGTAAAATAAAATTGGTCTAAAATAACATTTCAAGACCAGAAATCCATAACAATTTCAGAAAAAAAATCCGAATCAGGCTCCATGTAAAATGCTTTGTTGAATTCAGCAAATTCGTAGGACTTAAGCCAAGAGGACCGTAGCCTTTGACGTAGCAAGCTACGACTTGCTACGACTTTCAGCTACGCACTGGGAGGTTGAGAGGTTAACACATTCAATACCACTAAGTGCTACGGGTTACGCTCGTAGCGCGTAGCCACGGTTTCGTCGTATGTAGCGCGTAGTCGCTACGAACAGTGTACCCGACAGTCGGGTTCTTGGTGTTGAATGTGTTAATATTCCAACCTTACATGCTAATTCGAACTGGCATCAGAATGACGTTTGAATCATATTATTTTGTTATCGTGTGTCTCGCCCGCGCTAATACATGTACGGACAAGTACAGTCGCCATCAGATATATCGGAGCGGCCCAGGTGCTGACAAATATCTGAACACGCCTCTATTGTCAAGGCGTTAGAGTGCGTGTTCAGATATTTTTGAGCACCTCGGCCGCTCCGATATATCTGATGGCGTTTGTACGGGCGTAATGCACAATATCTGAATGACATCATTTAGACATCTAAATGATGTCATTCAGATATTAATGATGTCATTTAGACATCTAAATGATGTCATTCAGATATTGTATCGCACTCTAACGCCTTGACAATAGAGGCGTGTTCAGAATGACATCATTCTGATGTCAGTTTAAGTTCGAATTGGCCTGTAATGGGGCCCACTGATTAACAGTCCGCCGGACGGTATCGGCCTGTCAGTTAGAACAAAATTTTGACAGTTCCGAACAATTGACAGGCCGATACCGTCCGGCGGACTGTTAATCAGTGGGCCCCTTAAGAGATTGTTCCATATTGTGTCATCACTGTGCTAAAATAATTTAGCATAAGATACAATGTACAAGATGATAAAGTTTAGAATTTATTTGTGCAATTAGATAACTAGGGAAAACAGGTACCTACTACTTAATGCGACCTCAGCCATATTTCGATATGTATCTATTTAGTGGCTTAAACATGTACTTAATGCCAATCATTGGGCAGTTTGCCTATCTTGTTTTGACAATTACTTAGCTTAAACTCACGGCCTCTGGATAGATACTTCAGTACGGTTACCATCAGTTTCTCACTGACATAAACGCCGTCGAGAACGTAATGTACTTTCTATACATCCCGCTCGCACTCGCATATTAGTGCAGCATAGCATTTACGTCAGTGACAAATTGATGGTAACCGTACAGCGCTCTGCCATCTGAGCCACCACAAGACCTCATCCATAGCCAGCAAATCTTTCCACCATATTATAGGTCAAGGGGACCTTAGTTCAAGTCTCACCCAAGACAGTAATTTTTCCACTTTTAAATTTATTCTAAGTTTAATAGCATCGTTCGCAGACGTTTCTGCTTGTTAAAAATTAAAATTACTTAGCTATTATAGAGCCTATCATCATGACCAGTGGCGGATTTGCCCTAAGGCCCAGTAGGCCCGGGCCTAGGGCGGCAAAAAATTGGGGGCGGAAAATTGTGACAAAAAGTTTCGCTTAAAATGTAGTCAATATGATGGGTGCTGCGAAAGGGGCGGCTATAGGGCCCTATAGGGCCTGGGGCCTAGGGCGGCAAAGACTACAAATCCGCCACTGATCATGACTCAATAATCTTTTGAAGTTGTTCTATTCTGTTACGCAGGCGACAATGTCCCATTTGATCCAAGAATAGCCACGTCGTTTTAATTTTAAAGCTAAATCTACGAAATTATTATTACAATTTAAGGATTGTAATGGATTAGAAATTAAACTATTTAAGAGTAAAGGCGAATTCTGAGTATAATAACAGATTATCAATTTGTTATTGATAAGATCTGTCAGTGTCAAGAGCGACGTTTCTGGTTGAAGACATGTCACTTTTTACGCCTACTCTACAATCTTAAAACGCCCCCAGTACGAGACATTTACATTTTTTGTGCCAAGCGCCTCATGTCCAATATAAAATTAACACACCTAGCGCCACTTGCACCATCCCACTATATCTGCTTAATCGGTTAACCCCGGGTTAGTAGGATGATGCAAGTGGGCCCTAGCGTGTTCTTGGCAGTGAATGTGTTACAGACATCATTATAGCAAATGGCGATAGGGAGATATTTTTTATAATCATAAGTATTATAGTTTTTTTTGCCTTTTACTCGCAATGAACAGCTGTTTAAAAGTAAATTTAATATGCAATTGGAAGTGACGGTAATTTTTTAAAGTGGATCTACTTCACTATTTGTGTTTTACGACTAACGTTTTTTTGTTAAAAAATAGAAATGAAAATCTAAAATTTTAATAGCAATTACGAACTTTGGTTTTCTTAGAGTGTTCCTTTGATAACGTACGTACAGTCAACGTCATAAGTATCAGTACCTATGTGTAATCTATTCATAGTGAAGTTTCTAAAGTGTATAGTTGATCTATGCTACCGACTGTACGTACGGCGTCATGTGCAAGGTACGTCTTGCCCAACTATCTCTTTTAATACTTATTTCTATCCTACCCCACGCACACAGGCGCACCGTCCCCCCGTCTTGCCGTGTACACACCACGTCTGTGTGGGTGGACTTCTTTCGGGGTGGGTCTGTGTGCGAATTTCTTTCGAGACGTAATAAGGGGACCGTTTCTTTCCCGCTAAGGTTTTAATGTCGACCACGGTTCGGCGGCGGACGCGCGCCTTCGCGGTTGCAACTTTTTGCAGTGCTTGTGTTTTGTGGCTAAGGATTTTCTGATCCAGGTAAATTAAAAAAAAAGTTTAAGAATAAATGTTTTCTCTCGTAAGTTGTGTTCGACTGTAGGGTATTTAATTGTAAAGTTTGCAAGTGTTGGAAGTTGGGTAAGGCGCGCGACCGCAGCCTCATTAGCCCGGGCGCACACTGCCGATTAAACTTCGCAGATAAGGCACACGTGATAAACCGCTTTCTCTAAGTAATTACAACTTTCATTTGTAAGCGATTATGTTTAATTTTACTTTAAGCCTTTTGTTGTAAATGTGTAGTGTTGTATAATACATCAAAATAGGAAAAAGGTATAAATATTTTTTACTAGTTTTTTTTAAATATGTAGTGTAGGCAATTAATTCATTCCGGAAAAATATATTTTATGTTATTTAGTCGCTCTAATTTATTTAAGAAAATGATGAAGTTGTTAATATTTATTATTTTTAAATGTAAATAGGTTCGCATGAAGGAAAAATAGAATTATTCTCTTACATATTTTAAACAAATTATTACTATAAGTATTTAGATGCCATTAGAAATTTGTACAATGTATTTATGTGACCTAAAAGTTTAATAATAAGTAGATACTTAAAAGATATAACAATTCATATAAATAAATACTTACTATTATTAAACTAAAAATCTATAAATTCGTGTCAAATTCTTGCCAAATCTTATAAAAAAAATTAAGTAACTTAAGAAAAGACATCCAAACACGAACTAATACTAAAGTAACAAGGTAGAAAACCAAACGTAACTCATAGAACTCCTCTACAGAGCGGACCTTGGCGGGAAGTTGTTAAAAAGCGAGACAACTGCCATTAAGGGCAACTTTACCTGTAATTGTCGAGAAACGATGTAGGCGCCACTTTGGGAGAAAACGATTTGGTATTATACGAAAAAAGTCAATAACTTATACAACTCCGATATGTTTTTTCTGGCGAATATAATGTACATATGTAATATGAAATATGTAGTATGATATAGTGCTAGTGTAGTTCATTGTTGTATGATATTTTTATGTGTTGATGATTGTTTATGTCATTATTGTTACCTATTTATTAAGAAAAGTATAAGTTATTGTAATATAATTTTAAAAAATCTAGTCATCCTTAAACTCATATTTATTTTGTTATTTAATGTATTAACCGGTATATTAAACATTTTATTAAATTTATCTAAAACCTGAGTATAAAATTTAAACAACTGTCAAAAAATATAAAAAACTTTATCCAAAATTTTGCTAACATATATAATTTAGGAAGCACAACAATTCACGCAACACTAATAATAACCCTGTCAATCCGATCCAAAATCAATAACACGATTTAATTTTAATTCTCACTGTGATAACGACGGAGGGGAGGTCGTGTAAGATAATTCCTTCATCGGGTTCACATTTTACCGTTATAACCATATCTGCCTTAAGTACTCTTGAAAAATTATTCAATTATACACCTTACACCTGTGAAAATACGGTGCGTAATTGAATGGTTTTTCAAAGGTTGTTAAGACAAGTTTGATTTACGCGGCAGAATTGTTCACGCGCCCCGACTTGTTGTTTTCGCGACGTTTGAATTTCGAACATTCTATGTTTTGATTTTGGAAGACAGTGGAAGATAAATGAAGAAGCTGATGTGTACACACCTTTATTTATATACTCTGTATCTTTAGGTACTTAAATAAAAGCAAACAAATAATATTATAAGTTTTCGGGTAGTACATAATAACATTTGTTGATTAACCAACCAAATACAAAACCAGCTGGATCTGTCACTGAATTACCTGACTTTAACCTACATTATTTGATCATATAATGTTTTCATTTTCATCTACCCTCAACTGGCTTAAGAAGCCATTTGAGGGTAGATTTTGTTTACTCTTTATTAAATACCTGAAGATACAGACTATTCGTACAGTCGTACGAATAACACGCACAGAAGGACTTATATTATAAGCTTAGCATAGTTTAAGGGGCCCACAGATTACCAGTTTGCCGGACGATATCAGCATGTCAGTTGATCGGAACTGTCAAATATTGCGTTTAACTGACAGGCCGATATCGTCCGGCGAACTGGTCATCAGTGGGCCCCTTAAAATTTAAGCGGCCAATATCTTGATCATGTTCCAATAAAATAAGAAGATTTCGTCTAAAAAAATATGTTTGATACATTAGCTTTTTTATGCCTGACAATATTCATTCAAGCACACACTAATATCGTTATATTAAAACACAAATATGAAATATTAAACATCACGTAGGTACTTAGACCCGCGTGTGTTTTAAGAGTGCTTTACCCTAATGCAGTGTTATTAATTATTAAACTCAAGTGCAAAGACCTGAATGTACTGGACTAATAAAGTTAACTTTTATTAGTAATTATACTGAAATATCGGTCTAAACTAACAGGTCATTGTTTATAAATAATAATAAATGAATAAAAATAATGAATACTTGAATTGTAAGAGTAGTCTACTTTTCCGAAATGTTTTGACCGATTAAGCAATTTTAAGATGAATTAAAAACACTCCATAGGAATTAGGTAATATAAAAATTATATTTTTTGTATAATTAACACATTGACTGCTAGCAACCCGCTATAATAATATAGTATATATAATATATATAATAGTTCTCAGTGTCAGTGCCTTGCTTTTCGCTACATACGGTTTTCCCCGTGTTATCGGCTGCGTTCTCAGCGCGTAGCTCGCGCTGGCACTGAATGTAGTGACAGTGCCATCACTATCACATCACTGCACCTTATAAAACAAAGTCCCCGCCGCGTCTGTCTATTTGTGTGTTTGTTCGCGATAAACTCAAAAACTACTGAACGGATTTTCATGCGGTTTTTACCTATCAATAGAGTGATTCTTGAAGAACGTTTAGGTGTATAATTGACGACCGGTCTGGCCTAGTGGGTAGTGATCCTGCCTGTGGAGCCGATGGTCCTGGGTTCGAATCCCAGTAAGGGCATTTATTTGTGTGATGACACAGATATTTGTTCCTGAGTCATAGTTGTTTTTTATGTATTTAAGTATAGTAACAGCACCAGTCATGGGACATTTAAGAGGAAATTTGGAGTATTTATGATATTTCCCTTGTACATGTAAATGGTCTTCCGCTTAGCGTGTTAAAAGATGAAAGTCCTATCCGCCTTTCATGTTTTAGGCGTGTTGTATCAAAGATACTGCAATGAGTTTCCACATAATTAACAAATTAAAACTATGCTTTTTTTCTCCAGTCATGGACACCAAAGCTCCAGTAATGGGCCCCCGGTAATGGACGTGGATCCAGTAATGGGCCCCCTATAATGGACATTGCTCTATCAGTATAAAATATTGAAATGGGGAATAAGTTATGGCAAAAAAATCAATTTTTGGTATAAGCTTTTATCGCTGAATGTATTTTTCTTTCCACAGCCAATTATTATTGTATTAGATTCATCGAGACAATTCTAATATACCCAAACACAATTAGTTAGGGTTTATTGCGATAAAGTTCCCATGGCCACCTCCTGTCTCCATCATCAGATCAAGTCCATGTTATCATAATATTGCATTATCATCCGATTTGCATACTTAATTACGTACTTACACAAAATTTCAACTGAATCGGAAATCGAAAAGTGGGTCAAATTCAGCTACCAAGATTTGACCCACACTAACTAACAAGGCAAGTTAAATAAAAGTTTGGAAAAACGATATAATTTATCCTAAGTCCAAGAATACCTCCTGGCTCCAATTTCACCACGGTGACAGGTGCGACAATTGTAAAACATCACTGTTGCTGACGTCACAGGCATCCATGGGCTACGGTTACCGCTTACCATCGGGCGGACCGTATTCCTGTTTGCCACCATCATTGTTTTATTAAAAAAAACTTTATTATATCGGAAAAAAACAGATATTTCTCTTGCTAAGTTTATGACAATTGTCACAAGAAACACTACAATTGTCACGAAATTCCGACATATCACTCATTACCTGTCAAGAATTACCTACAATTCTTCTAAATCTTGACAATTGTCAGAAACTTCGCAAAAGAAATATCTGTTTTTTTCCGATATAATAAAGTTTTTTTTAAATAATACAATGATGGTGGCAAACAGGAATACGGCCCGCCCGATGGTAAGTGGTAACCGTAGCCCATGGATGCCTGTGACGTCAGCAACAGTGATTTTACAATTGTCGCCCATGTCACCGTGGTGAAATTGGGGCCTGGTTGACATATTTCGTAACTACATTTTACTTCTGTATTGTTTAAAACATGAAATTATGGCATGGCAAGCATCATTATGTCAATTGTCCCATCATAGTTTTACAGCTCCTATAATAGGATTGGGCCAAATACCACAATTTTTTTACATCTGTGGAGTCACAACATAGTGTGTTGTATACCTTATCTCATGGTAAATGCAATTAACAAAACACATTCTAGTTTTCATCAAGTATTAATTAATTAAAATTTAATAAATTAACTCACCTCTCTTAGCGAAGTTGTTAAGAATTTTTAGTGATATTTTTTTTCAGTGGCACGACAACTTTTGGGTTGACGCACATTTCTTAAAAAATAACCGAATTTAATAAAAATTCAAACATAATCAGCTCTAGGACTCTTATTTATGATAAAAATATATCCAGTGTTTATAAACTACTTTTATATACTTATTTTAGAGGAATTGTGTTTTTTTGTCCCATTACTGGTTCCGTGTCCATTATAGGGTATACTACTATATTTATATATTACATATGTATATATATCGTTGTCTGAATACCCACAAAACAAGCCTTCTTGAGCTTACTGTGGGCCTTACTGCCGTATTCGAACTTTAAGATATTCACAAGGGACTACACGTACTAGATCCATTCTAGATACGTTATAGTTTAGATATCAACTAGTTCTCTTTTGCAGCGCAATTCGGGCAACCAATGTCACTTTTACGTTAGATAGAGTAAGATATCTATTAGATGTGAATTGGATCTCTAATCCTATGGAAATCGTTCAAGAGTATCTCCAGAATCGCGCAAATGTCAAATTTGACAGGTTAGATCTTAAACATATCGTTATCGTATCTTGGTGATGTCTAAAAGATATCTAAATAGATGTCTATTTCAAAAAACGAATCGGGCCCTTAGTCAATCTGTGTAAGAATGTCCTATAATACAATAATAATTGGTTAACCCGTGCGAAGCCGGGGTGGGTCGCTAGTATTATCTGAGTGTGAATAGCAATGTTCTCTCTAGTTGTACATATACTGATGTCGTTGCGCGTTAGCAGATTTATGTGTATTATGAAGATGCGCTTTATGGGCTTATAGCGGCAGTGGAAGGGTTAGGGGAGCCGGGATGTGCTTTTTATACCTCTACTTTAATTATGTTGATAGCTTATGTTTTTAATTGGCTAATTGATATCGTTTATAGTCTGTATCTTTAGGTATTTAAATAAAAGTTAACAAACAAGTAGTACATTTTCGGGTAGTTGTAACATTTATTAGTCAACCAACCAAATACAAAACCACCTGGATCAGTCACTGAACGACCTGACTTTAACCTACATTATTTGATCACGCAATGTTTTCATCTACCCTCAACTGGCTTAAGGAGCCATTTGAGGGTAGATTTGGTTTACTCTTACTTAAATACCTAAAGATGCAGAGTTATAGAACAAGAGGAAGTCTGTAGATTAATGTGTGTTCTTGAACTTTGGTCCGTTGAAACCAACAATATTTTAGTGGACGGAGTAAGCAAGTAGGTACAAACAGAAACACTAGGTCCACTAGGAGTGTTGCTGTGTGTACCACTGTACATCGGTGGACCTTATTACAAAAGGCATAAGGTCCACCGATGTACAGTTAACAGTGTGGGAGATGGTACCTAACCTGCCAAACGTAATTCAAAACCTAAAAAAGTAAGAAAATGTTGCCACTTTTTACTAGCGCGTCTTATATTTATGTAAAAATAAGTAAATAAAAGTAATGTTTTAAATCGTAGATAGGGATTGCAAACCGGATTGATTTTCAATCCGACCGGATCCGGCCGGATTTTGGCCTCAATCCGGTCGGATCCGGCCGGACCGGATCCGGTTAGGTATAAGGATATTAAAATTAATTAAATGACACATTTTTCAAGTTTTATGCGTTATATGAGAAACAAAGGGTATTTTTACCAATGTATTCATAAAACAACATTTTGAAGTTAATAAGAAATAACTTTTTAACAATAAAATAAAACTAAGTATTAAAAAGTGTCACATAGTCAAAGTCAATCTCAATTTAAAAATAAAATTTGAAATCTAAGTCATTTATTAATTTTATTATATTTAATCATTCACATTCTGCTCAAATTTATACGTTTACAATAAAAATATAAATTTGATTAGATTCCAAAGCCTGTTAATGGAATAATTATGGGATGGGAAATGGAACTCCTTGAAAGGACAAGTTTTCGTAACTGTTCTTTGATGGAATTATTTGTAACGCTGACATCCATTCTAGTAACAAGATATTTTACTTTTAACCAAAATTGTATGAAATGCGCTCCATTATTATCTTGCTTTCATTTTTTATCGGTGAAAATAGTTTTATAGCCTAAATCACAAATAAATAAATAATTCATGAATAAATATTAGGGGACAATTTTATACAGATCGACCTACTCGTAGCCCCAAACCAAGCAAAGCTTGTAATATGGGTACTAGCTAGCTCTAGGCAGTACTACTAGGCGACGATATATATACGTATAGTATATTGATAAATACATGCTTATACCGGGTGTGGCCTGTAACATGAGCAAATAATTAAAACATAGATTGCACTCCTCAAACGGTGACACTTTTGTTCAACAACTTTTAAAAATTATGAAGTATTTAGACTCCCTATTTTTCATACAAAATAAATATTATCTTCAATGGAGGCCATCGCCACGCCATATCATTGTGATTGACGTTGCTTGTCACGCCTTAAACATAACAAAATTCGCAATACATTGCGTCTAAGAATAAACTTTAAAGTGTATTAAAAATCAAACCCCAAGTTATTTTAAAAGTCGCTGATCAAATGTTGGTCAGTATGAGGAGTACAGCATACTGTTCAATTTTTTGCTCATATTACAAGGCACACCCGGTATACGTAGAAAACACCCATAACTCAGGAACAAATATCTGTGTTCCTCACACAAATAAATGCCCTTACCGTTATTCAAACCCAGGACCATCGGCTTCATAGGCAGGGTCACTGAATGGTCACTACTCACTAGGCCAGACCGGTCGTTACAAATGCCTTCCATGGCATCTCCATCCTTTAAATTTTACTTCTAATTATTTAAGTAATCATCGTATCGTGCCGATTCGTGCCACCAACATGAAAGAAGAGGAAATCCTCTTCTGTTCTCAATCATATTTAATATCTTCTTATTTTAGTAAATATGGATTTTTCATTCGTTCTTTATTCTGTTTAACTTCTTTCTTCTATCCGTCGCCTTTATCTCACCTAAAACGCGCAGTGGGTGCTGCGTGCGGTCTTTTTTTCTATTTTCCCGGATCCGGTGATTTCAACCGGATCCGGTAGCTCCTAAAAAGTGCCGGATCCGGCCGGATTACCGGATCCGCCGGACCGGATTGCAATCCCTAATCGTAGGAGTAAAATAACTAATAAATAAATTATCTTAGCGTGATTATTTATCAAAAGGAATTTACAATTTTACAAACAAATTATTGCAGTGGCAACATTTTATTCCTTTTTTTTGGTCTTGAATTACGTTTTGCAGTATAGTAAATTTTTAGTAATTACCTAATTGCAAGACATTTGATAATGTTATGATATTTGTATGAGGAGCGGAAACATTTTCTTAAGGCCCCAGTACACAATGGACCATCGCCGGCCACTCCAAGGGACGCAGCCATGCGGTAGAATGAGATAGCAATATCACTTGCTCCCTCTAACGCATAAATGCGTCCCTTGGAGTGGCCGGTGATGGCCCATTGTGTACTGGGGCCTTTAGAGATGCCTTCTTTGTTGAAACAACATTTTCTTAGAGTTGCGCGTTTTCCCGTCGATAAGACCTAGCTAGATCGATTTTTCGCCCCCGAAAATCCCCATATAACAAATTTCATCGAAATCGTTAGAGCCGTTTCCGAGATCGCCGAAGTATATAGGTATATAAATAAACAAAATATATATACAAGAATTGCTCGTTTAAAGGTATGTGATACTCGTAGTACCTCAGTGCTCTCAGTGATGAGAATACTTCCTGAAATGTAAAACCACTAGCTTCGGGTAGGGTGGCTTCTAATAAATGACGTCGCCCGCATTCCTCGCATTCTTATTTAACTGGCTGATTGTGCGATCTTGTTTATGCGCCGGGGTGTTTTTAAGATTAAAAGTTTTAATCTCTGGTTAGGGGAGTGCTTTACTGTTTTTTTATACGGTCGATTAAATAAATCCAACATACTGGTACCCATAGGACATAGGTATGAAATTTTTCAACAAAACGTTGCCACACACTTTTGAGAGGGTTGAAACTTATACCACGGTTTTAGCAAAGTTCTACTCGGTAATACCTTACATTAACAGCATAATATCGACGGTGGAAATTTCAAATGTCGTAAGGCACATGTTGTCGTATGTCCCTTACGACATTTGAAATTTCCACCGTTGATATTATTATATTCGCGATTTCACATCTATGTCCCCTCTAGGGAATACAAAAATATTATACAAATATGAGTCTAATACATAACCTGAACAGCCTAGTCTATGCCGCGTTGAGCCTGCAGTGGCTAGAGTTTTACCCTGATATAGGTACATTTCTCCCTTTCATTTACTCAAATAAAGTAACCAGCCCTACGCGGCGTCAAGCACACTCCGAATTCACATCGTGTGCCACAATCAGGACATCCGGCGTCCGTCTTGCGTCCAAGACGCCATTTGAATATCACCTAGGGTCGGACGGTCGGATATTACATTTGCTAACCCATTTGTAACCGTCACTGGCCGTACGATCATTATCCTTGTATCCCCGGGGACGAGGCCCTTAGGAATTTGTCCCTTTGCACCATTGATTCCCTTCTCTTTAAAATTGGTCCGATAATCGATGTTATTGGGAATGGTAGGGCGGAATTTTTTATTAGTCGCGCAGATGTGACGCGAATGTGTGATTGACTAAATCAGGGGCTCTCGATGTATTTTGCGTCGAGCCTTCATTGAAAAATATTGGTATCCTCTTTAATCCTTCGGGTGGTACAATCCCTAGAAAATCTACGACTTCTTTTACCTGCTGTCTGCTATGGGCATAGAAGCCCTGCCATCTCACAATTTCAACCTAGGGGTCACGGATTACAAGTTACCTACATATGATTAATATGCCTACGTCTGTCTTGCTATAGGTAGTTACTTAAGATATCAAAGTAACCTCTATGCTTTGAAGCAAAACGAGGTTGTTGTTTTTAGGGTTCTGTACCCAAAGGGTAAAAACGTGACCCTATTACTAAGACTCCGCTGGCCGTCTGTTCGTCTGTCCGTCTGTCTGTCTGTCTGCCTGTCACTAGGCTGTAACTCAAGAACCGTGATAGCTAGACAGATGAAATTTTCACAGATGACGTATTTCTGTTGCCGCTATAACAAACAAATACTAAAAATAAATTAAAATAAATATTTCAGTGGGGCTCTATGAACAACAAACGTGATTTTTTTTGCCGTTTTTTTGCGTAAATAGTAAATAGGTACGGCTCTTGGCGTGCGAGTCCGACTCGCTCTTGGCCGGTTTTTATATGTACGTTTACTGTGAATCTATATTTTTTGAACCAGTTATTGATTTTAGGTAAAAGTAATTACCTAATCAAGTTTAACGTTTTATCAGTAAACTTTCATCAAAATCCCCATCTACTCAACTGTACGAACATCAAGACAGACATATAACAACCAGTAAAGGGTGTAACGAGCTCTTGTACTCGCACGATGGCAACCCCGCAACCCTACAAGCTTTATTATTTACGACTGAGCCCTTTATATGTTTTACGCTAAGATTTTATTGCGATCGTATTCATGAGCCCAGTGTTCACCGGAATCACGACTGTGTTTTGTTTTTGAATTGTTTTGATTTCGTTTAAGTTCTAGGGATGCGAAAAGTTTAATTTTGTTTAAACTTGTGTTAAGCAGATATGCAAACGTAACTGTCAATGTCAATAAGTACCTACATGTAGTTAAGTTTTACAATTAATTATAGCTACAAGAATAATCTGTTTAGAGTATCTGTGTAGTACTTAATTATGCAGGAAAAAAAACAACGGGTTGCACTCCGGGAGTGCCGACAGAAGTGAAAACTCAATGACTAGTCCAAAATGTCTGCAGCACTATGTATAATTGACCCATCCTCCTTTCTATTGAAAAACTTTAGTTATGAAATTGCTGGTCAGTGAGCTTGTTTAAAATTCGAAATTCAAATTTGTAGCGTTAATTGTTTAAAATTCGAATAGAAATTGTAAAGTTACCTTACAGACCTCGCATCTAAATATATTTGGTCATGATATTTTGAGTTTTATTCACCAGTACTAGAGTTCACTTTTATTAGCGATTTCATCAAGACGTAGCTTTATTGAATTATATTTGAGTGATATAAAGTTAGAATGTAACTGTGAGATCCTCGTATTTCAACCCGTACAAGATTAGAACCTTTTCCATGTATGTCATTGACTTTTTCTTTATTGATTTAAATGCCATCTAAATGAGTGGCCATCTAAACCTTACGGTCACGTGATCGCGTTACGCTGTCTCGAGTTTATCATTTGTTCCCCACCTCAAAAAGTGCCCAGCGCCGCTAAAGAAGTTTTCACTTCAAAAACAGCGCTGCTGTCAGGTAACATATGTATAATTTCATACCAACCATTTTTTTTAATTTTGCTGATCATTGAGAATTCGCCTATGCTAATAAACCTGTAGGTTTATGTAGACAATAGCAAAAAACAGTTACTGTACCTAACAAAATATTAAACTTGTTGTTGCCACATAAGTCACATAACAGTCGTGACTTCATAACCCATCTCTAGCTAAGAACTCCCTCATAACTTATCAATAAGAACTGCAGCATTATAGACAAATTGTCTAAACCTTTACGACAAAGAGTAAACACGGCGACATGTTACCCTACCGGAATTAGGTTTAACATCACCATCGACATATCGACAACCGCTATTCGAAAACGTCTTATCCTCTTAATATGCTACTTATATTCCTATTATAACGTCGCGTTCGCCTCAGAAAAACCAGCATAAATGTGTCGTAGAGATCCGCAACAATAGCATATTCAGAGATCACTTATAAACTGGTTAGAATAGTCGCCTGCGTAAGTCGCTTTTGGATCTTAAGACATTCTCAAAAGGAGTATGTTATCGACAACTACATTTCAAAGAGGAAGTGCCTATAAAGTGGATTGTGGGGAGATACGGCGTTTTAGATGCGAGAGATAAAGCGTCGTAACGGCCTATTTGCGCCCCCGGCAAGGGGTGTAAGTATTATCGCCGGTGTGTTAACCGTAGTCTCAAGAAATACGAGGACGTATCCATTTTATTTGGCCTTGTGAGAATGACTTATTTACGTTTGTTTTTTTGGCCACAATGCAATAAGTATACAGAACCACTATAAGCGTTTTTTTAAATTATTTTATTCTCTTAATTTTAAATTTTGATTGTTAAATTTATAGTCAAGATCTAAGATATCGATGCGATCAATTTGGCAACAAAGCCGGGTATACATATTTGTGCCAAATTGTTCGCTTTTCTATTCTAGACTTTAAATGCGGTTGACAGTTTAGGGGAAAGTTCGATGATGATGAATATGACCGCCAATATACAGGAGGATGTCCCTAAAGCCAACACCAAGACTTAAAGGGCTTATAGAATAGCTGATGGCCTACAAGATTAAGCAAACTTACCCTTAATTAAATGACATTTTTTTTTAGATTTCGGCACTTATATAAGAATCCTGATTCTAAAAGTGCCGATATCTCAAAAACTATGAGATTTTAATTATGGGTAAATTTGCTTAATCTTGTAGCCCATCAGCTGTCCTATAAGCCCTAAAGTCTCGGCGTTGGTTTTAGAGACACCCGATATAGGTGGGTATATATTTTTCTACAATTTTGATCTGTCTTGAAACAGACAAACATCAAAGAGGCATATGGAATAAAGTTTCACCTAACCAACCGTGGCGAAGGGTGCACGCACTACTTATTTCCATAAACGACTTTGAAATGCGTCGAGTAAAATATAAATTGGTAGAAAAAGTTGTCGATACATGTGTTGCATGTAGGTACATCATAATGTCTCGTACCTACACACTAGAAAAAAAATAGGTGTTATTTTCTTCAAATTGTATGATATTTACAGAATAAAATTTGACAAAAGTAAAAAACCAAGACTGTATACCTACAAGTACAGAAAGACGTAATACTTAATCTACACATAAAATCTACAGACACACTTAGAACATTATATTCATTATAAACACTTTGCTTAGTTATTTCTGCCGCTGAGTGTACAACTTCCTCATATAAATGTTTCTCACTTATTGATACTAGAAAACACCTAAATACGCGTTTCCGGGGCTACGATCTCTTTACCAGTAAAAAAAAAGATTTCTTGTAAAAGAATGTACTACCTTCATAAATTCTCTTTTCCTACGAGTATGTAAGCAAATAATGCGTATACATATTGCGTACGGTGTATAACTGTAGTAACAATCCCGCGCGGAAGTGGGCCCGGCTAGTTCGATTGTCAAAGCAAATTGCGCTTCAAAACGCGTTCACTTTCATGTTTTCCCTTTTCGTGCGATGTCTGTGAAAAATGGGATAGTTAGGAACGTATGCGGCCGGGAGGAATGTAGCTTTTTTTTACAGATTTTTAGACACTATGTCACAAATTGTGCTTCTTTTTTAACATGAAACTATCAATAAGTATTTAAAACCGTATCCTATACCTAAACATAATTACATAGCATGCTAAGCACTTATGAAATGAAATGAAAACCTAGAATATTGGCTGAAGTGAATAATTTAGGTATCTCCCATGTAGGTAATCACTTACTCTCGATATACCTATCCCATCTCATTTATCCCGAGTATACCTAAATTAGAGTTTGCGTTTTTTCATTTTTGTCCCCGTTTTTCTCATGTCTGCTAATAAACTCTAATTCAAGACATTTTATTACAGGTCTGGCCATTTAAAATGTCTGCGTCATCGATACTACATTGGCAAACTGAAGCCGATTTCGGCACCAGATTCTTTACATCGGACATGTGACAGACTATGTGCTCATAGACAAGTGAATGTGCAGAACAATAAAGTGTTTAGACGATGCATTTATCGAGTGAAGTGACGTCGACCACGAGCGGGTTGGGGCATGAGGCGCCGTCGTCTAGTTATGGGGCGTTGCCCAGCCAGCCGTTGACGGCTGAGCTGCTAGCTGAACGGACGCTGGAAGGGCTGCTGGCTGATCATCCGGGCGAGCTGGTCAAGACTGGAAGTCCGCATGTGGTAAGTTATCTGATATACTATGCTTAGATGATTTATGTTGAATATGAGTGGGTTGGGGCGCTGGTGGCCTACTTAGCGGTAAGAGCGTGCGACTTTAAATCCGGAGGACGCGGGTTCAAACCCTGCTCGTACCAATGAGTTTTTCGGAACTTACTATGTACGAAATATCATTTGTTATTTACCAGTCGCTTTTCGGTGAAGGAAAACATCGTGAGGAAACCGGACTTATATTAAAATAAGGACCAGTTTACCATCTGGGTTAGAAGGTCAGATGGCAGTCGCTTTCGTAAAAACTAGTGCCTACGCTAAATCTTGGCATTAGTTGCCAAGCGGATCCCAGCTCCCATGTGCCGTGGCAAAATGCCGGGACAACGCGAGGAAGACAAAGAAGATGAGTGGGTTGGGGCATGAAGCACTAATGTCTGGTTATGGGGGTTTGCCGAGCCAGCCTTTAACGGCTGAGTCAGCTGAGCGATCGCTGGAGGGCCCTGCTTGCTGATCATCCCAGCGATCTGGTTAAGACTGGTAGTCCGCATATGGTCCGCAAGTAATGTGAATCCACAAATAATGGTTTTAGACGAACGAAGCATTAGTGGTCTTCCTTATGATCAATACTGGTCTGCTAATAGTTCATCCGAGCGAGATCCATTTTTTGTTGAGTAATAGGTAATAGTTATTTGTTTGATTTTTCCGTTATGGGTCTGTTAAGAGAATTGGGTTATTTGTCCCTACATTTCTTGCTATTCAGTAGGAATTAAATAGAAAGTTAATACAAATTTAATAAGTAGGTACGTGAATACCTACTTTATTATTCTATTGTCAAATTTTTTGAGAACTCTTGTAGGTACCTTACCTTCCTTTTGTGATGTTATACCAACGTACCATTCTATTTTCCCAGGTATGCACAGTCCTGCCACCACACTGGCGCTCCAACAAGACCCTCCCCGTGGCCTTCAAGGTGGTGGCCCTTGGCGACGTGGGCGATGGCACCCTGGTCACGGTCCGAGCGGGGAACGATGAGAACTGCTCCGCGGAGCTGCGGAACTGCACGGCGGTGATGAAGAACCAGGTCGCCAAGTTTAATGACCTGAGGTTCGTTGGGAGGAGTGGGAGGGGTGAGTTAGAATATGTTTATTGCTCGTAGCAGTAGTTTTCTTGATGAGCCCTTAAAATGGCGACGGAATTCTGATCACAGTGCAAATAGGAAACGATTATAATTGCTTCGCAACTGGACGAGGAACTATATATGACAGTTTTATGAACCTAGTCGCTAAGTTCTTAATGGTCAGAATGGAGATCAGTGATCGAAACTGCAGTAGCGAGCTAAACTTACTTTATTTTGTGACTTATAGTCTATTGAATTAAAAATGGTTTCACATTTTAACCAAAGTTTATTTTAAATAAGTTTAGGAGCAAATAAATTCATACTTTGTTTGGCATACCGAATTTACAATCCTCTTAAATCAAAAGCATGGCACACCTTGTAATAAATAATTACCTTCTTACTCTTTGTGCAACCTCATCCATCAAGCTCTTTACAGATTTATCTCAGATCAATTACCCCATTGACTTAATATCGCGCAAAGAGAGCCCGTTCAAATATTCACCAGCCTGGCGCCCCGGGCTTTGTCTTGAGTGCTTACTTAGGGGGTTTTTTATGAGTACATGTCTGTATTATCATAAACATTCATATTTGTTTGTATAGGAACAAGGTTCAAGATGCTAAGTCTCTTGACTTTAAAATTGTTGAATTTATTAACTAGAAGCTACCTTAACATTGCATATGTAGTTAAACTTAGTATAGTTTCTCGAAAGCTCTATAATTTATAAATGACATACATATAAGTAAAAAGTTATTATTTTGCTTTTCTTTTTATATATTATTGATCGAAGGATATATCTCTGCTATTTGTCATTAGAGGTCAAAATGCTGAATTCCAGTTTTAAAAGTTATGAATATTCTTTTCGTTCAGAAATAGTATATACTGAAATAAAAAGAACAGATGAATCGATTTAGCTAACAACAAAGTTATTGATTTTTTCAATTTCAGTCTCAGAAAAACAGTATCGGGGAAAAATGTAGAGGAAGAGATGGCGATATTTTGCAGGTTCTCAATGACTATCAGACCTATTCGGATTTCGAGATAATCACAAGATCTTGAAACGATTTAGAGATCAACTAGATCTACATTAGATATCGACTAGATGTGACTTGGATATCTAAGTCATAACTTGTCGAAATCGTTCAAGAGGACCTCCAGAATCGCGGAAACGTCAAATTTGACATATATATCTTACAAATATCTTTAAATTATCCGTATCGTAACTTGTTGATGTCTAGTAGAAATCTAATTCATTTTCCGAATCGAGCCGTTTGATGTCCAAACGGTGGTGTGGTTTTGCTTTTACTAACGAACGACGATGTTGAAAACGGCTTAAAAGTTCAATGCCAGTGCGTGCTACACGCTAAGTGCGTAGCCGATAACATGTGAACCCGTATGTAGCGAAAAGCGACTATCAGCCTGATTCGAACTATAAGATGAGCATTTCTCAAAAAGTTTGTACATTTTGATCACATCTTAGATTTCTATAAAAATTGGTATGCTGGTAAAGTACAGCTGGTAAAGTAGTTCCTTTTTAGTTACCAGATTTCCTTACACATTTGGTAACAAAAAAGGAATGTTTCATAGAAACTTTCTGGGACATTTTGGGAAATATGGTGGAAGTTAACTCACATTTATAGACGGGTCTAACGCGAATTTTATTCAATTATCTTGATTTACGGACGTTTCGACACAGGTTTCACTTCACTTTGTTCAGATTCATGTACTTTACCAGTATACCAATTTTTATAGAAATCTAAGAGGTGATCGAAATGTACAAACTTTTTGAGAAATGCTCAGATACGTCTTTTCTGATTATTGGTGGATCATAATTACGATAAACTTTAAGAATTGCCAGTTTACATTTCTACATCTAAAATTTTCGGAAACTTATCACTTTTTTGGATGGGAATCCAATTTTTTAATTTTCAAAATGAGTCTTGTTTATTTTCTGTGTAATTTTCCAGAAATTTCTAAGAATTTTTCTGGCTTTTTGGAAAGTTCCCGCAACTCCCACATCTGTAATGGCAATGGTTTGCAGCGTGGGCGACGGTACCTACCGACTAAAGGATGACTCACGTTAGACCGGGCCGTGTCCGGGCCGGAGCTTCTGGCGCATATTTTCCTATGACATGACAGGCGATCACGTGATGCTTTCCATAGAAAACGATGCGCCGGAAGCTCCGGCCCGGACACGGCCCGGTCTAACGTGAGTCATCCTTAACAGACATGTGAAACAATCCCGCTGCCGTGGGGTTAATGCGCGGTCAACCGCCCCGGCGGTGTGACGCGAGTCGCGGCACTTTTGCTGATTCTCGACGGCTAACAATTAGAACCAGCTACCGTTTAACTCAGACATTTGGTATTTCAGTGCAGGTTTTTTAGTTGAAGGTTGACACCAAATCTACGAGTAGTTTAAAATTTTAATGTTTAAGTACTTACTGAGCAAAATTGAATCTCACGCAGCTAAAACTCAAACCTCATGAATTTCTTACCAATACTCTTTGAGTTTAATGGTATAAGTATTCTTTGTACATAATTATGGGTCCAAACTTATTAAAGATTCACCGATTTAGTGCACATTATTTTGTCTATTTCCTTTTTACAACCATCAAATATGCCATCGCTTCTTTTATCATCTCTTCTTCAATTTAAGAGGTCTCCTCTTGTCGGTGGAGTATATTCCATTTCGCCCTCTCATATGCCATATTCTTGACCTCTTGATACGACACAACACCAGCTTTTTCTTTTATTTGGTCTACATAGCTACGGCATGGTCTGCCCCTGCCTCTTTCCTTTTATCTTGCCTTCTATGATGGTTTAAAGAAGTTGTCGTGCCGTAACAAATGTCCAATCATTTTTCCCTGTCTTTTATCATATGGTAGCCATTTACGGGAAATAAGTAAAAAAACTTTGGAGGCCAAGCTTGAGTCGAAAAAAATTAAATTTAGAAAAAGTCTGGTGCTTGTTGGGTGTTATTCACCCTTTTCCATAAACATTGGTATATGTGTAATGTTGCTAACTGTTGTGCAATTGGTATAATCGCCATAATCGGTTAAGTCGAGTGGAGTGCGGTCAACTGCCCCTTGCATTTATACTGCTTCGTTGACGGATCACTACGAGACTGTAAAATGTAGGTACCTAAGCTACTTTAGCGATACATTAATTCGTATTATACACGCAATGTTTTAAAGTAACACATACTGGTCTAGGGACTCTAGAGTCCCTCTCCTCTAGTGACGATGATAGAGTATAGGTACGTTAACTTGTGACACCGTGAGACAGTAAGAGAAGAGTGTCTTATCTAGATTTCTTAATTTTTTCATAAATTTGCATATAATCTTATCAGAAAATATCAGTCAAATTCAACTAGATGATCAAATTGAATATAAGTTGAGTTGCACCAGCTGTGGTCACGGAAAGACTGACGTCCCAGCAAATGTCAACGGAGATATAAATAAAACACCACTAAACTACCCGAAATTAGTTTATAAAAATGTTCGGGGTGGACCAAGAAATTGCAGCTAATACCCGTTAAAGTCGCTCGCTTTATGTTGGCCGGATTTCTGTCATTGCAGCAATGCAGCAATGCAGCCGGCAGTAATGTCGCGCTGGAATACTGTTGCAGTAATGCTGATGTAACGTGAATCCGCGAACGGTACCTTTACAAAGCATCCTATGTAACTAAGTTGAAATAAGAAATTCCTGTTTTAGCTGAAATACTCTAACTAGTATTACTTCGTCGCGTCCATCGATCAATCCAGAACAACAGAAAGCGCAAACTGAAACTTTAGGGTCGCAAACAGCCGAACTCATATTCAAATAGTGCACTAACGAAGGGGCGAGTTGTAAGAAATACTCGGATGGGGGCAGGTTGTCTGTTATTACAGGCTAGCGAGCTAGCGAGGGGGTTATACCAGTGTATCGCGACCGCGAGATCAAAGCAAACGTTCATTAATCGTTTGTGTAAAGTCTAAGACAATATTGAGCGAATGTAGGTGGCGTAAATACGGCTCCGTACATAACACGGTGTATTCACATACCACAAAACATATAACGAAGTAATTCAGCAAAATCTATACTAGCAAACACGGGAGCACGATTTTTTCTCAGAGTTTGTACACATCTTATATAATCAATGAATGGTAGTGGATTATGTATTGTGTACAGGAAATCTAGTTTATTCAAACTTACGGACTGTTGATCGCCTGTCGCGTTTACTTATTTAGCCTAATTCCCCGGAGTTGAAGCTGTCAGTTACTGCTCAGGCGGCTGCTTTAGTAAAAATCGAAGCAGTGAATCGCCGAGTCGGGTTCATCTAATCATTGTATCGACCGAAAGATGGTTACTGCTGGAACCTCTCTGCTGATGAGCACCTCTCTCAAAGATCTGCTCACTGCTGTGTGTCGATAATTGAGTGCGTTGCTCGACTTTGGTTTGATACTCGCAACCCTTGAATTTGCGCTACTTCCACCATAAACGCGGGGTTAACCGGTTAAACCGCTAACCCAGTGTCAAATTGTACTGGCAACCATGGTAACTCCAGGTTTAACCGGTTAACCCCGGGTTAGTGGGATGGTGCAAGTGGCTCAGATCCAAGAATCGAAAAGAAAAGATTACGGAAGAACATACCTAATGACATTTAGCTGTCAATGGTTTGAAAATGTATTAACTATTCATTAACTGTGCAATCAGAGAGGGTACTATCGCTGGTGCTCCACCTGGAGACAGTGGAACACCGTTTTATCACGCTGTCACGTAGACAAGAACGACCATCATTATTCGTACTGGACCGAGGTCTCGGTAAGCATTAGGAACGTCACCCAAAATGTTAGTTTAGGCCTGCTATCACAATTAGGGATCTCGTCAGTTTAACTTGTAATCTTAAGTGATGTACGCAGTTATGTAAAGTGGGATTGCTGTTTTGTTGATATTAGGAATTAAGTTTATCACACTGAAAAAGTTGAGTCGCAGAATTCATGCTGATTTCATGAGCAATTAAAGACAGATTAAAGACATTTAATTGTATTTCGTTTTTTATAACTACTTATATAACAAATTTGAACGCATGCGCGTAAAGGAACACATTTATTTTATTATCTGGACATTGTCGCACAATTTCGGCAGCCGACTTACGTGTATTTTTTTATAACAATATGTGGCGCCATTGCTTTTACCCCATCACGAAATTCACGAACTTCGATTATAGGTGATACCGTGTTACAGGTATATTTTGGAATCCTCTTGTTAGATTTGAAAATATTCTCACGTCTTACTTCAATTTCATTATTTTTTTGCTTCCCTGCGAAAGATGAGACTTGAAAGAAACAGGTGAGAGTGCGCAAAAATGTTTAATTGTGATCGACACGTGCCAGATAAAAACACGGTCTCCCCAGGCAACACAATAAAAATGCTCATTAACATTTCCTCAAACAAACAAAAGCTTTCTGGTAGCACACGGAAAAAACCAATATAGCCCAGAGCGGCTAAAGTGGAAAAGAAGTTAAGAGGTGTCTATTTGTCACGTTCCTTCCTGAATAACGCTCTGCTTTCCAATTAAGGGTAAGCGCTCTCTTTGTTTATCTTAAATTGCGAGAAAATCTCACTCAAATTATCGAGTGAAAAGACAAAGGGGAGATCGGTGCCCCGCGAACATAACTTTTGTTTCGTTCCGGGAGAAAAAGTTGGCTATCTGATGCCGAGGGACGGGGCGCGGGGAATTTTTAATAAGCGAAAAATTTAATGAGGGCCCCTAACGTTTTTTGCTTCGGTTTGCCGTGTCAGCGGGGAGCGGACAGCCTTCACTTTCATTTAGCTGGGAATTATTAATTACAGAAAAGTTTCGATTCTAAGAAACCGAATTTATGATTAAAATAATAGGGTAAGTTGGGCAAAGTTCAAGGGAAAATTTATCCTTTCTTAGACACGAGTAAATATATTTTTTTCTTTCGTAAATGTTAATGCTATTCAAAATTAGCTTTTAATTCATTAGATTCAAGTTGCTCGTAAGTATTTAGGTAATTATAAAAACCGGGCAAGTGCGAGTCGGACTCGCGCACGAAGGGTTCCGTACCATAATGAAAAAAAAACGGATAAAAATGCAAAAAAAAAACGGTCACCCATCCAAGTACTGACCACGCCCGACGTTGCTTAACTTTGGTCAAAAATCACGGTTGTTGTATGGGAGCCCCATTTAAATCTTTATTTTATTCTGTTTTTAGTATTTGTTGTTATAGCGGCAACAGAAATACATCATCTGTGAAAATTTCAACTGTCTAGCTATCACGGTTCGTGAGATACGGCCTGGTGACAGACAGACGGACGGACGGACAGCGAAGTCTTAGTAATAGGGTCCCGTTTTACCTTTTGGGTACGGAACCCTAATTAGTAATAGGGTCCCGTTTTACCTTTTGGGTACGGAACCCTAATTATGAAAAAATATCCTAAACTAGACGTGAGAAATAAATTTGAAATTCTACAATGCTCATCGTCACAATCATCCCATTTTTGTCCTTCACACAACGTCATAAAAATGTCATATACCTATTCAATTGCAAGGATCAAAGATTGAAAATTTAATTTCGCATTTAACTAACGATCCGTCCTGCCTTATTATGCCTTCGTGCAGTAAGAGCCCAATTTACCGCACCAGTAGTCAAGGAGTGACATCTGCTAATCGATTGATTGACCCCCGCCTTCGAGTCGCGATAAAAAATACACCCTCACCCTGCCCCCACACGCGTCTTTAATTGGCTGACATTAGATTTAAAAGTGTACTCTTTAAATGTTTCCAAAAAATCACATATCAAGGTCGCGCTTTATAAGGTTACACATTATTTGTTTTCAGGTGTAAAATGTCTTTTGACACGCATGACCAATGACGATTAGCGTTTTTGTCAGTTATTGTGGCTTTAGACTGATTTTGCTGCCTTTTTTTACATGCGGCTTTTGGCTTAAAGATTATCAATCTGTACACATGTTGCTGTTATTAAGCTTCGTAATTATTTTATTCAAATTCTACATATCCAATTAATTTTGTTGCAAACTCTTGGAGGAAAGATGTAGCATTGATACCTGCGTTAGACTAGATATATTCGGTGATAGAAAGTTAAAAGTTTTTCCTTTAACTTCGCCTACAGTTCCTATTCACTCTAGTTTTATCTAGTTATTAGTAGTTGTTACTTCGAAACTCTTTGTTTGTAAAGAGATCTGCTACCTATTTTTTTACTTGTGCGATCAAATGTAAAAAATTCACTACATTTTACACGCATCGTCTGCAACCAGTACAATACCTACCTCCTTTACGTCTTTTCAAGAATATGAAGCTGCTTACGAACTACATCATACACCTCCATCCTCCTTATTTCTAAAGGCGGAGAGTTCAAAACTCTTTAGTCTACGTGCAAGTTGCACCTGTGTCTGTGCCCTCCCTTGAAGGTGAAATTATTTTTGTAAAAGCCGTGGCGAAAAAGATCTCCGCCTCACCTTTCGTTATTAACTGGAGCCCCTTTGATACAGTTCACTCGGCCCTTCGCTGAACTAATGATTTTAAATTAGCCTTGTTATTTCAAAACATCTCGGCGGATATGTTGTGGGGTGTTTTTGCACTTTTGGACGATGTTATATTGAGGGCGTATTATAATCAAATACTTATTTGATAACTTAGTATTTTTTGATATAAAAGGAGTATATTATTATAGGTATAATTAACTCAGACACTTTGTAAATAATGTGCAACTTTTAGTATTTTTTTGATTGAACTTACGGAGTACTACTATGTACTTAAGTACTATGATAATAATCTGGTGTTTCCAATATAAACAGTTTTGGTGTTCTGAATATTTTAAGCGATAGCAATTAACGATTAGGTAATTAAGCAACTAAATTAATATTATTAACTATTTATTTTTAAGTTATAGAAAACATACCACTGACTGGTGCAAGTCGAAGCAAAGTGATCTGCCTTGCGTCAATAAATATTATTAAAGGTACCTACTTTTCCTTAAAGCGGAAGACAGGCCAAAACATTCATTACAATTTTAATAAATTTAAAAGAGGAACTATGGGGGTGCAAAAAATTTAAAGCAAATTGAGATGAGCGAAACGGAAGTACTCACTTAGCTAACATCAGACAGGGACAAACTCACTTTCTTTACAGTTTAGCCCGTCTTTTTCGGGTTGTTCTCTTTCCGTTTTTAATTATTGAACCACTCATTCCTAATTATTGTTATTAGCGCTGGGGAGAGTGGCGAAAATTGAGGGTCTCGGTAATATTGACCGCTTGGCTTGAGGTGCTTCCCTGGAGACGTTATTAATTGCGCTCGCTTTTCACTTTCTTGTTCTTTTGACGCTTCAATAAACTCGGATTTTACGACGCTGCTTGTATTGGCCACGTTTTATTGTGGAGGGGACTTTATGCTGAAAATTGCGCGTATGTGTGTGTCCACAGAGAACAAAATACATAGAGTGCTCACTCCAGACTTCAGTTTTAGTACCAAAAAGACTATTATTTTCGTAGTCGACATCTAGCATCGAGTAGCGGAATTATCAGTACTGCCGGCCTAGCCAAGGTTACAATCGCTATCGCTTCGACAACGAAAAGCATTATGTCTCTCTATCACTCTTCCAAATTAGTGCGACAGTGACAGTTGCGTTTCGATCGCTACGGAGCGTAAGCGATCGGCATCTTGGCTACGCGGCCTGCTACTTGACGATAGATGTAGCACCGACCGAAAAGTCAACTAATTAAACTAATGCTCAACAATTTTCAGCTAATATTACAACCGGATTAACCGGAACTCTATTTTCAACGACTTCTGCTTTTAATATTAGTTGTAAATTGTTGTTCAATACAATTTTCGTGAGTTGCGACACTAGAGAATTGTAGTATCGAGTAGTGGTACTGAAAATTCCGCTACTCCATGCTAGATGTCGACTGCGAAAATACGAGTAAGTAAGTCGTTTTGGTACCAAAACTGATGTATGGAGTGTACACTCTATTCTTACTATATCTCTCTATGGTGTGTCATACGCGCATGTGTAGTCAATTGGTTAATATCCCTAATGCGTATCGGCCTGTTTTATATCCAAATTGGCGCTCTCGCAAATCCCCAATAAGCCCGTGAAACCCAGATCAAAGGAGCTGGCAGCCATTACGATTGTGGCTCATTTTTTATTTAGCGGACGGGACTCTTATCTTAACGTTCCCTTGCTTTATGATGGTATAAAGCTGATTTTTAATCTGACGCACCCACCCGAAAGCTCTTGAGAATAATGTGTTTTCTTTTCACTGGCATAATTATTTCTTTTTATAAAAGCGTAGGTATTTTTGTGTTTTTGCTGTAAATGTTG
Source organism: Cydia splendana (assembly GCF_910591565.1). Taxonomy (NCBI): domain Eukaryota; kingdom Metazoa; phylum Arthropoda; class Insecta; order Lepidoptera; family Tortricidae; genus Cydia; species Cydia splendana. The sequence goes on from NC_085974.1 coordinate 12,455,088, forward strand.
TTGTTTTGCTAGAAGTTGATAATTAACACTTTTAACAAAACAGTATATTAGAGTTAGACCAGGCGTGGCTCACTCCGCGATTTCGTCGCTTTGCTACAGGTAGCTAAAAGTACATCCGTTCCGCCCCAATTTTGGGGAAAGTCATAAGCCGCGCGTGACGTTGTCGCCACCTAGCGGCCATATCTGTGCTGATCGTAACAGACGCGTTTTGTTAGAGAGTGAGTATTCTGTACCTAGTACTATTATTTATTCTGTGGTTAGACCAAGAAAAGTCTGCAGTGATTTTGATAGCCCACGTTTCTTCAAAAAAAACGTCACTTTTGACACTGACACATCCATATCGTTTCTAGATCAAATAATTGACGTATCTTAAAGTTCGAATCGGGCAGATAGTCATTGCATAATATACCTAACTAGTGACCAGCCCGGGTTAAAAACTTATATACCTAAACCTTCCTCAATTACTCTATTGATAGGTGAAAACCGCATGAAAATCCGTTCAGTAGCCAGACGCGGCAGGGGACTTTGTTTTGTAAAGTGTAGTGATGCATAATTATTTTAAGCATTAAATACTTATGATTGTAATGAATAGGTAGTTACTATAAGGATTCACTGCAGCTTTTTGTTTTTTGGCTTGCATTTACATAAATAAAGATATTCACATACTTACATACAAATATGAACGCCGAAAACAATACACTCTTTTTTTGGGCAGTCGTGTAGAAAACGGTTGAAGTATAAACCTATACTTTCAAATGTAGGATTTTAAACAATGTTAACAATCATTTAATAATTAACGATGATGCGTTTAAAATTAAAACCATCCCTTTGAACAGTTTGAACGCTCTTAAAAACCTATTAGTTCCACACGCGCTTGCTAGATGGCGCCACGCGTCCCATTACGAGCAAAATTCGCTCAAACAAAACTAAGCAATAACTGCAAGTTATTTATTCAGACACAATATTTGTATGAGCCCGTGTAGGTACATTGTGGCGCCCCCTAGGGGATCAATATCAGCAGTTTATGAAGTATGTCGCACGTGCAAACTGCAATATGTTCGTGAGGGGGCAGACGAAAGCCTTTTTATGAATAACTCAGTGATTTATGTAGAAGGCGGCGAATGCCTTCATTTTTTCCCTTAACGTTCCCTTTGACATGTATGGGTTGGTAGAGCATATTATATTTGCTATCTACATATATGTACTATATGCTCAGCGTATTGTAGCGATCCGATATCTTTATATGTTTCAATGGCATCATATACATATTTACCCAATGCTAGATTAGATAATAGAAGCTTTGCGATAACGGAAATTTAGCAGCGCTGGGGGCCGATTTTTGAATTTCTACCGCTCGATTTCGTGTATTTCGTTAAATAATATCTCCACTACTAGGCATTTAAATTCTACTAATAGAATCGAAATCGAGTGGTCAATTCCACTAGATTCCAAATTTCGATCGCTCGTATTTCAAAAATTAGCATTTCGCCGTTTTCCACCGATTTACGAGTGACCAAATCGAGCGATCGAAATTCAACAATCGGCCCCCTGGACCTTAGAGGATATAACCAACGGAGACGCCATGTCTAAAATTTTCGGTACAAAATAGTCTGCCGTTTTTTGCGGGGGAGGGGCACATCAAATGTATAGGTACGTCATGTCAGATAAACGTCAGTCCATACATATGGTTGACAAGTTGTTGACCATTGGCCGCCTATTTTCGACAGAGGGGAACGCCTGTTAATGGCGGCTCCATTGTTAATTACTCCGAGCCCTGGACACTGTTCCTATAGTTGCCACCTTCAATTTTTATTGCAAGCAATAGAGGTAATAAATGGGATGTCCACTAATATTTATATGCATAATATTTGTATAATCTGATTTTAATGTCGATGACACTTGTATACATTGATGTAAGAAACAATCCAATCGCTTGCAAACTACCGTAATACAAATTACTTATTGTAACCCATGCATATTCCGCAAATAAATAATTCATTCATTCATCCAGTTTGGGAACATAAATTCTATGTGCATTATGTAATTCCTAAATAAATTGGCAATTCGTTCTAATACCTTTTTAGGTAATGAAAATATTTAGGTATAGTCGAAATTTTTTAAGCTGACCGTTTAGGATGAGAGCTCATAGTCATAAACGGGCAGCTTAAAAAATTCGACTATATTTACCTAGGCGATTTGATAAAGACACCAAAACATTCAACATAAAGATACATATACATATAAAAGAAACTGCATACAAAACAAGAAGAGCCGACGAGACTGCCTCATTCCCCGCAACTCACGAAATTGCTTATTTTGGCGAAAATTGGAGCCGAAAAACAATTTCTTGGTCTCTCTTAAGTTCGCGTTCACTTTATGTGGGTTTTATGAAAATAAGTGGGAGGCCGCTCATTTCGGGTCGGAGGGGGGGGTTGGGTGCGGCCGGAGGGGGGGTGTTTATGTCGTTTTCATGGCCCGAAGGACCACGGCTGCTGGCATACAGCCAGACGCTGGGAATGTAACACCCTCCTTTGTTTTGAACGCTTTGCGGAGTTTTTATCTTGCGATTCGTTCAGACGTAATTAGGATTCAAATGTGTGCAATGGTCAGCTGACGTTGTAGTAATTAGTTATAGCAACATTAGTAATTATCTCTACCAACTTACCGCCAGTTCCTTTTTCTAAACAGCAAAAAAATGTGGGATCTAACGGCGCTTATTTAGCAAAACTGTAGTCTGTATCTTCAGGTTTTTTTTAAAAAGTTAAAAAAACAATTTGTACATTTTCGGGTGGTTATAACATTTATTGGTAACCAACCAAATACAAATCCGCCTGAATCAGTCACTGCATGAACGACCTGACTTTAACCTACATTATTTGATCATGTAATGTTTACAACTACGCTAAATTACTCGTACTTAAGGAGCTATTTGAGGGTAGATTTTGTTTACTTTTATTTAAATACCTAAAGATACAGAGTATAAACGTAGATAACCTTTCTCTATACGTTTTCAACGCAGAGAGCGGCGTTTTCAGGAGAGATATAAGTCGTAAATGTACTTACGACTGTGGCCAAAGGCAGCCAAGGAAAATATGGTCGCATCGGGCGTTGGGGCAGACCGCGCGACCCGCACTCGCGGTATCTTGAGCCCGCACGAAAATGATGCTCTCATTTTATATCATTACAGAGGTGTGCCTAATTACTCCATAAAATGCACTGTTATCGGGAAAAAAGAACACATTTTCGGCTGTCAATAAACCGATACCTACTGTCAGAAAACTGCAAATTAAAAATCGTCATTGATCCGACAATGGGGTAGATTGTACAGTCAGCAGCAGAAGTTGTTAAGCGGGCGAGGTGTTCAAAATTACCTTGACACGCACTTGTTCCCTTAACAATAAAGTCGCGTCAAGATCATTTAGAACACCTCGCCCGCTTAGCAACTTCTGCTGCTGACTGTATATATATACATATTACATACTCGTACCTACATTTTACTAAAAACGTCACAATTACAAAAAAAGTAAATGAAATGGTCTAATGAAAATCAGTATCAGTGATACTGTCGCCTTTGCTCAGACAATTCTCGTGTTATTGGGTTGGGTTGCGTTATTTTCTTCCGTCTCACCTCACCAATAATATATCAAACGAACGTGACACAGCGTCTAGCTTGGCTATCGCTTAATCATCGCACGTATGTATGTATTACAAAGTGCTATAAAAGAGACGAATGTCGTTTAGACCCGATTGTGGCCAAACTCAGCAAACCGAGCTATGTGAGCGCGTTGGGGTCAGAGTACTCAGGGTAGACCACGCTACCCGCCGCCGCCGCGCTCGCGGTGTGTCTTGTGCCCGCAAATAATGTTATTATTTCATATCATTACTTCAATATGCTTTGTCATACCGTAAAATTACAAAAAAAAAGTTCTCCTTTAACGAATATCGACCGGTAAATTTCTAATAATGTATAATTCCAAGAAACTTATTACAAGCCGAAAGTGACACGTCTTACCGCTAACCTTATTTTCTTAAGACGAAACAGGAGCTGAGTTTTAAATATTTTAGGTAAATATACCCTTCTCGCTAACGGAAGCGGCAACTAAAAGTAGTGCGATAAGGACAAGGCGAAAAATCCTGCGTAAAAATCTCAAAAATCGAGGTTTCGTACTCCTCTGTTTCCTCCTCCAAAACTTAACCAATCGTAACCAAATTTGGAAATCTAAATGATTATGAAATTATCTGTGTCGGACCGTTTTGCTTTTTTGGCTACTTGATATCAGTTTTGAATGCCACGCCTCTCATTGCGGCATAGTCAATTAGGCCATTTTGGCTCTAACACACCTTAAAAAACAAAAATATCAAAAAAAGCAAAACGGTCCGACACAGATATTGACAATATTAATCTGTGTTGAAAAAATCATAGCTCTAGCTTCAAAAACCACGGAAGAAAACGAGGAGTACGTTTGTATGGAGAAATGACCACTCCCGTTGGCTCTTAATTACCTAATATTGTCTTACCCATTCAGAGCTAATCACAACTTCGTTTTGCCTCTACGAGGCATTTTCAATACATATCGGGAAACTCCCGTTATCGGCTACGACGTAGCGCTACCACCGCAGCATAGCGGTGAATGTGTTTTAATCAGATCTGACTGAACTGTGAGTTATTATTGTAATTCTTGTAAGTGTTTAGTGAGCCAAGTAAATAAAATAAAATGTCGAAGGGGCTGAAAAGAAATGAACGCCTCGATAAGCTAGTTCTGTTCGCATGTAAAATTTGTACAAAAAATAATTGCCCAGATCAGAGCATTGTTTCGCACCCCCAAATATTTTTTTTATGAAGACAAAAAAAAAAGAGTATAGGATCGTACTTGGAAGCTGGTAGTCTACCTCTGTTACGGGTGAAGACCAGTCATATACAAGGACAAACGATAAGGAGGAATCAAATTCACAATCTGTTACCTATTACAATTAGAATATACCTCAACATCGATACGTGAAACATTCCGCATGTTGTAGGCTGCGTGATTTGTGACGCGGCTCATTATAAGTACTCGTACCTACTTTAGTTTAGCACCGTTATTAGTGGCTTTTAGCATTTACACCGTGAAATGCAACAGTATTATCGGTTACCAATTGTTCTTACTTAGTTAAATAAATTATGTGTGAGTGTTTTAGCAGCAGTAATATGTGAAATCGTCGTGTTTGCCGACTGGGGGCTGATCGTGGTTTTTGATACGCAGTGTAGATATGAATGAACAAAACAGTTACAGAAGTGGCACACTAAATACTTACAAAGATATTGTGGTATATAGATAGATGTGGTACCTATATTAAGTATACATATATAGTTAAACAAATTCACAGGTAAAATATCTACCTATTTTGAACCACAGATATGCCAGAGTGAAGCAAAATTATAAATGCTTCTAAATATTGGCTGCAAAAACGACTGGTCATCTTATAGGTTATGGACCTATGGAGCTATAGTATAGCCAAAGGTATAATCTTTATATTTTACTAAAACAATCCCTACAACCCTTTCCTCAAGGGGTCACGTAGCTGCGCGCAACCATGTCGCGAGATCATCTCGCACCGGAGCTGTCGGCGGCTGATTTGTGGCGGGGCCCGCGTGCCGACACGACCCAGTCGATTGACACAACAAAACGTTTACTTTCAATTTTAAATCTGTACCTACTTAGTATTTTTTAAACCTTATCTGTCCTTCTAGACATTCAATAAAAATTACAGCCGAAAGTCTGTCTTTAACGTCAATTATAACATACTTTTAAGGGGCCCACTGATTAACAGTCCGCCGTACGGTATCGGCCTGTCAGTTAGAACAAAATTTTGACAGTTCCGAACAACTGACAGGCCGATACCGTCCGGCGGACTGTTAATCAGTGGGCCCCTTTAAGTTCCGCATGTTGGCACTTAAATGAAACCGCGGTAGAAACGTGAAAAACTACTAAACATTTCAGGAGAACCATAATCAAGACGAATTTAATAACTTCTAAATAAGTGTAAGAACACTGAAATCTATATATGTAAATATATATGGCGTATGCTAGGTGGCTAGATTATTTGCCATCTCGAGCTAACAGCTCTCGTAAATTACCTGGCGATTTCATAATTTTCCCAAGGAGTAGGTAGGTACACTCCTTCTGCAATGCGTCAAACTAAACTAGGTCTACGTCTTTGCATAAGAGTTTTCAGTTTTTATGACGTAAATATCAGCTGTTTACTAATTTCAATATCTTTGCAGGTAAATCCTTCAGTCTGACAATAATGCTTGCTACGTCACCGCCCCAAGTGGTGACGTATCAGAAAGCCATCAAGGTGACGGTGGACGGGCCGCGCGAGCCGCGCTCCAAGACCCGCCATCACGGCTTCCATCCCTTCCACTTCGGGCCGCGGTTTGCGCCGGACCCTCTGATGGGATCACTACCGTTCAAACTATCAGGTACCTATATTTATCTCCTTTTCTTATTGATGATACTGACCATGACGTCATTACAACTGTACAGTCAGCATCCAATAGATAGTGACGGACAAAGTGTCCAAATATATCGGAACACATCTTGGTTTGTATCTCCCGCCATATTGACTTATATCTCTTCCTTTTTGGCGCCTGGTTCGCGGCACCACAACTTCAGAAAGCCAATCATTTAATTGCCTAATTCTGAGCAAAGTGCTTGGTTCTCACATCAACGTTCAAAGAGAATTGACTGACATAAAAAGACAGTGCTTGTAACAGCTACGATCTTAAGCCGTTAAGCCGTACCGTATCGGTGAAGTCTAACACGCTGCAGTAACATAGTGGATCTTATTTCATTGCAGTAAGGTTTAATTTTAGTTATGATACACACGTAACTACTGAGGTGCGAATAGGTGTGCAGCGTTGCAGGCGTTACGTTAGAGTCTTCGTGTAACGATATCTGGCGCGAAGTTAGTCACGGAGACGGCTCCCCGTTGCGTCGCTTAGGAAATGATGAACAAGTCTTAAGCTACTAGCGGATTTTTTTAAAAGTTGATAACTGTTGTAAAACTTGAAGGCTCTTCCCACTAGTTCCATGGAACATTGGTTAATCAAACAGCTCAAAATATAAATATGGTAAGTTAATTTAACCATTCAGTTCATACTAGTCTACAAGACAAAAATAATAGAGTGAAATTGTCGGGAGAAGAGACAATATGGTTATAGGATACTCACGCATTAAATCACAACTGTATGTAGCCCCCATTTTTTGGTTCGTATAACCGTGGAAGAGGTTAAAAACCCAAGGATTCTTAGAATGAGTCCGCTAGATAAAAGTACTTAATCATACAGTAACCAAATCGGTTTTGTACGAATAGCGATTGAGAATAAGCTGTCGGGGAAGACACCAACAGCTTTATGCTTCGATTGTCCTTTTGTGCATATGACAACGGCCAGGAAAGTCGAAATTAAAGTTTGGAAGTAATAAACAAAAATGCACGCCAGGAACGTTGGTGTTGTATGCTGTATGCATGGAGGTTATCCGTCTTGAATATTTATTATTTACTAGTTTCTGCCGCTAACGCATATTCCTTAGACCATCGCAATCGTAGGTCGAGGCAGGGTCGACGTTTCTATCCGGCAGATATTAAATTGTCACCGTGGACCTTTGTCAGTCCGCGGCGTCCGACGCCTCAAAAGGGATTTAATTTGCTCCAGAAGTTTTGCGAAACAATTAATTATCAATTTGGAACCCTTCTTTTGACACCAGACTGCCTCATTATTTTACCTTTGTTAAGTTTTGTTATAGAGCTATACCTATAAATAGATAGGGTCCAATTGGACGGAGGCTTTTCTGTGGTTGGATATTGTCACCTAGATACTAGGTATTGTAGTACATACTAGTTATAGCTAATGAAGACATATTATTACACAGAAAAACAAAAGTTGTCTTCGATATCAAAGTTAAAATCGTTCAATATTAACTAAGTTATGGCCGGTTCCATTAGATGCCAGTTGGTTCCCCGCAATTTTTGGGAATACAGAAGACAAGTTAAAATTTAAAACCCCATTTTTACGTAGGTAAGTAGGTACGCTTAAGCTTACGTACTTAGGTCTCTTATTGTTTTACCCCTGAACTCTTTATATGTTGATACCAAGAGAAGAGAAGGCTAAACTACAGATTAATCTACACGTATAGTTGCTAGCCAGAAATCCCTGGCAAATTAATCGGCGTAATAAGTGGCGACGCGCGTAGGGCGTCGCTAGGCACCTGGTTTTTCGCTTGCAAGCGGATTCTCGTATTACCTACCTACATTTAGGTAGCATAGGGTGTTAAATTTCAATAAGTGCCTATGACATTGTAAAGCTTTCATTATACTTGTACAGGTATGGTATAACACACTGAAAGGCGATGAAAACCTTATTCAAATTTAAGCTGCCGTGAGACATACTAACATTAAACTAATTTTACGGTTTAAATTCACGTGTATTTAGTCACTCGCGCGACATGTTTCGGAGAGCCTAGGTCTCCTTTCTCAAACACTAACACTATTAGTTTAAACTTTAAACCTAGTTTGATTAAAACCTTATTAATCTTAATTTTAATATTACAGTGTCTCACCTTACTAAAAATCCAGCCACATATAAGTTTCTGAAAGAAAACCTCATTACAATTCCATTATCTATTCTCTCCTTTATCTTTATGAAACGAAATATCCACCTGTCCATAAGCATTGGTCTTAAGCTGTACCCACACAAACCATAGGTAGTCAAACTGCCTTTGTATTGCGCAGAGGCGAGGCAAACCTCGTTAAGGCGGGTGTCAAAGGGCCCTAACCTAATTACACACCTCGCGCTCCTGCGCCCAAGATCCTGCCGGAATTAATGCATGCTAATATACTTTAGCTTTTAAGCTGGACGTATATTGAGTTTGGAATAAGTTTTGTTTCGAAGGGTTTCGGCGAAGCGATAATTCTGTTTGGAAGTTGGAAAGAAGTATTTACTTCATGAGATACGTAGTGGAATGTGTTGTTTGAATTAAGTTTATTTTGCAAACCTAACCCCTTTTCATTTGCACAAATAATGATGGTCTTACAAGAAAAAAAACATATACTTAGTTAAAATAGTTAAAGCCAGTTGATTCATTTGAAGACGCGTCACTTAGCGTGTATTTCAAATGTTAGTGATACATATATACCTACAAGGTATATATGTATACTTGTATTAGGGGTGGATATGTAGGTCATACTGAACAACTATTACTATGGGGCCAACCCCGAAATAGCGAAAATCTGCCGTCTCATACTCATTTTAGTGAATAATATGTCAATGTTTTCTATGGAACAGAACCATATATTCACCCCTCAGCGTATGGTCAAACATAACAATTACACCCTGTATGTATCTATGTGACAGATAATTATAAAAAAAAACTAAACGGGAGTGCTAAAATAATTGACCCATTTGGAACGATAAGCACTTCTTAATCCTAATCTCACTAATCTGACTTAAGGTGTTATTAAATTAGTAATTAATTACTGCCACTGACCTATTTTGTGTAACTACAAATGGATTTTAATCAGGTCACATTCTATAGCGTATATCTGTAAACATCTCCCATCAACTACGAACAAACAAGCTACAAGTAGCTTCCTCCGAGTCTTCTTTCAACGCTCTCATTCGCTTTGTTCCTCAGAAACAATTTAGCCCACTTCAATATGTAAATTCCCAAGCACCGTCTCTGCCCTCTTAACTGTAGTAACCCCGTAATTATAAACAGGTCGTATGTGCTGTACCATGCTTACATCTTGAACTGTCAACTTGTACACCTTATTGCAATGCAATAAAGTCCATCCATGGTTAGTTAAAGAGTGTTGGTAGTACAGTTGTAGCGCTCACTTACGCCGTTTGAGCGTGGAGCAGTATTGAAGTACCAATAACCCCGCGAAATCATGATAAATTATCCACATTCGCGTGGCAACTTCAACAGGGAAAGGTGTGGATGAGGCATCATAATTGCTTTGCTAATTGCCGAGCACTTCAATTGAAATGGTTGAAGTAAATTCCTTCTGTTAAAATTGTTGAACCCTAAATTTTTTCCGGTGTCTCATAACTAAACTCAAGATGTTTTTCATACTTTATTAGGATAGTGTTAGGGGGTGAAGGGTATATTAATAAATATAAAGGTGTCCCACGGAAAGGAAATGGCGGGACGACTTGGACACATTCTATCCCAAATGGTGGGAAAATGCCGATGACAGCTGGAGTGGGGCACCAAAGTAAGCTAACTAAAAAATAAAGGTGTCTGTAAATTAACAAACGTTGCTTAACTTGTCTGACGTTAGACTAACTTTTACGAAGAAAAGTCTAGGAAAAGTTTTTTTACTACCTACTAAACATAATGTATTGAATTTAATTACGAATTTGAGTACCTACCTAAAGCATATCCTGGATCAGTAGGTATCAAGCTACCCTCAAAAAACAAAATTTAAACAATTACTTGAAATAATAAACCCAGCTGAATTACAGGACCTGTCACCTCAAAATTACCTTAATTACCAATTTATACCCGAATTAATGCACGTCACTCAGCACGCCGCGGTACGTTTCTTCCACGCGGCCGTGTGAGCACCACTTTAAGTCGCAGCTCGCATTATTAATGAGGGAGCCTTAGAGAAAATTAAATATAGCATTAGGCCCGGAAGCCCCGGATCGTGGGGAGGGGGGAAGAAAGGTTAGGGGGTTAACCCTTCCGCCGCCCGCTCGCGACAATGCGGGTGCATAATTACGCATTTGTAAATTTTAAATGTCCCACCCACCTCATACAGCCTTTTGTATGGCGTGATTCGAGCTTTTACTGCGCATTCGAATAAATTCGAGATGATGACGCGGGCCCCATTAACTGGTAATGCGCGTAATTTTCATAAGTCTACATGCACAGTAAAGGCACATGTATGTGTGTGTAAAGGTGTGTAGTAATCCATTAATCCTTTCAAACACATACGTTGTCGTTAATTTAAATCTTGTATTGTATGAACGCATGGAAATCCGTTTTAATGATGTTGTACATAGGCATGTCATACGAATTTCCCATTCATACATAACTATGTATGAATGGGAAATCCGTATGACATAGGGTAATGTGCCCTAATATCGGCCACCTACGCGTTTTTATGACTTTAACCTCTAATATCCTCTTGAGAGGAGGCCTGTGCCCAGCAGTGGGACGTATATAGGCTGGTGTATTATTATAACCTCTAATAATGTCGTTATCTGTCGTACCAAAACCAAGTACTACAAAACAAACTGCCGTAGTTGTAGCCGGCTACATTAGGTACCTACGCATGTAGCGAAAATTGTCCGTAGGTATGTGGCTTGACGGCAACATATTTTTTGTGATATATTTTTTATGATAAGCGTTTAAAGCGTTGTGTATACAGAAAACAGTGCAATTAATTTCTCCCTATAAATGTCGCGTTTTATAAAGTTCAGTTCAATATTATGGATTTACGGCTGGATTAAGTTAATTATAGTCAAGCGAAATTGCACAAAACGAATGAACCCTTCCATAAACATCACTATTTCGTTAGACGTTTATAAATGCATCTGGGGACGCAAACTCTTTACTTAAAGAGGATTAGCATTTTAGATACTACTATTTAGATAACGTGGACGGTGAAAGTGTTAGACAAAAGCTTATAAAAATAAACAACCATAGTTAAGCAAAATATCAAGTCAACCTTCACTTTCCCTTGTTCAAAACCAAAGGTTAATTAAGCAAAACAAAAAGGGGTTAAACAAAATCAATAGACACAAATTCATTAAGCGCTAAGTAGATTGAAATCCAACATGGCTGCCAAAGATGGCGGCGGGCGGGTTAAGGCGCGTTGACAAAGCGTGGTCGTTAGTTCGCGAGCCCTCTTATTAACCTTATGATGTACGGGGGATATCCGTCTTGTTAACCCATGCTGTGACGTAGCCGGCACTGACGCTGAACAAATCAGTGTGTTGTGATTGGTAAGCGTTGTTAGCATGCTTGAACGTTTTTATTTATGTCAAGAAATACGAGTAACTGGGTCATATCTACAAAATATGGAGACTCAAAAGCTGTACAAATCTCTTGGCCACTAAAGGATGTCTCACACTAGACTTTGCCGGGCCCTTGCCGATGTGTCCGACACGTCATTTTCCATGACGGCTGATTGGTGATCACGTGGTGCTTTCCTTAGAAAACGAAGCGCCGGAAGCCTCGGCCCGAACCCGGCCCGGTCTAGCGTGACTCATCCTTAAAGCTGACGACTGAAGTGAGCAGGCTTTTTATAATGTATAATGGTTTTAACGTTTATAGCTTTGCATCATTCGTCAAGAGTAAAGCATGTCTTAACTATTTACTGCAATATCTAAACGTAACATTTAAGGTAGTTTTGGTCTGCCGTAATTCTAACGATAATCCGTTATATCCGCTGGCTATAAATGAACTGAGCATAAAACTGGCAAAAATAAATAAAGCACGGTTAGAGTTGTAGCTTTGGTATTTGAAGCAAGGCAAGGTAAACAAGCAGCACTCGAGTCTGAACTTTATTATAATTTATTTTTATATTTTTTAAAAAATTGAATAAACAAACAAATTACAGTCTAAAAAGTTAATACAAGACCCATCGTAGGCAAAACCTTGAGGAGGTTTGTGTGCCGATTATTATCTCCTCGTTCGTGAAAATAAAGAAAAACAATATATTCTATATCTTATCGTACGTATGATTCTTAGTATACATAGCTTGTGTCGTTAGTTTTTAATAATAACATTTTAATAACTTTTTATATGTTTACCATTTAAATATTTTAAATAGTTAACACATAAACATCTTCTAGCAGGTCATTTAATATTTTAGGTAATATATATGTATGTACTTAATAAAATGCGTGGTTGATTTATTTTCATCTATTTTAATAATTATGAAGTTACATCACTTCGTAATCGGGAATAAATAAGTCTCGTAGTTGCTTAGAACAGTCCGTTGTATACATAGCTTTTGCTATTATGTCGGACTGTTCCCCTGAATGATTACTTTCAATTTATAATCGGCAAGGGTTTCCGTTGCCGATGCCGATTCAAACTGCTGTCGAGGCGCATGTGCCTATCATTTCTCATAAGTTTCCGCCATTACTCCAACCACCGACTTTGAAATGAATGTTGTAATTGCCACGCGTGACGCCCCACAACTTTACGAAAATTAATTAAACTTATAAACTTATGCTCAGTAATAATTAAATGTTAACACTTTAGCAACTAGCGCGCTCGAGCCCTGACTCGTCTTTTGAGAGTAAATATTTGCTAAACATTTTAAACTTAGCTTTGCATGATAGTATACACCGGTTTTCATTAAGCTACGATTAATATGTAGATATTGTTTTACAACTTGGATACCTTTTCAAGCCGTGCAAAGGGAAGCGAAATCGCTAGCGCGTTAGCACTTCAATGATGTTCGAAGAAATGTAAAATAATTACTCGAAAGTGCTTCCAACCCTTTCTCTAATCACCGCGAGGGTTCGGAGAGCCGTTAAAAAATTCCTCCCTAATCTGGGACATCGGAATCACACTAAAAACGTAAATACTTTTATCCCTGTAATCCCGGTCTTCTTCGCGGATTAGCGCTGTAGCGGGGAAAGAAAAATGCAAGACGCAATCTAGCAAATGGCATTAAAATGTTTGGGTTCAACCCTCTCGCGGCGGCGCGATTTTTCAAAGTCGGAAAAAACCCCTTCGTCTGAGGCAATGTAGCGGACCGGCACGTCTTCGAATGCGGCCAGCACACTACTGTCGACCAGCTGCTTTTGATACTTGTTTCTGTTAAAGTTTTGTTTCTTAGTTTCAATTTAAAATAATCTCCTATGCAAATATTTCATTCGATTGTTTTCATAACTTCAACATATCTACATCGATAGTAACGAATAAAGGTTACACTTCTAATGATGATGCACGATAGCGGTACCCGTGTAAATTATTCTAACTTGTAAGGCGTAACTGTGATGAACTATTTTGTGTTAAAACATTTATTTTTATGTTCGAATATTTTTTTATATCATTTCGGGCAAACTTTGAATGAGTGGATTTAAAAGCATGTATGTATTTTGAAAGAAACAAAAGAAAAAACAATCCCAAACGAATTTATTCAATTATATAACTTGGTTTGTAACCTAATCTTCAAATATCAAAACCGATTGGGCGCATCGACGATTCCACATTGTGCACAGCACACAAACACGAAGTATTCCACATTTTTAACGAATGCAAATCGTCTGTAGCTGCCCTTTCTTTTGCAACTTTGATCAAGGAACACAAAACGAAAATGCCTCCTCGTTTTTCTTGTAACGAGTTCCGTGAAAGTTGAGCTCTGATATCGAAATGGGTATACACATTCGAACTTTCTAATGGGTTAGTTCAAAGGGATACGAGTACAATTTGACTAAATTAATGTAACTATAATACTTTTCTTAATACGTTCACTCCGAATTGTATCTGTTACGGTGACAATGCATTCTTGGTTAATGAGTAGAAGATACATTATCATCACAACTAACAGATAATTGTAGATGTAGAGGTACTGTAAAGTATCATCAATCATCACACAGGTATTTATTACTTAAAAAAAGGCACCAACACTTACAACTCTATAAGTACTTCTTAAACTGAATAAATATTTTTTCATTATCATTTTCATTATTTTTTTCTTTTTTCACATCCATCACTGTCTACTGACTGTTTGATAACCTTGTTGGACCAACATTAGGATATCTTTTAGTTTCACAATCTAAATCGCAAAACATAACATGTCAAGACTCAAATGTGTAGAATAAGATTATAGTTTCACTATGCAATCAACTTTAAATAGTTTAGGTTGAAATTATTAAAAGTGAAATAAAAATACATACAAAAACACTGATGAATTACATTTCAATAAAATGTAGGTACTCAGATACAATTGGTCACGTAAGTGTTTTACTGAATAGTGTATCTAATGAAGCTACTTTCGGGTCTGAGTGTACGCTGCACTTCGACTTTCGAGTGGAAGTAGAACAAAGCCGGGTAATCTTGAATTCTGCCGGTATTTTTTGCGTCTCGCGTCCGTGGATATTGTCTGAGCCGCTGCAGTATACATATCTTATGCAGTATCTCCGCCGTGCTACGACGTATGTGAAACAATCGGATGACTTACGTTTTATTTGTATCTAACAGGCCTATTCGGATTTCGAGATAATCACAAGATCTTGAGACGATTTAGAGATCAACTAGATCTACATTAGATATCGACTAGATGTGACTTGGATATCTAAGTCATAACTTGTCGAAATCGTTCAAGAGGACCTCCAGAATCGCGGAAACGTCAAATTTGACATAGGTATCTATCTTACAAATATCTTTAAATTATCCGTATCGTAACTTGTTGAAGTCTAGACGAAATCTAATTCATTTTCCGAATCGAGCCGTTAGTGTCCTGTGCGGTATACACGGTGTAGTACTTATATGCATTCTGCTTGACTTTTCAATGTAGATAACACTGATAGATGAAAAGGTACATATTATATTAATGTACAATTTCTTTTCTATTTCCTTAAATATTTATATTTCTAATGAAAGAGGCTACATGTCCATCGTGGTGCATTGGAAGCTTATAAAATTATAAATCTCAAACTATATTTGTTACTTAAGTTTTTGGAGCCCACCATTTTTTAATGCTCTTAGGTAGAGTTACAGTAGAAACTTGAATATACCGTAACCCAGGTTTACCCAAGTGGGTAGAATGGGCGGTAATGGCTTAAGTAAGGTTTAGGACTTGAAAATCCTTAGAAATCGATAAAATGTTAATCATTTATATCGTCTGCTTGCAAACTAAAATCGTAATCAGTGGAAAGGATTTTTAAATATATCGCCCCTTGATTTATACCATGGCTAGTTTAAGTCGTATCACACATCATGTACTTTGCAGAATTTGTACTATTGTTCCACTGTGCTGACGTTTTCCGTTGGTCATACTGCCGTATTCGAACTTCAAGATATTCACAAGAGACGACACGTACTAGATCCATTCTAGATACGTTATAGTTTAGATATCAACTAGTTCTCTTTTGCACACGGAAAAAAATAAGCTCTAGCAAAGTACCAATTTGGCTTCGTTAAAATTTATTAAGTTGAATACAACCAAGACTTATTTCAAATGCGGAATAAAGCTTTGTGATTGACAAATAAGCAATTATTGCTGAACGTTTTTGGTTGTTAATAACCAAGTACTAATTTGTTTTCAAATAAGTGTCTTAGTCAATATGAACGCGTGTTATTTACTTTTAATAAATTTAATTGCATAATTTTACCAACTTACGTTAACCTAGCTGACTTCTTTGATTTTAACAACGAACTTTGCAGGCTCCCTCCGAGCCAAGTCACTCGGTTGTAGACAGCAAAAACATATTTATTTCTAGCCATTTCATTTTCTCAGTGCAGCGCAATTCGGGCAACCAATGTCACTTTTACGTTAGATAGAGTAAGATATATATTAGATGTGAATTGGATCTCTAAGTCATATGGAAATCGTTCAAGATTATCTCCAGAATCGCTCAAATGTCAAATTTGATAGGTTAGATCTTAAACATATCGTTATCGTATCTTGGTGATGTCTAAAAGATATCTAATAGATGTCTATTTCAAAATCCGAATCGGGCACATATTAGGTAATGCGTACTATGACGGTTACCTCAATACCTAATTGATAATTATATTACTGTTTGAATAACGTTTTCTGTGCTGACCTGAATGCTCTTAGCTGAAGAAAGGCCGCTCTGAACAGCAACCACCCGCCTTGGCTACACTTATTAAAATGCAATAGAAATTCCTGCACAATCTGCTCTTTATTAATCCTTACTACTTCGTGTGGCTGCATTAAAGACGATCGAGACTTTATATTATAAGTTGGTTTTTACGTCAC
Organism: Cydia splendana; assembly: GCF_910591565.1. Taxonomy (NCBI): domain Eukaryota; kingdom Metazoa; phylum Arthropoda; class Insecta; order Lepidoptera; family Tortricidae; genus Cydia; species Cydia splendana. Next base: position 12,472,044 of record NC_085974.1, read on the forward strand.
CTAGAAGAAAAGTTCACTTAACCCCTTCTATGCATGTAACTGCTAAAACGATACCTACTTTAGATGTTTGTTCAGTCAAAGAGTTATTCCCATCACTATCAAATAATTTACATAGTTAATAATAAAGTACATCAACAAAGCCACACACATAAAACTTAGCCACGATTTGCGTTTTTAAAGCTAGTATTCTACTCAGAATTTTAACAAAATTTAGTTAAAAATATAATCATTAATTTGACGTCGTGCTTATAAAACGATTAATCAGCTCAAAGGGTTAGATTGACGTTTTAATCCGATATTGATGGTCTATTACTGAGAAACAACTTAATCTTCAGACTTTCCCCAACACTGAGCAGCGGCCATTAGTTAGATTGTCAACGGTGAACTTTCTTTAATTTTTCTCCCCGAAAATGTGAGCAGATTTCCTTCGTTTTTCGAACTAGAGCATAAAAATGTGGAAGCAAAGTAACTACCTAATTTAACGAGGCAAGTTGTCGAAGGTAGTAAATTTTGCAGATGCAACGGATCATATCGAGTCGTAAATATTTGCGCATAATCTAAAAATGGCACGAGTTTTATTATTATATGATATAATGTATATCTAGAATGTGTTAGACGTTGACAATACTCTGAATTGTATAAAAATGTATGCCAAGTGAGGATCTATTCATTTATTTGAACTTTATTAGGTATCATGTTTGTTTTTAATTATGGTTTAATGGACTTTTATCAATAAAATTTAAATATTCGAATACGAACAGATGAAACATTATCTGAAGGAATTTTATCGGCACATATTTGGGTTATTAAATGTTATAAAGTGTTCGTTATAAAGTGTGTGTGTTATGTGTTAAATGTTATGTTATGTTATTGACGATCATAATGTAAATTCATATAGATTAGCGTAAGAATAATTTATACTGTAATTTATCATTATGAAATAAATAAACTAACTAACTAACTAACTATAATTAAACAACGGGTGATTTGTAAGGTGTCATTAGAGACGATTTAATGCAGTAAAATATAGAGGAACGTCCTGCAGGCGTATTATGGATTGCTTTATCCACGTGTGATAAAATAACTGTCACTTTTTATCACCGCGGGATAGAAAGTGACGGCCACCGTTTTATCGCGCTATCACGTAGAGAAGAACGACCATCATATCCGTACTGGATCCATTTTGTAGCGACTGGCTGAGACTAGGTCTAGGACTAGGTCGAGTGGCGATGAACAGGGAAGTCCTTTACTCGGCGGGACCCAAAATAGACCATTTAAAACACCTTCCTTATGTCTACGTAAAAAGGCTTTCGTCTAATTGCAACAAGAACTATAAAGATTAAGCGGCCGGATTGAAAATAATGCGTTTTACATTTTCGCAGCGCCGGTATCTGTGACATAAAGCGGCCTGTAATTTATTCTATTGCTGAAAGGGTCGGGTAGGGTGGGAATTACCCAAGGTGGGTGCTAAAGGGTTAAGCCGAATGTACGGGGTCGCGCCGGCAACTTTGTTAATTTATGCGCTTAAAAATGTCAACTGTGAATTATGACGCCAAAACAAATTTCCTATGTATAAATGCTTTGCGATTATCGCGCTTCTATTTTATATTGAAATAGACTACTATTATTGGTATGACGGTCTAAGATTTTATCTATTGACTTATGTAATAGGGGCTGTCCATAAATTACGTCATCGATTTTTGACGATTTTTGACCCCCCCCCCCCCTATAATCATCCAAAAATCATGCTTCAAATGACCCCATTTCCTCCTACTTCATGCTACCGTCATCCGATGTCCAGACCCCCCCCCCCCCCCCTAATTTGAAATGACGTAATTTATGAATAGCCCCATAGGTAATAGGAATACTATATCTTGAATGTGTATTTTGATACATTCCTCACTGAATTGATTGTTTAGCTGTTGGTCATGTACCTATATCTAGAAATATTTGATTTACAGCCGTATTTTTTATAAAATCTACATGTTTAATATTTGTCTTTATTATTAGTTGTTTCACATCTACCCTTAAGATTTGTAACTTGTACTGTTTCCTTAATATTTTGAGGCGAGCAATATTATATTTATTATATAAAAATATATGATATTGTTGATATATCCTAATTTAATCATTCGTATTTACTTACAAATACCTTAGTCAATCTGGAGATTGAAGGTAGACGATAGGAACAAGTTGTATAAAAGACTTATGCATCTCCGCTAACGAACTCATACCTACGTTACTCCCAAAGACACTTGACAAAGACATATAGGCACATATAACCTACTTAAAACCCGTCTTATTTTGATTCCCGATCCGCGCATTTCAAACTTGTCAGAGCTAACAATTGAGGAGTGCCGCGACGGAGATAAGGCGGGAATTGAAACAAGCTTGTGGGGGAGCGAGGGAATCGTCTCACTCATTATTTAAATATCCACAGGTACCTTCTAAACCTCTTATCTTATCAGTCACGTTAATGCAAATACTAACCTTAACATATGCAGCTTAGAGCTCATATTTTAAAATAGGGCTGAGATAATAAATTGTTTGAAAAGATAGGACTTGTATGCTGGCTGCGTTAAGTATCGCGTTAAGCGTTATAACGCCATTGTAGTGTTGATTGAGTTGTTAAAAGCATTCGTAATTGTTCACGTTATCAATAGTAATATGATGTTGACTCATCAAGAAAGCTCCTTTCACGGCACGGGTCGCACCAACCATTCCAGTAATCGATTAGATAACGTAGACAAGGACGCAATCAGCTGGCATTCGTCATAAAAACTTGGATTTCGAAATGTCTAGGAATTACGTCTTGTCATTCTATTTTAATACAGGAAATGCCAAGGCCTTGAAAGTTTCACTTAACTTAGCAGGTCATAAAATGTATGCATTTTCTATCCTAAACAGAATATTAAAAGTTATTTTTTTTGTTGCCAGGCATAGCTCATCAGTTAGCCGGCCTACCGAACGGCGAGTGGGGGGCGTTAGCGCGGCACTACCCCCCTCCCCTGCTACCACCACACGCGCACTTCACCCCGCATGTGCTACCACCCCATGCGCCTGGGCATCCTCCACAGGCACATGAAACTGGTGAGCATCAACTTGTTACATGCTTACAATTATACTATCTCTTATTGGAGGAAGATTTATATGTAGAAGTATATGACTATATACACGATGGCTAAAAAATAACTGCACTCCCGTTGCCAGGGAGGTTTTGGGATTATACTGAGCAACTTTTACTATGGGACCAACCCCAAAATCGCGAAACCAAAACCTCCCTGGCAACGGGAATGCAGTTATTTTTTAGCCAACCTGTATATGGCACGCTTAAAATATAGTACTATATAATTTATCTTTCTCAGATGTGACATCCGAGAACCCTACAACAGTGCACGCGCACAGCACGACTAGCCCCGCAAACTCGCGGCCGAGCTCCCCGCAGAGCGACGATATCTCCGTCACGGCGTCCATCAGCCCGCCGCCCGACGACCGTCCAGGAGCCTTCACCTCCGTTACCAGAACCAGGAAACCCCTCCAGCCTCTACCAGCACCTTCCAGCCTATTCCACAGCGCGTTAGCTGCACAACTGTTCCTAAATTCCCCTTTACTACCGACGCCGCCAGCGTGGCTTTACTCGCAACTTTACGGTGGCTACGATTGGTGGCTTAGACCACCACCCCCTCAAGAAGATTCCAACTCCAGTCCAGACAGAGAAGAAGAAGCTAACTCCACTCCACCTGGCGGTGGAAAAAAGAGACCTGCTTCACCGGAATGGACGGAACAAGGGGTCAGGACGCGCAGCAAAGCATTGACTACTTCCGAACGAAGACCGGTCGATGTGTGGCGTCCGTATTAAAACAATTTTTATCTAAGGACTCGTGACAAATACAGGAAGACTTTAGTGTTCGGCTCGCTAACCGTCCGGAGTGATAAGTGTGTGGACAACCGGTTATAGATGTTAACGGTGGCTAAATATAGTGATTACTGTCGATAGATGGTGTTTTACGTTAGATAAATGAATGTGAACTTCAATTGTAATGTTTAACGAAATTGTTGACTGTATTATAAGATAATGCAAAAATGTGTAAATAAAGTTATTAAAATTTTAAATGTTTACTTAATTACGAGTAAGTGGCGTAATTGAGTTTTTGATAAATAATTGCAGCTCATTTCGATGGCAGCACGAGAGGCAAATACTGTTTTGGATCGGACCTATTATTATTCAGACCGCAGCGGGAAAGCGTCGCTTGGCCATCGGATCACAATATTTTATGGAAAATATGTATGCAACAAAATTTAAACACGCTCAAATAACAGGAGAAGGTTTTAACTGCATGACGAAAATAACGATCCTGATTCCTGAGTGAGTAAAAAAAAGTTTGTTTTTGATTTAAACAGAAAATGGATAGGTATTAACACATTCACTACCCCCGACGCACATGTGCGTCCACCGTCATACAAATTTGTTCCTAGGCCACTCCCCCTGGCAGTGAATGCGATAATGTTTACCTTACAAAATAGATTGTGCCTTCTAGCATAGATACATAGGTATAAGGTTAATTATTAAACTGTGCCCACATATAAGAACCTTGTATGTATACTCAAAAACGCTTAGAATGTCTTGCGCTACCGCGCGCGATTCTATACTTGTAGTCACTCTTGACATAATTAGGATTGTTCAATTTTTTTAATGTTCTATTTCGAAAATAAAATAAAAATGGGGGTTTAAAAAATATGAACAATCATAATTATGGAGTCGCGCGCGATAACGCAAGTCATGCTAAGTGGTCCAATAACAACTGTACATATGTATACGCACTGTTTAACTTTTTTGCCGGCACGTCAATTAAGTAATAAAGTGTCATCAATGTCATGTCAAAAATTGCACGCAGATGACGCAGACAACACGTAAAACATATCGTGTCGTGTGGGTGTGGGGCACGAAATGTACTGACTTTATATGAAGTCAATGGCGGCGAAACGGTTAAAAAAATGAAAGGCAAATGTTGTATAAGTATGTTATTTCCATTTATTAAATCATACAGAGATATCATATCAAAAAAATATGCGAAATGAACAGTGTTTCTAACGTAATTTTACTGGGTTGAGAAACGAAAAAATCTCACTATGCCAATTCGTACAATCAGACTCAAAAAATAGTCCGGCACTCAAGAAAACCAACATTAGTGCTATAAATTACAAGAGCTATTAGGCCTACAAGATGTATTAGGCCTAATACAAGACGGTTTAGGCGAACAAGAGGTAGGCCTAATAATACAAGAGGGATTAGGCGTACAAGAGAGAGTATGCCTAATACAAGAGGGTATAGGCGAACAAGAGGTAAGCCCAGTAAAAGAGGGTGTAGGCGAACAAGAGATAGGCTTCTTACAAGAGGGTTTAGGCGAAGAAGAGGTAAGCCCAGTAAAAGAGGGTGTAGGCGAACAAGAGATAGGCTTCTTACAAGAGGGTTTAGACGAAGAAGAGGTAAGCCCAGTAAAAGAGGGTGTAGGCGAACAAGAGATAGGCTTCTTACAAGAGGGTTTAGGCGAAGAAGAGGTAAGCCCAGTAAAAGAGGATGTAGGCGAACAAGAGATAGGCTTCTTACAAGAGGGTTTAGGCGAACGACAGGTAAGCCCATTAAAAGAGGGTTTAGGCGAACAAGAGATAGGCTTAATACAAGAGAGTTTAGTCGAACTAGAGGTAGGCTTAAAACAAGAGGGTTTAGGCGGACCAGAGGTATTAGCCCTACAAGAGGTAGCTGACTGCGCCATTCCTTTACATTTCCTGTCGATGAATTGCATTAACTCTATCACTCCACAAAAGACTTCTTTTGCTGTGGGGATGATCCGATCTTTGGGTAAGAGAAACCGGTGTTGCTTGCTTGGTAGTTCGATCATGTATGAGTAGGGGATCTTAGCGCAGCCATAGCTCCAATCTACGCTGGTTCCCGCTGAGTAGTACATGATGTCCTTAGTGCTTCCAACCTTGTATGTGCGCCCGTTCACAGCGTGTATTGCCTGAGGATAGGTTTATTTTAAATTAGAATCATTCGGAGCTTCACGGTTACTGTACAAATAGGTATGTGCCTGCGTCTATTATCATTATAGGTCAATATCAATATACTTCTCTTTAACTGGTAAATAATAAATCATCATCATCATCATTTCAGCCTATATACGTCCCACTGCTGGGCACAGGCCTCCTCTCATGCGCGAGAGGGCTTGGGCTATAGTCCCCACGCTAGCCCAATGCGGATTGGAGACTTCACATACACCTTTGAATTTCTTCGCAGATGTATGCAGGTTTCCTCACGATGTTTTCCTTCACCGAAAAGCTAGTGGTAAATATCAAATGATATTTCGTACATAAGTTCCGAAAAACTCATTGGTACGAGCCAGGATTTGAACCCGCGACCTCCGGATTGAAAGTCGGACGTCATATCCACTCGGCTACCACCGCAAATAATAAATAAATAAAGTAAATGGCAGTCTGAGGAATATAGCCTGTCCGATTTCTAATATGACGTTCGCCATATATTTTTACTATGGACAGACTAACTATATTATCGTAGTATATACTGGACTATAATATGTGAATTAAATAAAATTCAGCCTAATACGTCTCAACCCCCTAAATTTCCCCCTAAAATCAGAAATAAGCAGTTTTGACTTATTCAAAGTGTTAGTGATGGTACTTGCCATAACTATTCCAAATTTTAGGTAGGTACACCTACATCAAACGGTCTTTGAGAAAAACGTATTTATCCGATTTGTAAGACCGAAGTGATCCCATAAGAGCACCGTGAACAAAGTTTTGTACGGTGCTCTAAAAATTGAGGAAGGCGATAAAATACCACTACTTGTAATGTTAGCGAAGATTCTTCTAAGAGGTTGGGTTGAACTTTAAATGGCAAATCTTGCAACTACTTACCTACGACTTTGTGAAGATAGGAAAAGGATAAAAATTAATGATTTCTTCATGCATACCCGAGCCATAACAGTGCCTCCCTCAAGTAGTTCCACGTATGACGGACAGGGATCGCTAGTGTAGCCCCAAGGAAAAAGAATAACTTCACCGTAGCTGTGGAGCGAAAGGAACGCCTTGAAGTCTGCTTTACACTCGTGAATCACCTTCTGAAAATTGTGAAACGTTCATAGAGTCCGTCCAAGCTAACTGTGCACTGTAGGCCTAGCACATGATTGGCGCGACACTTATCTCGTGGCGAGATACTGTCGCGGCAATCGTGTGCTAGCCCGGCTGATTTGGCAAGGTACAGAGAGTAGGAATACCCCCCTAACTGTCAAATTCCCCATAACCTTGACATTGTCGTTGCCAAGTAGTTATAGAGTTATCTTAGATGGACTTTAGATTAGCTTTTGGCAATTACTAATGACGATGATTAGTATAATGACAACATTTAGTTGCAATCTAATAGGTAGGTATCATTAAAATAAGATTTTTTTTCTCAATCAATCACCTTTATTGCAGCGGTCTCTGGCTCCGAGAAAGGCTTTGGTCCACGGTAGAAAATGCTGCCAGGGTCTTCAGACGAACCGTCTTCCCCTGCCTGTCCCCAGCCGATACTATTGAAACAAAGAAATTTTATGATCCCTCTTAAATAACGATATCTACTCCAGAAAACTACTCATAGAAATGGAAACGTTCAAATGAATTTTGACTATTAGATATTTTATTAAGTATTTATTTTTTCTCTTTATTTATCTTAGGCTAGCTTTTCATAATAATAATAATATGGATATGGAATTATTTCCTCAACAACGAGTGTGGGATGCATCGTGATGTGGTGGCAGCTGACAGGGGCCTCACGCCGCTCTCCTTGGCGAACGAGAACTGGCGCAAACCTGTAGTACTAAGCACCGAGGACCGCAAGGCGGTATGGAAGGATAAGCAGCTACACGGGCGGTTCTACAAGGCCCTCATGGGGCCCGATGTAAATCTACCTGCGTCGGTGAACTGGCTACGATTCGGGGACCTCTTCGGAGAAACCGAGGGTTTTGCCTGTGCAATTGTGGACGAAGTTATCATGACGAATAACTACCGGAGATATATCCTGAAGGACGGTACGGTCGACATTTGTCGGGCATGCCGCCGTCCCGGAGAGTCACTCAGGCATATTATCTCCGGTTGTTCTCATCTTGCTAACGGCGAGTACTTGCACAGACATAATCTCGTAGCCAGAATTATTCACCAGCAGCTTGCTCTTCTATACGGCCTTGTGGACCGTGAAGTGCCGTACTACAAGTACTCACCTGCGCCAGTTCTCGAAAATGGTCGTGCCACGCTCTATTGGGATCGGTCTATCATCACTGACAGGACTATTGTTGCCAATAAGCCTGACATCGTGCTGATAGACCGATCGCAGCGCCGGGCCGTGCTCGCCGACGTCACCATCCCCCATGACGAGAATCTCGTGAAGGCCGAGAAGGACAAGTCCAGCAAGTACCTAGACTTAGCTCATGAGATTACCGCCATGTGGGATGTTGACTCGACGATCATTGTTCCGATAGTCGTGTTAGCGAACGGTCTCATAGCAAAGAGTCTCGACCAACACCTAGAGAGACTCTCGCTGGGTGGTTGGATCAAGGGTCAGATGCAGAAGGCGGTAATTTTGGACACGGCGCGTATAGTACGTCGGTTCCTCACTCTGCGACCCTGACCACCGGCAGCTTGGGCCAAGCCCCGCTGCCGGCGGCACCCTAGGTTAGGTTTTTTATAATGTGTTTATATGTATTTTTTATTGTTTTGTAAGTGTTTTTATATTTTACTTTTATATTCATATTATAACAAACCTAACTTAAGACGAAAAATAAATAAAGAGATAAATAAATATGGATATAAAAGTAAAATATAATAAGTTGTACAAAAATAATACAAAATACATACAGCTGGCTGGTCCAAACCATGACGTCCAAAAATGTTTTTTAGATTCCTCACGTCGTGGGCTATCAGAATATACCCCATGTATGTTAGCCGATTTTTCGTAGTTTTCGAGTTATGATTTTTTTAAACTTTTAACTTTTGTTATAAATTTCCGGGTTTCCCATAGCTCACGACAGACGTGAGGAATCTAAAAAAATTTTTTGGACGGTAAGGTTTGGACCACCCTGTATAAACATATAAAAAACCTAGCCTTAAGGGTGCCGCCAGCAGCGGGGCAAGGCCAAAGATGAGCGGTGGTCAGGGCCGCACAGTGAGGAACCGGAGTACTATACGTGCCGTGTCCAAAATTACCGCCTTCTGCATCTGACTCTTGATCCAACCACCTAGCGAGAGTCTCTCTAGGCGTTCGCTGACACGACTATCGGAACAATAATCTCTCTCGGACTATCATTGTTCCGATAGTCGTGTCAGGGAACGGTCTCATAGCGAAGAGTCTCAACCAACGCCTAGAGAGACTCTCGCTGGTTGGTTGGATCAAGAGTCAGATGCAGAAGGCGGTAATTTTGGACACGGCGCTATGAGACCGTTCGCTGACACGACTATCGGAACAATGATCGTCGAGAGACATTATTATTTATTATTATTACTAGCCAATATGGTGTCCCCCTGTTGGGCAAAGGCCTCCCCCCTCGATCTCCATCTGTCTCGGTTTTGAGCAATCTCCGGCTAGCCGTTAAGATATGCGTCAAGGTCAATTGTACAATAAAAAAAATGTATAACCAGGATTCAACCACAAACTAAGTGCAACCGAGTTACTTGCCTTACAAAATTATGGAAGATGAAAGAGGTACAAACTAGAAACATACCTGAAGTTCCTATTGAGATCTACTCCCGCGCACTGTCCGTATTGCGCTCTATTTTTACGCCACATTCGATCCGTGGTGTGAGTGTACACGTAGCCGTCAGGGTTCACCACTGCAAGTATATACCTGAAAACAGGCACACGCCTTGCTAACACTTTTTTTATTAATTTCTATTGTGCAGTCGCCAACAGATATATCGGAGCGGCCGTGGTGATCAAATATATCTGATCACGCACTCTGCACCTAGACTATATAATTATATCAGATGGCGACTCGACTGTACCTTCTAACTAACTAACCGTAACGGTTGTTTGAATGAACGTCAGTTACAGTTTAGAATGATTCACGGTTAGTTTCACTAGACTTATATCGATCTTATATCTTCAGTTACCCGTGAACAAGATGCATGTAACTGCGTCGATATATCGGGAGCTCGAAAACAATACAAAAGGTAATCACGGTCCATATCCCGGTCGATATAAGTCTAGTGAATGTCAGTTACAGCATTTATTAGTAATTTGCCTAGGACCAGGGTCGTGACTTTGTAGTATAACAGTGTAAATAACCCAAAGCAAGGCAACTAGTCCCTGTTGGCTACATTTGGCTACACCGGCGCACACACTCGGAGGCGTAGATGTCTTTGTCTCCATCTAACCAGACGCCTTTATTGTGTTCTAAAGTATATATCGCTAGTAGGAACCTACTAGTCCTTGTTGGTCACGCTCTCGGGCATCTTGTTGAACTTCTGGACGATTTCATTAGCTATGTATGTGGTCACGGCGATGCTGACCCACTCGCGCGCGTGGATACCTCCATCCAACCAGACGCCTTTATTGTGTTCTAAAGTATATATTGCTAGTAGGAACCTACCAGTCCTTGTTGGTCACGCTCTCGGGTATCTTGTTGAACTTCTGGACGATTTCATTAGCTATGTATGTGGTCACGGCGATGCTGACCCACTCGCGCGCGTGGATACCTCCATCCAACCAGACGCCTTTATTGTGTTCTAAAGTATATATTGCTAGTAGGAACCTACTAGTCCTTGTTGATCACGCTCTCGGGCATCTTGTTGAACTTCTGGACGATTTCATTAGCTATGTAATGTATGTGGTAACGGCGACGCTGACCCACTCGCGCGCGTGGATACCTCCATCCAACCAGACGCCTTTATTGTGTTCTAAAGTATATATTGCTAGTAGGAACCTACCAGTCCTTGTTGGTGACGCTCTCGGGCATCCTGTTGAAGTTTTGGACGATTTCGTTAGCTATGTATGTGGTCACGGCGATGCTGACCCACTCGCGCGCGTGGATACCTCCATCCAACCAGACGCCTTTATTGTGTTCTAAAGTATATATTGCTAGTAGGAACCTACCAGTCCTTGTTGGTGACGCTCTCGGGCATCCTGTTGAAGTTTTGGACGATTTCGTTAGCTATGTATGTGGTCACGGCGATGCTGACCCACTCGCGAGCGTGGATACCTCCATCCAACCAGACGCCTTTATTGCTTGGGCAACCATTTGATATCGTCAGGAGCTGAAATTGAAATGGTAAGCATTTTTGCTGAGTCAGTATGTGACATTCGGTATTCAAACAGCAACACTCCTAACTGCACATCGGTGAACCTTATTAAGTTATTACAAAAGGCATAAGGTCCACCGATGTATAGTTAACAGTGTGGGCGATGGTACGACCGTTTATTTCAATGCTTGACCATAGTGCATAATCCGGTTTTGATATACGGTCGTGTATGGAATTAACACTAGACGGTTTTAATTATTTTAAAATTAATATTGCTTAAATAGTTAAAATAATTATTGTACCATTTCTATATGAATGTAAATAATATTTCTGGCAGACTTGTAATCTCATTGTCTTTTAAAATACCTAATTTATTATAATTTATTACCAATAGACGGGTCTATCGGGAATTTATTTTATTACCTTTAAACCTGTGTCGAAACGTCGGTAAATAAAGGTGATAAAATAAATTCGCGATAGCGTCTATAATCGTGAGTTAATAAACTTTGTTTTGAGTTTTGATTCAAATTCGTGCCTATAAAATAATATTAAAGTCGTTTAACTAGGTACCTTGATATCTCTTCCTTCGCAAGTCCTCCCGATGACACAGGTATGGCACAAGTATGGGTATGTTTCAGCGAGTTTGTCCATAAAGTTGTAAATTGTGCGCAGGCCGTGGTAGCTTTTCCAGTTCATACATCCGCCTGCAAGTTCCATTTTCACAGGTAAGCAACACTGAACCACTGGCAGAAACTCGTAGTAGATTGAGTTTTCTGAAGAATCTGCAACTTGACTTATGCAACTAAGTAAAATAAATAGAATGACTTCACTCTGGTAGAGATGTAGAAGATATGAGTAGACAATATTGACTCGCTTTGTTTAAATAGCTGTTCTCTGACACATAGCTAATTAGCGTTAGTTGTTATCTATTGTTCCTACTCTATTTAGTACCTGAGTGGCCCTTTTTAAATGGGATTTTTGCAGACGAACGCTTAATGTCACAATGAAACTTAAATCTTACGTCAGATATTTTAAGGTTGGGATTACTGCAACATATTGCGATCGTAACTTTCAGTTTGATTATTGTTTGGTTCTAAAAAAATCTGTCGTGGCGTCAGTATTTTGATGCTATTCAAAGTAAATCTGCAATTTGCATGTTCAAAGTCTAGGAACCGTGTATGTTTGCATTAGATACCGGTTTTAATATTTACAAATGTTTATGTTAATGTTTACAAATCTTACACGACGACTGATTGCTTGACTGATTAGGCTGCACAGTAGCACTGAAGTTGATAATGATAGTGGAACCCTGCTACCGTAATTTAATCGTGTCAATATCTCTGATAGAGTAGGATATGCTCCTCTTGTGAAAAACCACCACCACTTGGAATAATAGGAATTATCGCACCTAAATTTACAATACATAGTGTTCAAAAATGCTTACACGGTGTATCCTTCGAGTGACCAGGCCGCTCAGTCGTGCTGAGGTTGACAGTGATTGAGGACCCCTGCTCACAACACCTCAACTCATCCACGTCTCTGATAGAAACGGAGAATGGTATGCCTCTCTCGTGCAGCATGGAGGCCACTTGGGCAACCCGCGGCTTGTCCACGAAGAAATCCATCGTGCTTCGTTCTTCCTTCCATATGTTTATCGCTAGAAAGATCAACGTTATGCGATGAAGACAATTAATATATATGCATCTTTTTAGATTTAAAGTCTTTTTAGTTCTATGTCAAAAAGTAAAATTCATATCACGAATCAAGCGCAATAACATACTTACCCTGGAGTAACATTTTTAGGCTTCTAAATTCCTATCTGGTTATTTTATCATAGTCATAGTCATATATTTATTAAAAAAAAAACAATACAGGTATTGTGTTTAAAATACATGCCTTAAAACTAAAATTATTAAACACTTAATAAAATGTACAGATAATAATATCCGACTGCTGATTAGCATTAATCGATTATCTAGTTAAATATTTAATTGATTATCTATAGTTAAATATTGCTACAAATAGGACACGGATTTAACGCGATTACCGGAGCTGTTAATCCTATTCCTCTAATTAATGATTAGAAAAATTTACCTAACTATAGTCATTATCATTAACAAAGTATGAAAAGAAAAAATGCGCTTAATCATTTACTTATTTTACTGTAACTACATAATCGAAATTATTATAAACTGTTATCGACATAACTGTTATCGATATGTAGTACCTCAACTCGTTAGTAAAAAACTAATTTATATAATGAATCCCTACACGATAAGAAACAAAGTCCCCGCCGCGTCTGTCTGTTTGTTCGCAATAAACTCAAAAACTACTGAAAGGATTTTCATGCGGTTTTCACCTATCAATAGAGTGATTCTTGAGGAAGGTTTAGGTGTAAAATTTGTCAACCCGTACGAAGTTATTGAATATAATAGTTACTCATACCGTGAAATACAGGACAAGTATCATATCTTCTTTAACAAATTAGCCATTTAATTTTGACTTGCTTTGCTTATCGATCACAGGTTTGTCGATGTTTCATTTTCTCACTCGTTTTTGTCAGGAAAATTTACTAGAGTTTGGACCACGCTAAGTTTACCTCCCAAGTGCTACACTAAGCGCCACTTGCACTATTCCGGGGTTAACCGGTTAAACCTTGGTTACCAGTACAATTTGACACTGGGTTAACGCTTTAACCATTTAACCCCGGGTTAGTGAAATGGTGCAAGTGGCGCTAAGTAGCTTATAGGGATATGTATAGAGAAATTAATTTTCACCGGCAAGTTTGCAAAGTTAGCGTAATCAAAGTGGGGGATGCATACAGACTCTGTATGCATCCCATACATAGATACGACATTTTTCTTTTGATTAACAGAATAAGATACGAGTTTTTTTCAAAGTGCCGATTTGTATTGTTATTGTATTACAGAGTTGCCTTTCAACTTTGAGCATCAGTGTGAGATACGAGATTTTTTCAAAGTAGGTACCTAGTTACGAAATGGGAACCTACCACCGCAGTTATCGAGTGACCTCACGAAACATTTTTGGCCGTCGTCAGTGAACTTCACTGTCCATACTTGAGGTTGTGGTGGCGCCACTTTGATATCTTAATAAAACGATACTATTACAATTGTTTACTGTTTTGATCACTTGAAATTTGGAGCCTATTGGAATCGTAATGTTTTTTTCTTTCCAATTACATTGATTTTGATAAAGATTGTTGTTTTAGTGACTTTTTCATAGTGACAACTTTTGACATGTTGTCATAAAAGTTGCTATCAAAGAGTATAATAAGTATGTATAGTAATGGTTGGTTGCTATAGTCCAACTATAGTCTTTTTCAAACTCGAAAGGTAGGCTCGATGCAGGTCAAAAAGCATTCTCGATTAAATTTGCAAAGGGCATATAATCGATTCTATTGGTGATGATTTATATAACAACTGATATAACTGTTCATATAAGCTGATATAAGTGAATATACCTTCACAATTGGCGACTGAAACGATTTTACACGAGCTTAATCGATTCGATCGATAAGTAGAGTCAAACTCTATTGTAATTGAGTTCCGTAACGTTGTACATAATGAAACTCAACGATTTTAAAATTTATCTTTAATTTTATTTTTATAACATAGTAATTTTATTTTTGATTTGTGTCTATTATAATGAGATCTATTGAGATTCAAGCAAGTTATGTTTAACAAGGATTGGATACCCTTCGCGTTTGAAAAAGACTGTAGAGATTTCAACTTAAAAGTGTATTAAGTAAAAGTATGAATAACAAAAGTAATATACGATAAAAATACTATAGTCCCAATCAGGATTAGTTTCCCCTCTGGGTTGAAGGGTCCGATGGCAGTCGCTATCGTAAAAACGAGTGCCTACGCCAATTCTTTGGATTAGCCAAATGGACTTCAGGCTTCCATAAGCCGTGACAAAAAAGCCGACCCAGCGCCAGGAATTTGATGATGATGTCTCGAATTGAAAATGTAGTTTATTGCAAGATCTCGGCTAAGGTATTCAGAATAAAATAAGTTACTACTGAAATCTTTATTGTTTTAGTTCAAAATATTAACAGAGTTTCCGATACATTTTATAACATATCTGCCCGCGACTTTGTGGATGAGGATCTTGATGATATAAGGTAAGGTAAGGTAGGAAGGCCTTAGACCACTAATTATCTGCATACAAAATTCCATCTGTATCTGCTCAGCGTCTATAGACAACAGACAGACAGAGTTTCTTTCGCATTTATAATATTAAGTAGAGATAGGGAGTGTATACTGACTAAAATCACTTTACTATCTTTATCACTCGTATTCACATTTTCGGGTCTTCAATAAAGTTACCATCCAAGTCATAATTATCAACAAACTTCATCAACGCCATAATGGCACTCAGAATTTCTTTGCCTGTCTCTTCTATTTCTATCTGTGGTAATCTAAACTTGTGTTTCTTGCTTCTAAGCTCTAGAAGGTAGCAGAAGGGGATCTTTGCCTCCCCGTAGCTCCAGTCGCAGCTGGTGCCGGCGGCACCGTACATCACGTCACGAGAGATGCCTACCTTGTATATGTTTCCACTTGCCGCATAGATCGCCTGTGAACATGAGAATCCAGCATGATATAATAGCATTTACAGTACATATATTATGGTGCTAATTTACCGCCCTAGTGGGGTAACTAGCACTATGGACTGTAGGGTAATTCGTCAGTAACTGGCCGGTAAACAAAAATGAATTTTATTCACCTATAAACAGAATTCATTTTAGTATAAGGCGGCTAGTTATTGAAGACTGGCCAGTTATTGAAACCTTATACTAAAATGAATTCTGTTTATAGGTGAATAGAATTCATTTGGTGGCCAATTACTAACAGTGGCCAGTTACTGGCGAATTACCCAATCTAGTATTCGTGCGTATGTCGAAAATTTAATGGGTCATATGTAAAACGTTGTACAATACACGGACGAAAAGGTAATTCTTATTCAATTTCCTACTTTTCGCACGTATACCGTAATGTACTATTGTATACCAAACGGCAAAATTGCGTGGCCACTTTATGAATGAATTAATTCATAATGAGTCCATGGAAATTTGCAGCTGTATGTTTAACGATTCATTGAGACGACTGTAGCATGTGAATATAAAAATAACTGCATGATAATTGATAGTGACGGAGTATAGACTACGAGGCCAATTCAAACTTACCTACATTTGTGACATCAGGATGATGTAATACGTGCTGTACACACTCGTCGAGAGAACCCCAAGACAGGCCGAGAACGAGTGTGTACATGCTGCTCTTCTCGCCTCGCCGTTACTCGCCCTTCTCCGATTGGATCGGAGCGGTGCCGAGAGGCGAGAGGCTCTCGACGACAGGTACAGCCGACACAAGTCGCTCGTGTATTTCACTCGTACTTGTCCGTACATGTATTAACGCGAGCTTGACGCACGGGCGGCGGAAATAATTTATATATAATATTAATGTTACAATGTAAGTTTGAATCGGCCTCTATATTGCCGGCGCTTCTCGAGGAGTATCAACTTATGGCGTCTCCTCTGTCACTGTCGACGTCATGCTACAATGTTCTGACAGATGGCGTTAGCTACCTAGAACACAATTACATAGTTAGGAATCTACATCGCGCTTACGGAGTTTCAAATGTCACTTAGGTACTATAGACGCCACTAACTCGTTACTTAATACATATATAAGACTGGGCATGATTATTTTGAATATCATCACTTGGATACCTTAGACATAACAGTGGCCCCTTCTAATAGACGGACGTAGTCCGGGCAGAGCTCATCTCGATAAGCAAATGGAAATAAGATAACTTCTCCGAAGCTGTGCAATGTTATGTATACTTTGAATTTAATCCCGGACGATTGCAACATATCCTGGAACAGATAAATGATTTAAACACATACATAAGGAAGACGACATTTCAAAAAGAGAGAAGCAGATAGATTATGTGATTTGACATTTTGTAAATGACTGGCATATAATATTGCATCAGTACGCGTTCTGTTTGAATATATCGCTACGCAAATAAGCGAGGAATTGCAACATTTAATTATTTAATGCGTAATATAAAACAGGTGCAGCATCGGCGGGCAAATCCTGTTTATCGTATAATCTCCGCGCCGTCCGGCGCCGACACGAACCGGTATCTGACGCTTAATTGTGTCCACTTTACCATTATAATCTGTTTCTGTTGCTACGAAAACTACTAGGATACTAAGTATTCGTTTCAGCGCTCTCTGCCATGGATCCATGGAATGATGGAGTAACCTGGCGGCCTAGCCAAGGTGACAATCGCTTGCGCTTCGATTGTCACCTGGGCTAGGCCGCCTGGTATTTATCATTCCGTAAACTCGACCACGTGGTCGAGTGGGAAATATATAGGTAAGTACAGATGTAAAGTGCTACTTTTTCTCTTATTTTTTCTCACTATTATACTAGTACCTAGTCAACTGTGGACGTATTGTCAAGTCATGAAGTCACCATATACCTATATAGTACATACCTACTAGAAAATAATTCCATAGGTTAGTTATAGATACTACTACCGTAAAAACATGAATTGTAGTATTATTCTGTAGGCTATTATCTCGTGTGAAACTAAATGGTAAACTATAATAATATAGGATAGGTACTCTTGTGGTCAAATTCTGAAAACTTACTCTTACAGCTCTAGATTCCGGTTCAGAAAATGGGTGAGGACCATGGTAAAACGGACTCTTTGGATCGTTTGATGAGCCTTTACAGCCCCAACCGAAGCTAAAAAATATTAAATACGTAATTACTATAAATGTTGACTTAAAACTAAACCGCTCTAAACCGAAATAATAATGAAAATGCTTTCCCTCCAGTTCAAATGATTTCGTAGGCATACCATAAAAAATATCTAGTGCGTGCAACATCGTGAAAGGAACGTGTATATCGTCAGGTGTCAAGCAAAATTCATTAATGGTGAACCATATTAGTACTGCGCTAAGGTTGATTTTTATTTAATTATTGTTTAGTAATGCGAGTTTTGATTGTCACCTGACGTCCCGGACGATGTAACGTATGCAACATCCACTAAATATATTACATGTTTATTGTATTTCCTGACATGATTAAGTAAAGCACTATGTATACATCGGTGGAATTAAGAATTTTCTGATTTCGATCTTTTGTTAGGCCTCGGCAAGCTTCGTCCTGACATCTAGGTACCTCGTCAGAAACTACTTTTCTTTCCATCTTTCGGCAACAATGTACTAACGTAGAACATGAGGGTTTTATAGTATTCCAGTTTAAATTATTACAAGTAAAATAACTCAGATGATTGTATACCTAAAATTCCTGTTAAGATCAACGCCCAAGCATTCCCTTCCGTGCCATGCTTTGTTTTTGCGCCACATACGTGAGTTAGTGTGAGAAAATTCGTAGCCGTCTGGATTCATTACCGGGAGGAAATACCTAAGACAAGTCAAAGGGACATATCGTCGCTATACTTACTCAACCTCGTATCTGCAACACTCATTTGATGACAAAAACACCCGTATTCCGAATGAAAGAAAAGCGACATTTCCATCAAATGATTGTTGCAGATATGAGGTTGAGTAAGTATAGCGGCGATATTTTACACAGGTATTTGGAAAATAATCAGATTGCGTGTTTCTCTCCAATAGGAAAGCATTGACAGCCGAGTGGTGAGGCTTCCAAACATTTGTCTTTCAATAATCCCAGGTCGTACAGTCACTTGCAATAATATGCTACTCTTCGAAGGCCGCAAAAATATCTGACACAATCTTATTTGTAGAGCCATAAGAGCGTATCACATATTTTTGCGGCCTTCGAAGAGTAACATATAATTGCAGGTGACTGTACCAATGAGTTCCTCGGAGCTACAAATTGCCATTTAATATTTACTATTTGCTCTTAGATGAAGAAAACATCGAGAAGAAACCTGCGTATAATTTTGAGGGCATTTAAGGGTGCATGTGAAGTACTAGTTCATAGGTATTCCGCATCGGATTAACATGTCTCCATATCTTAGGTATTATAACCCCAACCGTTTTTTAAGAGGGAGTTCAACTTTGTAAGCACAGAACGTTCAAGACACTTGCCAATCCTTATTGGTTATGGAGTCAGGCAGCTCATCGAAGTTTTTGACGATGTAGTTGATAATGTACGTGTTGACGGCGGGCGCGATCCACTCTCGCGCATGTATGCCGGCATCGATCCACACGCGGGCGTTCCCAACGTTACTGTTGGACACTTTCAGAACCTGGAACCACTACTTTGTTAAAAACTGATGTGTTTGTTCATTGTGTAAGGGAGTCCATCAACGTGCACACTAGCGCCACTGCTAGTCACCTGCGCCACCAATAGTCGTGATTGTTTAAATTTAACGACAGGTATTTAAAAAAGGGGGCCGCTACGTACTGTATTGTGTATTTGAGTACCTTTTGTATACATCAAACTAGTTTTTATGTTGCTGGATTCGCCAATCTGTGCGTCCAAAGTTAAAACGGCCGTTTTTGTTTTGAGTTCATAGATCGACGAATCCAGCAACATAAAAACTAGTTTGATGTATTCAAAAGGTACTAAATACACAATACAGTACCAAAGAGAATATATAGTATAGAGGGGTCCTGTCATAGTCAATTTTGTAGTCACAGTAAATTTACTGCCATCTACCGACACACGACTAAAACTCAAAATGAAAACGTATAAAATTATCAAAAAAATTATTTATATGGATAAATGATTTTATTATTTTTATATCATTTTGACCCATGTTCATTCACTGATATCCATGTGTTAAAATTGTTAAATATGAAACGGTGTTGTCACGCCATCTAGCTGAGCATAGGCCAAAGGTATGTGCGCCATCTATCCGAGAATGACTTTTTCTTGATTTCCGATGCACGTTTTTTCCTTAGACTTTATTCATCTTATACGAAGTTACATATGTCTTTGACAGTACGTAGCGGCCCCCTTTTTTAAATACCTGTCTTTAAATTTAAATAATCACGATTATTTAGCAGTGACGCTAGTGTGCACGTTGATGGGCTCTTAATAATTTCCCCGTTTTAAACAAGTAAATTGGTAATTTTGAAATATATATTTCTATTCAACTAGGTACTTTCCTACAGCTCCAAATCGCTTGTCAGTAGAGGTAAAACATTGTGACGCAACCTGCAAATACATTTATAGGTAGGTACGTATGAGAAGCCCTATCTGTAGTAGGTAAAGGTTAAAATATGTGAATAACAAATTACACAGGGCATAAGAATTCGGCAGCGACAGGCGATATTATTTTGGAACGTATTTTGCTCCTGGATAAGATGGATAATATGTACTATGAAATTTTTGTTGGTATCTGTTGATTATCTCTAGTAATGAAAAGTAATAATTTACTTTAATGTATGCATTGATGCAGTGAGAAGGGTAAACGAACCGTAAGATCCCGGTTTTCTATTGACGATCCGATGACACCGGTAGTGCAAATAGAAGGATAGTTGTTCTGCATATCATCCAAAAAATTGTGTATGGTGTTCAATCGATGATAATCATTCCAGTCTAGTTGAGATGCTGTTATAGGGTGTAGAAAGGAACGGTTTAAAAATAACACCATAACTCGTGAAATTTGGTGCATTTGAACGGGGTAATTTTGAATAACTGTAATATATACTAAACTGAACTAGTATTACTTCATACTTTGGCGACACTTATGGTACTTACTGCAAAACTTACCAAGGCAGCTTGTTTACTATCGCAACAGTAGAAAGTGCTTCTAGTCTAACTACGATATTGGGGTTATTTTTAGTTTTAGATGCTGTTGAGTTAATGAGAGTTGACCAAAAAATTGCTATTATACTTCGTTATATTTTTTTATATAATACTTATATATAAAGATCATGACGATATGTAAAAATATCTTCATTATCTTACCATTTTTAAATACATCAGACGGCCGGTCTTTTTCCCAGTCCACATACCGTGATTTGATTACGATTGTTTTAGTGTCATTCGTCTTGCTAGCAGGACACTGATCACTTAAAACTGTTTCGGTAGCTTCGTGTGGACAATGTGTTGGATTCAAATCAGGTGCATCCAAACTATATTCGCCAGCAGCCGAATCTTTTCTTTGATTTCGATTTTTGTTGTAAAAATCCATGTAACGTGATTTTGTACGTATGTTCTTCCATGGTTTTTCTTCCAAATCTATATCGACACAAGAATTTGTTGGCGAAACACACATAGTTAATTCGTTTTCTTCATCTTGACATTGATGGTTAAAATCCGTGTGACGAGGTTTCACGGAAGGTTTTTTAAACTCTCCTTCACCACAAGAATGTGACGGCGAAACACTTTTAGCAAATTCTTTCTTCTCATGTCGACTTTGATGGTTAAACTCCATGTTACGAGGTTTCATGGAAGAGTGTTCTTGGAGATCTTCTTCTTCTTCAATATGTGTTAGCAACTGTTTCATCGGATAGTCTTCATCCATAATGTATTTGAATAATCTTGATCGCCTGTCTGGATCGTCGTAGTACTGAGTTGGTGGACGTGGGTTGATGACGTAACAAGCATTATCGATTTCTTTACTGGAATTATACTTGTCCTTCTTACTTTTGTATACAGCAATAGTATTAAAGCTTTCAAAATATGACTGTTGTGGTGACTGGATTTTGGTTCTAACGTCTTCCATCGGTTCGTTTTTCGTCTTAAGAAAATCCATATACCGTGACTTCGTATCGTTTCGCTTGCGCTTCATAATCGTCTGCTGAATAGGACTTTGATCTTCACAGTAGGATAATGGCATTGGAGTTGATTCGCATAATGACCAGTTTTGTGCCATCATAATTGAATGAGATAAATGCGAGCAACACTCGCAAGGTGCCGATTGTTCTCTTTCCTGTAGATCTTTATAGTAAAAGTCCATATATCGAGATTGTACTTTAGGCTTCTTTTCTACCAAGTTTTCTTCATAATTGTAGTAAGAATGTGGCGAATAGTTGATTGGGCAATTATATTGATCAATAATAGAGTTGTATACCTTAGATTGGGTATCCAGATGTAGCTTATAGTTTCGGTATGGTGCATGGGGGTTGGTCAAGGCATTACAAGCCTGGGGAGTCTTTTTCTTATTGTTCCTTCTGAATAGTGAAATTGTGCTTTCGTCCTCTTTTACGTATTTACCTTGTTTCTCCATTTTGTATTTTTATCGTTTTTCTCATATGTTGTAATGGATGGATGAGGATTATTATTTGGTATTGATTACTTATGGTTCACTATTTCATGTTAGTATTTCCAGGAGTATATAACTTAACACAAAACACTAGGCAAAAATGCTTGGTGTTAAGTTATTTTATAAATGTATGGCTTCATGTTGTTCCGAAAGGAAGGCGGTTGGTATTATCCATGGCGGATTTTTAATAATATTATGCGTCTTATTAATAATAACGAAGTAATTTTAGTATAATAATATGTAAACAAGAGAAAATGATATTGACATAATATTACTGTCAAATAATTTCGACGAAACGTGACGTGGTGTATAAAGGCGGCATATACCTATTACTACTATTACTAAGATAAAGTCCATGCTTACTCCATGTCCATAATATAATATAATATTAGCTACTTGAATATGGTCTAAGAGCTAGCTACGGAAATAGGTTTGCAATATATAGAGCAACGAAACTCCTTTAGTTAGTGTGCCATACTATCATTATTAATTAATCCGGGCGCCTGGCAGCTGTTCAGCGGTGGGTGTGAGAGTGGTTGGGCAATAAAGGACTTGTAAAAAAAAATTCAAGGTGTGCAATTTATAGAGGGGACCGAAAACGGGACCTTATACTAATAAAATTTGACCCAGTAAATGAGATGACTTCGCACTTATTCGCGCATCTTGGACGTCACCTGGCACTACTTATCCCCCAATTAAAACGCCTGGCCATGTTATATTCGAATTAAATACATAATTT
The DNA here is from genome assembly GCF_910591565.1 of Cydia splendana. Lineage (NCBI taxonomy): Eukaryota > Metazoa > Arthropoda > Insecta > Lepidoptera > Tortricidae > Cydia > Cydia splendana. The sequence continues at coordinate 12,495,316 of NC_085974.1, forward strand.
ATAGCTATTATATCACACCAAACTCAGAGCTCTATAAAATTGTACACCTTCAATTTATTTGACACCTCTCACACCCATCGCTGAACAGTTGCCAGGTGCCCGAATTAATTAATAATGATAGTATACACTACAATACAAAACAATACAAATGCGTTTATTTCATTACTTTTTACATAAGTTCTTAGGCTTAGGCTTAGTATGGCACACTAACTAGAGGGAATTCGTTGCTCGTCTATAAATTGCAAACATATTTACGTAGCTAGCTCTCCGTCTAATTGCACTATTTCTTGGCATGCATTGTTTCTTGAAGTCGACTCTAGTGTCGGACCAAACTAACTCTGCAGCGCCAGCACAGCATTTTGCTATGACTGAAGGTGGAATTACTAGTAGTAGTGTCTGTGCGGAAAGAGAAGAGTCGTGGAATGTATGGGGCCCAATACATTCCACGACTCTTCTCTTTTCGAACAGACTATATGTATAATGAGTAGTAAACTAAAGTCAAGATCGTCTGTCCATCTTGTGGGTGGACGTCCTACGCTGCGCTTGCTAGTCCGTGGTCTCCACTCGAGCACTTTTCGAACCCAACCGGTATTTGTGGAGGTCCATGGGGGAGGCCTATGTTCAGCAGTGGACGTCTTATGGCTGAGATGATGATGATGATGATGAAACTAAAGTCGGACTATGTTAAGTTTTCATGCCAAGTGCTGCTTGTACGTCAAGTATGGAGCTTATTGGGGTAAGATATGCATTTTTACTGCCAAATTTTGTGTAAATTAGCGTTGTCAGAGTCTAGTAAACCAAGAACGAGACTATTATATTTTATAATTATTATAAATGTGCAATCGTGTTTTATTCCTTACGCAAGGTTTTAGTCTTTACCAATAAAATTAAATGTTCTCATTATCTGATTGAAGCTCTAACCGCATAAAATAATGTAGATATACGAGTCTTCCTTTTAAATGACGGTTTTGTGTTAACGCCAAGAATGCTATTAAGTTGGCAGTTAGGCTCTCGACTATGCAACGCGACAAGCTATAAGCGCCTAATGAAAAACAAAGCAGGGGTTTGCCACCCCTGACCCCACGCATCAGCAACTAATAACCTTTTACAGCTAAATCAAGGAAATTTAGGCTTTATTACTAGGAAGCAGGAACGACACAAGGTGTTTTTTCGATTTGTGAGTTGTGCATTCTTAGCGTAAATTTTGTTTTATGATGCTTCGATTCAGTATAGATACTATACCTTGCAGGAGTCGTCGAACAGTGTCCATTATCTTCAAAACAAATAATGTGAAACTAGTTTATCCGTTTGCAATATACCACTTTAAACTCTCGCGTTTTGTACACATATTTAATTACACAAGACTGGTCTTTCCGTGACCACAGCTGGTGCAACTCAGCTGAAACGTCGGAATTAAAGGTAAAAACAATAAAATTATATCGCGGTAGACCCGTTTGTGTAATTAAATATAGTTTATCCGTTATAAAAACGCTAGATTCTTTGGAGTTCGTTATTGTAAACTTTAGGTTTAAATAGTCGAACCATAAACTTATTATTACCTATGCACTTAATTATATACATAGCATACTTGTACGATGGGTAATGTACTTTTCTCAAACATGCAATGAAATGTCGTCACTCCGGGCGTTATATCAGGCTTCGAAGTATCACGCTTAGGGCGGAGCAACTCCAGAGATCTGTAAAGGAATTTCATACAAAATTTAAGGCCTAGGCCGGGAAGTAATTTTTTTTTTAATTTCCATTTCACAGATATGTGTGACACACCATCGTGGCATTCAGCCATTAAAGTGATAACACACTATCGCACCGCTTTAAAAAAAACCACAAAAAAGAAAAAAAATGATAACAAAAAAAACTTTATAATGCTGTATCTCCTAAACCGTACGTCGTAGCGCAAAAATAATCAAATTTTCGTTCCCCTTTAGGAAACCCCTTAATAACATTTAAAAAAACACAAGAAAAGAAAAAAAAAAGATTTTTTTTTTATAGGACTGTATCTCCTAAACCATGCGTCGTAGCGCAAAAATAATAAAATGTTCGTTCCTCTGTAAGAAACCCCTAATTAATATTAAAAAAAAACTAAAATAAAATAAAAATACTTTAATATAATGCTCTTAAACCGTGCGTCGTAGCGCAAAAATAATAAAATTTTCGTTCCCCTTATGAACCCCACACATTATTTCATTGCATGTTTAAGAAAAGCACTATACATACCTCGGCGTGAAAAGGGGTTGTCGGCCTCATAACTATCCGGCCTCACTACGTTCGGCCGTCTATATGCATTCGGCCGGCAACCCCTTACTTCCCAGCCTCTATAGTAATGTACTATACCTACTTTCATCCCATCTTCACGGTAAAGGCACGTAACTTCTAATGATTTTATACCAACCAACTTTCGTAAAACTTGTCAGAGACGCTAATTTCAGATTTAGCCAATTATCTAATGGGCAAGTTATGGGTGTGTGCTATAAATCTAACAAGTTACCGGGGCAGCCTCAATTAAAAAGACAAACGTGTAAGACGGGCGACGGCGGAGGGGACCGTCGCTGGTTAGCGGGTAACCAGGGAATGACGTTACCTTCATTTCTCGACACTAAATTTATAATTTTTTATTTTCATAAGAAACATATTGTCTCCGCATTTTCATCCTGATATCGAAAAAAGTGTGTTATTTTGTAGTGTTTGTGGTTCATAAAAAAAAAGTGGCATTAAAAGTGTACTATTAGTCGCACCAATAAAAGTCTGCAGCGGATTTGATAGCCCACGCAGTGTAAGTGTTATGTATACGTCATAATTTCATAGAAGTTTGACGTTTAAAATGACACTTGCACTGCGTGGGCTATCAAAATCGCTGCAGACTTTTTACGGTCTAACTCTATTATTTTTTTTTATTTAATGTACCTAATCTAAACGTATTTACTTTTTTTATTTCACCATGAGAAGGGTAAAATGTGAATAATATTGATTTACCCTACAACGGCTACAACATAGATTAAAAACTTGCATAAGTGCAGGAAGTGATCAGTATGCACCATGTAAGCACAATTATTTAGATATCGATAGAAGAAGGATCTCTTGTTACTTACAGATAAAAACAGCATTAGAGTTATAGGTACGTCATAATTTCATAGAAGTTCGACGTTTAGAATAACACTTGCACTGCGTGTGCTACCAAAATCGTTGCAGACTTATCTTGGTCTAACTCTACTACTTGCCAGGTGTATTGCTCTGATAATTTTATTGCTGTTAAATCGAATACACTATATAGTACGACTATATAGTAAAATCGAATACACTATAAATGTCGTTCATCGTTCAATATAAATGTCCTAAATTCAAACCAGATTCAAACCATTAACTACTTAGAGGATATAACCAACGGAGACGCCATGTCTAAAATTTTCGGTACAAAATAGTCTGCCGCTTTTTGCGGGGAGGGGCACATCAAATGTATAGGTACGTCATGTCAGATAAACGTCAGTCCATACATATGGTTGACATGTGTTTGACCATTGGCCGCCTATTTTCGACGGAGGGGAACGCCTGTTAATGGCGGCTCCATTGTTAATTACTCCGAGATTAACTATAACCAAAGACATATATAACTATCTATTCTTTTTGCTATAACTTACTTATAGTTCACTTCGAGTTTGTAAAGTTTTCGAACGAAAGTCACGTCAAAGCCAATAGTAACCCGGTTTCAAGGGGGGTTGATATCGCGGTGCGAAGGCGTTTACTGAAAATAATAATTTAATAATATATCTATCTGATTAAATCTAATTATAGGAGACCTTTAGTTCAGTCATGTAAAATTTCGAAGATTCAAAGACTTGATTTGATGTAAAAATAAGTGTTCCGTGAACAAAGTATTGTACGGAACACTAAAAACGTGCCTTATCTTATCAGTAATCACAATCACTCCTACATTGGTCATACGATTAAAGTAGTGGGCATCCGAGCCTTAGAGCATTTAGTACCTGGAGATGTCATCGCTGTCATTTTCTTTACGAAACAGTCTGCCGATTTTTGCGGGGGAGGGGACGTCAAATGTATTGCTATTTCTACATGATTTGTACGTAACGTCAAATAGCCATGTCAGTCCATATAAAAGTTTGCACAATAGGGAATATTACGCGAAACTGTGCATAGGAGGCGCCACTACCACTATCCGTCACAAACTGGGGGTCTACCGCGAAACAAGAAAATCGAAATTCCGTTATCTAACCTCTCTATCACTCTTGCATATTCGAGCGATAAAGAGGCAGAAACTAAATGTCGATTTTCGCGTTTCCCGGTAGTTGTTAACAAACCGCCTTGATGCATCAATGTCATATTTTATTGTCTGTGAAAACTTGTCAAAAATTAGTTTAAGGCACATTATGTATAAGTTACTCTATGGTTTACTAGAGGAGCTAGTGCTGCACTCTGGCGGCAGAACATTGCAGTAATACCCCCTAGTGTGCAAGTTTTTCGGCAGAGGGGTAATTCTTTAAAGGCGACTCCAGTTATTAAATGCTTTAAGATCCGAGCCGAGACGGATATATGTTTACGTATTTTTGTAGGATTTATTAATAATAATAAAATGTGAGCTGTTTAAAATAGAGTGTAGTGGGTTGCAGTGCTTATGCAATATATTTTGTGAACTCTTTTGATATTTGATTAGAAACAAGAGTTGGTTTCAACCTTTGAGTGGAAGGTGAAATGGCAGTCACTTACTAGTGCCTGTGCTAATTCATAGGATTAGGTTGCCGAGCCGACACCGGGCTCCCTTTAGTGAGCCGCGGCAAGAAGCCGGAACAAAGGGATTTAAGTATCACCTTTAGTGTCGTATAATCAATGTATAATACTATTTAATTATATGACAGTGTTGTCAGCATAACAATAACCCTAAAATAGCACTGGAACGCCTACAACTCTTCTTTGCTCTTCTCTTTCCGGACCAAACTCTACTTACGATTTTCTTTGTCTATGAATCGTTTGATTTTTATGGTTTATTTTCACAAGTTTCAGCCAAAGAGTATAATAATATATGTATAGTAAGTTTCAGCATGGCCACGACTTTGACATTTATATTCAACTACATTTTATAGAAAAACATGTTATAGTATAAAAATATTATAAAATAACTAAAACCCTACACTAACCACATGTTATATCAAAATTATTGCTAAAATTTCTTCAAAGTGGCCAAAAGATTCGGAATATATCAAATATGGGTCGTAAAAACAGTGAAAGATGGACAAAGGATGTATTTAAAAAACTTAGAAAGCAAAGGTGGTGAGTACCATCCATCACACATATTATTTATATGCAAGAAATGTATTACGTCATACCTTCTTCACCTATAGACAAATTTAATGTAAGTACACTAGGTACACGAAAGCAGAATCTAATTTAATACATACATGCCCTTGCATTTCTTCTTCATTAAACTCTTGATAAGTACTTAAAAAATATTATGAACATTTTGGAATTTAGTTTAAATATTACCTACATACTGCAGACGACGTACAGTCAGCAGCAATAGTTGCTAAGCGGGCGAGGTGTTCAAAATGATCTTGACGCGACTTTATTGTTAAGAGAATAAGGGCGCGTCAAGGTAATTTTGAACACCTCGCCCGCTTAGCAACTTCTGCTGCTGACTGTACCTTGTGCTACGTTAAGACGTAGGTGACTGCCAAATTAATTAAACGTGTTTAATACAGCCATAAACATTATGCGGGAGAATGAGGACAGTATAGAGCTGATGGTAGATGGAAATCGTAAGGAGCAGCTGGGGAAGCTGTTGCAGTCGAGGGATATTACCTACGTGGTGTCCTCGGACCGAACAACCCCGCCATACTACCCACCGGCACCGAAACTCAATTCTCGAAACCATAGTCCCAAGACAAGACCGATATCACCTTACAGCAGAATTTCATATAATTCAAGCAATTTTAAGAGTAATGTATTCTGCTTTTCAATTTTGTAGTCTTTATTTGGGTAATTGGCCAGTAACTGGCCACCCTAAACTAAAAATGAATTTCATTCACCTATAAACAGAATTCATTTTGGTATAAGGTAGCTAGTTATTGAAGGCTGGCCAGTTATTGAAACCTTATACTAAAATGAATTCTGTTTATAGGTGAATAGAATTCATTTTTAGTTTAGGGTGGCCAATTTACTAACAGTGGCCAGTTACTGGCGAAGTACCCTAGCCCTGAAATTTTAATTAAGATGGAATAATTAGTACATATATTTAGTACAATATATACGATCAGACAAATTGCTAAAATAAACTTCAAATAAGTAATATAAACTATAAACTAGTGGCTCTGTGAGCTGTAGATCTTGCGTTAAGGTTAGAAAGTGTAAATGTCAAAAATACTTAGTTATCAGTTATCACAATGGTCTTAACCTTTTGGTCGCCAATGACCGATATATCCGCACCGTAGGTCCAACGCCAAAGACCGATTAATCCGACACAGACCACAGAGCAACACAGACCTACGTGCATAGGGGCTGTCCATAAATTACGTCATCGATTTTTGGCGATTTTTGACCCCCCCCCCCTATAATCATCCAAAAATCATGCTTCAAATGACCCCATTTCCTCCTACTTCATGCTACCGTCATCCGATGTCCAGACCCCCCCCCCCCCCCCTAATTTGAAATGACGTAATTTATGAATAGCCCCAATGCATAAAGTTCAATTTCAGTTTTCCAGTCCGAGTGACAGCTTTTGTGTTTGACACGGCATCGAAAAGGTTAAGCGCCATAGATGCTATTGGTGCTGTATAGACAATACATATCTATTAAATCATAGAATCTGGTCACAAAATTTCACCAGAGTCATTTAAAAACTGCGACGCGTAGAGAACATCCGGATATACGAAAGCAAAATGCCCGAGTTAAAACAGAGACCTTTGCTAACGGATCAATTAAAAGCCTTATAAATAAAACATGTACTCCAAGTCGCTGCCGATGGGCAGTGTGCCCAGATGGCTGGCTGCGTTGTCAAGTTGAATAAAAATGCTTATGTAGCAAAATCTAGCATGCTCTATGATCACCTCTAGTAACTATAAGGAGCGGCGCTATACAAGAGTATAGGCGACGCTTTTTACTTGTACATACTCTACAAAAATAGAGATTGAATTAGAAAATCAGATCAACATGACATGACCTTTATGTCAAGATATACCCTATACCTGAATCCGAATTTATGTGGTGGCACACAATTGCATAAGCCCTTAACACATTCACTGCTCCCCGACGCACATGTGCGTCCACCGTCATACAAGTTTGTTCCTAGGCCACGCCCCCTGGCAGTGAATGCGTTAAATACAGCGTGGTAACTAGACAAGACTCAATATTTATTACAATTTAATAGATTTACAGTATTTTTATTTGTCTTATTTCAGAACGTGTTCTGGATTGGAAAGATTTTTACCCGCTGCATTTTATCAACGATTTCATGCTAGATTTGGAAAAGCATTATCCGTCAACATGCTCTGTTATAACATTAGGTAAAACTGTGGAAGGTAGAGACATAAAGGTTGGTACCATTTTAAACTTAAAAGCAATAATTAACAATGCATTATCATATACGACACGACGTTTACTTCTTCTTTTATTTGGCCAATGTAAGTTGTACACAGTTGTGACGCAAATACTTAATAAGAGTAAAAATAAAGACAGGGTTTTTGCTTTTAGTATAATTATTACATAAAATTAGCGGTATTTCTACTTTGAAATAATTCAAGTTAAATATTATACGACGACTTGGACGCATTTAATCCGGTTTTGCGGGAACGTACAAACGATAGCCACTCAACCCTGTCGTTTGTACGAAAGGAAAGGAGGGGAGGCCTTTGCCCAGCAGTGGGACATTAAACCAGGCTAACAAATAAAATATATTATACAAGTTTAATGTTACCTTACAACATCTGTCTTTCTGTAAGTTTTTGAAATAACATTGGGACAAAATTATAAGTGTATTTGATTATTTACGATCTCTAAACCGTTCTTAGGTTCTCAAAGTATCAAACAGCGACGCCGGCAACTCTGGCGTCTGGTTAGACGGGGCGATACATGCCCGGGAGTGGATCAGCGCGTCTGTCGTCACGTTCATCGCCAACCACGTCGCGAGACATTTCACAAAGTGCTCCAAACACATCACCAACAAGGACTGGTATGGTTTTAGTTCAGTAATTTCAAATTTGTCAACCGTCATTTCAGTAATTTCAAACCTGGTTATACTTTATAAAAAATGCCCATTGACAAACGTTCTTTTTAAAATATGTTCATGCCATCCTGTTTTTCTTGATACCTATGTATTTTCTAAACAAACAAAAGATTGCCGAGATGCAAAAAAAAATCTTTTATGATTCTGAACATAAGTACTAAACCTGCTTAAAAAAAAAATCCGGTACCTACCTACTTTAGAAATATCATTACCTTAGATATTTTGTATCCCAATAGCCGGGTCCACACAGAGCGAGCATACGCGCGAGGCAATTTCCTCGCGCACAAAACGGCCAGACTAGACGTGCCTCGGCCGAGGCGGCGCTCTGTGGACCCGGCTAATGTCGTATTGAATGTCATAAACATATTGATAAAATGCTTATTTTTTTATTTGAAGGTATTTCGCTCCTGTCCTGAATCCGGATGGCTACGAATACTCTCATTCTACTGACCGCATGTGGCGTAAAAATCGAAGTCGCTTAGGAAATAAGATCGTTGGAGTCGATCTCAATAGAAATTTCGGGTAAGCATGCTAAAAATATACCTAAGTAGTACAGGCCATAAACTAACTACTAGAAATAAACATTAGCTTGCAGTGCCCTTCACTCGGCTCCATAAAATTAAAAAAATTCATTCATGGGTGATTGTGTAACATTTTATAATAAATATCCAAAGCATTTTACTGAATTATCAATTAATAAATTTAAGAATTATGTAAAGCGTAAACTTATTTCTCACACAAGACTACATGAATGATAAAACTACGTAGAATTAATCGTGATTTAAAATGATTACTTAGGTATATTTGATTAATGATGTGGAAACTTTATAATCATATTTTTCAACAGAAATACGTGGACGTTCACATCTCAAGCTTGTGAACCAAGTCATCAAAATTATCCAGGCACTCATCCATTTTCTGAACCGGAATGTGCTGCCGTTAAGGTTGTCGTTGAAATAAGTATTTTTACAGTACATATGGTCCTATTTTCCCGCACTAGTGCGTAAAATAGCACTTTTCGTGCGTATGTCAAAAGTTTAAAGGGCCATATGTACTGTAAAATGTTGTACGATACAAGTGCGAATAGGTAAGTCGCAACTCCCTTCGGTCGTTTTAATTTATCGCCACTCGTTTCGAATTTCCTCTTTTCCGCACTTGTATCGTAAATAACTATTGTGTGCTTATGTGTCCTTTAACCCTCATCTCAGTCGCCACGCACATCATCTTGTATTTTTTCTTGTACAGAATTTTTGGCAATGAGGCTTGAATTGAGAGGTTTTTGAGTCTTGCTCGTTAAAGGGTTAATTCTTATCTTGTTTATACTACTTTTAGGACCTGATATTATATTCTGGTACACGTTTCAAGATATTCATCACATTCCACGCTTACAGTGAGCTCATTTCTTTCCCCTGGTGCTTTACAAACGTACCATGCCCAGACTACGTGACCTTGCTTGAAGGGGCCACCGTCATCGCAAAGGTATGTCACAATATCTTTTTTTAATATTTTTAGTGTTAATTCATTGTCAATGAATTTCATGACTGTTAACCCTCAAATGCATGATTTTTTCTTTTTGCCCGAAATTAATAAGTATCACATAATTGTTTGCTGATCTAGGAAAGATAGTAAAAAATATATAACATCGATTTTCACTGCAGAATCTGTGTTAGTAGAAGTTGCATTACGCCAAATCATATTCATGTAATATATAGTTATTAGTAGGAGATATACGAAAAATCTTACTGCCATCAGAAAGGAACACTATTAGTGATATTCCTGTGATAAAGTTTTTAAATACAAAATACAATTACAAACCCCGAAAAATCGGCCCAAAGTCACATACTAAAGTCATCAACTTCCGGGTTTTTCCAAGTTTTCCGACATTTCGTCTAAAAACAAATGTATTTGTTTTAAATTAAAATACTGCGTAAATTTAAGTAAAAAATCGGAATATGGATTAGTTTAACTATTGAAATAATATACAGGAACAAAATATAACTTGTTTATGTTATGTAGGCTGCATCCTACAAAATAAAATTTTTTTTTTTTTAATTTATTTAAAAGTACTAATAATTATTTTATTCCTTTCTAGGCTATATACGATAGCACCGGCCACATGTACAAAGTGGGAAACTTCAGAGATCTCATGTACCATGCTGAAGGTACAAGCATCGACTGGAGTTATGGAGTAGCAAACATACCTTTTTCATATCTCATTGAATTGAGGGGTAAAGAACACAAATTTTCGCTACCCAAGGATCAAATTCTCCACTGTTGTAAAGAATCATTGAGTGGTGTTTTAGCTTTAGTCGAGTTTGTTGACAAAAAGAAGTATTGAAACATTTTGCTGTCTTACATAAACCTCCGTGAATAGTATTTTACGTCCAGTGTATCATTGTATTTAAGAAATATACGTCTATGGTTTTAAACTGGAAATCTAACTTATCAATTGAAACATAAGGCTTATTTAAATTTCTTTTACTTTATAACACGTCACTTAAAATTATAAAACAGTAAAAACAAATTGATAAACTTTATAATCTACCGGTTGAAAATCTTGTCTAAATTTTAATTTTCTGCTAGATTGGTCCACTAGAACTTTTATAAATTTGTCACTTTAGCTGTGAAAATGGAAAACCTGCCAAAGGAGAAGGTAACTATATCACTTGGTGCTTTTCCTTTTTGTCGTAGGCTTATACAGTGGATATATGGGATTATCGACGTATTCCATTAGACTTTTGACTGCACTCCAACTCTCCATGCACGTTTCAAATATTTGGTCTTTCGGCAGTTTGAACCTGTACTTCCTGCTTCTGAGTTCTATCATGTAGGAGTAAGGGATATTCGCGTTGGCGTAGCTCCAGTCTATGGACGTCCCACAAGCATAGTACGTCAAGTCCTTTGTGCAACCGACTTTGTATATCATCCCACTGTAGTCGTAGATCGCCTGAAAGGTAAAAAGTTAACAATGCTTATAGGTATATGGAAAATAGTCTTTTTTAACCCTTTACCAGGCTAACATTTCAAAAATGACAATCGAATCTTACTCGTCGAAAATAGAACACATGTTTGGAGTGCCATATGTGGGAAATAGCCTTAGCCTGGTAAAGGGTTAAATGCTATTCTAAGTCAGCATGTTAACAGCCGTGGAATGTAAAAGTTTAGAGGAGATTACACATTTCCATTACAATGGTGCAGTATTTTTTTTTACTTCCAATAAGTGACGCATATTTCAAGACGTATGAAAATGTACCTACTTTCGCCATCCGCATCCCCGCTTCCATTTGATTTAAGTAGTCTGGACTAGGATCCTTTTTGAAACCCCATGGGAATATTATCATCTCGAAATAGCTATGAAATGACAGGAATACTTTAAATTGGTTTGGTGATCCTAGGATGTAATCCTGTAGAAAATTACAATATTTAGGTTACGCTATTACGATTATGTGTAAAGGATTTTCGGAGAGTTTTGATAAATACTCTGACAGCGGCAGTTTCGGGTTCTGAGAACGGCTCTGGTCCTCTGTAGAATACACTTTCTGGTGATTCAGATGATCCTTCTTCTCCATTATGACCCCAACCGTAACTGCAGAAAATGGTATTTAATATAAGTATCTACAAAATTAAGTAAAAACAGGCATTTTTCTTTCCATCATATTTACAGTCAAAGTCAATTAGATAGTGATAGCCAAAGTATCCAAATATAAGATTTATTTAGACATACATAACTATTTTGGCTTTCACTATTTGATGCAGACGATACAAAGTTCAAACATTTCATAAGAAAAGCATGGTAAAATCAGCTAGGTATCGAATAAACTATCTCTGCATTACCAGTTTAATCATTCTCCTTAAATCAATGGCAATTTGCATACTATCTTGAGGTAGGTATAATGTGTCTTTATACCGCTGATCATGAAAGTAAACTTTACAGTACATCTGGTGCTACATTACGATATCTGACTCCCTTCGGTCGTGTTTTAATTTATCGTCACTCGTTGCGAATTTCCCATTTTTCACACTTGTATCGTAAATAACTATTATTAAACTAAAATTGATTAAAGCATACCTAAAATTCCTGTTTAGATCAACTCCTACACAATTTCCATCATAACACGCTCTGTTTTTTCTCCACATGCGATCTTTTGTGTGTGAGTATTCATAGCCGTCTGGATTTAATACCGGGACAATGTGCCTGAAACGAATCATGAGGAATAGCAATATACATAAATAGTTTGATATAATTATATATTGGAAAGGTAAAGTAGTAACGCGGATTTAAAAAAGTAGTTTTTGGTCGAAGACTAACGAGTATATAGGTATAGGGTAATTAGACAGTAACTGGCCGGTTTTAGCAACTGGCCGCCCTAAACTAAAAATGAATTCTATTCACCTATAAACAGAATTCATTTTAGTATAAGGTTTCAATATCCCTATGTATATTAGGCAGTAAGCATCCCGAATAAAATAAAATAAATAAATAATAACTGGCCAGCTTTCAATAACTGCATGGCCACCTTATACTAACCAATCTGCACGAACATCAGGGTCAAAAAATTCTGCATTACCTATATGGGTACCTCCTACGAGTCCTACGCGTCAATGAATATAATTTACTATAAAAAGTATTCGTGTGACTATCCCACAGCTGTAGAATGAAGCGTTAGCGTCATTCTAAATCTTTGGGACTATTACGAGAAAGGAAAGTATTAGAAAAAGGCGGCAAGAAATATGTGGATGCAGAAAGTAGACAACTTTACATTACATTATTTGATTTGATATTTACTCTTCTTCATATTCAAGTGGTGCTTATTAGGGTTCCGTACCCCAAAAGGAAAAACGGAACCCTTATAGGATCACTCGTGCGTCTGTCTGTCTGTCCGACCATTTCCCCCCTTTATCTCCGAAACTACTGGGTCTTAAATTTTGAAAAAAATACACAAATTAGTTCTTTACCTGTAGATGACAGGAAAACCTATTAGAAATGTGCAGTCAAGCGTGAGTAGGACTTAATTACTTAGTTTTTGATCCGACCCTTACGGGTTTTTCAAAGATATTTCATTCACGTTCCACATAAAAAAATACATTGTTAAAAATTGGGTAATGTACCCTTGGAACGCGAGTCCGACTCACACTTGATAGGTTTTTTAGTTACTCACCAGTCCTTATTAGTTAAAGATGTGGAGAGATCATAGAACGACTTAACTATGTGTTCTGCCATGAAGGTGGCGACAGCAGCGGTTATCCATTCGCGGGGGTGTATCGAGCCGTCCAGCCACACAGCCGAGTTGTTTGCGTCACTGTTCGATATCTTCAACATCTAACAAGACAGATAAACAAGGAATTTATACAGAGAATTTATAAGTGTGTAAATAGCCGGGTCCACACAGAGCGAGCATACGCGCGAGGCAATTTCCTCGCGCACAAAACGGCCAGTGACGTGAATCGCGTGCGTCGCCTCGGCCGAGGCACGTCTACATTAGCCGTTTTGTGCGCGAGGAAATTGCCTCGCGAATATGCTCGCTCTGTGTGGACCCGGCTATTTCAATACGGGCGAATATTTAAACGGAGGTAGCAAAGGATCTAAGAAGTATATTGAGATAGATTTTACTTAGAAATACAATGAAAATTTTAACCATACAAAATAATTCGGTCCTCAATATAATACAATGCACAAGTTACAGGATACGAGGTATTTAAAATAACTGTCAACGCTTGTCATCTTATGTCTCTTAAATGTTTGCAGTTCATTGCTGCTTGATAAATTAAAAAAAAAATTACCGGGTCATAATCAGTCATAATTAAATGTAACTTAAAAAAACTTCTTAGTTAAGTAATGATTATAGATGGATAAATTCTATATCTGGTTTAATTTATGGCACGTATTGGATTTAAGGTAGACGTACACAGGGCCGCATCGCACGCATTGCACGCTTGTGTGTTGTGTGCTTGTGTTTCTATTAGAATGTCACACAAGTGCGTCCACTGATCCTACATTTCTATACCTACAAAGAATACTAAAATCCGTTGCGTGCAATGCGTCTGATGCGTGCGATGCGCCCCTGTGGACGTCAACCTTAAATCCAATACGTGCAATAAATTAAACCAGATATAAAATTTATCCGACTAATCATTAACTAAGAAGTTTTTTTAAGTTACATTTAATTATAAATATGATTAGCTAGAAAGATTTCGTTCATGTCCCACATAATTAGTGTTAGTGAAGTAATTTAGTAGGTAATTTTAATAGGTACCTTAATATCTCTTCCTTCAGTTGATTTTCCAATAACATACACCGTGCATATTGCTGGGTATTCTCTTTCCAAGTCATCAATGAATGCATAAATGACGCTCAATTTGTGATACCTTTTCCAATCCATATATTTAACTAGAAATTATTATCAATTCATACGTAAGTCAGAATGAAAGCGCTTCCTACATTCAATCTTTTGCAAACTCAACTGACATTTTAGCGCATTACAAGTTTTAAAAATAAATTCTGAATACATGTGGTAACTGTACCTAAGCAAAACTGTCAAATGCCCAAACAATAATTATAATAATGCACGATTGGAAGTAATCAAGTAATCAGGTTCAAGTTGCTACTTGCCTTTTTTCCGTTTGACTTTAGGGCGAGGTGTTAGTTGTTTCGTGATCTTTGGACTAGCAAGCGGTGAGCTGTTAGCTGCAACATTGTAAGTAATGTAAAATAAATCAGAACTATAATAGTACATTACGATTCAGGTGCGAAACGTAGGAAATTTGTAACGAGTGGCGATAAATTGAAACACGACCGAAGGGAGTGTTTTAAACCGACACGAGTTGCGAATTACCTTTTCGCACGTTTATTGTACAACGTTTTACAGTACATATGGCCTTTAAAATTTTTGACATAGGCGCGTATTGTCCTTTATCCTGCCCTAGGGTGGTAAAGTAGCACCATATGTACAGTTGTAAAAATATTTGTAGGAAAATTTGAACGAACGAAAATTTATTTTTACTTATTTCTACGTTTTAGCTGAGTTACACCAGCTTATTATATGTATATGTTGATTTTGAAACGCCAGAAAAGGTGAAAACAATGAAATTATATCGCTTTAGACCTTGTTATTAGGAGAACATTAGTTGTAATAGGTCTATCTAAGTATAACAACGACCACATAATCCAAATCGTTGAAATACATGTTTTTCAAATGTTGTAGATCTCTACAAAAAAGTATTTTCTTTAATAAAGGAGAGCACTCGCGGGATCGTTTTCCTCTCTGTATATTAAAATTATTGAAAATACTTTGACACAATTTGTTGAATATTATCATTATCAACCACAGCTATACCCCTACGTTTGATTTTTTTCGAATTTTTAATTATTATAAGAGTTAGGAGCGTTTAAAAATTTGTATGAAATCTGTTTTTCGCACCAAATTTTTACCATAATCAAAAAATCTAAAAAAGTCAAACGTAGCGGTATAGCTATGGTTGATATGATATACATCGAATTATGTAAAAATATTTTCCATAATGTCAATATCCAGAGAGGAAAATGGGGACTACGTTTGTATATACAAACGGCCGTCCCCTTTGAAAGTTTTTGATGACTTCTACGCTACTGAGCTCATTAACTCACATTGTCGCATTGTCTTCTTATGTGTCTGTGTGCTATTTTCAGCAGATATGCTTATGGGTGTCGAGATGATGGAAAACACTTCCTCACTATATCCTGTGCTTGGCTTTTTTCGTATTAGGCAATTATGTCGCACACTTGAATTTCCTCTTAAATTCATTGTAGCACTAATTTGAACTGAAAATTTGGTATCTTACGTTAAAGGAAAATTAGAATTAGTTATCCTGTGTAACATGAATGGTCAAGGATTTTTATTCCTTTTAATCCTTAGGTGTATACCTATAACGAGATAAAGAAATGGAATAAGTTTAAATACATTGTTTGTTTGTTGAGGTAATTAGAGTGCTTATTATTTGATAGTATGTACCATCAAACACGTAGAAAATTTTGATTGATTGTTGCTTTTACTAGATCACATTTTAAAAACGCCTGCGATCTAGCGTAATATTTAATTCCTTAACTAAAATTTTGCATGGAATCTAGTTGTTGTCATTTCTAAATGAAGGCTTTGACATAAAATAACAATGACATATGACACAAAATTTGACATTGACTCACGTGCCATAGTTTAGTGCATGTTTCATATTATATCTATGAAAATTACCTACTAGAGTCAGACCGTGAAAAGTTTGCAGCGATTTTGATAGTGTAAGTGTTATTTAAACGTCAAATTTCTATGAAATTATGACGTATAAATAACACTTACACTGCGTGGGCTATCAAATCCGCTGCAGACTTATCTTGGTGCGACTCTATCATAGAGCAACTTTTTATACTGCCTCCCTATCTATTCTGACGTTAATGTATATTGCTGCCCATGCCTATTTTATTTAGGGAAAAGTAAATTGTAACGCACGCATACGCCTAAAAAAAAGCTAGTGTCGATAATGCAGTACAATTCTACATTTGTACCGAGATTAGAAAGCCGCGGCGCGACCGCGTTCCGCCGACCCGTCGCGGGCGTCGCGGCTCGCGACGTCACCACACAATTCTGGACTACTATCTCGATTGTGAACAAGTTTATGTTAGTGTTACTAGAAAGCGAGTAAAAAGAAACTCAAGATCATGCAGAAAAAAAGCTGAATAGTATTTAAGTATGTACATAATTATATTATTAAGTTCACATGAAAGGTACATCAACCAGAGAAGTTTACAACCAATCGTTTTATCATTGGTTGTTTTTGCCAACATACCTAAATAACATACAACATAGCTTACGACACAGCTTGAAGTAGGTTTCGTATTTATTTTAACGAATTGTCTCCTAAACGAACGTGTAAAATAAATTTGTCGTCTGCTAAACGCCAAATTTCCCACAATACCTATTTCATTTGTTTAAATCGCGGAAGAGTATCATTTCCTAGATGGTGCGACGACAAGCGAAGCCAGGAGGAGTGTGTTAGGTGAACTGTGAAAATCATAAGTATAATTCTTTCCTCTGGATAAAATCAAAATATTCGGAATTTCAGAATTATTTCTCCATCTTACGTGTTAAAGTCGTTGTACTCAAGCATTTTAACAAACCAAACTTAGTATCAGAGAGCATCAGAATAACACGCCCAACTAGCACGCTCGACTTTTCGCCATGTTATATAGACGGACACTAATTGCAGACAAATGAGATTGATACGGACGCGGACGGACGCCATGTCCGTTTGTCCGCTTTTTACACTTCTAATCCTCTTAATTTGACAAGGGAAAAGTGGTGAAGAAATGGAAGTGAAATGTTTCGCTTTGGCGCGGCTTTCTGGTCATTTGCGGAGATGAAAGGCGGAATGCTTCTGGATGTGTAAGTGTGTATGCTTTTGTAATTCATTGCCTTTTTTATATGATAATGGGATATTAATTGATGTTGATATTGTACTGACCTCGTTATGCGATGTCAACTTAGGTACAAGTTACACATTAGTATTACACATACGAGTATTTATACACGTGGTCCAGTTATTACAAATAATTCAGAAGCTTCATAAATCGATAGTATACTCGTAATTACCCTACAAATAATTGTAAATCGATAGTAAAATCTCAATATTGATCTTAACTTAGGATTCTTAGGAAACATAGAAATAAATTGCTTAGTAAGGTTTACAAACACTTTTTAGTAAGATTTTTTCGTCTTGAAGGCGGAGGGAGTTTGGTTTGATTCACTAATTCTCTTTCTTAGATATAAAAAAAATTAGATTTACTATCATTTACTAACATTTACTGTCATTTTACTCTACCTATGGAAATCATAAATACTTATAGTGATTTAAGATATTTCTTTCCAGCAATAAAAACGGTGTTGGGTAATTCTTCCTTCGATTAAAGTTCATTAGCTCACACTAGACCTAGACACATCGCAGTTCACGCCACCTCAAGGCAGGGTAGTGGCTCCGATTATCGTCACGGCACGATAATTAACGCGATTACGAAGATAGTGCGAGCCCGCCCTAATTGAAATGTAGGGTGTCTCGGCTCCTGGGCCCCTATTCTAATAGCTATCGGACGGAGTACCTGTGGGTCGAAGACGAAACCCAACCAGTCTATGTAAGCTCTTCGATTACGCATAGCTGTTACTTATCTTGAGGTCTTGTTATTTTCTTTATCTGGAAGTCTGACTTGTCTATGTTTGCAATTTAGTTGGCCTGTTTATGGTACCGCCTACGTCGTTAATAACTTGTACTAAAATCGATTACGAATTTATTCAGTTTTTGGCTAGTTTTCTGTTCTAAGTAGAATCACGTAATATATGCAGGTACTACTACACTGTATACCTACCTTTCTGGGTTTTGGTCTCCTGTACTATATCTTTCTCCAGTTGTCACGATCCAAGGAAGAACTATACTGTATAAAGTTTAAAAACACATTTACCTAACATTTAAAATCCTACCTCATTTTCCTTGAATGCGCTGGTATCAAACTACACACTAGGGTATGCTTCCTGTACTCGTTTTCTATACAAAATCAGTCAAGGACCTGCAAATTCCTTGTTCTCGCCATAGAAATTCTTAGCATACCCCGTAAGTACATAGGTATCAGTTTTTTTTTTCAGGATTTAAACAGTTATCAGTTATTTGCGCCGCATCCGGAAACCACATCAATTTGATAACCGCCCTGGTTAAGGAAGCAATACATCCACGAATAAATTCAAAGGTTTGTGTTACATTCTCAATACGTTGGCATTAGCTTAGCATAGGGACTGTCGGCCAAGTCTAATGAATTGTCTAAATTAGATGTTGGTGGACTAAACTGAGACTTCTGACCTAGAATGGCTTCTGATCAGCTCAGAGTGACGGATTCCGACTCGGTTAATTGGTCCGATCCCGCAACGTGGTCGCGTGTGCCACCAATACAG
Source organism: Cydia splendana (assembly GCF_910591565.1). Lineage (NCBI taxonomy): Eukaryota > Metazoa > Arthropoda > Insecta > Lepidoptera > Tortricidae > Cydia > Cydia splendana. The sequence continues at coordinate 12,514,522 of NC_085974.1, forward strand.
GCTCCGATACAAATGAAACGGATAGTGTGGACGAGCGTTTCGGCCGCTAAATGAAGATATTTTGCTATCTTACAAACATACACTATACGCAAACCAAACTAAAGACAAAGCGAGTGTGTCCCCTCCGGTTTTCGGTTTGGTCGCCTTTTTTATAGGAACGTTCTGACTTACCGGCGGTAGTAAGCGTCTGGAAATTGCCTGTTTTACACTGTTAAACGTTTATTTTCGATTACAAATAACATAGAGGTTAAAACGCCCGACTGCACTGAACAGACACAAATGAACACAAACACAAATTGTATCCGTAATTGTTCAAAGAGGTGACTTTGTCATTAGCTTGCGGTTAGGTCCAATGCGTAGATTCATTGGGAACATAGACACATGACGAACTTACTTTTAGGAGAACAGCGATCTGTTTCAGGTACGATCTCTTTGCAAGCAAATATGATAACATGCAATTTTATAATATGTTGTTTTATCTGACAGGTTTTACCATCAGTTAAAAAATATCGTGGGTAGGATGGAACTAATATCTTTTAAACTGTAGAAAAAAGGTATCGAAGGTATAGGCTTATCTGCATGTAATATTATTATATTTCTGCTGGTGCTGAGTACAACGAAACGCCTCTACTTCACACTCTGATACATAAGTATTTTGTGCATTGATTTTTGTATAAGTATCAAATTCCCTCTATTATCTTTAGATATTGAGGCACTAAATTTTTACAAAGGTTTTACCTACCTCACAAGTGGCGATTTGAATTAGTTATATACAGGGTGTAATCGTTAAGTGTAGCCAGGCGATAATTCCGTAAATATAACAGATATCAGAAAACTTCAAATTGATATCGAAAGAGCGTTACCCAATGAGTAAAATTACATTAATAACTTTTTTTAAATAATAGCAGAAATATCCCAAATATTAACTTCAAACCCTCCCATACATTTAGTCCGACGACTCACCCCTCATAGAACGTCGGTGTCGTAAGAGATAAAACTGCTTGAGATTCATTATTTGCGATAATAAACTGTAATAAAATAATAAAACTACCGTTTATACAACATTTATTTTTTAAGGAAGTACATTTTTTGTTTAAAGTAGTTGCTCGAAGTGACGCCCTTCTTGTGCGATACATTGACGGGCCCTCTTTAATGTTTCTAAATGAACTTTTCTTAAAATTTGCGGTATAATTAAGGGTGAATCAACTTTTAAGTGTTCAACGTCACACGTACAGAGTCCTTGATCGATAATACAAATTAATACAAAGTATGAGTTTTTTTAGTATTCCGCTATGTTCCTATTAATATTTTCTAACAAAATTTTATTACAAAACATTTCATTTTGTTTACAATTTACCCGTTCTTTATTGGTTGTCCAACAGACCAAAAGTTGGTTTTCCATAGTAGGACGGATTGTCCCCTTGCAACAGTGCACCGTAAAACTTTGTATTATGAAAAAAATACTGTCGTGGAATTGATATTTAAACACATAATCATTTTTATGGATAAGTATCATCAATAAAATATACCGATTTGTTATATTTGCATGTAACGGTTTATGAATTTCTTGCCTTTAAATTTTGTCCCTTGAATTATCCACGTCTTGCAGGTCAACTGGACAACCATAAATTAGTTATGAAATCTAAATATATCTAACGTAGCAAGATACTTGACGACAAGTTCAAGTTTCTGGTAAACAGATAGGCCTACTCGCCATTTTGATTACACGAAACTCGCGGCGTCAGTCGGTCGAGTACTGTTGTAGAGTGTGGGTGGCTTTATTATATGTCCATCGGACCACTGGCATAAATACATAAATACTTAACATATTACAATAAATTGTATTGTACCAGATACTACTTCACATATATTTTACCGTAAGGGTGAAATAAACACAAAAAATCTTTAGAATTTATTATACGGCTCAAAGTTTTAGATAAGTCCCTCTGACAACTAGTCACTTGGACAACGGAAGTGGTGGTCCATAGGACATTTTGGTTGTCTCTTGGACTTTTTTAGATTTTTATAGGGTCTGAAACAAATTCAATAAAGTATCGGAAAGCACTAACATACATATATATGTTGGTGCTTTCTGATATTTTATTAAATTTGTTTCATTTAGTACCCTCTTTAAGATTTATTATTAATATTTCCATTGGACAACCAGATATGTCTATTGAAAAATTGAAAAACAGATATCTTTATTTTTTTCTTTGTAAATTAAAGAGCAGTTCATTTTTTTTAAGGTACAATAACACAATATAAAACATAGTAGCAGGAGCAATTTTCTTACATCACTATAACTATTACGCGTTTTAATTTAAAAAATCCGATTATGTGAAATAAGAGTTGTCCAGGGGATAAATTTTAGGGATATATTGTGAAATTTCGTGAGTATATGCCATATATAAAGATAAAAAATTATACAACATTAATGTAATTAAAATAATTGTTTAAACAATAATTGATGTCTAGTATGTTTAAAAATACTTTTGGATAGTGGTCCAGGGGACAGGGCAGATTTGGGCTGGTGAATTTTTTTCGTCATATTCACTAAATTCTTAAAGAAACAGCTCTGCTTTATACATAATCATAAACTAGAGAAACTTATCTTTTAAATAAAGTATATAAATATGGACAATAACAAATAAAAATAAAAATCCATAATTTCATCATGTGGACATTTAAAAGTTGATTCACCCAAAATACTTGAAAATGATAATTGATTGATATGGATAAGTAGATAAAATAAAACAATTCATGAATCATTTGATAACGGTGAAATGACTAGACCGTATAAACTAGTCTTTCAACGAACGGCGTACTAAATGTATGGGAGGGTTTGAAGTTAATGTTTGGGATATGTCTGCTTTTATTTAAAAAAAGTTATTAATGTGATTTTACTCATTGGGTAACGCACTTTCGATATCAATTTAAAGTTTTCTGATATCTGTTATATTTACGGAATTATCGCCTGGCTACACTTAACGATTACACCCTGTATAGCCTGAGAAGTGCACTATATAACTGTATCGAAGAAATATAACTTATAATTGGGATACTTTCATAATCAAAATGAAATCTGCCAATAAAAGACGGTTTCCTCGAAAACCATCAACTTACCGATGCCGCTGACACTTAAAAAATGACCCAAGAAACCAATCTCCCCTTCTCAGCGAAATATTTTTCACCATCGTCCAATCACTCCTATCCCCATACAGATTGCCTATAACCAAAAAGGCGTAAGTGTTAATCGTTGTAGGAATCATAAGACGTTTTGGGAGGCGACGGCCGTATTGTCTGGGTAATGCGAACAAATGAGCGACGGCTACGAACCAAATTAGATTCTCGCCGGACCGACGTCGCGCCACTTGCTGGCTCGTGTTCTTGTGGGTGGCGCGAGTGGCGGTATGTCGAGTTATCTGGTGAACCAGTGTCGAGACATCGGGAATATAGAGATTCGTTATTCGTTCGTCGAACAGTTATGCGTAATGGTCTCTCCAAACATCACCGAAAATCGCATGTGATCGATTAATCGAATTCGTTGCTCCTGCTTAGTTAGCATTAGGTATCTAAAATCACAATGCTATTTGTCGCAACGTCTGTAGAACGTCTTTCCTTCAGGTTCGTCATGAGTCTCGTCTTTGAAAAAAGTTGAGAACTCAAGTTTTGACATACCTAGTGATTAGAGTCTAAAAACCAGGTATCCAAAGACTAATACTTTTCGATTTCGCATGCGATTGGAATGACTTTGGCCTCTACTTCAAACTTCTTACCCAATGCGTCGCTTACCTACAACCTGTGAAATAACCTATTTTTTTATAAAGTAGACTAGACGTCTGATACTAGATACTACATTTTTTTTAATTTAAGGGAATTATCACCGCTTGAGGCAATACTTGGGACCTTTTGGAATACCTACCGGTACCGGTACAATCGCTCTTAACCAACTGCTGAGAGTGCTGAGCTACCGAAGCTTACCAGAAACGAGCATATTTCTACCTGAGCAGTGAATTTTTACTTTTTTCCCTAAAAGAAACGGTACACGTTTTTGTTATATTACAAGGTTAAACTTATGCTAGTTTTTCTCGCTTAGCCGTTTGGAATAAAACACTCCTGTTTGGGCAACTTATCGACGGTACAGCGCTAAATTGGGAGCAGTTTGTACCAAGTTATTGACGCGGTACAACACCAAATTGGGGATGGAAATCCAATTTAAGAAAAATCTTGAGAGGTTTCTTTATCAGAATTTGTTTACGGCAGTTTTGTGCGAATTAACATGATACATTATGTTGTCACATTGTTTGTTTGTAAAAGTAAAATGCTCGTTAACTGTTAAATTAGCAGTTACCTACCTATAGCTATAGTAAATTTCTATATATCGACCCGACCATATGTTTAAGTTATACTGTATCAAAACTTAGAGGATATAACCAACGGAGACGCCATGTCTAAAATTTTCGGTACAAAATAGTCTGCCGTTTTTTGCGGGAGAGGGGCACATCAAATGTATAGGTACGTCATGTCAGATAAACGTCAGTCCATACATATGGTTGACATGTGGTTGACCATTGGCCGCCTATTTTCGACAGAGGGGAACGCCTGTTAATGGCGGCTCCATTGTTAATTACTCCGAGTATCAAAAAGTCAAAATTTGGCGCAAATTAGAGAATGCTGAAATGTGGTCTACAAGAGACCTTGGTGGACAAGAGAAAACTTTAAAGTTGATGATGATGAATGTACCATCGCCCACCGATAGGAGTGTTGCTGTTTGTACGAGTATCTTGTCGTTTTTCACATTATTATGCTTTGATACCAAAATCAAAACTTTAGCCTAAGTAAAGTTCTTTTCTAACTAAATAATAATCACAACATGTCCATATTAAACATGCTAATGTAGAATTCATTTATACAAAATCTCCACTAAAATATGAATAAGTAGATCTGGTTCAAATCTTGTCAGACGGTTTTTAAAATCAGTATTGACCGAATGCAAATAAATGCCCTGTTATCCGGTGTTTAAACATTGTACCTACGACCCCTCGGGCCCCTAATCAAAAAATTGAACTTTCAATAAAGGGCATCATTAATTCTACTTAGGGAGGGATCCCATAAGATTCTAACGAACTCCGCAAGAATTCGAAGATGTTTTTTTAAGGAATAATTATTTGGGAGTGTAGGGAGGTATCGGTCGGAAGATTTGCTTGTTAATAGCATCTTTAAGAGAAAACAGTGGTTATTTTATTACTTATACATACATTTTATACATATTTGTATTCATATTCATTTATTAGTATTAAACATACATTGTCAAAAAATATTACACTATACAATAATCATTAATGACTCACGTTAGACCGGGCCGTGTCCGGGCCGGAGCTTCCGGCGCTTACTTTTCTATGACATGACAGGCGATCACGTGATGCTTTCCATAGAAAACGATGCGCCGGAAGCTCCGGTCCGGACACGGCCAGTACGTCTACCACCAGTTTTTACATTGACATAACGCTCACGTCTACGTAATTTACTTTCTGTACATCTCGCTTGCACTAATATGCGAGTACGAGCGAGATGCATAGAAAGTAAGTTACGTAGACGTGAGAGTATATGTCAATGTCAAAACTGATGGTAGATGTACAGGTCTAACGTGACGTGAGTCATCCTTTACACTAGATTAATACAAGCACAAATAGAAAATGTTCACAGTTTAAACATAGAATTAGCTATAACTTTTTATATGTGTGTGGTGATTCATAATGGTGCAAACCTACGGTTGTGCTGTTTTAGAACGGCAAATCCATACCTACTTAATATTATAAATGCGAAAGTGTGTCTGTCTGTCTGTCTGTTACCTCTTCACGCTTAAATCGCTGAACCGATTTAGTTGAAATTCGGTATTGAGATAGTTTGAGTCCCGAGAAAGGACATAGGGTAGTATTTATCACAGAAACCACCCTTTCAGGGGGTGAAAAGGGGGGGTGGAAGTTCGTATGGGGAATCGATAAAAAGCAGATTGGATAAAAAATAAGCTACCCAAATGACTAACTCCACGCAGACGAAGTCGCGGGAAAGGCTAGTACTATTATAATAAGATACACTTGACCGCGCGTTTCGATATGTTCTTCAGACAATCGCTATTGATCGGTTATTTTTGCAGACGCCGCCAAGTGCCGCCGCCGACTGAAATTAACGACGTACTTTGTAAAGGACATAACCTAGGTTAGTTACTGGATAATTGGAAATAAATACAAAGAGGTGAACTGATTTTGAAAAAACATGCTAAGAACCACCGCTAGAAAACATGCTTTTAAATTAAAAAAAACGCATCCCAATCAGTTCAGCCGTTTAAGAGCTACTTAAGGATAACTCACTCTAGCACGGACCGGGCCCGCTGATCGGTGATAATGACGTGGTGCTTTCCATAGAAAACGAAGCGCCGGAAGCTCCGCCCTAGTCCCGGCCCGGTCTAGCGTGAGTCATCCTTTATACCTTTTTGCGTCGGGGATTAAAAATACGATACCTAAGTACATAAGATTTTTATAAAAGCGCTTCTCATCAAAAATGCCACTTACAATTCTTCCTCTAAAATTGCTAAAGCCTCGAATTGATTAATGATTTCCGTTTTTCACACATATCTGTGCATCAAAGGCGGCAAGGGCGGAAGATCGCGTATTGAGAAGAATGGCCCGGAAGGGAGGGAGCCAATGTAAATAGGTCAGGTTGGGCCGTGTGGGCCTGCCCTTAGCTTAAAGCAAAGAGAATGATAGTATAGAGGGGTCCTGTCATAGTAAATTTTGTAGTCACAGTAAATTTACTGCCATCTATCGAGACACGACTAAAACTCAAAATGAAAACGTATAAAATTATCAAAAAAGAATGTTTATATATGGATAAATGATTTTATTATTTTTATACCATTTTGACCCATGTTGATTTGCTGATATCTATGTGTTAAAATGGTTAAATATGAAACGGTGGCGCATAGGCCAAAGGTGTGTGCGCCATCTATCCGAGAATGACTTTTTCTTGATTTCCGAGGCACGTTTTTTCCTTAGACTTTATTCATCTTATACGAAGTTACATATGTCTTTGGCTTAAAGGGAGCTTATGAAATGAAATGAAAATCTTTATTTCAGGCAACTATTGGCCCATAGATAATTACCTTAAAACTAGCATACATATTATTATAAAACATGTCTTAAAACTAAAAACGAACAATAAATCAGTGTTCTAATATAACCATACATTTTGAATGATTTTAGTAATATCAACGAATTTGCAAGAAAATGTAAATTTAGTCTTGATGTTATTATTAAAAAAATCATTGCCGTTTAGCTGTGATATCGAATTATGTAAAAGCGAGGCTTTCAACAAATAAAGTGATACTTACATTGTGAGCTGATTTTTCTAATAAGAGACCAAAAGCATGATAGCAAATATGTTCATCACTAATCTATTTATTTCTAGATCCATGCAAAATGTTACTGAATTCTATTTTATCGTTTTTCGTGACTAAAACTAGGGAACAATTATCCAAACATGCATGTTAGTATACATTTTTTCACATGTAACTATACAGTAACTGTAAATGCCATACGAATAAATAAATAAGAAAAACAACGGGTTGCACTCCGGGAGTGCCGACAGAAGTGAAAACTCAATGACTAGTCCAAAATGTCTGCAGCACTATGTATAATTGACCCATCCTCCTTTCTATTGAAAAACTTTAGTTCCGAAATTGCTGGTCAGTGAGCTTGTTTAAAATTCGAAATTCAAATTTGTAGCGTTAATAGGGTATTATACTGTATTTAAAATTAATTATTTTACACCATGCATGAAATAAAGCACCAGATAATTATTAGAAAAACACAGATAGAAGTTATTTTTAAACACAAGTTCTATTTAATTAATCGGATAGAAATATAAAAAGTAGGTGAGTTGACCGTGACGTCACGATGTAATGTTTCATATAAATTCCATATTAGCAAATCGTTTTGACAGTTAAAAAAAAGTAACTGATTTGACTAGTAGGAAAATACCCTATTGTTTAAAATTCGAATATAAATTGTAAAGTTACCTTGCAGACCTCGCATCTAAATATATTTGGTCATGATATTTTGAGTTTTATTCACCAGTAGTAGAGTTCATATAAAGTTAGAATGTAACTGTGAGATACTCGTATTTCAACCCGTACAAGATTAGAGCCTTTTTCATGTAATGTCATTGAGTTTTTCTTTATTGATTTAAATGCCATCTAAGTGAGTGGCCATCTAAACGTTACGGTCACGTGATCGCGTTACGCTGTCTCGAGTTTATAATTTTTTCCCTACCTCAAAAAGTGCCCAGCGCCGCTAAAGAAGTTTTCACTTCAAAAACTATATTAGTTTAGAGCTATTTCAGCACCGAAATTTCTAGAACTCCCGCCATCCGAATTTCCTTGCAGATGTACGTAACCACGTATAAGGCGTGTGCACACAGGACTCACAGGAGGCACGGCCGGTAATAAGGTTGGCAGGTGTCGTTCACGCTTCGCGCGTCGCCTCACGGGCGTTGCTATGCGACGGACCTGCTTTCCTGGTGCCGAGACATATTCACAGTAAAGACTAACTTTCTGTTCTGGTAAATAATCATACACTTGGGTTTTGGGTTAGAGAATGTTTTACTGGTAGGTATCCTCCCGCGATTGTGTCTAATATGATCTTCGATGATGTTGACAATGTCATGTGATATAAAAATATATTCTTTTGTCCTGACTAGAATCATGTTTATTTACGGATAATTTCCATACATTTCATTTACTCTAGCCAAAAAAGAGGTAAATACAAAAACTATTCTAACTATTCTAAACCTATATGCTTACTACCTATTTTTAATTCACTTTAGTAACTATTTTACACTAAACAAAGTTATACATACACACGAAATCAGTCTCGCTCCCAAAACCATAGGGTATTTAATATAGGTAAATAATAGTATTAGTTTGGCAAGGTGTGTTTCTTATCATACACACACAGCGTACGAATCTGAAACCAAAACGAGGAAATGCGCTTTGCTGAGATATTAACAGTCTTCATAATTTATTTCCTGATAACACAGACGTTTGTACTGTAGGAAAACCAATAAAAATTTTGATCTCTAATTAAGCAATATATTTATGAATCTCTAGCTCATACTGCTACTGTATTTCCTTATCTCACACGAATATTTGATGAGTGATATTATAGGAATATCAGCCAGCTGTACCTTACTACCCGGTATGCGAAGCGCCTGGCTTCACAGATATTGTGTTCTTAGCTTTACGTCGAAATGGCTACGACTGCTACGACTGCTACGACTAAGTTTACGTTTGATTTTAGCCGGTCTTGGGGTTCACACAGATTTGTTACATATATCTGTAAAGGAACTAGATGCCGTTCATACAAATCTTGGATTTCCAAGACCCGTTAACTGACGTGATAGATTAGATCTTAGTTTTAATACTTTATTTGCCCTTTAGTCGTCATTGTTATTTTGTAAAATTTTCAAATGAACACTGCCAGGTCATTCTATAGGTCCATTTTGTCTATATAGTGAAGATCACATTTAATTTTAACTAATATGCACAAAACCTTAAAAACTCTACACATCTTAGGAAAATGAATTGGCCTTTTCCCAACCAACAAGTCAAATATCGCCGTTTCCTTCGAAAAAAATACTGTTTGGTACAAATTAACCAAACAGTATTTTTTTCGACGCAAACGGCGATATTTTACTTAAGTACTTATTGGTTGCGAAAAGATCAATTTATATTCCTAAGACGTTTAGTTTGTCTTCTTGTAATTTTCTAGTAGTATGTTAACAGAAAACAAGTACTTATTGTGTAGTAAACCTCTCAACAACATAAGTACATTTAAAACGCTTCGATATAAAGTTGAAGATAGAAACCATTAAACCATCCATGTAAGTATGCATGCAATAGTTCCACTTCAGGGACACAGCTTAACTCCCACATCCCCAGATCCACTTAATCCAAACAACTTGAATGTCCCCATAAAACTAGTAACTAATATAATTGTCATCCGTACCAATATTCATCAAACCTAAAACGACTCTTGTTATAGTTAAACTTTTCATACTAGTTATCTCCAACTTTCCCGATATCCGTACTAACATAACAAGATGTGTTTTATGCACCAGCCAGTGAGATCCATTGATACGTCTGTGTTACCACAGTAGATTTGTATAAAGTAAGCCATCTTTAGACAAATTTATATGCTCAATTGACAATAATGCAAAAATAAACGTTACTAGGATACAGCTTGCTTGGGTTTATAGGAAATGAGCAAACGCTAAACGTCCGAGATTTGAACGTCGAACGTGAATCACCAAATGTTGAAAGAAAGTTTACTGTAATTTTCCCTTTACTAGAAGGGTTACTCTCTTCGTGGAAGTAACTAGTTATCTTTATATAGAACATCGGAGGTCTAGTTAGGGTTGTCACAAGATTCAGTGGTAATGCGCTAGGGGTGTGTTTTTGCTTTATGTCCCGTGAAATTTTATTGTCGTGAACCGGCGGCGCGCCAGTGGCCGAAGCTACGGATGCCAGATATTACGGCCCGGCTTGTTATGAGTGTTGCGAAAGTAATTGAAGGGAAATAGGATTACAATGGCGACTAGCAGGAGATGTGTAATAGTTTGAGTGCAGTAATAGTATAACTAGTGGCTCTGTAACTTCGCGAGACCCCGTGGCTCTGCCATTTTGACAAAATTTACAAAAACTGATATGATAAAAAAAAACTATAGGTAGGTGTAATTATCGAACTTCCTCGACTAATTTCTGGTTGAGAAGTGTGATCTATAGAAATAGGTACTTAATAGATACCTTACCTATGTAATGGCAGATAGTACATTTCTATTAAGAAAATTATTTACCTATTTACCTTAAAATAAAATTGCGAAAATATCTCGTGGTAACTCTTTGTATTTAATTCAGCAATTAGTTCCATCAGCACAATGAATAGAGCATACGGAAGGAAACTATTATAAATGCTGCTATATACATTGGTTGTTCATGTTATGTAAACGTGAAAAACCGGGCAAGTGCGAGTCGGACACGCGCACGAAGGGTTCCGTACCATAATGCAAAAAAAAACGAAAAAAATGCAAAAAGAAAACGGTCACCCATCCAAGTACTGACCACGCCCGACGTTGCTTAACTTTGGTCAAAAATCACGTTTGCTGTATGGGAGCCCCACTTAAATCTTTATTTTATTCTATTTTTTAGTATTTGTTGTTATAGCGGCAACAGAAATACATCATCTGTGAAAATTTCAACTGTCTAGCTATCACGGTTCGTGAGTACAGCCTGGTGACAGACAGACGGACGGACGGACGGACAGCGAAGTCTTAATAATAGGGTCCCGTTTTACCCTTTGGGTACGGAACCCTAAAAAACAGTTTGGTGTTGGTTATTATTACTGATCCGGTTCCGACATAATTAACTTTGTTTTAAAAAAAGCACTTACTTAATGAAAGGAATAAGCTTAAGAGTATTTTACGTTTTAATGTAAGCTAACCTAGAAACGTGATGGTATAAAAAAGTAATGCTTTTAAAACAATATCAAATCCACGATACCGATACGAACTTCCAAAAACATTACTAATTCAAAACCGGCTCCTCCATATTTGCGCACCATTACCGAGACATAAGGCGTTACACAAATGAGACGACGTTACAAATGAGACTGAAGGGCTTTGTCCAGGTCTAACCCGCTAAATGAGAATGTACTGAGCAAACAACCTACTATTTATACGTACCGCTGTATGTTCCAGTGTTCATAGATTATTCTAGATGTGCATTCAGGCGGGTCTCTTCGATTTGTGAATATTTTATGATTTAGAGCTTATTTAGACGATGCGAGAACTCGCATGCGATTTTCATTACATTGCGGGTTTTGATCGGTCAGTTGAATTGGACGTAACCAACAGTCCGCAATGTCACTAAAATCGTATTATGCGAGTTCGCGCGCCGCCGTCTCAATCAGCCCTTAATATGGCTAACTGCCCGATTCGAACTTTAGATACGTCAATTAATAGATCTAGAAACGAGATGGATTAGATGCGTCAGTGTAAAAAGTGCCGTTTTTGTTTGAAGAAACGTCACACTTGAGACTGACATATCTAATCCATATCGTTCCTAGATATATTAACTGACGTATCTTAAGTTCGAATCGGGCCGTAAATTAACATGTGATATACGAAGCTACATAGGTATTTAGGTCTGGAGGATAGGCAATATACAGATTTAATATACGTAGAAGCTGAAACTCCGCTACGTGTTGGTACCCATAGCATAGAGGCACTTTCTTGCTATGTAACTTATGTAGGTACAGTCAGCAGCAGAAGTTGCTAAGCGGGCGATGTGTTCAAAATGATCTTTACTGCGACTTTATTGTTAAGAGAATAAGAGCGTGTCAAGGTAATTTGAACACCCCGTCCGCTTAGCAACTTCTGCTGCTGACTGTACATATACTTCGTGAAAATTGTATACCTACATAGTACAAAAATACAAACCCTGATTCTTGATCCTTTTTATGGTTTAGCTGTCAAAATCTCAAGAACTGAAGAATAATGGCTGATTTAGACGGCGCGCGAACTCGCATGCATCTCGCATGCGATTTTAGTTACCTACAATGCGGACTGTTGGTTACGTCCAATTCAACCGACCGATCAAAACCCGCAATGTAATGAAACTCCCATGCGAGTTCTCGCATCGTCTAAATGAGCCCTAAGAAACGATAAGAAGCAGGATGTGACAACCTTTTACTCGAAAAACATATACTTACGAAAGAAAATGTAGGTAGTAGAGTAGTTTTTCTAGCGAGATACTTGCGCGGTGCTCCATAACTTTCAGGTGTTAAACTAAATTTATTAGAAAAATCAAAATTTCACGTTTAAAAAGCTCATAAAGGACATAATTATAAAATTCCAAGTCACGTTATGCCCTAGAGGCGCTCGATCACAGTCATGGCGCACGGCAAACCCTTGACGGATCGCGCCTTGTCGGAATTAAATCTCATTGTTGACGTGATTGAGGGAATGACGCGGGAAAATAGCTTTGAAAGTGCAAGTGATCGGGTGATCGGTTTTTAAGGAAAGATTTTCAGTATATCAGTGAATCAGTTAATTGCTAAGGACATAAGGATGACCGGAATATATCTCAGGTCGTTAATATGGACGGACTAATCTTTACTTTTATATCCCGGATAGTTACTTTCTAAATAAAATATTTTCGAGTGCTTCATTGTGTCAGCACGATATATAATTTTAGTACAGTCAAGGTATGGAATACCGACAGGGACAAAGTGCCAAAAATATCTACACACTACATGTGTGTAGTAGTAAGAGATCTCTTATAGGGATAAGTTCGCCTTTGTACATTGTATACTTTTTGTTTTATGTATACTACCTGTCTTATGTAAATAAAGTGTACACATACAAAAATACTACTACCATTACTACCGTAATGTACCTAAGTAATGTATCCCGTTTGCAGTTAATTACTTCTTGATTTTGCAGTTAAATTTAACCTATTTATATTCTAATAGCAGGTGTCACTAAGAGATAAATTTACCTGCTAGGTATCTCTTAATAAACATCTGATAATCAACTTTAGCTGTCCACAGCCCTTACTGGAACAACTAAGTATGACATCACTTCTATTTTCGGACGCAGTCCCTAAAAACTAAATCAAAAGTCTTGTCATACAAACGGGCAAGCGGCTTCAGGCCGTTAATCCCCATCATAAAAGTGCGCAGTAAATGTCAACCTAACTGCAAACAGACAAAAGTAAGCCATTTTTAAGTACTCATAAACCCTATTGGAACTAACTGGACGGTGATACCGGGCCTTGACCACGCAATGACGCGAGAATGGGATGAGAGTACTTAGATTTATGGGGGAAGAAAAAGAGGGCAGTATAGTACTTTTATATTAATGTTATTGGCCATTTTGGTGATTATCGGATTACAGATGGATTAACGATCAGTTTTGGAGAGTATAATAGGTTTAAGAACTACTTCGATAGTGGTATGTTTTTTCACCTACTTATATTTTGCAAGACTGTTATAGAAGATGGACGGCGGGTTTATTTTGAATAAATAAAACAAAATGCCTAGAGCAGAGCACTAAGTATACGCAAAAAATGTCAATAATTATTGTCTCTGCGTCTCCTCCTTTAGAACGAAACCCGTCATAACAAAAACTTTGAAACTAAATGAAAAGGAGATATTTTTTTGGATTTGCATACTATAGCTCTGTTTGCGTTATATTTGATTGGGTAATTTTGAGCAATGTTTATGGAATCGTAGCACTTCTAAACATAACAAAATAAAATGGACAGGTTTTTGTTTCTTTTTCTTGCTAATGTTTTTCATGAGGCTTTTAATATTAACGAACTCTACTACAACGAGAAAATCTTAAAATAATTCCATAGAAAAGTTTAAGCCTAAGACAAATGGGAACCCGTGTCCATTTCCCCTATGAGCACACAAGTACATATCTGCATACGATCCTTCATCCCAACACGCATCACCGAAGTTTTCAAACTTGCATTAGTTCCCATGGGGACAAGACTTTACTAAATTTACGCAACCTCTCATCTAAATTAACTACGCTATTATAAAAACAACCTTAACTGAATTCTGTAAGGTTTAAATCAGAACAAACGCCTAGAAAGGTTAAAGAAGGTTTTGAAGGTTGATTGTTAAAGAGTTGTAACTCAAAATAGATGTTTCCTCACAAGAAGGGTCCAAGGCGGATGTCTTAAGTGAGCCAAAGGGCTCGGGGCAGGATATTTATATTCCCAATATATCCGAGTTGCTAACTCCTGTTTGAGATAGTTGAGGCTTGTCGCACTTGTGATGAGTATTTGTAGTATTTGAGGGCTTAGGTACCTATTATTGGCAGCGGTACGTTCATAAATTCCCCCTTGAGATGCAATGTTATGATTTGATTTACTGTGACTTAGTATTTGAAAAGATTGTAAACATACTTTTGACAAACTCTTGGTTACCTACCTAAATAAGCTACATTTGCTCAACTTTACCTAACATGCCTAACAATGACAAAAAATGTAAACAAAAAATGTAAGTAACAATCTCTCATTTCTCCCATTCGGCCAGGCAATGGTTTAAATGGTAGACAATGAAAGTTTCCAAAGAAATCTTACGCTGATTGAATAAGTTTCGGCCATGGCAGCGTCCTTGTGCGAAATTAGCCCCCGACGGACTTCGGCCTTTCGGATTAACGCCAATACCGAGCCCCAGCTTTTATTTATATAGTTTTCTAGAGTAGCAGGATATATAGGTGGCCCAATAATGCGTTTTCAAATGCTAATTTTAATAACAAAACGAGTTCTCCAACTTAGGTCACCAAACTAAACTACCTACTACTTTTTGCATTTATTAACATAATGACAAAAATATCAGAGAATTTGAGGTACACATGCACTCTGGTGGTGCCGCGCCGCGTATTCTCAGCGTTTCCATAAAAAATACACGCCGCGGAGACACCGCATTCCGGTGGCGTGCCGATTATTATGGAACCGCCGAGAAAACTCCGACCAGAAACGCTACGTTAGTGTTTACGAGACCTTTCTTATTATCACATTATATTATAATGACGGATCATTGATATATCTGAAAGAAAAAAAAACACATGTGGAACACAACAGTCCACAAGTACTTACTTATTTTCATATTTAACTCGTATGCATTTCAGTTTAGAGAGAACATGACGTTATACATATAAGACGTTGGTACGAACTATACCAAACTATTACTTAATACTTCACAACCTTATACGAAAACTGCACAGACTATCAACTTTACAGCGTCCACGATGACCCTTTGAAATGCGACTCGTTTTTCATACAAATACCAGTGTTTATATTCACTTAACCAGTATTTTATGTTAAGGGGTTAAGGTTGAAATTGGCTTGGGTGGTAGGTAAGAGGGACGGGCTGGTAATATTGGCGTGATCACGAGGTTGACACGTGGGACGAGCGGGCAAACTTTGGCGACGGCGCGGCTGCCATTACTCGAATAATGGAAGGAATAAGTCGGTATTGTTGAAATATTTAGCAATATGTATGTATGTACAGTCATCTGCAATAATATGTTACACAACGAAGGCCGCAAAAATATCTGACATGATCTTATTTGTAGAGACATAAGAGCGTGTCACGTATATATTTTTGCGGCCTTCGAAGAGTAACATAACGTATTGCAGGTGACTGTACATAAAAATATTCTATGCACCTATTGATAAAACATTTGATAAAACAATACCTATGCCCAGAACACAAGAATATAAATGAACTAAAGAGATTTTTGGATACCCATTTAACAACAGGTTGGTAAGAAGACGTATGATCTCCGATAAAAATATAATACAGATCTGATTATTTTTAGAATGGAGGTACAGGGATTATTCTGAACTTCTGCAAGGCTATGATGGGCGACTTTATAAATGATATGGCTGTATAAATGATGATAAAACTGACATTTTATCTGATACTTGAGGACATGGACCAAACAATGGCATATAAATCACGTCTAAGAGAATTGAAGTAACCTATATTTATAATACTTATTCATAGCCAAATATTTCATATTACATATTACAGCGACACAGCAACATTATCGTTTGCCACGCCACAGGTGAACCCCCGAATTCCATTCGCGCCCTTCGCGCGTGTATTGAGTCGTGTGGATTCTATGAACATGCTCAAATAGAGATCTAATGTGCGCCATTTATCTGCGAATTGTATGTATTTATACGTTAAAGTTAAGTGAATACAGATAATAAAATGTAAAAGTTGCAGTCCGAATACAATGTCATATCTAAAGTACACGGTCAGCCGATAGATAAATTAAGTTTATCAGTAATAATATTTTGACTATAAACAATGTGATGACACCAAAACAAAACAATTCCGATAAACGACAATAGGTCACGGTGCTATCTATTTAAGTAAACACGTATTAAAGGTACCTACATCTACACAGTTCACTTTTAAATTTGACGCGAATACATTGTCTCATCCGATTTCTATAATGAAGCTTACTATATTTGCACTGTGTTGTTTAATATCAGCAATTAATTTAGTGGAAGGTGGGTTGGTCAAAGAAGACATTGTGCATTTAGATGTGAATCAAATTTGGGGAGTTGACAGTGATGACACCAATAAGGCCCATCCAGATATGAATGCAGCCAATAACAAAGTACCTTTAGCAAGAGAAGACTCAAAAGTAACTGAAAAAACTCCGATCTATACAACGACCACGTTGGGATCAAAAGATGACCAAGAAACAACTACTGAAAAAGGAAGAGAGAATTTCAAAGGAGGTTGTCAGACTGGGTACAAGCGAACCGCTGATGGTAGATGCATGCCGGTTGCGTGAACAATAAGAAATCCTGTGATCTAAAACGATACTGAGGAGCACTCGAAAATTATAACCATTATGTTAAATATATAATCATAATAAACTGAAAACGTCTAAGGTGAAGTGTGTTTATTTTCTTTTCTATTAATTTTGCAAGTAGAATTATGATTTTCGTATTTTCGATATAAAATATCGCATTTGTTCTCTACCGTTGGGCATTGCAACCGGTATATTCTGTTTTATGCAAGTTCTGTTTAGGTTTAACCTTAGGTACAGTATTTGTGCGTATAAACATATTATTTGTGTGCACTTGATCAGATATAATAAGGAAAATAGGTCCTGAGTAACTTGTTCAGTTTACAGCGATAACATAGATTACTACGTGTCTTGTAATCATCCAGGCGGCGTATTATGCATAGCTTTATCCATCTTTATCCACGTGATAAAATAACTGTCACTTTTTAACACCATGGGATAGAAAGTGACGGACTCCGTTTTATCACGCTGTCACGTAGACAAGAACGACCATCATATCCGTACTGGATCATTGAAAGAGTGGTACAGTGTAACGCATCACAATTATTTACTGCGTCCACAACGCATAGGTACTTACCTATACAATTACGAATAGGCCTCCGTACACAACAATGCGCCCACCGTCCTCAACCTAACATAGTTATCATTAATCAGAATTGTATTGTATTCAGATAGGTAATTTACGTGTGGCATATCTTCTTCGGTCCCTAAACATTGAAATTTCACTGTTATTACTTTAAGATAAAGTTGATATTGAAATGATGTAAACAGGAAGGCAGTAGCAATCATTGGTGACAACCCGTAATGCTTGTTGACGTTAGGTAAATACGGCATTAATTAGACTAAGACGATTATTGCTTGATTTACAGCTTCGGTGCAGTGTTGACTTTGATTGAGTCGGCTAACAACCGTGGCCTTTGTACAATCAAGGGGTTGGCATAAACTGAGGTGTTAATTGTAAGCCCGGACAGGTGAGATGCTGTAACCGTTGCCTACAAAGGTAGAGATGTAACAGCCATAGTAGTTATCACAAGGGTCTTACACGCTTTGATAGAGAAAGAAAGCTTTATTGCGATTCCTATAAGAGGAAATAGAAAAGAGTGCCATGTTTTGTCTGTATCACCGACCGAGCATTTTTCATGGACGGGTTATAGGCAACAGGCACACTTCCATAGAAATACATTGGACATGCAAACCGGATAAATTGCGTAGTATAAATTTTATATGAATATTCTTTCTCTTACTCCCGGTCGCTCGGTGACGCGTCTATAACTACTTGTATATACTTAGGGCATACTGAAATTCCTGGACTGGCCACTTAGAAAAAATAATTCGTCTCATATATAATATCAGAATCCAGAAACTTTCAGTATGGCCCACGTACTATGTTTATGTACCTATCACATGAATTCCGGTTTAAGTTTTTATTATATTGAAGTACAGATAACGCAATTGTGACATTCATGTTAGATATATATGACTCATTGCGGTAGGTCAAGTTAACTAACCAAACCAACCAAGTTATACTGAATAAAATTGAATTCTAATTTGTCTTGAAAAAGTTACTCAAAACCAGCCACGTCGGATAAGCTAAAGGCTAGCGTAGTAGACGTAGGACCAATGCGGGTAGGGTATGTATGCTATCGAAAATGTCTTTACTTGTCCGCTATTATTTATAACTCCTCATCAGTGTTTCACTGCGCACGCAAAAGAAATAATTCTTTTGTAGAGTCGTTAAGCCACGAAGATCTGCTTTGTACGTATCTTCCTGTATACCTACCCTTCTTTATACGGTAACTTCACAGAGCAGTGTTACTTATATACTGCCTACAGCTCATCAAAGTTCATTCCAATGAATTGAGTTTAGAATTTCTAACGATGTACCTACCTAAATCGTTTGATTTACATAGACGAGGCGAGACCTAATAACTGCTGTCATCCAGTGTCTCAGTTGGTACGGTATTTGGCAACATAAGTGAACCAATAACCAATAATTATGCAAATGGCTGGAGTACCGCGGGGCGGTAGAATTGACGCATGCCTGTCGTGCCGCGCGGCGCCGCTATTTAAGATATGCGGACGGCTGCTATCTAGGAATGTATCTACCAACACGTTGATGCCTAGGTGTAGCCGGTGTAGGCACAGATCGTACAGTCGGCAACAATAAAGCAGATGAAATGACGCGCCAAAAGTATCTACTTACCACCCTGGAATACTTTTGCAAATACACATGTATCTCTACAGTTTGAGTTTCAACCAAAGTATATCTCACAGGCTAATGTTTCTACATACTGAAATATATTTATTGTATTAAGTTGTGAACGGTCGATACTTTTGACGCGTAGACTGATTCGTTACTTTTGATGCTGATTGCACATACAACGTTTGTACAGTCACCTGCAATAATATGATACACAACGAAGGCCGCATAAATATCTGACACGATCTTATTTGTAGAGCCATAAGAGCGTGTCGCATATTTTTGCGGCCTGCGAAGAGTAACATATTATTGCAGGGACTGTATTGCGAATGGAAAACTCTCCTTCTTCGGAAAACCATGATAAGTAATTATCACAAGCAACATCAAGTCGAGGTGAAAAGTTAAGGTTTTTGAATAGCTAAGTAAGCTCGTAACCTGTCAAGCACTGCTAATTAATTATTAAATAGAAAAATATTAAATAATGAAATATTTTTCATCAACTTAAAAGATTCTTATTTCTCTAAATAGACACTTTTGATTGCTACTGAACATAAAGATAATTAATTACTTAATCATCTTTATTGGTGTAGTGTTTTGGCAAATTATTATATATTTCCCAACATCGAAGTTGATCACTAAAGCATCTCCGTCCACGGAGACCGATATATCTTGGTGGACAAAGAAATGATACATAGCCGTGCGTGTACGTTATGATTTACTGACGCAGGGGTGGGGCGATGAAATTATTATTAGATACACATACGATTGTTTTGGGCCTGTTTGATAAGCTATATTGTTTTATGGCGACTAGGTAGCTAGTTTTAGTATATACATAGTATGTACATTTTCATGTAGCGAAAAATTTGGTCGACTCAGGTTAGGGCATTTTCATTTAACTTGTACAAGTTAAGCGCGACTTAAGTCGTGTTTCAGTAACCGTTACATTCCTGACAAAATGTATGGGATTTGACATTGACCGTCAGTTTTGTAACGATTGCTAACCGGCCGTTAAAGGTGTTCAATTAAGTGAAAATGCCCGTTAACATAATTTGAAATTTACATTTAGATTGAAATTAATACAGATTTATTTACTGAAACTGGCGTCAAAGTTTAGGAAAATAATCCGAAATTAGTACAAAGCTCTTTTTCTTTATCTAGGACGTTGATTTAGCTCAGAAAGTTGTCATACTTAAGAAGCAGAGCGTGCATGTGCCGCGGCGGAGGCTGATGATGAGTTGATGACAATATAAATCTCCTATGGATATGGATATATGTATTTGAATGAAAATCAAACTGGAACATAGCAGCACAGATAAATCCTTACACATACACAATGTCATACATGTTTAATAAATACTATATCAAAGGTCTAAGTAGTGTTGAGTGCAAAAAACACGAGCCAGAAAGGTTCCTTTGTCCTATAAGAACTTGGCGAGACCAAATAAAAAAGCTAAGCTTGCTGTAAAGCTATGCAAATGTAGAAAGGTCTTGAGGGTCGCCCGCCGGAGGCCCGGACGGATTAAGGTGCGTCCACACGTTGCAATGGTCATTAATTATTTATTAACATGCTTTTAACTTGAATTATTAATTACGGTTGCTTCATTAAGAGTATTGTCTTCTTTCAAAGTTGGAGCAGTATAAATTAACGTATAAGATAACGGCCGAACAACACTCGTGTTTGTAAAAATATTCGTTACTTTTGCTAATTTTCTTTACTCATCATTCGTTACATTATGCTTTGGTATGCCTTGTCCCGTATACATCTCAGGCAATTTGGACTGAATTTTATAATTTCAAGGTTATAAATGTTACGTATAATTCCAGTAGCATGTTTTAGATAAGGGCATACGAAGGGTTAATCCCCAAACAATGGATATATTTCTACATTAGACCCCGTTCCCACTTGTCGGATGTCGGGTCCGGATTTTAATTGGATATCCCAGTGTCAAAGAAAATCGGTTTCGGGCTAGTGTGAACAGCTTCATATAAAATATTCTGCCACAGGAACATCCAATTAAAATCCGGGCCCGACGGGCTCTTACTTTTTCATGTACGAAAGATGAATATGATAATGATGGTGGTTAATTAGTGATAACGACACGACAACACAAGACAGTAAGTTTTCCACTTTTAAATTTATTATAAGCTTAATAGCATCGTTCGCAGACGTTTCTGCTTGTTAAAATTAGTGATAACGAGTATAATTATTATTCCAAGCAAAAATAATTGGCCACTAAAGCGTTTCAGCATTCATTCGTCTATTAGCAGGCGTGGCTCACTCCGCGATTTCGTCGCTTTGCTACAGGTAGCTAAAAGTACATCCGTTCCTTGTCCGTTCCACACAAATTTTGGTGGCTAGCCATAAGCCGCGCGTGGCTCTGTCGCCACTTAGCGGCCATATCTGTCCTGCCGGCGTATTATGGATGGCTTTATCCATCTTTATCCACGTGATAAAACAACTGTCACTTTTTAACACCGTGGGTTAGAAAGTGACGGACACCGTTTTATCACGCTGTCACGTAGACAAGAATGACCATCATATCCGTACTGATCGTAACAGACGCGTTTTGTCAGAGAGAGAGTCTTCTCATACCTAGTACTATTATTTATTCTGTGCTATTAGGCAGCATCGTGGCCACCTCCTTACGGTGTTGGGCGGGCCTGGACAGGCCTGGACGGAGGGGCGCAAAATGCCCTCGCTTTGTAACCGTCTCTAATCCTTTAATAGCAATCGAGCTTGCACAGCCGGCTTCTTACCGGATTACCCTGTATAACTCCATTTTGGATACCTAATTATTGATTGACTTGTTATTCAGGAGGCCTCTTTGACTCGTCAGATTGACAGTTTGTGAAGTGGCTACTATGGTAACCGTTTTAGTGTATTGTGAAAGAAAACTGGAAATATACTCGTATTTTGGTGGCCATATATATCCTACCTAAATGCGATCCCTAAAAGTAATAACAGATAATTACTAGTTCCTACTGTTCCTAGTGAGTTTTGGTTAATATAGTAATAGCAAAGCATGAATACTGATTTTGCATTTGTTATAATTAGATACACGTGTTTTCGTGTATGCTAGTTGACGATTTACTTTTTTTTTTACTAATTTTCAAAGGCTTTTTTCTTAATAATATTAATCAATTTCTTGTATTTTGTTACTTTGGCGCAGTCAGAAATATATATACTACCCAAATTGTATTATATTCAAGTGAAGAAACCCTATATAATAGGAGTTGGTAGCCAAGAAAGTTTGTATGAAATTCGAGCAAGAAGAACCACCTTAATGGCAAATATTTCAAAGAGTAATACTTAGTAATTAACTGATAATGTACTTTTAACTCTTCACTTTTCAAGTACTGGTAGCTGGTAGACTAAACCGGTTCCGCTAACAAAAATAATCAATTATGCAGTTAATTCTAGAAACACGTAAATTCAATGTTGGAATTACCGTAAAGCTCTCAAAGCTTGTAAATAGTGAAGCAAAGCTCACCTTCAATGGACGGTACGAGCCGTACGTAGTAATGTGCCTTCCCGGGAACATTTCCATCGTGGGAATGTTCCATGCTGAAGGAAAAGTTTGGAAATTAAAATTTGAAATTAACATGTAGATAAAATGATACATGTTATTAAAGCAGTTATACATGTTAGTAATTAATCCAGAGTGTTTCATCTAATTTACCTTTAAATTCTTTGCGAGATGGATATGTAGACTAAACAACTTTTTGTAAGGGACTAACCCTGTAAACATGAAAAATTGGCTTCACTTCATAGAGTAGGTAGGACCTATTTCTATAAAGTGGTAGACTGGTACTATAAGAACTCATCATGGTAAGTACCTATAAGGTAATTTTACCTAAATTCTCGCAACGTTGCAAAATACTTTCGAAAACAATGTTGACGGATAAATATAAATTCGATCACAAGAAATCCTTGGAAGAGCCGTTTGACTAGTTGTTGACACCTTTTGGTTGACTTGATTAACCAAGTACCTATCGTAGCTAATATTCCCGGGAAATTGAATAATCCTCTCAGGGCATCACTGGCCGTAAGCAAGAAAGCTCATGTGCCACTTATCCTCTTAGTTAAGCTTTTAATTATTAATGACCGGACTTGCATATTCATTGAGGTTCCGGTACTCTTGTTTTATTTAGATTACTAATCGTCTTTTGTTCTGTTGAGATAATTGCAATAAAAATTATTACAGAAAAATCTTGACCAGGTCTTAAAATAGCGGTAAATTAAACGCAGTAAACTACGTCGTCGTTGAGTAACTAACTTTACGAGAAATTTTTAAAAGGCCTGAAGTGAACCAATCAAGCACTAATATTCTTCTTATAATTTATCAAACCGACAAGAGATACTAATATGTAGTTCTTAATGTTAGATTTTTAGGTAGGTATTCTACATGGGTCGTAACTTATAATATAGGTACCTATCTACATAATAAAAATGAGGTACTTTTCTATGCAAAACAATATTTCCCTCTGGACTTGCATGTACTGACAGATAAGTTCAGAAACATTAGTAAGTCGACGAACCTTATGAAACTCCCAACTCTGTTTCTATTAATTAACGCTATTAGAAAATTTTCACTTCGTAATTTAATACTTTGTTATTCGATTCTGTACCTGATTAATTAGGGGCTGATATGAAACGCAGCTTCCGCGAACTTCGCCTTAATAAGCCAAGTTCGGTACAAAACGTCTTTTTAAGTGAAACTTGGCTGCTTTGATGGGTCGAGGGGCGCGTGATTAGACGGGAGTTGGTAGGACTTTTCGGTTCGTAAACAAATCGAGACAATGGTATATAACATATTTTGTTATAGTTTGATATAGAACGAACAAACATCGAAAATATATAGAGACATCGACTCGGTCTGAATTTAAACCTACACGATATAAAGATTTTTTTACATTACATTCAATTTATTTACATATCTCAGCAGTCTAACTAAGTAGGAGGCAAGAATGCTGTTTTTGCAAGATTTTTTTACGCAGTCAACATATTGGAGGTCAATTTAATCGTTTAAAAGATTCTCTGTTTATCTGTGTCTGTTAAAAATGTTCTTCGCTACACAGGGTATCCTCACGAAAGTAATCTATTTATTGATCGCGTATTTTTAACTTTTAAAATAAACTTTGTTACCCAATATAAGTATCTACGTTTAGAGCACAAGTAGCGCCAGCTTGACCAGCTAGTGAAGGAGATATCAACGATATCAAAAAGAAAGTGGAAAAAATCAAAAAACACATGCCATTATTCTTCGTCCAAGTTATTTATGTGCGACAGCGTCCGAGATTTGAATAAAAGATTAATTGAGAAGATAACCTATAAGTTTGTTGTGTTGCCAATTGATTAAGATGTATAGCCAAGCCTTGAAGACGTATTCAGCTTTTAAAAAAACGATACCAATACCTAACAAATCTCAATGCTTGCCGTTCTCGCTTATGTATTGGTGCAAGAGGGATCAAATGCGATTTGTATTGTATTTTTGTATGTCTGAATATGTGTCTTGGATATAAATCATACCGCCCTCGCCCGAGGGGTCCCAACTTAATATACTGGGAAAAAGTAACCCGATCTCGCTGGACAAGGAAATACACTTTTAGTAGTCGGCCTTTGGAAGTAGTTCGGGGAGTTTCATGGAAATGAATAAAGTAGGTGTAGGCTGTTGGACTTATTGAAGATTTTGAGACATATGGACTAGAAATATTTGAATGTTGTTGTTAAAGGGTTGAATAATTATATTTGTCGGCAGATTGTGAAATTCCTATTAGGTATATTCCTATATCGACGCTTATCATGAACAGTGACACAAAACAAAATGAAATGCCATTCGACTTTAAATCTTACCAGTAAAAGATAGAATATTAAATGCAATAGCATTTCATTTTTAGTTGTACCACTGTTCATGATAAGCAACGAATATCGTGAAACGTGAAAATCATTGTCTCGTTCCTTGAGCCGACCGGGTCCCTTTTTATGGACAGTTTGCCCTTCGGCCATCTGGAGCAAGCTAACGAACCTATCCTACCTACCTATCGGTGTAATGTGACTACAGTCAAAACATTACACAGGAACATTACGATCTGCCTGATCTTAACGCTCGGCCGCCGACACATACACTACTTCAAGTGCCACTTGGCGTTCCTTACTAAGAGATTTTAGCAGGTAACTGACAATTTTTACAGGGAAGCGAAAACATGCTCTTTGATTTCGAGTCACACACAATACTATTCCCAGTATTGGATGATCAAGCAAGCTTGGGATCGGTCTGGTGATATTATACCTGAATAGGTATATAATATAGCACTAAATATACTGACTGTCAACAATCCTTACTATAAAAAAAAACTGCTTACCAAATTTTCGTGAAGTGAAAACAATTTTCTTGCTTTTGAATTTTAATATTGTCTCGTGTTTGGCCTTACCTGGCCTTACCTACACAATATGACATAACCTATACCTTCTTGTACTCTTACTTATGTATTTAGTCTGTTGTGATACCTAACTAAGTAATAAGGGGCTGTCCATAAATTACGTCGTCGATTTTTGACCCCCCCCCCCCCCTATAATCATCCAAAAATCATGCTTCAAATGACCCCATTTCCTCCTACTTCATGCTACCGTCATCCGATGTCCAGACCCCCCCCCCTAATTTGAAATGACGTAATTTATAAATAGCCCCTAAGACTCAGCAATTAAAACTTACGTAGGATGGGATTACTACGAGAAGTTAAGTCTAAACACGTGAACACTGGACCCAACCCAATTTAGTGGAAAAGTCTGCGATCTATGTAATCTAATATTTATAAGGATTTTTTTTTCATTACCAATTACAATTAGGCCACTGTATCCTATTTCACATTAAATTTATTTGCCGAAATGGTATAGGTACATCTGTTAACCTGGATATAGACCAAGGAGTCTCAGTCAATGTCAATATATTCTTTATTCAAGTAGGCCTAGCAACAAGCACTTTTAAATTAAACTTAGCAGGTAATAAGAGATAGCTTTAATCTTGAAACATGGTACCTAATAAGACAAGTATTTTTATAATAAGAACTTGATGTAGGAGCAGTTGATCGAAAATTACGAAACAAAGATCTCAAAAAGCTTCACCATTTTTCACCTTTACAAAACCATGTTATTTTTCACTGGCAGTTGTTTACATTTGCGAAGCCAGTCACGTCCCTATCCTTTGTGTTGCTCGCTGTTGGAAGTCACGTTGGTAGTGGGCAAGATTAGTACGATACTTTTTATTTGAAACTCTTTCATTTTGTGATCTGTCTTTCGCTCTTTCATCTTAGCGTTAACCCTATACTGATACAGAGTAAATAATACTACTAGGTACAGAAGGTTCACTCTCTAACAAAACGCGTCTATTACGACATATAACTGGCCTATAATTTAAGAACCTACAATTGGCTCTGTGATTCTATTGTAATTTCTGGATATATATATCGCTGTTGGTTTTCCATGTACTAAAATAAAAAAATAAAATATGACCGCAAGGTAGTGAAAGCGCGAGCAGGCGTCCGTTCCGTAGCGGTGTGCGGCAACAACTATTACTGCTAGACACCAACATTGGTGTGGGCCGCATGTACTTGTAGCGATGCAAAGAAATCGCGGAGTGAGCCACGCCTGCTAGGTACTGATCAGATCCTGAGCTGCTTTATGAATATGTATATAAAACACATATTCTCTATTTTGAGATTATTGCATACATATAGTATAGTACCGTAAAACGGGGTGAGTAGGTTTCGCGGGGAGAGGTGGGTTTCCTCTTTATCGTCAAAGTTATGAAATGGAACTACTCAAAATAAAATAAAAACTAAAATACAAACGTCCGAAACACTTGTTATATAAGGTCAGGCAGGGCAATTGCAACTATGGAGCAAATGCAACTGCTCTAAAATACAAGAAGGGAGTCTACAGCTAGACTAGTAGAGCCACTTATACCATCACTGGCGAAAGTGTGGTACATACAAGTAACTCTATAACTCTTATAGCTCTAGACTCAATTCTTGCATTTTTAGAAGTAGTTGCATTTGCCCCATAGTTGCAATTGCCCTGGCTGACCTTACACCATTCAGTTTTCATATGTAAAAATAAAATGTTATCGAGGTTTGAATTTCAGTTTTGACCCTACTCACCCCATTTTACGGTACCTAGCATTTGTAGGTAATGTAACGCCTCCTACTACTACTAATACTTGTATAATTGTTTTATTGCGTAATTCTCCTGGTTTTTTTTTTCTAAATTATAGCCACTTTATTTCAGTTTATTAAGTGAATAATAGTAAGATAGCATTTTTTTTTTCAGTTGTCTAATGCTTTAACACAGACATAAACGTTGGCGTAGAAGCAGAATTCATATCCGATATTTTCATGTACTCTGAACTCTGACCATTCAATTCAGTATGATCTCTGTTTCGGTCGCTTAGTTACAGGTTGCACCTAATTATTTTCCTGTCCATAAAACTTGCAATATTTTTGTGATCAACAGTGATCGTACATTTTCCAGCATTTTTGGTGCAGCACTCGGTGTTAACGGAATTGGTATAGATAATTTCAACTGAAATGGTAAATTGAGGTTAATAATTAACGTAATTAACGCTAATTAATCATTAGGATTGAAATTATTTATACCAATCCGTTAACACCACTCCGCTGCACCAAATCGATTCGCGTGGTGTTAACGGAATTGGTATAGATAATTTCAACTGAAATGGTAAATTAAGGTTAATATCAACGTAATAAACGCTAATTATACATTAGGGTTGAAATTATTTATACCAATTCCGTTAACAACACTTCGCTGCACCAAAAATGCTGGAAAATGTACGATCACTGGTGATCAAATT
This sequence comes from Cydia splendana, assembly GCF_910591565.1. NCBI lineage: Eukaryota > Metazoa > Arthropoda > Insecta > Lepidoptera > Tortricidae > Cydia > Cydia splendana. Next base: position 12,543,052 of record NC_085974.1, read on the forward strand.
ACCTATTTAGGTAGGTACAATAATCAATCACTGTCACCAATCCAGGCGTAGGTGTACGAAATACGAGTAAACCTACTTAGAGTAGAAATAAGAGCTTTTGTTGTTGTTGTTGTTGTTTATATGTATAATATAGTACATTGTAGGAGAGGACGGAAAACCGCTAAAAGATGGACGAGTGCGTTTGATTAATACGAGTGCATCTTTAGCGTTTCCGGCCGAGGCATTACATAGTGCTTTTCACGACTACTGCGAGGAAATAAGAAAACATTTGCATAACTATAAGTACTTGCCCGCGATTTCTCTGGTAGCAAATTACTAGCCACTGCCTGTGCTGTCTCTTGAATTTCGGTAGGCGTCAGCGTAGGAATATCATTTTCTTCACTAGAACTCATTTTTATAGCGAGCGTAGATACGTGTTTCTTGTATTTTGTTAGTCAAACACAATTTACACTATACAATTCAGTAAGTATTTTCAGATCCCGCCTTTTTTACTTTTTTTATCACTTTTAAGAGGCGTTTTTCTGTTATTTGCTTCAAACCGACTCTAAACTTCGAAGCGTTTTTGCTAAAAAAAACCACAAACAGCTACAAAAGTGAAAAACGCCTTAAGCGTGAACTGAATGGATAATTGTTAAAAAAAATGAACTGAATGGTTTTGACATTTGTTTTTTTTTTAAACAAGAAATTGGTCCTATAAATAACCTAATTTTATTTTTGAAGGAAGAAGTTGCGCCAAAAAAGACCTTTTACTGATTTTTATGTTTTAAATGATACAAATTGCTGTAGCGAACCGTCACCAATGACAGATGATGATAACAATGAAACATTGTAGTAGTGGTAGTTCAGGTGCTACAGCTATTGCCTACTTTCCAGCTTGGTTTTAGACCATCTATTGCCACATTTCCGAACAGTGGCGTGAAAAATATTTAGTGTGCCGAGAAAAAGGTTCATACAATTTTATAATCTAGAATCGATGCCAACTTGTAAAGCCCCTCCCTTTCGACAATTGTTTTGATTTTTTATAATATGTAGGTAATACGACTTGACGGATTTCAAGATAGACTTATCGTCAATGTGTGAAGGAGATTCTACTATCATGAAAATATGACAACAAATGCGTCCGATTAATAATAGGCTAACTACAGCAATCCTTTACTGGAGGCTGAGTCGGTGGCGGCACCTATAAATCAGCTCCAGGAAGCGACGATCGGGTGGAGTGGAGATAATACAGTAGGCCTTGAATGCTAATAAAATTATCTATTCTTTGCTTGCTTTTTGGACAACACATTTCAAGATGTGACAATCTTATTTAATATATTAAGAACGGGTCACTCACGTATTTGAGTGACCCGTTCTTAATATATTACATATGTCTGTGTCTCACGAAAGTTTTGTTATTAAAATGTGACAATCTTACCCAGAAAGAGGTTCGAATTTTAGTCTTAACATAACACTATTGGATGTCCTGGTTACTTTTTATTATTAATATTTCTTTCGTTTAGCTTAGCTTTTTCAGGAAATACCCAAAATGCTGCGCGGTTGCAAGGATTTCTTCAATAAGTGAGTAATTTCTTTGTATTATTTTAATGACTTAATGAGATAAGTAATACCTATCATTATGCAGGTATGAGTATTTCACTTTAATAATTGGCCACATTCTTCCGTGTTTTTTTTTACAAAATGCTGCATTATTTTATTAAAATGTAAGAACTGTCCTAAAATTTATATTATGTCTAAAAGTCTCAAGAGTGTCGCATTTTAGCCATTTTGTACTCTTTATGACATCCTCTCATTCTCTAGCAGCACTCAATATGAGATACATTACATTACATTACATGATATCAATGATATCAACATTATCAACCCACAGATTATTATAATGGTTCCAATTGAGACACAAAAAAGTCTGCAGTCTATAAAATATTTTTCATTACATACCTACCACATGATACAAATTTGCAACATTGACAAAAAGTTTAAACAAGTGTAAACTTGAGGGATTTTTATTGCCGTGACCTACAGCTAGGTTCTTAACTCCATAAACTAAAAATTGGTCTATTTTTTTACGATTGCAGCGCCATCTGAGCTTAGTTTTGAGCGTAGATAGGTATATTGACATCGCAAAGTTCGGATAGGCCTCCCTGATTGCGACTTTGTCCCGGCTCCCGCGCGTGAGTTGTGCTGCCAACACGCGACAGGCCCTCAAGTTGCGCCGAATTGTCTCTTCTCGCGCCTGTCGCGGTAAGTTATGCTAGAGGTGCTGGCCTACTGTATGGCTAACCCCGCTGTGCGCGGGAGGGGAGGCGATTTAATTAAATCTTGCATCGAACTCCTGAGGCCTGCCGCCGACCTAACGAACGCCATTGTATTTAAATAACGCGCGCGCACTTTTTGCGCTACGAATTAGTTTTGATCAGGGTACAAAGGGACGGACGTATATATCTGCATATAAAGTTTAGGATTTCATGTAGGTACCTAGGTATCTAAGATAGATATAGAATTAGAGATTCACTAGATATGAAATAGTAAAGATATGTGACGTTCCACGGAAAAAGGTACCTTACGGCGGCTGGCGCTTACGCTATTATTAACGGCGCTCCAATATTTAGCCGATGCATTGGTACCTTTTGCCGTGGAACGTCAAATATCTTTACTATTTCATATCTAGTGATCTAGTGAATCTCTTATTAATTTCCCGAATCGCGCCGTGTATAAGTTTAACACATTCACTGCCCCCAACGCACATGTGCGTTCAGCGTCATATAAGTTTGTTCCTAAGCCACGCCCCCTGGCAGTGAATGCGTTAATGAATTTGCGTAAATTAATTTTAAAGATGTTTCTTTTTGATCCATTTATTGCTTATATCTCGAATTACAAATGCGAAATTATAACTGATTGATATACATTAAATTCAATTATTATTATTTTTTATTGCTGAAATGATTTATATGAAAATTGGTAGAAGATAGTTTGAGTCTCGGAAGAAGGATTTATTACAGAGTTTTTATTACGGAAATCATTTCTGGGGTGAAAAGGGAGGTGAAATTTACTATGAAACATTGAAAGATGCGATTTGGTAACTGTAGGTATGTGATGTGGATATAGGTTATTTAGGTAGGTACAATCGATTTCATAAATATTTTATCTTTTTGCAATGGATGATGGATGGGTGAATGGTGAAGAAACGTATACATATTTATGAACTCGACTTTCCACGATAACATAACGTACCTACCTACTTAGTTACGCTTCATAGATAGGTAATTGCTATACCTATTGGAAAATTGCATGAATTAGCCAAGGCATACCTCTCTAACTCGATATCGGTCTTGTGTATGGGCTATATCGGCTACACACAAGAGCAATGAAAAAGGGCATTTTAGTACAAGCCACTTTTTAGAGAAGAACACACCAGTGCTAAGTACTAATTCTCCTCAATGGCTCATATTTCATTTAGGGGGCTCTAAATAAGGCTTTATTAAGCAAATAACCCCCAAATATTCGCTAATTAATATAAGGGTTCGGTAAGGGATGTGTTGCCAGGTTTACGGCCTGAGCATTGTTGATTTATTTTAATGATATGCCGTTGTAATAAGTTTCGGTGAAGTTATCTTGGAGATTTAACTGTGGTAAAATGTGAGTTAATCGGTGAAAGTAGGCTAATGTTGATGAAAAAGTAGGGGATTGAAAGGTTATACGAATAAAGTAAGATTTTATTTTACTTGGTCGCATCAAATAACCATTATGGCTTGAGGTCATTTGCAGGGGTCGGAAACCGGTATTTGCTCCATACAAAAATACCGGTATTATTACGTTCGTTTTCGTTCTTTGGTTTATTATTTCATTTTTAATGGGATAATCTAGTGATACGAAGTTGTTACCTAAATACATGATTCAGTACTACGCACAAAGCATATAATAATTCAAAATATTGGGCTATTTCGGGGTTTAAAAAAAATACCGGTTCCGAGCCCTGGTCATTTGTAACAGTGTTGCTGGTTTAAGCTTTTATTTATAAGCCATTGGGAATATATTTCCCACATGATTTTGAACTCTGTTTCAAAGTGATATTAGGGTTAAAATTTGCGTACCGACCTTATGACACACGTATGCCTTATAAAGGGTTAAAATGGTAACTTGTATTAGCTTTATTTTAACATGTCCAGTATGGATATGATGGTCGTTCTTGTCTACGTGAGAGCGTGATAAAACGGTGTTCGTCACTTTCTATCCCACAGTGTTAAACAGTGACAGTTATTTTATCACGTGGATTAAGATGGATAAAGCTATCCATAATACGCCGGCAGCTGGTAAATATCAAATAATCGATTGACATTTTGGCTAGGCATCCAGTTTATTACAATAGCGATCTGTCGCACAATCGTTCATCGCATTTTTGTAATTCTAAGTTTAAAGATTTGCTCAGTTGAATTCCTAAAGTAGACTGAAGAAGGTGCACCATGGAAAACGCTTCCCTTAGGCCGACCACTGACTAACAGACCGCCGGACGATATCGGCCTGTCAGTTAAAACAAACATTTGACAGCTCCGAACAACTGACAGGCCGATATCGTCCGGCGGACTGGTAATCAGTGGGCCCCTTTAGGCGACAAGCACTCAAGCGCCGGTCAAAGCAATAAATGTGTGGATTTACATGTGTTTGAGCAAGTCCCCGGTGACCGGCCATTCATTATTCAAGGGCTCGCTTGCCCGGGGAATAGAATAGAGAAGACATAGTATGTCAAACCAATTTTGACAGTATAGAAAAATTAGTATTTCCATATAGGTACCACTTCCATAAAAACTTTCATCCCCCTTTTCACCCCTTTAAGGGTAAAATATTAACATAAAAACTATATCCTTTGTTTTTTCCCGGGACCGGGACTATCTCCAAAGGGATCGGAACCGGTTTTTTGCGAAAACCTCGAAATAACCATATATTTCGAATTATTTAGTACTCAACATGTAAGACTCAGTTGAGTTTTTAGGTAACGACTTCGTATTATTAGATTGCCCAATTGGAAAAACAAAGAACGAAAAAATACCGTTTTCGTTCCCATACAAAAAATACCGGTTTCCGATCCCTGATCTCCATACCAAAGGATATAAGCAGGATAGCCATTGAAAATTTTTTTCCTAAACTATGAAAGTGACGAATTTCCGATTTTGTACAAATATTAATGAGACTAAAAGCTATATATATTAAAAAAATATGACCCTCCTACACTCTAAAAAATGAAGACCAACTAAGAGCAGTTTTCTCTTAGTTGACGTTAAGTTAATTACAACAATAACGATCTTATATAAATCAAAGAAAGCTGATTACTTAAAACAATAAGTGTATCTGTGATTGAACTAATAAAGTAGGTATGTTATTAATCCTAACAATTGTATACTTTGCATCTATTATTAACTTGTTGGCATAATTATGTAACGTAGGTTAATTCAATCCTTAACAAATTAATTAAAACAGATAAATATGTTAATAGTTATGAACATTTTAATAGTTTATTTGATTATTTTGTCTTTGTTGATTTACATAAGATTTGGTAGTTCAATCAACTAAACATACAATATTTAGAACAACGAAGATAAAACATTCAATCCCATTATGATCAAATTATTGTATTAATTACGAAACGAATATTCCATTCTACTAAGAATTATTTGTAAAATCGATTTTCTTAATAATTAAATTAAATAATCGGTTAATCCGATCAATCAAGAGATAAGCGGGGGGAGTGCCTGTACACCCGCTCTCCGCCCCGCCCGCGCTCCTCTCGCCGCGTGTGCCACCGTGCGAGCGAGCAGTCGAGTCTCAGTAGCATGCAGTTGCGTTAAGCTCATTCAATTACTTATTCCTCTGGAAAAACCTGGTGTGTACAAAGTTGTGTGCAGATGTGGTAGTTCGCACATTGGGCAGACCAAACGCACTATTGCCTGCAGAATTAAAGAACACATCGCTGCGGTCAAGAACACTGACGCTCGCAAGTCAGCTATTGCCCAGCGTCTCCTTGAGTCGGGTACAATAATCACTGGATCGAGTTGCATAGTCCCAAGGTCATTTCGACACCACTATATACCAAGATTGGTAAGAGAAGCCATTGAAATTCACAAATATAAAAATTTCAATCGTGAAGATCGGGTTTTAAACTGTCAAATGTGTGAAATCCTGTGATTTGTTTGTCTAAAAATAACCAGTGAAATCCGAATCAAACTCGCGTAGTGACACTGTGAGTGTAGTGTACTTTCAAAATGTTTAAATTAATAAATAACATCTTATTATAATATTTTTTTGTTTTATTTATTTACCCCCCTTTTCATAAAACTTTACGGGCCTGATTTAGTTTAATTATGTTTTATCCCTTTCTTTGTTGTTATATTTTATTAACTACTTATTCGTTTAAATTTGATAAATTTCCTTTGTGCTAGTTTTTATACGCGCCGTGCTGAATAAATGCTGGTCCTCGTACTCGTATTATACTCAAGGCATTAGTCTTAAATTCTAAGTAGGTAATACAGATTACAGATTTATTTCAGATTTTTTTGGCGATCGGCCTAGACCGGTTTAGCTTTACAAACACGGGAGGAGGCGTGCTTGTGAAATGTGAAGCCATACCATTTCACAAGCACGCCTCCTCCCGTGTTTGTAAAGCTAAACCGGTCTAGGCCGATCGCCAAAAAGATCTGAAATAAATGTATATCTTAGTATTTAAGACTAATGCCTTGAGTATAATAACGAAGACCATCAGCATTATTCAGCACGGCGCGTATAAAAACTACAGATCTGAAAGAAATGTATTAGCATGTATTAGTAAATGAGACAAAGTAAGTCATAGTACAATTGAACAAGAATGGTATTGTACTAAATAAGCTTCATAGTTGAAATGATTAAACAATTAAGATTCAAATTGAACAATATCTTAGTTCAGGCTAATAAAATGCATAAGTCGGTGTAATCATGTTCTTAGTTGATCTTATTTGGGTCAAATAGTTAATACAGTAATTCTTCATGTTAACATTGATTTATATCTTAGTTGAAATGATTAAACAATAGACTCAAATTGACCAATATCTTAGTTCAGGCTAATAAGGTGCATAAGTCGGTGTAATCATGTTCTTAGTTGAACTTATTTGGGTCAAATAGTTAATACAGTATTTTTTCATGTTAACATTGATTTACTTCTTAGTTAAACTAACTTGTTTGTTTTAGTTGGTACAGTTACGTATCATGATAATAATTATCAAGCCCTTAGTTAGTATAATTATTTATCATGTAAATATTGAACAAGATCTCAATTGGTTCAGTTACATAACAATAGTAATAGCAATCAGAATTACCTTGTTTGATGTGTCTAAGTTCTTGTTAGGCTCGTATGGAATCAAGATGCTTGATTACGACTATCAAGATATTGATTGGGACAACCAAATTTTTTTTAGAGTGTAACCATTTAAATTCCTGTAAAAAAGAATTTAAAAAAATTAATCAACCTGTAAAACAAGTTCGACTCTTGGTACACATACCATTTTTTTTTCAAATATGAACCAATTTATATTCTACATCATACAAAATTTTCATCGACGTAGCCCAGACGGAACATTGCGAAATTAATACGAATTGGCTCTTTGGTGCCTACTACCTATTTGAAATTGAAATTCGTCACTTTCATAGTTTAGGAAAAAATAAACAAATCAGTTTTGGGGTTAATCGGGTGTTTTTCACCCCCAGGGAGTAACAGAGGGATGAAACTTTGTGCAGGGTATTACCTCTTCAAAAGGCATCGTTTGATTATAGTTTCGACCCAAAAACGCTGGGGACTATTTTTCAAAGGCTATCCTGCTATACCCTTTCATCTTAATCGGGAAGAGGTAACAGACGGATACCTAAGAGTTACTTTCGCATTTATAATATTAATATGGATTTAGATTTATTTCTTCAGTCCTAATGCAAGCATACAATAAAATTGTACCATGTTATGATCATATGATGTCAAACAACGTGATATCTAGGCTCGCCCAGGTGCACTATCCTAAGCACTAAGCATTTTTCAGCCATCGATCCACTGCGGTCACAGCTCCACTTAATGAAATAGAAATCACTCGAAGAAGCTCCTAACCCTCTCCCGTCCCGCTCCCACCCGCCGCAATCCTCCCCTCAAGTCCCGCGCGATAGAGACAAAATATATTTATACAAAGTCAAAGACGACCGAGTGGGATAGCTGTATTCATTATGAATATAATGCGGTCACGGTTGTGTCCGTGCGTCTACACGTGGTGGCTTCTATGTGTGCGTGGAGCTTTTCTCAAAGCTGAATCAATATTCCATCTTTGTGATGAGGGACGGTGGCCAGTTAGATGTTATCCTGCTTATTAAAAGTTATGGCGTTGTTTTAAATTAGTTTCTATTCAAACGTTTTTAATTTGAAACATGTAGTTTAAATACTGGCTGATTAGAAAATACCATTGAAATTGAAAGAAAAAAAGAATGAAAGTAAATAACCAACCGTGACCAATTTGAAAAAAGAACGCGGGTTGACTTGAATCGATTACGAGAAGTGAACGTCTCGCGTTGTGGTTGGTTTGCGGTTAGAAGGGCGTGGTCTGTGGTTTTATTTACGATCGCTGATTGGTCGATCACCTGACCTTTGTGGTTAGTCCTGCGGTTTCTAAGATTTTCACCCTTGGAAAAATAGATAGAGGAAAATATATGGTTAGGCGGGCTGCGATTGGTCTACCGATAATTTTGCGGTTAACCGCGGAACGCGATTCGTTAAGATAATAATGGGTTGTGTGGGCTTATTGGGAGGATTGTCGCGGGTTGTTTTAGGTGCCGCGATTGCGTTGTTGCCAAAAGGGAGGTGTCGATTCGCGGTTTCGCTAACAAATCGACACTCTACAAGACCCCTTCTCTCTCATTGGTCTAAAAATCTTAATAACTAAAATTTCTTCTTCACCCTCATTTTATCAAACAAAACTGTTGTAAAAAATATTTTTTAATAAAAAATCGAGAAGTGCGCCCTCTTTGGGCGACGCGCCGAACTCTCAAGTTACTATTTTTAACAAAACCCAAGTGCGAACCTTTCCGCTTTCTTCGTGTTCTTAAGAACGCAAACGTCTTGTAAGAAAGCTCGCTAGCCACCCTAAAAGGCACACATAGACATTTCCACCTAGGGGAATGATAGTTCAATTCTAAATAGGCTCTTTCTACAACTTACTTTCACACTCTTAAGTCTTATTAGTTCTAAGACGTTTGATCAAAAGCGTTTTATTCACAAACGTTCCATTTTTGAATATAGAGCGTCGACTTACGCCGTTTCGCTTTCCTTTACAACTTTTCCTTCCTTTAAGCTCAATCCAAAACCCATTATCTTCGTGGTCATGCCATTCAAATCAAAATCTTAACAGCAGTGCTTTAAGTTGAAATTTCTTTGCGTAAAAGCTGAAGTTGCAATGAAAAGCGGCCAGTAACTTTTTCGGCTTCTTTTCCTCTGCGTCAGTGTGGGTGAGTGTACGTATAGGGGGTTTTAAAGAGTGGTGTGCGGTGGCGCTAGTGTGTTGGCGGTTCTGCGTGAAACCGGGAGATGGCGCCACGGGTCCTCTGTGGTCGCCGCGGTCGGCCCGTCTACAGATATTGGGTAGCTTTTTGAACTAAGTAGTAAGTTGGAGTATTGAGAATAAAAGTATTATGGGAGGTGATTTTTTTGGAAGTTCATGGGATATTTGGGTCAATGTGTCATGATTAATGTCAATAATATGTGTTGATGTTCTATGAAAATGTTAATTTTATAATGACACTCCCTCACTTTGTTATGCTTAAATCGTTGCAAATTTAGCTTAGACGGACTCTAAATCATGTCTAGTTGCATGATAGTTACAGCCCTTTTATAGGTAGTATAACGACGTGGATATGGGATCCGAGTATAAAAGGCACTTAGTATAAAGGGGCCCACCGATTACCAGTCCGCCGGACGATATCAGCCTGTCAGTTGACCGCAAAAGGCCACACACTAAACAGTTCTCTGTCAGTTTTCGGCCTGACGACTTACACGAACCGATAGTGTGTGGCCGCCTGACGATTCCAGTCAGCGCCGACAGATATCCGCCGGACAGTCCGTGGCCTCGAGTCCAGTCAAACACACATCATGAGGTAGCCGGCCGGCGATCGACACACGTTACAGCATTAGTAAATTCTACTTTATTCCTAGTACTTAAGAGTTCATAGTCCCTAAAATAAGCATACGACTTTTTGTCTTCGAACATCACGGATCCAATACTTAATTTATGACGCTGATATTTGCTTGTAATTTCATACACAATTTTAAGGCCAGTAGACCTTATTAACCTTAAATACGGTAGGGCTTCTGTCAAATTGAAATAGAATCAGTAAAAAAAAACAGATATGTACGTTAGTAAAATTCAACTTTAATTCTAGTATAGTTAGAGTTCATAGTTGGTTCATAGGCATCATTTTAATTTTAAGGCATGAATACAACAATGCGAAGGTTGCATAGTATCTAGTTTGTCAAGACTTTTCTTTATTTATCATGTTGTTACCTCGCAACTGTTGTTTACTGTCAGTCAAAAATAAATGTCATAGAGAGAATTATAACATAAACCTTATTTTTTTCTCTATTAATTTTAAATGTGACATGTTATTATAGTATTTGCATGGCTTATATATTTGAAAATACAGACTTGATTATTGATTGCTGGAAGAGTAAGTAACCGAGTAAAAAAGGAGCAAACATTGAAAGATTTAAATAGAGAAATTAGCGTCCCAATATAACAACACTGGTTAAAATTTTAATAGTTCTCAAGACAGCGCCGGGAGGTATACCTTCGATGGCGTTCACGGCAGCTAGCAATGAAAAGAATAGCTATTGTGCGTTTTGATTCCGCTATAAAGACACGTGGTAGAAACACTAGCGCAAGTATGGAGGTACCTGCTTAGACAAGAGATAAGACCTACGCTTGAAATTCTTCAGCTACAAGTGGGATCCGAATTATGACATCATTAATTCATTCCGTTTTAAGTTAAGAGAATATCTGGAGCAAACTGTGTTCGGAGTTACAGAGCGTGGCGTGGCGATATTACCTACCCGAAATTCTCGTAATATGTGACAATTATTACAAAAAAAGGATATGGAGTCACAAGCTGCAAGCGGTGGATTCAACATACTTTTACTTACACCGGCTCTTATTTAGGTACTATCTATGTATACCAAATTGAAAAAAATGAAAATACTTTACTGTTATGTTTTTGTTATATTCATTCTACTCTTTTAAACCTTTTCTACATAATATTAGGTCTACTTGGCCGTTACCCGAGTGATTTTTTTGTTTGATACCTTGTAATAAATAATTTGGCCAAGCCCGAGATAGCTCGAGGCATTTCGTGTTCCGCTCGCATCGTTATATTTTACAGAGGTTGTTTGCCTGTTTTTAGGATTCCGTATTCAACTACCCTATAGGAACCCTTATAGTTTCACAACCCTTGTAGTTTTTACTATATATTTAATATATCATTAATTCTTCTTCGGCGGGAACGGACTCGATTAGATGCATTAGCCTGCATCAAAAGTACGTCGCGGGGACGGTAATTTGTGTTTTGGGAAAGTATCCTATGAAACTCAGTGACACATTCATCCTCGATGTAATCATTTGCAAGTATATACGAAAAGCGAGCCATTGTATTCGACAACAACCTAGTGCGTAGGTGGCACCTATGTGGCACATACAGTAAACAAACCACATTGACACATCACACGTCACGCCAATCACATGGCCTACCGCGAAACAAGAAAATCGAAATTTCGTTATCTAATCTCTCTATCACTCTTGCATATTCGAGCGATAAAGAGGCAGATAACTAAATTTCGATTTTCGCGTTTACAGGTAGGCCCTTGTTAACAAACCGCCTTGATGCATCAATGTCATATTTTATTGTCTGCGAAAACTTGTCAAAAACAGTTTAAGGCACAGTATGTATAAGTTAGTCTATGAATTTACTGAGTCGGTAGTGCTGCACTCTGGCGGCAGAACATTGCAGTAATATCCCCTTTTAACCAGGTTTCACTATAGTAGTCAAAAATATGTTTACACTTTTTGCCTTATTACAAAGGAATAAGGTCCAAAAGTGTAAACATTATCTTTGACGTCGACTGTCCATTTTGATGAAAAAATTAAACTAGTTGAAAAACATGAAACTGAAGGCTCTCGACTGACAGCAGATGACGGCCAACAGGCCACCGGCCGGCTATCTGATAATGTGTGTGTAAATTGGCCTGCAGGCCACGGACTGTCCGGCAGATATCTGTCGACGCTGACCGGAATCGACGAGCCGTAGTTCGAATAGCCGTCAGTCCAAAATCTGAATTAGAACTGTTAATGTGTGGCCTTTTGCGATCAACTGACAGGCTGATATCGTCCGGCGAACTGTCAATTTGTAGGGACCTGTCAAAATTATATCAGACTATTGCCGGCGGACGGCCGTACGGTGGGAAACTGACGACTCGTCTGTAGTCGCAGAGGTGGCAGCAGACCATTGCCGGCCGACAATAATCGCTTATGTTTGTGGACGTTATTGGTCTAGGACGGCAGGCCGCCCGATAAGGCCAGAGACTGCAGGCGGACTGGTAATCAGTGGGCCCCTTAACATCGGGCGGCTGCGGCCGGGGTTTGTTCCACTTAGCACTGCACTCGCACGGTTGAATGCGATTTGAAAATAAACGTACTTATCAAATAGCAGAGACAATTTTTCTTTTTGTTATTAATTCTTGAGAGTATTGTGGAAAATTGTCTGTGACAAAGACATGCTTCATATTTAGGTTGCAATGTCGACAAAGTCGTCTACGTTTAGCACGCTAGTTTCATTAAAAGTATTTTAATTTTTTATCGAAGCTCGTATCACTAGAATCTATTATACTCCTGGAAGCGAGTTGTACAATTTTGCCCCAACAACTTTCTAACTTTGCGAGTTTACATTGGGGGGCAACTAGACGGGGTCTCCGTCTGTCTTGTGCTGGTTTCTCTAGTAACAGAGGAGGCACATTTGTGTAGGTAAGCCCTTACATACTTGCACGCGGTGAGGACATATGTGACGTTATCTATGAAAAGGGACCTTATTGTCGATGGCGCTTACGCCATTATCAGCGATGCTTCGATATAAATACAACGCCGCGCGGCGTAAGCGCCATCGACAATAAGGTCCCTTTTCATAGATAATGCCCCATATAGGAAGCGTAAGTATTTTTAATTCTGAAAAGTTCTTTAACAGGATCGTCGTGACACTTTCGACCTGTATTTTTGAAGTGAAAACTTCTTTAGCGGCGCTGTGCACTTTTTGTGACGGGGAAAAAATGTTAAACTCGCGACAGGTAAGATTCGTAAGACGTAAGACGGACACGTGACCTGATCGAAAAACTGTTACAATGTCATTGAGTTTTTCTTTATTGACTTAAATGCCATCTAGTGAGTTTCCTTCTAACTGGTACTAATATAACTCATGTACTAACAGTGATGTGCTTAGGGGTTTCAAGTAATGCGACGAAATAACGCTAGATGGCGTTAACCTCAATTATACATAGTGCTGCAGATATTTTGCACTAGTCATTGAGTTTTCACCTCGGCACTCCCGGAGTGCAACCCGTTTTTTTATATTCCTCATAGCGCACTTTAGCATTCGAAAAGCTTTGTCAAGATCGATCAGCTGATATCCGTCTTATGACAAGACTCGTGGGCCAAGTGGAGCGCGCCTGACGGGTGAACAAGTAATTTTCTGGACTATTTTATCTGTGTTGGTCGCATTAAATCGCGACTCGTATCCGTCATTTATTAATTATAATAGTAATACAAATACCTTTGTACGTACAGTAGTACGTACGTACAAAGGTAAGAAGAGTTGGGAGCCAAGCGGAGCGCGGCAGACGGGTGAACAAGTAATTTTCTGGACTATTTATCCGCTCTGGTCGTATTCAACCTCGACTCGTACCCATCATTTATTAATTATAATAGTAATACAAATACCTTTGTACGTACAGTAGTGCGTACGTACAAAGGTAAGAAGAGTTGGGAGCCAAGCGGAGCGCGGCAGACGGGTGAATAAGTAATTTTCTGGACTATTTATCCGCTCTGGTCGCATTCAACCTCGACTCGTACCCATCATTTATTAATTATAATAGTAATACAAATACCTTTGTACGTACAGTAGTATGTACAAAGGTAAGAAGAGTTGGGGGCCAAGCGGAGCGCGCCAGACGGGTGAACAAGTAATTTTCTGGACTATTTATCCACTCTGGTCGCATTAAATCGCGACTCGCATGTTTTAGTGCCGAACCCTCATTAAAGCCTTTGTCTGGACCTCTTTGTTTGGATCTACGCAAATCTACGAGTTTAAAGGATAAATCTTTGAAGACGTGATTAATTTCATTGTAAAAGTAATGTGCCGAGTGTATAATTAAACCTATTTTAATTTAGGTAATATTAGATTTTTTTTATTGCCACAAGCTGTACCTGTTTTCATTAAAAACTATATTAGTAAGTAAACTTAATTCAATCAATCCTTTTTTTTTTCGCTTTGATGGCTTTTCAGTATAATTTCAACACACGGTGCAATTACAGAGTGTGCAAGATTTGGAAAGTTTCCAAAAAGTTGTAAACAAATTCTACCATGTGGAAATTTCTAAAATTCGGAAACTTTCATATTCGTAACTCTATTTTTATTTGTCATAACTCTTTGATTGCATTCAAGGTAAGTACTTAAGTATTATATTAAGTTCTGGTATCACTTCAATTATAAAAACTACATCTATTATAAAATTAAAATAAATCTAGTTAGGTACGATTGTGTAAAATAGGTATAGCCTTTTCTTCCCACAACTGAGACGAATCAGCTGTCAGGTAACAACTACTTACTTTTGTATATGTCGGCGGCCGATCGTAAGATCAGGCATATCGTGAAATTCCTAGGCATATCGTGAAACGTGAAAATCTTTGACTCGTTCCCTGAGTCGACGAAGCCCCGCTACGCGGGGCTCCTATTTCTGGGCAGTTTGCCCTTCGGGCATCTGAAGCAACCTAACGAACCAATCCTACTTATATATTGGTTTAATGTGGCTATCGTCAAAACTTTACACAGGAACATTACGATCTGCCTGATCTTACGATCGGCCGCCGACATATATATTCCGAATACCGTAAGGTCGGGGTACTTTAGCCCTTACAAGGTTACTTTGTCCACCCATGAAAACCCATTTATTGAATTAATTAATTCTTAACAACTACACTAAACGCTTACACAAAAACCGATTAATCACATAATGTTGGTTTTAAGAATGTATCAATACAATAAAATAGGTTTTCATGGGTGAGCAGAGTAACCTTAGCGGGCTAAAGTACCCCGACCTTACGGTACTTACAAGGTGCAGCGGGACAATTTCGACTAATCGAAATATTTCCAAGTTTTACATTATTAACTAGAGGGCCATTAATGTCCAGATAGCGAAAAACACGTGTTGTGTGTGTTACATGTGTGTGACTTTAGTTAACAATGTAAAACATGGAAAATATTTCGATTAGTTGAAATTAGCCCGCAGTCGAAATTGACCCGCTGCACCTTACTCTTTTTTCATTCGATATTTTCTTTGTACCTACAAATACTCAACATACAACAACGTAGGTTCTCATTAGCAAGGCAACAAATTACCCGCCATGTATTGTATCGACACGTCTTCTGCCTAATCACGCTGTACCCTTTTAATTACCGGCCTTTGTGAACGGCAATTATTGCAATAACGCGCCGCTCGTCTCCGGTGACAGTTCTTTGTTCTAATGAACATAATTAGGATGTTGAAGAATGGAGTTATTTGAACAGGTGTACAGTAGGTACCTGTCGCGGTGGTTGGAGACAGTATTGTGAGTTTATTTTAAATGGATTTCATATTTGAAATAAAGGAAAATTAATAAAGAATTGATGCAGATATTCGTAGCTATCTGGAGCTCGATTCAGATTTGCCAACTTGTTGAACCTTGTTGTGGTTGTTGTGTGTTGTTGTTGTGCGTTGTTGTGTGTTGTTGTTGTTGTTGGTGTGTGTTGTTGTTGTTGTGTTATTGTGTTGGTTTTAAACTGGTTTCGATACCTACAGCTTCGACGATCGTCTTGTGGTCTTGGCGATCTTTCACTTTATTTTGCATGCACTAATCAGTGTGAGCGATCTTCAAGGTCGTATCAAAATAAAAGTTTGAATCTCGCTCGAAACAACAAATTTTTCAATTTTCGTTTATTAAAAAATATTGTGTGATTCTTTAAATACGAAGCTGATGGCAAATAAGCTAACAATGCGTCTGGCAGTAAGAGATTATCATACCTAGCTTATCGATTCTTGTTGGTTTTGTACCTATAACACTAACTTAGGCTTTATGTTTAATTTATTTGTTTTGTTTCTACTTGTTACTAACAACTATGAAGTCTGTTCTTCGAAATAAAGATATTTTTATTATTTGTTTATTTGGAGTATCAAATACGCATTGCTAAGAAGAACGATTGATGAAGATGGTCGTAATTTGCGAAAAAAATTTTTATCATGGCACAGATTTTACATTTTTCATCCATTAATAATTAGTGAAAAAAGACATCTTCCTCGCTATTTTTAGGACTAAAGAGTTAGGAGCCCACTGATGATTATCAGTCCGCGGGACGATATCGGCCTGCCAGTTAAAAGCAAAATTTGACAGCTCCGATCAACCGACAGGCTGATATCGTCCGGCGAACTGGTAATCTGTTGATTTTCATAAACGGCACAGCATGCTTGTATTGTGGCATTTAAGTAATGTACTGCGAAGTTGGCAAATCCCTAGACGAAATATTCATTATCCGTAAAGATGTACGTGTGTGAAAGGAAAATCTAAGGAAGTATTTCTCCCCTTTCGCATACTTGAAGATTGTGAAGCCTTCCTAACTTCCCACGTTCCAGGGGACCGAGTAAAGAACAAAAGATTTCATCTTTTTTGCATTTTTCTTTTATGTTACTCATAGTGTCATTAACTTATTAGCTTACGACTGTACCTAAGCATGTAGAGCGAGCGAGCGTAGAGTTAGACCAAGAAAAGTCTGCAGAGATTTACAGGCCTATTCGGATTTCGAGATAATCACAAGATCTTGAGACGATTTAGAGATCAACTAGATCTACATTAGATATCGACTAGATGTGACTTGGATATCTAAGTCATAACTTGTCGAAATCGTTCAAGAGGACCTCCAGAATCTATATCTTACAAATATCTTTAAATTATCCGTATCGTAACTTGTTGAAGTCTAGTAGAAATCTAATTCATTTTCCGAATCGAGCCGTATGACAGCACACGCAGTGCAGTGGCAGTCGGTGCGATTCGGGAAATGAATTAGAGATTCACTAATAGATATGAAATAGTAAATATATGTGACGTTACACGGCAAAAGGTACCAATGCCCCGGCTGAAAATTGGAGCGGCGTTAATAATAGCGTAAGCGCCAGCCGCCATAAGGTACCTTTTGCCGTGGAACGTCACATATCTTTACTATTTCATATCTTAGTGAATCTCTAATTCATTTACCGAATCGCGCCGAGTGTATTTAAACGTCATAATTTCATAGAAGTTTGACGTTTAAAATAACACCCTGCACTGCGTGTGCTGTCATAATCTCTAGAGACTTTTCTTGGTTTAACTCTAATAAGTATACCTATGTCAGTAATGTCGGTATCAACCCAATATTTTCTACTTCTTAATTTTAATATCTTGGGTCGGTAACGCGCGTGTAACACACCTCTGGAGTTGCAGGCGTCCGTAGGCATAGTGACTGCATACCATCAGGCGGGCCGTATGCTTGTTTGTTGTGCTATAAAAAAAGTCATGTAGTTAGATGCAAGTATCAATACATAAGTAAGTATATTTATTTCCTTAGGTTAATGATCTTACTCTCTTTCCCTCCTTAGCAATAATGAAAACCAATGTAATGAATAGAGATTAGTGTATTTAATCAAGAGCGGTGGCATGAGCTGTTTGAACGGGGATATTTTAATTACGGCCGTATTTCCCACGGCTGCGATAAAGAATAAACGGCCGTCTTGAGCCTCTGCTAAAAATTGAGGGGATAGGGTTGACACTCGCTTTGAAATATTTCTTCTTATCACTTTTAAACTTTCATGATTTTTACACATTATTAAATTGTAAAACGGGACTTAATCGTGTATTCAAGTTTTAAAATTTACGACGTTTCGAGGACGGCGTTGTCCCTCTGGTCTCGGAGAAGACGCAGTTTTTCGCGAGTTTGCGAACTACCGGCACTTCGTCTTGTTACGCGATTAAGTCCCGTTTCACAATTTAATAATTTATTCTCTTATTTTTTAAAGTACTGTTTTATTTAGTACGTTGTTTAGTCGCCATAGTCGTTTAGGACAGTATTATTTTTATGAAAACTGACGTTATGTGTAATTAAATTAGGATTAATGAAGGTTAATGGCAAGAAACGTGTAGGGCCAATAAGTTTTAGAACTTCGTCTTCGTAGCCTTAATCCTATCGTTTGGGGTCAGCTCTCCTAGTAATTTAATAAGTTTTAGAACATGTAATTTATCTAATACATATAGTATATGTACCTAGTGATACTAAAATTGTAACAAGGAAGTAGCTAAATAAGATCAAAAAAGGAAAAACGTTGCTAGCGTACTGAGCAAGCCTTACTGAGGCCTTAACTTGTCTATAAAAACAATATGAAAATTTAGCAGCTTTTGTATTTATTTTCACTGTAACAAGGTACGAAATGAAACAGTAATTTCAAATCTTTATGTTATGTCGCCTAAATAGTGTTTAGGTTTTTAAGTTTAAAAAATGCATAAGTATACCTATATGTTAGTCTGTAAGGTATTTGTAATATGGGTCTTGTTGCCTGATTTAAAATGTTAAATAAATAAGTAGGTAAATTTATCCTTTGACTGTGCCAGTTGGCACAGCCCTAGCAACCGTCTCAAGGCGCGGGTCCCTCGGGTGCGCTCCGCGGTCGCCACCTTATTACCGCCCTGATTCAACCCTTCACTAGCCGGTTTACTCGCTACGCCGTGCTTGAATATTTATACTTCCTACTCTTTACATATATCTTTAAGGGCCACTTGCACCATTCCACTAACCCGGGGTTAACCGGTTAAACCTGGAGTTACTATGGTTACCAGTGTACTGACGCTGGGTTAATGGTTTAACCGATTAATCCCGGCTTAGTGGGATGGTGCAAGTGGGGCTAAGAGGAACGTAATAGTACGCCCGAGGAACGGAACATTATATTCTTCGTTCGCACAATATCGGCTTGTCATATGGGCGCTTTTCAGCGGTTGTATCATGGTCACATTTTTATCGCCTGTCACCATACCTGTCACGTTCTAACAAGTATACAGTAAGTGCGAAAGTGACAAGCGATAAATATCCTACCATCCTACCGCCGTAGATATTCATGAGAATTTTGACAGCACTTTCATCATTACCACTATATGTATTTAATAGGTAATTTCCACTGCAGAGCACATATTTTCTTGCCTTGTACATGTGCAAAAGGGTTTATGTATAGATTCAATACTTTTGCTTAAAAGCATAACAAACTGCAAATTTGAACATAACATTTCCATCTGATTACCTCCTAATTTAACCCTTTACTAGCTAACCCTTCCCGCCCGCTCGCGCAAATCAACGACGTATGAAAATATTACCGGCCCACACCAACACAAAGCATAGCGTGTGTCTATTTCATAATATTCATTAATTATATTATGCTTGCCCAAACTTATCCATACGGCTCGATTCGGGAAATGAATTAGAGATTCACTAGATATGAAACAGTAAAGATATGTGACGGTCCACGGCAAAAGGTAGCTTATGGCGGCTGGCGCCGCGATTCGGGAAATGAATTAGAGATTCACTAGATATGAAATAGTAAAGTTAATATATCTTTACTATATCGTATCTACACTGAGACAAAAAACTAACAAAAACACACTTAGAATTACAAAAATAAAACTTAATCCGGGGACAAGGAGAGTCAACTAATAGGAACAAACTGACTTTTGCAATTTCCATTTAGTAGGAAATACAACTTCTATATTTGTAATTTGAAGTATGCTAGAGTAATTTCAGAAATTTGGTTTTGTTATTCCGAGAGGTGCTTTAGCAATATCGGAGGTGATGACGTCATGGGTGAAAACTAACCGTTTTGTAATTCGAAGCGCGCTTTAGCAATATCGGAGACGATGACGTCATAGGTTTTTCTAAACTGTACTGATTCCAAGCTAGCTGTTGTTATTCTAGAGATAATGACGTCACAGGCAAAAACTAAACTGTTTGCAATTCCTCCGCCCCTAGCAAACGGGCGCCGCGAGAGCATGTCGCGCGCGTGGTAGCTACCCGTCTCTATTTCTGTCTGTATGAATAAAAAAGCATTTGGTAGTATATCTCTGTACTAAAGAGGCACTATAAAAGCCTGTCGAGATATTCTACCCATTCCTTTCTTATTCATACAGTCAGAAAGAGACTATTAGTTATTACGCGCGCAACATGCTCTCGCGGCGCACCTGTGCTAGGGAGGTTGGAATCGCAAACAGTTTAGATTTACCTATGATGTCATTATCACTAGAATAACAACAGCTAGCTCGAAGTTGCAGAACAATATATTCCTGTAGACCCCAACTACACAGTAGGTCGCGGGTTAATATGTCCATGGCCCACAATATATCCTACATTTATTATTTAACTTAAGTATGTTTTAAACAAAGAAGACACGAGACACGCCCGCCCGACATCCGACACAATACTAACTCTAACCAAATGAACGTAGCAAGTAGTAAATTTTACTAAAATCACTAACATTCGTTTCGCTGTGTTGGTATTACAAAACTCGTTTAGTGATTGGAACAACAATGAACATAAACACAACAAGTCTATCTACTAAATACCAGTAAACTTTGTAATGTCGCTATAGTAACAACTGAATTGTTATTTTAAATGGGGTAATGTTATTCCCGCGAACTCGTTTTTTAGATATTACAAAACTATGTAAGTGAGACATTTACTAAAATCATAACTTGAAATCACAGATGCTTTTTTCCAAAAATCACAAACTTTACTAGTAAAAATCGGAGAATTTTAGTAGTAATAAAAATGGATTGTAACAAATACTGAACTTTGTTTAATGCTTCATTTACTAAAGTCTGTTTGCTGAAATTAGATTTAGTATTACTGAACTGTTTGTAGAAATAAATAAATTTTACAGAAATAGTGAAACTTCCATGATTACTACTAAAACTTCATTTTTTCCCCCAGTACAGAACTGTTTATTAATTCCTGTTGATGATTTTTCTCTCAGTGTATTAGTTAATCTCTAATTCATTTCCCGAATCGCACCGATAGACTTGTTATGAAACAATTTCGAATTGTCGATTAGATAACTGCCTACGAAACTTATGTACGAAATATCATTTGATATTTACCAGTCGTTTTTCGGTGAAGGAAAACATCGTGAGGAAACCGAACTTAATCCCAATATTGATGGCCTAGTTTACTCTGTGGGTTGGAAGGTCAGATGGCAGTCGCTTTCGTAAAAACTAGTGCCTACGCCAATTCTTGGGTTAGTTGTCAAGCGGACCCCAAGGCTCCCATGAGCCGTGGCAAAATGCCGGGACAACGCGAGGAAGATGATTAGATAACTGCCTTGTTTAGTGTTAAACTAACATTCGCTGACGTCTACGTAACTTACTTTCTGGACATCTCGCTCACACTAATATGCGAGTACGAGCGAGATGTATAGAAAGTAAGTTACGCACACGCTAGCGAAAATGTCAGTGTCAAACATGTGGTAGCCGTTCTTAATGCTAAATCAATTTCAAATTATTAAGATCAATGACTCTTGAATAATCAGTAGAATATGTGGGAGACCGAGCTTTGCTCGGGAATATGACATATTTTTTTTATTTTCCCACATAGGTACCTATAAAAGATACACTTGTGTCCGTGGTATACAATACATTGTTGTTAACATATCAGTTTGTATTATTAAACAGTAATAATTAAACATTTATACAGACTTAGTATCTACTCTTATACGTTACAATATCACGATCATCCCAAACATTTTTATCAGTCAAATAATCTGATATTTTATAGTAGGCTTTCGTTTTTACAACTCTTTTAAATTGACGGTATGGTAAATTTTATGTGACTATCTGTTATGGATCGATTGTCCTACAAATGACTTTCTAACTTTTGCCAATCGCAAACCACCGCACCGCAAGTTTTCCTTTATTTCTCGTATTATAATTATGTATGTCACAAATTTTTGGAACATCCTCATAATGTTTACTTAAAAATTATATTATGATTGCCCGAACTTATCCATAGACTGGTTATGAAACAATCGTTATGTTTCAAGAATTGCTCGTTTAAAGGTATGTATAAGATATATTGAGATATCCGATAAATGAAGTAACGAATGCGTCAACAGAAATCTAAATTGATTAAGTAAGTAAATTTTTATGTGCAGTTGACCATTACAAAGATATTTCAATATTCAACACTTTTCCCCCATTTGAGTTTGTGGTGCCACTTAAGCTAGGAAACCCACATGAAATTTCTCTGTGTGCGTACTTCCCCGGCTTTGCCTGGCTTGTAAAAAAATTGTGATTCTCTACCAAACTACTGTCCATCTAATTCCTAATAAAAGTCGCCTTTCTCCCATTCGGCTCAATAGTATTTATGAGCCTGGATCCCAGAGGATTTCAATATAAAACAGGATCACCACCGCTTATAGGTACCTACTTTTAATTCATAATACTATGTAATATTATAACATAAGTATGCAATAATAGTGAGTACATTATTTCGTTATCAGGCGGCGAGCAGTTTGTGATGTTTTCGCTCGGCGGAGCACGAAATTATTGATTTTGCAAACATTCGACCGGACGGATGATATTAATTTTGTACGAATAATGGCCTTTTAAAAAGCTCATTACACCACATCATAGGTTTGGAGCCTATTGTTATTTTTGTTACGATGATCACATAATAAATGAATTTAGATCTTAACTCAGTTATATACTTTATTACCTAGAGTTAGACCAAGAAAAGCCTGCAGCGATTTCGATAGCCCACGCAGTGCAAGTGTTATCTTAAACATCATAATTTCATAAAAGTTTGACGTTTGGAATAATATTTGCAGTACATGGGCTATCAAAATCGCTGGAGACTGTTCTTGGTCTGACTCATGGTCTAATAAAACATGGTCTTCTATTCCCAGAGTGACACAGGCCTACGTCACAATAACATGGCCGCTATATATAGCGCTATCGCATATTATCATATAGCGCTGTCGCATGATGACGTAGGCTTGTGTCAGTTAGGTGACCTAGAAAAGACGGGAATAGAGTACCAGGCGGAGTATATTATTATACCATGGTCTGACTATTATGTACTTAATAATAATTGATTTTAAATAAAAAAATGTTTATATGAGTAAATTTATTTTCACTATAAGAGAGTTCATGGGTTCTCGGAAAACGGGATTCTCATTTTAAATAAAGTAATAACCAATTTTCTTTGCACGTGAGTTTGGTGTGAGAAATTATAGGAAAAAATGATGTACTTATGTGGTTTCCATTTACCTATAGTTCTACGGTGGTTAGCATATCCACCGTATGATTGTTTCAGAGCTACGTACATATTTCAAAAGTAGGCATAGGACATTGCATACGTAGTGAGAAGATGTTGATATCTTCGGTCGAAAGTGTATTCAAATACAAATACTGTTTTAGCAACGTGTATGACACCTTTGGAGTTGTAGGCTCCCATGGGTGGGCGTTTTCCATCAGGCGGGCCGTATGCTTATTTGCCAGCTACATGGATATGGTAAAGATGGCAGATCTGTCCTTAGAATCATCCTACAGGTTTTAAAGAAAAGGTAGACCGACCTTAGTGCAGCCAAATAATGAAAAAAAAGTACCTGTACTGAAATACAGTGATTTTATAAGCTACCGCAATAGAAACGACCGAAAATTTAAAGTAGGCTTAATCTTTCAAAGGCTAAGCTTGCGAAAACTCCAACGATTTCATATAATATCCAATTGTTTATCCCAGATTATCGCGGCGTCATTTCAGTTTTCAGTAATGCAGGCGTGCATTTTAGCCCCTGCATTATGCAGCCGCGGACACAGCGTATTAATTACATACAGCGCTTAATTATTGATTTTTAGCATTAAATACGGCACCATTTTCTCTGCTTACCCACACAACCTCGTATCTTACTTCACTGCTTTATTCAAAAATGTACCTTAAAGTACAAATAGAAGATTCATTTTTGTATATAAGCTTGAATAGAGATAAGATAATGGGGGAATGGCGTGTAGATTTTGGCCCGTGCGCTACCAGATTTATGCATCGCTTAACGGCGAATAGTTATATGGAAAATAATGTTTTATTTATGCGGTGTCCTTCGTTTTGTGAAAATAATCATTACGGCTACGTCCGAAGCGTGAGGTGCGTCCGTGAATTGGATAGGTAATATAACTTTATATTATCGTTTTAGGGTACCTACTGCGGGCTGAAACTGGTACGAGTAGGTACTAGATTTTGTAAATTATTTGATATGACTCGTGACTTTGCGGTATTCGATAACCAGTTAATTAATTTTCTAAATCAAGGGATGTGGATGACCGTAGTGTTATTACTGTTTCTTCTTTTTAAATTTGAGTCTTCATCTTATAAAATTATAATTTTTGAAATAGTTAATGTTGATAATGAAACTAACAATATTTCAGAAAAGCTGCTTATAAAATACCTAGTTTGCTTTATCAACAAGGACAATTCTAAACAAAATACAATTGTCTGACCCTTTGAAATTAAGAATTCATACTTTCAGACTAATGAGTCCAAAGGTTGTATTGTAATTTGAAATTAACTGTATACCCCCATTTTGAGGGGTACGCCCAAAGGGTAAAAACGGGACCCTATTACTAAGACTCCACTGTCCGTCTGTCTGTCTGTCACCAGGCTGTATCTCATGAACCGTGATAGCTAGACAGTTGAAATTTTTACAGATGATGTATTTCTGGTGCAGCTATGAGAACAAATATGTACTAAAAAGTATGGAACCCTCGGTGGGCGAGTCCGACTCGCACTTGTCCAATTTTTTACAAATAAATTAAGTCCATCCGAAAGATCGACAACAAAACTCTATCGTCTACCCTACCATCTTACTCCAAGTAAAGCGTTCCAAATTTAAAATTCAAACTATCGAACTAGACTGTCGAACGGCGACGCAGCGTAATTTAAAACCGCACCACACCCCTGCGAAATTAAGTGCGAGGCGGCAGGGACGTGACACGGGCAAATGCCGGTGTGTGCTCGCCTTAATTGTGAACTCCATTTTGGAGGCCTTTGAGTTGTAAGATTTTAATTAGACATGTTTACTGACGGTTGGTTATTGCTTGGCGTCTACCTACTATAGCTTCATGATAATTGACATCCTTGTTACTTACAACAAGTTGTAATATAAGTACACTAAACAGGCTTTCCTGGTAGCAATGCTTATCTCTAGAAAAAGTGGTTCAAAAATTTACTGGGATAACTTAAAAATACTACTAGACGCTGCTATGATACCTACGTAAAATATAAGGTCTGCCAAAGTCGCAAACGTCGTAACTCCTTTTCGAGGATATTACTGATTTGCTACTTTTGTCAACAACCTAGAGTTAAAAGACTCATAACTCGTTCGGAGCAGTTACGAGGTTTGCGACTTTGGCCGATGATAAGTAGGTTGGCTGAAGTGAGCTATATAAACTTATATAGTTATCGTGGGTATCCATATATTTATGCGGAACTCACGGTCTAACCTATGTTTCTGTTATCAGTGAACATGTTATTTTCTTAGCCCATTATCTATAATATTGTTCCATCATTGAACATACATGTAAAATTCCCCCAAAAACATCAGAACTGTCTACCCAGATATGGCTACTACCCTGAGCCTACAAAGAGCTATCTAATAGTCAAAGAAGGCCTTACAGATATTGCCAAACAAAAATTCGATAAATTGGGAATCAAAATTGTAAAAGCACATCGATTTTTAGGAAGTTTTATTGGAGACATAAGCGATAAAACCGACTATATACGACAAAAAACAAAAAATTGGATTGATTGCATCCTTAGAATAACAAAAGCTTGTGAAAAATATCCTCAAGCTGTACATACCGCATTAACTAAATCACTACAATGCGAGTGGCAATACCTACAAAGAGTGACTACTGGAACAGACGAAGACTACAATAACCTAAAGAACGCAATCAAGACTCATTTAACACCCTCCATACTAGGCAGAGAAATAACATCTATAGAACATGAACTCTTTGCTCTTCCAGCGAGGCTCGGAGGCCTTGCAATTAATGATCCCACAAAGCAAGCTAAAACCTCACATGCAATATCATTAAATGCCAACAAAATACTAATAGATGCAATTCGAACCGGCGATGAAATTAACATAGAAGACCATCAAAAACATGTATATGAAACTTTAAAAGAAGAAAGAAAAAAACGAGAAAATAATGAACAACACGAATTAGAATCAATCATGGATAAGCTAACAATAAAAACAAAGAATTGCATCCAAAGGGTAATTAACAAAAAATCATCACAGTGGCTAACAGTACTACCGACCAAAGCTGAGGATACCGACCTAACAGCAACGCAGTTTCGTGACGGCCTTGCGATCAGATACGGGCATGAACCTTCTAGCCTGCCACTAACCTGCGATGGCTGTGGTGAAAATAACTTCAACCTAAACCATGCACTTAATTGCAAGAAGGGAGGGCTCATAAAAAGAGGCCACGACCAACACAGAGACGATATCAAAAGTTGGGCTGAACCAGCATGGGGTTCGGCTACTACTGAGCCAATAATGCGAGCCGCAACCTTAGATCAACCAGGGCTAATAAGCGACTTACTACTGGAAAGTGTATGGGAGCCAGCGAGGAAGGCGTTCTTTGACGTTCGCATTGTAAATGCCGACGCCGCCTCGTATGGTCTACTCACATGGCCCACGATTGCCCAAATACACGCTCGCGAAAAACATCGCAAATACGACCTGGCTGCAGAAGATCTCAGAGCCTCATTCACTCTTCTTGTGGTCTCCTGTGATGGCGCTGTTGGAACGGAATATGAATCCTTCATAAAAAGAACATCCCTTAAGCTCCATGAAAAATGGTCGAAACCATACTCACAAATAATCAACTGGATCAAAGTCAAAATACAAATATCAATCATCAGAGCTGTCTCTCTAAGAATTAGAGGAACGAGAAGAAGAATAGAAAGATTTGGATCTGAAGACGGCTGTGGAATACCCATCCTTGAAAATTAGATTTCTCTTCTTGCTACCACACAACTGTATTGAAATAAGCTTAAAATTGTATTATTTAACGTAATAAATGTGTTATCATCAGAACTGTCTTCTAAGAAAGCAATAAATATATGTACTGTACCCAAGTATTCACAAAATTCCCAATTGTTTCTCCGTCAACGACTAACTGAAATCCAGCAAAGTACCTGTCCGGGAAGTGAGTCACCCGGCCGGCAATCCATCCGTCACGAGCACTAATCCTCATTAATTACTTCGCAATTTTAAATCTCATTATTGCCGGCAAATCGGTCTGGCATCGATTTTTCCTTTTGGTGCAGATGGCATGAGTCGATTCGCATACATTATCGCCGGTACCTGGTAGGGTGACGATTATTCAATGAATGATAAGGAATTTGGACATTTTTTATTGCTGTTTTTTTTTATAATAGTGCTGTAGTGTGCAACATCTTTACAAACATTAGCTACGATACAAGGGTGCAAGTCAGATCTGCCGGGCGGATGGCTGCCACTGCTGGCTGACCAATCTGCCAATTTATAGCGACCCTAATAAATCACACCAAACATTAACAGATTTGTCTACCAATCATTGCCAGGCATATTTCACGGACTCTACTAGTAGGTACAGTCGAAAGTTTTAATTTATGACCCACTTTGTACATTGTCACAGTGACAAGGTACGAAATGGGTCATAAATTAATACTTTCGATCGTAGTTAGCATTGCAATTGGGATAAAAATGTCAGTAAATATCTTTTTTTATCCGATAAATGCTAATTAAAGTCCCAACTTCATTCAATATTCCTGGAGTCCCTACGCTCAGTGGGCGTGCGACCGTATGTCCATCGTTTCGCATTGGCGCAAATTAATGAGGGAGGGATATTTATTTCAGAGCAGCGATACCCATCAGAATATCAATTCAGCCATATAGGTAATTATGTGATACGGAATATGTTGCTAGGTGACGGCTGCGCGGATATTGCTGGAAAATGCGTCGAACTTAACGTTTAATTTGAGTATATCTTTAGGTGTTTCCTTCAATTATCAGCCATACTGCCCTATTCGAACTTTAAGATACGTCAATTAATAGATCTAGAAACGATGTGGATTAGATGTGTCAGTGTCAACGTGACGTTTTTGTTTGAAGAAATGTCATATTTGACACGGACATATCGAATTCATATCGTTTCTAGATCTATTCTTCTATCCTATGTATCATTAGCCATCATAGAAAATTACATGTCGGACGCCTCGGCTCGGGCACGCCAATTCTAGCGTGCGTCATCCGTATTGCGAAAGGCATATTATATAGGCTCCATTGGACAACTTAGCACTAACTGTGGAATGAACTGTCACCTGCGGACCGGACTGATACGACCTTCAAACCTTCAAGAAAAGAGCGTACTCCCATCGCCTATCGTTGTTGCTTACCATGTATTATTTTGAGAGCATGAAGACGGTACAGCCAACACCAATGAATAATAAAACTCAACTTGTAGAATTCTAACATGTTTAGCTGACAGTTGTGACTACGAGTAAAAGCTTGGTACAAGCTTAAAGTTGCTAAAGCTCGGTAAAGTTTGGTTGTATTAATTCTCTTTAGCCGTCCTGCATAATTAATTATTATGATGATATTAAAAGCCCTAGACGCCGATCCTGATTAAACACTTTGTTTTCATTTTGTTATGATACGACTTGTAGTGCGTTTCACGCTTACCAATAAGTGCGAGTGAGATGTAGTGTCATGACTCCCAATGCATTTCGCGCGCATCAGTCAGCGCGAGCGATCGTCAAAGCCGTATCATACAAAGATCAAAAACATAACAAACTATCATATTTGGTTTCCTAGTGTCAAAAAATTTAAGTACTTATAGGATGGTAAAAAAATACTCAATGAGGTACTTGTAAATTTATTAATTTTAAATTAATTCCGCTACTTGCAGTAAACAGAATATATTAACAACAATGCATTCAAAATTATATCATTATTATTACATGATATATTTTTGAATGATAAGTCATTGTGCGCTTTGCAAAGTATTAATAAAACATATAAAATGTATCTAAACTAAATAATTATTATTTTATATTGCACTAAATAAATCTATTCAATGATTAGCTAAATTAAATTAACATACATTTGGTTCCGGCTAGGCTGGTACAATAATTCATTTTGTAAAGTATCAATAGGTAATTAACATAAATATATTAACTTGTGTTTAAGTTCATAATTAAATACATAATATAAATAAAGAGGACAGTCAAGCCTAAAAGCATTTAATGTCTCCTAAAAATGTAACAAATTCGTATGTGTTCTTTGTCAATATTTAATTTTACTCATTTATTTACACTTGACTGTACCTGCCTATTAAATCAACACAGCTTTTATAAGAAATGCTGAGATCGAAAAGCGATAACTTGAAACAATATTAATATGACACTGAAGGAAAAACATAGGTATATTTACTCAAACTAAAACGTTATCTACAATACTACAAATAAAATTATGTGCCTCGGCCATCTTTCTGTTCCGCGAAAGTTCAGAGAAACGTACATTCATGTATATACACGGTGGCTAAAAAATTACTGCATTCCCGTTGCCAGTGAGGTTTTAGAATTACACTGAGCAACTTTTACTATGGGACCAACCCCGAAATTGCGAAAAATAATGCACCGTCCCATGGAAAATGGGAAAATGCTCAGTATAATCCCAAAACCTTCCTGGCAACGGGAATGCAGTTATTTTTTAGCCATCCTGTATTACATGCCATATTTTAGAACAATAAAGGCCTGCGCAAACCGGCGGAGCGCAGCGCAGATCACTTTAAAATTATCAATGTATTTTCTTCCCTATTTCAATTACCTTCAGGTATAAATTTAAATTGTTTGAGACCGACCTCGGAGCATCACGGAGGATTGTTACTCCGCGGCATCGCGGAGCACGCTAGAAGATGCCGCGGCGGTAGGCGCCGGCATGCCGCGGCATCCCCCGGCATGCGTCGAGGCCTCCCGAGTGCGCCGGAGTAACGCCGGGACGGCGGGGGAGAACTCGTGCACACTAGTCACTAATCCCTTGTGATAGAGTACACGCGGTGGCATGCCGCGGCATCCCCCGGCCTGCGCCGAAGTGCTCCCTGGTGCGCCGGCCGAAAGCGCTCGGGCTGGCGAGCCCTCGCGGTAGCGCGGGGGATTTTACCTCGCCGGTGTGCGCTGCGCGGCGTAAATCCTCCTCGGTGATCTGCGCCGCGTTCCGCCGGTTTGCGCTGGCCTTAAAGACTAGAAGCTCCGTTTTGGCAACCGAAGCCATTTTTACTGTACCATTCGGATATTATAGGTATATATCCATATATTGAAGACCTTGTATCGCTTGCTTTTGACTTTATGGAACTAGGTTTCGAGCTTATATTCTCTGTAGTAACAGGGCTATAACCGCGAAAATCGAAGATCGCAAATTGCGGGCATTTTTCTCTGTCACTCTAATTACGCCTTCATTGGAGTAAAAGAGAAAGATCCCCGCAATTTGCGAATTTCGGTTTTCGCGGTAGCCCCTCTGGTGTAGCCGAAGATAGACGAAGAGTGCCGAGGCGCGTAACCTTATAAGTAGCAGGGTACTTTACAACTATGGACTTACGTCACATTCCCAACAGACAGCGTCTCTTAGTCTATCAGTATACATCTACTCAACGTTATAATTGCACATCTATTGCACTTAACATTACGCATTTACAACAAAGTATTCACAGATTCTTATTTACAAATTACATTTTTGAACAAAATTCAAAAAATCACGACTCTACTTTTGAATCAATGAAATCAAAGTCGTATAATTTTAGGACGGGAGCGAATTTCAAAGAACGTACATTTTTACTAAACCAATTTACCCGTACGTTTTTACATTTTACACTTAAGTACATTCTATCATAATAATTAACACCCGAATTCTATTTCGTTGCAATCGTATTGTTAAATTTTATTGACAACTTCTTTCTTCTGTACATCGACATGGACTTTTCGAAAATAAACTGCCCGTTTGCTATGTTTAATAAAAAATATTTCAACTGGGATATTTGCATAAATATTTCTTATTAACCAAGAAATTCACATATCTACACATCACTTCACAGTGTCCTTTACGGAAACGTAGCTTCAAAGAAAGAAGCGTCAAATTGACTTTAGTAAGGTCGCCAAACAGTATTGCTGTCTGGTTGTGGGTTTCCCCGTTGTCCAAGATTATTTACTCGGCCATCTTCCCCTCTTGCCGCTGCGGCAGCACAAGAATTCCCTCCACCGAGCAATAACTCTTGCCCGTGATTCCCGTGCTGTCTATGATTGTTCGTCGTTGAAGATATTTGATCCATCATAGTCTGTAGCTCATTGTGGTGGTTCTGCGTCGAATGTATCGAGTTCGAGTGTAGAGGATGGAAGTTATGCGTCTGGTTCGCTGCTGTATAGAGTTGGCTATATAGTAGACTTGCTGGTAAGACGGGATATAAGGAGTTGTTACAGTTACTGCTGCCGTAAGAGGTGTTCTGACTGCCCATTAAGGAAGGGAAGTTTGAGCTGTTGGTGTGATTGGCGATATTCGTGGTTGTGTTTGATGTTAGTAGGTCGTCTTGGACAGGGCTCTCTGGTTGCGAGCTGTTGTCGCTGAGGGAGCGCGGGCCGGTGGAGAGGCTGTAGTCGGTGTTGTTGTTGTAGCGGGGCAGGAGGCTGGGGTGGTGCGAGGGCGATGACCCCACGAGCCCTGACAGCTGCTGGTCCAGGTCTACAGCCGTCGTGTCGGGAAGCACTGTCGAAAGAAAATACGGTGAGTATTGTGTTAAAACGGAAATACGAGTAAACAAATAGTAACTAAAGCCCTCGATCAGAATAGAGACAATGTATTGGCAGGCATGTACATAATTTTTGAGATTGATGAAACCAAAATTAAAAATCGTGAGTGTCGTGCCTTACTTAAACCTGTCGTTTTACACGCTTCTCGAATATATTCCGTAAAAACAATTCTGTGAAAAGTGGTGACGCACAATTTACATTTTCCTATTATTACACTCAAGTGCACTGAAAAGGTAGGTACATAAAAAGAATATATTGACATATAGCTCACTGTAAGATGAAACGAAATAGGTTAATGTCTGGTCAAAAAACAATCCAGAAATCACCCCAGTCATTAAAACAGACATTTAATCACTTTTTACCACCTCTCGTCTCAGAAAACTACAAAACGTAGACCTACATCTGTTGTTGTTCTTGGCTTCCTACATCTCCGAAAATACAGTGGAATGTTTTGTTAGCATCGTTTAATATGGTGATATTTTTCACGTCGCGCGGCGGGCACGCATCGGCGATAAATTCATCGGACGATCGGGCGCGTCCGAGCGCCTGTAAATTATAATGAGAGCCGATTTAGAGTGGGTGCACACTGTTGACTCGCTTGCGGCTATGGATCCGCTTACGCCTTAGAGCATTTAATAACTGGAGTCGCCTTTAAGAGCTTACCCCTCTGCCAAAAAACTGGCACAATTGTACAAACTTTTGTATGGACTGACATGGCTATTTGGACCTTACGTATAAATCATGTAGAAATTGCAATACATTTGACGTCCCCTCCCCCACAAAAATCGGCAGACTGTTTCGTAAAGAAAATGACAGCGATGACATCTTCAGTTACTAAATGCTCTAAGGCTTACGCTTCCATGACGGAGTGGCTGAATAATATTTTGACTGGGATGGGTGACGAAGAGAGGCAATTTTAACTCTGCATGCCGGCACACTTTATAAACACTAGCGTTTATGAATAGTCCAGAAATAATAGCTTCACG
The DNA here is from genome assembly GCF_910591565.1 of Cydia splendana. Lineage (NCBI taxonomy): Eukaryota > Metazoa > Arthropoda > Insecta > Lepidoptera > Tortricidae > Cydia > Cydia splendana. The sequence goes on from NC_085974.1 coordinate 12,576,279, forward strand.
GTGAGGAAACACGCAAAGGGTACTTAAGCAGCCATTGAAAACTAGGTATAAAAGTTTATTTTAAAATTAATGTGCATAATTCTTGGGTTGCATCAGCCTTGACTGCATTCTTAAGTCTTGGATCTCTTTCTGCATTCTGAGTGATGTTTCAAACGTCATATTCTGCTCATGTAATCCAGATATCTTCTTTCAATTAGTCTTTTGGGTAGTGCATTCGGTAAGTATGTCCTGAGCCTTAGTTCCGCTGCGCCGGCGGCCAGGACGCAGCGGGCGGGGGAGGGGGTATCAAGGAGGATGTCGCTCGTAAAACATGTTGGTGCGTTTTATTTCACCCTTTTGGTTTATTATGGATAAATTACGCCTAACCTTGCATCGTAAATCGATCATTATTGGCTAACTTTAGAAATCAGTCAGGAGAACGGTTGAAGCAGCATATTATAGTTTAGATGCAAGATATGAATCACTATCACCGTATTCACCGTCATCATTGTCGTAACAGTTTTTAACTCGAAACGTGCTCTTTAGAGACATCTTTTTAAGGCACATTTTGGGAAAAGAACGTAGGAGTAGCCTCTATTAATGTCGCGAAAATGTAGGAAAAAAAGGGAGTTACGCCCGATTCGTACTTTAAGATACGATTACGATATGGATTAGATATGTCAGTGTCAAAAGTGAAGTTTTTGTTTGAAGAAACGTCACTTTCGACGCATCTAATCCATATCGTATATAGACGTAATATTTCACGTATCTTAAAGTTCGAATCGGGCCGCTAGTTATCTGTAATATTTGTGCCAAAATCCTCCGAGGGTGTTTGGTCAAGCACGCTCCTGCCAAACCCTAACACTGGTGGGTTGAACTGTGGCGCACAGGATGAAAGGTACGCAGGGTAAGCGCTCGTTACTGTGGTCCACGACTAATACGAGTTTCTATCAATATTATAGAAAATGATGGCAATAAGGGATCTGCTTACCTGTATTATTAGTGCCAAAGTCTTGCGAGGGTGTCTGGTCAGGCACGCTCCCACCAAACCCTAATGCTGGTGGGTTGAACTGTGGCGCAGTAGGGGCCGCACAGGACGAAAGGTACGCAGGGTATGCGCTCGCGCCTCCGTAGCCCCAGTGCGAGTTGCTTGAGCTGAGACCGAATTGGCTCATGTCTGTGGGGAAAATAAGGAAATTAGTATAAGTTAGATTTAAAAATGGATACAAAGAGCATAAAATAGAACAGAATGGCAAAAATTTAACGAGGCCTACATCTCAAGGATTGAAAAGGGATAAAAAGAAAGAAAAGAGAGATTTAAAAAATATTAAATTTAACTGTTACCGTTAATCGATATCGCCTCTTAGCTTTTAAATGTTTGTCTGCAAGGGGAGGCAAGTATCTCATAAGTTGATTGATCAGCAGACTCAGAACCATGCACATTGACGCAGAAAAGTAATATGTGAAAATTCCTAAATGCACGTGCTAAGATAGACTTCTTCTATTAGTATCTAAAATAGTAGATAGGTACCTATACAATATCGGCTACTACCTACCGAAGAACAGTTTCTATATGCTATTTTCTGCATCAGAAGCGGCAAACATACCATGCAAACTGTCAATAATATTCATAAACAATTGAAAATCCAATCTCCAGCAAAACGCAAGTTACACTGCCAGCCGGAAACAACACGCGCATAGAGATATCCCGCTCTCGTCCAGTTTATTTTTCCGGGAGCATTACCGGCTTTTATTTTTCGGTATCACGGTTCCGTTTTTGGCCGGCGATCGGCGGAGTCGGTTTTTATACGATACGCGCCCGCCGCGTCGATTTGTGAATGTTTTTTACCCGTTTTGAGCCGCCGGTTAAGTTGTTTTGGGGGCAGCCGGGGATTTTAGCGGTGCTTGTACGTGCGTCCGGATTCCGGTCGGATTTTTCGGTACTGATTGAATCGCGCTTATATGGTTTGGCTGCTCATTCAGTTTTGAGCGAGTGATAAGGTTTGAGGTTAGATTGCGTTTTCATTTTTCGGCTCGGTTGCGCGTGACGTGTATTTGAACTGCCAAAAATTGCAAAGCTTTTTTTCATTTCTGTCTAGTTTATCTAGTTTCTTGTAAGTTCTTTATGTTTGCGATTCACACATAAATACAACCAAATATTCTTTAATTTACCTACATCAAAAAAAATGTATATAAAAATAGAAACACAGGCCAGTTTTATATCGCTAAAGAGTGATCTCTGCCAGGCAGCATAAAAAATATACTAATTTAAACGTTCAAACTTCTTATTTATGTCGATTTCCTCACGCTTGATTTCCATTAAAAATACCTTATTTTTACTAATGCTTTTGAAAAATAGACATGGCAAAATGTGATCATGTAAATTTAATAACGTCCACTTTAGGTCCATAATTAAATAGTGCCATTCTCAACCAAAAGGGTCCTGTATTGTCGGTTGCAAATAAGGCGCTAATTCCATAATGCTTCAATTGGAAATCAACCTTATCGACGACCGACAATGCGCTCCTTTTGGTTGAAAACGTCAATATGTGCTAATATAATCGCTTATTTACCTTTTACCAGCCTAAGCAAATTAGATAACAAGCGCAATAAAGCAAAAGCCGCAGACAGGTCAGGCTGGAAGATAATTAGGGTTCAATTATACTTACTTTGGCAGGTGGTGATGGGCGGCATGCGGAACCCGCCTAGCGGGTCGGGCGGGAAGGGGAAGGGCCGCTGCCCAAACGCGAAGTGGAACTGCTGCTGCTGCCCTAGAAGCGAAAGCACTATCAGTACGATACTAGCTGTTCTTTAGCAGAAGCATTCTGGGTTAATTATAGTATAATTAGGCCCACTTGCACCATTCTACTAACCCGAGGTTAACGGGTTAAACCTAGAGTTACCATGGTTACCAGTACAATTTGACACTAAGTTAACGGTTTAACCGCTTAACCCCGGGTTATTGGGATGGTGCAAGTGGGCCTTAGTCTGAGATGTAAGTTAAGGCTGATTTAGACGGCGCGCGAACTTGCATGCGATTTTAGTGCCTCAAGGTTCAATTCTTGGTCCCTTCCTGTTTTTGGTATACATTAATGACTTACCAAAAGTTGTGCAAGATAGACATGATATAGTGTTATTTGCAGATGACACTTCCCTTATATTTAAAGTGGACAGAAAGGAAAATAGCTTCGAGAGCATTAATGACGCGCTATCTACCATAGTAAACTGGTTTACGGCAAACAATTTGCTTTTGAACGCCAAGAAAACCAAATGCATCAAGTTTACGCTACCTAACGTCAAGCAGGTAAATAACAGCAAGATTAAAATAAAAGGTGATACGCTGGAATTTGAGGATCGAACTGTTTTCCTGGGAGTCACTCTAGACTCCAAACTGCAATGGCATGCACATATAGGCACTCTAGCCGGAAAACTTAGTTCAGCAGCCTATGCAGTGAGGAGAATCAAACAGCTAACAAACGTAGAGACGGCCAGGCTGGTATACTTTAGTTACTTCCATAGTGTTATGTCATATGGAATTCTGTTGTGGGGAAAAGCGGCAGATATTCAGACAATATTTGTGCTGCAAAAACGAGCTGTACGTTCCATCTATGGACTGGGCGCTCGAGTATCCCTAAGAGAGAAATTCAAAGAAGTTAACATTCTTACCGTTGCATCTCAATACATACTAGAGAATATTATGTATGTTCGGAAAAACATCCACGAATTCAAGGTTAACAGTGATATCCATAACTATAACACTAGAAACAAACATAAGCTTGCCGTGCCCGCCCACCGCCTCCGTAAGGTTAGTACGTCTTTCGTCGGGAACTGTACACGTTTTTATAACAAAGTCCCCACTGATGTAGTGAATTTACCACTTCACAAATTTAAGTCGCACATTAAGCGCTCCTTGTTAAGTAAGGCGTACTACACTGTAAATGATTTTATAAACGATAGAGATGCCTTTAAGCAGGTAGCTTGATTTCATTAGTATAATAAGAGCTAAATAAATATTGTTTTTTTTTTTTACATTGTGAATTAAATATGCTAGTGTCCAGTAGAATTGACACATGAGACAATGATGTTCTCGCTTGATTAAATTGTTTAATTTAATTTTAGTTTTGGACACTTGGAGACCTTATACATCTCTAAGTATTTATTTATATATTTTATTTTTGATTGTACATACCTATATTTTTAATGTTTCTGACACTTAGAGACCTTTACATCTCTAAGTCAACTTAGGCTAGTAATTATGTGAAGCTATACTGTCTTTTTATGTAACATACGAGCACAAAATGCCGTGTCTTACAGCTACTCGTACATGTTATTACTATTTTAATATTATTATAGGCCGGTAGCTTGAACATGTCATGCTCGCTTAAAAGTCTTTGCTTACGGTGGCGTCGTTGATCGGGTCGCCACTTTCCCGAATGAAGGTTGAGGGAGGCGATGGCTGAGATACGCGTCATACTCGTGAACGGGTGCTGTTTGTGGAGACTGGTCTGTTTAAGCTAACACAAGCTATTATACTTAGTAACTTTATTTTTATTAATTAATTACAGTGAGACGCCTCATTCTGCTCTCGTATGTTTCTTTTCTCTTAATGAATGTATTAATTATACAGGATATTGACTCTTGGAGACCCTATACATCTCTAAGGATAACTTGATAAACTATATAATCTTATAGTTCTGACACCTAGAGACATTTACACCTCTAAATATTATAGTTTTTTTTTTGTATTTTGTATCTGTATTTTTTATGTAATTCGACATTAAGAGACCATATACATCTCTTAGTAATTGTAATACGTTAGATTGAATTCTTAGTTTTATTTTATAAAATTGTTGATGTTATTATTTTTGCATGTATGTAAATTCAATGATGACGTGTAAAAGTGCCCTTGTGGCCTATTTGCTGAATAAATGTTGATGTTTGATGTTTGATGTTTGTTTGAGTTACATTGCGGACTGTTGGTTACGTCCAATTCTATGGACCAATCAAAACCCGCAATGCAATGAAACTCGATAACGAAACTTCATACATCAAGCGCGACTTCAAGTATGGACTCGCGCGCGAGAACGCAACTTATGCTAGACCGCCTGGTGGGGTAAGACAAACACTGGAGCCAGAGTAACACTTTGTAGGCAATCCTCATACTGTTACTCTTGCCCCGAATAAAATAAACTATGTTTGTCTTACCCCACATGACCGTGAAGACAAGACACTTGGCCCACGTATTAGGTAGGCAACTCATGTGCAATTTCTCAGTTTACTTATGCATTAAGTGCCTACACAACATTATACTCGTATAGCTCCAAACAAGAATCAATTTTTTGAGTGGGCATTTTGTTTTTGAATAAATCGTAATTGATTGATATTAGGACAGAAGGTTCGTAATAAAAAGTACCTACAGTATAATTTTAAATAAAATAAAATTGCATCAAAATAGGTAATGTAAAATGATTCTAACGAAACTTAAATTTACCAAGCACTTTCACCTCGACAATTAAAGCAAATTGAATTAACAAAATTGGAACCGTCGAATCCAATAAAGGCTGATGTGAACTAACGTGGGTCCTTATTCTAATTCGAACACATGCTGCATTACGGGGGTGGCGATAAATTATCGACTGTCTCCGAACAAATCAGGGGGGTGGATCCTGGAGACGGGTGACTTGTTTCACTATGGTCTCGGTAGGGTATTTCTTAGTTCCTAATTAAAAATGTAAAAGAATTTGCAAACGAATTTGAATTTACACACGCTAGACATTATTTTTGTTACTGGCAACACAACTGCAGACGTACCTACTTAATCTTGTTCCTCCGAAGCAACAATTACAAAGATAAGAAAATAATAAATCCCAAGAAAATACCCTGTTGGTTTACGAACACCAACCTGTTCAAGTAGTAAGTAAACTATTAAATTAGGTGGCAAATAATCCTAAAATATGTTTTCACGAAAGCGACTGCCTTCTGACCCAGAGGGTAAACTAAGCTTTCCCACACCCACAAATTAAGTATGTTTTCCTTCACAGATAAGCGACTAGTAAATATCAAATGACATTTCGAAGTTGTCCCGAAAATCTTATTGGTACGATCCAGGGTTCAAACCTTCGACCTCAGTAAAGTATTGAAAGTCGCACGCCCTTGCGCTAGGCGATTAACGCTTTTCACATATTTGAAGGTATACCGGGTGTGGCCTGTAATATGAGAAAAAAATTAAACTGCAGGCTGTACTCCTCATACTGACCAACATTTGTTCAGCGACTTTTAAAAATAACTTTTGGTTTGATTTTTAATACACTTTAAAGTTTATTCTAAGACGCAATGTATTGCGAATTTTGTTATGTTTAAGGCGTGACAAGCAACGTCAATCACAATGATATGGCGTGGCGATGGCGTCCATTGAAGATAATATTTATTTTGTATGAAAAATAGGGAGTCTAAATACTTCATAATTTTTAAAAGTTGTTGAACAAAAGTGTCTCCGTTTGAGGAGTACAATCTATGTTTTAATTATTTGCTCGTGTTACAGGCCACACCCGTATGTCACTATTAAATAGTTAAATAATATTTATTTAAATCACGTTAATATTTACCGATTCCCAAAAACCGGCTCAACTACGCCATTAGTTAAACACGCATGAAAAATCCACTGAAAATCGAGTTCCACAACGATTTCCAAGATTAATTAACATTTCTCGGAGCAAACTGGGACTATTAGTCAGCGCCAGGCGGTACGCACCACGGGTACATTCCGTATCGACGCGTACCTACTACCTATACGGTCCACGTTACTATCGATAGTATCGATATACTATCGATATCGATGTCTGGAGCTCAAAGAGGCTACGTAAAACTTGCTGCAGTCTTAAAAGTCTGGAGTTTAAATTACATTCTTGTTAGGATCTTTATAGGAAATTATGTTGCTTATGTTATGTTATGAAGCAATGTAAAACGTTCCGACCGGTAGGTTCCCATATTCAATTCACGCTATTCGTTCCTCTGTATGTTTATCTATAGTAATATAAAAAGCTGTATATTATTGGCATATATATCTAACTATTACATACACAAAAATTACGTCTACGATGTGGTCAAATAAAATCTTTAAAATAACTAAACAATTGAGTGGGGAGATTTTTTTGCTCCAACCCCATAGCATAGTGCGGGGGTGAGAGGGGCCGTTAATATATGTTTTTGAAGTACTTAATCACTTTTCGATTCAGGAATCGGTGTGCTACTTTCAAGTGCCACATCCCGCCAAATATTAATTTTAGGTTACGTGAAAAATTAAAAGTAGTGTAGAACACATAACTACACATTTATGTAGACTTTATTTGTTCGTTCAATAATAAAAAAATATGATTTTCTAGCCCTCTATATAGGTAATGTAGGTATGTCGTGTCAATGGCTCCGTGTAAACACGCACCGGTCCGGTCGACATCGCTCATCACGTAGCGTAGGTACCTACGGTTAACCCTACACCCTACCGCTTAGCAAAGCCTGGAGTTTTTGAACGTTTTTCGCACGCGTCCGGAATATAAGTTATTTGCTGTGAAAACAGGAATGTCGGAATAAAGAAAACAAAAAATTGTGAAACTTTACGAAAAACTACGTTTTTACTTCCAGCCTTGCACGACGAGCCACGGAGTCTACATATTACACGATTTACATGGCATGGGTACGTCGTGTCAATGCTCCGTGTAAACACGCACCGGTCCGGTCGACATCCCTAATCACGTAGCGTACCTACGGTTAACCCTACGCCCTGCCGCTTAGCAAAGCCTGGATTTTTTTAACGTTTTTCACATGCGTCTGGAATATAAGTTATTTGTTGTGAGGAATGAGTAAAATAATACAGAAGAACTGTCCAAAAAAATAGAAATCTGTGGATTTTAACTAAAAAATACGCTTTTACTTCGAGCCTTGCACGACGAGCCACGGTGTCTAACAGCATATAGAGTAACATGCGACATGTCGTGTCCTAAACACGCTAATCACGGTTAACCCTACATCCTACCGCTTGGGCATGATTCACACTTTTTTAGGGTTCCGTACGTCAAAAGGAAATAACGGAACCCTTATAGGATCACTCGTGCGTCTGACTGTCTGTCTGTCTGTCCGGCTATTCCCCCCCCCCCCTTTATCTCCGAAACTACTGGGCCTAAAATTTTGAAAAAAATACACAATATAGTTCTTTACCTATAGATGACAGGAAAACCTATTAGAAATGTGCAGTCGAGCGTGAGTCGGACTTAATGTACAGAGGAACGCGAGTGCAACTCTCACTTGGCCGGTTTTTTTAATTTTTAACATGTGTCTAGAACAAGAGATGTTGTAATGACTTGATTATTTGTATGTATGTTAACGCTAACATACCTAATTTAAAATAAAATGGTCTCTCTTGTGGGTTAGTATAGACGTACTTACATCTTGAACATCAGATAATTTCTTATCCTTACATTACATTTACTAACACCTACAAATTAATAAACTCGTGTCACAGTTTACACGTACCTACGTACCTTATATGCACAGTCGACGTCAAAAATAGGTTTACATTTTTCGCCTTATTACAAAGGAGTAAGGTGCAAAAGTGTAAACATATTTTTGGCGTCGACTGTACCTACTATTGACGTTGTACCTATCAATAGGGAGCTAATAGTCGCGGCACCCCTACCAGGTGCCGATCGCGAAATTCGCGAATAATTCACGTGACAAGCCCGCATTGTCTACACGACGTAATCAAATCGCAGCGGAAGGGTTGACATTTTAGCAGTTGCGATATAGGTTCTTTCGTACATGAACGAGTATAACTATGATGAACATAAATTATGAGTATTGTTGTAGTAAACAATATCTATTATATCTACAAATAGGACTAACATACTAAAAATGTTTCATGTACTTATGAAAGCTTTAAATATAATAGAATTGCAGTACAAAAGCTTAATCTGAAATGTAGGTATTCATTTTGAAGAGCTAACATTTTTATAATTAATAGGTATTAAGACTTTTACTGTAGGTCCTTGAGTTACATACATACATATTGATTTGGTTTACAAATATTTTATTAAATTCCATCACCAAAAAATTTATAATTTGAGTTAGGTACTACATATCACTTCGCAATCAAGGATTTTCTATTAAAAAAAATCAATATGAGGCAAAAAATAATATGGTACCGTGCCATAGAATCCCTTTTTAACACCATACAAAAAAACAGCTCAATGCAATACCTACCTATACTTGGAATTGAACATCGCATTAAATTTGACAAATGCCCGCATACACGCACACGAGTAGAAAACACACACATACAGCACACATGCTGCTTTCCCGCGCTTCAAGTGTATAAATCAACGGGCCAACAATTACACACTTTCATGGCAAGTTGGAATTAGAAACTGTCATTTGCACCGTTCGAGGGACCAAAAAGGGGGGATACAAATGGGAGGGAAAAATCTGCCGTAATCTCTGAAGCTTACATATGCGCGCTTTGCCTTTTAAAATTTCAATCTTATTTCTTATTGGACACGGTTGGTTTTTCAGTGCTAAATAATTGTTAGATAAGAGTTTGTGGAAGTGGTTAGTTGGAATAGGGTGCAGGCAAGGGCTACTGCGAACCTGATTAAAGGATTACACGGAGGGGCGCCGTCCAGTCTAGTTAGATTTATAATAGCAAGTATTCCCCACTAGTTAGCCCCGGTCCGCCGCTTTGTGCTCTAATATGTATTGGAAAGGGCTGGTGATTATTTTCTTGGTATAATAGTGTAGTTTATGAATCTTGCATATATCAAGAGGAGCGTAATAATGAAAATGTAAAAAGGAAAAGCGAAATAATAAAATCACTGATTATAAAAACCGATTCAGAGATGTAGGTAGAATGTAGTTGTGTAATTGTAGACCATAGAGTGAACTGAGATGAAATTAAATAAATAATAGGTAACTTTAGTAAATAATAAAAAAATGGTTTGTAAGCATGGAAAATATCGAATTAAAAAAGCAAACCGCGTAAATTAAAGTACTTAATACCTATTTTTAGCATAAATTATAGCGAAACCCGGCAGAAAATCTAAAACTTGATATACATGTAGCTTATACAGACGAAAAATAGGAAGTACATAGAAGCAAGTTATTTGTTTTCTCAGTTAAAATTTAATTCACCTAAGATAGGTAACCCTCCCATTCCCACCGGCTCCCTAATAGAATAACGAACTCATCAAACTATACTCCAGACCGTTTAACAAAAACAATACACAAACGAAACAAAAAACAAACACAGTGACGAACGTAAACAAAACGTAGCCAGTAGCGCCGCCCGCGGGTGGTCTGCGTTTGCGCATCGAAAATAGCAGCAATGGCCGCTTTAAGAAAAACATCGTTAATACACCCGATTATTAAATTGTAGGCAGCTACTGCGCGGAGCTGTAAAACGAGCCCACCCGGCTGTAAAAATAAAAGGATTATAGGGCTCCGCTGACAATAGTTAAAGATAGTTTCGGAGGAAGCTCAAAAATTGGATGAGGGAATAAAAAGTTCTTAAAACTGTAACTTTAAGATTCCCTTCGAAATAAAACATTAAAAATCTGTTTAATCAAACTGGAACGAATTGAAATAGTTGAAAAAATAGCATGGTACCAATCACAAGATTCTCAAGCCTCACCAATGAGAAACACAGTGAATAAATAAGTGATATTCATGATTCTACTCGTAAGGAAAAATTAAACAGGACCCACATTCATCCACGAAGAAAGGACCGTTAGTAATCAATTAAAGTTTTATAAGTATTTACAACTTAAGTATGAGTGCATAAACTACATATAGGTATTTAAACACGGAGCATCAATTTACAGTAGATTTATAGAACCTAAAACGTTTCTCCGAAACCTGCTCACCCACATACATCCATACAGATAAACCTACTTACACATTAACAGCCCCGACACGCTCACAATCAATCTCGATACATTTATTACTCCGACCATGTAAACATAAGTCTGAACTTTCTAGAATTTAATTATTTATCGCCTCCGCATAGGCAGCATAATAAATCAATATGCAGGGCACATGCATACGGAGAGGGGGAACCCCCCCAGCCCTTTCTTGACTAATTAATTAAACAACCGATTCATTACATCAGCCTCCTTTGTGCCCTCACATTCGTCTAGCGGGTACGGATAGCAGATATGTCTTTTAAATTTATTAGGGAAATTTAAGGCCATTTTGGGAAGAATGTTGGGTCAATTTATTCTAGAACTTCTATAAGACACGTAGCATAGGATTGCATATATGCAACATAATTTTTGTAGGCTGTTAAATGTTTTTACTTAAATATGTTTCTCATATTAGAATATTTATTATCGTTTTGTACGAAAGCGTCAATTTCTATGAAGGGATATATTATACCTAATATATCCTATATCTTAGTAGCTACATAATTTTGTCACACCCTTGATAGGTATCATTTTACAGTGTTACAACTAAAAAATTATATGTACCTATTCGATAATAATATTAATAATATATATAAGTAGATTATATCAAAAACCTAAGCCAACTTGCAGAAAATTTGCAAATGCAATTTATCCAACCTCCAGAAATACAAAAAATGCATATTTTAAAAACCTGGTTGCTCAAAATAAATAAAATTAAATCCAGGACTCATTAACCCCTCCCGCTCTGACGCTACCGACCCTTTTGGGCCGCACTATCCCGTGGCGCGCAATTATTTTAATTTCTTCCACGGGATTGATCGACCGAGGTGTGATTTGGACCCGACATTTGTTCCTGTCACTGCACAGACAACTATACATGTTACAGGCATAGTTCCGATTCCGTGGCAATTGTGTGGTGCCTTGGTATGTTGCGTATTACCATAGAGAAATATAGTAAGACAAGAGTGCTCACTCCATACATCAGTTTTGGTACCAAAAATATTAGTATTTTCATAGTCGACATCTAGCATCGAGTAGCGGAATTATCAGTACTTTAAGTAACAGTAGTAGTACTGTCAAGTGACAATAGATGTAGCACCGACCGGAAACTCTAATCTCAACAACATAAGACTTTCCGCCAAATTCTTTTTCACGATTTCGGGGTTGGTTCCATAGTAAAAGTTGCTCAGTATAATCCCAAAACCTCCCTTGCAACGGGAATGCAGTTATTTTTAGCCAACCTGTAAATATCCATAGATAATATTATGTCTTTACTGTCGTGGTATGCGCCATACCCACGACAGTGAACCGTACTTGCAGCGTAGCTACGAGGTACCTATTGGTTTAAAAACTGCAAATGTATGTGTGCAAGTTGAATAAAACAGTACAAACGCATGACACCAGGACACCACTATTGACAAGGTGCGAAGTCGGTGGAGGAAGAAGTGGCGCTGATGACGCGTAATCTGGGGGAATGTGAAACATTTATGCTAGCGGCAGCCGTTGGAACTAATGTTACTCCATGAGATTTAACGTAGAAAAGCCGACAAAATTAGGACAGCACCAAGCGAATACGCGTAACCTATCGTATTGTGTATCTATAGAAAACAAAAGATTGTAAAATAGGTGGATTTTGTACAAAAACAGATTTATTAATATCTAACGATCTTTCGTAATTATTTGTAAGTAAATTCATATCTCTATTATTACCATTTTTTCTGAGGCAAGGCATTGAGGATGTAACCAAACGGAGTAGCCATTAACAGGCGTTCCCCCCTCTCGAAACTCTATGACCAATGGTCATACACATTGTATGGACTGACGTTTATCTGACATGGCTATTTTTACGTTACGTATACATTTGACGTGCCCCTCCCCCGCAAAAATCGGCAGACCGTTTGGTACAGAAAATTACAGACAACGCGTCTCCGTTTGGTTACATCCTCAGGCACAGAATAAATAATAGTACTAGGTACAGAAGACTCACTCTCTAACAAAACGCATCTGTTACGATTAGCACAGATATGGCCGCTAGGTGGCGACAGCGCCACGCGCGGCTTATGGCAGACCCCAAAATTGGGGCTGAACGGATGTACTAGCTACCTGTAGCAAAGCGACGAAATCGCGGAGTGAGCCACGCCAGGCAAGTGTAATATACTAACTGGTTTTGGAGCGAGGTTCCCTGGGCCCGTCCACCGTCACCTTGATGGCTTTGTTGTACGTGGTGACCTGCGGCGGCGTCGTCGATACCGTTATCGTCAACGTGAAGGATTTGCCTGTAACAATGCAAGAAAATATTTAAATACTTAAATAGTATAGTCAAGTTAACGCAATCAGCATAATTATACGCATAAACAACTATGCGTACTCTTGAAAGAGTCTAAGACATGGCATACTAGTTAAGTATAACTGCCCGATTCGAACTTTGAGATACGTCAAGTATTACGGCTAGATACGATATTATGGATTAGATATGTCAGTGTCAAATGTAACGTCACTTTTCACACTGACATATCTAATCCATATCGTATCTAGCCGTAATATTTGACGTATCCTAAAGTTCGAATCGGGCTAAGTAGTGTAGTCTAAAGGTACCTTGATACCGAGATGAGAGGAGATTTTCAGTGGCTCTTTTATAAACTGTTGAAAGACGTTTCTAAAGTGTCATTTTATGGAACTTGCTAACTATGTAAACAAACCGCCATATTGAAATTGTCTCTGAATGATGAATTTACTAAGTGACTTGTTTACATAGTTAGCAAGTTCCATAGAATGACACTGTAGATAGTATGACACACTAATTAGAAAGGTTTTGTTTCATAATTATATGCCTTTTGAAAACATTAAAGTAGAGGTTTGTACTATTTTTATAACTATACTACAGTCTAGAAACAAAATGACGCGACTACAACAAAGTTGCGACCAACAGTTTCAAACAGTCAACTGCACTAAAACTGGATCACATCACATGGTTAGAATGAATGTAGCCATGCAGTATGAAGTTAGAATATATACTACTATACTTAGCTACACTGACAACTATGCTAAGCATTATTAAAGTGGCTTACTTAAATTCAAAACATCAGTAAAGTTGATATCTACGACCTATGTACGATTATTTGTCGTACAAATAATTTACAGCTTTTTGTGGTGGTGATGAATGTTCTACCTACCTTAATAATCTTCGTGTGAAATAACTACTTCGTCCATAATAAATAGGTTTAATAAAAAACAAGTTATGAATAGTTACAAACAAGTTAAAATTTTAATGCAAACTTTTAACTCATTCGGAGCGTCCATAAATTCAATCTGTGGTCGGCACTCTTTCCCGGCGCCACTTTTTGTAGTTCGATTTTGATCACTTGTTCGAAAAGTTAAAAATTTATTGCCGGTTTGTTTTCAATTTGTGTGTCCGATGAAATTTACCCAGATACATGCAACTCTATCTACGACGGCTACAAAAATAATTGTCGGCCAAAAATATTTCCCTTTTCAATTTATAGCGAAATTGGTTTTGCTACAAAAAGAAATTCAAACCGAATCCGTCCTTAATTTACAATCCGATGACGGCGATGACTAATGAAATTAGTTAACATAACAACATATCGATAAAATGCCCAAGTGCTTTTTATAAAAACATGTCGATGAATACAAAAAAAAGACTCAAGTGAAACAATCTCATTCGGAGTGGATAAAAGAGCAACTCATCCACAGCACATCAGAACGCGTCACAAACAACGGCCCGACCACTTCATCACAACGTTACGCCGGCAATAAAAAAAACATTTCCATCTGCGGAAAAACCACAGTTAATATTAAATGACCGTCCGTCAAAGCTGTATTGTAGCGCTTTGCCGGCCGCTCGCTGCGGGATGCAGCCAATACCGATTTTGTGATTTTTCCCGTCCCCCCGTGGGGTGGTGGGAGAGTGACATGTAAGCTTTAATGGGGCCTGAACCGGCGGTGGCGGGCTACACGCGAAAAAACTGAAAAAAGCCTCATTCATACGTGATTTCATGTGTAGGCTACTTTCTGCGGGCCCGGCGGTGGGCTCGTTAAAAATGGAAGCTGCAGGGTTGTTGCGGCTATCGGAGTTTATTAACGCGAGGAGCCGTTCACACTTGTTTGCGGACCGCTGTCTGTTCACTGATCATCATTATGGATTCATGATATGCGGGAATTATGCATTAAACGGGCATGGTTTAAGGACGACATGCGAGGCATGTCACATACTTACTTCGTATATTTTTATGGAAATTGATGATGCAAATCGATAAAACGCATAAAATGGTTTGCTTCAAAATAAATTTCCTGTTTATCAGTATTAATTATGTAAGTAAGTAACCTAAGACCAAATTTGAGTAAATGCAATCCCAGATAAAACTTGTATTAATGGAAACTTAATTTAACTATGTCAAGTCAGTAGGTACAACGAGCTCAAAAATAATTATGGTTACATTTTTGAGGCGTTTGAGGTCGAAACGCTAAGGCCACGCGTTTAGCGACGCGTCTTATAGACAGCACAGGTGACCAGAGCCACCAGAGGGCTGGCCAGTATTTCGCTCAACACTTATAAGCATTGCCATTCAACGTGGCAATGTGGCCACCAGAGTTCCACGCTGCACACTGGGCGCATTTCCTATCGGCAGCGACTTGGAGGCCGTTTTTTAATTTATATAAACATTCTTATTTTAAGTTTACGTACTTATATAGGTATTTTATTTATTAAATATGAGTTTATTTATATCAATTTGTCTATTACTATATATTGTATTTGTAATTAATAAATAACTCAAAACAACTTTTGTTAGTGTATACGGTAGTGTACATCATACACATACACATTGACCGTACCTACATAAGCGCTCTTTTCAATAGGTAAGCGCCTCTTTTCAAAGGTAATAATTAACTATAACTCTAGATTAAATTTAATAGACTTCAAGCACTACACAAAACACACTCTCGTGTCTCACTTTACTTTTGTATGTTACTGGTTTTCATTTGTTTGTTTTTCTCTACGCTTATGCCGCTATTTCCATCCATCAACCACATCACATCACTGTCAACCTTTCCACCTGTAAACTCTTTGCGTAATCCACATTAGAGAATGTAATTCCCGGGAACGTTCGTACAGCGACGCCAAAGATATGTTTACACTTTTGCACCTTACTCCTTTGTAATAAGGCGAACAATGTAAACATATATTTGACGTCGACTGTACAGTGATGCCGTGCCAGTCGCGGCCCGCCGCCGTCCGCGCCTAAATAAATAACCCCTACTTAATGCCGCGAATCACGACACCAGCAAGATTAAGCAGACATAGACTGTACTTTTTTCATATATTATCAGTCAATTTTCGGTGAGGGAAAATATTATATTATTAGGTTAACGAACTAATCTAAATGGCCTAATTTCCGCTCTGGCTTAAGAAGTCAGATGGCAGTTGCTTTTGTCGCCACCGCCTGCTTGGGATTAGGTTGCCAAAGCGGACCCCGAGCTTTTTTAGTATTATGCAACCGGATAAACCTTAAGATGAAGAAAAGAGTAGCGGAAGTCATTGTCTTCTACGACTTTTCGTTACGACTCCTGGAAAAGTAATTAATAAGTAATGGTATAACTTACTTAAGTATTTTTTTTGTAAAATACGCATACTTATAATTTATTTCCCTCTCACTTATTCTTATGGAGCGTTAACTCGGTCCGTCGTTTCTTTAACGGGTGTCTTTACCCATTTTGACTCCAACTATTGGCGCTCACAATTCGTTCGAGCACCAAAATATCTCGTCAGAAATGGGTGCCTTACATCCCTTGGTTAACAATCTACTATAGTTGTGCGTTCCTGTCTGAAGTCTCTGATATGCGAAGATCATGGGTTTTTATCACTCGTTAGCTTACATGTATGTATATGGAAAATATTATATGTAACTGAAGATAGAAACAATTTGGCAGAGTACCTACACTTTAAACTCTCGCGTTTTGTACACATATTTAATTACACAAACGGGTCTACCGTTGACATTTGCTGGGACGTCAGTCTTTCCGTGACCATAGCTGGTGCAACTCAGCTGAAACGTCGGAATCTAAGGTAAAAACAATGAAATTGTATCGCGGTAGACCCGTTTGTGTAATTAAATAAGAGTACACTTTTTCAAAGTATTGTAACCTCTCTACCTGTTATTCTGTACCCGGCCAATTTTTATGAGCTCCCAATTTCCTCGCTTCAGGTGTACGTTCAAATGACTGACGGCTCTGGAGGCGTTCCTTGTAACTATGAAGATAAACTCACCTTTGACACGACATCTATCGACGGAGTTCGGTTCGGTGTACGTGAGAACGCGTTTTATGGGGTTTTATGGAACTTAGCGGGCAAAGTGGTATTTAACAGTGTCAATTTTGCTTCTTTAGAACAGCAAAACAGAAAAATATTTACGTACGGTACTACTACTGGTACTCGTATTTGTCACTGATTCAAAGTGGCTACTATACTCGTAGTATAGGTTTACTACGGAACTGCGACGGTTTGTAAAGTAATTGCGAGGTGGTTTTCTAGTAGTAAGTAGATGATGACTTAGTTTTTGCCTTTTAAATGTAGAAGAGATATTCAATCTTCTTGTAATATAAATATCTTAAAAATCAGTCGCACGTACCTGACCAGCCTTAAACCAGACCGTAATTCTTCTTACCGACCAATTTTGGTATGATCATAACCTTCATTACGAATTTGAATTAAAATAATCTGACACGCTTTTATTCCCTTAACGATAAAGTTAGAGTGCACAATATTTTATGAGACGAGGTATAACCGAATATAACTTTTTAAAATTGATGATGTTGATGTTTCTTCAGTCACGAATGAATATTAATCTCTCGTTATTTTTCTTTTAAGGTTCCTAGGTTCCTACTAAATTGCATTACTGCCACAATGGCAGTGCCATTTTTTCTAAATTATTTGCTCATAGCTAGATAGTGAAGGTATTTTGCACGGTCAATTCGTGTAAGTATTTTTTTTTGTTGATAAACTCCAAGTCGTAATAAGATTCCAAAAAAAGTAAGACAATGTTGCCACTGCAATAATTTGTTTGTAAAATAGTAAATTTCTTTTTATAAATAAACACGCTAAGATATACTTGGTCAACCAAATCTTGTCAGTAGAAAAAGGCGCGAAATTCAAATTTTCTATGGGACGATAACCCTTCGCGCCTACATTTTTCAAATTTGCCGCCTTTTTCTACTGACAAGGTTTGCTTGACCATCTATAATTTATTTATTGTTAATTTTACTCCTACGATTTAAAAAAGTACTTTTATTTACTTATTTTTACATAAATACAAGACGCGCTAGTAAAAAGCGGCAACATTGTCAACAACTTTTTTTGGAATCTAATTATGATTTTCAGTTTACAGATTACTTATGTTGATACAGATTAAGAAAAGCTGATGCCGAAATTCACGACAACATCTAAAAATGTATATAGATTCATACAAACTTCATGCCAGGGGCCAGCTTCTCGAAACTTGTAACTTGTAATACAAGTGGAAGTCCCTTTCTTAAAGTGACATCCGCTTGTATTACAATTATTATCATAACCTTGACGAATTATTGAAATAATCTGACAGGTTTTTATTCCCATAACGATAAAGTTAGACTGCACAATATATTATGAAATGAGGTATCACCGAATAACCTTTAAAAATTGATGATGTTTCTTAGGTCACGAATGAATATTATTTCTCGTTATTTTTTTCTTTTAAGCTGACCTGATCTACTAAATTGAATTACTGCCACAGTACCGTACAGTGGCAGTGCCACTTCTTCTAAATTATGTGCTCATAGTGAAGGTATTTTGCACGATCAATTTGTGTCATTTAATTTTTTTGTTGATACATATTACTAAGAAACTCTGATGCCGAAAGTCACGACAATATCTAAATATATAGTTTCATACATACTTCATGGCATGGGCCCGTTTCTCAAAAGCTTGTAACTTGTAATACAAGCGGAAGTCCCTTTCTTAAAGTGACATCCTCATGTATTACAAGTTACAAGCTTTTGAGAAACGGGCCCCCGTCCTTAGCCCCGTCCTTACCTGTACAGGTTTGGATAGTCAATTTGACAGGTGTCACCGGCAGCAGCGATTACAGCCGGTAACGATGTGCTAATGCCGCGCTAATTGCGCGAATTAATATGCTGATGTAAGCCGAGGTGTCGCGCGGTAATAGACGGTATCTGATATAGACAACAGTAGTAGGTAACTTACACTTCCTACCTAGTTTTCTATACCAAAATTATTATTAATAGTAGTTGCTATAACCAAATTTTAGGTATCTATGTTAAACGGTCTCCGAGAAAATTGCATTTAACCGATTTCCAAGACCGAAATGATCCCATAAGAGCTCCGTGAACAAAGTTTTGTACGGAACTCTAAAAAAACGGACGGAAGCAAATTATAATCAGTAATTAGGTGGGTATATTAGTCAGATATTTGTAATTTAAAATTTACATATGCACGAAAACCTCTGTTAAGTATCCTATATTTTAAACCTAAACAATAGACGCACCTAATTTCCCTAACCCGAAACAATCTCGCAATCGATACTCATATCGCATAAACTCGACCATGAACTGGCATAGTTACGCAACTTGCGGCTTACTTACTACCCCGAAACCAAGGGGCGACCTTAAATGAAACGGTAGTTTTCCGCGGCTGCCCGCTAACCGGTCTGGTTAACCGGGTCGCCCGGGTCCGTGTGCGCCGTACCCGCTGCGGCGGCGTTATGGTTGACAAGAGCTGTTACGGTTGACGCGTGCGTTGATGTTGCGTGTCTACGGGCAAGTCGATTGCGTGTTTTGGTTTACGATTTGTGCTATTGGTTTTGGTGTTACGTGATGTTTTTAATGGTAGTTTCAGTTTACGGATATGGTAAAGAGGAGTTTTACAAGTCATTTAGTCGCAAGGACAGTAAACTTTTGCAGTTAGTTGGATACTTAGATTACGAAAAAGATCGGAAGAAAAGCGTTAGTATGCTTCAAATTTAATATCCTTCCAGCGTTTTTAATGTTTTACCTGCTATTATTTAACCACACCATCAAAAAGCGAATCAAACAAACTAGCATCCCATCTGATATCAAAGCGCTCGAGATAGCGACCACAATATAAATTCAAATAAAGAATCTTCAAAGGAAAAAATGAAATGGCTTCAAGACCGCAGGCGGGGCCTTCCCGCGCAAGACGCAGGAGGCGCCTTCCATTGGCTGTGAGCCGAGAAGGCGGTTCGCAAAGTCTTCGACTAACTTTTCATTTGCACAACTCTAAAATATTGCCTCAGATTAAAAGCACGGAAGTTCGCGCTGCGGTTTCGCCGGCAGCGTTTTTTGTTGAGTCTAAGTAATATGTAGTAAATCTTTTCCGTGCATTTGCTTGGATAGTTGCAGGCTTGCGAGCTTTATTGGGTTTTACCTTTTATTTATTAAGAAAAAAGCTATATAAGCCAATGAGATATCTGTGTGAAATTATCTGTTTAAGTAATTTATTCTTAACAGTATTAGTTATGTCAACATTTTGGAATGTTACGTTATGCTTTTTGTATTACGTAACGTAACTTGCAAGGAAAAAAATAAATACAAAATTGATTCGGTAACATTTAAGTATAATAGGATTTTCGATTTCTAAGTAATAATTGGATGCAAAGTAATTTGATTGCGTCTACTGAATTAAATAAGAAATACAATTAATAATTTATGATAAAGCCAACAATCTAAAATTTTGTTAAAAAAACAAACGCATGTACCTACTTGTATAACAATGTAAAGAAATTTCATATCATTTCTAAGTTACCCATTTTCATTTCTGTTGAATAAAATGAAAGGACTCAAAAATCTACATAAGCCGTATGCTTTTAGGCACGTCAACTTTTCTTTTAAATAAGTTTTTGGCAAAAATTTCTTTTTTGGTACAAGCTTTTATCGCCGACTGTACTTTTTTTTCCACAGGCAACTAATACTCATCGAGACAATTCTAAAAACCCCAAACACAATTAGGTTTCGTTGTTTTATCACAGAGTTCCTATGGCCACCTCCGGTCTCCATCATCAGATCAGCTCGATGACACCATAATATTGCATTGTCACCCGACTTACGTATGTATGCAAAATTTCAGCTCAATCGGAAACCGGGAAGTGGATCAAATTTAACTTGCAAGATTTGATTACACACAGACAGACAGACAGACAGACAGACAGACAGACAACGGTCAGGTGAAACTAAATAAAAGCTTGTAAAATACTTTAGTCGCGATGACACAGCATTTTCACTTACCGTAGAACCCCCAACTATGGTCCAAAATCAACTGTTATTTTTTCGTTGAGGTGTGTTTTTACTGTATTTTTTGTAGTTCGAAGGCAAAGTATGTTTTTTTTTATACCACATCGGTGGCAAACAAGCATACGGGTGTTTTCACTTCTCATGCTCAAAAAGTGCACCTTTATGTCGTGCGTAGACGACATAAAATCGCATTTTATGCTCTAGACTTCTAGAGCATAAAAGTAAAATTTTCTTCTACGACTAAGGTAATCGGTCTCAACAGCAACAGTTAAAACATATTGCACAATTTTACTGAGCAATAAAATTGTTTAGATGACAAAACATGTTATATTATTTTATTTTTGCTACAATTTATTAGAAATCCGTATTTTCTGTCATTAAATTTAGTAAATCACATAAAATAGGAGTCGATTATCGTTCAAAAATGCTCCGAAATGTTTGACGTGGCAGAAAACCAAGCGTCTGAAACTCTGATCAATTTTGAAAATTAAAAAAAAAATTAAAAAGTTAGTTGGCGGGAATTGGTTATGTATTATGTTCTTTCGCTTTACGACAATTTCGTGGTGTAAATTGCCGTGAAATAGTAGATTGTACAACAAGGGCATAAAGTGACCCATTTTTTACCCGAGGCAATTTTTTGGTCTGAGCGAAGCGAAGACCAATATAGTAGACGAGGGTAAAAATGGACATTTATGCCCTTGTTGTACACTCTGCTTTTCACTTTTGCGAGGAAAATAATTATATTTTTCACGGAAATTTACACCACGTAATTGTTGTAAAGCGAAAGAACATAATACATAACCAATTCCCGCCAACTAACTTTTTAATATATATTTTTTTTTATTTTCAACATGTGATCAGAGTTTCAGACGCTTGGTTTTCTGCCAAGTCAAACATTTTGGAGCATTTTTGAACGATAATCTACTCCTATTTTATGTGATTTACTAAATTTAATGACAGAAAATACGGATTTCTAATAAATTGTAGCAAAAATAAAATAATATAACAAGTTTTGTCATCTACACAATTTTATTGCTCAGTAAAATTGTGCAATATGTTTTAACTGTTTGGCTGTTGAGACCGATTACCTTAGTCTTAGAAGATAATTTTACTTTTATGATCTAGAGCATAAAATGCGATTTTATGTCGTCTACGCACGACATAAAGGTGCACTTTTTGAGCATGAGAAGTGAAAAATATAATTTTATTTTCCTCGCAATCGAAGTGAAAAGCAGAGTGTACAACAAGGGCATAAATGTCCATTTTTACCCTCGTCTACTATTGGTCTTCGCTTCGCTCAGACCAAAAAATTGCCTCGGGTAAAAATGGGTCACTTTATGCCCTTGTTCTACAATCTACTATTATAATTGGAAAAGAAAAAGGAACATTGGTATTGATACCTATTTAATTTCCTTTTGAACTTGTGGGCCTTATAGTTGCAGTATTGGCCTATAGTTGGGAGGTTTTACGGTACCTAATACATCTGTTGCTAAGCTTTCAACTAGATTATGAACCGGTAAACCAGCCTAAAGCCTAATCCACCGTCGAATGCTCCATACATATCTATTGTTATGTGAATGGATAACATTCGGATCTGTCGATCACGAACTACAAATGAGACGGGCGAACTAATGAATGGTGCAAACTGTTCAACGGGGTTTACTTTGCCGAAACGTGTTGTCTATTGAAGTGTATTTAGTTCGGATACAAGTTTACTTTTATATGTTTAGATACCTAATGGTTGACAGGAAAGCTTTAAACATTTTTCTAACTTCTTAATGCAAACACGGTTAGGAGATTTAAAACTAAATTTATTATGTTTACGTATTTTTTATAACAATCCTGTTTATTAATTAAAGGGGTGATCTGCAAAAAATTATGTAGTTAAGCTTAGTTAAGGACCTGTAATTAGTCTTAAGTTAATTAATTCCATTTTGTTACGAAAATTAACCATGTGAATTGTAATTTAATTTATTGTGCCCAATTAATCTAATTATATAAAAGTTTACTAGTATAGCATACGCTAACACGCTTTCATGTTGTATGTGACTTAAAAACATATAAACAGTTTCATTGCCATAACCAGGGATCGCACACTTTCTAGCATTTTTGGTGCACGAAGTGTTGTTAACGGAATTGGTATAAATAATTTCAACCCTAATGATTAAATTAGCGTTTATTACGTTGATATTAACCTTAATTTACCATTTCAGTTGAAATTATCTATATCAATTCCGTTAACACCACGCGAATCGATTTAGTGCAGCGGAGTGGTGTTAACGGAATTGGTATAAATAATTTCAACCCTAATGATTAAATTAGCGTTTATTACGTTGATATTAACCTTAATTTACCATTTCAGTTGAAATTATCTATATCAATTCCGTTAACACCACGCGAATCAATTTAGTGCAGCGGAGTGTTGTTAACGGAATTGGTATAAATAATTTCAACCCTAATGATTAAATTAGCGTTTATTACG
Source organism: Cydia splendana (assembly GCF_910591565.1). Classification (NCBI taxonomy): domain Eukaryota; kingdom Metazoa; phylum Arthropoda; class Insecta; order Lepidoptera; family Tortricidae; genus Cydia; species Cydia splendana. The sequence continues at coordinate 12,600,006 of NC_085974.1, forward strand.
TTGATATTAACCTTAATTTACCATTTCAGTTGAAATTATCTATATCAATTCCGTTAACACCACGCGAATCGATTTAGTGCAGCGGAGTGTTGTTAACGGAATTGGTATAAATAATTTCAACCCTAATGATTAAATTAGCGTTTATTACGTTGATACCTTAATTTACCATTTCAGTTGAAATTATCTATATCAATTCCGTTAACACCACGCGAATCGATTTAGTGCAGCGGAGTGGTGTTAACGGAATTGGTATAAATAATTTCAACCCTAATGATTAATTAGCATTAATTACGTTAATATTAACCTTAATTTACCCTTTCAGTTGAAATTATCTATACCAATTCCGTTAACACCACTCTCCTGCACCAAAAATGCTGGAAAATGTACGATCACTGATCATAATTCATAACACAATAGAATTATTTAATTAACTTAAGAGTAATTCCAGGTCTATTCTTTTGCATTTCTAATTTTACTTACTGTCACAAATATTCAGAGCTTGTCAAGAAAAAAGTATCACTACATATTTTATTCTCTGTCTAACAATTATTGTTGTTATGAAACATGATATCAAGTTGTTTTTTTTTTTCATTATGACGTCTAAAAATAGGATTATGTGTATTTTATTTAATACTCAATATTATAGATATTTTATTTAATCTTTTTGAAATGTATGTAAACTGGACATAGATCCCACCCCTCCTCCTTCCTCTCTCCTTCCAGTATCCGACACGAGCGCACGCATATTTACTCAAACTGCAATTTAGATTGAAACGTGCATATGAACGAGCACGGTTCGCACTTGACGACCTTGTTTAGCTGCCCACAAGCTCACTCAAAGCGCCAAACCTGCCATACTTCAGCCTTTTAGTTCACGAAACATCATGCATCCAAATATTACCTCGACCACCGTATCACTTGACCAAGTGTCATAATAACTGTGTGTGTCTGGAGTTTAATTTATACTAGAAGATCAGTGGCAAAGTATTCGAAGAGTGTTGTGAATAAAATTCCAACGCTTCATGCTTGCTAGTTGATTCACGCTTCATGCGTAATTTGATCATATCTTTTGACGTTGGGGCCAAGTTAGTTTTAGAGACAACATGTTTCTGGGAAAATTCATTTTGGTTGGATACAAGATTTTACTGTCGATTATTTTGCATAGTCATCTCTCACTCACGAGGCTGTTTTTATGTTTAGTCATCCTTCGTTTCCACCCAGTACCAGACCAGCTCGATGGTAATAGACTGACCAGCTTTTGCAGTTTGTTTTTTGTGACTGGATCATCATTTGTTGTAAATTTACTCCCAGTTCCAGCCAAGATAGGGTTATTTTGCGGTTGAGAAGTATTCCAGAAGTGGCAGCCAATGCATGGGCATTGATGTTTGTATTATAATACTTAAATAAAAATTGTGTAACATAAATTGTGTGTAAACGTTACTAGGCCGTTTCTCCTTACAGATACATATACATAGTTGTCATTAAACATGGAAAGAATGTGCATGAAAGCCAAGCAGTTTCATAAATGTACATTATCCATTACTGATGTCTTTCCCATCACGGTAAAATGGTGTTCCGGACATTTGGGAGGCGTGCGCGTAGCCGAAGCCAACACGTAGATGCCCTTTTGACACCTAATTGAAATGTAAGGGGTACACCGAACGGATGCTGCCCTTGTCCGTGTCATATATGGGACGTAAGCTGAGGCAGCATCCGCTAGGGTGTAAAGGCTATTGGGAGTTGATGGAATCTAAACATGAACTAGGCTATTGGGTGAAAGCGATGGACTAAATATTGGGCTATGGGATATAAAACCGGATGCCTGCTTAATAAGTATAATGCCTGCTTAAGGTATAAAATTTTATTTCCAGCAGACGGTAACTCGCCTTAACAAGATGGGCCCCTACAAAAAGCGACATCTAAGATGGCTCAAGGGCAACACCGGTGTGAGGGCTGAGGATAGAGGGATTTCACTGGACCTTAAATATATAGCCTTCTCGCCACTTATTTTTTTATCAAGCAGATACTACAGACTACTGTGAGCGATACTACAAATTTTATATGTAGATTTTGCTTACAGAAAAATGGAAAATTCAGACATTGCTCGCAGAAAAATGGAAAATTCACCGCTTCCGGCAGGACTAGAACCTTTTTTTTCCACATCTACCCTCGAGAACGCAGCTCTCGCGACTCCACTCTGGGTGGCCGGCCAAGGCAAGCCAGAGGCAGAGAATCCTGTCCCCTTCGGGTGACAGAACTCGCCATGAGCACTCGGGCACGTGGGGTCGGTACTCCAACAGCTCGCCACAATCTGCCCTGTGTTAAATAGATTATCGATGTTTTCCCATCACTGAACAATGTTCCGGACATTTGGAAGGCGTGTACGGAGCCAAACCCAACACGTAGATGCCCTGAATTAAAAAAAATCCAGTTCCATTGTATGTATTTCTATAGCTGTAGATTTTACATGGGAACTAGGGATGTACCGACTAGTCGCCGACTAGTCGGGAAAGCCGACTATCCGGCCACATTTGTAGTCGGCGATTAGTCGGCGACTAGTCGGCAAAAATGGCCGATTAGTCGGCACTTTATTAGTGAAAGAAAACAGAAAAAAAAGAAATCAACAGTCAATATTTGCCATATGTTCTATGTCTATTTTACCAAAATACCTATTCAGGGTGCAGACGAAAACTTTTGTTCATATAATTGACCGTTTGATCGTTATCGTATGTTGGTGGGCTGGTGTTTTCCTCTACAGGTCGATCTCAACTGATTCTCGTGTAATTTAATGGCCAAGTTCTTTGAATGATCTTATTATTATTCAGTTTTTTTTTAATGATGGAGCCATGGGGAACTGTTATTGTTATTGCAAAATTTAGACTTATAAACAGGACACGTTGCTCGTAAAGACGCTGACCACAGGGGATAGGTTCTTAACTGGCGACTACGTACGGGAAATAGAGCCTTTGAAGTACCTCCTGACGGTCTGCTCAGGATCGCAAAATAAAAGAAAGACAAAATTTAACGAGGATTATTGTGATAGGTCTTTGAACCTGTAGAGAACACCTTTTAGCCAAGCTAATATTATTATGATGAAATTGATGAATAAATAAATAAAATAAATAAATAAATATTATAGGACATTTTTTACCGAAATTGACTAAGCCCCACGGTAAGCCCAAGAAGGCTTGTATTGTGGGTACTCAGAGAACGATATATATATGTAATATATAAATACTTAAATACATAGAAAACAACCATGACTCAGGAACAAATATCTGTATCATCATACAAATAAATGCCCTTACCAGGATTCGAACCCGGGACCATCGGCGTCATAGGCAGGGTCACTACCCACTAGGCCAGACCGGTCGTCATAGCGCAACCAAAGGAGCAAAACTATTGTTTTTCACCTGAAATTATACGAAACTAATGATCTGGCCGACTAGCCGACTAGCCGACTAATCGGCGCTCGAATGGCCGATTAGTCGGCTAGTCGGCTAGTCGGCCAAATCAATAGTCGGTACATCACTAAATTAGGAACATTAGAAACTAAATTTAATCTCATACAAAAAGTTCCAGACGCTACATTTATTGGGGATAAAAATAACTCAACGAAAAGTATTCTGACCCACAAACGCGTTGAATTCTTTGATTCACATTTGCAAAAAGTAAACTTCCTTAAGACAGGGCGGGCACTGTAGGGCGGAATTGGCCGCCCAAATATCCCGCCCTCCCTATTTGACATTCAACTTTCTTAAGTTACGCGAAAAAGTTTTGCCAAGTTTCCAATGTCATGGACTTTTGCCCCAGTTGGGAGTTAAGCTTAATGTTATTGTTATGAGTTTTCAGAGAAAGTAAGGGTTGATCTTGTTTTTATTTTTCCTATTGTGTCGATGCATTTATCGAAATGAAATTAATTAATTTGAAACAACATAATCTTAAAATTTACTACTAACTACATAATAGCTTTTGCCATGAGAGAGTATTTCCATAATAATACTTCCATAGTCAATTTCACCCCCCGTTTTCATCCTTTTAAGGGATGATTTCCGTGATGCAAATATTCTTTATTAAAGCAATTAAAGCGTGAAAAGCAAACAAATAGATAGATATAGGACAGACAGAGTTATAGCCCGACAAGAAATTGTAGAAAATTATTGAGGGCGCCACTTCCTACCTAACAGTCACATTTTTGACGTAAAATGCTTAAACATGACAACAATTTAGTATGGAACAATTTTACTTCCATTTTATTTAATTTCTACTAAGTATTTTATGTCGCACTATAGGTAGTTGCGCATTTCTAATATTAAATACGGATTTTTAAAAAAGCAAAGCAAAGATATACCCCCTTATTCATAAACGCGCTACAAAGCTCAATTAGCTAATAATCGTTTGTCCTTATCTGTCATGTTGACTTATGTATTTGTAAAAAAGGGATAAAACATAATTTAAAATAATTTTACTAAATCATATGTGTTTTGCGCTGAAAGAGTCATTTTAAAACGTTGATATTTTTCTTTACTGCGGGATATTATTGTTAATTTTAACAATCGTCTGTATCAAGCAAGCTAAAGGGCAATATTTTGACGATAATACCTTTTGTTTTATCTAAATTATTGTTGTTTTTATTTTTATGACATTTTGTAAAAGACGTGCAAGTAAGAAAAATATTCCTTAACATTATTTGTTAACGTAACGTTTTGGGCCACCCTGTAAACATCAATCATGTCAATGAGGTTAGGCTGTGTCGTAGTCGAAGCTATAAAGCCTATTAACTTTTTATTTTCAGTTCGTGGTCAAATCCTTTTGTTGTATAACATCTAGCAACTTATTCGGATATTGTTATATTTATCAAAAACCATATTATGTCCGTATAATTATACCAGTCGGTAGTTTAATAGTTAGGCCTATTTAGCCGCTGTTTAGTTGTGAGATGACTAAGAAATATTTCTGATTATTACCAAAAAATAGGAAATTAAAATTGTACAGGCACCGAGTATTATTTAAGAATTGCACAGGAAAAGCATTTTATCCTATAATTAAACTCTTACTCTTGTTGATTTCAGAAACTAGTTCACCTGTTTTGGGAACTCGATAACAAAATATGATGGCAGAATTAATAATGTGTGGTTAGTATATTTATAAATAAGCAGTAATTATAATGTCATAATTTGAAATATTCTTGCGTACGTGTTTCACGTAAGTATATCTGTTAAAATATGCATACAAAAGTATGATTAGATATTCGGAATTCAATAAAAACACGGTGTGTAATAAAATTACCTTAAATTATTATACCATCAATTATTACACCTGGGCTAATAAAAGGGAACTTTAAATAACACATCATGTGTATCAATAATTTGCAAACTATTTGTACCTTGAAAAAGATGAAATGAATAAAAATAACATGCCTATACAAATACAAAATACAAATACTCGTGTCGACAATTTTAAACTCCGTTTCTATCAAGCGACGGCGCGAATACATAACATATGTACATCTTTTCTGCATATGTAAGTATATTTGTTAATTTAATAACCAACAAATTATATTTTTATTTAACAAATGATAAAAAAACTTAGCAAACAGGAAAACTACCCGTTGACAAATTTTACGAGTGTTTGGTTTCATTCGAACGATATTTGGCCAAACAAAAAAATCAAACAAATGACTGACTGAATTTTATACATAAAATTATAAATAAAATCCCTTGATCATATGCTACATCATTAGGTATTAGTACGACTTGTACTTAGATTATGATACTAAATATGATATAAATTGCTGTAATAAATGCCAGGAGAAATTGAACAAGCACCGGAGGTAATTTAAATTTCGTTACTTCGCCACCATGAAGTGATTGAATTATATTTCATTTGTATTAAATTATGATTTTATACAGATTTTAACGATGATTACCGATTTTGCACGTTTTTTGTGAAAAAATGTATACAATTTAGCTTAAATTTCATTACATTGATTGATATACATACGTAGTATATTATTCGGTTATGGATTAATTTAAGATTACAATCAGTTCCTCATCCTTATTTGAAGATATATTTTTTACTGACTAATAATAAAAGGTGCTTTTTGGTCATTATTTATATATTTTTTACAGACCGGCACTGTGTCTGAAATCGGTCAGGATATCATCTTTACAAACAACAAGACAAAGTACCTAAAACATGTTTTAGTTTAGTACGCGGCATTAGTTGTTTATATTGTTTTCAGGCATTTAATTTTTGACCTGTACGATTTTGTTTTATACCTTATTTTCAGTAGATGATGTTCTTTAGATATCCTGTAGGTACTATATACTGTAGAATGTATTGGGATAAGTATGTATGTAATTATAATGGGATAAGTATTCATTGTGTATCAAAACTGCACCTTCAGCACTCACCGCGACCGCTGCGGCCGACGAACCTCAGGTCGTTAAACTTGGCCACCTGGTTCTTCATCACTGCCGAACTGTTCCTCAACTCCGCACAGCAGTTCTCGTCGTTCCCTGCTCTCACGGTCACCAGCGTGCCGTCACCCACATCCCCAAGGGCCACCACCTTGAAGGCAACAGGGAGAGTCTTGTTTGATCTCCAGTGTGGAGGTAACACTGTGCAGACGAAGTGAGGACTACCCGTCCTCACCAACTCTCCGGGGTGCTCTGACAGAAAGTCCCCCAACGTTCGCTCCGCCAGAATGTCCGACGTCATCTTCGTGTACGTCTCGTGCAGCAGCGTCGAGCTGGTGTCCGGCGACACGGCGCCGCTGCTCGCACCCGTCAGGTGCATCCTCGCCACCCGTCTCTGCGTGCTACACATAGAGTCAGCTGGCTCCTCCTACATCTCACTGTCCACTCACTGTCAACACACACGTTGACCGCAACACACCATCACCACTATAAACTACGGAGACAACTAGTTGCTAGGGAACGCACGCGTGGTCCACTTGACGCGGTGACGTCACGGACGGCCTTGCCACACTTTTTTCCTCGGTGAATGAAAAGTTCGGCGGGGGCGCGCGAGGGGCGCGAGGCGCCGATTTTTTCCGCCGCCGAGGGGTGGCTCCCCCGCGCTCGGCGAAAAAACTTTTCACTAGTTTCACTGACGGCACTTTTTGCGCTCGGTATTTACGCGATCGCCGTCACGCGCGTCGCTCTCGCTTTCGATGTAAAGTTTTTTTTAATTTTATTCTAATTACTTTTCGTGTCGTGTTTTCGTAGTGTCGTGTTTTGAGGGGTGCGAGTGTAAATGCGTGCGACGTGCGGCGTGGTTGTGGAACGACTCGTGGGGGCGGCTCGTGCCGCGAGTCGGTGCGGTGTCCGGTCGCTATTAATACGCGCGTACGTCCGCGCCCGTCGACTTCGGACAAAGTTTCGCGGCAGCGGCGGCGAGCGAGAGGCGGCGACGGCGCGGGCGCGGCGGGCGCGGAGCGCACTTTGCGGTCGGGGTGGGTTGGGTTTAAAGCCGCTGAAGGATAAAACATACAAATAAACACGTGTTCGCGCCGGCGCGAGCGAGAGGTGCGGGCGACACGCGGGATCGAGCGGGATGGCGCGCCCCCGCCGCGGCATTTAGCACCCGCTGCTCGTTGCCGTCGCCGTGGCCGTCGAAACCTGGAACCCTTCCTAGCAAAGAACCGCCACTGAGGAATCCTAGTTGAAAAGTTGTTCGTGTAAAAGTGAATGAAAAATAAGTGCCAGCTAATTAATAAATATTAAATTTGAATAATTAGTAACATTAATAATTCCAATAATTACAGTTCTGTGTACGAATCTACATGTAGGTAGGTTACTAGGTATGTTTCAAAATGCGACAAGAATAATACATAATAATAAAATTAAAACTTGCTTTAGTTTGTTGTACGGTCGGCGTCAAAGATATGTTTACATTTTTTCGCCTTATTACAAAGGAATAAGGTGCAAAAGTGTAAACATATTTTTGACGTCGACTGTACAATATATTTATAAATTAAGAAGTATTCTGTGACAACACAAATTAAAATACTTTTTACTTCGTCTTCTCTTGGTGACAGATAAGATAATTCTTCTGAGATATCCACCATGCATACGCTATGCTATGAAAGTAATTTTCATGCATATAAATTATAATTGCTTGGTATGCATGAAACGAAAAGTACCTATACAATTGATGTCACTGGCGGATTTCCCCTAAGGCCCAGTAGGGCCTAGGACGGCAAAAAATTAGGGGCGGCAAATTGTGACAAAAAATTCGCTGATGATAACAAAGAAATAACTTAAAATTATAGTCAATATGATGGGTGCTGCGAAAGGGGCGGCTATAGGGCCTGGGGCCTAGGGCGGCAAAAACTGCAAATCCGCCACTGATTGATGTACTGATGCTTATTCTGGGGCATGTCAAATTTTATGATGATGACATGACAAACAGCCTAGAATTACAAAATCGCCAAAGTATGGCTTGAAATGTTTATCCCTTTGAAAGCATGTAAGTATAATATAGGTACACCAGCTAAAACGCGGGGTCTTACCCTGGGAAAGATCACGTTAATGAAGTCGGTTATCTCGTGCCAATCAGCTTAGCGGCTGACGGCAGGCTCGGGGGTTACGCGACATCTAACTATTATTATCTCTATCATGTAGGTACGGTCAGCATCTAAAGTGTAGATATATTTCTCTTACTCGTATAACTTAAAAAACCGGTCAAGTGCGAGTCGGACTCGCGCACGAAGGGTTCCATACCATTACGCAAAAAACGACACAAAAATGATGGTAATTTTTTGGCTATTTTCTTAAATAACTTCTAACTTATTTATTTTAAAATTATAAAAAATATATTTTAAATCCTCAAAATGAGTTCTTTCATTTTATATATAACACGATATAGTTTGAAATCTTAATTTTTTAACTTTCTCATTTACCCCCCAAAAGTGGCCCCCATGTTTAAAATTAATTTATTTACATCATATGTCCGTCTTTGGGTCACTAATTTACAAAAGTATACCAAATTTCCGTCCAAAAGTCCAGTAGTTTCCGAGAAAATAGGCTGTGAAAGACGGACAGACAGACAGACGCACGAGTGATCCAATAAGAGTTCCGTTTTTTCCTTTTGAGGTACGGAACCCTAATTAATTAATTGATGTTAGTGTCGTACAACTATAATTTAACATGAAAACACAATAACAAAACCAATTATAATAAGCGGCTTCTGGACGAAAATATTATTATGCAACGACCAGTTGACAAGCTAGAAATTATTGTCTTAAAATTTGTTTTACTCTGGTGAGCACCTAAATCCAAATAAGTATGTCCTTTACGAAGTCAGTAAAAAAAAATACGGGCCTACGAGGTAAAGGAAGAGTTAATAAAGCAGCGTTAACGAAGCTGCTTATAATAGCGAGCCGGCTTAGGGTTGAGGAGGGTTAACGTAAGCAAAACTATTGCTGGAGCTATGCACGGTTAACTATAATGGTTATACGTTTTTGGTAAGTTTAGCCCTAATGAGTCACAGTTACGTAGGTTACAAACGTATGAAAGTAGATATGAGTATATTATGTGGTTGAGATGGAAAACTACAGTTTTGGACTAAACATTTCGCCACTTGCACCATCCCACTAACCCGAGGTGTCAAATTGTACTGGTAACCATAGTAAGTCCAGGTTTAACCGGTTAACCCGGGGTTAGTGGAATGGTGCAAGTGGCGCTAAGCCGAATATCTCAAAAACAAATGATTTTGAAAATGGAAAGTCAGTAATGGAAACTAAAGTGTAAGGTAGCAATGAATTTTCTTTTGAGTTAGCGCCCTTTGGCTTAGCACGGCAGATTTGTGCATGCATGCATGCATGAATTTTGCCTGCTTACCTTTTATACTCTATTAACCTTGTAATCTTTATGATAAAGTAGCAACCCGCCCAGGCTTTACGGATTAACATATTATACACCTAAACCTTCCTCAAGAATCACTCTATTGACAGGTGAAAAGCGCATGAAAATCCGTTCTGTAGTTTTTGAGTTTATCGCGAACAAACACACAGACAGACGCGGCGGGGGACTTTGTTTTATAATAAGGTGTAGTGATAGCGTGCATAATCTAGAAACCGAAATAAAATACATATTTTAATAGAAAGTAATGTAAGTAATTTGTTCTCAGAGTGATCTACAATTTTAATAATATACAGGGTGATTCAGGAGACGTGAGCAGGACTAACACTGGGCATATCGTTAATTATAAGCAACTGTTTCGTATCAGTATTAGTTTGGTTAACGTTAATTTTCAAGTCGTGTTGAAAAAAAAAGTTATTAATTTTTTTACGACATGCATGGTCACCCTAAAATTAGAACACTAAACTACCGATATTCTGTGTCAAATTGAATGTCATCACTGTCATCACGGTCTGGTTACTTTTGAAAACTCGTATCTCACTCAAGTTTGACAGTTTATTTTCTTCGTAATCAAAATGTCATTACGGTTAAAGAGGTTTTATGTCTATTAATTAGGTCCTGTAGGGTGACCATGATTGTTGGGAATTAAATTTGCCCTCACCAAAAAGTTAAAAAATAGGAAAAATAGTGGTTGTTTTTCCTAAATACGACGGTGATCGATCAATTATCAGTTACTGAGTGTGCAGGATTAGTCCTGCTCACGTCTTATGAATCATACTGTATGTACAACAACATGAAATGCTTGCTTAGTATAATTTCATTTCTTAAAAGTTTATGGCATTTGAGTTTAACAAATATACATAGGTATGTAATGAATAAATGAAAATTTATTTCAGGAAACTTGTGGCCCATACATAAATACCTTAAAACTAGCATACATATTATAAAAATATAAATTAAATTAGGCTAGAATTTTCCTGGGGTTTCTTTCGTCATTAAAACTCATAACACCCCAATATTTAACCATCTTCAGTCATACACTTCAACTATATTCGCACTCTAAGTTTCAACATCTACCCCAAGACCATCCATCTGCCAACCAATTTGACATCTTATTACTACCGGATTACGGTTCATAATGTCTCCTAAACGGTACACGAAGGACCATTAGTGCCGCTGGCACCAGCTGTCAGTTCCCAGCCTGTAATAGGTACGTTTTATCCCGTGGTTATGGGGTACATACTATTTCAGGGCTTCTCAAAATTGGGCCCTAGGATGCAGTGATTCTAAGTATGTGCTGTATAATTGCGTATGAAATTACATTTATTTAGGCGATGCAACGAGTCCGATCAAGTGCGAGTCGGACTCGCGTTCCAAGGGTTCCGTACATTATTCAATTTATAACAATGTATTTTTTTTATGTGGAATGTGAATAAAATGTCTTTAAAAAAGCCGTAGGGGTCGGATCAAAAACTAAGTAATTAAGTCTGTCTCACGCTTGACTGCACATTTCTAATAGGTTTTCCGTCATCTATAGGAAAAGAACTATTTTTCAAAATTCTAGACCCAATAGTTTCGGAGATAAAGGGAGGGGGGGAGTGGTCGGACAGACAGACAGACAGACAGACGCACGAGTGATCCTATAAGGGTTCCGTTTTTTCCTTTTGAGGTATTATCGAGAGGTGCTTGGATCTAATTAGAATAGCGTTCATCTACGTCCGAACTTCGTTACGTAAACTGAGCCACAAACGAACACTTCACAAATTCACCTCGATACCCAAAAAGGGTACACTTTCGCCGACGCTCTCAAAGCTATGCAGATCGGTCGGTCTCGACAAATATTGAACCGGGCTCCCTTACAACACAAAATCAAACCTTTTATTTAAGTCCGAGCACACAAGGGAGCACTGTTTGCGGGGCCAGAGGTCAACAACCCTTCCAGATGACCAGAGGATAACCAGATTCGCTATTAGAACAATTTATTGTGCTTGTAGATCGTTTGAATTGTTTTGAATAGACCTTTGAGGAGCGGGTTGAAGAATTTTCGGAGATAATGACCGGGTAGAGGGTATATGCGTACTTTAGGTAGGTACAGTGTCTTTGTTTGGAATGAAAATAGGGAGGATTATTTTTTCAGTAATTTGTCTGGCGGACAAGGTAGACTGATTAATATGACTGTGTTACAGAGTGGCAGTTACTAATGATAATCGCAGAAAACACGAGGAATATGTACCTAGATTTAATACTTAGTGAATTATCTCAAAGTTTATGTTTTTGACATGTAGGTATTTATTTTATTTTATCCCATAAAATAAATATCGTAACATAGGAGAATAACTCGCTTCTCTAACTTCTCTAATAAAATCATATCGTTGAAATTATCACTTCAGCCACTTGATATCTTCAATCCTGTCGATATAAAAGGGTGAACGATTAATCTGTCTATGAGTGACAGGCGCCAGCGGATATGCTACGTCGAATAGCTGATTGTGAAGAGGCAAGAGCGGTGCGGTAGCGTTTAGCGTAAAGCACGTAATAGTGAAGCATTTTTACAACTTGCGCTATTGGTTAAGTTACTATTGCTATAAAAAAACATCCTAAGAACATCTGTAATTTTTTTGATGTGCTTATTCAGGTAAGATGTTGTCTCTTGTTAAGGTTTTTAAAATTATCAACTTACTAAACTGTTAAATGACTTCATAAAGTTCACTCGATATAATTCAATTGCGAAAATACCACCAATCGGCTTGATCATATCTTCTCTCGAAGCCAAAATAGCGGTGTCAGTGGTAATATAAATGCCAGGCATTAATTTACAACAGGCAGCGATAGCGACTAGCGTCAATTGAAGCAAGAGCTAGAGCGGATATGGGACAGCAGGCATGGCAATTAGATTTAAGAACAACTGAGCGGCATCATCGCGGGAATAGTTGATTATTATTTATTAGTAGTAGTAGCGATAGCCACAAGCGGAGCTGAAGCGAAAGCGGGCACGGGACAGCGGGCATGGTAATTAGATTTAAGAACAACTGGGCGGCGTCAGCAGGAGAATGGCCGGCATTAATTTGAGCTCCTCTAACGAGGGCGACGGACGGCGACTGGGGCTGCGACAGCGGCGTGTGTGGAGTCGCGCTGAAAGAAAATTAATATGATACGACTTAGGGAACAAGTTAAATTATTTAATCAATGTTTTGATATGTTTTTATCTCAAGGAGTCACACTACTATAAGTTTTACAACTTGTTATATCCAAACGTTATATGCGGATGTTATAACACAAACGGCCGTGACGGGATAGCCTGAGGGCCTACCGCGAACCACGTTCGAAGTGTTGCCTCTCTGTCGCACTTGTAAATTCGTACATAAGTGTGACAGGGAGGCAACACGTCGAACGTGGTTCGCGGTAGGCCCTCTGGGCTAGGGCGTTAGCCGCGTATAAGCTGAAGACGCCGGTTTAACTCCGGCCTCCGGCACTGGAGGGCTTGGTCACTTTTTCTCTTGTATATGACGTCTGTTTTAGTTTATAATATGATACGCTTGATACCTACAGGCCATATATTGAACTACTTCGCAGTAAATGTTCAGGTCTATGTTCGTACTTACATATCTAAAATTTTACGTAACAATAAATATATTAAAGTATATACTAAGGAAACGAAGTTTTATTCTTGTAATTCAAATCAATACCTGTAGGTATTGAATGAAAAAAATAACTAAGTAAAATAGTCCAATAAACTTATTTTTATGAAGCCTGGTTAATGGTGACAAAAATATAAGTTTTTATACATTTCCATGAAAATGTATGTATGTAAGTAGGTACCTACATTAAAATCTACGAAAATATATTTTAGCTTCTTTTTTTGAATTTTCTTAAAAAAACTTACATCTATCCCGATCCATTTATCTCTGACATCTAAAATTTAAAAAGAACAGACCTATGTATATAATTATAAATATCGTTTACTTACCACACTAACTCGCAAACTGACGTTGCATGCAAAATACATATGTATCTACAAGAAGATCTGGCTGGCGACGCATTAGAAGTGGTGCCTAAACTGCATAATAGACTAATAGTATTTTATTACTTTAAAGCTACACCAAATATATTATATTTACTTAACCATTCTAATCCTAAGCGGCTCCCTACCTCCCCTGTGCTCCGTAGCCAAGCTGTGTCCGACGTAGCAGTGGACTACGCGTCCACTCCGCTATGTTTATTGCAATCTGGCGGTAAATGCCTGCTTACCCCTTACCCCCCTCCCCCTTCCCCCACCCTTTTGTTATTGCACATTTAAATCCCTAACCTTCCTTCTAAGCTGAATCTAATGTCAGAATTAGCCGTAGAATTGCCCAGTTTCGGTTGAAACGCGGCCAAGGAAATTCTTGGCTTACGGAGTTTCTAATTTTGAGTTTAATAGCTAATACTGTGGGTAATGTTAGTAAAACTGGGTGGTACACATATAGTAAGAGAATCTGAAAAGTAAAATTAAAAAAGAAATAAATACCTAATTATCAGACGTGAAAGTCTTTACAAAATCCCTAAATAAAATACGAAAAAGTTAGATGTATTAAGATATATAAATGAATCGTGGACTTGCAAATAAATACCATTTTGGTAAACATTTTCAATTTTCAAACGCATGACAACCTACAATTTTAGTCAACCTACTATATAGTAAATACCTATTATCATACATCGGATTCTAGGGGGCAAATTGTATGACGGATAGAGATCCCGTCATACAATTTGCCCCCTAGAATCCGATGTATGCCTATTATGTAAGCTTTTGTGTAACTAAATTCAATTAAGCGGGTACACAATAAATGGTTGTGAATTTAAGTCAAATTTAATTATATGCAGTACCTATTTAAGATAGGTACCTAATATACCTATAGCAACATGTTTTACTTGTTCTCGAGTTTATCTGTTAAACTGAACTACATCCAATTGCTAAAGCATCTGATGTCGGTCCTTTATGTCTGATAGTAGAAGTTTGGTTCATAAAAAATACCTATGTCAAACGGATCAACATTGATGACCCTTTTCAAAATCGCCAATAATCATGCAACATGCAGACAATTTCTTTAAATTTTCAATTTTGTTGACTGTTTTCGTTCTAAATAAACAAAAAAATAATAATTGCAGCCCAACAACGCACCGCACTCAAAGCGTAAGCACTCGGCAACTGCCAATAAATCCCACAGTTGTTAACTCTTCTGTAATGGTTTTTCGTCTCGCTCCAATTAAAATATTCAACCGTTTGCGGGCACGAAGTGAAACGAATCGCCCTGAAGTACGCTCCAGTGATGCCAGGTCTATGTAAAAATCTGTAGAATACACAAATCTGTGCAGAATTCTAGCCCGACACAAAATTGAAGATATAATCAATGGTTCAAGGAACAAATGTTTTATTCAACTAATGCCCTCTTCGAAAGGAACACACAATATATGTTATGATTATGAGCTTACGAGTACGTATACTTTATGTAAGTCTAGTGTTTAGGGTTTAATCTAAGTCTAGCTTTAAGATTACTTTGCATGCTATTGTGTAGTGTCTTTGTACTGGATTTTTTCTATACTTACCACCTATTACTGTACCATATTTTATGCGAATAAAGAACTTTTACTTACTTTACTTTATTTTACTTAATTTGCTTTTATAAAGTATTTGAAAAAATTGTGTTATGCTAGATTTGGTGTCTTTGTTTTCTGATGATGGTGTTTCTGTTATGTGAGGTATCTAAACATTCGCAATAAACAAAATAATTTCAACAGAATCATTTTTTGTTTAATCTGTGGATCTAATTTTTTTTTTCGTAAGACAGTCTATGATAATCTAAACAGATTTTAAAGCATAAGCCTGCAGATATAAACATAAATGATACAGCAACCCTAGTCTGCTCCAAACTTTTTAAACTTCCACAAACATGTGAGGGCGGCTAAAATAGAAGTTGTTGTCGAGTTTAGAATTGTTTCGGCGAAAAAAGAAACTTTAATTTGGACGTTTTAAAACAAAAGTCGGGGGATAATGGCGGGGGCGTGTGTCCTTAAGTGCCTACGTTTGCTGGCTTTTGTTTAAGCCTTTGAGAATTGAGGAATGCCTTTAATAAAACAAATTGCAATTTTCACATTCGTCCAACTGAATACGCGGTGGTATTTGAGATATCACCTTAATTATGTAAAATATGTGCTAGTTTGTTTTAATATTCTACAAAAAATAAAAGCGTAGGTTATACATATAATAAACTTTATTTGTAGCGCATAATTATAGGCATTTAATATACCTATAGGTAGGTACCTACTTACACCCCTATTCATAAAACTTTACGGCCGTGGTTTAAGTAGTTAAATTATGTTTTATCCCTTTCTGACAAATACATAAGTCAAAATGACAGATAAGAACAAACGGTTATTAGCTAATTGAGGTTTGTAGCGCGTTTATGAATAAGGGGGTTAGAGTCGGGCCACACTTTTCATGCCAAGTGCTTCGTCAAGTATGGAGCATTAATATGCGTTAATACGTATGTGTTCTCACTGACAAGTTTGTGGAAAGTTAGCGTGGTCAAAGTCTATTTAGATATTTAAGACTCGATAAAAGAAGGCTTTATTGATTTACGTATTTGAGTTTACTTATGTCGAAATAAAGGCGTATAAATGTGTAAAGCGTATCTTAGGTTAGGTACTTTGGGAGTTACAAATCCACAAACAAGGAAATTATTCTAGTTGAAGAAATGTCACATTTGACAGCTGGCAGATTACATCCAGTAATTTCTATCAGAATAGACCTCAAGTAAAACTTTTATTTCTGTTTCAGGGATTAAAAATAGGTACAGCCGAAAGTTTTATTTATGACCCATTTTGTAACTTGTCACAGTGACAATAGTATGAGGTCTCTGGCGACTTTCATATTGATTGTCACCGTGACAAGGTACAAAATGGGTCATCAATAGGGGATATTACTGCAATGTTCTGCCGCCAGAGTGCAGCACTACCGACTCAGTAAATTCATAGACTAACTTATACATACTGTGCCTTAAACTGTTTTTTGACAAGTTTTCACAGACAATAAAATATGACATTGATGCATCAAGGCGGTTTGTTAACAAGGGTCTACCGGTAAACGCGAAAATCAAAATTTTGTTATCTGCCTCTTTATGGCTCGAATATGCAAGAGTGATAGAGAGATTAGATAATGATATTTCGATTTTCTTGTTTCGCGGTAGGCCATGTCACCATGTGTCAATGTGGTTTGTTTACTGTATGTGCCACAAAGGTGCCACCTAATACGCATAGCTTTGCCTAATATTCCCTATTAATACTTTCGACCGTACATACCAGTTAGCATTGGCAATATTGACATTTGTAAGTAGCATATGTTGGATAGACGCTCTAGTATTTTCTGACTCGACTACAATGTAAATTAATAATTTAAAATGGCTGTCAGACTAGCGCCGGCACGCCGGGCATCCTTTGCAAGATGCCAGACGCGCTCCTTGCGGAATGTAGGTGCAGGCAAAAACTGGACGCTTCAAACGGAGGTGAGGTGACCCGAGCGGCACCACGCCTCAAACTGTGCTTTAGGCTAAACCTTGCTGCAAAAAGAAATATATACCAATTTAAGTAAGAAAGCATTGAGTTTTATTACTAGGTATAAGTAGATATACCTATTACTACACCCCAAACTGGAAAGACATAACTAGCAGCCGTATTCAAACAATGAGATACCTACGTCAAATACGATATGGATCGGATATGTCAGTGTCAAACAAGTGTCAAAAGTGAAGTTTCTTCAAACAAAAACATCACTTGGGACACTTGTTTGACACTGACATACCCGATCCATATCGTTTCAATATCTAGTATTTGACGTATGATAAAGTTAAAAAGCAATGTCATTAGTCAATTTAAAAGTGACAGCCGTATTCGAACCATGAGATACTCAAATACTAGATATTGAAACTATAAGGATCGGATATGTCAGTGTCAAACAAGTGTCAAAAGCACAACTGTTGTGTAGTGTGAACAAAGATATAAGGAAATATTAAGTAAGTAAAAGAAAAACGTAGGTACCTACCTAACCTAACGTAGGTATATAGGTATATCAGGAGCATATTCCAATAGGGATGATGACACATATTGAATTTTATAACAAAATCTAGTAAAATAGATAGCAAATGAGCAATTTATCACAATAATGTGGATAT
Source organism: Cydia splendana (assembly GCF_910591565.1). Lineage (NCBI taxonomy): Eukaryota > Metazoa > Arthropoda > Insecta > Lepidoptera > Tortricidae > Cydia > Cydia splendana. The sequence goes on from NC_085974.1 coordinate 12,618,082, forward strand.
TAAAATAAAATATGGAAATAATACAAAAATACAGAACCTGAAAGCTCCAAAATTTAAGATTTTTTTTAACTTCCAAAGAAATAAGTAAGGATACCATTCGATTCCTTACATTATATCCAAAAAAAGATTGTATAGCAAGTATATACATAAACGCAATATTTCACCGACAAAAACGCAATTTTCTTGTTTTGTCCATACTTGACATACTTCAAGATGGACTCTCAGTGACCTTGACGTCACGTTCACTTATCGTTATGTTAGGAGCGTTTCGCGAGTGAAGTACGACTGTCGGACTTTGACTATCATTTCTGACTTTTGATTGCTTTAATGCAATGGGTCCCATATAGACATTTGATCCTAAAAACATACCTGATCGATTGATACGATCAATGAAAATTTGTCATCTAGCCTATAAAAACCCTGTAGTTACTGCAAGTTTTAATTGACACGAAAATTGTAAACATAAGTAGGTATTTTTAAAACATACCTACGTGAAAAGGTATATAAAATAACTAAGTGGATACTTTGATCCCAATATGCTCGGATAGTATTTATGTTACATAAATCCTATCCGACAAATTCAATAGATCTAAAGACATATTTCAATAAACTTTGAGAGCCGCAGCCGCCACACGATATAAATTTAGCTACAATATGCTTGCCTAATGAAAATGAGCCCTTTCTTTCACGGAACCCACCGGTCAAGCGGACCCTCTCATCTAAGGAACCCTAATGGAACCCCGTATGTTTTAAATGGAAATCGCACTTGCAATTTATGTGAAAGGGTTTGGAAATTGTTCCCCACTCATGTTCTATATGTGTTTTCGCGCTAATTTTGCGTAATTTGGGCAGGTGGTGTGTTTTACGAGAGGTTTTATTGCGTTTTTTGTACGTTTTGTTTTATACATGGAATTTCCGCTGAGTTTCGAATGGGATAGATGTTATATGTGGTGATGTTCAAATCTAATAAGAATGGAGCAGCCTTATGGGTATCCCGCTTCCGTAGGGGTGATCTAGCCCAATACAAACATATTTGGCTACATCCAATGCCATTTTTTTAGGTACGTAGGTAGCTATTCGTTTTAGTTTTGTATGTATGTAGTTTCAATTTTATGTTAGGTACATTTTATTCCAATGTTGTTATTAATTTAGTAACATTTTCTGTTACCCATAAGGAGGTTTAATTAGTCGACATTGGACAAATCAAAGAATCGGGTTTGAGGCTGAGACGTCACAAACAATCGCTGTTTGTTAGGTGCAGTTATCAGCAGAACTTGCTAAGCGGGCGAGATGTTCAAAATTATCTTAACAGGCTCTTATTCTCTTAACAATAAAGTCGCGTAAAGATCATTACACCTGGCCCGCTTAGCAACTTCTGCTGCTGACTGTACCTATATTTAGTACCGTAAAATGGGGTGAGTAGGTTTCGCGGGGAGAGTTGGGTTATGAATGGGGAGAGAAGGTATGAAAGGGGGGTGAGATGGGATTTTAAGGCTACTGCTACAAAAATAATGTATTCCAATTTAAAATGGAGCTATAGTAATACTCATAATAAAAAAAAATCGATCCAACAATCTTCCAAAATCACCTTTGTATGAAAACCCAACTCACCCCAAATATGAGGGACTACGGGGTGAGGTGGGATATCCTGTTTATCGTCAAAGTTATGAAATGGAACTACCCAAAATAAAATAAAAACTAAAACGTTTGTAACGTCCAGAACACTTATTATATACACCATTCAGTTTGCATATGTAAAAATAAAATGTTATCGAGGTTTGAATGTCAGTTTTGCACCTACTTACCCCATTTTACGGTATTTGAAAATACTTACATAGGTTTACGTTTAAATAAAGGATTTAATGTTGTAGTAAACACAAAAATATAAAGCGTTATGCTTTAATTCTAAATACTTATTGCTCCAATGTTATTGCTTCAAATAATTATAAAAAAAACGTTGAACTTATGATATATCACCTTCTACACGGAACACGGGTCTTTTGTAGTAAAAGGAGACCCTAGAGGTGTGTCAAAAAGTCGAAACGGATCCCTGAGATCCGAAGCAGCAGCTGAGGATACTACCGGTAAACCGTTCTTATCTTAGAGAAAAAGGGAGACCGATCAAATTTATTGAAACACACAGGCCTATTCGGATTTCGAGATAATCACAAGATCTTGAGACGATTTAGAGATCAACTAGATCTACATTAGATATCGACAAGATGTGACTCGGATATCTAAGTCATAACTTGTCGAAATCGTTCAAGAGGACCTCCAGATTACTCCAGAATTGCGGAAACGTCAAATTTGACATATCTATCTTACAAATATCTTTAAATTATCCGTATCGTAACTTGTTGAAGTCTAGTAGAAATCTAATTCATTTTCCGAATCGAGCCGACAGTTAGTTACCACATAAGTATTGCACAATTCGTTAAGATGTCTGCTAAAATAACAGCAAAATTATAACTTCTATAAAGCAAAATAATTCTATTAAATTAAAATATGTACAAGGATATATTTAGGGTCAGCGGACTCCCCCCACAAACTAATTAGCAGCAAGTTATTCTAATTGCAAATTCCAATTAGATATTTCGGGTCTCGAAGAATTCTTGTCGGTAAGATAATTATTATCCCCGGCCCTTTGATTGATTCTGGGGGGAATTATTTCGGGACCTTTGGCCCTTTTGGGGGAACTTTTGAATTTCGAACCGTGGGTGTTTATTTGATCTTCTGTTTCGGTATCGTTCATAATTACTTGTGAATTCATCTACCTATAAATATAATATTAGAAATAATCTTGTTATTGTAGCAACTTCATTAACGGTGTCATCGTGTGGTTACTTGTTAAATGTAAGGTAGGTACTTACTCATTAAATATACTTAAAATATGAACATTACAAGAAATTCTTCCTTGTTATTTTATTTTGGTAACGAGTAGAGATGGAATAATTCATATAAACGTTTTCTAAGTTTATTGTAGGTACCTACTCTATTTATTCCTTTCTATTTTATTAGCGTTTGTTTGATTTTGCTAATATTTAGTTAGGTTATTTAATATAATAATATGACAGTCCGATTGGGAGGTTGGCCGATTGGTCCGAGGAGAGGGCCTACCGCGAACCATGTTCGACGTGTTACCTCGTTGTCACACTTACGTACGTATTTACAAGTGCGACAGAGAGGCAACACGTCGAACGTGGTTCGCGGTAGGCCCTCTGACGTTGTGACTTTAGGTTACCTACTTACTCTTATTCAAAAGCAAATTATAGATAAGGTTTTAAAATTATCAATAACACAACAAACATAAATGTCACCACGCCAAGCATTTAAACATTTCTTCAGATCATTACCATCTTGCCGAGCCCGCCAAAAAACGCCAAGTTTAGCCAGACGGCGTGGCACCGGGTTTTTGCCCAACACTTCCCGTTCGTTGCGCAAGCGACGGCGAGCTTACTCCGGGCAAACCAGTATAAGACGGTCTCACATTTATTTTGACGCACTTTGGACCATCATGATATTCCGGTGTGCGAGCAGAATACCACTTTCAATTATTAAAATACATACAATACATACTCGAATATGCAAGAGCGATAGAGGCAGATAACGAAATTTCGTTTTACGATGTTCGCGGTAGATGTCTTCAATTAAAGATCGAAGTCATTCAGGAGGGCATGAATGCGTAAGATAAGACAAATAGCCTTTCGGAGAAGCCGTAAGAATTGACACAAGCCATGGGGAATTTAAAATAAGCCAATAAGCTACATAATATTTGGTTTTCATAGTAATAAAGCTAGTAATCGATATTTTACAATCAAAGTAAAAGGGACAGATATTCACAGATATGAGGTATATTAGGCGCTAACTTAGGTACATTTTATCAGGATATTTGGTTATTTTGTTAGAAACCTGATTTCGCCAAAATAAATGGACTAAGTATTTCAAAGTCACAACAAATGTGTTTGGTTTGCCTAAGATTCCGACTCACCCAAGCTTGTCAGCGATTGTAATGACGGCACAGGATTGAACCGGTGACATGTGTCCCATAAATCCGGCTATCGGAAACGGTGGCCGGCCCACGGAAGACCTTGTTGACTTTGGGTAATGCCACTGTTATAAAACAACTGTGCAAAAACTGAGAGTCGATAAAAAGTTGTAAATTAATGATCTAGTTTTGTGTGGGCCACACATGGTACATGGTTTCGGGAATGTTCGATTATATACAGATTTTGAAACAAAAGATAAAATAGATAAAAAATAGGTTTTGGAAAATGAGGCCTTAACTTTCTTGATCGATTGATTAAGTATTTATTATATTATTACATATCTTATCTTATACCTTTAAACGAGCAAATCTTGTATATTTGTTTATTAATTTATATAATATATTTCGGGGATGTCGGAAACTGATCTAACGTTTTCGATGAAATTTGCTATATGGGGGTTTTCGGGGGTTAGGTGTTATCTCTGGGAAAACGCGTATTTTTGAGTTTTTATACGTTTTCCGAGCAAAGCTCGGTCTGCCAGATATTCTAGATTTATTACTCTTATTACCTAAAACACGAATAAAGGATATATTGCCAAATTTAAATTTAAAAATAGGTAACGAGGGTTCCCTCTTAACCCTTATTCATACACAAAATAAGCCCTTTGTCTTCAAAAGTAGATCACCCATACACCCCCACAGCTATCTGTGCCCATTCTATGCCCCCTGTGTACGCTCATAACATTTGACGTATGCGTTAATGAAATGGAGTGTGTATTTATTGAGTTAATTAAACCCGTCTTGAAGCCTCCAGCGATAACTCCTCTCGTTGCTTACCGCCTGGTACTTGTAGCTCAATGTCAACTACTTACCTGTACAAGATACAAGTTGCGTTTTTTTTGCCATTGACACTTAAACTGCCTCAAGTAACCGCTTCAAGCATTTAATTTTAAACCATGGACGATTATAATAATAAGATTCACAATCGTAAAGTTAGTAATTAAATGTAATCGTTGAAGGCATCTTGGATAGACGTGTGGGCGTTTCTTGATGATTCCAAGAAACAATTGTAAATGTTCTTGTGTTTTATGATGCCCTGGTACTCGTAGTTCAATATCAACTATTTACCTTCTATAGTTATAGCTAGATTAACCCTATGTTTATAATAATTGTAGTTAAGAATGTTTTGAGCCAAAGCGTGAGTTTAAAGAGATTATTTTAATTGGGGCGGATGATAATACATGTACCTACGGATAAGTATAAATATATAAAATTCTTACACATACAAAAAAAGTACTTAACCAACGTATACTCTCAATATCCTCATTATTATTAAATTTAATCAAGATAATATTCTGTTCTTTGAAGCGCGTGTATATGTGAAAGAGTCTTAATTTTAATAATTCATAATAATAATGAGATATTATTAGGGAAGGAACTCGTATTTAACGTTTGAAGAATCGACATACAACGTCTAATGAAGCGACAATAGGGTTGTCACTTTTATTTAACCATTAAATTATTACGATTTTTTTTGTACCTATAAACAGGACTTATTCCAGTGCGGATAAAGTTTAAAAGGATTTTAGTGAAAATAAAAACATTCGGCACCTATGTAATATTTTTATTAGAGTACCTACCTATGATGCATGTACCTGTTACATATCTTTAGAGAAATGTAGATCACCGCTTCTTCATACAAACGTGGTTCCCTCTAACATTACAGAAAATATTTTTACCTAATTTTATGTTTATTAACTACGCCCCTTCGTTTGACTTTTTTTTAATTATTATAATGTTCAAAAAAAATGTGAACATATTTTTAAAAGCTCCTGATTCTTATAATAATTGCAAAATTAAATAAAAACTATTCGGCATTTTTTTAATAAACTTTATTGTCGATGTCGTGTTAAAGCGCTCGGACTTCTATTCCTCAACATTAGTGAGTAATCTTAATAAGAGTGAAGATAATATAGTTCTGTATTTACAATATCGGATTTGCAACTGTCGGTGGCAGCCCTGCCTTCAGGGCTCAATTCATTAGTGGAATATATGAGTGCGTGGTTGCGGAGATTAATTTCGAGCGAGCGAGAGTTTTCTTCATTACCCGGTCTGTTGTGAAGGAACTTTCTAAGCTGGTAAACAATCGCAATTTGTTATATACTTTTATGAAAACAACTAAAACATCTTAGACAGAAATAGAGCTTTAACTCTTCAACGGTCTAAATTAAAAATTCTACCGATGTCGTAAGAAAAGATACAAAAAGTTGACGTTAAAATGGTGGTTATTTTTACCTAACACTACAGATTGCGCCCTATAAAGGATTAATCTAAGTTCAAAATTTTAAAGTGTTATAGACATCAGACTCTATTTTATATCACATTCGTACTTATTCATTATTTTGTAGTTTATACCCTGCCAAAACTATAGGTATACGTCGTATTTATTACCTGCTACTTACATAATCAGTAAAATCGTATATAGGTGTAGGTACTCGTATGTAAATCTCTGAACCATTTTATACATACCGATTATCACATTATCAGTTGGGCCATTTTATTTAAAGTTGTCCCCTACACTTTTTTTTTAATTTGTGAAATTTTATGTTATTTCTACTCAGAATCACGAGCTCTTTCTATCCTAATAGGAGAAAAAAAGTGTCCCAAGGTTTTTATTTCCATTCCGTTACCATTTTCATAGACTTTGTATGGCGGTCACGGAATGGAAATATAGAAATTGTATGGAAATTTTGGGACCCTTTTTTCTCCTATTAGGATCAAAAGAGCTTATGATTCTGAGTAGAAATAACATAAAAAATCACAAATTTAAAAAAAAGTGTAGGGGACAACTTTAAATAAAATGGCCGAGTTAGGTACTCGTAAATTACACAGATAAACAAATCAACGCAGACGCCACGGCTATTATCTCAATCGCCTACAAGTTGCTTCATCTCAATTCGGCCCAATATCAGTTATTCCATACCCCGCCATACATCACCCTGACAGCCCCAGTAATGGAGACGTGCTACAAACTATAATTCCCTATCTAAATGCACCGTCGACAGGCATAAACAATTGAAATAATTATCAGGATAAGCCTCCCGGATCAACGGAAAGCCCTCGAGGATCCAACCCTTCTGAGAACAGCTTGACAGCATCTTATGCAAATTCACAAAACTTAACTAACTCATCCACCTACATTATAACCCCTTTCACCCAACCTTCTAAAATAAACCTTAAACATACCACATCAGGACTTTTATTAGCTTGCTGGTCGATGTGTTTTGTGTCGTTTTGGTGTGAGTATGTATTTCTTGTTGCTCAATTGGCCCCACAGTCTGCGATATGGTTACTCGTGTTTCGTTTAGCCTCTTGAATACGGTGCGCTAAGTAAATCACTTGTTCCTACGGGTTCGACAGGAAGATGAATGACGTGCGATGTTTATTAGCGAGTCGTTGATTGTGTTTGGAAATTTATATTGTTTGGCTTAAAAGATATTCGTTCACAATCTCTGCCTTCGGTTATGGATAAAACCTCAATGTCGGGATAAAAAGACTTACTATCTATTTAGAAAACACAGAATTTTCCGAAGTTTAGTAACTATTGCGTAGAGAAGCTGGTCAAAAACATCCGGGAAAACACAGGATTTTCCACTAAAATGTCTTTCTAAAATAATGTCCTATTTTTCTGTTACTACTACGATATGGGAGCGTGGGGGCCGCTTGGTTTTTTTTTGTAGTTATCGAAAACTAAAACTACGACGTGGAGTTAACGAATTATTTCACGTTAGTGGTTGATCGCCGTTGTGGTCTTTATTTCTGGACCTAAAAAATAAATAGCTAAAATCCAATTAAGTAAATATTTAGATTGAAATATCGAAAATCTTATGTTTAGAAGTGCTAAAATGCAGCATCGTGACAAGTGCATCAATAAAAATGAGTCGTAAATCAAAGAATATGATTATTACCATTTAAAACTGAAAGCGACCGAATTTCAATATGTTCAGTACATTCAAATTGGCCTCTAAATTTCCCTACATCTGCCTATGAAAGCATGTCACGAACGATTTAAAAAAACTTCGAAATGGCTGCCCCCCTGGTTCGATTGAAGAAATGTCATTGAAATTTATTTTTCTATCGTCGGGGATGACGAGACGGGCTATCATAACTGCGAGCAATTTCTGCTATTGACAATACCGACAGTTGAGCAAGGATTAAATAAAACATGCAAGGACTAAAAAATGTTCTGCCATTTCAAACTGTACGGTCGTTCTTGTCTACGTGACAGCGTGATAAAACGGTGTCCGTCACTTTCTATCCCGCGGCGAGAAATAGTGACAGTTATTTTATCACGTGGATAAAACCATCCACAATAAGCTTGCTGGCTAGATAAGCCCGATAATAATGTCAGTCTAAAGTTAGAAGGAATTTAAAAAAGAGTTATAATAAAGATTTTGCAAATCTACAATTAAAACTATGGTAAGTACAACATTCATATCTTGTGTAAGGCAACGTGTTTAAAAAAGGTATTAGTACTAAGTAATTGTTAGAATTTTGTACTTACCTGCCATAGTTTCAAATGTAGATTTGCAATATACCAACATGAAAGAAATAAAGTTTACATTTCTAAATGATTTGAACCATGACCAAATAATGCAGCAAAATAAGTCACCAATAAAGTAGACTGACGAACAGATAATGATCTATTAGGTGAGAGTAGGTATATACTAGAGAACTAATCATCATTATTTTGTCCCAATTCACTTGGGGTCGTCTTTCTCTTCCACACCTCTCTGTCGCCCGTCATCTCGTCATTCACTTGCGTTCGATTCATATCATCTCTCACACAGTCCATCCACCTTTTCCTCGGTTTTCTTTTCCTCGTACTTCCCTCCACATTCATTCGTAATACCTTTCTCGTCACATGACTTTCATCCCTCCGCATCACATGCCCGTACCACGCTAGGCGATTTGCCCTTACTTTTTCTGTTATGAGTGCAACTTTCGGGCTTCCTCTTATATACTCATTCCTTATACTAGAACTAATATTTGTAATATACTCTGAATTAAAAAGTTTCATAGTCCGTATGCTCGCTACAAAATCTACAAATCTAATTTGAGTCGTAGGAAGTGGTAACATCAAAAAATACGTCTCGCTCACGGTGGGCCGGCCGTTATTCGTGTTATAAAGGACTGATATCATTAACTCGCCTTTTAAAAGTAATTAAATGGCCTATAAAAAGTACAGTAAAAGATGGAAACTAGAATAACAAGCCACATAATGAAAGGCACAAAAGGTTAACTGGAAGAAATCCCTTAAACCGGTAAATTCGTACCGTACTGCTTATCCGTGCCATATTTGTGTTTTGTACAATAAAGTTTATACATATATGTACATACATACAATTTAATCTAACGGGTCCATGACACTGGTTTTAAAACACCCCAGGAAAATACCTAATGTTGTTACTTCCTGGGAAAAATAATGCAGCTTATGTGCATTTATTACTAACGATTTTATCACACAGGTTTATAAACACCAAAAAAATAGAGTTGGTCCAAGAAAAGTCTGCAACGATTTTAATTTGGTCTAACTCCACACAACTCTTAATTTTGGGTATATGTACCTTATTGTAGAGATGTGAAATTAATTGCTTTGTTTAGTCAAAACAGTAAGTTTAGAGACGAATTCATTTCAATGATAAAACGAAACAATGACATTATAATACGTGATTAGAAATGATATCTGATAGACACTACGTCAGTAGATACCAATTAACTCCTTCAGTAGCAGAGGGTTAAATCACCTAATTTTACATCCACTAAACGTACCAATAACATTAACCCATTACGTGTACCTAACAAACTTTTTACCAACTACACCCGCAAAACAATCCCATAACGAAACAACCCGCCGTAAAACGGAACGATTGTAGCTAACAGCTCTTCAAACCGGCGGGTAAACATCATTGTACCCGTGTACCGTGCCGTGTACCCTATAATCGTGTAGAATGGGTAAAGGTTATCGCTCACTTATCAATACGGCGGCTGCGTTACCTCATGCACGCGCTCTCTACGTGCGTATTTTAGATGAAGTGAATGATAAAAAAAAAGGCTATCGTTTTTATACAGATATATTGCACTGTGATGACATTATCATGTAATAACAGTGTCCATTATACGTCCGCTGGTAGATAAGTACCTAAATAAATATTATTTATAACTCAACAAAAGAAATCAATCACAATAACAGTTCTGCAGCTCGCTGTAATACATAAAAAGACAGAAAAAGTTCAGAATAATGGAACTTTATTTCTGGATATTATCAAATATTACTTAGGTGCCTGCACCAAACCCGTGAGCTTTTGTTTCACCCAATAGCCGTAACTTTTAGATTTAATCAAATTAGAATCCAAATCTCTGCAAAGGTAACCCAGCTATTGCAACACCTTAAAATAAAATACAAAAAGTAGTAGTAGTCAGCTTTTTATTGTTCCCAAAACATTACTACATACATATAGGTAATAGATAAGTTTACAGGTGCACCAAAAAACAGCGATATAATTATTGGTCAACAGTCGATATTTGGGAAAAGCTGTCGCGTTGACACGTGAGCGTTAAACCTTACTCTCGCCGGCCATTACTTTTGAGCGGAAGCGTTCCCCGGTGAATAATTGAGCGGGAGAGATGGACCCGCGAAAATATGACTTTCCGGGATTTGTCCAGGTGAGTGAGTAAATAATGGCGACATGTTGGCGACAAATGATATGCTTAGTTAACTCTTGACAGCGGTCTGTGACATATAATAATTGAGCGGGAGAGATGGACCCGCAAAAATATGACATTCCGGGATTTGTCCAGGTGAGTGATAAATAATGGCGACATTTTGGCGTAACATAACAAATTACATGCTTAGTTAACTCTTGACAGCGGTCTGTGACATATAACTGAGTGGGAGAGATGCATTTTGAATTTAGGGATGCACTGCTGATTAGTGCTATTCAAGCATAACAAAGATTAAAACAGAATTCATTTAAATTGAAAAATCAGTTGTATAATTTTTGTGTAATTTTCAATATTTTTTTACAATGCTGCATCAAAAACATTTCTTTTGGATTAGTGGGGCGGTGAGCTTACAAAGAAAAATAGCAATTAATTACTACTCAATGGTAGGGCTGTAATCCTGTAAGCAATAAAAACTTTCGGCGTACGACCGGACATGAACCCAACGACCACCGTCGAGTTTTCCATGCAGTTATTCAGGCCAAACGAATTTTGACATTTAATAATTTTATAAACCTCTAGAAACCATTAGCACGACAATGATCACATTACATTTAAATAAATCCTAAATAATTATAATCCTGCGCGCAGTTGCGTACCTATCCAAATATTTTTTACCAGACTTACTTGGTAAAAAAAAAGTATAATTTAATTATATATAGTTGTGTATAACTTTCTAGCTAATACCTATTTGAAAATAAAAATAATAGTGTTACGACGTCGTGGTTTACAAAATATCAAACGTCGTTTTTTATAGTTAAGATGCAATACAAGTGATATAATATCAAATTCATATTACTAACGATTGCTCCGTGTATTTTCACTTTAATTACGTGATGGCTAATAACTCAGCAACAAGAACAGGAAGTCAGCCTATCTCCCAGGTAGGTCCATAATCCTATAAGCAATAAAAACATTCGGCACACGGCCGGGCACGGACCACCGGCCCTTCCGCGCGGTTTTTGTGGCCCGACTTTATACTTCCGCCTCGGACATGTGAATAAACATGTGATAGAATTACATACGCGTAAAATTTGGAGCTTAGCTCAGAGCTAAATTATCTTTGATAAGCTTGGCCTAGCCAATATGACAATCATTGATAGAAAACGCCGTAGGCCAATCAAATTCGATTTTTCCAGGAAGTAATTCCCAGCAAGCTGGAAAACGTCTTAATACCTTCATTTGGTTCTAAATTAGTGAAATCCGAGTTTACTCCATTCCAGGAGTTGTGGAAAAACTTTGCTCTTTTTCAGTTTTTTGCTTGTAGTTAAAAAACTGTACGACTCACGGAAAATTTGCTCTGATCATGATAAAAATTGACATCTGAGGATCCGAAAACCTATGAATTAGTTTAAGGCCGCCACATTGAATTTCTTTTTTTTGGTATAATCGTGTTAAAATCCGATTTTTTTTACCAGTGTCTAATCCACCACAACCTTGCTGGTATTGTAATGTAATGTGGGTTCCTACTACATCCAGTGGTTTTGTCAATCCAAGGTAAAATGTATCTCCCAAGGCTCCCAAAATTTATCCACACCTCCTGGGATGGAGCAAACTCGAATTATACGCATTTTACACCAAATTATGGTATTAAAATGATTTCCGGCTTGCTGGGAATTAATTCCTCAAAACGCTTTTTTTATATTTAATTTTATTGGCCTATAATGTAGGTATGGAAATAGTCACGTGAATATTCGTAGCATCTGTCATCCCGATTAATTTTCTCTATACCTTTAGAGTTTGTCGATGTTCGGTTCTCATCAGGACTAGGCTCATATGTCTAATCCCAAAAAAAAAATCAGATCTAATTGTCACTGGTCAAAGAAATGTTTAAAGGGGCCCACTGATTAACAGTCCGCCGGACGGTATCGGCCTGTCAGTTGTTCGGAACTGTCAAAATTTTGTTCTAACTGACAGGCCGATACCGTCCGGCGGACTGTTAATCAGTGGGTCCCTTAAAGTCTGAATGACTTCCGTGACCATAGAAATCAGATCACAATTTATCAGAGTCGATACTTCGATAGGGCTCTTATTAAGTATGCGGTGACGCGGTACAAAATTAACCGATTTGCAAGACCAAAGTAATCCCATAAGTGTTCCGTGAACAAAGTTTTGCTTAAATTAAGCACTTGTTTTATAAGTAGGTTATCTGTAGATATATACTCTTTTTTTTTAATCCAACCAAAAACCTCATAAGGTCGTAATCGAAATACGTTACGTAAACCGAAACATTCTCACACATCCCATTCCGCCCACGAAGCTCTCCACACTGCCGGACCGGAGCAGCTGAAAAGTTTAATTCGTTAAAACGGTCGCGCGCGCCCTCCCCCCGGCACGGAAAAACCGGGAAACTCCGCGAGCTCGCGTCGCTAAGCCACGCAGTTCGGGGATTAGCCGGCAGAGGGCGTTGTTTTAATCCAATTACCAACACAGCTTCGCTGGGAATTTAGAATGGGTGTTAGATTAGGAATTGTTTTTGGCTTTGGGAAAGCATTGTTTAAGCTTTTTTTCACGATATGATATAATATAAACGAAGACTGTTGATAACAAGTACGTATTTTTCTAATTAAAACGCTGACTGGTTCATTTCAGTTTAGTTTCAGTAAATTTACGTTAATATTTTAAAACATAAATCAGGAACTGTAAAAATTTGAGTAATATTATTTTGTTGCTAAACTCTTTATTAAACGTAGGTACCTAAGCTGGCAAATGTCAGTTTACTTCAGCTAATTAAAATATTACTGATGTAAGTTCAGCCACATCTCCATAATAACGTTTGCATACAAAATAAACAGTGCATTTTCACCGTACGAATATCAAACAACGCATTTGTCACACCCGTCACTGAATAATCATTTACTGCGTGGACGTGAATATTGAATTAGTTACGGACGTTACATAATATTATTTATTTAAGTATTTTATCTTTATTTAATATGTAGTCTAACAAAGCACGAAAGGGAAAGCGTTCGTGTTCTCTGCCATGTTATCAGAGCAAACAGATATGAAATCAAAAATGTTATGAGAGTATAAATCTAAAGTGGAATTTCAAAAATCTATCCTTTACCAACTTCGCACATTTCAGACACAATTTTTTTTCATTTAGTGGCAAATGGGAACACTGAATTGGGATAAATTATTTAAATACCTAAATTTGATTCGCGAAAGCTGGCGCGGATTTTACTCGTATATGACAATTTTGTCAGTTGTAAAAAGTTCACGCCAGTTCTGATAAATCTATATCTACTTATTGTTTTTGTAACATTTCATTAACTACTCAATTCACTAGAAAGTTCAGAAAATACGTAATAAGTAGTTACAAGGTAGGTAGGGTCCTATAGTGACGGTAGGCAGAGGTAGTTGTAGGTTGTAGGTAATGCCGGGTAGGCATCGGGCGCTAAAAAGCGGCCATGCATAATTACCTCCCGCGCGGATCGGGAGCCGCGTGTGAACAGAGGCGATGATAGAGTCGAGTTGGTGCTAAAATTCTTTTTTATTTATTTATTAAATTATTTAAATTTAATTAAATAACGTTTATTTCAAGTTCATAAAATGTTAGTTATGTACAATAAAAAATAACTTAAAAACTATGTTAGTTACAATAAATATTTTAACTTATAATAGTACACCGCTACTGGGCCCATGAAGTCCACAACAGTTTGGATGCTCAGGATAAAGGCATGTGCACTCTTTTAGTGCTCCTTGATTTCTCGAGGGCTTTCGATTGCTTAAATATAAATCTGCTATTATCTAAGTTAACCTACTATGGTTTTGACCAGAAAACTATAAAGTGGTTCCAAAGTTACCTCAGCAATCGGTCACAGATAGTTAAAGTGCGCCTTGGTGATGGTTCCTCCCTTTTTTCAGAAAAAGCAGAGCTTACTAGAGGAGTCCCTCAAGGATCGGTACTTGGCCCGCTCCTTTTTATACTTTATTCTGCTGATATTGTGTCTCACATTAAGCATTGCAAATACCACATATATGCAGACGACATACAGGTCTACATATCATGTAAGCCATCGGAAGTTAACACTGCTATAGAGAAACTCAATCAAGACCTCACGAGTATAGCAACCTGGGCTACAGAAAATTGCCTACTGCTTAACCCAAATAAAACAAAGTACCTTGTCTTTGGCAGCAAGCACCAACTGGCTGGTGTCAGTACTTCAGTAGATGTTATGTTAATGAATGAACCAATTGAGAGGGTGTATGAAGCGCGAAATCTGGGCCTTTTAATGGATTGTGGACTTCGATATGAAAAGCATACCGCAGAGGCTGTAAGAAGTTGCTTCTATAAGCTTAAGGTGCTATATAAAATTCGGCCATACCTAAGCGAAACCTTGCGCATTCAACTGATCGAGTCACTTGTACTATCAAAACTTAATTATATGGATGTTGTAACTGGGCCTAGGCTACTTGCTAAAACAAAAAGACTCATACAACGTGTTCAAAATGCCTGTGCTCGCTTCTGTTTTGATATTCCTTTGAGAGCCCACGTCACTCCGTTTCTTTATAGTCATAAGATCCTCAAAATGCAGCACCGTCGTAAACTTCATTTGGCTTGTTTGCTCTTCGGAGTTCTGAAGTATAAAACCCCTGCATATCTTTGTAACAAGTTATCTTGCATCACGCTCCGCGACCGCCGTAAATGTGGGATTCAATTGTTGACGCCACGCCACGCTTCGGCAGCTTTCCGGGGCAGCTATCGCTATACTGCCTCAAAATGTTGGAATAACGTGCCACCGCCAATGAGGAACCTGCAAAGTATTCATACTTTTAAAACGAAGCTTAAACAGTACATGCTTAGCCACCAACTTAGCCAGGAAACCTGCTTACACGATACAAGCTGCCTGTAGTTTCTGCTTTTACTTACCACTTAGATTACGTTCCCTCTGCATTGCCATAGCACATTACTTTTAAAAATGTTATTCTCGCCCTCTTGTGACTCTCTATATGTAGTTAAATCTGTATGATCGATAAAATATTGCTTAAACTGCTTTTGTTCGTAACGAATCGACCTGTTTTATTTGTCATTTTAGTTTAGTTTGCGCAGCTGCCGCATGGCGCTAGATGTAATGTCAGGCGTAATGTACGGCCAAGATGAGTTTGACCTGATAATGTAACAGCTGTATTGTACGTAGTAAAACTATACATAGTAATTTATTGTAATGTATTCTTGACTAATTGCTATCTTTGTCTTTTGTATTCTTATTACTATCTTTGTATTTTGTATGTATTAATTTTGTTGTTAATTCTCTTGTTATTCATGTTACCTGTCGTGATTGTTTCACCGGATGGTCTTATCGGAAGATCAGCGCTGGAAGTCGCCAGCAACATGCTGAGGTGAGACCATTTCGTGGCACTTTCTCTTCTTTATGTTTCTCTGTTTAGTATAAGTTTTTATTTTGTGTTTGTGCTTACGAATAAAATTATTTCTATTCTATTCTATTCTATTCAGTGCACCATGTACAGACAGTCAACTCTATCCGCAATCGTAGATAGGATGGTGTTGGGGCTGGCGCGCACGCGCCGTACTAGCGATGCGGCTCGCAGGCGCATTGCAGCTTTAAAACAGGTTACGCGTGCCTCAGCGAACATCTGTGACGCACTGCAAAAGCGCGGCAGCTCCACCAACACCCGGAACGCATTATTATATTGAACTTGTAGGGCCTTGTACGACGCTTTGAGCGCTCTTTATCCTTTAACTTAAGTAACTTGCGGGAAGAAATGGCAAAGCACGACGAATTCTCGTCTCGTCGGACCATGTCAAGCAGAAACGACTTCGCAGAGCTTCTGGATCACCCTAGGAGTCAAGACATATGTGTGATCGATGGGATAAGAAATGCCGATCGGCCGTTGGTTTATACAGCCATCGTACCATTACGATGGCTGAATCTAACTTAAATGATTTTTTTCTATATATTATATTATTGAATAATAAAATTAAGGCTTCCTTTACAACTTATTTGTCCCACTGCCTGCATCTGAAAACATTTAATCATTAAAACAGATACACATACATTTTCTTATATTTTAGGTTAAAATCTTAAATAATTACTAGGTTCCAAAACTATATAATATAATGTCCATTCCATTAATGCACAGATGATAGATAATTTTCCACTAAAAATATTCGGAAAAATAATTATAGTAATGTTGCATGCAAGTTATCAGGAAATTCATTCATTTTATTTTACTATTTACATTGATAAAAAATTAGGCTGCTGTTATCGATACTTGTAGTACATCCCTAGTTCACAATGAAAGTGGATATGAAATATCTAATTTTCGATGTGTTTATAGCCTGCTACACCAAAATAAGGCTAAAGGTATCTAAAGCAATACATACCGGTCTTGATCTAATGGAAATTTCGCCATAAACTTCCTTTTTTGCGATTTTCGCGAGCGTATAAGGGCTATTTTTTTTATTCGGTAGACTAAAATGACATTTCCTAGTATGAACATAAAATGTTATTTCATAGTATGAAATGTCATTTTAGTCTACCGAATAAAAAAATACACTTTAGATTGCCACATATTTCGCACTTAAACAACTTAATTTTCGGTGGCATTTAAACAAAATCTATTGACTCACTGTACGTTCTTATCACGTTTGACTGTTTTGGAAAATAACGAAGGCTTTTAAAAAAGAAATACGTAAGTAAAACATGCGAACCGCCATGACAAGCAACAAAGCAATGTGGCTGACAGTTGACTTGACAGATAAATAGCACTGACGTTTTATTTTGTTTTTTTTTTGCTATGGCTATGACTATGGCTATGTCACCAAATTCCATACAAAAGCTTTTTTGTTCCTAGTTGCGTCAGCCTGGGACCAACTCCGAAAACGTGAATATTTTTTTTCGTGCTAATAAACACTTTGTATGTGATTTTTTTTTGGCACAGTATGTTTATTCTTATTGCCTCATAGGTACTTTACTTATCCCTTTTTAACTACCTTTATCACAATACACCGAACCCTATAAACGGTGTGTTCGTAAAATTAAACTTAACCACCGCTACTCCACAGACGCCGCTGTGCTTCACCGGACTCTTTTATGCGCGTTTGTCAGTGAATTACAACGAATGGCTATAGCAGCTTTATGCAGATTATTATGTACTGCCTTGCTTATTCATGCGTTGGTAATGCATTGTCCCTCATTCCATGTACATAGTTTCGCATTATTTATTTATATTTAAGGTAATGTAAAAAGGGATTATAAATTCATTGGATTACAGTCTAGGGGCTGTTCATAAATTACGTCACATATATTTGACTATTTTTAAGTGTAAAATTATATTTATATAGATAATAGTTAATTACATAACCTGCCTTGTTGTATTCTATAAAAACTAAGACCATTCACGATGTAAAGGTATGCACGTCAGAAACTTAACCCATTATTTACTGTTGCGTAAAAAATAATAAGTATAATTCCAGTATTACCTGATACAAAACATATACTTAGATTCGTATTCATATAACGTTTTTCGACACATTTCTATACTTAGGTAGAGTCGAGGAACCAATACATTTTAACGACCCGATTCGAACTTTAAGATACGTTAAATAATTAAATATTAGGTCCTAATATTTGACGTATCTTAAAGTTCGCATCGGGCAGTATAACTCTTCTCTTTCCGCACAGACTCTACCTATATTTACATATATTACTATATTAGTAATAAAGTTCTAGATTTCGGCGTGTGAAAATGTAATTGGAATTGGTTTTAATTATTAGGTATAATGCTAATTAGGTAGAGTTAGGCCAAGAAAAGTCTGCAGTGATTTTGATAGCCAAGCAGTTTAAGTGTTATTTATACGTCATAATTTCATAGAAGTTTGACGTTTAAAATAACACTTGCACTGCGTGGGCTATCAAAATTGCTGCAGACTTTTCTTGGTCTAACTCTACATCATGTTATTCCATCCATATTGTTAATTTTAAAGCTCAAATCAAATCCGACTCTTATTTAAAATTTCCGGCTGGCAAAAACAAAAACACATTAACACATTCAATACCACTAAGTGCTTCGGGTTACGCTCGTAGCGCGTAGCCACGGTTTCGTCGTATGAAGCGCGTAGTCGCTACGAACAGTGTACCCGACAGTCGGGTTCTTGGTGTTGAATGTGTTAATAAAGAAAAACAAAGCTCCCGCGGTCATGCCATAATCCAATACAGGGAAAAAATAAGCTATTAAAAATAATTTCCGACTGACCCCGCCGGCCAGTAACAGAATTACGCGGCGCGCGTTCATTAGCCTTGTTTGCCGAAGCTTTTGCCGGCAATGAATAGATTTATACGATGGCTATTAAATCAACGCGGTTCAACACTGTCTGTGTTTGGAGAGGCTCAGGTGATTTACAAAGACCTTAATTTTTGACAGAAGTCGGGTAAACCTATAGATGTCACCTCAATTGTCATAAAGGGTGAAATTGTTAATAGGCTTTAAAATCGGAACTATAACATTAATCGTAGCTTAATTTCAAAAATAAGTAATACGTCAATCCGTACTCTAATCTATTGTTGTCCTTCAATTTAATAAAGTTTTGCCGGCAAATGAATATGTTCTAGACGATGGCTATTTAATCAATCCTGTCTCTGTTTGGAGAGGCTCAGGTGATTTACAAAGACCTTATTTTTTTAGAGAAGTCGGGGAAAGTACCTTTAGATGTCACCCATTGTCATAAGGGATGAAATAGTTGGCTTTTTGGAACGATAACATCAACATGAATCATAGCTCAATTTCTAAAATATGACGTCAAACCGTACAAATCTAATGTCATGCTTCAATTTAATAGAGTTTTGCCGGCAAATGAATATATTTTAGACGATGGCTATTTAATCAATCCTGTCTCTGTTTGGAGAGGCTCAGGTGATTTACTAAGACCTTAATTTTTTAGAGAAGTCGGGGAAAGTACCTATATGTAGATGTCACCCAACGTCATAAGGGATGAAATAGTTGGCTATTTGGAACGATAACATCAACATGAATCATAGCTCAATTTCTAAAATATGACGTCAAACTGCGCAAATCTACTGTCGTGCTTGAATTTAATAGAGTTTTGCCGGAAAATTAATATATTTTAGACGATGGCTATTTAATTTAATCAACCCTGTCTGTGTATGGAGAGGCTCAGGTAATTTACAACGACATTTAATTCTGACATTTCTACACGGTTCTTATACCTAATATTATCAGATTTGTCAGTTTATCTAGTGAGTTGAATTCATACATTTTATTATATTATTTCAGGCTTTAAGCTATTTATTTTACGTCGAAGAAATGTAAAGTCAAAACCATTGATCGTCGCATCGAAAACCACGCGTATAGCAGTTGCTTTAATAAGTGAGGAATAGGGACCCTGCGCGTTGGAGGGTCTGCCATCTTGTGGCCTAAATCGGAAACATATGTGCACATGAACATTGCCCAAGCAAGTGCTACCATCTACCGTTCTCACGGTACGTTTCCTTGTGCATAGTAGGTTCTGCCAATTTGTGGGCTACATCGGAAGCATAAACGTGACATTTACGCTTCGCGCCAAAAATCTGACGGCTCCTATGCTGCCCCCTATACTTCATGCACGGGGCCTATATTATGTTAGTACGAAATGGGAGAAGTGATATTTAAATTGCCAAATTTACTGTAAGTAATACTATATTCTTATTGAAAAGTATAATATATCTAATAAATAGTCCCAAATTCCTTAAAACTTGAACCTATTATTAAACCACGGTGCGAACATTCGCTCTCGTGCACTGGCCAGTCCGCCATTGTTCGATAGACGTATCAGTTTTCTACTTGACATATGAATGCTTGTCGATTCGCAAATCTCGAACAGATGTTTGTTCGGGGCATTGAAAAATTATCGCAACAAAATCTAAATCCATACACCATAACTAATTATATCCACCGTGTAATACCGTGTCAGAGATAACTTAAAACTAAAAAGTTATAAGTCCGATACATTTATCTAAAGTTTTCTACCGTTTGGGTTTAGGAAACATCATTGTTCAAATACTGCCTTTGTTAGCCGTATTACTAACCTACTTTTGGGGATATTTAGCCAAAAAACTCTGAAGATATCACGGTATTTTGGTTCCGAATGCCAGTTATGTTTTCTTTTGTTGCCGATGTATTAGGGAGCCGGGAGTCGAATTTGGTTTCGGTGGATTTCTGAGGCTCGTATTGATATCAATCTGACCATAAATTGAGATGTAAAAAACGTATTAGCAAAAAATATTTTTTTTACATCGCGTGTTGCACACAGAATGTTATAAGCAGTTCAACATACGGTAGGTATCAAATGAGTTAGAGTTAGACCAAGAAAAGCCTGCAACAATTTTGATAGCCCACGCAGTGCAAGTGTTATTTTAAACGTCTTATCTTATGGTTTATGATACACTTCGACCCATAGGGATCTTTTGTGCAACTACCCCTATCAAAATCGTTGCAGACATATATGTCTTGGTCTAATGGTTCTCTACCTATTTTTTTTTAAGAATTTCCCTATTTCATATGAAAGTATGTACCTACCTTTTTTTTACCTAGTACCAACTCGTAGGATTTAAAATTATCAACAGCGTTTTTGTCCAATTTTTGTATTTGCGCTAACCTCTAAAATTAGTCTTTTAATTTAATGATTTTTTTAAGATTCATGCGTTTATCTATAAAATAATTCACATGCTTATTTTATGATGATAATGATGATGATGATGATGATGATGATGATGATGATGAAATCCTGTTTTCCCTCATCAGGGACACACGGCTCTCAGATGGGATTTCCATACCTAACCAGCTTACCAATAACTAGCCAGCCACAGCCAGCCAGCTGCTAGCTTACCTATTTTATACTAACCATGATATATCATTGTTTACTTTCATCAGACATATCATATAGTTATCTAAAATGTATAACAAAGCACAGAAACCACAATAAATCCACCCTAGACTCGTACTTTTAAAATCAACAACCCAAAACCTGAACGAGTAAACCCCACCAAAAGAGGTTTGTTGATTAAAATAAAAAAAATAGGAAACAAATACGCAATTGTATTCGCACACCGTAGGCACAACTAACTGGACACGGACGCACCGCAAACCCGAAAACCTACATCCGTCCGATATCGCAAAATAAACAAGCACGAATTGAATCCGAGTAGCGAGACCAATCGATACCGATCGACTCCCCGTCTAACTTTTGTAATACAGCCACGTAGTGAGCGATTAGTTCTAAAAAAGTGCATAGTTCTCGTAGGTTGGCGTGGGAATCGTTACCTATGCTTTTTGTTGTTATTTGTGGTAAGTTATACCTACCAAACGTTGAGTAAACTTAGTTAAAGTCGAATCGCTCGTCCTTGATTATGTGACATACGGCGCGATTCGGATATCTTTACTATTTCATATCTAGTGAATCTCTAATTCATTACCCGAATCGCGCCGATAGTATTCATTTATCATACCTACTTATTCCAGGTCAGATTCGTGAACTGGCCGTAGAAGTCACGTTATAAGTACGTATATATACGATTTCCCGCGTGTTTTTCTCACTTTTAAGTATTAAAATCTTTTGAGTAATGGCTTATCTGAGTATTTCCAAAAAATACGAAAATTTAATAGGCAGCATTTTTGAATAGTTCAATATTAATCGCTAAATGTAAATAACCTCGGTTATCTGCTTATCTGTCCAGTACAAAACGCTCACAAAAGTCGATTATGACAAAAAAGAGGCAATTTCATATATTCGTGTTCTATACAGGCACGTGTCCACGCCATAGACACCAGGCTTTTTATTAAAATCCTTACCCATGACCTTCGTCAAACTGACAGATTGCATATCACCGATGTGCACTGGGGTAACATAACCAACGCTCACCGAGACCGGGCAAGTCGAAGCTTGGAAGAACCAGTATACTCTCGCTTTCTTTTTAAGTATTAGGTACTTGGAGATCTCGGGGTCACTTTACGCTGGTTCTTCTAGGAACTCAATCCGCCCGCGCGTATTCCGCCTTTGCCCGGCCTGTTTGCAGTCGCGTTGACGTGCAAAGCATCTACATGACAACAAAGTTATTGGCGACATGATACAAGCGAAAATAATCTTTTTTGACAATGGCGTAAGGATTTTATCGATAAAAATTAGTTGGTGATTTTGAAGTGTTAGCGATGCGTTGATAATTAGCAGTATTACGAGTAGATTCCGATGTCTGATTTAGAAAAAAATACGATTAAAAATTTATTGTATTATGTTATGAATGTTAATATCTTCACTTCTGCTTACAATACAATGTGGCAAAACGTTGAATTCTATAATACAAATTGTTATAGCAACTTTTTTGTTAATAGGTACTACGAAGGCAACGTTTTTGTAAGAATTTTAACTGCTACAGCTGCACGTAGTATACCTATTACCTATACCTTCATGATTAAATTCTGTTTAACTCGTCATTCTTCTAATTTCCAAATAAAAATTAAGAAATTTCCTCATAACTGTGCCTATAACGGCACACCACACGGATGATTTGTTTTGATTTTCTATTATCTTTTGCGTATTTAAATCACAGGAAAATCTGATCTATTTGTAAATTTTATGTGAACACGGGATAGGATCTAGTGGATAGAAACACAAATGATCGTAATCAGTCATACCTAGCTCATTCTGAAACAGTTGCATTTCAGTAGGTAATTGAGATTTCAATATAGGTAATACAGTTCTAGTGTCAGTTTCATCTAGAATCAGAAAAATATCTACAGGTATTTTCTATACCCACCGAAAATCTAACCAGATCAGCAATATCTCTAAGAAACTTTCGCAAGCTAATATCTCGATCAACGTCCCTCGCAACGACAACCTTATTCCTTATAACAAAGGTCTTATTTTCGAAAACAAAGGAAAAGAAGGCGTGAGATTGTTGAAGATGTATCTAGAAATTGGTGCGTTCAGCGGAAACGGTCGATCACAGTGTAGATAAGTAGCGTCGTAGGAGGAAGCGTTTGGCACGGGCAATTGACGCCGCTGATAGAATCGCGACTATAGCGCTTAGCTGGCAGATTGTGTACCGGGAGCTGGTCGTAGACTAGGCGATAGTCATTTCACTAAAAATGGAGGTAACGTTATAAAATTTGTAATACATTTGAAAAAACTTTTAGTCGATAATAGACAAATAAGTAGAGTTAGACCAAGATAAGTCTGTAGCGATTTAGATAGCCCAGACGGCAAGCCAAATATTTTGACTAAGGTGTAAAGTTTGTGTCAGGGCTTGTAAAGTTACTGTGTAGAGTTAGAAGCTTGGCTCTATATGATATGATAACTTTTTGACAGTGCGAGCCATTACGGTCTCGTCTATTGACAACATTTTGCATGAAAATGTTTTTGGTGGGAAACTCTTTACCTAGACGTCAGACCGTTTACAACTTATTCAGCAGTGACGTGTTTTAGGAAAAATCCTAATGCCTTTGGGTTCACGTAAGGTTTTTAGCCACTTGGCAAATAAGTAAGCTGCATATGGTAATTAATTATTATACTATCTTAAAATAAATAAATACATATATATTAAATTGGGCCACTCTTGGGTTTTACGTCGAAATTTACTCGACATGTTTCGTTCCAAAGCGAGGAGATTCAATAGGAAATTTCGACAAAAAATCGTATTTTATTATTTTTCTCTCTCTCTCTGTTTCTCTCCTCTGCTTCTCTCTCGACTGCTTGTTAAAACATTATTTAAAAAAACGTATATTAAAATGGATAAACATACATATTTAATATGTCTGAGTGTCACGGAAGTTTTGTTATAAAAAATATCTACAAATAAAGTACTAGTATGAATAAATAAATATATAAGGCCTGTGTCGAGCTCAGAACTTATATACCTACTCTGATTATTAGGTAATAAATAAAAAAAAAATCTAATAAATAAATAAATAAAGTCCTTTTTCTCAGTCCCCGCTTCCGTTCGGCAGCGGGTGGTGCGGTATCGGTTTCCCGCGACACCGCTTCCGATACTCCACGCTTTAGATAAAAGAAACCTTCATATACTGGATACTATGTACTTTCATCCGATTGACAAAGAGATGATATTGATTTCGAGTATTTGTTTATACGTACTCGTAGCATTCTGGCCGTTTTTATAAAGTAAAACTAGTATGTTATGTACTTACGTATGTACATATGATAAGCGACAAGTTTTTGTAAATCTCAGATTAATTGACGAGTTAAATAACATAATATTGTGAGATTGATTATGTACTAAACAGAAACATATGCTAATAAAAACATTAAAAACACAATGTTTGAAATTAAGTAAAAATTCACAAATCCAAAGAAGTAAGTATTAGACTCTACATAAACACTGCATTAAGCAATGTTTTCTGGATTATGTTCTAGTCGATATTCAGGAAAAAGTAACGTTCAAAATGTGTATTCAACACCCACAAACTTTATAAATAAATACCTATTTTCCAAAATATTCGAAATGATACTATTAATGAAAGAAACAAAAGAACCATGTCTCAACTCAATTGTTATTAACTTATTAACCAAATGAACCCCCGACAGCCCGATGCCCGTCTTCCAAAATCGATTATCGTTTCACGCTTAATTGTAGCTTCGAACAAAAGCTTACGTCTGCCGGCTGTTACATTCACAACCCTTTTCCTGTGATATGAGTCCGCCAGTATAACTCTGAACTTTTATTCCATCATCATAATCATCTTCCTCGCGTTATCCCGGCATTTTGCCACAGCTCATGGGAGCCTGGGGTCCGCTTGACAACTAATCTTAAGAATTGGCGTAGGCACTAGTTTTTACGAAAGCAACTGCCATCTGATCTTCCAACCCAGAGGGCAAATCAGGCCTGCTTGAGATTAGTCTGGTTTCCTTCACCGAAAAGCGACTGGTAAATATCAAATGATATTTCGTACATACGCTCCGAAAAACTCATTGGTACGACCCGGCGTTTGACCCGCGACTTCCGGATTGAAAAACGCACGCTCTTACCGCTAGGCCACCAGCGCTTTTTTTCTCTGAACTCTGAACTATTATTTAATGCTTTTGCCCGCGACTTTGTCTGCATAGAATTATTACCTAATGGTTCTTATATCTTACTTCATAGTAAATTTTAACCCCCTTTTCACCTTATACTATCATATGTCCTTTCCCAAAACTCAAATTACCTCAATACCAAATTTCATCTAAATCGATTCAGCGATTTAAGGCTAAAGAGGACGCAAATAGAGACAGTCAAACAGGATAGTAGGGAAAATGGTGTTAAGACTTTGGGTCACCTTATACTAGATAATAGACTCCTAGTTATTGTACATAACTTTGTGAATATATGATGCATAATGGGCCCATAAAGGAGGTATTATACGGTTGGTTGAACGACCGTTGCTTCAGACCAATGTTTGTCTTCTTTTGGAAAAACGTGTGATCGTAACTTATGAATTATGAATGTTAAATGTATGCACTCGTACTTAGATATGGGTATGATTATAAAATGTCGAACAACCATAAAATCTATGGTTTAAATCTTTATCTTTTCTTTTAGTGAAAGCCTTTGTTTTCTCCTTTTGGGTAAAGTACTGTGTCTTTTTCTTTAAGAAATAAATACATAAGGTAAACGTACTGGTGCTCGACGCGGTCCCAGTACATGTCATCTTGAAACTTAAGTCATTGTCAATAGAGGTGACAGCAAGGTGTTATCTATTGGGCATTAGCATGTCGAGCACTAGTACGTTTACCTTATATCTAATCTAATCTAATCTATCATCCTGTTTCTAACTTCTACCGTATTTCCAGTTTGATTTTGCTCACAATTTCCTACTGTATTATTAAGATTTTGGTATGGTTGCTAGTTTCTGCGGATACATCCTACCCATCTGAATTTCTAATACTGTGTCGCCTTTTAACGATCACATATACATTTTAAAACAAATTTCAAATGTGACTTCTCCAAACGGTGGCATGCGAAATTTGGATTGAGTATCAACTGCTCTTTAGGGGTAAGATGATATTGAACTCGAAGTCAACCTATCGATAGACCTAAGCTATAGATAAATTTATATTATATTTTCTTTGGCGGATAAAAACACATTTAACTCCATCACCTTTTATAACCCAAGCAGTGTCAAATAATCTCCTCACAGTATCTCCACATATTGAACTCTTTGTGACAATGTCTTTTTATCAGCGACGATAACGAATCCCATATAATGCGGATGATCTTCCCAAAGTTTTCTGTACAAATTTGAACCTTGTATAGTTGTGATAAGGGCTAATAGGGTTGGGTTGGGGTGCGAGTTTCGCGGGAGCCGCGATGAGACCGCGCTGCGCCCGCGGTTTATGACTTTCCTTTAAGATTCGATTTACAGTATCGTCTTCACAGGGTGTGCCGAAAAAGCTATTGAATATATTACGAAAAGTACGTATTTGATATACTTAAGTAAATCAGTAAAACTGTGTAGGTTATTCGGGTAGCGAGATAATACCTAGCTTAGATGCAAAATATATAATATTAATTTAGTCATAGGTATTAAACAAAATATATGTTTATTTTTAACCGGATTTAAAAAAGGGGGATCTATATTGGATCGTCGGAACCTTATCTTTTGTAAAATATTGTATTTATCTATGTCCCAGTATAAAATCTACTCTAAAATTCATGTATAGCTTAATTGTGTAGAGACTTTCTAATCTTAGAACTCGGTAAGCAAAGATTATACTAATATGATTAGTTTTTAGGTGGATCATCTATTTCTTGTCTTTATTCCCGTGGGCAATGGGACAATAGTTAGAACCATACTTATTAGATGGACCGATGTGGAAAAGTCTTATAACTACCAAAAAAAACCCGTTTGATCGTTATACCAAAAAATTAGGGTTTTCAAAAGTTATCCAGGGAAACGTAACCATAACAACGAATGACAAGAAAAAATTGATTCACCCTTTTAAAGAAAAGGTCATGCCAAAGTGTCCGAAGTATATATTGTTAACTTGCTGTCTAATAATTACAACAGCAGGTTGAATGTTAAACGCTATTAATTAATCGAACAGAACTTTAATTTTCCAACTGACTCTTACAAAAAAAAGGTCGAGCCGGAATGTGAGAGTTACTTAAAGGGTTCTTTTATTTATGCAATTTTCTAGTTTTAAACCATTTATTATTCAAATTAAACTTCCTAAATCGTTTTTATTTACTTAATCATAAAATACCTACTTGTGAAGATCAGAAACAAGGAACGAAATAATATAAGTAAACACCCATTTGCTGAGTGACAATAATGATAGACCGTTTAGAATAGTTTAGATTGATGTAAAACTCCAACTCTAAAAAACTCCAAACTAAGCAAAGCTACCTAGTACTATGATTTATCAATATACTCCTTATATAGCATCCATAACTCATACCAAGAAGAGAACAAATATTCTAATCTGTCTGACTCTTATTTGTGTTTGTATTTTCTGTTTTTTCTATAATATATTGATTGTTTTTTTTTCTGTCATTTTTGTATTTGAATATTCTGTGTGAATTGTGGCAAACAAATAAATAGATTATCTATCTATCTATTCGTGTAAAACACACAAATAAATATCCTTACAGGGATTCGAACCCGGGACCTCCTGCTTCGTAGGCATGGTCACTAACGACTAGGCTATTGTTGTTCAACCCGCGGATCTCTATAATCGATATTCCACCTGTTACAGTTATCCTGAGCCGGAACAATCCTAAAAAGCGTAACGTTTTATTTGTTTAGATCAAATGGAGTCATTATGAAAGCCGCAGGAGACGCGGTTTATATCTTTATTGGCCATTTATGGCTGTGATGGCTTAGATCGATCTTTAGCAACTGACGGGCTGATGCCGAAAAGATAGCAGGCATATGCATAATGATCAAATGCGGGGTCTTCATGATTTTATTACTCGTTTCCAAAATTGGTCGTTTACAAAATGTTGTCTTTCAATATTCTTAAATACAAGAGTATAAGTTCAGCTGCAGGTGCAGGTTAGGCGGTGTGATTGTCAAATAAGCGCTAAGCGCATTTTAACTGCAGGTCTTAACCACTCAAATACTTTTTGTAGCTGTAGCTACCAGCGTCAACGTCACCCTTAAGTACTGTTATAGTATAACAATAGAGGTCACTGAAAAATACACCGTGTTTTTATTGAATTCCGTTAACTTCGGAGTATGGTTAAGTACGTTTAAAAGAACTAAATGGCATAGTTAATTTTCAAAAAAAAAAATTTTTTTTGCTTTTTTAATAAAAATATTTAAGTTTAAAAAGTAATTAAATGTAGCATGTAGCGTTGTTGTAACACGGGCATTACATTTAACTCAACCAAACAATTGAAATCTGTGACATATCAATGTCATTTCGAACATCGATCGACCGAGATTGTACTAAAGTTTAGTAGCAAATGTGTGAACTCATTCTAAACACTAATCAATATGTAAACCGGCCCTAAGGCAAGTGTACATGCTTGTAGAGGCCTTATAGGAAAAAAATTTTTTTTTAATTATCTCCGAAATGGAGTTAATTAGAATATCGGTGTCTTTGAGAAAGTTACTTGATTTAAGCTCAGGAATGCACCCTTGAAATTAACGGAAATAAAAAAAAACACGGTGTATAAATCATGTGATGGTAATAATTTTATTATTCGTGAGCACTTATCTATTTATATCCTAAGATTTCCTGACAAGTAAAGCGTGCCTGCGGTCACGCAATAAAGCGCGGGTCCGCACATTATTCGAACTTATCGATCATGTGATTTCGCCACAAAAGTAAAAAGAAAACACCTAGACTTATACCTATTGATATTGCCACACATAGGCCATACATGTACATGCACATATAAGCAGCACGTTTCCACGATCTTATGTAAAACTATGGATTCCCGGTTCAGCGGAGCGCGACCGGCGTGGCGGCGGTCACGCACGGCTCGCGGCGCCCCGCCATCGCCACGGCGTCGGTTATACGTAATTACTAAACACCAATTGCCGCCATATTTTAACCAATGGAGGGTAAAAATGTGTAAAAGTGGCCGTTTTAGAGGTTACCTCGTTAGTTACTCTATCGTTATTTTATTTAGTAGGTATATCATGTTACAACGCAATGTGCATGACAGACTATCCTTACCATCAGACGGGTAGTATGGCGTGGAAAAAATGTGAACCTTAGGCTCACATTTTCTATCAATGGCAACAGTTAAACAAATAAGGATGCCATAGATAATCATGCGAATGATCTAAGTATTACTTATCGCAGATAGTGTTAAGAAGTTTCTTGAACCGCTTAACAAAGAAAGAAATTTACTTATCTCATTATTTCCACTATCAATATCTAGTAGGATAGCATATTCTAATTTACAAAATAATATTTTTAAATGCACAACATTTTTGATGTATGGACGACGATAATCTTAAGTTTTTTGGTGGATGGCATGAGCTGGGATGCACACAAAAATGAATTATTTTGGATACATGGACTCCACAGATAACTTATACAGGTGGGTATCTAACTCTTTTCTGATTTACACATCAAATTCGTATACCACGTTAATTTCAATAATTTGTACCTATCCTCTTTTAAGTACTTATCCTTCTTGTAATTATAATGTCATTAAACCTAATCTGTATCTTTCCGTCGGGCCTAAAGTAAAAGGATGCCAAGAGTAAAAGGTGCACGTGTCACCGTTGAGGTAAAGGCAGCACTTTCATCAGAGCTCATCAGCTAAGAGTTTCAGCCCGCCGCGCACATTGTGTGCGCCGAGTATTGTTGCCTTAGGTCTCTGCGTTACTGCCATATGACGATGTATGAAAATCTGCGCAAAAGTTACTAACATTATTTGTTAAAGTCTGGCCAACCATTCTGTTCTATTTGTGTATGAAGGGTTAACTTTCCACGCATACCAGGCCGCGTAGCCAAGATGCCAATCGCTTACGCCAGGCGTGGCTCACTCCGCGATTTCGTCGCTTTGCTACAGGTAGCTAAAAGTACATCCGTTCGGCCCCAATTTTGGGGTTTGCCATAAGCCGCGCGTGGCGCTGTCGCCACCTAGCGGCCATATCTGTCCTGATCGTAACAGACACGTTTTGTTAGAGAGTTAGTCTTCTGTACCTAGTACTATTATTTATTCTGTGGCAAAAGTTACTAACATTTGTTAAAGTCTGGCCAACCATTCTGTTCTGTTCAGTTTGTCTATGAAGGGTTAACCTTCCACGCATA
The DNA here is from genome assembly GCF_910591565.1 of Cydia splendana. Lineage (NCBI taxonomy): Eukaryota > Metazoa > Arthropoda > Insecta > Lepidoptera > Tortricidae > Cydia > Cydia splendana. The sequence continues at coordinate 12,649,074 of NC_085974.1, forward strand.
CCTGTTACGATATACTTTTGAAATTAGCGAGTTTTTATTCGACTACATGTACATTTTGCTATTCAATGTATTTATTTATACTGTAAGTTACAGGCTCGTAAACATTGGTGGTAATTAACCTACTTGTAATGTACTAACGTAACGTAAGTTACAAAATTGGACATGTAGTAATTAAATTACCTTCCAATATTTAATAACGAGCCTAAATACATAATAAATAAATAAAATGAAACAGATCTCATCCAAAATATTACACTTTCTTCTATCTTCATGGATAATACACTAAAAGTGTAAAATATTCTAATCTTCTTCTTCTTCTTCAACCTAGCGTTTTCCCGGCCTAGCGCCGGGGTCCGCTTTCCTGCTCAGTCTTGTTCACTCCACTAAAATATTCTAATATGTCCTAATTTTAGAATACAATTTTTAGTTTATCCATATTTTGTTTAAATAATCTTTGACGTGTGCATCAGTCAGTTATATTTAGTACTCATCTTCCCATCTAAATATATTTGGTAGCCCCTAGAGAGTCCAATCTCGCTAAGTCACCCATCAAACTTTACGCGCGAGCCGCGTTCCCATACAATGTACTGTCAAGAGAGCGCCAAGCCGGTGCAAACTTAGCGTGGTCGCAGTCAAAATTTTCTGCTTTTTTAAATAATATTTGCTTACATCTTTCGGTTTCTAGCAATCAGTGTCCAAGATTTATATTAATAAACAGAGAAGCATGTTTAGCGCGGCGCGGTGCAATGTTCGCGCGCGCTTCCGCGTCGGCGGCCGCCGACAAAGCGGTGACACCCCTAATGTCGCCCCGTGTGAGCTCGAGCCACCTCGGGCCTGCGTGTGTGGTGCTCGGGCAACTAGGGCTGCCAACAGCAAAACATTATTTTTATTATTATTTCCACACTTTCTTATCCAGTTTCTTATCTTTTATGAAAAATATATTACCACAGTCGTTGTTCGGTGGGAAAAATTTAAACTGATTTAAGTAATTACGTAAAATAAATTTTTATGCATCCCGACGAAATAGTCTCTCTCTTGGTCATAGGGTATACCGAGAAAATATAAATCTGTGTCAACATTACTGTGAAAAACTACCCACATACAAATTACTAATAATTATTAATTACAGACTGAGACGTGACTTATATTATATAGTCGGATTGACACCAAGTACCTACCTAATAAATTGACCCTTATATATATTCTCTTTATTCATTTCTCATCTTAAGTTAGGTTATTTATAATATGAGTATAAAAGTAAAATATAAAAACACTTACAAAACAATAAAAATTAATATAAACACATTATAAAAAACCTTACCTAGGGTGCCGCCAGCAGCGGGGCAGGGCCCAAGCTACCGGTGGTCAGGGCCGCAGAGAGAGGAACCGGCGGACTATCCGCGCCGTGTCCAAGATCACCGCCTTCTGCATCTGACCCTTGATCCAACCACCTAGCGAGAGTCTCTCAAGATGTTGGTCGAGACTCTTCGCTATTAGACCGTTCACTTTATATATATTATTATTATATATGTATGTCTTTCCCATCACGGAACAATGGTGTTCCGGACCTTTGGGAGGCGTGCGCGGAGCCGAAGCCAACACGTAGAGGCCCTTTTGACACTTTAATGAAATGTAATGGGTACACCGAGCGGAGGCTGCCCTTGCCCGTGTCATGGGACGCACGCAGAGGCAGCACCCGCCAGGGTGTAAGGACTATTGAGAGTTGATGGAATCTAAAATGAACTAGGTTATTGGGTGAAAGCGATGGACTAAGAACTGAGCTATGGGGTAAAAAACCGAACGCCTGCCTAATAAAACGGTATGCAATTTTATTTCCGGCAGACGGTGACTCGCCCTCACAAGATGGGCCCCCACAAAAAGCGACATCTAGGATGGCTCAAGGGCAACACCGGTGTGAGCGGCTCTTATTATATATTATTATTATATTATGTCTTTCCCATCACGGAACAATGGTGTTCCGGACCTTTGGGAGGCGTGTGCGGAGCCGAAGCCAACACGTAGAGGCCCTTTTGACACTTTAATGAAATGTAAGGGGTACACCGAGCGGAGGCTGCCCTTGCCCGTGTCATGGGACGCACGCAGAGGCAGCACCCGCCAGGGTGTAAGGACTATTGAGAGTTGATGGAATCTAAAATGAACTAGGTTATTGGGTGAAAGCGATGGACTAAGAACTGAGCTATGGGGTAAAAAACCGGACGCCTGCCTAATAAAACGGTATGCAATTTTATTTCCGGCAGACGGTGACTCGCCCTCACAAGATGGGCCCCCACAAAAAGCGACATCTAGGATGGCTCAAGGGCAACACCGGTGTGAGCGGCTCTTATTATATATCTTTCCCATCACGGAACAATGGTGTTCCGGACCTTTGGGAGGCGTGCGCGGAGCCGAAGCCAACACGTAGAGGCCCTTTTGACACTTTAATGAAATGTAAGGGGTACACCGAGCAGAGGCTGCCCTTGCCCGTGTCATGGGACGCACGCAGAGGCAGCACCCGCCAGGGTGTAAGGACTATTGAGAGTTGATGGAATCTAAAATGAACTAGGTTATTGGGTGAAAGCGATGGACTAAGAACTGAGCTATGGGGTAAAAAAAACCGGACGCCTGCCTAATAAAACGGTATGCAATTTTATTTCCGGCAGACGGTGACTCGCCCTCACAAGATGGGCCCCCACAAAAAGCGACATCTAGGATGGCTCAAGGGCAACACCGGTGTGAGCGGCTCAGGGGTGTCGAGAGGTGTGCGCCGCTTTCTACCCAGTGGCTGTTAACAGCCACTGTGCCAACTCGCGTCTTATGCATATTTCACTTCCACCCCTGGAGCTTATAGCTCTAACGACTCCACTCTGGCCGGCCGGCTAAGGCAAGCCAGAGGCAGAGAATCCTGTCCCACCCACCCTCCTTGCGGGTAACAGAACTCTCCAGGAGCACTCGGGTACGTGAGGTCGCTAATCCCCAACAGCTCGCCACAAGCTGCCCTGCGTTGACTGATTGCACTGGTAAAACCAGCGGGCGATGGGGTCGTCACATCCCTACGCCTTATTATTATATTATTATTATTATTTATTTTGTTTAATTTTCTCCTTTTTAAGGGGTATTATATTTCTTATGCGGGCCATGACCAAGCATAAGAAATAATTATTGAGTGGAGTTCTCTGTTATTGAAGATGAAGTCAAAAATTTCCTAGTTATTCGGCATGTGTTTAGGATTGTAGCTTTTTGTAGGATTTGTATGACATGGGTTGGAATGTGCAGGATTTCGAGGCTATTGCTCAATGTTTTAGGGACAACTCCCGTGGTGGACATTACTATGGGGACGATATGTACAGTGGTGGCTTGCCACTGGCGCCTGACTTCTATCGCTAAATCTCTGTATTTTGTTAATTTTTCGTTTATTGTAGACTGGATGTTGTGTGTGTTCGGAATTGCTATATCAATTAAGAAGATGGTTTTTGTGGTCTTATCAAATAAGGTTATATCTGGTCTATTAAAGTGAACTGTTCGGTCGGTAATAATCGTGCGGTCCCAGTATAGTTTGTGTTGCCTATTTTCGTGGATTATGGATGGTTTATACTTATAATATGGAAGTTGTTTTTCTACGAATTTGTATTTGTGAGCTAGGTACTGGTGAATTATGGAAGCAACTTGGTCGTGGCGATGCTTATAATCTGTCTGAACTATGGTTTTGCATGCACCTGTTATATGTTGGATCGTTTCCGGGGCACTATTGCAATGTCTACATGAGTCACTTTGATGGGCTAGTTCTTTGGTTATGTGTTTCCTGTAATTTCGGGTGGCGATGACCTGGTCTTGTATGGCTAACATAAAGGCTTCTGTCTCCGGGAAAAGTTCGCCTCGCTTTAGCCAAGAATTTGACAATTCTCTGTCGACAAATTCTTGGTTGATATCGGCCATATGTCTACCATGAAGCGCTTTCTGTGCCCAGTCTGATGTTTTTTGTTGTAGGCTGACTATTTGTTCGTTGCTCTGCGTGGTTCTGTCTTGTAGGTTAAGGGGTGTATAACGGTTATCTATTTCAATATTATTATATTATTATTATTATTGAAATTGAATTTTTGAAAATATTTATTTCAGATTTGCATCCATATTTGTTAGTATAACTTAGGAACTAATGTTAATTGTTACACCTAGTATATGTACATATATTTAAACTATAACCTAAACTATTTTCTAAATTTAAGAAACCCTATAACTTGGCGAATCCAATGCGCCTGTATAGGATTCTCAGGCCTTTCTGCAATGACATCCAGAATGCTGTTGGTACTGCTCCTAAGCCGACCCATCATCGAGACGATTCTCTTTCGCATAACCGCATGGAAATCGTCTGTATGGGCCTCGGCGAACATGCGCGATGCGCAACACCATATTGTTATTATTATTTATTTATTAACATAAAAATATACAACTTATACAAGTACAGTGTCCCACAAAACAGTTTACACGGTTTGACTATATAAGCTCAGGCTATTAGTTAAATGGTAGATCTTGGGCTCGTATGCATAAATGGTCAATTAATAACTCTCAAAATCAATTCTGACCTTGATCCGACTATAGGAGATAGGATCGAGCCACTAAATCTCTATTATTTTCACTTTTTCCATTTATTAAGGTTTAAACAATATCTGATCAGTCCGTCAAAAAAAATCATACTATGAAGTATTTGAACAAATTAAATTATTTTTCAGAAAATATTTTAATTTGTTTTTATCAAGTAGAAACACTACTATATAAATTATAAACTGAAATAAATGTCATATACTAAGAAAAAGTGACCAAGGCCTCCAGTGCCCCAGGCTGGAATCGAACCAGCGTCCTCTGCTATCGCGGCAGGTGCCTGAACCACTCGGCCACCGGGCCACAGCGACATTAGTCAAATTTTCCAAGTATATGCACTTCCTACTGAAGGCTTGTGGCGCCCCCTAGCCATCTCTAAGGTAGAACAGTATGGTTCGAACCTTCTATCTGGATCATTCTCATGATGATACCGAGCTAGCGAGAGAGATGGCGCTGCCAATCAATACTATGAAGTATTTGAACAAATTAAATTATTTTTCAGAAAATATTTTAATTTGTTTTTATCAAGTAGAAACAGTACTATATAAATTATAAACTGAAATAAATGTCATATACTAAGAAAAAGTGACCAAGGCCTCCAGTGCCCCAGGCTGGAATCGAACCAGCGTCCTCTGCTATCGCGGCAGGTGCCTGAACCACTCGGCCACCGGGCCACAGCGACATTAGTCAAATTTTCCAAGTATATGCACTTCCTACTGAAGGCTTGTGGCGCCCCCTAGCCATCTCTAAGGTAGAACAGTATGGTTCGAACCTTCTATCTGGATCATTCTCATGATGATACCGAGCTAGCGAGAGAGATGGCGCTGCCAATCAATACTATGAAGTATTTGAACAAATTAAATTATTTTTCAGAAAATATTTTAATTTGTTCGGTATCATCATGAGAATGATCCAGATAGAAGGTTCGAACCATACTGTTCTACCTTAGAGATGGCTAGGGGGCGCCACAAGCCTTCAGTAGGAAGTGCATATACTTGGAAAATTTGACTAATGTCGCTGTGGCCCGGTGGCCGAGTGGTTCAGGCACCTGCCGCGATAGCAGAGGACGCTGGTTCGATTCCAGCCTGGGGCACTGGAGGCCTTGGTCACTTTTTCTTAGTATATGACATTTATTTCAGTTTATAATTTATATAGTAGTGTTTCTACTTGATAAAAACAAATTAAAATATTTTCTGAAAAATAATTTAATTTGTTCAAATACTTCATAGTATTGATTGGCAGCGCCATCTCTCTCGCTAGCTCGGTATCATCATGAGAATGATCCAGATAGAAGGTTCGAACCATACTGTTCTACCTTAGAGATGGCTAGGGGGCGCCACAAGCCTTCAGTAGGAAGTGCATATACTTGGAAAATTTGATTAATGTCGCTGTGGCCCGGTGGCCGAGTGGTTCAGGCACCTGCCGCGATAGCAGAGGACGCTGGTTCGATTCCAGCCTGGGGCACTGGAGGCCTTGGTCACTTTTTCTTAGTATATGACATTTATTTTCAGTTTAAAAAAAATCATATCTTTATACAGCACCAAAAACGCAAATAAAGTCTGTAGTTTATTTTCTTTTGATTCGGCATATCTAGTGACTTACGTTTTTTAAAGGATTGCAGCGTCATCTGTGTTAAGCTTTGCGTACATAATTATGATTCAGAATTAAACTGCAGCTTGCAAGTGATTAATAAAGTAAGCAAAGCTAAGGATGAATAGACATGCAGACAGAAAGCTACAAGCTTCTTTTTCCTGTATGAAAACCAAAATAGCCTCTTGTTTCATATTGCAGATTATCAATGCTGACTTTTTTCGTGAAATTTAATGGTATAATTTCATTGTTTTTACCTTTAATTCCGACGTTTCAGCTGAGTTGCACCAGACGTCAGTCTTTCCGTGACCACAGCTGGTGCAACTCAGCTGAAACGTCGGAATTAAAGGTAAAAACAATGAAATTATATCGCGGTAGACCCGTTTGTGTAATTAAATATGTGTACAAAACGCGAGAGTTTAAAGTGTTATAATTTAATGGTAACAATATTATTTTAATGGTGAGATGTTACTTTTACAACTTCGCCTCATATAAGTGTTTTACCTATTTTAATTAGGATTTCAAAAATAAAACGAAATGAAAAATGTAATGAATCTTTATTTCAGGAAACTAACTTACAATACGTTAAAAACTAGCATAAATATTTTAAAACTGTACCTAAAAACATAAAATAAGTAAAGTAAATAAAGTAGTTATAAAGTTTATTAGTAGCAACCCTGGTGATGTGGCGGCTTGCTGGGAGCTCAGCGGGACGCGACGCCACCTTTGAACGCCTCTTATTTTGCACGACCCTTAATTATTGTGATTAACAACGGAATATGACTACCTACGTAAACATCGAAATATTACTTTGACGAAATAAATGTGAAATGTGGTTTAATAGGGTATTTTCCAACTAGTCAAATCATTTACTTTTTTAGAACTGTCAAAACGATTTGCTAATATGAAATTTATATGAAACTTTACATCGTGACGTCACGGTCAACTCACCTACTTTTTATATTACTATCCGATTTATTAAATAGAACTTGTGTTTAAAAATAACTCCTATCTGTGTTTTTCTAATAATTATCAGGTGCTTTATTTTATGCACGGTGTAAAATAATTTATTTTAAATACAGTATAATACCCTATTGAAATAGCTTTGACTTTAGACTTTGACACACACGTTAGCCTGCTAATAATAAGCAGTACGTTTTTGACGTGACAACGTCTTATAAGTAAATCGATGAACACCGGTAGCATGGACGAAAAAGTGTCACGTTGTGGACGGATCTCTTGTTGATGTTTTCTTATGACCTTATCACGCAAAATTATCGTCCGTAAACCTACATATACCGTACATATGGAAAATTTCATCGAAATCGTTAGAGCCGTTTCCGAAATCCCCGAAATATATAAATATACAAGAATTGCTCGTTTAAAGTTATAAGATAAGATAAGATAATCGTTGTAGGTACCTAACTCTGATTAAATAGACATTTATTCGAGATACTTCTCGGGTCTATATGTATGTTCATTTTAGACAGTCACACCAAAAATATATAAAAAAACTGGTGTCACATGTGACTTCCATAAAAATCGTTCCCGCAAAGGGGGAATAGGGGTTAAAAATCGCAATGTGAACATTGGTCGCCATGGCGATACCTCGCGGCGCGCGGCTGCTACTGAAAGAATGATACATCATCAGACCAATAATAAATCACACATGATTCAATTAGAAAAATACGGGGAGCGTAAAACGGTGGGAGCGTAAAATTTTGTCGTTTACGCTTACATTTGGAGGGTAATTTGACGCCCGGAATTGCGTCATCAATCAAGTGCAATTAACAATGCGAGTTGATACTTGATGTTTTGTTGATAAATTGCGTTTGAGTGTCGGTTTTGTTCAAAATGGAGATAAAAATGGCTAAGCTCCCCTAAGTATCTTTTAGGAATAGATTATTGGGGCTTACAGGGATTAACTTTTTAATTATCGTTAAGAGTCATGAAATTTGGGAATCCGCTTTTGTGTAATGGGTTTTTAATTTGTTTAAAACAACCTTTAGCAAGAATAGCAATAAAGTAATAATTTAGTACCTAATGCCTTTGGCTGTGATATTTTTCTCTCTCAATACGATTTCGGCTGAACTAGTTTTAATAGTTTAGTAGAAATATACTTACTTATTGATATCTATTGGGGACACTATTTTTTTATTAATGTTTATTTATTTGGATATCCAACAGACAGACAACATACTTTAACATAAACAATAAATTAGATACAGGAAGGCAATTATAGGAACTCACAGGTAGTAACATAATACTAAACTATAAACAATTCAAATCAAATCAAATCAAATCAAAAATATACTTTATTCATGTAGGCGTAGCAACAAGCTCTTATGAATCGTAATTAATCTTAATCTAATTATCAGAGCAATTTATTGATGTTATTCGTAAAGACATCCGACAACTAAATATTAAAGGGCTAAAATTCGGCAGGGTGCCGTAACAAAAGTTTAGCTCTGTATCTTTAGGTATTTAAATAAAAGTAAACAAATAATTAGTATATTTTCAGGTAGTTAAAAATGTATTGGTTAACCAACCAAATACAAAACTACCTGGATCTGTCACTGAACGACCTGACTTTAACCTACATTATTTGATCACGTAATATGTTTTCATCTACCCTCAACATTCCACGACTCTTCCTCTTCTCTTTCCGCACAGACTCTACCTACCTACATGTAATGCGAGTAGGTGTGTAATTGATTTTCGTAATTGTTTTGCTTAGATTCTTTATTCTTTATTCAGGTAAACACTAAGTATAAGTTTACAGCTCCAGCCAAGGCACTTATACTGTTAATAGGTACATATGTTGTCATATCATAAAATTAGTAGGTACACTTATCTTTAGAATTAAACATACATATTATGTATTACTAAGTTACATAGAGATAAAAAAAAAAATCTGATATTAAATAACATAGGTAGAGTTTTAAAAAATCCTGATACTACGTTGTAGGGCCGGCCACTTGTCTGCGAATATGTCTGCGTTTTGGACTGTAGCTATGAAGTTATTGCTAGATACTTACAAATTGTAGGAAGGATGGTAAGTATAGGTGTAGGTATTAGGTATTTTAATCCGCTATGAAAGAAACTTTTTTCTCATCCAGACCAAACATTAATACAGTCACACCCGAGCTTTCACTGCACTCAATAACTCATTGCCAAAATGTAACAGTAGGGGAGAGTGGGCGCGTGTCACGTGCCAGTAATGAGTTCCACGTCTCCCCGCTCCCCTCTCGTATGGAATTTCACACATACCTCAATCCGTTGTTATTTGAATATGGAATCATATTTTTAGAGCTCGCCTGGCATGCGTATGTGCGTGAACATTTTTAGTTTACACATAGTCGTCATATTTCTGTGTAATATTGCTAGCAATCAATGGAAGATAGGGTTTATTTGACCTAAGCATGATAGTAGGTATTGAAAGAAATCATAAGATTTATTTTTATACATAGTTTTTGTTCAATTTTGGTATATTGATTGATATACAATTGTATGAAGCTATGTGTAACTCCATGCAACTCTTTCAATTTTATAGGACGTCAACCCTTGAATATCCTTTACATCTCTAAAAGTAATTTGATAAATTAGATTTTTCTTAGTCAAATACTCGAATATATTTTAATTAATTTACTTCATAATACAGATCAAAGTCAATCTTATAATCTACTTAAATAATTTACATACAATGTCCTAACTTAAAATCTAAACATATTACTAATATACTATCCTACTTACACTATCAGCCCCATTCCGACCCCCACCCAGCCCAAAAGTGCCAAAGATTTCTCTTCTCCTTCTTCTTGAGATTTTTCTTAGTTCATACACTTTACTTAGAGACATGTACACCTCTAAAGAATAGATTTTTTAGTATTTGTTTGTATATCAAATATCATGCATCGTTGAACCGTCACAAAAATATTAATAAAAAAATATTCTTATTACTGGCATTATTATACTTAATCTAATCCTTAACGTACAAAAATACAAAGCAAACAAATATTAACGGCGCTTAAAAGCACCATATTGTACAACGCACAAATTAAACTTAATTCCAAAAATCCAAATTGACCAGCAACATCCGTTCCGGAAACTGTTTCAAAGAAAAGTGGCCAATTACACCCATAATACTCGACGTCACTTCAGCCCAGTACACCCACTTCAACGCTTTATACTTGCTGCTACGTCGCTAAACATTGGACGGAGTACCTTAACAGAACTGCGGGATATTACACACTTACAAAGAAATTAAAAAGCTTAGTCAAACGATAAAAGACGTTTTATACGAAGTATAAGGACTGTTATGTGTGGCGTAGTTTAATTTTGTTTTATAAGTAATGCGTTAATAGCTCTAAAATGTGCAATATGCGTTATAAATGAGTTTTGAATGTGCAACGTATTTGGAATATTTGGATTAAGTACCTACCTAAGTACCAAAAGATGTAGGGGCTCTTGGTGCATAGTTTGTGTATGGAAGGACCTAATGGCAGTTACATAGAATAAATTTAGGGATTTTTAGTATTTTTAGGGTAGTAGATTCTACCGTAAGTTGGTTACCTACTAAGAATGTTGAAAAGTAGCTGTATTTGTACAAAACCAACATTATAGATTTCTATGACTCGTTGGCATATCGTCCAACAGCGACGAATCGTATCGTGTAGGTAAGTACATATTTTTAAGTGATATTCGATAAAAAAAGTTAAAAAACCCGGTATTTTCAGTTGCTGTTCTACTTAATGGTTAGTAGGTAGAGCCACAGAATAAATAATAGTACTAGGTACAGGAAGACTCACTCTCTAACAAAACGCGTCTGTTACGATCAGGACAGATATGTCCGCTAGGTGGCGACAGCGCCACGCGCGGCTTATGGCTAGCCACCAAAATTGGTGTGGAACGGGTGTACTTTTAGCTACCTGTAAGCCAATCGCGGAGTAAGCCACGCCTGGTAGAGCGTTTGTATTAGATGTTCTTAATTCCAATATTACCTGTAACTACCTATATGTAATTAGTAGCTATTAAATACTTAAGTTTAAAAATAACATACATACCTACATAAGTACATAACACGAAGTAATAATCACTGATCATAATATTTTGTATTGCAGCTTCCCACTTCGAAGCGAAATAAATTAATTTCAACAAAGACACCCTAACACTTAACACTTTTGCTACGCTAACCCATTCCAAACTCTGTAATCAAAATATACAACTCAATTATCCCACATTGTAATTCTTTAAATCATTTAAATGGTCTATAAAGAACATCTTGTATAATCTTGCCACACCTCAACCCTTCATGGGTACGCCGACATTTGCCGGTGTTCACCGACATTTGCCGACATTTGGCTGCAATTAACCGACGTTTGATTGCTTGATTGAGCCCCTGGGTCTTGGGGCAATTGTACCGTGCGTTCCGCTTGCATTTCCGCTACGGAATTACACGTTATATAACCAGAAAGTCGTATAACTGATGCACTTTATACGGTTATAATGCTTTTTGATCGATCAGCCTGCTCTCGATATTAATGTAGTCAGTTGTCGAGCGATTATAGATGGTATTTCGTATTAATAAAGACTATGAGTAAATGTGTGAAGTTAGTGTAGGTATCCGTTCAGTCGGGCGCTAAATAATTATGTGGGTTGCCTGAGTACAAACAACTGAAATGCTTCATTATTCTACGTCGTTGGAACTATTGCTAACTTCACGACTTAAGATAGATACCAATATCCTTGGATATCTAAAACCATAGAAGGTAGGATCCTATAGAAGTGGTATACGCGTGCCTCCGTGAGGGACAAAACATACGCAATGCGTCACTATGATTGGTCGAATTTATTTGTTGCCCACCATTATCCATACAAAAAAAAAAGGTGGAGAACAAAAAATATGTGAGACTGTGACAAGGACAAACAATAATAGCGCTTTCTCTGCTACTCCCCTCTCCCGCTCCTCTCCCTCTCTGTATCCCGTTCTGTCAGTTATCCCCACCACTCATGCTCGATCCAGTTTAATACTAGATTCATGTCTAAAACGTATCTTCATACTTTATCAGCTGGTGACGTGGCATTATTTCAGGATAAATGTTGATATTCTCTCAAGCTTGAATAACAAAAAGTCGCTTAAGTAAACATGTGGCATTTTTCGTAGTATAAAAATCTGACAACATTTGTTGACTTAATAATCATGTCGGGTCAGTATAAAGATAAGTAAGGCTATGTCCAAGGATAGCGGTCATATAATCCAGGCCAAATGTTCAAGCATAATTGCCACGCTATCTATTATCCGGACCCAAATCCCCAGCAACCATTTAGAGCCGCAATTAAAAATAAACAAAGCATTAGAAAGCTCAAACACCGCCGCCCGCGCTCTCATAGAATTTTCTCTCAATTACTGCAATAAAAATAATATTGCACGTAAACAGAGACCGCTTTGAAGTACTAGCCGACTGCTACCGAGCGGTCTTATGCAACCCTCACCGTAAAACTATACAATGCGTCCGCGCACAATGTAAGCATTTCTTCAAAGACCTTTTATTTTGGCCCAAACATCGGTATTGGGGTATTGTCGACCCCCTTTGTGAGCTATTTACCGACTTTTGGGTTAGTTGGAAAAAATGTGGGTCTTAATCCAATAGAATGGAGTCATCAGAGCGATGTGACTGCGCAGGGCTGAATGCTAATTTAAAAATAAATGCTAATGTTTGTGAGGTAACGCCAGCTATGGTAGCGAGATTGTGCTTTCTGACTTTTTAATACATTGAATAAATACAGGTTTATATCCATATGTAGGTAGGTCTACTACATTATTCATGGTAAAAACAAGTTGTGTGTGACATTTAACTTATTTTCTATACTTCCGCATTTTAATTTGAAGAAATTAAATATTCATTCTGAGTTGATAAAATAACTTCACACGATTTAGTTTTGTCAGAAAAGTAAAAACAGAATACCTAGATCTATAGGTACGTTATTCCCTGTTGTTATTTCATCTAATTTTACTGTTAACATACCTATTAAATGTTAAATTACCTACAGGTAACACAAGAAGGTGACTTTTGTAAAAGAGAAAAAATAATCTACCTATGTCTGTATCTTTAGGTACCGTAGACCGGGGTGACTTTGGAAAATTTGGGGTTACTTTGATAGATTTAAAACGGCCATAGAATTACCATTATTCATTATTTACTGTAAATGTTCCTGTAACTAGTTAGATTACTATATATTCATATTCACCTACTGTAAAAAATCTCGCATAAATATATATTATGGCTTAAAAACTAGAATTTTAAAGTCGCCCCTGCATTTGAAAGTCACCCCGGTCAATGGTATTTCAATAAAAGTAAACAAACAATTCAGATCAGTGACTGAACGACCTGACTTTGGTTACATTATTTGATCATGTAATGTTTCATCTACCCTCAACTGGCTTACCATTTTTGAGCCATTGATTATGTTTACTTTTAATTAAATACCTAAAGATACAGAGTATAAGTACCTACATATGTAAGAAAATAACCTACCATAGAGATATAAGTAGGTAAGCTTAGAGTTCTCATGCCATATATGAGTTGTCTTAATCATTAACAATAAGCTCAAACCTTATACAGGTAAGTTTTCGCAAAACTCGGTTAAAACTTATTGTAAATTGGTTTTTATAAGTATTTGAATGAAAACCAAAATTTAGGTGTCTAGAGAGATAGACTAAAACTACGTCGCAGTTTTTGTGTAGGTATTCTTATTTCTTACATCAAGAAATTAGACACCAGTATATTTATGTTTTGGGAATAGAAATTATAGAACACTTTAATTTTCTGTCTGTAGGTAACTGTATGACCCTATAATCAAATTCTCGTATTGTAAACTAAAACATACGGCCCGATTCGAACTTTAAGATACGTCAATTAATAGATCTAGAAACGATGTGTCAGTGTCAAATGTGACGTTTCTTCAAACAAAAACGTCACTTATGACACTGACATATCTAATCCATATCGTTTCTAGATCTATTAACTGACGTATCTTAAAGTTCGAATTTGGCAGTCAGTCGGTTACACCTCGTATTTCGTATAAACTCTCATTTAACTTTATCTAGCATGCACAGGCATTCCAAACATAGCTACAGGTGTTTTATTACACCAACACCAACATTATAAAACGAGCTACCTGCCCACTACGAATATAAAACATCGTAAAAATAGAAACCAACATTTCGCCATCTGCAAATATCAGTCATAATCATAAACCAAACTTTTGCACTTACCTACCCATAAAGTCACACTAACCTAACTTATAATATACAAAACCTACATTCTCTATCTTATGGATAACGAAATAGGGTCTAAATTGCCGCGATAAGTGTTCAGCTATCGGCTTATTTGTTTTCAAGACGCGTATTTCGGTTTTAAATCTTTTGAGGTGTCTTAAGCTTGTTTCAAACAATAGGCAATCGCAATTAAAAACAAAGATAAGAAGTTTGAATAACGCCGCATGGTTGTTTAGGTCAGCATAAAGCCAGGTAGTCAGGTCAGGCCTTTACACGGCCAATGTGTGTTAACCCTTATCAGTTGGGCCAGTTATCATAAATATTTATTAGTTTGTCTTATTGTTTAATTCTATCCATGCTTCAGATAAGAGTGCGGGTTAAATTGTTCTTAGGTATAGTGTTGAGTTTATTACAGGAGTTCTAAAGTTCATACAAACCCTTTTGAAAACAACAATGACCTCTATAGGATTGTTCGTTATATCGGAACGTTGATAAAAATATTTTACGACCTTCCGTGTTATTTTGAGCTAGGTATGGTATTTAATTTTTATGAATTTCCCTAGGATCAAATGACAGCTATCATTTCTGCAACCTACAGCTTACTTGAGACTTGAAACACATGAGACTTGACTCATTTAGGCCTTGGCCATTTCCAAACCTAGCTTCTTTATAGGTCTTTCTCTCTATAATAGATATTTCAATTTGTCTGTATTTTAACGAAATAAGTATGTTTTTAAGAGCATTAGAATTTTTTTATGTCAAACCTAAACCTACTTAAAGTACCTAGTTAGGTACCTACCTACGTAAATAACTGTTCATGGTGTGTAAATCTGTGAGTTATGGAAAATCAAGTTTAAGCAGGCTGTTTGCAAAATAATCTTTACACGATCAAACTCTCTTAACAATAAAGTACCAATAATCGATTAAATAATCTTAATTTAATGTTAGTATTAAATTAAGATTATTTAATCGAATTAAATTCGTAGTACCTATTTAGTGGATTAGGTACAGGCAGCAGCAGAAGTTACTAAGCGGGCGAGGTGTTCAAAATTACCTTGACAGGCTCTTATTCTCTTAACAATAATGTCGCGTCAAGCTCATTTTGAACACTTCGCCCGCTTAGCAACTTCTGCTGCTGACTGTACCTATAGATAATCCCATAACACACAAGTCACACAACATTAAATTGATATTGATTAGGAAATACCTAGCCACAATGCAATTTGTGCACCAATATGCGAAATCAAATCAAAACGAGTTTAACTTTTTAAACTTCCTACGCCGCTCCAGAGCGCTCGAATCGCGAACGCATCGAAAACAACCCGCGAACAAACTTTTCCGTGCATTCTCGAAGTTTCCCGGCGCGCGGGAAAGTCGCGAAGTCGCGGCCCACCGCCCCGCCCCTCTTGCGTCCCGCTCGCACGCGGCTAACCGCAACCGACTAATTCTTTCCGCACTTTGTTTTCTTACAAGATATATTGGCTTTTGAGGTTTTAATTTTTTTTTATTTGTTGATAACAGGTTTTCAATGTTACGTTACGTTATATGATTCTTCAGGCTTCGACTTTAGTGCTGGAAAAGTTACTGTGAGACTATATTTAATCATGGTTCAGTAACTAGTAATAAAAACTCAGTTCCAAAGTATCTGAAGCATTTGTTAATTAAAGTGAATGAGAAACAAATATACGTTCGTAATCCGCTTAAAATATGGCAATTAAAGGCGTCAATCAAAAACCCCTGTCACTGAAATAGCTCGCGTGCCCCGTTAATGAAGTGCCACCCCGCGAGTGCTCCCGGCTCCAAACATGAAAATCATAATTTTTCATGAGCTCGTTGATAGGTTTTCGCGCCGGCCGCGGTTTCCCGCCGCCCCGCGCCCTAATTACCGCCGCCTCACGATACGTCACCGCGGTGCCTCAAAAAAATCCACCCATCCCTCTCCCACTCGACACCGGTGAACCGCGGTGTCCCACTCCGCTGAGCATTTTTATAAAAACGCAGAGACCGACCGCTACTGTCCCGCTTCTACCCGCTGTGGCTCCGCGGCGCCCGCACCCTTCGTCTCCTTCCCGCTTTTTACGAGACGCAGGGGCCGCCACCCGGGTGGGGGGCGGCGACCGCGCGAACGCAAAATATTGACCATCGGAAAAAGTCGCGTCGTATCGCAGTCATCAGTCGAAACCGAGTCCTCGCGAGCACGCGTCCCCTTCGCTGCGACTTCGGCGCGAGTCGTGAGTCTTCGGATTGCGGTCACGGCGATCCCACCGCCCGCTTATTTTTCGATCCCCGCCCGACGTCTTCCGCGCGCCCAACAAGTGGCGTAGTCGCTCACACGACGTCGCACCCGCGTGAGCACAACTTTCCGGAGCGCGCGACTTTGTTCGAAATTTGATCGCGTGTTTGGAAACTTTTTCCGAGTGTCTATAAACTTTAGTGACGTGACGAAGGACTTCAGTGGCGTGTTGATACGAGGGTTAGACTGGAGTCGATGCACTTACCGCACGCGAGCCCCCCCGTAGCCAGTATGGCGGATGTATACTCCCATATCCACGATTACTACCGGCAGAGTCACGGGGAGCTGGTGCAAACTGGATCTCCTGCCGTTTTATGTTCAGCGCTTCCGAACCACTGGCGATCGAACAAATCTCTACCGGTGGCTTTCAAAGTGGTCGCCTTGGATGATGTCCAGGACGGGACATTGGTGACAATCAAGGCTGGGAATGATGAGAATGTGATGGCCGAGCTGAGGAACTGTACGGCGGTGATGAAGAACCAAGTGGCGAAGTTCAACGACCTGCGGTTCGTGGGCCGCAGTGGCCGTGGGAAGTCCTTCTCTCTGACCATCACCATCAGCACCTTCCCCAGCCAAGTGGCTTCTTACACCAAGGCCATCAAGGTCACCGTTGACGGACCGAGAGAACCTAGAACTAAACAAAGTGAGTATCGATTGTTTTTGTTTTTCAATTTATTTTTTGGTATTTGTATGGACTGTAAGCTGTTTATTCAAATTAACCACAAAAAAATTAAAACCAAAAAGGGTTTTTAAAAGTTTTATTATTTTAAATTTTTTTAATAATCATTGCGATTAACTTCTGCGAAATATGTAGTTTAACAATTTTAGAGGAATTTAAACTTCGAAGGTACCTAAATTAAAACTCTTACTAATTAAAAAAAATACGCATTTGCTATATTAGCAGATTTCAAATTCATAGTAGTTTCTAACATTTTATTAATACATAACTACATCGACCAATGAAAGATTGTACTTACTAATGTAGTATGTGCAAATTTAATGAATGATATTACATTATTAAATTCCTAATTTACTCGTAATTGTCAATCTCAACTTTTTACAACTGTAGTAATAGATAATACAAACCAAAGTAGAGTTGCGCGCACGCTGGCACCCGGCCAGCCTCGCTGCGGCTGCGGCCCACCGCATTCGAAATAGTACCGGCCCAATATCAACCATTTAATTCTAATAAACTTTTTACAACATAGAAAAAGTTAATCCAACTATATTTCTCGACGCGGTAAAATAAAAGTCAAGATAAAAAGTAAACTTTATAAAAACTTACCAGTATTAAATAATTTTTCATTTTACGAATCAAGCTTTTCAAGTTCAACGGCCCAATATCAACCATTTAATTCTAATAAACTTTTACAACATAGAAAAGTTAATCCGGCCATATTTCTTTAAATCTAGACGCGGTAAAATAAAAGCCAGAGGGAAAGTAAACTTTGTAAAAGCTTACCTTAACTTATATTGGATAGAAGGTTTTCTCTTTTCACGTATCCAGTTTTTTATGTTTTATGTTTAAAAACTTCCAGCCAGGATTATAATTTGGCAAGCTTGGTATAGGTAATAATCTTCCATTAAGGAGGATCTAAAAGTAATCTACAAAATTATACCTATATACTTAAAGCCTGACAACAGTTTATTTAACCCTGAGATAGTGTCGCTGCAAACAGCTTACGTATGGCAATAATGTGCGTACGTCATGTATAGTCGGGGTAGTGGGCATTGGCTTCATGTTGATATAATGTCAGAAACATTGCTTACAGAAAATTCGGTTCATTCAATTTACCTATTCGTCAAAATCTGATTCTAAATATTCAATATATATATATATTCTTCGTTTTCTGACTCTGACGAAGTCTGATTTTCATCAGATGTTGTGTCGCTTTCAACCACCAACCTCGATTATAAAACGTTCAGTTTCCAATTCGATTATAGGATTTTTATCGTCGATCTACATAAACCTTAAATGAAATATTAAAGTTTAAACCAAACAACTAACCAGTTCAATAAAACCGCACTATAAAATGTCAATACCGGTCATGTCAACAACCAACTTCAAAACATTGTTTATTGGAATATTTGGAATGCTATGTAATCCTTCGTCTTTTTTAAGCTGTAAGTATTTGATTGCATTCACTACAATTTATCCGCATCTCAGGTATTTTTTTTTTGCATTTTTGTAATAAAACCGTTTATATTTGAATATATTCGTAGATATTTTCCGTTTGTTTACATCGGTGACATTCGATGACATCCAACGTTCGTTGTCAAAGAGTACTTGTTGCCAGTAAAAGAAATTAGTACCATTGAAAATCCGCAAAATGGCGAGGGTCAAATAAACTGTTGTCAGGCTTTACATAGTTATTTGTACGCTTTGTACGCTTCAATAGGTATATGCATATGTACATATAAGAATGTGCTCATAAATCGTTTCAGCATTAAGTGAGTGGCATCACCATTAGTGCAGTTGTTCACCAATTTACGTGAGAAGAACATCTTAAACACATCCACGCTTGCTCGTTTAATCCTCGCTCCCGAAATAGCCCGATTGTTGCCTGCTTTTACAGTAGAGTTAAATGTTTTGACAGGGCTTAAATGGTTATTGATGTTCAAATTGTAAACATGCCTTTTAAATTGAAACAATGCCCCTGTAAACTTACATTTGTTTTGACAATGAAAAGTTAAGGAATTTAACAAACAAAATCGACGTCGAACATAAAGTACTGATAAAAATGAAATTATTAATTATTCACTTCAATTAACATTTAATTTGCACACAAAATTTGCGTTGCTACATTTACTGGAATACAATTGATTAACGGACAATTAAATGGCGACTTATTACCACCGTTAAAATAATATTAATTTATTCTGGTAAATGTCGTATTCAAACAAATCTTTAATGTTTCTTTGAAAACCCTTTCTTTATAGTAAGCGCCAGCATTCCACACATCAAATGTAATTATAAATGTTTTGACACCACAAATCTATTTCGGATGTTACGGCGCACCGAGATGTCTGTATAAACAGTCGCTGCCCAAACTTCGGCCAATCATAAAAAGACAGTATGCGGAAAAACTAACATCCTCGGGCGATAAACATCAAAGGAAGTTAATAAAGCTATCAATGGCGTCGCGGCTTAGGGCACGGTAATTAAATGCAGTAAAGACTTTGAGGAAATAAATGTGTTTTACTTTAAAACGCAATGAGAAAAACGTTTACTATAACGGCCCGATTCGAACTTTAAGATAGATGCGTCAAATATTATGGCTAGATACGATTTGAATTAGATACATATGTCAGTGTCAAAAGTGACATTTTTGTTTGAAGAAACGTCACTTTTGACACTGACATATCTAATCCATATCGTATCTAGCCGTAATATTTGACGTATCTTAAAGTTCGAATAGGGCCGTAAGAATATTCTGTATGTTACAGGGATAAGTTCGCTTTTGTTGTATTTAATTTACTCTGTAACTGTGTTTTTCGTGTTTCTTTTTCTATGTACAATAAAGCATATAAAATACATAGGTAGGTACGTACAGTCACCCGCAATATTGTTTCACAACGAAGGCTGCAAAAATATCTGACACGATCTTATTTGTAGAGCCATAAGAGCGTGTCACATATTTTTGCGGCCTTCGAAGAGTAACATATTATTGCAGGTGACTGTACATTCATACTTGTTTTAGACGGTAATTAAAACTGAGTTTATTTTTGTTTGAAATATTAAGTTAGATCAGAGTTATGTACCATTTGCAGTAGGTACACACCGACGCATTAAGAAATAAGATAGGATCAATATTACTACAAGTAGGTAACCAATATTGTAATTTTCATATTAGAATCAAACTCCATATAACAAACAAACGCAATACGAACAACCCTGCCAATTCAAAATTAATATGAGCCTAGAAGTTTCTGCGTCACAATAATCCTGTTTAATATGCGGCACTTGCAGTTCCAGCGGTTACCAAGTTTCTTGAGCGGCCACGGGCGTAGCAGATGTAAACAATCTCGGGTCGCGTCGTAAACTCCGTTTGATCTCCCCGACCCCGCTCCCCTGACTCTAAAATATGGATTTTATGTCCCTGAGCTGCTAAAATACCCACACGCAGAGACCCTCATAACACCGAGTCGGCATACTCGGTATTTATCTGAAGTTACCTAACCTACGCAATGGACGCTACGAAGAAGTTATGGCTATACCCCGACTGCGGAGTTCAGGGAGACCTAATTAGAAGAACAACTATTGCAATTAATGTACTTATAACTTTTTAACGTACCTACTCTCACGCAGGCCGAAAATCATTTTGTCTTACTTAAAATTGCTCGTGTATATGTTAAAACACTATAAAATTTATCGTGACTATTGTTTGATTAAAGATTTAAATGACCGACGAGCGGTGATTATATAAATGTCCCACATAAACCATTGTTAATATAAATAGAGACAAATATTCTAATAGTCGGTATATACCGACACCGCCGCCGAGTTATGAGCCATAACACTCTGATTCCATTTATTTAACGCGCGCCCGTCACTTTCATTAATTTACGAGTGACAACACGCACAACACTCGCATCTCGTTCGAGTTATTTAATGCTTATTTGACACTCAAGTCGTATCTCATGCGTTTATTGTCCTGGTGGTACCAATTTGGCCGCGATGGCTTTTGATTTGAGACTCACTTTAATGTTCTTTTGTTTTTCAAGACGCAAATAACTGGCAGTAAAACCGACGATATCAACCACGCACCACGCTACAAAAAGCAGCAGCTTCGGCGAGCCAAATATTTATCCTAAGTATAACGAGCGGGCATTAAGAATTGCTCTGGTTACCCTTGTTAATAATTCGAAGTCCCGCATTCGTAAAGGGTCGGGGAACTGGATATAATTGAATACTGGCATTAACAAATGGAGCGGGCCGTTTCCGAGTTCCACATTTAACTTACTTATTATTGTTTAGTCGAGTCCTTTCCACGATCAACGCGACACCAGCGGCCCATCCATCACGTCACTCGAAACACCCGCGATTCGAGAAATAACTTCAGAGCTAGCTCATCCACCAACAAAGAATTACGTTTCCAAAAACAGAGTGCGCATTAACGACACTTTAAACTAATAAAAACGTCAAACGCCGATCATCAATTCGATAGCAAAACAAGCAACGTTTAAAAAGAGTTAAAATTAGGAAATTTACACAACTTGCACAATAAACTTCAAGAGTCGCTAAGAAGCTTTGTTTACATCGATAACAAAGTAGATGAAGAGCTCGTAAAACAGTTTAATCCCGTAATAAAAAGCCTATACACCTGAACTATATCGATCTATCGGGACTGGATTAAAAACGCCGTAAAACAAAAAAAGACGTCGGCAGTGGCGTCTTCAGTAGGCTATTGATTAAACAAATAAAAACGCGTTTCGCTAGCTGAAAGGCGATAGGCAACGTGACGGTGGAGGGTCGTAAAAACGTATGGCACAGAGGAACCGACTAACTGCAGTAGTAAACCGGCTCGTTTTGTATACAGGCCCCTTGTTATAGCTCGGTAAACAGAGCGCCGCCGCCGCCGTGTGTCGCCGCCTTTACGGCCAGCCTTTGTGACTTTCATACGGCCGTGGCTTGAGACGGTGGCGATTCTGACAAACAATCACATTGGTACTTAATTGGATTAGTCTGGATTCAATAGCGTATTTGTTGGTTACATTCTCATTTCGTTTTGAATATTTCTTCATTCAAACCCAAAGAAATATTGCTAAGATACAACCGAGAAAGAGTAATTCGGAATTTGTGAAGATAGGAAACCCCCATTGTAGTAGAAGTTGACAATTTCACAGACCCCCGTGTTAAACTACAAAAACATTATGTACACAAAATAGTTTCGAAATCGAATTTCAACTGTTTTATTTAGAAACTAAAGCAACAATTCTATAGATACAACAATACTCCTGCGATCCCAACTTTTGCACTAAAACAACTCAGTGTAAGAACTCCTTGAACTTTTAAAAACCAATACGCTAAACTGTTTTCCTTTTGTTACAGATTACGGATACGGGCACCCCGGCGCCTTCAGTCCGTTCCTTCTTAACCCGGGATGGCTGGACGCGGCGTACCTCAACTACGCGTGGGCCGACTACTTCAGGCCACCGCAGATGCGGGATCAAGCCCTTGTTAAAGGTTAGTATTTTTAATTATCGCAACATATTATTGATTCCCAGAACTGTATTTGTGTCACCATTAAAGACTACCTCAATTCTACGTTTGGAGTTGAAGGATCCTCTAATAGTTTTTAGTAACCACGAAAAACTTTTCGTCACTTGACCTCCATGTTTCGTAACAATGGATTCTCGCAAATCCCTCGAAGCGGATCAAACAAAGCACCCCGTGTTTAGCACTCAAAAACTCCCAATACATCCTTTTTTACCGGCATTTGTTAATTTAAAAATTCCCGATTTAGCAAACAGCACTCGAAAACATGTTGCTTGCAACAGCACCCCCTCAAGGCCGTACAATGCTAAAGCGGCTCAAATAAAAGAAGCAGCTCTTGAGCGTTGAAAAACAACACCGCCCCGACCGAAGCAAAACCACCCGTTGAAGTCCGCGTAGGGGGAAGTGGGGAGCACCTATAGAAAAAGGATAAAAAAGCATCGCCTTCACGTTCGAGAGAGTGTGGAGTCAATTTTATTCCAATGTAGGCGGCCGCGCCACCAGCCACTTTTTGTTTCCGTCGTTGAAACGCGAGGAGCGCTGTACTCAAACGCCTACAGACTTTTATTAAACCTACATTAGCTTCGTTTGCACAGCAGAATTCATAAAGTTTGGAAATGAATAGACTCCTTATTTTTATTACTATACTCGTACGTCGACTATTTGCCTGTTGTTGGGGTTTTTCTTCCGCTTCTCTAATTTAACCTTTCGCTCTGATGCTCTTTCCGCGAACGAAGCTTTAAATTACAATTGCAGCTTTTTAGTAGCCAAAAAAAATTCATGTAACTGGAACCCAAGTTTGTAACCGATGAGGTCATAAATTATTTGCGATTCTGTTTCATAAACATGGTTAATTCTTTGAACCCTAATTAAAAATAACGGACAAAGCAAAAACAGAATCAAATCCAACGAGCGGGGATCACCTCAATCAGGCGCGACGCCGATATTGGCCCCCACCTCGCCAAATTACCCCCTACTTACGGCCCCTCCCACCCTCACTGCCTTTAAAGTGGTCTGCGCACCACTGCTACTGCTTCAAACAGAAAAAGTGCAAAAGAGGCGAGCTCGGCACCACCTCGGAGCCCTTTGTGGCCCAATCTGCGCCGGCATCGTGTCCTTTTTATGCGCCTGCTTCTCTTACACGCTATCGAGAATCAAAGCTTGCTCGGCGCTACAAGAACATTTTGAACACTGCTGCTAATGAAAATTTCACGTTTTCCGAGCCCTCTTTGTCCGCTCTGTGCGATACCTCGCTCCTTATCGCGATGGAACTCTGTGGCACACGTGTTCGCGCGTGCTCGGCATCGCTAATGCCCCGACATGTACTCTACTCAACAGAAAGGAGATGTATCGTGCCGAATTACGCCGGCGTGTCTGCTCCGTAAAAGACGACGTTCGGATAAATAAATATTGCACCCTCGCCCTCCGATATTGCGCTAAAAAAACATCCCTTTCGGTGAAGCCGCCTTTAAACGCCTACAGATTGTACATTATCCTTAGTACGATTATGCACCCTCGTTGTTCAGGGAATCAACGGAGTGCCCGCGGGCCCGGGCGTCCCCAGGGAGCCGTATCTCATATTACGTCATGTCGGCAAATCAGACTATAGTAGCTGCCGTAAAAACCTGAATATTGAGTTTGATGGATATTAACGTTTGTTTTTCCTTGTCAACAGGTGGAGCCTTACCGCCTCCCGTGCCGCTACCGGGAGCCGATCTTTTCCCGTTCCCTCCTGCGATAGCTAGCCTGCCACCAGGAGCCGGTGGTCTGATACCTCCGCCCGGCGCATTCCTACCAGGCAATGGACTCTTGCCATTCGGCCCGCATCCTGGTGATTTGGCGTTGAAGACGTTGCCTCCAGAGCTAACAATGAAAAACGGAATGAATCCTTACGATGCCTTGAGGCAGCTTCAAAGCAACGTGTCTTCATTGGACAATTCTAGTGCTCGTCTGTCTCCAACGAGTAGTAGGCAGAGCGGCAGTCCGCGCAGCATAATCAATGCCAGTCCAGATAGATCGAAAGCGGACTCGAAGTCTGAAGTGAAGTCAGAAGCCACAATCTCCGATGAATCGGACGAAGAGCCAATAGAGGTGGTGAAATCAGCGTTCCACCCGACTAGACCTGCGAACGTCGAGTTGCAGGAGATGAAACAAGTACAGGCGGCGGACTCGACAGTGTCGGACCGGCCGCGTGTGCGCAACGAGCTGAAAGCGCCGACACAGCGCACCACACGCATCGTATCTACCAGTCCCACATCAACCAAAATCTCCAACGGGACGATATCAACGCACAAATCCGTCTGGCGGCCATATTAACCATAGTAGTCAAGTGTTATCTTAATTGTAGTATCCGCTCTTCGTTGAGCCTGTTAAAATGTGATAAACCAATGAGCTTGTACATAAGGTGTAAAGATTTAAATTTGATTTATATGAGATATTTATTGTTAGTGTGATATAAGATTTGTGATTAAGCATTTCTAGCTGGTCTAGATTACTGTACCGATGCATGTAAATAGATATTATAGGTACTTGAAATAAATGTAAAATACGGTTAGTATTATTGCACATGTGTTCAAGCTTGTCTACATTAGAGTACCTAATAAGTATTGTTTATTTTTAAAATATTTTATTAGGTAGTACTTCATAGCAACCTTTAAAACCATTTAGATATATAATTAGATGTATTTGACGATTTTCTTTGAAAATGACTGATTACTATTAATCTAAGTATAGGTACAGATACTTGTATCATTGTAAATAATGTAAGTACATATTTATTATCTTGACAAAGTGTAGATATAGTCATAATGGTAATTATACCGATACCGGTTGTAAAAATGTATTTAGAAAATCGAGATAAAGAGAGTATTCTAAAATTTAATACACAATTTTATTACACACCCTAATTTCACCCCGTTATCTTTGAGGAACCAACAAAGCGGGGGCAATTTTAACCAAGGATCTGACCTTCCCGGCTCATTCGATGAAAAGCCATGTGGTTATTGTTTGTTGGTATAAGATGAAACAAACACATGACAAGGCGACTACTGCGCCATATTTGCGGCAGAACACGCACACAATCTGTCAAGCACATGTTTGCGAAGGACATTGTGGTGACTGGTAGGTACTCTATAAATTACATACATACTTCACAGTCTTCATAGCAATAGCAATAGAGTTTTATTTAGCGAAATCACGAAGTTGGTGGTGGATATGAGACACGCATTTTTTGCGAAATAGCGATACAAAATATAGAAAACACCTGAGTTTCAAGTACCTACTGCAGTGTCCGACCGAAACGGGATATTTAGTTGAAGTCGATTTGGTACCTACTACAACCTACCTAACCTTTTCTTTTGGGTCTTTAGTGGGTAGGTAAATGCCTAATACTTACGTACCTACATTATTGGTAAGTTATTATATCTATGTGAAGATTTTTTAAAGTAGGTATGTGTTGATTGCTACAACAACAATATTCTTGACTCTGATAATCTTAGTACATATCGCTCAAATATCAAATTAGGTGGGCTACCTATGCTTTTCAGCTTAATCGGACGTCTATGAAATTGGCTTTAAAAATGTCACTTGCAAGATTTGACCTAAACCTAATAACAAACATTTTCAGCTTTTAAAAAGGCGTCTGATTCTGATATTGAATAAAACCATAACCGCGTTAAGCACACCGGCTTCCACGACATCCATAGGTTGACCCCGTGTTTGAGGAGAGGACCGCGGCGGGCGGGGCGCAATCAGCTAACCGGATCAGCTCGCAAACACAATTGATAGCGACGCACTGACTGGCGCGAATCGGGACTGTTTTATGTAAGTAGGTGATTGGACTGACGCGTTGGTGCCAGGTCTAGGTGCTCTGTTCTTGCATCTGATAATATAGCTATTTGGCAATTTTCTTATCTAATTATTATAATTCGTGAATCGGGACTCCGCGATTTCGCGAATCTAACTGCTAACCGGATAAGCTAGCAAACACAATTGATAGCGACGCCGACGCACTGATTAGCTCGAATCGATATTGTTTTTGGTAAGTAGATGATTGAACTGACGCGTTGGTGCGAGATCTAAAGTGCTGTGTTTTTGCATATATGATGATGCAATGAGCGTAAACGTCATACACTCAAATCATGCCTTGACAGCAGCAAAAAAAAACCAATATACCTAATTTTACTTTTAAGATTATTAACTCCACATACTTATTATCTTTCACACTCTTTTGCGTAACCGTAAGTTTGTAAAACAGTCAAAAGGTAGCTATACAGACTGTCACGGAGTACGGGGCAATGAATAGAGTCCTTCATTATGCTTGCCTTTGATTCGCATCTCTCATGATTCACTTTTTGGAGCGACTAAATAACGAGACTGCGTTCGGAGATGAACGGCAATGTCGGGTAAATTCTGGATTTCCAGAATAAAGTATAAACAAAGCACATTGTGACTATGGTTATAAACAACTTGTAATTATTTATACAATAGGTATATCTTTGTAAATGTTAAATGTTTGTGATATGAAGTTATGATATATAAGACCAAGAAAAGTCTGCAGTGATTTTGATACCATACGCAGTGCAAGTGTCATTTATACGTCACAATTTCATAGAAGTTTGACGTTTAAAATAACACTTGCACTGCGTGTGCTACCAAAGTCGCTGCAGACTTTTCTTGATCTAACTCTACCCATTTGTATGTTTATAGGTTAGGTCAGGTAGGTTTCACGTTCTTATACGATATATTTTTTTGAGAGAAAGAAGTTGTTAAATTGCATTTACATAATTTATACTAGATTCTTCCCGCGACTGCATCTGCGTGTGATTTTTATGATGACAGAGTTTCTTTCTCGTTTATAACATTAGTAATAGAGATAAACATGTAAGTATGTAGGTTTTTTAATGTTTTTTGTCTTTTCATAAATAGGGAATATTAGGCAAAGCTCTGCGTAGGTGGCACCTTTGTGGCACATACAGTAAACAAACCACATTGACACATCACACGTACCGTCAAGCACATGGCCTACCGCGAAACAATAAAATCGAAAGTTCGTTATCTAATCCCTCTATCACTCTTGAATATTCGAGCGATAAAGAGGCAGATAACTATATTTCGATTTTCGCGTTTACCGGTAGGTCCTTGTTAACAAACCGCCTTGATGCATCAATGTCATATTTTATTGTCTGTGAAAACTTGTCAAAAAACAGTTTAAGGCACAGTATGTATAAGTTAGTCTATGAATTTACTGAGTCGGTAGTGCTGCACTCTGGCGGCAGAACATTGCAGTAATATCCCCTATTTGGTCTAGTAGGTAAGGACTTAGTTATTGACCTAAACAGAGTTGCTTGCTATGATTTGTGTACTTTATCAGTAATTAGCTAATTAATGTCCTAAATAACTAATATGAATTATCCGGTAGGCCAATTTCAGCAACCACATTTTGACAGTTAATAAAAAAGTTACATGATACAGCGCTACGAAACTCACAAGTCAGATCTTAGAAGTCTGTTTAAATAACACACTAGTGCATTTCCGAACGCAGCCCTAACCTTTACCTAGCACACCGTTGCATGACCACCCTATTTGGCCGTATTAAAAACTTGTGGCCAGACAGGCCCGCCGCGCCTCACTGGGCTTATACCATCGACTTACTTTCTCAATATCGTACTTAGCATAAATGAAAAGTTGAAATTTGTGTCTTACGTCGATTAAAATTAGGTTTAATTTTATAATTAATGGAAAGGGGTAGAGTGAGGATGGGAAAGAGTTCGGTAGATTTTGAATGCGAAATTTTGTTTGAGCGAATGTTTCAATGCATGACTGATTACGCTAGTTGGGGCGTTCGGGTTCAATGGCGTATGCAGAAATATATTTTGCTTCACGATTGTAATTAGTCAACGGGCTCTATTCGTTTTTAAATGAAGAACTTGGTTGGAATAATTGTTAATAATGTGGTACATAGGTAATAATTGTACCTACCTCCTGTATATGCTCCTAAAGTCTTCTGTGCACCATAACTCATGAAGGGCTCCCGAGGTTGGGCCTTTTTTATTTACAAGTTTACTAGCGACCGGCTTCGCACGGGATACACTAATCCTTAACAAATTATACACTTTAACCTTCCTCAAGAATCATTATATTGATAGGTGAAAACCGCATGAAAATCCGTTCAGAAGTTTTTGAGTTTATCGCCAACATACAGACAGACAGGCGCGGCGGGCGACGTTGTTTTATAAGGTGTAGTAGTGATAGTTTTGTATTAATGATTACTATGATTAGTTAATTTTCTGTAGATATTTTTTTTACTGTATATTGTTGTTTTATGTCGATCCAAAAATTAATATATCTAGTAACAATCAATATATCTAATCGCACAGAGGTAGGTACTAACAGCCAACGTGGCTAATTCAAGACCTTTGCTACGAATGGACAAAGAATACATCACCTAACACACACCACACACAAACACCTCTGGAGTTGCAGGCGTCCATAGGCTACGGTGACTGCTTACCATCAGGCCCGCCTGCTTGTTTGCCACCGATGTGGTATAAAAAAAAGAATGGGTTGGCCTTTTTTCGTGTACAGTCACCTGCAATAGTATGTTACACAACGAAGGCCGCAAAATATCTGACACGATCTTATTTGTAGAGCCATAAGAGCGTGTCACATATTTTTACGGCCTTCGAAGAGTAACATTTTCGTGTACTGTCAACTTGTACAGTCAGTATCAACTAGATTTTGTGACTAGAGTTCTGACTGTACCTACAATACGTTCACACGGTTCACTTTACCGCATGCGCCCGTCATGTGTAATCACCTTAATTCACATTACAGCGTCCGTGACAGGTGGAAAATGTTTTAGAATGGACGCGAGGAAAATTGTCGAACAAAGGATCGGGCCGGGGCAAATGATTTTTTATCGCGCAGCAGAATCCGCCTCGGGCTGTTACGGCTGAGCTGGAGTTTCCTTGACGCGAACGTTTTATTCGTCCAACGGAAATGCTCCAACAGAAGATTTTTTTCTTTATACTTTGAATAAAGCAATAAAAAATCAGCTTGAAGTTAAGGTAAATTCCAAACTAAATGTATAATTATTACCTATTAGACTAAATCACAGGTACCTACTCTAGAGTTACTGTATAGACTAAATCATAAGTTAAAAAGCTTTGAAAATAAGTTGATATAAGTACCAGATTTATCAAAAACATGAAGTACATTACCTATACTTAAAATATATTTCAGTCGAGACCAGAGACATAGTCAAGTGACTATCATTGATAGAAAATGCTAATTGAAACAGAAATAATTCATGGAAATTATCACGTGATTTTTCGTTGCATCTGTCATCCCGATACATTGGCTAGTTCTTATAAAAATAAGTCACATAGTTCACTAAACAAAACATAGTTCACTCTAAACTTTAAAAACATTTTTTCTTTGTATAGACTATAGATTAATCCACTGTTGCAAGCGCTTAAATAAAACACAATAATATATTTTTTATCAAAACAATCTGTGCCGCCATCGAAACCCCCGCCTATCCCCGGTTTTGCCGCGGGCCGGAGCGCGACACCACATATCGATAAGATCGGCCCACGTGCTTTTATTGTTTCAGCCGTTTCAGCGGAAGACCCTCCCCCTCCCCGCGCTGCCGTCGCCTCACCCCCGTACACCCCCCGGCGGCGAAAAACCTAAATGGACACTCTAAATGTCTATACCGACATTGGTACGCAAATTAAATATACGTGTATTGGAATTTTAGGACTAATTGGTGGGGACCGTAATAAAATAACTTGATGCTTTTATTTATGGATCTGTGAATATTGTACACGATTTCTATATGCGCATTTGTATAAATGGTTAAGGTAAAAAACTTGGCTAACGCCCCTCTTTTATCTAGTAGTTATGTGTCTATGATTAATTAGCGTTAATTACGTTAATATTAACCTTAATTTACCATTTCAGTTGAAATTATTTATACCAATTCCGTTAACACCACTCTGCTGCACCAAAAATGCTGGAAAATGTACGATCACTGATTATAAGTATTGGGATAGACGTTCCGCTAGTAGTTTGATCAATCTTACCTATTTATTTTAAAATATGATTCAACACGAATAATTGTTTATGTCAATATATTTTTTAACTATACTTCAATTAGGTATGTACCAATGTAACAATATCAAAACAGCAAGGATAAATGTCAAATGATTAGTACCTCTTTTATTTTCAGGACGTATAAAGTTTCTTGATCACGTTACCTAAAACGACGTTTACGCGGCGAAACTGTTTCACTTCGAGTACAACCTTTATGTGTCCCTTCATAATAAATTTAAAAAATACTAAATTAAAAAAAACCTTCACACACCCGTTGATGAAAACTCAAAGAGCAAATTCTGCGTTTAACTTTATTATCACGCATTCCGCTCAAAAATTCTCTCAATAAATCTCCCACGTCATCCCACTCAGTCACGAGGGGACCGGACTCACTGGACAATGCAAAGAAGTCTGATAAAAATTTAATGCCTGTATAAAAAGGCTATAAATTTGATTTACTGCTCCGCCCCTGTAAAATGGGGTAATATCGAAAAATAACATGCGATAATGTTGGGTTTACAGGGTGGGGTTGGATTAGGCAATATTCGCGACTACTTACTTGTCCGACCTCTTATTTAACCGCCATCCGATTCCCAAGTATAAGCCATATTTGATAGGCATTAAGCTTGCTATTTCAATCAACAATGATGTGTATATACGAGGTTGGAGAAGTGAGCGGTTAATATTTGCGTTCGGCTGTGGCCGCCGCTCGGCTTTGCTGCTTACGAGGATTCATTAGGGCCCACGTCAGTCACTGATGAAAAACTTCAGACTGTTGGTCATTTTGCGCGTTCTCAGTTAAAAAATAATGTTTATGAAATTCCAGAAAAACTTAATAAATTTCATTAATACCCACTGTTCTTGCTGTCTGTCCGAATTTATTTTTGTGCCACCTCACACGTTTTCACAGTGACAATTAATATGAAATTCTGAGGATTCCAAATTATAGACATATAAAATATCTATTATTGTATTTTCTTATAGCAAACAGTAAAAGTATTCTATAGACCGACATTTTATGTTGTTTAGTTTAGTTTAGTTTAGTTTATTTATTTCATAATGATCGTCATACTAAAACTAAGAGCGGTAATCATAGGTAACAAGTTCAGAACGAATGTCAAATAAAATCAATTTTACATAAGCTAAGTATAATGTCAAATAGTTATTTCAATTTTAATTCCATGTATCCGTCCACTGAATATAATGGGTTATTCAATAAAAAGTTCCTCAGTTGACGTTCAAATGCTTCGTCAGATATTTCAGTCCTTAATTCGGCGGGTAGACGTTCGTATATAATAAGTTGGGCCCATTACTCGCGGATTCTTACATGAAAGTGCCATGCGACGCGGCACTGTTCGCAGTCTTCCCGTCGATCTGATTTGTTTGCCCATGACTTCGACACGTTTAAACATAGACAAGTTTTTTCTCACGAACATCAGAACTTGAAACATGTTGATTTCCATAATGCCTTATAATAATTCGTTTCTATTGTCCATCTTCGCCAGAGTACCGGTATGTTTGCTTGCAAATGGTCCCGTTGCTTCCATTTTTTGCGTCATCCTAATTTGTTTACTATTGCACAATTTACATATAACTGTACCGGCCAGAGAAAGGTGCCGTTACTCCACAAAAAGTGCATTACTTTTGGGTTCTACTTTTTACTGATTTTACGGTTGCTCCTAAACAAATACAGACATTTTTATATTGCTCTGGAGCAATTTTCATTAAATGGGGCACCGTTATGCGTGGGCGCAAAAAGATGCTGTTTTACGTTTAAACAAGGGCAAGGTTACGCTTTGTTTTGGAAAGTAATTTGCAAACTGTAACTGATTTGCAAAATTCCCATTTCTTTGAATTCATGCGTCACTATGCTCGCCACTTTTTTTAATTTACAAAAAAACGAAAGCCTAGATGGAGTACTAACAATTAATTTGTTACAATTGTTAAATTCGCCTTTAGTAGCAAAGTTCAATTTTATAAATTACCTTAAAGCAATCTACATTACTCAAATAAAGCCTTAATCAAAATCCCAGCCCCTCAATCAGCCTGATTTGCTCTCGAGCTAAACCAAAGTCAATAAAATCCACCTTAACCCTATACAAACAGCGGCATTAGACGTAAGTCCGCAAGGGTCGGTCCTCGGGCCCACCTAAATCATAACAAACATCTTGCGTAACCCTTCGCCCGCCGTCCGCAAGTGCCGTTAATTGGTGACCCGGCCTAGGGAAATTGGTCCGCTGTACTTGCTTCCGTGACTTAATGACTAGCGGCCCAGTGGATGGACTACGGAACCCATTTAGGCATGTGCAATTTGTGTATGCGACGGGGGTTAGCCGAGTGGATTTGGTGAGACTGATGTCTACGTATATAAAGGAGGATGACCGGCTGAAGCGAAAATGCAGGTTTAATTAAAATTTAACAACCTACGTTACTGAGTTTCTTTAATAAATTGGCAGTTCCGAATAAAGAGATAGGTACACAATATGTTAAGGGAAACATTTACAAGGGGAGCGAGGTCATAAAAATGTAAATATTACAGTGTATTTTGCGATAGTACGCCTTTATTTTGACGTCGAGATAAAACCGAAGCGAAAACAATTTCATCGGCTTCTTTCATCTCGGACTAAGGCACATTTTGCACATGGTTAAGAAAAAAACTGCATTACAAGGAAACGTTGAGGCAATAACTGGGGCAGGTACAAAATGACGTCGAAAAGAAACGCACGGTAGCTTTCCTCCGGCGGATATTTTATAGCTCGGGCCACAGTCATGTTCTAGAACAATGTTTTCGGGTGATTTTATGATTTTTATTGCATCCCTTTTTAGTTTTGCCGCCTTTTCTGTGTGCTTACTTTCTTTTTGATGTTTCAGCCGCAATAAACTACTTCTATGTGCTCAATAAGGTCCTTTGTTTTTAACTCTCATGTTAGCTCTCTAGTCTCATGACCGTGCTAGTTTTGAGTCTGCTTACGACGACATAAAATAAAAATTAAGTGAATCGTCGTGCACGTGGGCGTGGAGGGGGATATTAACGTGATTGAGGTAGTCAGCGGAGGCGTCGGCCCGGGATTAATCATGTTCGAGTCTCATAATATTTATTCGTTTCATCAGCAGAATTTCGCAGATTTTCACATTTTTCTTGATTCGGACGAGGCATGGAATAAATATTAATAATAAAGGAGGGTTTGCCTTCCGAATTACACTGAGGAGGCGTGTTGACGACTCCTAATTTGACGTAATTTGCATAGATTATGCCGGGTCGCTGAGTGCCAATCTTTTTAAGTGGCTTCTTGTACGCGGTGCAGGCCGCGGCCCAATAATGTCTGTTTATTATTTCAAGCAGATTTCCTGCTTTTATAATATTTTTGTTTACATCTTCTTTGTAGGCACTTGATTTGAGGGATTAGGTACTGGGAATCAGGGAGATTTCGGTGTAAGGATATATATAATAGGTATGATTTTTTCCCTTTCAAAAATAGTTTTATGTTAAAATTATTACACCTACTCACATCACACAAGTTGCTTCTTAAATGTTAAAACAAAGGAAAAGTGCGAAATTATCTACTACCAACTACCTAATAAATAGTCACATTTCCAGGAAGATTTAATCTACATATATGACTAAATATTTTAGCATTGCTTCCCTGCCTAAAGTACCCACACAAAATACTATTCACAACGTCAGTAATGCGACAAAATACACGTCCACACAACATTGTGAAACAAATTCACGCACTCTAAATGTTCTATGTTGATCGAACAAGCCAAAGTGTGGCGGCCCGCAACCGCCGCGGTAGTGGGCCCAAGTTGCTAGCTGTCGATTCTAATGCTTGATAAATTAAATAACTCAGACCTATTTTAACATTATAAATCTATAAAACAATGAATGTTTGTAAACAATTGATTTTATATGTCGAAAAAAAAAACAACCACTTATACCGAAATTGTTTATCATTTATACAACCAGTTAAAGTGCAGCGTTAGCAACATTACTTGTACTTTTAGCGGTAACTAACCTTTTTAATCACAAAATCTTGAGATTTAGTATATGATGTGGAAGTCTAAGAATAGTTTTATAATGGAACCAGTAAGAAATCAATCGTTAGTTAGGTACTATAGTGATGTGCCGTTACCGGTAAAATACCCAAGGTGGGAAAATTCCCAGTAATGTTACCGGTAAGATTCCCCAGAATCAGTAATTTACGGTAATATTCAAATTAAGTAAATGTCAACATTAAATCATTACTTGTCAACAAATGCATCATACGAAGTGCAAAAAATCAACATAGGTTTACTTTTCTAGTAAATTCCCAATACTACTGGTAATTTTCCCAATGTTACTCGGTATTTTACCAATATTACTAGGAAGTATTCCCCTTGTCTGGGCAAGTGGGCATAGTCAAAACCAGTTCCAGTCAAAACCACTCAAAGAATAATACTAGAATTGTAGTAAAGGGTCAAACAGATCACTGTGTTATGTCTTTCCTGTAGACATACACAAGAGTTAAGGGCTATAAAGGTTAATTTTCTTATTTATTCCTTATCCACGTGAAAAGGTCCTCCTTTTATTTAGAGAACTATGATATAATCATTACTTACATGCGCACAAGCTATTAACTATTGCCCACAGGAGAGAAAAATGTACTGTTCGCGATAACACACTAGTTTTCTCTCCTGTGGGCAATAGTTAACAGCTTGTGGGCATGTAAGTAGGTAAGGTAATAATAATATTCTTATTTTGAGCGTGTATATTTATTATTGATCTATTTGATCTATTTATTTCATTTATTTCGTTTATTTCGTTTATTTCATTTATTTCATTTATTTCGTTTATTTCGTTTATTTCGTTTATTTCGTTTATTTCGTTTATTTCGTTTTTTTTCGTTTATTTCGTTTATTTCTTTTATTTCGTTTATTTCATTTATTTTATTTATAGCCCAGTACGGGATACAGCGTAATACTACATTGCTTCGCAACTCCGCTAGGATTAAGTGACAGAGATAGCTTAAGCTACGAGTGGAAGAGACGTAAAGATAATTAAGCCATTTCTACATGTTTTAAATTAAATTAATTCATTTATAACGTAAGCGTTCAAGTACGAGTATATTACCCGCTTTTGGAAATATTACCGGGAAGAATGGTAATTTACTGGTAATATTCCCAAATGGTAAAATACCGGTAATTTTACTCTCGGCACATCACTAGGTACTACTGAATATAAATACGACTAAGGTACATTCACAATAGTGTGCTAACTAAACGGCAGATTTTTATAAATACATAATTTCTTCTGAGGGTTCAAAGAATCCAGATTTCCAAAAAGTCGGTATCACTGGACACTTCGACACTTTGAAAATCACTAGATTTTACTTACGGCATACTGAAAATTCCTGGAACTGGCCACTTAGAAAAAAATAAGGCCTCTCATATATCAGAATCCAGAAACTTTCAGTATGGCCCTAATATTAGACCGTTTTCGGTGACAGCTTAGGTACCATCAGGCCGGCCAGAAGCTTATTTGCCATTGACTTATTATAAAAAATGTATGTATGTAACTCGTTGAAGATAGAAGGAGTCTTTCAGCTTTTTACACGAAATAAATTCCAACGCGAAACGCAGGTCTCTCAACATTTATACAATCACACTTCGGAAAAGCATTATCATAACTCCCGCCTCCGGCATTACTCAATTTGGTCACAGGTGAGACGAATACGAATGAGTCGCGGTGAGTGACTACGGACACTGGGAATTCAGAATTCCAGCGTCTTTTGTTACCTACTTTAAAAAAAAAGTTGTGTTGCATATTTACCTATATCTATTTTAAAGTACACTCGGGTTAATACCGTTCGGGAAAACTGACGTCTTTCCCATGGGCAATAATACGAACGTTAAAGATTTGGATACATTTAAGATGGATTTGGATTTAGTATGTATTTAAGAAGTAGAATGTTAAAACATGCTTATAAAGCTTTAAAGTAATTTTAACCTTTACTTAAACTAAAAGTTTTTGACCCATGCACCCAGCATCAAGATCAAGGGTAATTAGGGGTCACAAAACCATGCGTATTTTAGAAAACCGGTTTTTCGGTTTTTGTGAAACAGCAAACCCGGGTTTCCGGTTTTTTCGGTGATTTCGATTTTACGTATAATTTGTAAATTAAGCAAGTATTTTTAGGATCAATGCTTTAATATTAATTCTTCTACAACATATACACAATACCAGCTGGGGATATAGGAAATGTGACGCCAACGGGGAGGCGATCATGGACTGGGCAGATAGGTACAACACTGTTTTAGCCGTATCTAACAAAGGCAAAGGAACGTTCTAATCAGCTCCATGGAGAAGTGACCACAACCCGGACCTAGTCTTCACAACGAGAGCAATAGATGGTACCTTAGTGGCCTCTGAGCGGTACATGCTAGCGGATTTTCGACACTTTCAATATCGCCTAGTATTAGTTGTCATAGGTCTGAAAATAGCGATGATATCCTGCCTAACACCACCTTGCGTAAGTTTGCTTATGTTGATGACCTGGCCCTTGTACGTATGTGACACAAGAAGGCAGCTTGGAAATGGGACAAAATACCCTGGAAAAGGACCTGGGTCTATTAGATGACTATTTCTCTCGGTGGCGTTTGTGCCCCAGTACTTCCAAGATCGAGATGTCCTGCTTTCATCTGTGTTACAAAATGGCCAACAAGAAGCTGAGAGTATAATTCAGGGGCAATCTTCTCCGACACAACTTCCTTCCTAAATATCTTCGAAGCATCCTGGATTGAAGCCTCAACTTCAAGGAGCACCTAAGCAGCCTATCTGCAAAACTGCACAAATAGATTTATCGTTGGAGACTAAAAAGCTGTTTATTTATACAATTAGTGCGTATAATGTATTATTTTTATTTTTAATTTGCTCTTCAAAATAATGAACTTATATAAACTGTAAAATCGAAAAACTCGAAAAAGCCGGTTTAGTCAAAGTGAAAACCCGGTTTTTGCAATTGGCTGTAAACCCGGTTTAGCCGGTTTTTTCGATTTCGATGAAACCGGGTTTGTGACGCCTAAGGGTAATTAATAGCTGATAGAACAACGCGAGACATAAGCTAAGCTATTAAGCTGATAAGCTATTGGAATGGCATAAGATATGTATTTTTGACGCGTATACCACGTGTCCCAAAATTCAACGATAATCTGGCACCAGAAGATGGATCTGCTCATGACTACTCGAGGAAAAAAAAATATCTCAATTTATTATGGAATTACAAAAAAAATGAAATTCGACACCCCTAGTGGTATGTTTAACGACCATGTCTACAATTTTTCATTTTTTTTCCTCGAGTAGTCATGAGCAGGTCCATCTTCTGGTGCCAGCTTATCGTTGAATTTTGGGACACGTTGTATAGGCCAACTCAGTGCATCTAAAGATTCTAAAGGGGCCCACTGATTAACAGTCCGCCGGACGGTATCGGCCTGTCAGTTAGAACGGACTGTTAATCAGTGGGCCCCTTAATAGTCGACTGGACATATTAATACTTATTGGGTTTGTTAATTCATTTCCACCTCTGCATATTTCATTTTTATAGAGAATTTGCAAATAGCATTTTTTCACGGTCGTCTAGTTATATACTCGCGAATTTAGTATAATTATTCGTAATTATCTATTGAAACATATTACAACAGTACAAGGCATTGATAAATCTCAGATAATAAAAGAATCAGTCGGATAATCGGCTTAGCGAACAAGCCGTAAGGTCGCGACGGCTCGGCCTAATGCGTCGTTGAGTAAGACAAAGTCGGCCCTTAATCCGACCCACGTTTGCTTACATTGCTTCCGAAATTGAATCCTACGCTAATTATAGAAAAATATAGTTATTGCATGCAACCGCATAGAAGAATAAATAGAACAAATTACGAACGGATAATAAAAGGTTTTAGGAGAAAGATAATCGGCTTTGTGACAAGCCGTAAGCGGTCGGCGAAAATGGAAAACAACGACATTTATCTACAAAAAAAATATGTATCCAGTGGTAATAAACAAAATTATATTCATCGCAATTGATAAATTTATCTGTCGGATAATCGGCTTAATATTATGCTGTTAGATTAGGCTGTTGCGTGACGCATTAGCTTCCTTGTGTAAGACAAAATCCGAGAATCCGGCCTAGGTACTTCGTTAGTTTATGCTGGTTCTAAAATATTTGTCAACTTTACATAGAAAAGGTTTCAATTTTGTGTACTATACTCATCATACAAAGCACTAAATATTGAGGATTTATAACGAATAAGTCATTATGGAATGCGTCCACCATTCGTCTCCGACCGAATCGAGCTCGAACATCATCGGCCAAACTTGGCTGATCGAATCAAACGTATTACCTACGTACTTATATAAAAAAATAAAAGCGGTGGTAACCGAGTGGATATGACGCCCGACTTTCAATCCGGAGGTCGCGAGTTCAAATCCTGGCTCGTACCAATGAGTTTTTCGGAACTTATGTACGAAATATCATTTGATATTTACCACTAGCTTTTCGGTGAAGGAAAACATCGTGAGGAAACCTGCATACATCTGCGAAGAAATTCAAAGGTGTATGTGAAGCAAAGAGAATAGATAGTATAGAGGGCTATTGCCATAGTAAATTTTGTAGTCACGGTACATTTACTGCCATCTGTCGACACACGATTAAAACTTAAAATAAAATTGAAAATGTATAGATTAATCAAAATATGTATACGGATCTTCTTCTTTCAATTTAAGAGCTAGGCTCTTGTCGGTGCAGCGTGATGAAGTTGTCTCCACCTTGGTCGGTCCAAAGCCAGCCCCTTAGTGTCCTGGTACGACACGGCCCCTACATGCTCCTTTACTTGGCTCATATAACTCTTCCTTGGTCTTCCCCTCCCTCTCTTTCCATTTATTTTCCCTTCTATGATGTTTCTGATGAAGTGGTCGTGTCGTAGCAGGTGGCCTATCATTCTTCCTCTTCTATACGGATAAATGATTATTAATTTTTATTGTTCCATATTGACCCATGTTCTTTCACTGATATGTGTTAATATTGTTAAATATCGAACGGTGTCGCCAACGCCATCTAGCCGAGAATAGGCCAAAGGTAATGGCGCCATCTATTCGAGAATGACTTTTTCTTGATTTCCGAGGCACGTTTTTTTCTTAGACTGTATTTAAATATGTTTCTTATACGGAGTTACATATATCTTTGATGTGAAGTGAAGTCCCCAATCCGCATTGGGCTAGCGTGGGGACTATAGCCCAAACCCTCTCGCACATGAGAGGAGGCCTGTGCCCAGCAGTGAGACGTATATAGGCTGAATTATTATTATTATTATATAAAAAAAGGAAGGATGTGACAATCAAAGCTTCGCAATTTCGTTGTTCTATAACGATAAAGTATAATAAAATTACCAACAGCATAGTCTAAAATAAAAATAACATTCATTTGCCTACATGACTTTCATTACGTAGTATAGTTATTCGGAAGCAACGTAACAGACGCGCTCCTTACACGAGCTTGAGCTATTTGGGGAGCAGATTGAGTCAGATTAAACGCCTTACTGCGTTTACCTTGTTCTTTCCGTAATCTACTCCGTGTACAGTGGTTGTAAACTCGACTCGACTATTAGAAGATGCAAGCCGTTTAGGTATATTAACATAAATATCGTACAGTTTTAGTGTATCTAAATCAAATGCGATATGATTTTTTAATCAAGCTATTCGTGAAGGAGCCCACTGATTGCAAACCAAAACAAAATTTGACAGCTCTGAACAACTGACAGGCTGATATCGTCCGGCGAACTGGTAATATATGGGCCCCTTGATTGGGCTTTTTTGTCGTATTTTTGTCAGATTTCGACATAATCGCTCCCTACAAGAACCAGTAGAGCTATTTAGAGAGCAGATGGAGTCAGAGAAGAAATTCCTTATTGCGATAACCTTGTTCTACATTTTAGAACTTGGTTTAACCGGTCAGCGAGATAAGATTTGCGAGCAAAGTATTCCCAGTTCTTTAAAAAATGCAGAAATGCCACAATATCAATTATTATTTAGGTAGGTATGAAATAAACTCAAAAAGTACTCCTACTCTTCTAGTCTTCAGCTATGCATCTGAAAGGATGCGGCGGCGGCGGTGGTTGCTTGCTTATTTTCCACCAACGAGGAATCGCAGTCATATTATCCAGTTATATTCCAAACCTACTAAACGAGCACAGCCAGCGCTAATCCTAACCGAACTAGGGCGTTATTGGGTTGTTTTTTCAACATGTCCGCGTTGGGAACAAATTGAAATTCATTAGCGCGCGCCATCGGTTGGCGTTAAGGAAAATTAACGAGGCGAGTATGAAACAACGCCACATACCGCGGGTTAAGCGAGGCCGCTGCCTGGCCGGCGAGAAAGCGAGTAGGTACTCGTAGCAAATTACTGCCTCAAGCTACAGGCTGTAGCCCACAGCAATATTTCTTACAGAAGAAACTTGCGTTAAGATGCGAATAAATCTAAGATTTTATTCACAAGGTGTCAACATCATATCAAAAGGTATATTAATAATTGATTGCTGACTGTTCACAGTGTTCACACTGCCGGCGAGATTTTTTTCTAAGAGATAGCACTCGGCCGCAAAGAAATAACTTGTTAACCTCTATTTACTTTTCTTCTTTATTCGCTGATTACTCCTCCTCGCGTCGTGTTCCTCATTGCTGAGGGTCGTGAAATCCCCGTGGAATCAGCATCTCTTTGACGGTGTCTCGCCATCATGTGCCTGTTTTTGGCGTGAAACGCGACATGCATTGGGTGTCCAGGGTAGAACGGACTTGATCTGCCCACCTTGGGCTACGGCCTCTAGGTCGTTTGCCATCAACCTTATTACTATATTAGCAAAATTGTTGCAGATTTATTATTGATCGAGCGTTAGCAAAGGTCTCCGTTTCAGCTTGAGTGAAAATGCTGTCGTATGTCTGGATGTTCACCTCTCCAGGTCGCAATTCAGAACCGATTTTCATGAAATTTTGTGAGTAGGTTCGATGATTATTGATTAAATAGTTTTTTATCGATTTAGTTTTTGGATCTCTTTCAAAATGGCGAAGTCATACAATTAACTATTAGTTTTAAGCTTTGCTCACGAGGTCTATAGCTCACAGAGCCTCTAGTATATAATTATATCTAGCTTTAACCTTTCTGTACACAACTGCAGTTGAATCGCACTTGTATATCCGGCATTAGGTCGGGCGCGTCACCGCACGCCGGTCATTCGGCGATTTTTCCATTTGGATAAAGTGTCGCGTATTGGTATCGATCGACCGTCGTCTCGCTTGTCAGCTGTGGCGCGATTGACTCATTATTGCACTCATGTGTGAGAGGAAAAAATAACAATAATTTAAGTCAAAATATGCATAAACCTAATTTAGTAACAGGTGCTAATTTAACTACTATTAACCAACGACCATGTTAGCTTGAATCTTATAAGGCGCTAGCTGCATCACCAGATTACCACCTAAAGCCGAATGAATACACACCCACTGACGTAAGCATTGCACTGTCAATATTGGACATCTCTCGCATCTTAGCATCGAGTAACACTACCGGTCTCAGACGTGTGATGGCCAATTCAAATGTACATATTGATATCCATAATATGATATAAGATGTAATTTTGTTATATTCGCTGGTTCGTCTCGCTCACGTCAGTAGGTACATTTACGAACCAGTACGTCTGAAATCCGAAATGCACGCGTATAATGATAACACCATGACATCATTTGTGTCGAAGTCTAGTAAAAGGTCCCAATTTGTCGCTTACCATAAGGACGAAATTTGCTTGTATCTTTATACGAGTAACCTGTCCAAAGCGTCCTTATGGCAAGCGTCAAAGTGGGACTTTTTGCTTGGAAACAACACATTTAGATATCAAATGTACATACCTACGTTCGAATCGGCTTCCTACTAGATAAACGTAGAAAGGTGAACGCTACGTAGGTAATATCGTAGCAACTGGCTATCCAAGGTGTATACTGTAGGTACACCGGTAAAGTCATACTGCCGAATTCGAACTTTAAGTTACGTCAATTAATAGATCTACAAACGATATGGATTAGATGTGTCAGTGTCAAAAGTGACGTACTATTTGTATGAAGAAACGTCACATTTGACACTGACATATCTAATCCATATCGTTTCTAGATCTATTAATTGACGTATCTTAAAGTTAGAATCGGGCCGATAGGAACTAAGCTTGCCTGAAAGCTTACGTGACGTTTGCTATTCTCGTATATAGGTTATAAGTTAGACCTGATTTACGTACATGAATGTATCGTATCACTACTTCTTTCTTCTTAATACATGATAATCGTTTTTTATAAGCATATTTTCAAACTATGCATTTTAGAGATAATAGGTATACATATTGTTTTCTGATAAATAATCAAGTCCTCTATACTTTAATTTCCGAGGTGAAAGCATATTGAAGCTATAGGCTTATTTTGACTTAAACTAGCCCGTTCTAAAACGAAACCCTAAAACCTATCAATCGGTCAACACTT
The DNA here is from genome assembly GCF_910591565.1 of Cydia splendana. NCBI lineage: Eukaryota > Metazoa > Arthropoda > Insecta > Lepidoptera > Tortricidae > Cydia > Cydia splendana. The sequence continues at coordinate 12,692,686 of NC_085974.1, forward strand.
TCCTCACAGTTACACACCATTGTCACAAATGAATAAGTGCAGTTAAGTTGGTCACGGTCACTAGGAAGTGATTGTGTGCAACTAGTGCAGCCCTTTCTCGGAGAAAGTCCATTGTCAGCCCTGTTACTTTCTTCCCTTTGCTAACGTTACTCTTTGTATAACTGTACTGTACCAATAATAGCTTACGGTGCCTTGTGTAATTACGTATTCATAATTTGAAAGGGTTACTCGAAAATGGTGCAGATGGACCGTTATACGGTTTACGAAGATAACGGGTAACGTGACGTAGATCTGGACCGTTAATGCCGGGACCAATAAAATTGTAAAAGCGGACAATGTGGACAGTTCGAGTAACGGGTTGTGAGATTGTTTGATTGGGTTGTTGTTCAATAAAAGGAAAGTGTTGGTTCCCGTTGGGTTGTAATTGAACCGCCAATGACAGCTAAACAATAGGCTCGCGTGTGAAGGGAGAGATGGAGTGACGTCAGCGCACCACCATCGCAAAGTCAATTTTACCAAATAGGGAATTTAAAAATTGGATTATTGATATATGCATAGATACTGAACTAGCGACCCGCCCCGGCTTCGTTAACAAATTATACACCTAAACCTTCCTCAAGAATCACTCTATCGATAGGTGAAAACCGCGTGAAAATCCGTTCAGTAGTTTTTGAGTTTATACCGAACATACAAACACACAAACAGACAGACGTGGCGGGGGACTTTGTTTTATAAGGTGTAGTGATTATTTATTAATCATACAAATTTCTTCATAGAAGTTCTCTAAGGTTCGCATAAAATTAAAACTTGCTCTTAATATCTAATTTAGAATTGGGTTGTTTTTATAATATAGTCGCTTTAATCGCCATCGAAGAACCTTGAGCAAAACATTAATTACTGCCACAGTTCTCGTAAACTTAGAGCGCAGCGAAGGCTTCCATTGTGTTTTTGCATTTTAAATTGTGTGCATACAAATCGCCACTTTTGTCATAAATAATAATTGCCGGGGACAGCCACTGGTGTTACTTTCTTTTGTTTGTGTCATTGTGACATTGGCTTCTGTTAGATGGTAAAAACATGACCCATTTTTGAGCTTTTGTTTTGGAGCCATTACCAGATTGGGCATTGTTTTTACACGCGGATTTTATTTTAGTTTACGAAACAAATGAAGTCGGCAGGAGTAAAGAAAAGTTTATTCGGCTTTGTTGCAAATTGGTTGCCAAAATACCTTTTCTGAAAGCAAATATTAATTTTATACTAACATTAAAAAAATTGGTGCCTATACTGCCTACCAATGCCAAGATTCAGATTCAAATTATTTATTTACAAGCATACTTATATTACTTACATTAATAAAGTTTACACTTCAATATCTTATAACTTAGAAGCAAATTCATATAAATTATGAATAAGTCATGCATATTTATTTATATGTTTACCAGAACCAACTGCAACAGTAAGAGGGCCCCGTACACAAAAACAGTAGGCATAAAATATATAGGCACTTAATTTATAAGTGCGTGCAACGATCCCTTTGCAGAAACGAATTAGTACTATAGCATGCTAATTCGATGAGCATGTTATTAAGTTTTTCTGAAAATATAGCATCGCTACGCGATTTTTTGTCCATAGGGATACAGTTATGACAACGTCAAGCATCACGCGGGCCTTCGCCAGTCTATGGCGAGGTGGTACTAGAAGGTAATGTTGTCTGCGATACGAGTAGCTACGTGATACGTGATATTCTTATCGCCGTAAGTTTTATAATAGTATAGGTTGGACCGAACATATGAATACTTACAACTGATCTATAATAGGATACATACATATATGTATAGTTTATCTCAAGGACTGTAAAAGTGGTTGCCTGAGCTGAGCTGATACTTAGGTTTTATATGCCACCCAGTTTTACAAATCATTAATCACTGTATTATAAAATGAGTGCAGTTTTTGTACATTCTTTGCACCTCTCCTCTTAATTCATGCTTATAAGGTCCAGTTTGTGCAACACCGTATCGAAAACTTCCTAAACACATAAATTAACATTGTGCTCAGTATGTTTACAGCCAATTTCCCAGACCGCATTCAGCAGCATTATTTTCTAACGAGCCTCACAAATCAGTGTCAGCACGAGCATAATGTACGGCGATGACTAATAGAGTCACCTCAACACGACAGGTCCCGCCGTCCTAATAAACGACTCGATACGGCGACAACGACATCGACACCAAGCTTTCCCACCTTTCAAAACGATAAGGCACTAACAATGTATGAAGCTCATACGTTCTTACATCGTTTTGAACTCAATTGGAAGCGTAGCCGCCGCGCAGCAGCGTGAAATCGCCAACAACACACACAAAGCGCTTAACTACATTTAACTTCCTAACAATCAAACAACAGAACAAAGCTAAAAACAAATGAACACAATAGGCAACAATGGAATGAATTCTTTAAGATGTTCTCAGTAAGTGACACAATGACGGATGTCTTTGACCAACGATATCGCCGCTTTGTGGGCCGTTTATGGCACCCACGCGACACCATAATGGCATTAGTTCCACTGTTTTGGCAACAGAGATTCCTGGCAATCGTCTCAGTTCTTCGAATGAGAGAAACTAGACTGGGCTGGATAAAAAACTGAACGCGTGCCGGGGTTGATTCTGTTTTAATTAGCTTCTAGTAAAAAATGTAAGCGGAGTCTTTTACTTTTAATGTTTTTAAGCTAAATAACATGTGTAGGTATGGTTGTTTTAAAGGGCTACCTTTTTCCTGTTAGATTATGAACCATGCTTTTTAAGCAATGAAATAAATCGGTTTCGTTAGAGAATTTATTTTTCTCTCCCGTTTAATTATTTATGTTCAAGATTATACATTACATATTAGAAGCATTAAAAATATGTCCGCGGTTTTGATACAAAACATGGAAAGCAAGTAAAGCAACGAATGCAACGATGTAAGTGGTATAATATTATTAGTGAGGGAAAAGTGATATCAAATTTTTTAATCAATAAGTTATAGAAAATTCAACATTGCTCCATATTTTCTTTGAGCTTTAAAATAATCCGCGTTGTAGCGAATAAAAATATCCGTCCATCATTACGACCGAGGCGACCAGTCAGACCGATAATTTGCTTGCAAAATTTTCACGTACGTTAAAGCGGCATTTTTATCGACGCACGGCTTGTGATGTGGACATTAAAATACGGCGGCGTAATTTTACGCGTGTACAACCGAAGAAGCCTATGTGAGTATGAGTTATAAAGTGACATGTGACTTTGTAGTTTTGTGAAAAGTCCGAGCTGCACTCGTTAACCCGGGCCTCCGAATGTTTGTCGGGTGACAGCGACGCATGTCGAAAATACTTAGTGGGGCTGCGCCTCATTATAATCCCTGCAGCCCTCCCGCCCTCCGAGGTCGCTCGGCCGATATATTAACACGTCCGCCTGCCCGCTATGGATACGTGCTTTGGATTTAATATTTTTTTCAATTGCTGTAAAATTTATTGATACAGCAACGCTCTAAGTGAGGTGAGCTACTACTGGGAGTGGGTTTTGAAAACGACGAAACGAAGTATGTGGATAAAGCTAAAAATTAGACTCTTTTACTTCTCTACATCCGCATTGGGCTAGCGTGGGGACTATAGCCCAAGCCCTCTCGCGCATGAGAGGAGGCCTGTGCCCAGCAGTGGGACGTATATAGGCTGAAATGATGATGATGATGACTTCTCTACATAATTTTCTTTTATCTGGAGATACAAATGAACACAGCCCGGTTCTATAACTACCTATTGAATAAAATATATGCATTTAAAAAAATTCCGGGATGCGTATATAATTTTTCCCTATAAATAATTTTTCCTCTAACGCGCCCGAGAACACAAAATGTCTTAACCAAAAAGCACTTTCATAGGAATCGCAGATTACATTCAATCAAACTCATGTTTGACGATTCTAATAATTGACCGCCAGGCAAGATAATATCTTAAAAATTATGTTTCTTATTTTTTTAAGCCCTCTGCGGTGATGGCTTTAGTTACTGACTTTAACCTTGTTGGTATAAATCCGCTTTGTGACGTAAAGAAGTAGATAACCATTATACGACTGTCGACTTTCTGTTACTAATCTTTGTCAGAATCAGCATCAATGTTAACAAATCTTTTGAAGAGCTCTCAAGTACCTAAGTCAAGTAAGATAAAAATGTGTTGCTTTTTAATACAGTAGCGCAGTCTTATCCACAATATATTACCGAAATCAGTGAGTGTTAAGAGAGCGGCAGAGAGCGGTGTGCCATTGTTATAATTTTCAATAAGGGGCGCGATCGAGGGGCATCGATCGATCCGCACTATGGGGTACATACGGGGGCCCAACACACTACCCGGGGGTACTCCGGTGCATCCAGCGTCTGTGGTGTGCATCCAACTATAAATATCCGATGGGTGCCAAACTCTCGTGAGCAATAGAAAACACGGATTGGAAAGATAGATGGATGTCGTAAGTCGCGGCGAAAATATACGACTCTTCGCCAGCTTTTTAAAATATTGTTAGGCATTGCTTACTTTAAGGACTTCATTGTCATCGATCGGCATGAATATAACATGCTCATAACATACAAAACGTAGGTACATAATTTGCGTCTGAACTTGAGTAGTTATGTAACTAAACACTTTTTATATATTTATCTGTGTACGGATAAAAATCTACAAGAAATTAGATAACACTCAAGCTACAAGTAGCACTTAGGTAGTTACTTTCCAGTCAATGATTGGCCTTTCTTAACTTTTGTCATTTCAAGCATTAAGCAATAAATGTAAAACATTTAAGATTGCGGAGTATACCAAGAAGTGGAGTACATTATATTAATGAAAGAAACTGTACGAACTAAACAATTTAAATGGTAAATTGTGTATCAAAACCCTTAAGATAACAATTTCGAAAATAATCATAAACCTTTTACCCATTAACTTTCGTGAAGACAAATTGATCTCATCTCAGGGGCGTTAATGCCAAAAGCTTACTTAATTTGCTTTGAACGCGACGTCAGTAATTACTCTGCAATATGCCGCGGCACCAACTGCTCGCAACGTGTACCCTTGTACGTGTACCCAACCACCCGGGGCGCAGGATTCTATTAAAATCCAAACAATGGCAACTTCCCCAACTAATATCTGGACTAAATCCCTAATAAGTATGCCATTGTGTGAGAGGGACGTGGCCAAAGCGACAAAGAACACGTTATAGCGATCTCCAATGCAACGTCAGAAGTAAACGATTGATCACTACTTGCGTAGCCAAGCTGAATTAAACTGTAAACTTCAGCGTATAGAGTACAATTTTGATTGTTTTTCCGTTGGTGGTTACGCAGTTTTAGTTTGGCGTGTGTCGCGAGCTGTACACGCGGGAGTGTGGTGAGCGTCTGGCCATGGAGGCTCACCAAACTTGCCACACTCCCCTACCAAACTAGATTTGCAGTCCGGTTATAATACGAAGGCGACCATTCATTACATTCACGCTTCTGTTCGGTATAAAGTTTTTAGTTTCATGACAGTTTCAATTTGATATTGGATTATGTAAGATGAGATGAAGCACGCGATCTGGAGGAGTGGAAAGAGCAGCTGGTATCGCGTTGATTTCGTTATGCACTAAAAAGCTTTTATTGTTATTCAACATTTTCGACAAGTTTCGTTAGTCTATATTTATACTACAAACTAATGAAGTCGCTAGTAATTATTTAAATTTTAGACTGTAAGCGGTAGTTTATGAGAAAAATCAGCACATTTAAAGCATTTTATTGGTACATTACCTATTAATATTTCAATAACTCCCATCCATTAACGGGTGAAATCTACATATTTCCGTAAGGATTTATAAGTCATGACGGCAAATATGAAAAAAGTTACTAACCAATGTTGGTAATACCTATTCAACTAATATTTAGATAATACATAAATGTATAGTACATATGCATAGCATCTTTATAAACATTCAATTCGATTAATGAAATCATTTACTTAATCCTCCAATTTTCTTCTTTGTCGTTTTTGTGAGCGTAGGTTATGGTAATTTGTAATTAGTCTATGTCTTCGAAAGAAGACAGTATTTCTGTATTCCCTTTATTAATAATTGGTAATCACAGTGTCCGAGCCGTGAAACAGCGCTACAGCATATAGTGACAACAAAGCTACAATACAATAAAAGCCACAATATAGTGCAATAAAGCTACAATATAGTATTTTCAATGTACTTACCTCTTCTTTGTGGGCATACTACCCTCCTCTGACCTTCTGCAAGAATATGTACATGTTTAGTGTTCTGCAGTGCACATCATCATCAGTCTTTCTCTTATTTAACAAATGCCAATCACAGTGTCCCAGCCGAGAATCAGCGCTAAAGTGTAGTGTCAACAGAGCTAAGTGTTTTCCGTGTACCGCTTCTTTGTGGGGTGCTCACGGCTCTCCTCTGACCTTCTGTAAGAATATGTATGTGAATTTTCTACAAATTAACCACAACTAAAATTTTGTCGAGCTAGTTTAGTGGTTTGTGATAAATTTTGACGACCTATGTAGTTTAGTGGTTTGTGCTACATACCTAATTATGCTTAATTAGGCGATCTTCTTAAAATTAGGAACTACTCGATAGTATTTACTAGGCACTTCACTTTTTAACAGTGAGCTCAATCGTCAACCTAAATCAAGCTCATATTCAAATTTCACATAGATAAATATATTTACTTTTTACACACGTCGTACTATAAAAGTGGTTAAGTACAACGCAGCGACTCAATGACAAATGATTCACACTTAAGACTATTTAATACACCATCATTTTATCAAACTTCCGCTATCACATTTCAGCCGCATATTCAAAAGTATCATTACGAATAACAAAAAAATCTACAATAGTTAATTCGCGCAATATTTTGATTTGTCAATTGTCACGTACGGGTTCTGGGGACTGGCAGAGGGCAGGGGCGAGACAATAGCGGCTAACTACCCCTTTCTTCCGAGGGAGGCGCGGGCTTAACCAAGCATACACTGCGTTTTGGGGTAGCCAGTGTGGGGACGCTCGCGTGCAACAGTTTTAGGGCTGCCTTGATTTTCTTAACAAGTTTTATTCGTAGTTAGCAGTTCTGAATAGGCTCATTATAAAAAGAGCCTATGCTACAATTTAAAGCTGGTATGGATGTCGGCGGCCGATCGTAAGATCAGGCATATCGTGAAATTCCTAGGCATATCGTGAAACGTGAAAATCTTTGACCCGTTCCCTGAGTCGACGGACCTCGCTACGCGGGGCTCCTATTTCTGGGCAGTTTGCCCTTCGGGCATCTGAAGCAACCTAACGAACCTAACCTACCTATGTATTGGTTTAATGTGACTATCGTCAAAACATTACACAGGAACATTACGATCTGCCTGATCGTACGATCGGCCTACGACATGGATATGACTTGCGCATAACTTAATGAAGGAACATGCGAAAAAGTGAAAATATTAGTAATTTTTATATTAGAGGTATTATAATATAACCTTTAGCTGATCACCAAATTTTAAGTTTACAAACACTTAGTTTGTTTATTTATTTAGAGCTAGTCTTTCTTCTTAAATATTAGTTGACGTATTTTAAAGTTTATTTTCATTAAATAATTATTAAGAATTAATTCATATAGTATCTAAATCTTAACCAATATTTCATTTATTTTCATACTTATTCAAACATTAAAACAGAAATTCCCATGCATATTGATTTAGTTTATATGCCGATTTAAATGCAATAAAATGAGTGATCTCCAATGTGGAAAAATTAATCAATATAATTATTCTCTTGCATTTTTTATTCTAATTCCGTTGTACCCGACAGTCCCCAAAACTACTAGTGCTGGGGTCCCGCAGCGCCACAATGCCTGCAACCGGATCGGCAAATTGAAATGTTTTATTTGGCCCCCGGGCTTGCGTTACGGGATAATGCCGACTTTTAAATTGATAACCGAATACGCCTCATATGACAAATCTCTATTTGGGGGCATCTGTGGAGCGCTCGTGTGCAGCTTACGTACCGTTTGGAATGAAAATCGGATTGTTCGACTCCGCATTTTTTTCTTTCAACTTATTTTTTGACCAAAAATTTCTCTAATACGTAGCGTACCACTTTCCTAGCTCTTTTATCTAGTACTTTCAGTCAGACCAAGCTAACTCTGCAGCCAATTTCACAAAACAAAGTACTTATGGAAGTTTCATGATGACATTTCCACACCAGAATTAGTACCTACATTAACCTGACGACTACAGTTTTATTTCATGAAAAACCTCCGCCTATTTCAAAGTCGGTTAAAAAATTTAACTTAGTATGCGTTTCATAAAAACGGAACGATTGACCCTTAATTCTTCATAATCGCTATAATAATTTTGACGCTATGGGGAAGCACACAACATAATCATACCTACATATATTGATGAAGTATGTGCGTAAATAATGCATTGTGCGAAGATTTCAAGCCTTCCTATTGTCGTAAAAAAATCATAATATTTTTTTTACATCATGTTGAAATTAAGTGGGTAGGTGCAATTAGGTAAAACCAAGCTTTATGTGTTTAAGAAAAAGATAGGTAATTCAGAGTTTAATTTATAATAATGTTGGAACATATCTGTATGATATGGTATTCTTAGATTTTCTCACACCGTATCGTAAAATCGTGCTTTGTAGTACTTAACTCATTTGCATAATTTATTCCCCAGGATTGTTTGCATATTGTGTTTGTTTAATGTTTGTTATTGCCACCGTCTTACCCGGAATCCAAATGATCTTACTATTTTTGACACCCCCATGCACAAACTCTTTTCAACATAGGTATAATATTTTGATTTTTTTGAGTTGCTTAGAGCCTCTAAATACAAAGACTTATTACAGTTAATATAATGTCATTTTTGACTTAGAATCACGAGCTCCTTCGATCCTTTGTAGAAATATCATAAAAATATTTGAATGAACATAAAATTTTGCTTGGGCAGCTTTCCGTAAAATTGCCCTAGTAGGTACCTACAACATACATACTGACATAAGAGTTATGGGACATATTTTTGAGATAATTTGTACACCCATATTTTTACAGTTGACTGTACCTTTAGGTACAGATACCAACTTAGGTACCAAATACTTATCTAAGCACGAACACATGTCAACTATTTTTACATCTTCACATTCTCATGGGGTACTCGAATCTTCCTTTCGAAAGGGCGTTTGAACCTAATTCAATTCAAATTTCTTTAAACGCTACTGAACATTATCTGGTTAATTTTAACCATACCGTTTAAACCAGCTTTGTGCTTAGCCGCCATCGATATGCCCTTTGGTATAACTTTCTGTTAGTCTAATTCAAATCACGTTGAAACGGAATAAAGTTTAGTTTCCCATGAATGATTAAAAAAATATGGTGCTTCAATAGGTGACATGAGTGTATTGTCTAATTTACATACGTCGCTATTATTGTCCAAATAAGTTACTTATTTGAAGTTTTGTAAAATCAATGTTAGAGTACGTCTGTAATCTGTAACCGTTTTATTTAATTTATTTTACTCAGAAGCATTCTTAACGTATTATTGATACTTTTATAAATCAAAAGCAATGCGCCAAATTGCTAAGTTTTCTTGGGACTTTCATGAATACTATTTAAAGTCATGAGATTTGTCAAAAACTAATGTGTCCTGTAGTATCCATGTCGCACCGGTCTATTATGGCAGTGATATCGCCGTGGCATCTATGATTCCCATACCTTAGTATAGACCTTAACTCTTACAATAGCCCTAGTAATATGTATAAAGCAGCTCAAAAGCAGGTTGTACTTATGCTGTAAAGCCTGGCTCTTGTCGATGGAGTAATCGCCATTCCATTCTTCTCTCTAACGCTGTTTTGAGCTCCTGATACCTTACTACGTTAACTTTCTCATTAGCTTCCTCTGCCTCTTCTTTATTCTACTCTCCCTTTAAGATGTCATTATCCTGCCGTATCAGGTGCCCCAACATTATTTTCCTTCTGTTTTCAATCGTTTTCAGCAGGCATTTCTTCTCACCTACCAAATGCGAAACTTCCTCATTTGTTTTCCTTTTTCCACTACTAGTCTTAAAGAACCAAACCCCCTCAAAGAATTTATATGACTTGGACGAACAAGACATTTTGTTTACATACGGCGGTACGGGGCCATTGTCAGTAATCATTTGCATGTTTTGTGTATATTTGTTTGCCACCGGCTTACCCGAAATGTTTGCTATGATTGATGTCCCATGGGCTGTAAAGCCGCATTTCGCACTTCAATAAAATGGCAAAAAAATACTATTGTGCTACTAGTGGTATGTGATTTCGCATCAGATTTTAGTTTATATATGAGTCACGTTCTTAGTCAGAACAGAAGGTATACACTTCTAGGACTTACTTCTTTGGAATAGCAAGGATACTAAAATATTCGAGTATTTGGATTAGACGGAAAAGCTTGTCTGCCCCTTAATCAGTTTGATTGGCGGTAAATATATGTTATTATCAGATGACCACAATTCCAGAGAAGAGTTCAAAACGCCAGCGCTTCTGAAGCTAATTCTGGTCCGATTTTTATGTCTTGATTAAAGTAAAAGTGCGTACCCAACATTGTGTTCCCAGATTTTAAGTAGGTTTTCGTGGAGAGCTCCTAATTCTGCATTAATGTGCATAGGATAAGTTCGGACTCGTCCTAGGCACATGAATGCAGAATTAGACACTGGTTCGACCCAGTAAGTTATCATACCAAGTGCTACGTCAAGTAAGGGGCTCGAATAAGATATATGTAAATATTTATATTGTCAATGTCAAGTCAAGCAAGCCTGGTCCGAGTCTGTCAACCGGGAAAAACGATGCTGTTGTAAAACTTGCTTCCAATTGTTTTAATCCGTTACATGTTAATTATAAAACAAAAACGAACAGTATTCCACAAACTGCACGCAATGAATTCAGATGACCTGTTTCCACGGAAAAGGGCAAAATACGAGTAAATCATTACCAATCATTTTTACAAAAGCCTACAATATGACGATCACATCAACGAACCGAAACCGCCATTCTTATTAATATGCAACAAATTAATAAAGATAAAAACGCCGTAAAAACTCCGATATTGTGCTCTTAATAAATAGTGCGAGAGCCGGCGGTCGATTTTACAGTCATTACGGTAGCGCGTAGCGGGCAGCGCGTCGGCCATATTTTTGAACCCGCGTGACGGTACCGCGCGTCGATCGCGCTGCTCCTATTATCGCAATGATATCGCGATCAATCGAACTGGGGTGGGGAGGGAGGCAGGCGCAAATAAATGTATCTGCCGGGCGGCGGGCGGATAAATACGCAAATAATACGAAACTACAAAAATCAAAACCCATCCGCCACTCGAGTTCGGTGGCATTGACGGAGTGTTTACTCTACTCCTCAGTGGCATCGTATACAGTACAGCGAACTGCAAAATTGCATGGACACATTATGAATTAATTCATTATTTATCCAGGCCAATTGCATGCAGAAAATTCCCATGCAGAATCTTTAATACGTCTTACGTCTATTAAGTTAAGTTCGTTAAAATTGACTTGCAATTACAGATGGAAAGATGCATAGGTAGTTGAAGGAAATAAAAATAATTTATATAATTGAGTCGTGGCGTCGTGTTTAAGCTTTTTTTAGGAAGCCCTTTACCCTTACAAGAAATAATAATTTAATCTTTAAATAGAGCACCGTACCTAGTCAAGTCGCGCCCCGCGAGGCCATTATCAAGGCTATAGCTATTTGCTCCGAAAAACAAACTCTGGCGGGATGTGCGGGGCCCGTGGGAGGCACACAATGCAGCCAACTGTGCGTTCACAACGCCCTAGCGCAACAACCAAACGGCGCAACTGGCTACGGGCTCTCGTACTAACTCGAACCTATATGACCGGGACAGTCTGACCACCCCTCCAACATTTGCATTCAGCGTGTATGCAGCTGCAAACGTATCGGCTTTGATTTTGACTGTTGCGAAATATGCCAGTATGAGTTGATGTGCATTTTTAATAACATTAATGAATTCGCACGTTCCGCGCGAGGTGTTAGAATTTTAACACCTTTTTAGAAATCAAAATGTTTTTTTTTGCTGGCGCCTCTCGATGCTTATTTTAGACAGTGAACTGACAGGTCTTTTAAACATTCAAATTTTCTTAATTTTTTATCTTGAATTATTATATATCAGTGCTATAAAGAAAATAATTCTGCCAGATCAAAATGCAGAAATCTAATGTTGTAATGTGTTAAAATTATTTAGAACGCTAATTAATCCGTTCAATAAAATAAACCACACTCTGTAAAGCAACTTGACATACAAAGTAGCATACAATACCTACGGCCGTTTTCGAACAATACTGATAATTGATGGCCTATCTGAAACTCCTGTTTCCTCAAGATTCTATGAAACAGGCAAGTTGATAAGTGACTCTTGTCATTCTGTTATTATTGGTAATATTCAATTATCGTGAGCTATATTAAATTAAATTTTCTTCGGCCTTGTGGTGCAACATAAATATTTCACTTAAACAGGTACTTTTCAAACTAATGCGGACTGTTAATATTAATCGAAGAATTAACTACATCGTTAATTGTTATTTCTTTACCAACTTATTGACAATAACAAACTCCTTCCATGTATCTGATCTCCCAAAAATATCCGCTTAGCTGTAACCGCTCTTATTCAACCACTAGTTTACTGGTTAACATTTGTTTTAACATAGTATCTATCAGTTCCTAACTGAGCAGATTCAGCAGCGCTGTGATAAACGCGTTGCGCTCCACCGAACGCATGAGCATTCCATTAATACGAACCCACTTGTTATTCCCATAGTTCAGCATTAACCCAGTAAATGTTATGACCCCTAGATCTATCTAATCTATTTGTAATGTGAGATCGCAATTATAGTGGTTCATCAGAGGCCGATGCTCGGCAAGTGTTGGGAAGAACAGTGCTGATAACCAACGCGGGGATTTGCGCTTTTCATATATTGTTATTTTGTATAACATTGTTTCGAGTAAATACTGTGCGAATCGCCAACATTTCCGTATTCACACTATGTTTATAACTATAAATGTTTTAGAACATTTACAACAATGTTAGAAACGTAGTGTCTTACAAACCGCAGAATAGATAGGTATATTACTGAATGGAAAATAAAGCCACGGTACACGGTGTCGTTTTCAATACGGATCTAACAAAGACCAATGATAGAGGACCTTAAGAGCTACAGATTTAACCCTTAATGTATATTCAGCGAAAATTAATGGTCGAAGAAAACCTTTTATTTTCCCAGTCCCAGATCCTACATGAGGGTCAAATCTGTAGCCCTTAGGTCTTCTATATTAAGCCTTTGTTTGATCTATACAGCACGTGACACCCTGCATTAAATGTAATTTCAAATGAGGTTTTTGAATATATGTACAGTCAGCAGCAGAAGTTGCTAAGCGGGCGAGGTGTACAAAATGATCTTGACGCGACTTTATTGTTAAGAGCATAAGAGTGTGTCAAGATAACTTTGAACACCTTACCCGCTTAGCAACTTCTGCTGCTGACTATACATATTTTGATTACCCAACAAAGTCACACTATCTACAGATTTTTTTTTATAACGAGCAGTTTAATACGACATTATCTACAGATTTTTTTTTATAACGAGCAGTTTAATACGCGTTTTGATGAATCGCATGTCAATTTTGTTCACAAAGCTTGAACCGCCACCACCACCAAAAACAGCAGTTTAGTGTCGACAACTTTCACGGTCCTAACAAAAATTCATCAGACAAGCACCCAATTTTTCACATCGAGAAGTATTACACGATTTTCCCGATGTGTATAGATATCCGCCCCAGCGAAGCCTATCATTTTTATTCTATTGTCGCCATGGAAAAATCCCCGATCGCGGTCAAAATAGTACGAGAGCAAGTTTGAAAAGCCAGGAACAGGATACATATTTTATAAGTTCGCTTCGATTGTTCCGGTAGCGGTTTAGTTTTTTTTTTCTTTCCTACTCGTATCGCGGCCCGCGCTCGTCGATGTACCATCGACACATGCCGGTATATTTTCTCTTCTATTTTTGAAATGCGGTTCGAGTGTTTGTTATAGAGTAACAAGTCTTTATGAAGTTTGAAATTCAGCACGGCTTTTTGTTGGTCAAACTTGACGGTAGTTTCCAGGAAGGTTTTCAAAATTTGGAAACTAAACTATGCGTGTTTTACGGGTCACCTTTCTTTTATTTTGTATTACACAGGTGTGATAAAAGCAATGATTTGGATTACACTCAAACACATCCACTTTGTCAATATAAAAAGGCGCGAAATTATAACATTGTATGGGAAGACAACTCTGCGTGCCTACATTTTATAAATTTGCCGCCTTTCTCCACTGAGAAACTAGGTGTACCAGAGTTTAGTAAGGTAAAAGTAATAAATAATAAAGGTAATAAATAGTAAGGACATCTAAGCACCTACCACAGTAATAAGTAAGTAAGTAATAAGTACCTACTTAATAGATTAAATTAAGGTTAAAAGCCAAAATATAGGTACCAATGAACCACTCAGTTACACTTTTAACCATATCTTTATTCCATCAGGTCGGAGTTAACTTAATGTATGGTCAGTTTTAATCTATAACTAGCGACCAGCCCCGGCTTCGCGCGGGTTAGCAAATTATACACCTAAACCTTCCTCAAGAATCACTGTATTGATAGGTGAAAACCGCATGAAAATCCGTTTAGTAGTTTTTGAGTTTAATGAACAAACACACAAACAGACAGACACGGCGGGGAACTTGTTTATTAAGGTGTATTGATACGACCAAATCAAATGTATGCCTAAAATGCAAAAGCTGACAGTTGGCATCCATAAGTAACACACGATCTTGATGTCTGGCGCAGCGCAGCAGCAAAAACGCTCCTTTGTGCGGTGGTCATTAATTAAAGCGGTTGTCACCACGGCAATGGCAGATAAGGTGATGCAATTTTTTAAGGGTACTGGCTACTAATGTGCAGTTATCGTACATTTTCCAGCATTTTTGGTGCAGCGGAGTGGTGTTAACGGAATTGGTATAAATAATTTCAACCCTAATGATTAATTAGCGTTAATTACGTTAATATTCATCCTTAATAATAGACGCCTGAAGAATTGTTATAGAACGCATTTCTCAAGTTCCTTAAAATCAAGCAGTGAAAACATTTTTGTAAAGATTATTATAACTGTACTTTACTGAGCCCAGCCACACACCTCGAAGCAATTCATCATTATTTAAAGCTTAATCTATTTGATGACATATTATTCAATGACTGTTAAACCAAAGCACGCGTTGGCCGTAACAAACTTGTAAAGCTCTTCCTACGTCGACAGAAGGTCTATAATCGCCTGTGGTCTTAGTGGTTCACCTATAAACAAAGAGTGAGTTAAGAGCTGTCAAATCCTTGCGTCCATTGCTTGACTCACGAGCCGGGCAGATGTATACTCATAGCTCCGGCTGCCCTATTCCGGTATATTAGGATGGACATTATTGTAAAGTTATTGAGATACTAAGGTGCGTATTACCTGTAGATGATCAGAAAGGACAATCGTATGGAACCACGCATAAGTAGGTAAATCCTAGTGCGTACATACATTTAGGAAAATTAGCTCTCCAATTTTCCCTTTTTCCGAAATAAAACCGATCAAACATAACGCAAATGCTACAATTATATACGAAAAAATAGAAACCTTGCTTTTAGATATAATTCCTTTGCACATGTGTACTTGCAATAGGTATCGACATGTTACAGAATTGAAATAAAGTTATCTACATTCAATATGCGTATTTGTACCAAATCAATATTGCTCAAATAATTGAAATATATAGGGAGGCAGATACCTACTCCCCAGAAATAGACCTCAATAAAGCAACGGGACTGAACAAAGGCTGATATCCAATTTATAAAAAAGCAACATGCATTGTTAAAATTATACTGTTTTAAAAGAAATGAATCATTTGTAATAAACAACACTTTAAATAAGTCTATTTATTTATTTTTTTATGTTACTGATTAAAATATACCTACTTATATGAATGAAATTCAAAACATAGTCATAGTTTAAGATTAATAGTTAATCATCTCAATATTTTATTCCGTTTTCAGTCTTCCGGCAAAACAGTAAACACAGTTCAAAAAACTTCTGCTTTAAGATATTCTAAGCAACTTCCATAATGTTAAACAATATAGTAATAATACTTATCCTTTATTTAATTAATTGGCTCGAGTGAGAACCGCATACTCGGCACATAGATTCCGGAAGGCCGGGAAGGGCCCGAATAGGACCGGACGCATTGTGTCTAGTGCCATTGACTTTTGTCGCTTGAACGACGTGGTCAACGACTGCCATTTGTAAAGGCCACTCTTCACGTGCCATAAAAGATTGTAAGAGTGGGTGACGGTGGTGACACATGTGTGAAATCTATTGAAGAAGCATGACTATTCGTCTTTGAAGAATTTTATAAGTTATTATAGTTTCGTCTATTTTATAACTGACATAAAAGATTCTCGATATCGGGCTTACTACAGAAGTCCACTTTGGCACATGCTGTAAATACAACTTAGCATGTACCTAGAGTCAACTATGTATTTCAAATACCTGGATACAACGGGATAGCAACAAACATATAAGATTTGTCCCAGGACTTGTAAATAAAAGATATTAGTAAATATGTAGGACAATACCGATGTATTTTATATAAGATTTTCTCTTAATATATATTTTATTTTAAACGAAGCTTATTTTAATTGAAGCGCTTATAATTTGTCACAATGAGCTGCAGGATTTGTAATATCCGTCACTAACAGTTTTCTGCAAGGAAATATCAAAAGATATTACCTATTTCACGCTGCATGTTACTGCGTGTCACTCCACAAATCCTTTCAGTGGCACCTACCAACGAAAACGCGAATGTGATATCTCCTTCAAATTGCGATGTCTCACTTTTATCTGCTGTAGAATTTCTCAGGATAAATTAAACACAAACGCATGCATCCAGCGACAGTGCACAAACCCTTTTAGCGGCAATGACCAACGTAAAAGCGCCTCATCAAACGTCCATCTCCCGTTCTCAGCCTTTGCCTCGTTGCGCAAGCCGGGCGCCCCAAAAAGAACAAGAGTACGTGCTGACCCGATCATTAAATAGATTGATGGCACCTGGGTGGAAGGCTTGAGCGATAAATAGTGGCGATTCGAGTAATCCTGCCGGCGGCCGGCTGGCTGCCGATGGGCGGCATCCATTCTCTTTATTGCACCGTGCTTTATGCAGCCCAGGCCTCTTGCCTTGACGCTGCACCGAGGCGCACCTGACTTATTGCAGCTTCGCCGGCCCTTACTCAGCCTAAATCCATTTATAGCCCGGCACAAACATTTAGATATTCGACGTCTCTATTGCAGTTTCTTATCTCGCATTATTAATTAGTTGGCTCGGTTTCTTGAAGTCTGTTGCGCTTTTAACGTCTTATAATCAATTATGGGTGCCCGAGAGGCTTATCAGTTTTATGGTTTTTGACAAAAAACTATGGCGTCAGTGGGCAAAACAATGGCAAATTAGCGATGACGGTTAAAAATGACGCGTAGCCCGGCAGTATAGTGGCGACCGTGCGGCGCCAGGCGTTATTAATTGCCTTACGATTCGTCGGTGCGACTTCGCACCATTTTATTAGGATGCTGACGGCTTGTGGTGTTTGTTTTACAGCGGTTTGTTGATAACATTGGTTTCAAGTGATATAAAGTCGTAAACATTATAATTTTAAACGAGCAAAATTTCGAAGAAGACGAAACATTTACAACTTTTCCAAGAATGAAACTTCATTCATTGGGAAAGTTGGTTATTAGTATGTACCTATAAATCTTATGTAACTCTTGCAAGGCCCGTCCTACCTCAATAAGCGAGGTCGTGTCGCGCCTCACCTTCTCAACAAACTGCTCGGATACGGCGCGCGTGTCCGTTGTCTGACGGTACGATATTTTCTTTGTGAAGCATTAAAACAATTATTATGTAGCTGTTGTAAAAGCCTGTGCTGTCACTATAAGCTCTCTAAATGAAATATATCCAAATAAAACCAACCAGTTCAAGCTAAAATTGTAAATAATATAAATAAGATAAATCTTCCTTAACTTAGAAACCGTATATTGAAGAAGACTGCCAAATACATTACGTCGCATAGCGCCGCAATAATATTGGAGCGGCGTTACTAATAGCGTAAGCGCCAACCGCCATAAGGTACCTTTACCCCGGAGACGTCACATATTAACTCACATTTATGTATAGACGGGAAACGTCGGTAAATAAAAGTAATACAATAAATTCGCGATAGACCCGTCAATAAATGTGAGTTAATAATGCGATTATTATTAATATTTTTAAATAATTTACACAGTCATAGGTGTGTGTAGAACACATGAGTTTCGTAAGAAAAAAGGTTAAAACGTAAAAGTAGACAAACACAATTTAAACTTTTTCAATCCAGATCAATGGAAACAAGTCCCAAGGCGGGCAGTGGGCGGGCGGCGCAGTTCCGGTCAAGTCGCGGGCGGCGCTCGGTTTCCGCTCGCCCAATTTGGCCACATTCAGCCCAAGGCGGGCAAGACATTCTACATCTTACCCCACCCTACCCCTTGCCACAGTATAAAAGTTATGACAGTAGACTCCCTCCAGTTGTCAAAGAACTAATTTGCTTAGACGCAGCAATTTACTTATTACTCTTTTTGACGTGATAGTAGCATGCACGAAAAAGTGTCACGTTGTGGACAAATCTCCATGGTAACGTTGAGGACGGATCTCCATGGTAACGTTACGTAATGTAATGGTAATGTTTTCTCATGACGTCTCACACAAATTTATCGTCCGTAAACCGACTTTACAGACAACCATATTTTTTACAACATTTTTAGATTTAATTTTTCTTTTCCAAATATTTATAGCGATACAAACGCCAATTTTGATAGGTACATACCTCACTGCGTTGAGTAATTCTGTCTTTTTTTAATTGGAACTAGAAATCAGGTTCCAGTTCTTTCGGACTCTGAAAAGATAACTGTTGTCTTTCTTTATGTTTATGACATCAGGGTTTTCTTGTAGTGTGAATCGCGCGACTCGCTTGTATAACTATGTTTAAATATGGAATACTGTATAAATTTACTCTGTATTTACCCCGCGGGTCAAGGAAGAGTAGGTATAAGGAGTTTACCGTGTTTTTATTGCGGGTTTAGGAAGTTTCTTTGTGAAGGTAAATTGGTTTGCTATGATTTACTTTTGTGTTACACAATGGTGAGGTTTGTTGTTTATTTTATGAGATGATGTAAGGAATTTTATTTTATAAACTGAAGAGGTTTTGTAGACTGAGGATGATTGATTTCATGACGTTCCTGCCGCCGCTGCTGGAAGACATCGCGAGCACGGACTTCTGACCGAAGGGTGTGATATTTCGGCGGTTCCGTGGGAATATGCCGAATCCTACACCAGAGCAGGTGACGCCGCAACAGAAAACTGCGTCACGTAAATGATTTTTTAGTGTTTAAGATTTTTATTATTGTATATATTATGTTAGTTTGTAAGGTATGTATCTATGGGTCTTAGTTGCCTGAAAATAAATGCTTTGTTTTTGATAGGTACTTACTACTACGTGCGTATGGACAAGCGGCCGTCCTCTTAATATAAAACGAAAACTTTTAAATATTAAATAAGACTTTTAAAAAAAAATTGTAGTCTGAAGGTAACTAACACTAAATAGAAAAATAAGTTTTGTCTCGAAGTTTTGTAGTTAGTAAATAGAAAACACATCTATTGCTGAAACTTAAGATCATAAGTAGGTAATCGTATACCTACAATTAAAAGAAAACCATAAAAGTAGAACCAGAGCACCGTTTCTTTAAATAACAAGCATTACACAAAATCCTAATATTAATGAGATCGGAGTAGCAGGCTAATTAGAAGATGAGCTGTATAACACCCAGTGGCCATTAGGGGGTTCTTGGGTCAGACCCTTACGGAGGGTTGTCCAATCTGACCTTGGTTCATTGCTATCATTACTGGGGGCTTTGCCTCACGGATTGGTGCTTAAGAGGAAAGTGAAAGATCGCGCGTTATCGCTTCTCTATATAAAAGAAGTCGCTAAAATTCCAAAATTTTGAATGATTTCTTTCGCTCCGACTCTTTTAATAATAAAAAGTCAAACGAATGGGCATATCTAAAGAAGAAATGGGGACTACGTTTAGTTTGTATGGAGAAACGTTCGTCCACTATCATCTTAAGTCAACATGCAGGGGTGCGAAATTCCTTTCTTCGGGCAAACTCGGCTCCGTTCGGCTCAGCGTTACTCCGAGCAATTATTAGGGTTGACACAACTTGACGTCCCTGTGCGTGTACGACCACAGATAAGATAATGGCTTAAATTTTGACAACCCTAAATAGCCGAAAGGGATAGTGCTATATATTAGAAAGGGACAGCATGATTCGATCCTGAACCGCTGTCAAACTACGGTTTTATAGGAAGTTTCCTTTCTGTACGGTAGTACTATTATTTATTCTGTGCTACATGTTTTAATATTTTTTCCCCTTTAATGTGATAATTATCTTATGATAGCGGCCACACAGCCTAGTCGGTAGTGACCCTGCCTGCGAATGAGGAAATCCTAGGTTCGAATTTCGGTAAGGGAATTGAATATTTGTTATTTATCTAGTATTTATATCGTCTAGTACCCCCAAAGAGCTTTGCTAGGGAGGGGCTATAGCTGGTTTGTTAGTGCACGACACCTTGCATTTTGAGACTATGCACTGAAACTTGGCACAATTGATTCTTAGCTGGTCTTGAGCAGATACAGACCGGGAGCCGACGAGAGCCACCTCTCATTTAGTGGGGGGAGGGGGAAGTTCGACGCTGCCGCGCTTCACTTGGAGCAACATTTCTCTAAAACTATACTCGTACCTATTAGGGCATGTGATATATCATTTTCCGATAAATTAAGGATGAGGAATCTGTTTTTAGAACAAAAACAATGCACTTCCTAACAAAAAAAAGAATAAAGTAGAAAAGACTAAATAACGTATTTTAGATTTTTTTATAATTACCAATATTTTTTTTTAAGTATTGCAGGAATCTGAAAACAAAAAAATATAGTCGTAAAGCTACACTTATTACGTTTATAAAATATATAGTTTATTATAAAAATCTGTTGATAAATGGGAGATAAAAAATAATATTAAGCGTGGGTCAGAGTGATCTCATATGAAGGTGGGAAGGTTACTTATAATTTGTTCTACAATCGTTTATTTTTTTTAGTTTTTCGTAAATAACTCGTAAACGGTAGCCCATAGCAAAAAAATATCTTTTACGTAAATAATCTATTTCAGATTTGTCATAAAATAAGTACTACTTTTTTTCGCTAGAATCAATATTAAAAAAAGATATTAAAGGAAGAAAATAAATACTAAGGTCCCCTTTTTTAGTCATTCGTAAATAACTCGTAAAGGATGGCCAATAGCAAAAAATATTTGTATACATGAATCAAAACTAAAACTTTTGTTGATTTTCTCTTTCAAAAATATCTTTTGAACTTGGCAAAATTTAAATATTATGAATAATAAGCAATTGATGTCTAATATGCGCCAGCCTAATATCTTATAGTTTGTGAGACAGGTTACGATTAATAATTCTTACGATGGAAATGGTAATGAATTTGGTAAACCTTCACATGCCAAGTTTTTAAGTTGTTTAACCACTTCCTCGTTCTTTACGGTTACATAACGATGTCAAAAAGCGCGTTTAAACTTGCGTCCGTTTTTATAATGTTCTTTTAAAGCTGGCCACACAATATTAAGGAAGGGGTCCCGTGAAATCCACACGCCGGCATCTGACCATGTAATCCCGTTGGTTCGAGAACGCGGGCGAGTCGAGATTTTGAGAACCGGTTAAATGTGACCTCGGGATCTGTGATCCAAGACACTTTATTTGCAAATTTCAATTGCCATATGCTCTTTTTATGTTTCTTGGGGGTGATCTCAAATAACAGTTGATGTTGTAATATCAACTTAAAAATGTATTTTGCACTCAATTATATCGCCTGGAAAAAGAGATACCCTTATTCATAAAACTTTACGGGCCTCATTTAGTTAAATTATGTTTTGCCCCTTTCTTACAAATACATACGTCAAAATGACAAATAAAGACAAACGATTATTAGCTAATTGGGGTTTGTAGCGCGTTTATGAATAAAGGGGATGGTATCTGTGCGTACCGGGATTTCCAGACATATTTCCTTGCCTCACACGTTTGTTTTACGTGCAAACTAATAGGCACAGTATTATTATAAGCTTCTAAATTAAGGACGCTAGGCACGAAGAATTTCGTCCATTGACCCGTTATTTGCTATCTCTATCGCACAGACAAGACATCCTCCAGACTGAGCATAGTAGCTCTACCCCCTCTGCCACAAATACGGTAGTTTTACTCCATTTTCGAGTCGAAAGTATCTTTGTGTGACGTCCGTGTCTTTGAACGGACCAATCACGACACGGGACCTCGCTCACCCCGTCCCCCGCACCCCCGTAATTTTGGCAGCATCGGTTTCATGAAATAATTGCTCTACCTAAACTTCGTCTAGAGGATTCCTAGTCTATGCCCTATCGTATGCGCATAAATATATTTTTGCGTAGGTACTTTAGGTGACAACTATGCGTAATCATAGAGTACATAACTAGTTTGTCTGAGATTTATTATTCACTAAAGGTCGTGAAGCAATTGTAATTATACATTTTGGTCTCATTAAGAGTCCGGGGGTCTCGCCCTCGCGTTTTTGTAAAAAGAGGCTTAATTAGGGCTCATGCGGCTTCCCTACCCCTGTAACTTTTAATAAATGTTCGAGGAGCGCTCTTAACATGCCGTGCGTATGTGTTTTATATGTATGTGTGATTGGGGGGTGTTTAGGTAGCAGTTGATTTTGGAGCCGATACGCGACTGATTTTAGAAGCTGCGTCGTATGAATTTTATTTGATTTATTTTCAAATGTTCGGTCAACTGTATAATAAAACCTTCCCTGCTTAGCAATGCCAATGTCTATGCAAGAAGAGTTACTTTTTTATGCACTATGTTACGAGCATTACACTTTCAAGCGATATGTCGTACAATCCGTAGAAATGAAATCTGTCGAAGAACCAATTTTTTTTATATTTAGATAAAAATATATGTCATCAGTTGATCACACATATAAAATAAATGTAATTAAAAATTATGGTCATTAACTGAAATCCCGTGTAAATGATGCTTTGGAGTCTTTTTGGCTCTTTTTCAAATAAGTTTGCCGACCCCTAGTATATGTAATCAAGGTATCACCAGATCATTTCCCACAGCGAAAGCGTGCGCGGCTCCCAGTCCTCGTGGGAAGGTATTACATATCTCGAGCCACTGCACACCGCTCAATGAACCCTCAGATCAAACGTCCGATTATCTTCAGCATCACGCCACTCTATCCTGACCTCCTTACCCTCACCTGCCCTATCACAACATCCCTACAAGTATTAGTTTCACTAGCTCACCGTAAACTGGTTTCATCACGTCTCATCTTGACAAAACAAAGTCACAAGCAGCTATTGAGCTCACTGTTACTTAGGACGTTCTGATTTTGAGGTTCGAATATTAATAAAACGATGCGCCCACTTATCAGCGCCATCTGTGAGCCGGCGGCACAATGACGGATCATCCCATAATGCGGACGGGAAAAAACTGAGCATTGTAAACGTTTTTGTCTGTCCCACCGTGTTATTGTTGTGTTCTTTAATTTTATGGGGCTTTTTAAGCAAATGATACGGTTTTATCTTTCGCATCTGCGATCCGAGTACCTGTGAGGACAGATTTGCCGAAAGATAGGTTCCGAATGCGCTTCCGTTAGATAATGGTTTATTTTATGTAAATGGTCTCATATTTTACAATCTCAGCTCATATGTCAACGACATAGATTCCATCTGGTGTTTTTTGAGTGAAACGTAGTCGGTAGCTACGAAAGTCTACGAGACGTAGCACTAAATCGTAGCGTAGATTGAAGTTCTCGTTGTAGACCAAAGCTACTCTACGATCGCATGACTTTAAAGGCGATTGCATAACAATCTAATAGAATGGGGTTGGCAACTGTCAAAGGTTTGCATACATACAAGTATACTCAAATATAAAATGCCATACAACACACTCCGCTTGCTATATATGGCCCTAGCAGATTCCGCAATTAACTACGGGATATCTAGCTATGGACGAACATACAATACGTACCTACAAAAAATTTATAATATACAAATAAGAATACTAAAAACCATAGTTCCATTAAAAATTAAGCAAAAATATAAGCATAACTATGATAAACTGTTTCAATATTGTAGAGTACTTAGCATATTTAATAAAGTAAAACTGGCTGTGATTCTTGAATACAAAGACTTATTAGGAAAGCTGGATAGATACCATAGACCGACCAACCTCAGACAATTACCCAATGAACCTCAGTTTATAGTCCCTAAAACAAATAATGAATATGGCAATAGAGTTTGGAATTCATACTTACCTACTATTCTAAACAACTTTCCTAATAGAGTATTACTAGAAATAATTAATAAGCCTAATAAGATTAAGTATATAATAAAAAAAGAACTGAATACCATAGTACAAGAATAATTAATAGTTAAGTAAGCACATAAATATAATACATATACACATACACATATATAAATACATAATGTTAATGATAATAAATATTAGAATTTAAGACTAGGGATTAAGTCCCCCACACTACCTAGTAAATAAAATCTTAAATATCAAAGATTGTAACTAGGTTTAAGAAATTGTAATGCTATTAATATTTTTTTTTGAAATAAACAGATTTAATTCTAAATTCTAATTCTAAACATGGCGCTATCATAGTTTGCCCCTTTTTCTATGAGATTTGGCTTAAAGGGCTGGCACCCAGGGCATAATATTCCATTAAAAAAACAAAAAATTGACACAATTCTAGGGATTGAAAGGGCAAGCTATGCTGGCGCCATCTGCTAAATACTTCGACCGGCAAACCCCATTGCAATTATGCAGTGCATTTACGAAGGTACGCCCTATTGTTATTTTTGTTGTTTGTGCAGTTTTAGAACGTAAACGTAAGACATATAATCTTCGTAGATGACACCGTGTACGCGAATACGAGTATCTGTTACAAACAGCCACAAAAGTTGACCAAATTCAGCGCTTCCAAGAAATTTCAAGCGCAAACCAGCTTCGCCCCTGGTTATTTAACTTCACCGAGCTTTTAAAGTCCCGCTAGCCCCAAATAAATCCCCGATATAGGGACGAGAAATGAACACTGATAGTTGCTGGGTTAGATTGCGGCGGCCGCTTTTATTTTATTTTCGTTTCCGCAGTCACTCGCTTCAAAATCCCGCTCCAAATCCACGCTGGTACACGCTTTTCACCTTTACCCTTACGTGTACATGTATACTGTATCGTATACACTGTTAATTGACTATTTGAAACCTTATGGCAACGATATAAAGCCTATCAACAGTCAGCTACGAGTTTACTGTAATCCTTAATTCGGATAACCCACTCAGATATGTGGAACGGATTATTATTTTGATCTTTCGCATCAGACGTTAAGTAAGGTTTACTTTTTACATTGATAGTGAAATGGAAAAATGGCCATTATGAGGAGGATACGCACATTCGAACATAAATAGCATTTAATCTTTTTTTTTTCATACGAGTCTCTCGTGACTAGAGTTGTGCCGTTCTCGAGATTGTTCTACGTTTACTATGGGAAATATTCTTGAGCGAGAAAGTTTCCCATCCGAAACGAAGAACGTTCTCGAGAACAGCACAACTCTACTCGTGATATTAGTGGTGCGAGCGAGATGGGCGTAATAAACTAATAACACGGCAATAACACATTTTATTCAGAAAAACATTACTTTCATTTTATATGCCTATCTTATCTCCACGTGTATATTTAAAAATACCATGTACCTAAACGTGACGAGAAAGATACTTAGGTATAATTTTACGCCAGCATAATTGTTTCTGACGGCACCCTTAACATGTAAAACGACTTCGAATATTTGTTAATACAATTCACAAATACTTCAATAACATTATTCTCAACCCCACACCACCTAACAAAGACGCAACACACCCCACATATACAAACATTAACACAATCCCATAAAACCATGCGTACAGTCGCCATCAGATATATCGGAGCGGCTAAGGCGTTCACAAATATCTGAACACGCCTCTATTGTCAGGGCGTTAGAGTGCGTGTTCAGATATTGTGAACACCTTGGCCGCTCCGATATATCTGATGGCGACTGTACAATATGACAAACAGACATAAATCGTCCGTTTTACGTCCCTTGTCCCAAATTACGCCATCAAATGGCACCTCCGGTGTCCTAGTGGCGTTTGAGTGAGACTTCATACAGATTTCCATATAAATTTCCATACAAATCGGTTCGCCACGGTCGCCGCTCACGTCGCACCTCATAAATTTTGATTTTAATATTTAGCCTCACCCCTGTCGCGGGAATTATCAATTTGCCGACTGCGTGACTAATACAGGAGCTGTGTCCCCATTGGAGTTGCCCGAGGATATGTTTATAGATCGTATGCATACCTCATAATCAGTGATCGTTAATTTTCCAGCAATTTTGGTGCAGCATAGTAAAAATAAAGGATTTTCTTCATTTTTTTTTATTTAAGGTTTGGTTAAGGTTAATATTACTGTTACTAACCCTAATTATCTATTCCACCTAGAGTAGGGCATACAGATGCTTTTAACCAACAATGCTGCACCAAAATTGCTGGAAAATTAACGATCACTGCTCATAATATATGCAGATCAGTACAAAAAATATTTATTTATTATTATGGCGATATCAATAAACTATATGCAGTTTTTATTAATAAAGCAACATCCTAGTTTTGCAAGCACTTCGCAGCATCGGGCGTCAAGTCTAGTAGATCATCCGGACTACCCGAGTAATATTAGAAAAACTTTGTCCCGATTACGGTCTGTTTTTTGTTTTTTTTTCGGTTTTTAAAAATAAATCCTCCTATTTAGAAATGACATGATCATTTCTTCATCAAAATTAGCTCAATTGATTAGACGCTACGTTGCATAATCACATTAATCACAACGCAATCTTTTGTTTTGAATGGTAAAGTTAGCTGTATGTTAGAGTGTGGATGTAGTTTTCTACACAAGTATTTCTTACAATGAGCTCATTTTATTATAGATAGTAATGACTGATTGCATAATATAAGCAGCTACATAACTACTCGTAGGTATATCTTCCTGGATCCCAGAGGCCCTTATAAAGGACGATTATTCTCAGCGCATGATGACCCGCGTCAAATGCGTGAGGTCAAATGAGGACATGGCATTGAACAACATTGTCTAGAGAGCGCGGGTCCAATATTGGTATTCATAATTTATTACAAATGTCTATGTGGCGTGGGTCCGTTGGACAAAAATCGGAATAAAGTAGGTATGTAATAAACAAAATAACAATTGACAGAAGACAATTATTAAATAAAAGCAGTTGGAACATATAGCTGGTTTGTTACTGCACACCGTTGTATGGGGACCTTGCACTTTGAGACTATGCGCTGAAACTTGGCACAGTTGATTGTTAGCTGGTCTTGAACAGATACAGACCGGTAGACGTCGAGAGCCACCTCTCATTTAGTGGGGGGGGGGGGGGAGTTCGACGCTGCCGCGCTTCACTTGAAGCAACATTTCTCTAATACTATACCTATTAGGGCATGTAATATATCATTTTCGGATAAATTAAGGATGAGGAATCTAGTTTTGGAACAAAAACAATGCACTTTCTAACAAAAAAGAAGCATAAAGTAGAAAAGGCTAAAAAACGTATTTTTGTTTTTTTCATAATTACCATTTTTTTTAAAGTGTAGCAGGAATCTGAAAACAAAACATACAGTCGTAAAGCTACACTTATTACGTTTAAGAAAATAGATAGTTTATTATACAAAACTGTTGATAAATGGAAGATAAAAAATAATATTAAGCGTGGGTCAGAGTGATCTCAATACAAAATATTATGAATGTGAGAAAGTTACTTATAATTTGTTCTACAATCGTTTATTTTTCTTGTTTTTCGTAAATAACTCGTAAACGGTAGCCCACAGTAAAAAAATATCTTTTACGTAAATAATCTATTTCAATTTATTAAATAAGTGCTACTTTTTTTCGCTACCATCAATATAAAAAAAAATATTGAAGGGAGAAAATAAATACTTAGGTCCCCTTTTTTAGTCATTCGTAAATAGCTCGTAAACGATGGCCAATAGCAAAAAAATTTTTAGTACATGAATAATTTACATAAAATTTTCTACAAAAAAGGTCATTCAAACTTTTTCGCTAGGATCAATATGCTATTTTATGCTAATTATTCATGTATTAAAATATTTTTTGCTATTGGCCATGTCATTGCGTGGCACATGGACAAGACGAAGATCATGTCAAATGCCCGTGTAGAACCAACTCCTGTTACAATCGGAGACTTTACACTTGAAGTTGTAGACGATTATATACACCTAGGACAGACTGTCCAGTTAGGTAGGTCCAACTTCGAGAAAGAGGTTAATCGACGAATCCGACTCGGTTGGGCAGCATTTGGGAAGCTACGGCACATCTTTTTGTCCAATATTCCGCAGTGTCTCAAGACGAAAGTCTTCGACCAGTGTGTGTTGCCAGTGATGATATATGGGACTGAAACGTGGCCGCTTACTGTGTGCCTCATAAGAAGGCTCAAAGTCACCCAAAGGGCAATGGAGAGGGCTATGCTTGGAGTCTCTCTGCGTGATCGCATCAGAAATGAGGCCATCCGCAGCAGAACCAAAGTAACCGATATAGCCCTCCGAATCGCTAAACTTAAGTGGCAGTGGGCGGGGCACATTGCCCGTAGAACCGATGGCCGTTGGGGCGGAAAGGTTCTCGAGTGGCGACCACGTACCGGAAGGCGCAACGTGGGTAGACCCCCCACAAGGTGGACTGACGACCTGGTAAAGGTCGCGGGAGTCCGCTGGATGCGGGTGGCGCAAGACCGGTCATTGTGGCACTCTTTGGGGGAGGCCTATGTCCAGCAGTGGACGTCCTCTGGCTGATATGATGATGATGATGATGAAACAGATTATTTACGTAAAAGATATTTTTTTGCTGTGGGCTACCGTTTACGAGTTATTTACGAAAAACTAAAAAAAATAAACGATTGTAGAACAAATTATAAGTAACTTTCCCACATTAATAATATTTTGTATTGAGATCACTCTGACCCACGCTTAATATTATTTTTTATCTCCCATGTAACAACAGTTTTGTATAATAAAATATATATTTTCTTAAACGTAATAAGTGTAGCTTTACAACTATATTTTTTGTTTTCAGATTCCTACTACACTTAAAAAAAAATTGGTAATTATGAAAAAATCCAAGATACGTTTTTTTGTCTTTTCTACTTTATGTTCTTTTTTTGTTAGAAAGTGCATTGTTTTGGGTCCAAAAATAAATTCCTCATCCTTAATTTATCCGAAAATGATATATCACATGCCCTAATAGGTACAGTTTTAGAGAAATGTTGCTCCAAGTGAAGCGCGGCGGCGTCGAACTTCCCCTCCTCCCCACTAAATGAGACGTGACTCTCGAGGTCTCCCGGTCTGTATCTGCTCATGACCAGCTAAGAATCAACTGTGCCAAGTTTCAGCGCATAGTCACAAAGTGCAAGGTGTCGTGCACTAACAAACTAGCTAATAATGGGTTTTTCAATTTTATCAACAAGTTATCTACCTACTACTTCTATTAATCCATTATACAGGGTGTCCCATAAGTGACACGTCACAGTGACACTGGAGGTAGACCAAGCCAAGAGGACCCAAACCAACTTAACATGACCCCAGTAAAAGTGGCACGGTTTTCGAGTTATTGCCAAATTAATGTTTTTCATGAATTTTGACCGTTTTTAACATTGTTAGTGCCAGTGTGCACTCGGAAAGGTCTCGAAGTTATTTTTTTTTTATGTGTACGGTATCATGAATAGTTAATTAAGATAACAGAATAGGTATTTTATCGATAAATAATGTAAAATGAAAAAAAATACTGGTTAAATCTTGAATTAAATTCACAGCGAAACATTAATTTTGACTTTGACCACCTGTCGTGAAAATATTACTAGAAAAGTAATGAGCAAATAACGTCAAAATATTGAGCATGTTATGCAGATTCAAAAATGGTATAACACATGTACCTTCCTGCAATAATATAGGAATTATTATCATCTTTCGAAAGCCTCATAAAAAATAAGTGAAAACTAGGAGCTCTGCAATCCGTTGCTACTTTTAGTAAAAATAACGATTTATGTTGAGATATCTAATTCTGGATTTAGAAATAAAAAAACGCCTATTCAGTATTACCTACAAAATGTAAACTCTATTCGTGACCTGGGTACATGCTGTGACACTGAAATAACTTTTAATAAAAATGTAGTTCGAATTTGTAAAAAATCGCGAAGAGCTCTTGGTTTCGTAGTACGTCAATCCAAATATTTTCATAACCACCACGTCATTACTCTATTATATAATGCCTTTGTACGTAGCCTGTTGGAAAGTAACTATATTGTCTGGTGTCCACACGAAAAAAAATACGTACTTCTCATTGAAAAGGTTCAGAAATCGTTTGTTAGATACTTGTACTGGAAACAGTATGGTTACTATCCCTACATGTATCCTACGCAGTTTGTGTTAGGAATGGTCGGTCATCAAAGTCTTGAGATACGGAGACAACTTGCAGTCATAAAATACTTCGTTAGATTAATACGTGGTTCAATCACAAATCCGTGGTTACTGCAATATGTGACTTTTAAAGTACCTACGCCATTTGTGAGAACTACTCTTTGACCCCGCCCCACACCTCTTTTTATAATTCCCAGCACCAACACAGTAACTTTAGTCACTAGCCCTCTGTATGTAGCACTGAATCACATAAATAATATTCTTCTATTCGACCCCCTGACGGACATATTCTCACAAGAGGAACCGAGACTCCTAGCCACCGCAACTCGGTATTTGGAGTCGATCTCCACACCTACGACTATACCGTCATAGTTTAGTATTAGGTATTAGTCATATATATATTATATAGTAATACAATAATTTGTTATGTTTATAACTTACATGTTTGGTATACCTGTTAATGTAAGTTGTCAATAAAATAAATAAATGATGAAGTATTTGCCGAATGCCTAAAAGAAAGAGATGTAAAATGCTTATCTCCCTTTTTAAGGATATCATTGGGTTGATAAAGGTTCAAAGAAAATAATACAGGTTGAAGTTTGAAAGAGTAGGTTGAAATAATTTTACAATAGGTGCTCGAATTGCTTTTCTCCTTATTGGGTTGGAGTAAAATTTCTTAAAATCTTTTAAGTATCCCCAATAAAAAAATCTAATGGATTTAGGTCCGGGGAACGTAGGCCATGCCACTGGTACCAGTCGGCCGATCCATCTTCTGGAGCTGGAACCACAGCAAGATGCCTGCCCAGAACACTACGCTCGCGATGTTCGCGACCACCTCACACAGAAATTCCCAGATGGATCAGCCCATTGGGACCAGTGGCATGGCCGCCGCGTTCCCCGGACCTAAACCCATTAGATTTTTTTCAGTGGGGATGCTTAAAATGCTTAAAAGATAAAGTTTACTCCGTGCCAATAAGGTCCCAAGAGGAACTACAGCGGCGCATGTTCGAGGCAGCACGAAACATATCCGAAATTAATTTAAGGAAATTAACTTGAAGTTTTACAAGACGGTGCCAAGCGTGCATATGAGCCAGGGAAAAACAATTCGAGCACCTATTGTAAAATAAAATTACTTTAAATATTTATTAAACTTCAACCCGCAGTATTTTATTTTCTTTGAACCTTTATCAACTCAACGATATCCTTAAAAAGGGACATAACCATTTTCCATCTCCTTCTTTTAGCATTCGGCAAATACTGAATAGGCGTTTTTTTTTATTTCTAAATGCAGAATTAGATATCTCAACATAAATCGTTATTTTTACTAAAAGTAGCAACGGATTGCAGAGCTCCTAGTTTTCACTTATTTTTTTTATGAGGCTTTCGAAAGATGATAATAATTCCTATATTATTGCAGGAAGGTACATGTGTTATACCATTTTTGAATCTGCATAACATGCTCAATATTTTGACGTTATTTGCTCATTACTTTTCTAGTAATTTTTTTTCACGACAGGTGGTCAAAGTCGAAATTAATGTTTCGCTGTGAATTTAATTCAAAATTTAACCAGTACTTTATTTCATTTTACATCGTTTATCGATAAAATACCTATTCTGATATCTTAATTAACTATTCATGATGCCGTGCACATAAAAATAACTAACTTTCGAGACCTTTCCGAATGCACACTGGCACTAACAATGTTAAAAACGGTCAAAATTCATGAAAAACCTTAATTTGGCAATAACTCAAAAACCGTGCCACTTTTACGGGGGTCATGTTAAGTTGGTTTGGTTCCTCTTGGCCTGGTCTACCTCCAGTGTCACTGTGACGTGTCACTTATGGGACACCCTGTAGATTTTAAATGTTGGGTACTGATTCTATTATTTCGTTACGCCTGTCACGCCTGTTAACTATTATTGTGGTAGTACTAAATTAAATTCAGTTTGCGTGATAGGCGGATTTCAAAACAACTTTGATAACAATGAAAAACAATTGACTAACGAAAACAATTGACGGTTTTCCTGAAACGTGTCCGCATTCGAATTTCTAAATAAATCAGCGGGGGTTGTTTAAAAAACCGTTTATCCTCGATCTTTCGGGCAAACGAAAAACGTACTAAGCGCGTATGAGCTCAGACGCGTTCTTATCGTTTTTTGCTTGGTTAGTAAGACGCCCCGGTTGATTTCTTCCCGACCATAAGCCCGCACACGCTGGCAATAAGGGAGATAAGCCTAATCTGGTCGCAATACGTTTTTACTCGCCTTCGAGCTTACCACTAGTATTACTTGACCTCCACATTCCTATGAACTTTTCATACTTGTAGATTAGATTTATACTGGTCGAGCTCTATTGCCGTAGTCTACGAGCTTTGTAAGTAGCAAGGAAGCGCAATGGAGACGTTCTATCGCCTTATTGGTATGTAAATAACCTCCATTGAACAGATCGGCCGATAGCTGCGGCAGCGTCTTTATGGTGCTGTCATTTACTGCCTTTTGAATTGGCGCCGTGACTGGTTAAATATTATGAAATTCCCTGATAAGTGATCACAGCAAAGCGGAATATCTAACTTATTAAATTCATATCTAGACCTTACCTGATTTTTTAGGTAAGCACTAGAAACACATTTGTGGGCAAGGAATCCAACCTAAAACCAAAGTTTGAAAGTTAGACGTTTGAAAAATCCGCTGCCGCTCCCATACAATCATTCATTCATTCATATCAGCATTCATTCAGCCCTTTATCGCCTACTGCTGAGCATAGGCCTCTCTTCTAGTACGCCACTTGTCTCGGTCCTGAGCTAATCTCATCCAGAAGTGACCAATACCAAACAAATACTCTTCTCTCATAATTCGATTCCTAGGTTCCCATAGGTTCCATAGTATAGAACCCAAAAACCTGGCATGACACCTAAGCTCATTCACATGCTGGCAACACAATCCGACGATAAATTCCCATCGAACCGTCGCACGCGCGGATCGGCAAAAAGTTTCATACGTTGCTGGGCTAAACAACAGCCGCGTATTTGTCATATCGGTGACTCTATTCTGGAACGAACCAAGTAAAACGTTTGAAAAACTTTAATCCGACTACGATTTTGCGGTTAAAATCTCCTACTTTTTAGGGTTATACCCAAAGGGTAAAAACGGGACACTATTACTAAGGCTCCACCAGGTCCGTCTGTTCTGGAAAATTAAGGCTATGTCTCTGGGCTATAAAACGGAATAAATTCAAGACAAGGTTTTACGCAGAAAAATCACGCAAAATAATGCTTCCCTAGAGTGGCAAGGTGGGCATAGAAATGGTTTAGGTACTCATTATATAAGATAATTGGGTAACTTTTCTCACATGTCGTGCAGTGATAGCAAGCGAAAAAAGCTTACGAGTCGATCCCTCTCGATAAGTTTGCATTGTGTTCATGTGTTGCAAAAATCGAGATTATAATTACGAGAGTTTTTGACTATCGAGAATAGATGGTTTATTATACTGAAACATCAGCGTAGGTAATAATCTTCAAACAATTCCTCTTATGTTTTACCAGAATACTCCTATCGGCTGAGCGCAGATTTAAAACAGTTAAACAAAAAACATTTTCACGGGTGGCCTAGTGATACTATCTCTTTCTATGCCCATACATTCATAAAGGACAGCAGTGTAAAACGATAAATGGTTTATCGCAACACGGTATCGAATAGATTTTGATCCTGGTTTTTTACGCATCCATAAGTTGACCAACAAGCGCAGATCTATAAAAAAAATATTACAATCTAGATTCGATATGAGGGTCAGTGCATCTCGTTTGTACCAATGCATAAATGCGAGCGCGATGCACTTCGACGAATATCAAATCGAATCATATTACCTTTTTATTTATGCTTCACCGTCATTCAGATAGGACCCTTAGATGGGCAGTTTTGACGTTTGTGAATACATTTGTGCGTAATATTATTGTCATTGCATAATTTGTAAAAGTGCAAATCAACATTTTCTTTTTCATCTAAATTATCTAATCTAAATAGTATGGTAGTATCACGATGTTATGCAATTTTCCAAAATAAGAACTAACCCTATATAGGGTAGGTAAAGCGTAAAAATATTATACTTACGGCAAAATTGACCACCCTATAAAATCCTTTTTTAGTATTATTCTTCTTATTTTTGTGGCGATGAAGCTTGATTCGTGTATATTTTTTAATGTGCTCCGTTTGACAGTCATTTAAAAACAAAAAAAGAGCAAACGGGTTTGAAAAATTAGGTTTTCACAGTGTACCTATTTATTGTCAGTATTTACGTGCGACACGGCGACAACAGACGCGACAGTGACATAGCTCCGCGTGTCAATTAGGCTTCATTCATTTATTTACTCCGCGCACTGAACAGTGATATTATTAGCGTTACTTTTCGGGAACGCAGCGGAGATTTTAAAACTTTATTGAGAGGTTACTGACCTTAGTATCGTTTTAATATGTTACTATAAATGATTAGATTAGTTCATGGTAGTGACACATACGAGATTGAACAATTACGACCAGACCATACGATGTAATACACAATTACACATACAAATTCAACTTATTATTTATTACGACCATATTTTTGTTTCAATACTACAATGGAGAAACAATCACAATGGCTACAACACAAAGGTGTAACATGCACGTTGCCAGCCCTTTAAGTGCATTCCAAAAGTAAACTTCAAAATTCTCAAAAAGCACGACTTTTCAATTTAGCGTAAAATCCACTGCCTATAATGTATACCTAAAATATTTACAATTATTTTTGCTTGCCTTAAGTACCATTCTATAAAATGTTCACCTTGTCTAAAAATATTCGAATCCAAGTTTACTTAAGGAAGTTTTTAAAGATTTAAAAAGCATGTTATTTGTAACAAAACCCTTATTATCATCTTTTTTCGTTAATACTACGTACACAAGTAACACAAGTAGTTCTACTAAGCAGGTATCACTTCCTATGAATAGAGCCATATCAAGCAATTTGTAAAAAAAAATATTGTATCGGTATATCGATATAAAAACGCATTATGTCGGTAAGATATCGCCTGGAGCTCGACCGGAAGCTCTTCCTTCTCATGGCGACGACAAAGGAGTTCCATGACAAATTCGTCACGGATTGTTGTCGGACAATGACTGAGATGCATTGTCGTGTCGTTTAATAAAATTTATTAACACGTATATTCGCGGCGCGAATGTTTTTGGGATGCGTTGGGAATTGGTGTTTGATGCCTCAGTCACAGAATAAATACCTAATAGCACTACGTACAGAAGATTCACTCTCTAACAAAACGCGTCTGTTACGATTAGGACAGATCGACCGCTAGGTGGCGACAGCGCAACGCGCGGCTTATGGCTAGCCACCAAAATTGGTGTGGGACGGATGTACTTGTGTAGCTACCTGTTGCAAAGCGACGAAATCGCGGAGTGAGCCACGCCTGCCTTAGTTAACAGAAGTTGCTTGTAACTTAAGTACCATTTATATTAAAATTAAGTAGCTACTGCAACTATGTCTAAGGTTCTACGATAACACCCCATGACAAGCATTTCAGAATATAAATATTTCTCCTATCTCTTATTCCTTCTATCATAGATTTATGCAAGTTATGGTCATATCTCATCAGGTGCTCCATATCATATTTCCTCTCTTATTTTCAATCATCTACAATGGATATACATATCTTTTGCTGTAACAAACGCAAATTATTATGTCTGTCTGACTGTTACCTCTTCACGCTTAAACCAATCAATCGATTTAAATAGATCATATTAGGTATGGAGATAGTTTGAAAGTTTGAAGCTCGAGGAAGGTCCATCATTCCACGCAAATACTTAGAAAACCTTAGTTACAGCGATTTTGCCAAACGGCACGGAACCCCTGATCGCTAAACAAGGTCGCCAACTTTTTCCAAGTGCCAATGTTTACTTTAGGTGGCGTTACAAAGACTAAGCCCGGCTTTTGTGCCATGCGAGCCAGATATTAAAAGCACGTGTGGCCAAACAAAGGTTGCGTATGTGGGGGATTATTTGCCAATTTATGGGGCTTTTTGTAAATTCCGTTGAAAGCCCGCCGGAAATTTGGCTCCGTTTCAACAAATGATCTTTTAACTATAAATACGAATAATATATTCGTGTGATCAAATATTTAGGATGGACTTTTTTTTACAGTTTGAGCTTTTTGCTGTTAGACTCAGTTATCGATATGGATTGACATTTTATGTGTGAAATTTGAAACCAGGAAAGGATAGCAACAACAAATGGTATTCCTAATAAGTACATACATACTTATTTTTAATATGTAATAAACGAAATGTCTTAGGTTAATTACAAAGGATTTTCAGTGTTTCTATAGGTATCTTATACTTAATATTTATAAATGTAAGTACACCAAATGAAATCGGTTGAATCTGACGATTTAGTCGCTAATTGTGTTGTTTTCCAAATTTGTGACTCACAATTATCATTAATTAAAAAGTTAAGGAAAGTTTCCAGAGGGCCTAGCCAAGTGACATTCTTTGATAGAAAACGCCAGTCGAAACAAATAATGGAAACAGTCACGTGACTTTTCGTATAATCTGTCATTCAGATACATTTGTTTCTTTTCGTCCGGCGTTGTCGATGTTCGATTGTCACATTTGTCACCTTGGCTAGGCCCCCTGTGACTTCTTTTGCGCAGCAACACTTTGTGTAAGAATTCTGATCAAGTAGAGCCTTAGGTACAAGTCAGTGTAGATTCTATAAATATTCCTGTAAGGAGTAGCTACTTACTTTCGTAACTAAACTTATCTGTATCTTTAGGTATTTAAATAAAAGTAAACAAAAAATTTGTAAATTTTCGGGTAGTTATAACATTTATTGGTTAACCACCAAATACAAAACCGCCTGGATCAGTCACTGAACGACCTGACTGTAACCTACATTATTTGATCATGTAATGTTTTCATCTACCTTCGACTGACTTAAGAACCCATTTGAGGGTAGATTTTGTTTACTTCTATTTAATTAAAGCTAATAATTATTTAAAGATAAAGAAACAAAGCATAGGTGGAATTCTGAACCCTCGTTACCTACATCGTTACGTCTTATTCCATCTGTATTCAGAAACTATTAATAATTACAGTGAGACCGTTTCGGGCGCCGCGCGGTGCTGCGTGGTGCTACAAATCTCCACGGATGCCCATTAGAAGCGATAAAATTTTACGAGAGCGCGATTTGGATGCTTTCTGTTGCCGCCGCGCGTCACGTTGATGCCGCGCGTTTGGGGTAAAGCTAGGGTTACATGTGAAGTTTAGTCCCTAATCCCTACTAACTGTACTAATAGGTATTATAAATGCGGAAGTAACTCTGTCTGTATAACTGTCTGCATGATAGGTAACTTGATAAGACACGAAACTTTCTTTAAAACTATATTAGAAGGCCAGATCGAAGCTAGGAGAGGAAGAGGAAAAACACGAGCAAGCTATACACAACAACTAAAAGCAAAAGCAAATGTCGTGACTTACAGGGACATAAAGGACCTGGCCGAGGACCGCAAAAACTGGCGCATACTCCACCGTCTCCACCGACAAGAGCCATGCTTTTAAATTATGATGATGATGAGCGTAAAGATAGTTTGAGATCATCATCATAATTTCACGCAGAAGTCATGGGCAAAAGCTAGTATTCTATAATGGTATTTGTACTAAAAATTTGAAATAAAATTACTAGAACTAAAGTGGCGAGTCAAATAATTGATTTACCTATCGTTGATGTCGGTGAATAATCAGCAAAGATTTTGTGTTAAGTGAATTCCCACCACGTAAAATACTGGTGGCATGTAAACCAAATCGAGAAATAGTCACGCTAATTCGGGAATAGAACACATTTAGCCATTCCCTTTACTCACTTAATCACCAAACCGTATCACTTAATTATCCTTTTGTTTTCTGCTATCCATCTTATCTTAATCCAAAATATTAAACAAGTTGGAAGTGATAAGGATGCCCAAAATTATAAGAATTTCATTATATCTGTTGGTGGCCCTAGGGCGGGGCGGCTATGGACATAAAATCTTATGTTGTAAAATAAATTTAAATTGTAATTATAACTTTCTGTGGTTTATGAACAAGTAAATTAGTGATACCGGGTTGTTTATGAATAAATAGTAGGAGGGTAGATTCTGAACGACTTAATTTAAATGGCATTTTTTGTCAATAGCGCGCTTTAAAGTTTAGGTAAGATCAGGCAGGTAAATTGCAACTATCGGGTAAATGCAACTACTTCATAAGTGGCTCTAGCTCTACATAAATTCACTTGTATTTTTAGAGTACATAGTTGCATTTGTCCCATAGTTGCAATTGCCCTGGCCAACTTTATCTAAATGTCGGAGAGTGGCTGAATTGTGCTATCTATCGCCTTCAAGAGGCGTTTTATCACGCAGCCTTTGACAAATAGAGCAAACTAGGGTGTTACAGAACCTACACCTGAGTGGCGTTCGGCACAGTTCCGCCAAGGCGTCATAGAGTGCGCTGTCAAAACAAATGCAATCGAGAACAATTAAAGTTACGCTGTCAATCAATCTTCAGAAGGGAACGATGAGAACGAACGGGAGAAGATGACGTCTGTGGCGGTTTCTGGGTCAAATCCACTGGTTTGCTTAAGATAAGAAACGTAACGTGTGCTGTGATTTGTAATGAGTCTTGTCCAGTAAATACTGTGAGTTGAATATCGTATTTCAATCAAGAAGTACTATTTCACAAAAAAAAATAGTACTTCTTGATTGTAAACCGTAGAGGATGTTGCGCTTATATTTATAACTTAATACAACACAGATTCACCTGCACTTTACGTAACTCTATTGTAATCATTTACCGCAAAATCCTTATCGTCGGCTTTTGTCACCGAAAAACTCTCATCGCAATATCCATTTATCGACATTACTCACAACGACATCAGTAGTGACTGACGTTTACTAGAAATGTGAAAAAACCGTCAGTCGGTGCCCCCCGTCGACACAGCCATTGCGGTCGCAAAATGTCTCAATCTAGTTTTTGTGTTTACCGAGTATTTCTGGTCAATAACATTGTCTAAAAGACGTAAGTGTATAGCAAGTTTAACAACACTTATATCTATTTATATTAGTATAGTACCATTAATGTTGACATGAGTGTAGAGCAGGTACGGCCTGCTGAGAGGATGAATTTATTAAGACCTTATTATTTGACTTTTGCCGCTTGAGTTGTAGATACTGGCGATTAGTTTGAAAGTAGTGAAAGGTTGTTTATTGTCAGACGGTAAAAAAATAGGTTTTGGGTAAGCTAGTTATGAAAACTGGGGCAAGTTGTATTGTGTTCCTTTCACGGTCAGATAAGAGCAAATGGAAGTAAGAATGCTTTGAAAACACATACTAAATGAGACACATACCATACCCAAAATTTTTAAAGGTACCTATTCCTGACGCGTAAGATATGAAAAAATAAGTAGTAGGTAAGTGTTAAAAAAATTAAGCAAATAACGCTGATAGGTTATAATGTAGGTACACCAAACACAGCCTTAAAAATAAAATAATAATAATTTCAGCCTATATATGTACGTCCCACTGCTGGGCACAGGCCTACTCTCATGCGCGAGAGGGCTTGGGCTATAGTCCCAACGCTAGCCCAATGGGGATAGGGGACTTCACATACACCATTGAATTTACATCTACATCTGCGAACGCAGCCTTAAAATATTGTAAAATATGAAAACGCAATAAAATAAACAATTTGCAAAAACCCTTCCCAAAGAGTTATTTTAATAGCTTGCAAAAACTTTCTATTCGCAAAAGGCTTATTACCCTTCCCGATTGTCTTTCGTCTAACGGCACAACTAAACTTAACTGTTATTGCGTCTAATAGTCCGCTAAAAATCCGCTACGACTATAAAACACAATTGGCGAAATTTTAGCAGGAGAAAAAAACGTTTTTTTCAACCCTCGCAATGTCGCAATTATGAAGGGGTATAGAAAGCTGGCAATAAAACGCGCCGCCACCGAAGGGTTGGCGTAGCCGCTATTTCTATGGCCCATCAATGCCGGTTCCAGCTTGGCCACTTTCAAATCGAATGTCGTAAAATCTGGCCAAATGGAATACGGTGGTAAATGTGAAGTATATTTTGGCAATATTGATTGCAACAAACATAACTTAGGTGTAAGATTAATTGGTCCCCTTCAGATGATAATAAAGTTACATATATTGTAAATTGGACGATGCACTAATGTGAAATAAGCTTAGAGCATTTAGGAAATGGAGACGTCATGGCTGTCATTTTCTATTACGAAACAGTCTGCCGATTTTTGCGGGGGAGGGGAAGTCAAATGTATTGCTATTTCTACATGATTTGTACGTAACGTACAAATAGCCATGTCAGTCCATACAAAAGTTTGCACAATTGTGCAAGTTTTTCGGCAGAGGGGTAAGCTCTTAAAGGCGACTCCAGTTATTAAATGCTCTAAGGATATAAGTTATGCATTTAATTGTCATCTCGTACAAAATCACATTTTTTTATATTAATTACTTACTCTTATCGAGTAAAACCGTTTTTAAACATAGATACGAGCAGTCCATAAAGTTGCGGCCTCCCAGCTAACTTTACAACAGTAATTTCCACCTCGTCGCATTTGTAAACGATAGCGCAAAAAACGTTCTCCCATTGTACTATCTCATAAAGTAATTTGCGCAAATTCGCAAAAGGGTTCAACTAGCGGAGAACTTTTATTTGAAATACCCGTTACGCATTGGATTCCGGTAAAAAATCGCGTCGTTCCCGCTAGTTGTAGTTTTATAACTCGTTTAGCCTTCGGGGTGTAATTTACCCTTTGTTTCATCATGTTTAACTTCGTATTAGGTTTGTAATGTTGGTTGCTTTTAACCCGGCCATGGCAAAGCCAATGGACCAGTGGACGAGGACTTAAAGCCGAGGGATCTATCTTAGGATGTGTGCGCGGATGTAGTGAGTTTTGCGTGTCAAACTATCGACAATAAGTTGGTGGGTAACGCCAACTTTTTCAGAACGCGAAAGTTGTAAATGTTATAAGCCAAAGAAATATAGGAATATGACTATGAATATAGGTAGTTCGTCTAGTTACGCTAAGTTGGCACGCCAAGTGCTACGTTATGTAGCGTTCATACATTGCCACTTATTCAAATCAATGGATCTTAGACTCTGGCAGTCTGTGTTTGTATTGTATTCTTATCAATCTTATCATATGTGTTCCGCCGAAGCGTCAAACGAAACTACAGTGCGATTTTGATAAATGAGCACGCAAGCTTGCAAGCAAGCAAGATGCTACCTTTATTTACACTGTAAATCTGTTAATGTATTTTTTCTTTGTGGTGCAATAAAGTGTATTTACTTACTTTACTTACTTATTTAAGTAGGTATAGGTACCTATTGGTTTCGGTGTCTCCCTTAGCCTAAATGTAATGACCAATTATCTCCAAAAGTATTAAGTCACTTACCCAAATACTTTCAGGCACCTAATCCTCTATAATTAGGGGCTCGAACCCTGAAAAAGAAATAAACCGTTTTATAACACCAACTTCCTTAACCCCACGTAAAGCCAGCCGTAAAACTCATAGAAGATCGGCTCGGCGATATGGTCCGGAAATAAATCGCCATTTAAAATCAATTTGTGTAAAGGCCCTGGAAAGTAGTTTGGTGACGGGGTCAGCTCTGTCAGAGCACATTTATGTAGAGTAGTCCATCTCCCTTAATTTGGAAGAAATCACGGAACGTCGTGAGTTAAACCTTTTCGGCACTCAATAGTATCAATGATTCTGGTTAAGAAAAAAATAAAAAAGAGGGTCAAAGATTTTGTACAGTATTTTGGACAGTGCCTAATCAAGGGTTAAAAAAACAAAGATTGGCATAATCACTTACCTAACACGTACTGCATGCCTATGGGCCATGCAGACGGTAGGTTAGGTTACCTATGTACGGTCACGCATCGTGATTGTTGAGCCATTTAGGGTCCTAGCTAAATTGGTTAATCAATACTCACGCTATGCTGGAATGTCCAATTTAGCTATAACCCTAAATGGCTCAACAATCACGAAGCGTGACTGTACCTGGAATGACACGTAGCCAACAGATATTAGGTCTTCCATACTACTTTCTGTAATAACACGATCCACTAATGGTTTCGCTGGTCATGATTTGGTTCGCGGCCTTTTATTTGACAAGTAAATGGTGATCGCGACTCTTCGCAAATACTCCATAATGCTTTTGATGAGGAGTAGGTATATAGGTATGATGCCAAAGTACCTACCGCTAGCACACGATTAAATCGACGAATCATTTCATTTTAAATCGTAATTTTAAAAGCCCATCCTACACTTTACACATTTTCAAAAGTTATACAGAGCTTGAGATAGGTTACTGTCATAGTCCCTACACTGTTGTTCCCGTCCGTTCCGCGTTATTGGCCTTTGTTGCCCGCGTGGGCACTAATATGACCTTAGAAAGTACGTGCCTTTTCATTGGTTACGTTGCCACTTTGCCATTTGATAGGGATCGAGACACTATAACTATAGCTTGCTCGTTTTATGAGCTAGGTTTCAATTCTATTGTGAGCTTCGAGCAACACGGAAGGGAGGCGGCATTCGCACTATTTCCCCTCTGCCGAGGTACAAGATTAGCGCGTCAATCTAATCTAGCGCGGGTAATAAAACTAGTTGCACTTGGATTTTTCACTAGACCGAGTCCAGACGCGCGCGTGAACACTGCTGCACAAAAATGCCTGTTTGCTCGGTTTTTTGTTATAAAAAGAGGTCGGGGACATCAAATTTACAAAAAGAAAGTGTTACATTTCACTTGTAATATTTTTTTTTACATATCATACGTTTAATTACATTCAAACACAATTATTATATTTTAGTCTCATGTAATTGTTGGATTTATCGATTTTGCTCGCTCAGTACAAATTGCGGATCGGTCGAGCGACAAATCCGACTTCTCATCTCTCAGAATACAATAACATACTTCAACGAAAATGTGTTAGTGTGCGTGTTGTGACACTTGTCACTCGTCCGTACACAAAAAGAGATCGAGGTTGCAAGATTTGTCTTTGACGTGTGTCATTTTCTATGTATTTGTGTCGTCATTACAGATTGGATTTTGTATGTAAGTGTGTGAGAAGTGCGACTGTGTGCACCTTTCCCCCCGCGAAAAATGGCAGAAAGATTTGTACGGTGAGATATCGCTTGGGCCCCTCCCTTCCGATGTGTCGGAAGCCGGTGTTGCTCGAAGATTGTGAGGCATTTTTACTATACAAATTTACTTCTTAAGTTTGCCTAATTTTATTTTTCTGCAGGCGGAACACGAGCAAAAGATAAGCATAAGTGTTGTCATTAACACACTAATTCAATGCAAAAAAAGCAAACTAAAGGCTGGTTTAGA
The DNA here is from genome assembly GCF_910591565.1 of Cydia splendana. NCBI lineage: Eukaryota > Metazoa > Arthropoda > Insecta > Lepidoptera > Tortricidae > Cydia > Cydia splendana. The sequence goes on from NC_085974.1 coordinate 12,736,955, forward strand.
CGGCGTGAACTCGTAATCGATTTTAGTTACATAGGACTATTGGTTGCATCCAATTCGACTAATCTAATATCGCAATGTAATGAAACTCGCATGCGAGTTTTCACACCGTCTAAATAAGCCATAACTCATTTTTGAGACCCATACTGCAGTCATACGAGGAAACCTCGGCAGGGAGTTTATTCCTCACCTGGAGAGATCGCGGGAGGAAATTCCTCTCCGTTTACAGCAAATATACTTTTGTTACCTTAACAAGCCATCAAATTAATTAATCGTTATCCAGTTTCGCAGTGTCAACGCCGCGGAAAAAGAGCCAATGTCTCGGCAAAGGTAAACTCAAGGGGTTGCGGGGATAAAGCAGAGACAAGAAGATAATAAGACTGTTAATTTTATTTGATGTCACAATGGAGACCAACAACCATGCCACCTGATGACATATACACAGTATACACCGCAGTCAATGAAGGCTTGCAATTCTACTTGTGACATGCAAGTTGCCGATCACAGAAACAAGTAGAATTGCAAATAGATAGGCAGAAGAATTACTAATTAAGCGGCAATGCCACCCTTGCCACCAACACAGTGCCCGGAGCTCTAGCTACAATAAATACCTAATCGATATCAGGAACACAATAACATATTATTGGTCCAGCGTATACAGTACAAATAAGACCTATTTTCTCATTGCAGCGAAATCAATCTCATCATTGCTGTAGATGTCTTCCCAGGCTCCTCATCGCAACGTAATCGTTTTTAACATTTTCAGAGAGCTCACTAGGACAGCGTTGCTTTTATTATGTTATGCCTGTAGGGCTAAGATGGTCGGTTGTTTATCATTTGTCACCATGCCATGGCATGACAGGTGATAAAAATGAGACCACGATACCACTTCTGAGATCTCTCTTAGTAGTTAGTAGTGAGAGATAACAATCTTTAAAATTGACTTATCTCTGGCCATGAAAAAAGAGCAAATGTCCCGGGAAAGGTGAACTCAAGGGGTTACGGGACTTAAGGGCTTAAGCGAGTGCCAGCCTCGCCTCGTATTGGGGCTTACCGTGATTTACTCGTTACGTCGCCTCGCGGGCTCGCCTTTTCTTTTTTCTGTTTACTTAACGGCTCAGGGGTTACCCTTTATTGGGTAAAGTCGGAAAACTGATATCCCGCGCGACATAAAGTTTGGCGCGACTTACTGGTGGATACAGATTTGTATCGGATTTGGTTTTATGGGTAAAGAGAGATTGGGACGGTTAAAGATCCGTTGAGTTTTATTGGGTTGATGTTCGTAGGTCTGTAGGTATATTAGTTAGTACAGAATTGGAAGCAGAAACACACCCTTCTATGAGCTCTATTATATAGGTATATAGCATTAATGCAAAAAGCTACAACAAACTAAAAGTTAAAAGAAGCGGCTTTGTTTTAACTTTTAAATTCCAACAAAGAAACCAGATTGGTTATAAAATGTTTCGCCTAATGCTACCTGCTTCCACAACTGAAACAATCTAAGAACACGATAAAATCCAATGAGTCGTTGGGGCAGAGCTAAGACCGTGCCAAATATTTAACCTGCCTGCATCAAAGATATTATTTTTTCCTCTTATCTCATTGTTACATGGCATAAATATATTATTTTTATTATATGTATACTTGAGTCCAAATATAAAAACGAAACAAATTTTTGATACTTACTTGCAATACACGCAAAACGACTCCCAATATGATTAAATAGTGGTAAACGACGTCAAAAACCTGTGATAATACACCATCGTAAATCAACGCCATAGCGATAAATTCACAAACAGTATAACACGTCATTAATCATGCCTAAATAGCCCTTAAGCGCCCACAGCCTTTTCAAGGGCCGTGAAATTCCGCTCAAAACTTTAGTAAACATTGTTCGCGCGTTTCTAAAGCCATTTTTAGGATGTCGACGGAATGTACGCTTTTATTATGATACGCATACTGAATCGGGCGGATATCTACCTTAAGAGGGATCTAATGCAAAAATGTCGCTTTTAATATATTGAATTTTAACATATTTTAATTTAGGGTAAATGCCATGAAATATTCACATGGAAACTAGACTAAGTACCTATATTTCGTTGCAAGGAAAGAATCCAGCAAAAACCTTAAAAGGTAAAAGTTGACGGGATAGAAAAAAAAACTCGAAAACATGTCTGCATATTCGTTTGTAGTAGGATAGGTATCTGTAGAGACCGTAGACGATGTTATATGATCTCACTTTGGGAAGTTTAAAGGGGCCCACTGATTAACAGTCCGCCGGACGGTATCGGCCGGTCAGTTGTTCGGAGCTGTCAAATTTTTGTTCTAACTGACAGGCCGATGTCGTCCGGCGGCCTGTTAGTCAGTGGTCGGCTTAAGATATTTTGGTTGGAGTTGGATTTGTGCAATAATTGTAAATAGGCGAGAATATATAATTTTAGTTTTTCACCGTATCATAACAATATTTTTTATTTCGCTTTTTAGTGAACATATCAGCCTTACTGCAAGAGTATTGTAGGTATTTCGATACGGAAACAAAAAAAACACCAAACAAAATACCAAAATACAGCTTAATTCACACGAAATCGCCATAAATCAAACGCAAACAAGATATTAACGTTAAAGTCGTATTGGCACGCTAGAGGTGACAAAAACTATTGCTTTAGTAGTGGCTTGAATGGCCGAATGGCGGCCGTGGCCTTTGCGGCAGGACTGTTGGCATTCTATTCAGTTAGCGTGGGTAAATGGCAACATTTGAGCGTAACACCAAGATTCTAGCCAAATGGCAGGTTTGGTATAGGTTTGGCAGTGGCGACTAAATAAAATACAAATCAATTAATATTTGTTTTCTAACTACATTTCCATCACCGACAATTTACTTGACTTGACACCGGCCAAGTGCGAGTGAGATTCGCGTACGAAGGGTTCCGAATCATTACGCAAAAAACGGCATAAAAATCACGTTTGTTGTATGTAGGGCTTGCAATATCGGACGGTTTCCAATTCCGGAACTGATTTTCGATATTGGGTCCCAATTCCGGAATTCCGGAACTGGTTCCGGAATTAGGGCTAATCATATTTCTATCCGATTTTTTATTAAAAAAACAACAAAAAATGTGAAATTCTGATACTTTACGTTTATTAAAGATGGTATTGTTTTAGTGGAATTTAATTTACAGTATTATTAATCGAAAAATGTTAATAAATTGAGTAGTTCCGTCTTTGCACTTCTTATTTTAGCACCGTATTACTATGGTCACTTTTATTTACTTCAATGATACGGCGTATTTATTTGGGGAAACTACGAAAGCTGGCAAACTATTTGATGCCTAATTTTATATAATGTCTAAATATAACGGCTTCGCAGACACTACCTAGTGGCTCTATTTACGAAGATGAAGGTCCTGATGGGGTTCCGATCTCGATAAGGGCATTTATTGTGTTATAAGGTATAACGATTATTTGTTCCTGGATTAAGGTTGTTTTTTATGTGCATATTAAATTTATGTACCTATTCGGCTATATCTATTACCTTTATACATTGCCGACTAGTGTCCAAAACGCAAGCCTTATTGAGAAACCAAATGGGCTAAATTATTTCATTATCTCTTCATTAGAGCCTGGTGAGGAAACAAGTAAATTTCCGCATTTTCTTATTAAGTACATGTAAAATAATAAAATCCGAAATCTGTCATGGAGGAAATTTATTTCTGAATTGAGAATAAAATATCCAAATATTTATACATTTTAATTCAAAGGATTCGCGTAGGTAGGATTCTGGGCAAGTAAATGTATGGCTTGGCTTTAGCAAGAATCAAAAGTAAAAAATCGATGGTTAAGTTAATGAGGCATGTTAATGCATGCTGCTAGACATCAGACTTTTGTCAGCCATGGCTGATACCACCAGCATAGTGTAGTTTCTTGACATTTTCAATAGTAAACGTACTAAAATATAATAAAAGTACTTAAATCCAATTCCGGAATTTTCGATATTCAGTGGTCTCAATTCCGGAATTGTAATATCGGAAAATTTGTCCGAAATTCCGGAATTTCGAAATTCCGGAATGCAAGCCCTTTGGGAGCCCCACTTAAATATTTAGTATTTTGTTTTTAGTATTTGTTGTTATAGCGGCAACAGAAATACATCATCTGTAAAAATTTAAATTTATTTGGTCGCGATCCTCAGCATTGAGGGAACGAGGAAGAAGAGAAAAATTTAAACTGTCTAGCTATTACGGTTCATGAGTTACAGCCTGGTGACAGACAAACGAACGGACAGACGGACAGACGGAGAGCGGAGTCTTAGTAATAGGGTCCCGTTTTTACCCTTTGGGTAAAGAACCCTAAAAAGCACAAATAGCCTGAGGAGGTAAAATAAAGTCTGCACGTAGCTACATGCAGATAGACTGATATCATGTATGTTGACGCGGACGCCTTTGAAATGCAAACGCAGCACATAATGACGGGTCAAAGCGTACATACCCCACTGTTTATCTTAACATAGGTATCATACCCCTCCCAGCGTAACGACAGTAAGTGACGTTCGAAAACTCCATTTGTTTACCGTATTTTCGGGTAATAAATTACAAGTTAAAACTGATTATGCTATATACATAATTTTGTGTTGTTCGTTTGGGGCCTACAACCAGCATCAACTGACCAGAGACATTTAAAACAGAAGTATATTTTCAGAGTAATTTGGCCAAGTCTTCAGTCACACGTTTCGTGGCGAACCATATATATTTAGTTTTCATTTAATTTCCCCGCCTTACGCCCTGTCTTTAAACGACCTGAGCGATACTTCTCCTCCTGGCTGAAACAGTACAGTCCGCAACAGAAGTTGCTAAGCGGGTGAGGTGTTCAAAATTACCTTGACACGCTCTTATTCTCTTAACAATAAACTCGCGTCAAGATCATTTTGAACACCTGGCCCGCTTAGATAGCAACTTCTGCTGCTGACTGTACTAGCTGATTTAGAATAAAAATAAAAATTATAATACATAGTAGGTGATGACTTTCCAGATCGTCTGGCTTTTAAAGGTCATCTCCATCATCATCATCATCTCAGCCATAAGACGTCCACTGCTGAACATAGGCCTCCCCTTGGACCTCCATACGTACCGGTTGGAAGCGACCCGCATCCAGCGTCTTCCGGCGAGGTCGTCAGTCCATCTTGTGGGTGGAGTCCTACGCTGCGCTTGCCAGTCCGTGGTCTCCACTCGAGCACTTTTCGACCCGCTTTTAAAGGTATTATTTTTAATCATTGACGCTAACGCCATCTGCCACATAACGCTGTACCACCAACCAGTACCCCGACCTCTGTTTGCACACATAGGGCTCCCGCGGCCTCTCTTTTTACAACTCAATGAGCCGTCTATTTTGACAAAAGCAACATGCCTTCCTAAGTGGATTATTCCTTCAACACAGATTTCACGTCACATTTGCCCGCCATTGTCTTGACAATACCTTGTTACGTAGGTGTTGTTCGCAATGAATACGGGAAACTTTTTATTCGGCTTTTTAAGATCTTTAACATGGACATGGACAGCTGTGGATTGGGAAGAGCGGTAAAAAGAGCAAAGTACAGACATTTATGTAAGTAGTTCTCGCGAGTGACGCCTTTTTTATAATATGATGATGACTTTCTGTATAAATTTCTTGATATGTATAAAATGCCATTGTGGCTTAGATTCAAAATACTTAAGTGATTTTACCCCTATTTATGACATGACATTTGTTAGGTACCTAAGTATAAAGTTTATAAATATTAACTTATTTTAATTATAAAAACTTATTTCGCTAAGAACTACTGGAATTTTAAAGAAATATTTTAGGACTTGTAACATTACTTTTTCCTATCTGGATATTTATGATTTTAAGATATAAGTAAAATAATCCTTTAACAATGTTATATTAGGTTCAATAACAAATATTAATCAATCAGATTTGGACAAAAATAAAAGTTGTGAATTCTACCTAAAAACTATGAAAACAGTCTTCAATGTAAAATCATTGACACGTGCTATAGATGTAGTGCATAATTTGTTTTCCATCGTATTTTCTCGGAAACGTTCGTATTTGTCATGCCACTTTAGTCAACCTAAGTACTTTCTGTAACGAGACTGACTGAAATAGCAAGACCCGTTGGTATGTTTCCGTGTAAATACGATGGAAAATATTTATGCACTACAACGGTACTGATGTATGTTGCGAAATCTATTAAACATATGTCTGTGGTTAAAGAGCAGAGATAAAAAGAGCAAACACTTTGACGGCTTGATCAAAGTGATCAAACATTGATACGTTTATCGTCACAGTCGCGAAATCCTCGAACCTTTGTGGCGACCACTCGTAATCCTGACAATATGGTAGGGTTCATGCATTGATACCCTTTTATTCCATATTTGTTGAACACAAAACCAAAACATACGGTTTGATGCTTACCTGGAAGTTTCCGATTGAGTTTTGTACCTATTCTTCGTTTTTAAACCTTCGTTTATCAAATTTTAAACCTTGAGCTTTAGCGTTCATCCTTTAGCGTTTAGCGAATAAACTTGCACAAAATATTGAATAATGTTTGCATTTATTATATTTTAAATACTTAATCACGGTAACTTTGTATTTTTCGCGAATCTTGACTTGACAGTTAATCTGACATGGAAAATCTAGACCATAATGTTAAAAAAACAATATTTCTCTATGTCATCTCTCAAACTCTTTAGTCGCCGTCAAATCAATGTCAAATATGTATACCTTGGATTTTCTGTAGTGTACTCTACATCATGGTCTAATAAAACATGGTCTTCCATTCCCAGAGTGACACGGGCCTACGTCACAATAACATTGCCACTTTATTTCAACATAACATGTTACATGGGTACATTATACCTATGGTTAATAAGTTAAAATATTTCTTTATAATTTTATAATTTTCATTTAAAATATGTATTTTAGCTTAAATTTTACAATAACACGTCATTTTTAATTACTCGTTAGCAATATCTTCCGATTCACGAAAGAAATTTCAGACTTTCGGGTAATTCTGTTTATACTACTGGCAACACAGGATAGCGCTGTGCACATTTGACAATTCGGATCTAGATAACTTCATGCCCTGACCGTCATCCTTGTCGAACGCGTGTTAATTGTTATTTCCTTCTCGCTCAGTGTCAGCAGTCGCAGTGTTTTCCAAACTTTTCACGTCGTAAGCTTGGTAATTAATGTGTAACTGTGAATTAGTTTTTTAAACGTTTGTCTTGTATAGATAAATAAAGTTTAATTTAATACATTAGATTTGTTTTATTTTACTATGTTTCTACATGAATAACTTAAAATTAATGCCGTTAAAATAACTTTCACCGTTGGTTAAAATTCTCCCACATTTCAAAGTTTGAGAACCTGTAAACAGCATGATGACGTAGGCGCGTGTCAGTTAGGTCATACGCGAATCTCGGAATGGAGTACCAGGCGGAGTATATTATTATACCATGCTCTACATCTGTAGAAATTTTCGATCATTGTTTAGTGCTGTTTAAAGAATAATAATGCATTATAATATGAAAATATGCTATGCTCCACCTATGCCTTAAAGTTGTTCAATGAAGACATTCATTCAATAAGCTTTGCTACTAACGTTTTATTAAACTCCCGACCTCATGTTGGATCCAAGTCACAATGAATGCAAGTAAGTAGTTGATGATTATATAGGTAACTCAGTGCGATAACTGAGTTTTGTAGAACACGAGTATTAAGGGTAGGTAGAGTTCTGGATTTATTTAACAACAGACCCAGTAGTCCCGTGTTTAAGAGCGCTCTTACAAGAAAAGTCGAAATAACGCAAAATTGATGATACTAGTCGACGAAATTCAGGACTTTGTGCTCATTATTAGAAACAATGAGTACTTGTTCCAGTAAAAGTCTCTTCTTATCTTTTTAAATATCGTTGTAAATATTAGAAAAAGGACTTATTAAATTAGTAATGATTTTTTTTCTGATGGTCGTTTCCGAAAAACCCCGTGAAGCACTGAATGGCAAGCTCTTATTTGGAAATGTTGAGAAGTTTACTCTGCTAAACCTGGCTATTTTGTATTACTAATACCCTGTACTTTAGGCATATCAAACGATATTTTTCCTACACACCTTTGAGAAAGAGAAAATCAAAGTAAAACGAACTCAATTTTCTCTCCGAAACAAGTGTCAATTCCTACGAAAATCTACTTAATATCGAAGTCATTTTCATACTCAAGCAATCTGCAACGTTTGCTTATACTGTTGGTATACATTAGTGTTTATGAAATTCTACTATAATTTTTTGGCAATTTTTTGAAAACTACTCTATATTACCGATGACGCGCGCTGCGCCAGCTCAGTGCCGCGGCAGAGCTTGTAGAGGCAGGACGTGTGTCGGTCGGCTCCGCACATTTTCAACGGCGACAACGAGATTTTTTATCATTGTGTGCGGCGGGCGCCGTGTAAAACGCTATACTGTGTGCGTGTAAACCGCAACGAGACACTTTGATCCTAGCACTGTTTTTATAGTATTATAATTTATAATGGTACAGTTTAATAAACTACCGGACAGGATTAAAAATATTTGAAGCGACCTGACATTTTATATGTATTAATTTTGACTCAAGATAGTACCCAGGGTCTGATGATGGAGCCGGAAAGTGGTCACCGGTACCAATCAACCATGCAACTAAACCACTTCGTGTTTAGGCTCGTTTTATTCATCTCAACAAGATCTTTGACACAAGATAGTACTCAGGGTCTGATGATGGAGCCGGAAGGTGGTCACCGGTACCAATCAACCATGCAACTAAACCACTTCGTGTTTGGGCTCGTTTGATTCGTCTCAACAAGATCTTTGACACAAGATAGTACTCAGGGTCTGATGATGGAGCCGGAAGGTGGTCACCGGTACCAATCAACCATGCAACTAAACCACTTCGTGTTTAGGCTCGTTTTATTCATCTCAACAAGATCTTTGACACAAGATAGTACTCAGGGTCTGATGATGGAGCCGGAAGGTGGTCACCGGTACCAATTAACCATGCAACTAAACCACTTCGTGTTTGGGCTCGTTTGATTCATCTCAACAAGATCTTTGACACAAGATAGTACTCAGGGTCTGATGATGGAGCCGGAAGGTGGTCACCGGTACCAATCAACCATGCAACTAAACCACTTCGTGTTTGGGCTCGTTTGATTCGTCTCAACAAGATCTTTGACACAAGATAGTACTCAGGGTCTGATGATGGAGCTGGAAGGTGGTCACCGGTACCAATCAACCATGCAACTAAACCACTTCGTGTTTAGGCTCGTTTTATTCATCTCAACAAGATCTTTGACACAAGATAGTACTCAGGGTCTGATGATGGAGCCGGAAGGTGGTCACCGGTACCAATTAACCATGCAACTAAACCACTTCGTGTTTGGGCTCGTTTGATTCGTCTCAACAAGATCTTTGACACAAGATAGTACTCAAGGTCTAATGATGGAGCCGGAAGGTGGTCACCGGTACCAATCAACCATGCAACTAAACCACTTCGTGTTTAGGCTCGTTTTATTCATCTCAACAAGATCTTTGACACAAGATAGTACTCAGGGTCTGATGATGGAGCCGGAAGGTGGTCATCGGTACCAATCAACCATGCAACTAAACCACTTCGTGTTTGGGCTCGTTTGATTCGTCTCAACAAGATCTTTGACACAAGATAGTACTCAGGGTCTGATGATGGAGCCGGAAAGTGGTCACCGGTACCAATCAACCATGCAACTAAGAGGCTATTCATAAATTACGTCATTTCAAATTAGGGGGGGGGGGGGGTCTGGACATCGGATGACGGTAGCATGAAGTAGGAGGAAATGGGGGCTTTTGAAGTATGAGTTTTGGATGATTATAGGGGGGGGGGGTCAAAAATCGATGACGTAATTTATGGACAGCCCCTAAACCACTTCGTGCTTGGACTCGTTCGATTCGTCGCAACAAGATCTTTGACAAAAGTTAGTACTCAGAGTCTGATGATGGAGCTGCACTGTGGCCACGGGTACCAGTCTACCATGTAACTGAACCACTTCGTGTTTGGGCTCGTTTGATTCGTCGCAACAAGATCTTTGACACAAGATACTACTCAGGGTCTGATGATGGAGCTCGAAGGTGGCGACGGGTACCAGTCTATCACGTAACTGAACCACTTCGTGTTTGGGCTACGTGTTTGGGCTTCGTGTTTGGGCATCGTGTTTGGGCTTCGTGTTTGGTGTATCACCTAGTGTCAAAGATCTTGTTGAGACGAATCAAACGAGCCTAAACACGATGTGTGGTTTAGTTGCATGGTTGATTGGTAATGGTGACCACCTTCCAGCTCCATCATCAGACCCTGAGTACTGTCTTGTGTCAAAGATCTTGTTGAGACGAATCAAACGAGCCCAAACACGAAGTTGTTTAGTTACACGATAGACTGGTACCCGTGGCCACCTTCCAGCTCCATCATCAGACCCTGTGTATCTTCAGTGTCAAAGATCTTGTTGAGACGAATCAAACGAGCCCAAACACGAAGTGGTTTAGTTACATGATAGACTGGTACCCGTGGCCACCTTCCAGCTCCATCATCAGACCCTGTGTATCTTCAGTGTCAAAGATCTTGTTGAGACGAATCAAACGAGCCTAATCATGTTACTACATGGTTGATTGGTATCCGTGACCACCTTAATCATCATCATTATCATCAGATCCTCAATACTAGTTCGTTTTTAAACCCTCGTTGATACAAACTTTACAACCTATAGGTACCAAATGCTATGACGAAACATGTAAATAAGCGAGTACCTATAATTTATTTCGAGTAATACTTATACCTTCATAAGTACGAGTATGGGGCTATTCATAAATTACGTCGTTTCAAATGGAAGGAGGGGGGGGGGGTCTGGACATCGGATGATGGTAGTATGACGTAGGAGGAAACAGAGTCATCCGAAGCATGATTTTTGGATGATTTGAGGGGTGGGGGGGTCAAAAATAGATGACGTAATTTATGAACACTGCACACACTTACATTTGCACTGCATTTAGTATTTTCGTACTTACCAAATAACAATTTTAGGACTTTAAAAGTTAAGCACAGTTAGTGTTGTTATGGTTGATTTCAATATGCTTCGCGAAGGATCAAGAATGTTTAATCCATCATTGTAGTGCGAGTGTGGTAGAAGGGATCGGCATACTGAGCTCGCACGGCCTGCCGCAGCGTGTAAAATACCTAAACTCGCTCAACGCCGAAATGTAATAGCGCTCTTAAATAATTCCAATTCCAATGTAATACCATCTTACCATAATTCAAAGACCAGTTGTGTTTGATAATGTTTTGAGCTGTAAAACTATTATCTTATCTTATTCCTTATCTTCTTCCTCGCGTTATCCCGTCATTTTACCACGGCTCACGGGAGCCTAGGGTCCGCTTGGCAACTAATCCCAAGAATTGACGTAGCCACTAGTTTTTACGAAAGCGACTGCCATCTGACCTTCCAACCCAGAGGGGAAACTATGCCTTATTGAGATTAAAAACCTTATTCCTTATATTGAGACATTAGTCATCGTTGAATCAATAGATCAGAAATATCGTAAGACATTATATTATTAACTCACATGGTCTCTACCTCCAAACATAATAGAGTTAACGCTGCCACATTGTCTGCCAAGTCATTTCTTTATCATTTCTATGATTCTCCAGCCAATCGACTATCGCTCTAAGCCCACTGGAATAAAGCATCTTTAATCAATTTCATATTTTAAGAAGTAAGCGATAAAGCACGTGCAAAACAAAGTGAATTCGCGGGCTCACCTATAAATCAAGCATTATTATAAAAGGGCTTGTTCGAGTGGCCGTATTGTCGCTTTATGGATGTTATGCCATTCATTACAGGCCATTAAACGTATTATAACGCGTGCAGCAGCCCACATAGACCCCTGGCGGCACCGTTGTTCACCGCACTTTTGTATTGCCAATGGTATCATTAATGTGGACTCATGGGTCTAGTTTAACTGGCCGAGTTACCTCAGCAAGCTTTGTTTGCGCGAAGCGACAAGCCATTCATATATCGGATAATAAATGGCGAATGTTGATTGAAAATAGACACAAAGCGATGTGAAACCGAAACGCCTCCGTATACGCGTTTGATAAGAATTTATGTGTGAACTGAAGAAACATTGAGATGTACGGGGGCGTGACGTGTAGTTATCATAACTTAGCAGGAGTCTCAATGAAGCTGTTCGATTGAAAAATTGTTATAGGCTAGCCAATTTCATAAATAAACTAGGTGTAAAAGGCGATTGAAAAATATAATGCAATTTGTTGGCAAGTTGTGTTGTGTGGACTAGGTTAGGTAACTTGCATACTAATTTATAAGGATTAAGTAGAAGAACAACGCAGTTTGCAAATAAAAGACATGAGAATTGAAGCGAAAAATTGCAATGATTTAAAAAAGCATTTCATATTAATTTAAGTACCTACTTATGCCGGTACCGGTGTCGATCTACCTACTTCGATACCGCGCGATGACAGAGGAAATAAAAAAAATCTCTAAATTACCACCACAACATTTATTTCCATACAACTTATTGATAGAATATTAGTCAGAAAGAAAATGAAAAAAAAATCTCTATATCTTTATACATTTTAAATACTATGCCTATGAAACTCATTTCAGAAAAATTTTCAAGTAGAAAGTAGGTAGGTAGGTATTATTGGACTATGAATAAAATACATAATTTAATGGCTTTTAACCGGCATTGACCAGCTATCACATTTAGCCACATTAGCTCTCGCTAGTCGGGAAAAAGCCTGATTAAAACGAACATCAATAAATGTATTTTAAATTAAACTTGAAAAATCGGACGTTTCATTTGGATTTTAATAGAAATCTCATAAAAGCTTGTATCATTTTCTATGTAGTAGGTTTTTAGAACTCTAGATAAATATTCTATGTTATATAGAAGTCCAAAATAAACCTCTGGGATGTTTGTTCTGGCCCAGAACACCTACTACACCATAAGACCTACCTGAGTGTATACTTAACTGATACTTAAATATAAATACCTAACTTCTAAAGTGATAATGAGTTATTTATAATTGTAACTACATATTTGGATTAAATCATAACCCGCACGACCCGCGCTATCATAAATAAAATAAAATAAACAAAAAAACGAAATAAGACGTTACTTTTTTCCCGCAATCCGACTCCGCGAACATCTGCCGCGAACCCATTCACAAATAAGATTAATAGTTCACGCGTTTTACATTTATTCTTTAAAGAAAAACCTTAAAGAAGTTTATGGCGTGGAAATAACAATTTGCAGTTTTGGTGAAACTACGACCTTCCTTTTGTGACCGAGAGAGGGCGTGACCACACTCGGCCCGAGGATTTAATGTCCTGCGATTCCAAAATGTTTTGAATCGCCGAATCCAAATATTTACTTACACGTTTCTTTTACGTTTCTTTGTAGACGAACATTCACTTTTGTAAGATTTTATGCTGTCTTGTGATATTTATTGCCTAGACACCATTTCACGGATTATTTTCACGTTACCTACCTATCATTAAGTTTTATTAGCATTTCAAACATTATCTAGTTAGTGGAAAAATGTAATTTAAAACACATTTATTTTTAAATCAAGCACATAAAACCTTTTTACTTTGATTACCCTAGGCTCAGAACAACCATTACCACCAAAGTCGTATAAAATTAGGTATTAGGTACCTAGTACCTACCCTTAAAAACATCAACACCAACCAACCAAAGAGAATATAATCACTACGTTTTAAGAGACGGGACTTCCATACTAGCGATTTGATTAGTCTGTGTGTATGATTGGTGTTCCAATCATTACCAACATGTATGACAAAGAACTGTCAAATAACAATAGTACCAACATAACAGACTTAAATAGTGTAGTATGCCACACGCTTGCCTATTTTATCGATATCGATAAATTGGGGAGGGTTGAAACATAGGCCCCTGTCAACAAATTTCGTACTAGAAATCAGGTTAGAATCGAGTCCACATTTAAGTCGTATGTTATATATAGTGTGGACTTTTAGCGGACTAATACATGGTTGGACTTAAATGTGAACACGATTTTTATTTGTTAAAATAAAAATATGTAAAATGATTTTTTTTTTAATAATTTAATATAATTTATTTAAAATACATCCCGACGGTCCGACGGTCCACAGGTAACAGAGGAAATGTGTGTTCACCTGATTAAATGATTTTTTTTCTATATATAATATTCTTGAATAATAAAATTAAGTCTTCCTTTACAACTTATTTGCGCCACTGCCTGCATCTGAAAACATTTAATAATTAAAACAGAGACACATACTTTTTCTTATATTTTAGGTTAAAATCTTAAATAATACAGAATATCACGCAAAACTCTGCGTAGGTAGCGCCACTACCACTATCTGTCACAATCTGGGGGTCTATCGCGAAACAAGAAAACCGAAATTTCGTTATCCTCTCTATCACTCTTGCATATTCGAGCGATAAAAAGGCAGATAACTAAATTTCGATTTTCGCGCTTACCAGTACTTAGGACCTTGTTAACAAACAAACTCTTCGATTCTGTTTGCGATTTCTTATCAGGATGTCGTATTTAAGAGTAAAATGCCAATGACAACTTAATGTTTGTATACTACATTGAAAAACACCGATGGAGTACAGAACTTGACCACACACATTGCTAATTTTTGACAGGAAGTACCGTTTGGAAAATTTTGATATTTAGGCAAGTAGTAGGCCAATGTCTGGCCTACAACTAGAAAAAAAATTAGAGGTGTCACTACCTCACAACGATATAAAAAAAATGTTTTATTTTTGTTTTATTTATTTTTCCGTTTTTTTATATGACAACTGGTATTCGTTGATTGAGTATCGATGCATACCTAAATAAAGAACACTATTTAAAAAAATTAAGCAAATCGCTTGAATACATCCCGAAAAACAATACATTAAAGAAAAAAATTAATAAAATCATAAGTCAAAAACTGTCACTAGTAGGATGTTGATACTCAGCAAAAATATCCTTCACCATAAGAGGTACTCATAAAAAAAAACCTGAATCAAATTGACTTAAGGGCCAACTTACTGTGGAAAACCGACTATGGCCTTTGAAATATAGGTAAGTACCTAACGTTGTCCATAACCCAACATTGCCTATGGTACAATGCTCATTTCCTCCTTCATAGTAATAATAAACATTACCCTCCTATGTGACGCGCTGTCGGGTAAAAAGTTTGCTAAGTTGCAAAGTTAAATCACTCTTTAAGTTGCATTCATGCGACATCTATGAGTATTTTTGAGAACTATTTTAAACTGTTGTGCACGATGCTCTGTGCTGCCATCTATGACATGATAACAGAACTTTGAAGTAACTAAGGTCAGCAATAGCCCTTGAGTTACATCTATAGCCCAGATAGTTTGACATCGTAACACTAGATGGCGGAGTAATTTTAAAGCTTCTCCAAAAGAGACAGATGGCGTTTAAATAATAAATGCACAAAATTAGGAGCACCGGAACGGAGCCTAGTTTTCTAACCGTCCAAAAATAAAATAATAGCCGTATTTTAGTAAGCAGCGTAGTAGTGTAGTTATTTTTGGCTATCATGAATAGAGAGCATTTATTCGTGCCCGCCTCAGCATGGTGCTAGCCTGGCTGGGTTTTTCGTAGAGTTGTGCTGTTCTCAAGAACGTTCTCCATTTTGTATGGGAAATAATCTCGAGCGATAACATTTGCCATACAAAACGTAGAATTTTTTCGAGAACGGTACAACCCAGGCTTTTCGTAACTGCTATATTATTATAGTGTAGTGTGTGTGTGTGTGTGTGTGTGTGTGTGTGTAGTGTGTGTGTAAGTACCTATACCCTGACAAAGATTGTTTTTCTTAGGAAACTACTAGAACTAGCCCAAGTACACGCCATTTGCCGGCATTGGATTATATACTAATAGATACCATAGGACAGAACACCCATAGGGCTGTTCTGAATATGCTATCGGCTATCGGTACCTAAATATTCCAATTAGAAATTTTATACCTGGTCAAGTAAGTTGAAGAAAGGAATAAAGCAGTGACCCCTAATAAAGATTCAAATAAGTAATTAAAGATTCAAATGGTAACCACCAATCGAATGGATAATGCAGGCACCAATTCACTTTAAACACAATATTTATACCACTGGATCCGGACCGGACCGGAACTAGTTGGATCCGAAATCCGCATGCGGCCCGCGGGCCGCTTGTTGCTGACCGCTGCTCTAATCGACAAATTAAGAGCGTAGAACTTAGTAAACAATAGTAAACACATTGTAATAGGTCAGTCAGTATAGTTTGTGCGGAAAGAGAAGAGTCGTGGAATGTATGCTGGGGCCCAATACATTTCACGACTCTTCTCTTTCCGAACAGACTCTAAGTCTAAACACAAAGCGTTTAAAAAACTTCATACTCGGTTTTTTTGTAAAAAATCTGACTCCTCTCATAACCTATATTATTTATATTCTTGCCTATATCAAAGCCTATATTATTATGTAGGTATAGTAAATATGTAAGTAATTTAATTCATAAACCGTATGTATAAGCAGCTTAAAACTCTTAAAAAAACATTATCAATTAAATTCCTAATTCGACCGCAGACTGCAGCCTAAAACAAAGCACTTGCACAAAAGGGCACTAAGATCAAAGACCAAAGCTTTGTCCCCGTGCCTTCGTTAACTGCCGGCGCGGAGCTAAAAGGGCGTAAGTGTGTGTGAATGGGTTAGGGGTTTGCTCTTTATGGAAATGGGGTTGGGTAACCCGATTAATGATGACCAAGACGGGCTAAAAGCGGGTAGGATGGGAATGATACTGGCGACTGATGGTGTTGAGGGGTGCATTGAAGTTGTTTAACTTAACTTATGGACGAATGTTCAAAGTAAGTTGTAATTAATGCATATACTTATGTATTATTTTAATTTTAACTTTGGCGTGTACGAGTTCTTATTTTAGGTTACTAAAACATAACTTAATTAACTGCTAAAATAATGAAATTCTATACTTCCGACATTACGACATACATTGTGTTGTGAGCTGCATATTACGCATGTTATTCGGGAGAAAGACTGATCATATCATATTATATATCGCTGGTTAGGACTTTCACGAAAAAATTACGATTTCAGACAGAGAGTGCATATTAATTGCTGCACAATTTTGTAGAAGATTCTACTACGGTACGGTGTTCCTTTCTTACGATACGGTTGAAAATTTCAATTGTTTTGGAAGTGTACGGTATACCTAATTATACCCGAGTGGCGCAGGGATAGCCATGTTGTTGACAGGATCTTAATAAACGTTACTGTGTCAGGGTGTCACTGAGCTGAAGGTTTTGCCACCCGACGCCCCGCGGCGCCAGACGGGGCCTTGAATGCTCGTCGTAATTATTTCAGTGGCATTTGTAAAACAACAGCCTCTTAAGAGCCCATCAACGTGCACACTAGCGCTACTGCTAAATAATCGTGATTATTTAAATTTACCGAAAGATTTTTAAAAATGGGGCCGCTACGTACTTACTGTATTTTGTATTTAAGTAGGTACCTTTTGAATACATCAGACTAGTTTTTATGTTGCTCGATTCGTCGATCTACGAACTCAAAACAAAAACGGCCGTTTTAACTTTGGACGCATAGATTGACGAATCCAGCAACATTAAAACTAGTTACGATTATTCAGCAGTGGCGCTAGTGTGCACGTTGATGGGCTCTTAAGAGTAAAAAGGTAGTCGGTGACTACAGCTTCTTATGCAGGCTACATACGTAATGTAACGTAATGTAAGCCTCTCAAAGGGGTTCCAGTCGCCATTGTAAATACATAGGTACCTAATTTTACTTTTAAAAAATTAAGGAAGTTTTTTTACGTTGTGACAGTGATGGTTTGTTAGTTGTAGTTGTGACCTGTGTTTGTGACCTCTTCTAATGGCTCCTCTATACGATTAGCCATCATACTGGCCCACTAAGATTGGCCAGCGTGTAGAGAGGATAGTGGTGTCGGACGGCTTATGGTGCGGCGGGATGGCCACGGTGTCGGTTTTTCGCCCGCACATTAAAGGTAGTGGGCCAGCGATGGTGCATACGCATCTACACGTGGCCCGTTCCATAGTGCGTGCTCTCAACCATCGCATGGCCATCTCGCTGGTCCATCGCTGGGCCATCGTGTATATAATA
This sequence comes from Cydia splendana, assembly GCF_910591565.1. Taxonomy (NCBI): domain Eukaryota; kingdom Metazoa; phylum Arthropoda; class Insecta; order Lepidoptera; family Tortricidae; genus Cydia; species Cydia splendana. The sequence continues at coordinate 12,755,205 of NC_085974.1, forward strand.
TATAACCTGCGCATGGCCATCTCGCTGGTCCAGCGCTGGGCCATCGTGTAAAAGAGCCATAAAACAGTATCACCTTTTTCAGTAAACTTTACGAATTGCGTTATCTAAAATCTAACTCAATGGTAAGTCCGCCCTCTTCATAAATCTCGTACCTATCTTTCACCGCACTAGCTCCTCATACTCGTACTTGTGAGTAAACAGTTTTTAGGGTTACCCAAATGGTAAAAACGGGATCCTTTTACTAAGACTCCGCTGTCTGTCTGTCACCAGGCTGTAGGTATCTCATGAACCGTGATAGCTAGGCAGTTGAAGTTTTCACAGATTATGTATTTCTGTTGCCGCTATAACAACAAATACTAAAAACAGAATATAATAAGTATTTAAGTGGGGCTGTCATACAATAAACGTGATTTTTTTACCGTTTTCTGGGTAAATGGTGCGGAAACCTTCGTGCGCGAGTCCGCCTCGCACTTGGCCGGTTTTTTCCGCTGGTTAGCAGTGCACATGGCGAGGTGAAGGACGCCGCAAGCCGTCGGTTTGTTAGTAAACAGCTGTGGTCGTGGTCGACACACCCGTGCCCGTGACCTCCGTGGTTTTACGGGGAATTGATCGTCTGCGATTCACTCTTTCAGGTTTCAGTAGCCAATATGAATAGGGTAATTCGCCAGTAAAGGCCACTTTTAGTAACTGGCCACCCTAAACTAAAAATGAATTCTATTGACCTATAAATAGAATTCATTTTAGTATAAGGTGGCCAGTTATTGAAACCTTTTGTACTAAAATTAATTAAAGTGGCCAGTTACTGAGCGAATTATCCTACCAGGTTAATTTTACTTTGATAAATACCTAATCAGAATGTAAGGAAAATAAACACGGTGTATAAAGGAGACAAGTAACAATTTTAATGTCAGTATTAATGTGATGCACTCGCATACATAGCCAAATCGTATTGTGTTTTTATTTATTTATTAAAAAAATTATTTAGGCTTTGGGGCCCATATTACATTAGTATATCTTTAAACGTTACTTTAGTTAGAGTTTAGAGCGAGCGTAACGCATGTACCTAGTACCTGCTATCTTGATGACCATTTTCTGGATAGGTATGTTTTTCTCAAATTCTCATAAACTCACTTACCCGGTTCTTCCCTCGGACACCTCAGCAGGGACTCCCGGCTAGGGTTGCCATACGTCAGGTTTTCCCCTGATGGCGGGGGGACTTGTCGAGTGTCAGGGTTTTTGATACCACAACTAACCTAACTAACTAAGATGTAGTTAAAGTTTTGGAGTTAGGTAGAGGAAAGCGAAGGTTACGCGTATTATATTGTGGCACGTTAAGGGGTAGCCCACGAAAAGTTTTGGAATAAGGGATGTAAAATAAATGACAGTTATTTAATTGTTTTTCTATTTGTTATATTTTATTTCTTTTTTTTGTATTTGCTTTTTTTTTGTATTTTTGACATGAGTTTTTATTTAATACATTAATAATATTTGTTTCTTGTATAAAACTTGAATATCGTTTGGAGATATGTCCATTGAGGATATTTCAGGATTTTTAGGGTGATGTCCGGGTTTTTTGAGGATATTCCATGTTTTTCTTATTTTGACGACCGGTCTGGCCTATTAGTGGGTAGTGACCCTGCCTGTGAAGCCGATAGTCCTGGGTTCGAATCCCGGTAAGAGCACTTATCTGTGTGATGAACACAGATATTTGTTCCTAAGTCATGGATGTTTTCTATTTTTTATTTATCTTATGGTCACCCTGCCCCCGGCTCCCGAGTCCCGACTCGGGAACGTCCGCGACGCGACGCAACAGGTGAATTTTTACGTCCGCGCGTCTTCGCGACGAGGGCGGGCCCGCGCCACGCCCACCGCTCGCCACGCCCACCGCCGTCTTACGAGACTTTACGAGATAACGGTCGAAGCGAACTCGAGCGCTATGGCTTGAAGGACTCGCATCCAGGGCGTGAAGGTTTAAAAAAATACTCGAGCGCTATGCTTTTGTTTTTCATGGTTTTTTGACGCGCGCTTTAAGCGTTTTTACATGGCTGAGGTATAAAAACTTTATCGCGTTGTGTATAATTAGTTTTATATTGGAATAATTTATTATGTATTCAAATTTAATAGTGAATAGGAATATACCTGCTGATAATTAAAACGTACGATTTCAAATTTCAGCCGACAACATAATTAAGTGTCTGTTACAATAAACTGACCACAAGCATCGTTAATTGTAGTCGAGCGTGGATATTTAGATCTATTAGTTTTATTTGATTTTATTATAATACTATGTTACTTGTAAACAAACTTCGCTGTTTGAAAATCTGAGAATAATTAGGAACGCTGGCTTTATGGATGTCTCTTTTCACTCAAACCGCAACGCCTAGAGCAGAAGAGCGAGACATATCTACAAAATGAAAAAGCTCATAATATTTCCCCCGCAACAATGGAGCTAAACAAAAATATTTAATGGCACAACTTTCTCACATCCCGCTCGCACGCTAACTTAAACAAGCGAGTGTGAACAGGATAGAGCCGTGCATTTTCCCAACAAATGAAGCGTGGCCGAACCGCAGATTGACCGCAGAGAAGCGAGTGACAGAGTGACGGGCTCAGTCGTACACGGTCGGGCGGCGAGGTAGCACGCGCGCGCACGATCTCATCCGAGCACTCACGGACATACCCGAAGTTGACGCATCGGGAAACTCGGACGCAACAGCTGATCGCGATCGAGCCTCGCATCGCCCGCGCACGCCTTGAGACTATTTCTGAGAACTTTAATCCGAATGTCGTCAAATTTGTATAAAACTAGACGCCGAGTGAGTCAGCTAAGATGACGAAAGTTAAACTGAAGCCTTGGCTTAGAATGTGAACGAACTGAGGAAAAATTGTTTGTTTAATTGTGAGTTTATGTGTTTGTTGTGTCCGGATAATAATATAAACAGACTAGTTATAACAGACTTTCTGCTATTTAAGACTGAAGTATAGACATTTTAATTAATTCCAAAGAATAATTATCAAACATAAAAACAATACTCATTAAATCGGGAAATAAACAAAAGACATTAAACAAAAGAATCCAATTGGAAGTGCGCCAAACATTACCATAAAAAAAAACAATTGGAGAAAGTATCCCTATACACAGATCCAATACCCAAACAGAGAAACACAAGGACTCGTCGTTATCAGAAGTGCCGTGTGGTGATACTGGTTATCAAAATACACAGACTAATTATACAAGACAGAGTAACAAAAAGACAGTGGTTTTTGTAGTGATGCAGTGAGGATGCACCTGCCTTACGAGGCGCGGGGCCGGCGCCGGCGGGAAATGGACCCGGAGCCCTGGTGGCTGCAGTCCGTCGTGGACGAGACGCTAGCGGAGCACCCTGACCTCGGTGAGAACCATCTAGGTAAAGCTAATGAATGGAAATGGCAAAAAATGTAAACAAATATGGCTGACATGAATCATGAACTTACTAAAATATGTTACTATTTAACTAAATAAGGATTAATCTAATGAACCTTGTACCTAAGGTTTAAAAATGTATAGGTAGGTACCGAAATTGTTCACATTTTTTGTACATACATATTTATGTTTTTTAAATTCCGTGACTACTTTACAAAATAATAAAGGTTAATTGGTTTGTTTACATTTTTTGCCATTTCTTTTGAACTCCATTATGGATATAAGAATTGTTATAAAATAAGTTTATTTTTTTAAATTGTATCGGTATAGGTACCTAGGTAATACAATTATACAATGGCAGAATGGCAATCACGAGTTATTATACATACATAGATTGTGATGTGGGGACATACCACAATAAAAAAAGAAAAAAATATTAACATTTAGAGTTTATAGGACAAGCGCTTTAATTAAAAGTAAATAAAAGAATTAATGCCGATTTAATTTCAATTTTAGTTTACTTTTGTGCTCACTGCTCATATAATTATTATTTTTATTAAACATATGTATGTGAGCATATACTTCTACGACGCACCAGTAATTACTTGAATTAGTCACCAACTACGTTTTCGATAAATACTTAAACACACAAAATAAGATTTTAATATTGCCTTCCATGATCCATAAAGTTTTCTTTTTTCATTCTTTGCATTATTTATTAAGCAAATGTATTAAATTTATGGCCCTTTCTTGGTAACTTGCCGGACTAAGATGGTATCATTCATATTCACGTACCCGTTTTATAATATTATATTATAATAAATTATTTACTTATGTTATAAATATTTAGATATTCACTCCAACAATTTATAAAAACGTTTAGCTGCCTTAGCTTTTTTTGTTTGGTTTTTCTTTTTTCGGTATTACCTAAAATTAATGTATGAAAAATATTTCCTCCTGAACTTCGGTCGTTCAACCACTAATAATTATTTTAAAGGTTTTATTATGACTATAATGTTACAAGATTATTTTATTCAGCAAACTATCTGAATAGTTTATGAGTATTGAATATTGATTATACAGATACGATGAAGATAGGATAGCGACTTCAAAGAAAAGACATCAACGCAGGCGATATCTGATGATGTCGCGGCTACGTCTTTTTTAGGGTTCCGTACCCAAAGGGTAAAACGGGACCCTATTACTAAGACTCCGCTGTCCGTCCGTCCGTCCGTCTGTCACCAGGCTGTATCTCACGAACCGTGATAGCTAGACAGTTGAAATTTTCACAGATGATGTATTTCTGTTGCCGCTATATAACAACAAATACCTACTAAAAAGTACGGAACCCTCGGTGGGCGAGTCCGACTCGCACTTGTCCGGTTTTTTTATAGACATAAAAACACTTAATTCTACTTGTTAATTATTAAGTAATTACAAACAAATATTAACTTTTCACGTTATCCCTTAAATTAAACCATGATATGTCAAGCGAGTGAAATAAAAAATTGGTTTCTTTAGTTAAAATCGGTTCTGGGATTAGATCTGTATTCCCTCACACTATGAGATAAATTTTGAACATGCCAACATTTGTCTGAGTAATTACACTAATTACTTTAAGTAATTGCTAAAATTAATTAACAAGAGGTAATAATTATTCATATCAATTATTCATTCGTAAATGGGTGGTTTTTTTTTCTTACCTATTTTGCCGGTACCGTAATTTTCGTTAAGCCTGCTCTGTTGCCCGATAGCCCGATATTTCAGTTACATCCCGTACCTTGTTTCAATTGCTCTGTACCGTATTTTTTTATTTGTATCACAATTCTAATATAATAATAATAATAATATTCCTAAGTCCAAAAGTCGTCACCGTTCCACTCTGCAGTTCATAAGAGACAAAACCTATTACAATTAGCGACAATCACCTCGGGTTAGGGCGCACTCACGGTAATGAGCTCGTTGAATGAGCCCTAATGAGCGCTTGTCCGACATAACCGTCGATATTTCTACACGTATTCGAAAAGGCAACAAGTTTATATAAACTACTTGGGCGCTTACGACATTTTGGTTGTGTTATAATTTGCAGTTGTTGCTGAAAAAGGGAATATGTCTGTTTGTATTGCTAAAACGCTGAGAACCATTCTCTTTTGGCATGTTTGCCCGATGTTGGGTTTTGAATCAAGTATTCTGGTTTCCTATAGCTTTGGTAACAAGAATAATTCAAAAGAATTATCCAAAGTAAAAGCGGAGGTACCCAATGTGGACGTCACTATAAAGCAGGATCTTAAATGTCGCTTTTAATTTATTTATCGTGGATATTGACGTCCACGATATACTGTTGCGTCCACGCTTTTCGTCTTTTAGGTCCCTCTACTCTAATGTGATGCTAAAACGTCAGAAATGTCCACGGTAGAGTACCTACTTATACAAAAGCGAAAATGTATTTAAGAGATACATTTTTGATTTTGAATTAGAATCCAATATGATAAAATAAAATTTAAGAGGCATGAATGCAACACCGGAAATTCTAAGGATAGTCGGGTTAAATCACGCTAAACATTATTGGGCAATACAAGTATTACGTATGTTTGCGTTTTTTTGTCAAGGGTACTCAAATCTTGTGAGTAGGTGAGGAAAACCCACCAGGTGCCGAGCCGGTCATTTACCTACTGCACACAAGGAGAGGCATTATGTAATCTCATTGATTTCACACCTCTCTATCAGGCGCTGACTTTTGGGTATATATTCAATTAGTGCGTTCAGAAAAACATGTCTTGGTACAGTTTTTATGCCAATATTTAGCATTGCTCAGTTTGTATCCACATGTGTCCAAAGTATTTCTAGAAGAGATTTCCTTCAGTGCACTCTTCTTTCTCGCGTTATCCCAAGAATTGCTGCCATCTGACCTTCCAACCCAGAGGGTAAACTAGGCCTTATTGAGATTAGTCCGGTTTCCTCACGATGTTATAACACTTTAAACTCTCGCGTTTTGTACACATATTTAATTACACAAACGGGTCTACCGCGATATAATTTCATTGTTTTAACCTTAAATTCCGACGTTTCCGCTGAGTTGCTGTCTTTCCGTGACCACAGCTGGTGCAACTCAGCTGAAACGTCGGAATTTAAGGTAAAAACAATGAAATTATATCGCGGTAGACCCATTTGTGTAATTAAATACATATGTCCTCACGGTGTTTTCCTTCACAGAAAAGCGACTCGTAAATATCAAATGATATTTCGTACATACGTTCCGAAAAACTTACCTACGTACGAAACAAATCCAAACAGAACAAGACAAAGTAACGAAGAAAATCAGTAGCAAGCCCATTAAGAGCGCTATTACATTTCGGCGTTGAGCGAGTTTAGGTATTTTACGCGCTGCGGCAGGCCGTGCGAGCTCAGTATGCCGATCCCTTCTACCACACTCGCACTACAATGATGGATGAAACATTCTTGATCCTTCGCGAAGCATATTGAAATCAACCATAACAACACTAACTGTGCTTAACTTTTAAAGTCCTAAAACTGTTATTTGGTAAGTACGAAAATACTAAATGCAGTGCAAATGTAAGTGTGTGCAGTGTTCATAAATTAATTTTTCATCTATTTTTGACGATTTTTGACCCCCCCCCCCCACCCCTCAAATCATCCAAAAATCATGCTTCGGATGACTCTGTTTCCTCCTACGTCATACTACCATCATCCGATGTCCAGACCCCCCCCCCCCTCCTTCCATTTGAAACGACGTAATTTATGAATAGCCCCATACTCGTACTTATGAAGGTATTAGTAAGTATTACTCGAAATAAATTATAGGTACTCGCTTATTTACATGTTTCGTCATAGCATTTGGTACCTATAGGTTGTAAAGTTTGTATCAACGAGGGTTTAAAAACGAACTAGTATTGAGGATCTGATGATAATGATGATGATTAAGGTGGTCACGGATACCAATCAACCATGTAGTAACATGATTAGGCTCGTTTGATTCGTCTCAACAAGATCTTTGACACTGAAGATACACAGGGTCTGATGATGGAACTGGAAGGTGGCCACGGGTACCAGTCTATCATGTAACTAAACCACTTCGTGTTTGGGCTCGTTTGATTCATCTCAACAAGATCTTTGACACTGAAGATACACAGGGTCTGATGATGGAGCTGGAAGGTGGCCACGGGTACCAGTCTATCGTGTAACTAAACAACTTCGTGTTTGGGCTCGTTTGATTCGTCTCAACAAGATCTTTGACACAAGACAGTACTCAGGGTCTGATGATGGAGCTGGAAGGTGGTCACCATTACCAATCAACCATGCAACTAAACCACATCGTGTTTAGGCTCGTTTGATTCGTCTCAACAAGATCTTTGACACTAGGTGATACACCAAACACGAAGCCCAAACACGATGCCCAAACACGAAGCCCAAACACGTAGCCCAAACACGAAGTGGTTCAGTTACGTGATAGACTGGTACCCGTCGCCACCTTCGAGCTCCATCATCAGACCCTGAGTAGTATCTTGTGTCAAAGATCTTGTTGCGACGAATCAAACGAGCCCAAACACGAAGTGGTTCAGTTACATGGTAGACTGGTACCCGTGGCCACAGTCCAGCTCCATCATCAGACTCTGAGTACTAACTTTTGTCAAAGATCTTGTTGCGACGAATCGAACGAGCCCAAGCACGAAGTGGTTTAGTTGCATGGTTGATTGGTACCGGTGACCACTTTCTGGCTCCATCATCAGACCCTGAGTACTATCTTGTGTCAAAGATCTTGTTGAGACGAATCAAACGAGCCCAAACACGAAGTGGTTTAGTTGCATGGTTGATTGGTACCGGTGACCACATTCCGGCTCCATCATTAGACCTTGAGTACTATCTTGTGTCAAAGATCTTGTTGAGACGAATCAAACGAGCCCAAACACGAAGTGGTTTAGTTGCATGGTTGATTGGTACCGGTGACCACCTTCCGGCTCCATCATCAGACCCTTTGTACTATCTTGTGTCAAAGATCTTGTTGAGATGAATAAAACGAGCCTAAACACGAAGTGGTTTAGTTGCATGGTTGATTGGTACCGGTGACCACCTTCCGGCTCCATCATCAGACCCTGAGTACTATCTTGTGTCAAAGATCTTGTTGAGACGAATCAAACGAGCCCAAACACGAAGTGGTTTAGTTGCATGGTTGATTGGTACCGGTGACCACCTTCCGGCTCCATCATCAGACCATGAGTACTATCTTGTGTCAAAGATCTTGTTGAGATGAATAAAACGAGCCTAAACACGAAGTGGTTTAGTTGCATGGTTGATTGGTACCGGTGACCACCTTCCGGCTCCATCATCAGACCCTGAGTACTATCTTGAGTCAAAATTAATACATATAGAATGTCAGGTCGTTTCAAATATTTTTAATCCTGTCCGGTAGTTTATTAAACTGTACCATTATAAATTATAATACTATAAAAACAGTGCTAGGATCAAAGTCTCTCGTTGCGGTTTACACGCACACAGTATAGCGTTTTACACGGCGCCCGCCGCACACAATGATAAAAAATCTCGTTGTCGCCGTTGAAAATGTGCGGAGCCGACCGACACACGTCCTGCCTCTACAAGCTCTGCCGCGGCACTGAGCTGGCGCAGCGCGCGTCATCGGTAATATAGAGTAGTTTTCAAAAAATTGCCAAAAAATTATAGTAGAATTTCATAAACACTAATGTATACCAACAGTATAAGCAAACGTTGCAGATTGCTTGAGTATGAAAATGACTTCGATATTAAGTAGATTTTCGTAGGAATTGACACTTGTTTCGGAGAGAAAATTGAGTTCGTTTTACTTTGATTTTCTCTTTCTCAAAGGTGTGTAGGAAAAATATCGTTTGATATGCCTAAAGTACAGGGTATTAGTAATACAAAATAGCCAGGTTTAGCAGAGTAAACTTCTCAACATTTCCAAATAAGAGCTTGCCATTCAGTGCTTCACGGGGTTTTTCGGAAACGACCATCAGAAAAAAAATCATTACTAATTTAATAAGTCCTTTTTCTATTATTTACAACGATATTTAAAAAGATAAGAAGACGCTTTTACTGGAACAAGTACTCATTGTTTCTAATAATGAGCACAAAGTCCTGAATTTCGTCGACTAGTATCATCAATTTTGCGTTATTTCGACTTTTCTTGTAAGAGCGCTCTTAACGAGGCTGGCGAAAAACTCGTTACGCGAGTGCATTAACTATAATTTGTTCCGACATTACACACGTCACGGAATCTAATCAACTGATTCTAATGACTGGATAGAAAGGAAGCTGACAACTGCCATAGTAAAATTCGAGTTGGTAGATAGGTATTTTTGTAATGATAGGTATATTATCAAATCGACATTCATTTGTAGCTATCAACAGTTTACTTTTGTTTTTTATTTTTTTAAACCGTATTGCACAAGAATACGAGTAATAAAGATTTTGCACCGACTTGAATTATACATTAAATCACACTCTGTCTTCTTGGGGGCGATAAATCGATCTAGCTAGGTCTTATCTCTGGGAAAACGCGCAATTTTGTGTCTTTATATTTAGCAAAGCTCGGTCTCCCAGATATTATTAATTAAATAGTAATAAATAAGTCAAGTTCAAATAAGACAAAAAATAGATCGTAACGTCAATACGATCATAATATGTTATTGACGTCATCATTACCACCTATCACGTAAAACCCCGTTTATTAATGAAGTTGATGTATCACCGCTGCCTTGCATCCAGCAGACTCAGATCATAGAAGGCTTCGTTCGTAAATTTAAGAGTTAGACTCTTGTCGGTGTAGCTCTCTCCATTTGACTCTATCCAGGGCCGCCTCCTTGATTTCCTTATACGACATTACACTCTACCTTTTCTTTTATTTGTGTTATGTAGCTTATCCTCGGCCTTCCCTTTCCTCTCTTGCCTGCAATCTTTCCTTCTGTTATGTTATTTATAAAAGCGTCATGTCGTATAAGGTGACCAATCATTTTGATGTCTGGTCATAAGTCATAACTCTACTGACTAGGTTAGGACGCTGTCAACACGTTCAAAAGTTCAATTATTATGAGTAAGTGTAAGAACAGCCAGGCAGACATACGAAAGCATTTTTGCCGAAGCTGAAACAGAGATAAATCAAATAAATCATGGTCACGTGTCACCATAATGACCAAGTTAATTAAACGCCTTGAAACCCCTCTATGAATGAACTCGATCGTCATGTAGTGATTGAATAGTCGCCGGCGCATCCTGCGACCCTTATCCGACCGCACGGTGGTTTGCGGCTCTATAATTTGTATAGATACCAACTTCCGTAAATATAGAAACCGCGGTTACACTATTAATGTTTTTTACGACTTCCCTCACCGTTGCACGGTTAGTTTTTCCACTAACTGGTTTGCTAGTTAAAAATTGACACCGAGTTGCGGTGGGTACTTTGAAATTGAGATACCTATTACCTACCTGGTACCTACTAGTGTAATATTAGTATCAAAACGATTAGGTCATAATAACATTAGTTACTTAACTCGTGAAGTCGCGGAGTACTGATTTTTTTGGTTTTGACTTATACTACCATCTCAAACCGGGGTACTCAAGTAACTTAAGCTCTATTTTGAAGTGTAGAGTTAGACCAAGAAATGTCTGCAGCGATTTTGATAGCTCACGCAGTGCAAGTATTATTTTAAACGTCTATGATTTTTTGACGTAAGTATAAATAACACTTGCACTGCGTCGGCTATCAAAATCGCTGCAGACTTTTCTAGGTCTGACTCTATCTGGGCTACTTACAAAAAGTGTAAACTATTTATAAAACTATTGATTCATCAACAATATAGAAGGTAAATTGTAACTTTACTCAGTGTATGACCCAGGCAAACGAACAATAAATAACAAAGTAATACCTATACCTATATCCTTTTTATGTTGCTGTAATCGCTTTTAATAGGGTATTATACTGTATTTAAAATAGATTATTTTACACCATGCCAGGCGTGGCTCACTCTGCGATTTCGTCGCTTTGCTACAGGTAGCTAAAAGTACATTCGTTCCACTTCCACACCAATTTTAGTGGCTAACCATAAGCCGCGTGTGGCGCTGTCGCCACCTAAGGCCATATCTGTCCTGATCGTAACAGACGCGTTTTGTTAGAGAGTGAGTCTTCTGTACCTAGTACTATTATTTATTCTGTGACCATGCATATAATAAAGAACCAGATAACTAATTATTAGAAAAACACAGATAAGAGTTATTTTTAAACATAAGTTCTATTTAATAAATCGGATAGAAATATAAAAAGTAGGTGAGTTGACCGTGACTTATATAAATTCTTGATATAAATTCCATATTAGCAAATCGTTTTGACAGCTCTAAAAAAGTAACTGATTTGACTAGTAGGAAAATACCCTATTATAGATTTATGTGGATCCACGGTGTTCCAAGATTCAATAGTATTTAGGTCCATTCTGTCCATTGGTCTCGTCACTCTCGTCGGAAATGTTGCATTATAAAATGTATAAATAAATAAATATTATAGGACAATTTTACACAGATCGACCTAGTCCCACAGTTAAGCTAAGGCTTGTGTTGTGGGTACTAGACGACGATATATACAGGGTGATTCATGAGACGTGAGCAGGACTAATCCTGCACACTCAGTAACTGATAATTGATCGATCACCGTCGTATTTAGGGGAAACAACCACACTTTTTCCTATTTTTTAACTTTTTGGTGAGGGCAAATTTAATCCTCTACAATCATGGTCACCCTACAAGACCTAATTAATAAGCATAAAACCTCTTTAATTTTTGATTACGAAGAAAATAAACTGTCAAACTTGAGTGAGATACGAGTTTTCAAAAGTAACCAGACCGCGATGACAGTGGTGACATTCAATTTGACACAGAATATCGGTAGTTTAGTATTCTAATTTTAGGGTGACCACCATGTCGTAAATAAATTAATAACTTTTTTTTTCAACGTGACTAGAAAATTAACGTTAACCTCATTAATACTGATACGAAAGTGTTGCTTATAATCTACGAAATGCGCAGTATTAGTCCTGCTCACGTCTCCTGAATCACCCTGTATAATATACACATATATATAAATACTTATATACATAGAAAACATCCACAACTCAGGAACAGATATATGTGATAAAGACACAAATAAATGCCCTTCTCTCTTCTTCCTCGTTCCCTCAATGCTGAGGATCGCGACCACATGCAACACGTCTCCATTGACGCGGTCATAAGCCAAGTGGACCGCACGGTGCAGGCTGCCGCCACTCGTCTTCTTCATGGCGTCAGACCATCTCTTACGAAAATGCCCTTACCAGGATTCGAACCCGGGACCTCCTGCTTCGTAGGCAGGGTCACTACCGACTAGGCTAGGAGGCCGTAAACGTTGCATTATAAAATTGATAAATTAGTTAAGCTCATTACATTATCCTCCTTTCTGCGGGAGTCAGGATAAAATGGCCCTCACAGCGCTTCTTAGAACCACATGACGAAATGTTTCTTCTGCGAATATAATTTGATGCACCTGTTATATGTATTTGTTAATTTGGATGTACAGTCGCCATCAGATATATCGGAGCGGCCAAGGTGTTCACAATATCTGAACACGCGCTCTAACGCCCTGACAATAGAGGCGTGTTCCGATATTTGTGAGCACCTTGGCCGCTCCGATATATCTGATGGCGACTGTACATATTAGGTACCTAAGGCATACTTTGATATTTCGCCCAAAAAAAATTGTTTTAACTGTCTTGTACGTTTTTCGATTAGATTTTTTAAATTAGATTATATTTTTGTTAATACTTATATACTACACATATGTACATTATAAAAAATACCAATAGCTTCATCAGGATGTTGTTTTTAAATTTACTGACTTGATTAATCAAAATCATTATTCATCACCATATACGCATGTAAATTCATGATTTCCAGAAAACCGACATCATATATGGAAATAGGAGTAATGTATCTACCTACCTTCTGTATATTTTTCCTGGAATGACTATATATAACATATAACGTCCATGTTTTAAAGTGAAACTTAATTTTAGGCATTATCAGTAAAAATAATTCTGATTTTGTAATTAAAATATAGTTTGTTCCTGGTAAATACCTAAGTACTTAATGTAACTATTACCCAATTTTTTTAACTAAGTAAGTTAATATTGTTTTTATATTTTTCAAGAGGCAGTTTTCAGTGGAACTTAGGCAGAGAGAATGAAATTAACTCTCTTTTTCTCAATAGTAGTACCACTGTACATGAATACATGATTTTACCCAAAAAAGAGATGAGTTTTTTTATTCTACTGTTAGTGACTAACGGCGCGATTCGGGAAATGAATTAGAGATTCACTAGATATGAAAATCGGTCCATATATTATAATTACGGTATTTACAAATATCATATTAATCTAAATATCAGAGCAATTTATTGATATACAATTAGTGTCCGACCGAAGGTTCGGTTTCGGCCAGTTTCGGCCAAAAAATCATGTTTCGGCTGTAGTTTCGGTTTCGGCCAAAAAACGGCCGAACCTTTCGGCCGGGCCGAAACTTACGAAATGGTACTTCGTACTATGAAACTAAACTATGTGACAAAGACCAAAAGTTGGGGAATAAGTAGGACAACAATATTAATATGTACCTACATATACTGATTCATGTATAGGTACAGTAATTAACTGGTTTATTATCAAAACACAATTCCACTAATGAGGGCGCCACTAGACGCAGTCTTAAGAGGCTGTTAATACCTATAACGCGCACACTGTCTAATTGTATCGGAGTAAATGAGATAGCACTGTCGCATGTTACTGGGCCTAGGCAAAAGAATAATAAGAAAACTCATCATCTTCCTCGCGTAATCCCGGAATTTTTGCCACGGCTCATGGGAGCCTGGGGTCCAATTGACAACTAATCCCAAGAATTGGCGTAGGCACTAGTTTTTACGAAAGCGACTGCCATCAGACTGACCTTCGAACCCAGAGAGTAAACTAGGCCTTATCGGGACTAGTCCGGCTTCCTCACGATGTTTTTCCTTCACCGAAAAGCAAATAGTAAATATCAAATGATATTTCGTATACCTATAAGTTCCGAAAAACTCATTGGTACGAGCCGGGGTTTATACCTGCGACCTTCGGGTTGAAAGTCGCACGCTCTTACCGCTAGGCCACCAGCGCTCAAGGAAATATCTCGCTTTTTAATACAATAGACATTGGTTGGAGTTTGTGCTCAACTACTTATCCTGAAGCCTGAAGCACGGCTTTGACTTCGTATGAAAGTTCGCCTCACTGGGGCACTTCGGACTTTTAGGCCCAGGTGAAGATCGGTACCCGGCCTTGCGATATTTTAACAAAAAATTTCGCGCTCGCTGCGCTCGCGTTTTTGGTTGACCCTGTATCTACATGTTAGCTTGACTGGTGAATGAATAGAGTTAGACTAAGAAAATTCTGCAATGATTTTGATAGCATACGCAGTGCAACTAGCGCAAATGTTATTTATACGTCATAATTTCATAGAAGTTTTGACGTTTAAAATAACACTTGCACTGCGTGTGTTATCAAAATCGTTGCAAAATTACCTTGGTCTAACTCTAGTAATTTTCTTAAAAAACTGCTTAAGTAACATCAATTTCAAGGACATTGGGTGTTGACAGCTCCATAATATGTGTGTAAAAGCGGTTTTATGACATTTTTTAAACGATTTTAACAAGTCTACAAAAGGTTCGGTTTCGGTTTCGGCCGAAACTAGAGCCAAAGCCGAACATTCGGTTTCGGTTTCGGCAAAAAAACATGTTTCGGTCGGACACTATATACAATATATATGTCGGCGGCCGATCGTAAGATCCGGCATATCGTGAAATTCCTAGGCATATCGTGAAACGTGTAAACCTTGGACTCGTTCCCTGAGTCGACGGAGCCCCGCAACGCGGGGCTCCTATTTCTGGGCAGTTTGCCCTTCGGGCATCTGAACGAACCTATCCTACCTATATATTGGTTTGATGTGACTATCGTCAAAACATTACACAGGAACATTACGGTCTGCCTGATCGTACGATCGGCCTACGACATATATACAGTGGTACTACTAAACGAAATTAATAACTACTTAACTAGCTTAAATCTAAAATAGGCCCCTGAGGCAATGTCCCAAGGATGCTGGCGGCATTTCCTCGCTGTATCGCAATGCTGATACGTTGTGCGAGGTAGCCACCAGTTACGTCAACCAGACGCTTCGCGATTTCTGCGAACAACTTATGCGCGCTGGGACCCCATGGACCTAGAGTTTCAACTCCAAATGGTACAAAATGGTACTCTCTACCGAGGCTCTTATATTTGTTACGTTTTAAAATTTCGGGGCTTTCTGCCGCCCCGTCCGCTTTTATATTATGTAGTCCGTTGGAGGTGGGACGGTGCCAGTGTGTCTACGCAGGTAGCATCCCACACTAACATCCGTCCCAAGCTCCAAGGAACTAAGGACACCTCATATTAGGGCCTCTTATTAGGGCTGCAAGAAGAGCAGGCACATTGATGGTGTCATTAAGCGACGCATGTCTCGAAAAACGGCCTGCACTTTTTTGACAAGATAATCCGTGGTGTCCCAGTCGGTCCACGTCCATGCCACAAGAGCATATGTGTGGCGTACACACCGAAACCCCGAGTCGCAAACCAGTCGCCAGTCTAAGGGAGGCCGGATCCAAGATAGTACCAGTATTGGGCGAAGGATGGGCATGTAGCCAGTAACCGGCTTCCCGGGTTCCGACCGCCAAAAGCCTCGCGCGATCTGGACCTGTACAGTTGTTTAGGTGAGTATTGTAAGTTAAATCACAGTAAACATTATCCCAACTCCTTTGTGAATTTGGGTTGTCTGGAAATTGTTTGCCTGGACAAGCAATTTTAAAAGCATTCTTGGCGTCCTCAAAGCCCGCAATCTCACAGTTTGTGGGCAAAGCCCTTAAGATATTTCCTATGAGACCAAACGTGCTATGAGTGGACGCCAAAAAGGCTGCGGAAGCCACACTGGAAATTTTGCGAATTCCTAAACCTCCAAACCGAATAAGGAGGGACGCTTGAGACCAGGAAGGCTCACATAGCTGAATGTTTAGAATCGTCTCTAAACTAATTTTGATCAAATCATCTATAGGCGACAATATATTTTGATGTTTCCAAAAGGGACAACAGCGGAGCATATATATAAATTTAGGGACAAAAATGCAGAATTTAAGAATCACAAGAGCATAATGAGGGCTAATTTCGAGTAAACGATCCGTGTGACTTTTGAATTTAGTTAGAAATATAATCGGGAAAAGATTCTTCGAATATAGTAGAACCCAGGAGGCAAAGAGAATATTTGTCTAAGTACTGATTTGATATTAGGAGTCAGATCGTCAAATTTGGGTTGTAAGTCGGTCAAAGTACAAGAAGATTTTTGAATAAAGAGTTCGCATTTACTGAAATTCAGTTCTAAACCAAAGCACAGTATTCACGTCGCCTCCTAAGGTTCCGTCATCTAAGTACTACACATTGAATTTTGATTTAAAATTTTTGATAATTGGATTTATAGCCAAACTAAAAATTGTATTATTAACGCCGCTCCAATATTATTGCGGCGCTAAGCGACGTAAGCGCCAGCCGCCATAAGGTACCTTTTGCCGTAGAACGTCACATATCTTTACTATTTCATATCTAGTGAATCTCTAATTCATTTCCCGAATCGCGCAGTAAATTGGTTTGCCAGTTTTGACACGGCACGGCATCGCATTTTTAAATACTTATAACTACGTTCTAGTTAGGATTGAAAACAAGCAGGTACGTAACATACTATTTAGATATTGAATACAGTATATGTATACTACTATCTAATGGTCCAGGTTTGAAGAGTGTGTGGGGGGGGGGGAGGAAATGTAATGAACTGCTAATAAATTTAATTATAACGCTTAATAACCTAACCATACCTACAGTCGCTGATAGTACATGAAGTCCATTTTAAAGCTGTCAGTATCACAACATAACGTAATTATAGAAGTTAATGTTAGGAAAATTAATTTTGTTACGAGTAGGTTTAGGTTTGTCAATCGAATATGGCAAACTAGCGTTAGTTGTATATCAATTGATTCAATTATAGCTGTTATTGTAAATAAAACCATTTCATATTTATTCATTCTTAAAACAGTAAACATTGTGTTTGAAATTCTATTATAATTAATTATATTATAACTTAACCTAATTAAATATGTACATTAAATTATTAACATTAATTATATTATTTATTTATTTCAGTGACAACACAATTGCAATATACAGTAAAGCTTATATTATATACTAATAAAATTAAATAAACGAACTAATTGTTAAAACTAAACTACCTGTATTATAAAAGCTGTATTAAAAAACCGTACATGGAACATTATGTCTGTTAACTGATAATTTTATATTAAAACTTAATAACTACCTATTTAATATCAAATTCTACTTATGTTCTTTTTTCGAAATTAGGATTGTTTTTTTTTTAATTTTCTATTTCGAAAACCATTTCGAGATATGAAGTTACAATTACAATCAATTGACAATGACAACTGCTTGTTGTTGCTTGTGCTTTATCAATTCAGCCACGACATGTAATTTACGAGAAGTCGTATACCATATTTTCAATAAGTAGGTAGGTAGGTAAGTACATAATAACTGTTGAATAGTTAATAAGTTTAATAGCCACGAATTACTAAATCATTCAAATTGGTATCTTAAATTAATATAATAATATTAAACTAATATTTTCAGAAAATAAAATAAAAATGGGGGTCTAAAAAATTAACAATCCTAATTGTGTACCTAGTTCACTCACTTATAAAAATTCACCTCTTAAAAATGTTAATTAGGTACACAGTTTTATTCCCGTGCACAGTGTAGCACACGGAAAAATGTCTCATGTCAGCTCTATAACGAAACTTGTTTAGTAAAAAGTCGTCAACTTTATCTCCCGGCAATAATGCAAAGGTCGACTCGACTGGGGTCCGGAAACGCCAGAATATTTTTATATTTTCGGTTGTTAAGTACGTGCCGCTAACATGCGCCTGCGCTTGCGACTGAGACTTTACAAACCAAACCAAACTGACGACTCACACTTGCGTGGTGGTAGCAAGAGTAAGCGAGATAAGCTCGACTACCATTGTCGCTACGGCAATTAGTTAGGTAACTTCGCAATTAAGTATACTTGCATTGGGCTGAATCGACCTGATGCCGCGGCGAACGCGCTACACTGATGGCAACCGAGCTTCCCATAGGGAGTCCAAGGCCACCCTGACTTAGGTCGAGACGTACCTAATAATTTTTTCACATCACCTATTCGAAAAAGGGCTTTTTCTTCCCCGCTAGGAGGGATCAAAGTGGCACTTTTCTTCCCTGCTAGGAGGGATCAAAGTTGTACTTTTCTGTTCTAGGAGACGATTTTTACATTTTTTTGCACATTATTTTTTTAGCTTAAATAATCTGTTTAAGCATCATAATTCCCTCATAGTTAGTTTAGTTAAGTTTTTTTTATTTTCCTCATAGTTGATGTGAAAAGCAGTATGTGTCACACGGTATCAAAATGTGACGTCCCGCGGGTAAAGGTACCTTATGGCGGTCGTCTTGGGCGTTAACACTTGAATCCCTCATTGCGCTCAGGATTCTACTTTAGAATCCATCGCTTCATTCAGGATTCAATGTACGCCCTTGACGGAAATATATCATTTTGATCCCTTGTAACACAAACTACTATTTCTCTGCGCTGTTGGCGTATGTGTTGCCACAAATTCATACTTTATAAGCCAAAAGTCAAGTGGGAACTCAAAATCAGCGCCACGGATTGCCGCGGCGGCCGCGGCATTATTCTGGATAGGGATATGATTTTAGCGTCTAATGTTTTTGTTTCGTTTCAAATGTGTGTTTTTGATATAGGTACTTACTACATATATATGACGTCAAATAAATGTATTTTCTTTCTTCTTTCAATATAATTTGATTGCCAACCACCTCGTCCACACCAACCACCGTCAGAAACTACCAGTCTCGCAGTGGTCACGAGCATTAGCATCGTTCCTAACCGTGTAGGAATTATAGTGATATGACCCCGGTCCTCAGTTTGGCCTGCGGCCACTTTAGTAAACACAGCGTTTTCCTCAAACAATCGCTTTTTATCTAAGCGTTGTTAATTAGTCGCAAGCCATGCGTGTGATAATACTTTATTATGTAAACCGCATAACACTCGAACTCAACTTATGTCAATCACGACTGTGAAATATTGGTTTTATTCAGGTTTTATAGACTTTACAATTTAAGTCTCATTTTTATGCATGTATATGTAGCCGCCGTGCAGGTCAGGATCTCGACGACTCAAATAAAAAGCTTCAATTCTTAGTGAACTGATATAATCTTCCAAAGGTACTGGTTTACAAGAGCTTTCTTAATGAAACGGTTAAATACAGAAGTGGTGTGTTATTGGTATGGAGGCTGATGAGAGAGTTCAATTAGATACCTTTCCTTTTAAACATGAGATCTGTTTGGCATGTAATCGAAGCAAAAGACCAAAAAGATTCGGGACTGTAAATCGTTAGCCAGTATACCTAGAATCAAATATGACAAATGATACAATGCCACTTTTTTTGATCAGTACAAATTATTTCTAAAATTAAAGAGGGGCGTTTCAATGGCCTGTATCGCTGGAAAAATAAAAGTATTGACGAAGTCCTGTTCTTTTCAGTCCGCACCGGCAGTCCCGACTACATGTGCTCGATTCTGCCGCAGCACTGGCGCTCCAACAAGACCCTCCCCGGCGGCTTCAAGGTGGTGGCCCTCAGTGACGTCATCGACGGAACGCTCGTCACCATCCGAGCCGGCAATGATGAGAACTGCTCCGCCGAACTGAGGAATAACACGGCGGTTATGAAGAATAGGGTCGCCAAGTTTAACGATTTGCGGTTCGTTGGGCGGAGCGGGAGAGGTGAGTTCTTTCATGGCTTAAAAGATCAGACATCAAAGGGACGCTGTGGTTACCATCCGAGCTGGTTATGATGAGAACTGCTCCGCTGAACTGAGGAATAACACGGCGGTTATGAAGAATAGGGTCGCCAAGTTTAACGATCTGCGATTCGTTGGGCGAAGCGGGAGAGGTGAGTTATTTTATGGCTTAAAAGATCAGACATCAAAGGGACGCTGCGGTTACCATCCGAGCTGGTAATGATGAGAACTGCTCCGCTGAACTGAGGAATAATACAGCGGTTAAGAAGAATAGGGTCGCCAAGTTTAACGATCTGCGGTTCGTTGGGCAGAGCGGGAGAGGTAAGTTCTTTTATGACGTAAAAGATCAGACATAAAAGGGACGCTGGTTACCATCCGAGCTGGTAATGATGAGAACTGCTCCGCCAAACTGAGGAATAATACAACGGTTATGAAGAATAGGGTCGCCAAGTTTAACAACCTGCGGTTCGTTGGGCGAAGTGGGAGAGGTGAGTTCTAAATGTATGGCTTAAAAACTCAGGGTCATCAAAGGGACGCTGATGAACATCCGAAATGGCAATAATGAGAACTGGTCCCCCTGCGGAGATGAAAAAAGACGTGCGATCAACTGCACGTTTTCTCTCATCTCCGCATCAGTTTAAAGGCAGCCTAACGATCTGCATTTCGGCGGATGGAGCTGAAAAGTGAATTGATGAGTTCTGATCTGAATTTTATGGCTTAATGGTGGCTCTCAGTATCATCGATGGGATGCTGGTCACACTAGAGCTGGCATTAACGAGAACTGCCCGACTAAACTGAAAAATAACTTTTCAGTCATGTAAGGGTAATTTCTATATTTTAATACCTATAGCACCTTAAGGCTTTATTTAATTTTATCGCAGTAAGAAGTAGGCTATGTAAATAAAGTGATTATGAATTCGGCTACAATTTAAACTAGCATTTCCCATTATGCAATTGCATCTTGTAATATAATAATGAAAGTGTATGTCTCACCACTTAGGTACACCGATATTCCTATCCAGATAAGAAACCACAAACTAGGAAGTAGGAACATTACCGTAGTTCTGAATTAGCCAAACTTTACAGTCCAATCTAAACTCAATGAAATCAATAACGCGGTTATTAGACGGTTATAACCGGGTTATTAGACTGGCGGAGCAAATCACCCGGATTAGGGGAGATTAGGCAATTACGGCTGCTCCTAATCGGCACCGTCTCTGTAATGCCCGCAGTGTCCCGTGGCCCTAACTGCCCATTCTGTACGGCATAATTTGACTAATCGAAATATCATGTTCATAATGTAGATAAGTACTACAGTCACCTGCATTAATATGTTATTCTTCGATGACGCAAAATATATGTGACACGCTCTTATGGCTCTACAAATAAGATTGTGTCAGATATTTTTGCGGCCTTCGTTGTGTAACATATTATTGCAGGTGACTGTACATGCACATAAGATACCTAAATCATTTTAGGGTTACAGTACATGTAAAGTCAAACAAAGAACATTGATGCTGCATTTAAGAAAAGTAAAAATTCTCCGCTCTGAATTTATTTTAAAATTTTGCAAAAAAAATTAAGCCTTTTTGGAAAAAATGTGGTCATTAGTGATTATATTTTTGTCGCCTCTTTAAACATACTTATTTAGGTTCATCGCCTGATTCGCGTCCACTAAGCTAAGTCATCTTTGCTTATACAGGTTGGCTAAAAAATTAACTGCGTTCCCGTTGCCAGGGAGGTTTTGGGATTATATAGAGCAACTTTTACTATGGGACCAACCCGGAACCGCGAAAAAAATTTTTGTCTGTTTCCTACATTCTGGCTGGTCCATTTTCTATGGGAGGGTAATTTTTTTTCGCGATTTCGGTTTTGGTCCCATGGTAAAAGTTGCTCAGTATAGTCGCAAAAATTTATTCCTGGCAACAGGAATGCAGTTATTTTTTAGCCACCGTCTTTAAGTGGAAGCTAATGCGTGCTAGCTTTGATATGTTAGCAACATATAATATATAATTGATACAAAACTATGGCACGTCTCAAAAATCGCTAGTTGTAATGAAAGTTTTACAAACTGTCACATTTCTGTTATTTTTCACGGGGCCCGGAGGCTCATTTATGAAATATGCGCGTTCCGTTAGCGGCTAATAAAAGAAAATCTCCGCTAAACGATCACGCGATTAAGGCCCGTCACGCCGCGACAGCAATGAACAAAATAATCGTTTGCGGTGAGGGACGAACAGTTTCTAAATCACGAATGTGAAAACTCGCAACACGCAGTACACAGTAACTTGTCACAGGGTCCCTACAGATTTGCGAGTTGCGGAAAGTTTCTGAAAAGTGACATTCCGGAAATTTCAGGACAATTTTCAAAGCTTTATCCAATTGCAAGCATACCAACACAGTCATTCATTAAACAAGAACAGTTAGAAGCTTTTATTTTTTAGGGTTCCGTACCTCCAAAAGGAAAAAACGGAACCCTTATAGGATCACTCGTGCGTCTGTCTGTCCGTCTGTCACAGCGTATTTTTTCGGAAACTACTGGATCAATTAAGTTGAAATTTGGTACAATAAAATAGTGACATGATTTTGAACATGGGGGGTAAATGAGCTAGTTAAAAAATAAAGTTATTCAAATGAAAGGGCTCATCTTGAGAATTTCAAATGTATATATTTTATAATTTTAAAATACATAGGTTAGAAGTTAAAGAAAGTAGCCAAAAATTACCCCCCCCCCCCCCCCCCCCCGCTTTATCTCCGAAACTACTGGGCCTAAAATTTTGAAACAAATACACAAAATAGTTCTTTACCTATAGATGACAGGAAAACCTATTAGAAATGTGCAGTCAAGCGTGAGTCGGACTTAATGTACGGAATCCTTGAAACGTGAGTCCGAGTCGCACTTGGCCGGTTTTTTAAAATCGCAACTGGCTAGTTGGCCCAGAGGCCTATAAAAAGGTCTCCATTCCATTTTATTTTGCCAAATCAAAATTGCGTTTGTCTTGGCAAGTTTTGATTTGACGTCTGGGCGGCTGAAGGTTATTTAGGCTGAACGCCTACTGTTTTTGACATGTTTACTGTCTGAAGACTGCGTAGTGTTCGTGCTGTAAAATTAATATCAATTCATTTTCTATTATCCTGCAACTAAATGGATCCACCTCATCCACCACTGCATTATGAAATTATGTTTGATATTTTTGTTGGTTTACCGTCAAATAGAATTCAAAATATATTTTCCTCGATACGTGATCATAACATCCTCAACTCAATACTGTTTGGGTCGTTTAGTAGAAAAGTGAAAATGTTAATAATATTACAGTTTACCGTTTTGACTGACAGTATGCTCATAGCAATAGTATGGCCTGTCCGATTTCTAAGATCAAGTTTATCATACATTTACTATGGCGACTATGGCGTACTTGAACTTAGCAAAACAGACAGACTATAACTAACGTATGTCAGTTTTTTCATGTTTCAGTAGGTACTTTCAGTTAATTTAACAGCAAGTCAATTTCGGCGCGATTCGGGAAATAATTTAGAGATTCACTAGATATGAAATAGTAAAGATATGTGACGTTCTACGGCAAAAGGTACCTTATGGCGGTGGGCTCTTACGCTATTATTAACGCCGCTCCAATTTTATTGCGGCCGCCATAAGGTACCTTTTGCCGTGGAACGTCACATATCTTTACTATTTCATATCTATTTCCCGAATCGCGCCGTTTAACTTTTGTTGCTGTACGGTAATTTCATTTGTTTTTTGTAATATGAACATAATCGTACATGCCATTTTGGTAGATTTCAGCGGACATTTTATTTTTTATGTAACATCCTATTGTTCTTAAGGGGCCCACTCATTAACAGTCCGCCGGACGGTATCGGCCGGTCAGTTGTTCGGAACTGTCAAAATTTTGTGCTAACTGACAGACCGATACCGTCCGGCGGACTGTTAATCAGTGGGCCCCTTTAGTTCTTACCTGAAATCGTGCAAAATAAATATCATTATCATATTTGTACACTAAATAATATCAAAGTCACATACTTATACATATAAGTGTAACATTTGTTTAATTAATTCTTTGATTTACGTAAGTACTTATTAATAGAAATAGGTAAGAAATAATAATGTAAATGCTATAAAAAATAAAAACGAGGTCTTGTTTGTCTTTGTTATCGCTGGAAAATCCCATATTTATGTCACTTTATTGCCTATATAAATAATTCGTATGTATACTAGGCACTACATATTTGTTGTATCATTTTCCTATTCAAAACATATATGAATAGATATTTCTTGACTTGTGAATAGGTACCACAATGTGATTCATTCACACAACAACATTAACTGCACTGTGACTTGAGATACTTACGTAACAATTTTTGTAACAATGAAGTTAATGTTGTTATATTTAATATAAAAAAAGAAACACAATTATGAAATAATCGTCAATACAACAATATATATATATAAAAAAAAAACTAAAACTAAAACTTAAGACTAGCTTTAGTCAAAAAGTCCCCCCCGAGTTGTCCCTGGCGCAAAGGTACCCATCACACTAGCCGCGTTACCGCGTTGAATGGCGATGGACAACCTTTGCACCAGGTACGAACCCGCGCGGGCGTCAGATCCCTTCTCCCTCATTCGACGTCCCACTTCCCTAATAAAGGCAGTAGCCTCCGACCCCCAGCACCCGGTTGTCTCAAACGCAAGGGGCACAAAATAATAATTTCCGGCCAGGTTCGCATATTTCTCCAGCTTCTTGGCCGCGGCAAAATCCGCGGCGGCACCAGCCGCCCGCACAGTTCGGCCGAGGTGTGAGGCCGCGAAAGTGCTAACGCACGTAGCGTCCCATAGCAGGCATTTACCCCTCTGCCACGGCACCAAAGTCAAGCCGTCTGGCCTTTTACCATCGGTGCGGCAGAGGCCCGGAGGCTCCAGGACACAGGGGATGAAATGAAATGTCATAATATGCTATTAAGTATGCAGTCTCGAAAAAAGGTTTTTTGAAAATTACCAACTCATTTTAAAAATACGAACAAACAATGTACCTCTACCTACTCTGGATGACGACAGAGATTGTATGAAGTTCACTGGTTCAGTAAAGTTAGAATTTTTAAGATGTCCGAATATATTACTAAAGAGTTCCTCCTATCAACATTATATTAAAAATATATTGGAAAAAATCTTGCTTTAATCCCTGCATCGGACCGTATCCGTGTTTGTCAAAACGACTTTATCTGTATGGATATGGTGGTCGTTCTTGTCTACGTGACAGCGTGATAAAACAGTATCCGTCACTTTCAATCGCGCTCTGTTAAAAAGGTGACGGATATTTCGTCACGTAGATAAAGCCATCCATAATAGGCCTGCTGGATAGAACCTGAGAATTGGCATCGTTTCACGATCAGATTCCTTTCCCACTTTCACCCCGATAGTCCCCGGATCGTGCGAGTACTCGTACATATTTTAATTTCCAAACCGCACATAAACGACGTTCGCACTTTACTGTTCTATTGTGTTGCGCCCAAGCACCTTTTCTAATACAAATGTGCATATCTGTATCTGAAAACACGTTCGATTTTATACCTTATTGTGTTAGGACAAGGTATATTTTAAATGAGCTTTCGGATTTAGTTGCTGCGCATATTATTATGCTCAGAGATATATTATGGCCCCCATGCGCTGGAGTAGTAAAACGAGATCATTCCGTCTTCACTGAATATCATGAACAGCAACAACTTGAAGGCTATATATGAGTATACGTATGTACCTACATAGGTACAGCCTAACATCATGCTATTGTAATGTAAGCAACTTCGCGTAAAAAGTCACAATCCATATTGCATCTTTAGAATACATAAGATTTCCGCCTAGTCCTATGGCAGAGGGGAAAACTTGAATAACAAAAACACAATAAAAACAAAAAAGGTCCCAAGACCGTCTAATTATTTTTGACGTAATATTATAGGTACAAATTATACAAATAAGTAATCGGAGTAGATGGGTCCCGGTTACGTAAATCTATTCAGTGGAACAGGATTGAAGACTTAATAGTATTGCTCGGATCAGTTGACTGAACTAAACGCATGCCTTTATGCTTAAACGCGTTTTAACTTGATAAGGTATCTGTGCAAAAAAAGGGATTTGTCGTGTTGACTGAACTAAACATCGGTTATTCCATCTCTTTCAAGAGAACACATTAGGGAAGGTCTCTTAACACATTCACTGCCAAAAACACGTAATTATGTGTGTTCATTTTGTACTGGAAACTGGGTGTCCGGCACCGAAACTGATAACAGCATTTTTGCGTAGCAGCACGAGATCTGGTAGCGGCCCTCAGTGCCCCATTTAAAAAATCCAGCCTGTATAAGTATACAGATCTAGCTGTTACCATGTTCGATGTTCGTCAATACCCTCATACCCTGGGCCACCGAATCGAGACTAACCTGTCCGAACCCATCTCATCACATTACCGACGCAGTGTTTTGATAATCACGTCACAACCGATGACAACTGCTATCCGATTACATATTTGGACACCAATATTATTAGATCGAATCCATAAAAACTGTCAGTGATTAAACAAGTAACGAAGCGGTTTGAAAGGGTCATCCTGAACTGGTTTGAAGCAATGATGTGATTAATGAACGGAACTTGTAATGAAGTGGAAGTGCGTCGATATGATTGGACACCGAATTTTGGTGTTGAGAAGGTCATGTCCGACAGCGTTATGTGGAAAGATTTGTGATCGTTGCAGCTCAGATTTCGGAATTTATAGATGGTTTATATATAATTATGTTCTGTAGTTATAGTTTTGTTTTTTACTTAACGTAAAGTTAACTTCACATACGTTAAAAATTTGGGAAACTCTTATTGTTAATAAATTAAATCACTTGATTGCATTAACACCAAACCAATGTGGCTTTACTAGGGGCGTGGGAACTATTGATGCGATCCACTCCATCAAAATGCTTTTGGTCGTTTCTCAAAAAGTTGGCACCGCCAGGTTAACGTTAACGTTTTTCAAAAATTTTGCATTTTCGCTTTTTTTTTTATTGGGATCGTTAAAAGGCAACTTTAACTATTAGAAAATGTGGAAGGGAAGCAATTCCTTCAATTAGTTTAGGAGATATAGGCGTTTGAAATTCAGGTTAATGATATCAAGGACAGGTGAACGATATTTTGTCTCCAGGTTATCGATAGTAGAAGCAGGTTATCGAGAAATAAGTACAAATTCCAATGAAAATATTGACAGGTTATCGAGAGGCGTCATTAACCTGTGTCCGTTGCCGTTAACCTGGTTTCTTGTCATCGTTCACCTGTAATGAGTGTCATCCACCTGTCCACCACATCATTTTCAATGCCTTCTAAAAATAATCGAAAAATGTGTCATCTTCTGTAAGAAGGGACCTTATTGTCCACCATGATGATTAAAATTTTGGATCCCACCTCTCCTTCGATTCGATTCCCAATTTAACAACAAGTTTCTGTGAATAAGTAAATTCAATTTTACTGTCTATTCACCCTCGCAGTACCTAGTGGAACTCAGGTTTGGTGCAACATAGGTACATGCAGTTTTGGTCATCCAACTCGTCTTGGTGAGCACTTGGGAGAGCAGAACTCAAGATAGAGCTGATGCTGGACCATCGCAGTACCTAGTGGAACTCAGGTTTGATGCAACATAGACACACGCTGTTTTGGTCATTCGACACGTCTTCATGAGGACTTGGGAGGGCAGTACCCAAGATAGAGCTGATGCTGAACCCTCGCAGTACCTAGTGGAACTCAGGTTTGGTGCAACATAGACACACGCTGTTTTGGTCATTCGACACGTCTTGATGAGGACTTGGGAGGGCAGTACCCAAGATACAGCTGATGCTGAACCCTCGCAGCACCTAGTGGAACTCAGGTTTGGTGCAACATAGACACACGCTGTTTTGGTCATTCGACACGTTTTGATGAGGACTTGGGAGGGCAGTACCCAAGATCGAGCTGATGCTGAACCCTCGCAGCACCTAGTGGAACTCAGGTTTGGTGCAACATAGACACACGCTGTTTCGGTCATCCAACACGTCTTGATGAGCACTTGGAAGAGCAGTACCCAAGATAGAGCTGATGCTGAACCCTCGCAGTACCTAGTGGAACTCAGGTTTGGTGCAACATAGACACACGCTGTTTTGGTCATTCGACACGTCTTGATGAGGACTTGGGAGGGCAGTACCCAAGATACAGCTGATGCTGAACCCTCGCAGCACCTAGTGGAACTCAGGTTTGGTTCAACATAGACACACGCTGTTTTGGTCATTTGACACGTTTTGATGAGGACTTGGGAGGGCAGTACCCAAGATCGAGCTGATGCTGAACCCTCGCAGCACCTAGTGGAACTCAGGTTTGGTGCAACATAGACACACGCTGTTTCGGTCATCCAACACGTCTTGATGAGCACTTGGAAGAGCAGTACCCAAGATAGAGCTGATGCTGAACCCTCGCAGTACCTAGTGGAACTCAGGTTTGGTGCAACATAGACACACGCTGTTTTGGTCATTCGACACGTCTTGATGAGGACTTGGGAGGGCAGTACCCAAGATACAGCTGATGCTGAACCCTCGCAGCACCTAGTGGAACTCAGGTTTGGTGCAACATAGACACACGCTGTTTTGGTCATTCGACACGTTTTGATGAGGACTTGGGAGGGCAGTACCCAAGATAGAGCTGATGCTGAACCCTCGCAGCACCTAGTGGAACTCAGGTTTGGTGCAACATAGACACACACTGTTTTGGTCATCCAACACGTCTTGATGAGCACTTGAGAGAGCAGTACCCCAGATGTCTTGATATAATATGCATATATTTTGGTTGGTACTACGTACGTCTGTGATGGGCTTAACACCTCTCTTTTGGCTCATATCGGGCCGTGCTGATCAAAGATTCCGTAGACACCGTACCACAGAATAAAATAAGAGCACTATGCACAGAAGGTTCACTCTAACAAAACGCGTCTAGTACGAGAGAGATACAATGAGCGCAAGCGCGTGCAGGCGTCCGTTCCGTACCAGTGCGCGGCAATTACTACTGCTAGGCTAGACACCAAGATTGGTTTGGGCCGCATGTACTTGCAGCGACGTACGAAATGGACGAGTGAGCGACGCCGGATCGTGCATACATTCATTATTATTTGCGCGGGCGTCTCAATCACACTAATAAGTACATATAGGTTCGGACAACTCTGAGCGAAATGAACGTGCGAATTATAATAAGTGTAAATTGTAGGTAACACTAAATGATATGGCGGCAGCGGTGGACAGTAAGTCGCGAAAACAATAACCCAGCGACCGACGAATCATAAGGTGAATAAAGTAGGTATCAATTGTTATTTTCTTTTGAATCTTTTTACTGAGGTGTACCAATAAAGATCATTCTATCTGTCTATCACGAACCTCGCCACTGAACGGTAACACGAGCGGGGATGGCGGCGGCGTGCGGTGCGGGGGGGACTTGAACACGAAAACTCGTATGGGGCAGAGCTCCTCTGTTTAGCTCATGACATTAAACTAAATTCTAGGCCCTGAAGAGCCTTCTTTTTAAAAGCTATGTTGTTTAAATACCTGACCTACTCACATCCGCCAGGCGCATCATATAAAGACTTTATGTGGTTAGTATTAATTATTAGTGTCTACGGAACGCAATATCCAGCACGGCTCGACATGTTCATGCCAGTTTTTTCATTCATATTGAACAGGAAAGGGGACGACGGCTTCTCCATATTAACGTAGTTCCGGCCGGCCGGTAATCCGGCCCGCGCCAGAAAGGTATGTAAGTACCTTATGGAAATAAATTTAATAATAACTTAATAACTAACTACAAAACATCAATTACATTGGAGTATATTTTTTTATGAATTGAAAATAAAAATTATACATTAAACGCCACAAATATAATAAGTTCCTCCCCTCGTCATAATAATCTTAAAAAATAACAATAATTTGTATGTAAAGAAAGGTACCTTGTGGTTAAGTTATGATGTATCAGGATGATCAGTATGCTATACAATTCTCTACCAAACTTTAGCTCTTTTTGGGAATTTTCCATCACTCCGCCATAAGGTACCTTTTTTGCTAAACTTTGAGACGACATTACTAGGCTTATATAACTTATAACATTATTTTTTAATAGAAAAAAACCGATTTCTCAACCGAACCGGGTCAAGGTCTGAGGGGCTACCGCCAAAACCGAAATTCGCAAATTGCGGGGATCTTTCTCTTTTACTCCAATGAAGGCGTAATTAGAGTGACAGAGAAAAATACCCGCAATTTGCAAACTTCGATTTTCGCGGTTATAGCCCTGGGTCCGGGTCCGAGTCCGAGTCCGGGTCCGGGTCCAACACCAGGTCCAGGACCAGGTCTAGGTCTAGGTCCTGATCCAAGTCCAGGTCCGGGTTCAGGTTCAGATAAGAGCCGGGATCCAGGTCCAGGTCCGACTCCGGGTTTGAGTCCAGCTTCGGGTCCGAGTCACAGTCCGGGTCCGAGTCCGGGTCCGAGTCCGGGTCCGAGTCCGGGTCCGAGTCCGGGTCCGAGTCCGGGTCCGAGTCCGGGTCCGAGTCCGGGTCCGAGTCCGGACCCGAGTCTGAGACCGGGTCCCAGCCCCATTCCCAATCCAAGTCCAAATCTAAATCGCCAAACGTGTACTATGCGTCGTTGAAGAGATCTGTTCTGATTATCATCAGCAGTTCCACTTCATCAAATGCGACAGTTTTTAATGAAAATGCTTGATTTTCTGATGAAAATCCAAAAGTCACAATACGCATGCCTTTAAGATTTGAGGAGTTCCCTCGATTCCTCATGGATCCCATCATCGTAACTCGAGATTGACAAAAATGTGGCTCAAAAACTTAATTTGCTTAACAAACATAACGAAGAGGACAAATCGCCAAACGTGAACTATGCGTCGTTGAAGAGTTCCGTTCTGATCTTCATCAGCAGTTCCACTTCATCAAATGCGACAGTTTTTAATGAAAATGCTTGATTTTCTGATGAAAATCCAAAAGTCACAATACGCATGCCTTTAAGATTTGAGGAGTTCCCTCGATTCCTCATGGATCCCATCATCGTAACTCGAGATTGACAAAAATGTGGCTCAAAAACTTAATTTGCTTAACAAACATAACGAAGAGGACAAATCGCCAAACGTGAACTATGCGTCGTTGAAGAGTTCCGTTCTGATCTTCATCAGCAGTTCCACTTCATCAAATGTCACTTTTGTGAATGTATATGCTTGATTTGTAAATAAGAACACAAAAATCACTATATGTATGCCTTTAAGAGTTGAGGAGTTCCCTCGATTCTTCATGGATCCCATCATCAGAACTGGGTTTTGACAAAAACGGGACCAATCTGTATCGGGACCAATGAGCATGTATTCACCTTTTTACAAATCATTTTAATATATGTCTATAACTAAAAACCCTCATAAGGTACCTTTTCCCGTGGGACGTCACAAATCTAGTTTGAGTATATGTAACGTGGATTTTAAATAGTTATCGATCACCTGTCATATGGCAAGTGAATGACGCTTCATTCACCTGCCATTGCATCATTCACCTGCCTTTTTTGGACAGGTTAACGAGACTTAAGACAAAAGTACACAAATTTCAATAATATGCAGCTTTAACAGACAGGATAGTTTTTATTCCTAAATTAACACACAAAAGCGATATAACCGCTATATAATTATATAATTACGAGTATTAGTTGTGGTATCAGTGACATTAACCTGCCGCAAAATCTCAGCCACCTGGCAGTTTTAGCCAGGTGGACGATATGCAGGTGATGGAGAAAATGGCAGTTATATCGCGAATACACAAAATGTATTAGCTTGATGAACTCCATACTTAGGCATATAAAACTAAACTATTGTTTACGTTACATATCGTGATAGTAATGCGATAGGTTACATAATTAGCAAGATATCGACTCCAGGATAAAGAGTACTTACCCATTACAAACTCCAATTTCCGATACTTTGTGGTTTGTGTTTTATTTGCGAAGCAAAATAACCACGTCTTCGTCCTACCAGGTGATAGCTGATGAGTGACGGCTTCGGCTCGTGCAGAGTGAGACGTGAAAGGTGCGATGGGGGTTATACAATCATCGTGAACGTGACGCGCCAGGTGACTGTCAAGAATTGCCTTGGACAAACTTTGAAGCCGAATAACTTAAAATATAAGTATAATATTATTATGCGATAGCAATACTTTAAAAGTTAAGGATATATGTTAATAAAATACGGTAATAACGTTAAATTAAGTTAATCATTTGTGTGGTTTTCATAGCTCGGAACATCAGTACCTCGCGTTGGGACACGGCAGGTTAACGGATAAACGTAGTTACAATATTTTTTTTCTTAATCAATATTTATTAAATCTTTTTCAAAGTATTAGGCCTCTGTGTAAAAAGTCTCTCTAAATATGTGTTAAAATTTTATATATAAAAATTATACATAATGAAAAAAAAGTTCTAACATAAACCTATTTACAGGTGGCGGTGCCAACTTTTTGAGAAACGACCTTTTACAGAAGTACAAAACTCTCAAAAAAGATCTACATCTCAGCTTTATTGACCTGGAAAAAGCATTTGATCGTATACCGAGAGACCTGATATGGGCAGCACTGAGAGCACATTTTGTACCTGAACAGTACATTGATCTAATAAAAGATATGTACCACAACGTTACCACAAGAGTGCGCAGCCCCGCAGGCTTGAGCGAAGCTTTCCAGGTTAAGGTAGGAGTGCACCAGGGTTCAACCATGAGTCCACTTTTGTTCAATACGGTCATGAACTTTGTGAGCGAAGATCTGCAGCGACCAGCTCCTTGGTCATTATTATACGCTGATGACATAGTGCTCGTGTCAGAGACCTTTGATGACCTACAAGATCAGTTGTCCCAGTGCAGTGGTGCAACCGGCTCGAAAGTAAGGGAATCAGAATAAGCCGCAAGAAAACCGAGTACATGTGCTGCAATCTCTCTGGCTCGCCTGTGGATAGACCATCACCTCTAGTAGATAATATCCCGATCAATAAAGTTACCAAATTCAAATACCTTGGATCGATAATAACAAGTGACTTGAACACCAAAGCAGACATAGAAAACAGGATCCAGGCAGGTTGGCAAAAATGGAGAGCGTTAACAGGGGTGCTGTGTGATGCTCGAATGCCAATCCAAGTAAAAGGTAACGTCTACAAAAGAGCTGTACGTCCGGCGCTTCTGTATGGAGCAGAATGCTGGCCAATGCGTAAGGAGGAAGAGCACGCAATGCACTGCACAGAAATGCGCATGCTCAGATGGGCAGGAGGAGTGACGCTGATGGACCGGGTCCGGAATAATCATATCCGTGGAACGTTCAAGGTTGCACCTATTGCCGAAAAAATGTGCGAGAGCCGACTGCGCTGGTTTGGCCACGTAATGCGAAGAGACGACCACCACATGACTAAGAGAGCCCTAAATGACATACCCGAAAATAGGAGGGGCAGAGGCCGCCCCCCTACGACATGGATGAGCACAGTGTCGAAAGATTTGAGGACGATAGGCGCAAGCCCTGACATGACGCAAAATAGAGAAGAATGGCGCAAAATGATACGGAGAGCCGACCCCAAACCCTAGGATATGGGATAAAGGCTAAGATGATGATGATGAGTTATAGTTTTGTTTTTTACTACACCAACAAGCCTAAACTAAACATACCAACTTAGAAAAACGTACATCGACTACAAATGTAAACGATATTCCTATGAAAAAGTCAAGTAAATAAGAATAGTGAAATAAGTTTTTCACTTCTCATGCTCAAAAAGTGCACCTTTATGTCGTGCGTA